>NC_136430.1:174792500-177192500 GCF_052849685.1 Lactuca virosa
TACTTATTAATGATTTCTTTAGGTTTTTTTCACGACATCTTACGTGAGACAATCATTGATGAGGTGCTTGGAGTTGTTGATGTTTATGTTCAATGCGATCTCGACTGCTTGGTTGCGTAAATCTTGTGGTTTGGCTTAGGTCTTGTATTTTGAACATCGTAACTTCTTCATACGATATCAGATTTTAAGGATCTTTATCCACGTGTTCATTTTTTTGAGTCTACTACAACTTTCATTAAGATTACTCTCATTAAAATGTAATATATTTTTACTAACGATTTTATAAAAAAACATACATACATGCATTCATAAAAAGCGTATAGATAGGGGAAGACGTAGTAATACATAGTAGGTGTTGCCGAGATGAAATAGGTGTTGCCGATACATGGAAAATAGGTATAAACGTAAAAAATAAAGCGAAAAATTTCCCACTGCGAACAGAAAAAACAGGTGTTGTCGGTGCAACACCGGGACCATACTAAATCTGCCACCACGTATGGATATAAAAATCGTAAGTAAAAATATATTATTTTTTAATGGGAGTAATCTAAATGAAAGTTGTATTAGACTAAAATACGAACGCATGGATATAAAGATCATTAAAATCCGAGATCATTTGAAGAAGTTATGACGTTCAGAACACATGACCTAAGCAACCAAGTAGTCGAGATCGTGATGGATATAAGAATCAAAAGCCCCATACACCTCATTAATGAATGCCCCACGTAAGATTTCGTGAGAAAAAACTAAAAAATCATTCATAAGTACCGAATGAATGAATACAAAAAAAATGTCTTATTTTGCTATAAAAAAAAGGACTAAATGTGTACAAAAAATATTAAGGACTAAATCTGTACAAAGTGAGAAATTTATACCCTATTAAGTCATTTTTACCTAGTAACCTGGAGTAGCCGGTCATAAGGACTGAATGTATACAGTTTAACAAGTTGAAGGGGTAAATATGAACGAAAAAAAATTCAGTGACCAAATATATACAAATCTAAAAATATATTATCATTTTAAGTGATTATCCCTATTCTTTATTATAAAAGAAGGTATTCAATTTGATGTTGTACACAATAAATGCATTGCTCTTCCTCTCTAATTTTTGAAATCTAATTTCCTGGATACGAAAATTATTTCTACAAGATTGCTCTCTCTCTCTCTCTCTCTCACTCAGAGGTCGAGCTCAATCAGCACTTCACGTAAAGATCTGGAAAATTCTGTGGGTTCTTGGTAGATGATCTGAGAGATGGGGTTCTCTTGATTTTCATATAATCAGCCCAAAGATTCAATTTTCAAATATTTCTTCTTGCTTCAACAAAAATGGGTCAGAAAATCTTAGTTTCCGAGTACGAAAGACCTTATTATTACAACCGGCCACCTCTCTCACCACTGCCACCGCCACCTCCAGCCACCGTCAATCACATATCACATGGTTTCAATCTCAACGATAAGGTGAGCCCAAGTGTTCTACTCATCATCATAATCTTTGCCATGATTTTCTTCATTTCTGGGTTGCTTCATCTTCTCGTTAGATTCCTTATGAGGCCAACTAATAGGGACCCAGATGAGTTTGATAATGTGACTGCGCTTCAAGGCCAGTTACAACAACTGTTTCATCTCCATGACTCCGGCGTTGATCAGTCTTTCATTGATACGCTACCTGTTTTCACTTACAAATCAATTATTGGTGTGAAAGACCCTTTTGATTGTGCTGTTTGTTTATGTGAGTTTGAATGTGAAGATAAGCTAAGATTATTGCCTGAATGTAGCCATGCTTTTCATATGGATTGCATTGATACATGGCTCTTGTCGCACTCCACTTGTCCACTTTGTCGAGGTAGTTTGCTTTCTGATTTCACTCCCAAGTCCTGTTCACCAGTTGTGCTTCTTCTTGAATCCGGTAGCGAGATTTCTAGAGAGATAGCTAATTCTGATCAGCCAAATCCTTCATCGATCCAAAGAGTGAATTCCCATTTGAGCAATACGGAGTTTGAATTTGATAAGGGTGAAATGGTAAAAGAAGATGAGAACAAGGAGAAAGTCGTTACCATTAAGCTTGGGAAGTTCAAGAACGTGGATGGCGGTGGTGCAGGTGGTGGTGGTGGAGGTGTGGGTGGTAGTGACAAGCAAACGATTGATGGTAGGAGGTGTTTCTCAATGGGGTCTTTTGAATATGTGATGGATGATAATTCATCTTTACAAGTACCTATTAGGGCACAAACCAAGAAACTAGCCAGTAAAAAGTCTTGTCTTCCGATCACCCCATCTCACCGGGTGGCTATGTCAGAATGCGGTGGTGATTCAAGAAGAGATTTCAAAGAAATAGACGTTCTTGGTGGTGGTGCAACTGGGAAGAGCAGGAGGGAGAGCTTTTCAGTTTCAAAGATTTGGCTTAGAGGGAAGAAGGAGAAGTCTAATCCAACGGTGGCTGCCGCCATTGGGACGTCATCAAGAGGGGTTTTTTCATTCCGTTTTCCGGTACACCGGAATGACATGAAGGCAAACAGCAGGGCTAATTCTGAATTGGATATTGAAAGGTGGGAGAATTCACAAGAATTTCAAACTTGTCGATGGTCGGATAACTTGGATTCACCACCCCAAGAAGCATCAAATCCACCATCTTTAGCAAGGAGGAGTCTACTTTGGCTTATGGGTAGTCAGCAAATCAACGTGGTTCCTTCATCTTGCTCAACAAATGTTTAAACTTTTTTTCCTCTATAAATGTATAACCTTTTTTTCTTGAATATTTTTGTGGTATTTTTCATTTTTTGGGAGATTAGATTATAATCAGTAAAAGGAAACAAAATGTAGTCAAAGTTAAAGAAATTTAAATATAAATTATATGCAACTTTGTATATTGGTTTCTTTCAGGTTCTCTAAAGAAGTTGGATCATGATGTTGTCTTTTTTAGCTAACTAAAATGTCCTTTGCGGATTTGATAAGGTATACGGGTTTATACATTGGTAGGCTTAATTCATGAAAATGATCATTCATATTGAAAATTTTAAATCTTTAGCAAGGCATATTCTTCTTGGGTTTATTCACAACCGATCTTGGTAACTTTAAATGAACTTAAGAGGTATACTAATTAATATAGATAGTAGTTTTTTTTTTTGTTTTTTTTTTATTTATTTATTGTAGCTGTCCTTGTAGTTTCAATTTAATTTTTTTCGCCGTTATAAATATAAAATAAAATAAAAACTGATATTTTATTAAGTCTCTGGCCTAAGTTATAATTATGAAGTCAAGACTAAACGTGAACGACTTATGCTTATATTTATGTGAACCTAACTAAAAAAGGTATACCTCATTAAGGGAGGACATTTAAGCTCCACCAACCGTTACCCCACAATGTCCCACCTTACTAAATGATTTCAAGTTTCTTTTTTCAAGAGTGTAGACGGTGATTGGTGATTCGATCATAATATACATATTTTTAAGAAGTATATATATATATATATATATATATATATATATATATATATATATATATATATATATATATATATATATATATATATATATATATATATATATATATATTAGGTTATTTTGTTTTTACTAACTATTGTGTGTCAGAATGCACAAATCTGGACCATCGGATGGAATATAATCAAAGGTCATGATCTGAGGGTCTATGATAATATAATAGGATAACATGTACCATATAATCACACAAATTTCAGCATAGGGGCATTAGAGTCAATTAACCTAGATTAATTCCTTTATTTTTTTTAAATCTGAATATTTTAAATTATTTCAAATTTAAAAATCCGATTTTATTCTGTCAGAATGATAGAATGCCAACCATAAACTAGTAAATATATTTTTCGATTTTATTCTGTCAGAATGGCAGAATGTCAACCATAAACTAGTAAATACATTCTGAAAGAATACACAAAATCAATTCTTGAACTAATAATATAACAAATAATTACATTTTATGATTGTGATTCATTGAATAATAACAACATTCTGAAAGAAAAAATAAAAAAAAAAACATCAAAATCTAACAAAAACACTAATCTATCTGAAAGAATATTATTTTTAAGCAACACTTTATACATTGTAGCATAACACATTCTGGTATAATACACTCTCGTTCTATATGTTTTCTTCCTTCTCCACATCAATGTTAGCCTCTTCAAAACCTAAATCCACAAAGAAAACATAATCAAGTTTCAAAAATTAAACAATTCAATGCATTCTAATAGAATACAACAATAAATATTCTTACAGAATAAACTATTCTTGCATAATGGTTTTGAATATTCTTAAATAATTTGTAACATTAAAAAAATCATTTGTTGGGGATTGAATGATTCAACTCCACTAATACAAAACACAAACCCTGAATTCTTTCAAAATCGCTAATTTACACCTGTTTATTGTTTTTTACATTCTAAATCAAAACCGAATGACATTGATACTTCCATGAAAACAAGCCTTGAGCAAGCTATATTTACAGACTTCAAAAACATATTACAACTTTATTCTCCAATGGAGAAAGAAAAACACCCCTACATGGTGTGTTTATTAACAGGCTATTCACAAATATCATACAAATCAATCATATGCAACTCCATTCACAACATTCTATGTAGAAAAAGAATCAATGAATAATAACAAAGACTTACATGTGCATCAGTAAAAGATATGTCAACATCTTCCCATTGTCGGATGCAATTGTGGGTTTACTTCAAGTTTTCTCTACTCCTGTTGGGTCAAAAATATGGTTTACACTTTGCTTTTCTAGGAAATTGTATTTTTATGTCTAGGACCATAAACAGCTCGGTGTTTACGGCCGTAAACAGGTTTACGGCCGTAAACCCTGTTTACGGCCCAATGGGTGTTTACGGCCGTAAACCCATTTACGACCGTAAACCCATTCACGGCCCATGTTCACCAAGCCCATGTTTCTTATGTATAAATATAGGTGTAATGGGTGAGGAGTAAAAGAATAGAGGAGCTTAAGTGTGTGCATTTGAAGGTGTTCTAGAGAGAGAGAAAAGAGAGTGTGTGTGAGTATGTGTGAATCTCATGTAAAGGATCATCATTCTATTCATTAATACATTGAGATTCACATTATTCTTCTTCTCCTTCTCTTATATTTGATCTGACATCATTCGTTTGATTGGGATTCCGCACCATCAAACGGATCTGATTGATACACAAGCAGATCAGGGACTTACAAGTGGTATCAGAGCTTGGATTGTATCAGTCATTTTTGTCAGATCTGGAGCATATTTGATCTTATTTTTGAAAGATTCTTGCGTTTTTGGATAGATCTCTGAAAATTAGGGGGGGGGGGTTTGTTCTTCGCGTTTTTGATAAAAACGAGTTTTTGATCGAGTTTTGGAGCAAAAAGAGGTGAAAAACGTTGTTTTTCACGTAATCTGCGAAGAGTTTACGGTCTTTGAAGGGTTTACGGTCGACGGCGGCGGCGGCTAGGGTTTCCCGGAGTTTACGGCCGGAAACAGTTTACGGTCCGAAGTTTACGGCCGTAAACGTGTTTACGGTCGCCGGAGTTTACGGCCGTAAACGTGTTTACGGTCGCCGGAGTTTACGGTCGGCGGTTTACGGTCGCCAGAGTTTGCGGCCTCGGCTCGGTGAACGGCTAAGGAAGCCGGCTCAGCAGCAGCAAGCTTCGCATCAGCGCTTCGCACCTCGCCTCGTTCAGGAGCCTTGCACCTCGTCCTCGCAAGCAGCCTCGCCTTCGCATTTCAAAAATTGAAACGGAGTTGTAGGTGCCGGGGATCGAACCCGGGTCTCCTGTTAACACAACCAAGCGCCTTACCAACTAAGCTGAGTTACCAGACGATACTCTTGTTCGAAATTTAATTCAAAACCAGTCCTTTTCGGTTCCCATTTTCGCAAATTGGCACTTTTAGCCCAAAAAATCAATTTTCTTCATTTTAAAATTCCATTTTCATCCAAAAAAATTTAGTTTTTAATTTTTGACATTATTTTTTAACTTTTGACCTTAAAATTTTGACTTTGACTTTTAAAATTTGACCTTTGACTTTAAACTTTGACTTTCTCATTTAACTTTTAAATTTTCAAATTTAGCTTTTCGGTTTGACTTTTAAGTTTGACTTTTCAAGTTTGACTTTTAAGTTTGACTTTTTAAATTTGACTTTTAAGGTTGAATTTTGAGGTTTATAGTCAAAGGGCATTTTTTTGGGTTTGACTTTTAAGTTCTAGTTGTGCTTTAAATGGTTTTTGAGGTCTACGAAGGAATTGAAGACATGAAAGAGAGTCGTCAGGAGATGTTAAGACAAAACTTCAACATGTTCAATTATATCCCTGGAGAAACCCTGGAAGCTCAGTTGCAGCGATTTACCACACTCACTACTGAGATGAATATAGCTGGGATCTTCTTGACCAAATCTGAGATAAACAAAAAGCTATTGAATTCACTTCCGAAATCGTGGGATATGAACGTGGCTGTCATCAAGAAGACAAAAGATCTCAATCGTCTTAGTCTTGCTGATATAATTGAAGAACTTGACGCTTTGAATTGTCGAAAAACAATGAGTTCCGCAAACCTTCCGGTCAATGAAGTTTCATGTTCTCAATCATGTGAAGTTTCATGTACACTATCTAGTGAAGATACGATTAAATTTCTTCGGGAACAAATTGAGTTATTAAAAAGAGAAGTTGAGGACCTGAGATATGAAGGATATCAACTCAGGAAAGGACAGAAACCCCTGAAGGCTGAATTAGAAACAAAAATAAAGGACTTTAAGAGAATTCAGCAAGACTACAGTGAAAAATGTGAACATTATGATTATATCAAGAGACAGAATGTTGAGTTAATTACTGAGCTTGATACATTAAAAGGGCAATTTGAAACTGCAAATTTTGATTTTAAAAAGTTTGATGTATCAAGCGAAGTAGTTGCCAACATGATAGACTATTGCATGCAATTTAAACATAATCAATCAAAGGGTTTAGGATACGATAATGTACCTCCTCCTTTTAATCATACATATTAGTATCAACCTTTGTCTAAAGAGGAGATTACCAACGAACCATTCATGGTTTATGGCAAGCCATCTGGTTTTGTTTCAGGAGGATTTATTAATGTTGAAAATGCTAACGTTTCTACTTCCCCTGCAGATCAATCCTTAAATCAATCCAAGCAAGCAGCTGAAGAGAGTGTGTCTGATAGTAAAGTAGCAGAAGATGAGAACAAGGAGAAAACCATTGAACAAACCAACATCTCCTTGAGCTCTGAATCTGTTGCTTCGAACTCAGTTGCTTCTGATCAACCTGTTGTTGAGAAGTACAGGCCACCAAATCAAGTTAAACAGAATGCATGCTGCAACGGTGCGTGTGGGAAAAGCAAGAGACAAGGCAAAGACACGCCACCAGGGGCAGGAAGAAACAATTTCCCAGTGAAGAAAAAGACTTGTTTTCACTGTGGAACACCTGGTCACATTGCCCGAAACTTTCCAAATCGCGCATACGTTCCCTACTACGCACATGGATGGCAAAACGCGCCAAGAGGGAGATATTCCAAAAGAAACCCCTCAAGGTCACGTTCAGACAATGATGACTGGAATGCGCAGAAGAGCAAGAATCAAACTCCAAAGGACAAGAATCAAAATCCCAAAGTCAAGAAGGAAATGCCGGCCAAGAAGCCAAATCCAAGAGATGCTTCCGTGAAGCCAAAATCAAAGTCATATCAACGGCCGACATCAAGTTCAAAATCAAGTACCGAGCCACCCATCAGATCGAAAAAGAAATGGGTTAAACCCAACTACAAATGGGTTCCAAAGGCTCACTCTCCCAAATCTTCTAATGATTCTAATATTTCTACATCTTCTGTTTGCGATAAACAGGACATGTCATGGGAGAATGTATCTTGCGTAGATGACAAAGGTCGACCCAGTTTCAAAATGGACTGGGTTCCAAAGACCAACTAATCCCGCTCTGTGTCGGAGCAGCTATGGAGGCATATCATCAGACTTCGGTTTGTTGGTAGTGGCTGTTCCAGGCACATGATAGGGGACATCTCTCAACTGTACAACATTCAGAACTTTATTCGAGAGTATGTGTCCTTTGTGGGAAAGGAAAGAAAGGAAGAAAGGAAGAGATCACAAACGGGGTTAGTGCTTAATGACATGAAGAATTTTCGGATCTGTTCTAAGATTACGTGTGCTGTTCTCAGACCTTCTGGATGCAAATTCAACCGGTGACTTACGGTTTGAGTTTTCTTCTCTATAATCCTGAGTTTTTCTTAAGCTGATTCGCTTTAAAGACTAATTTTTGTATTAGGATAGTTTAAATTTGCGCATTTACTTTCGTTTCTGTCCTATGCACAAATTTAGGTGGAGAAATAAAAACAAAACAAAAATTAGAAAATTTTTAAAAATCCAAAAACATTAGAAAATCAGAAAATCCAAAAATATGTTGGTTATGAAATGAGTTTGAGGGAGATGTTTTGGGAAGTGATATAATCATGTGATAACAGGCAATCTGAATCTGTGTAAGGGACTGAATCTGAATTGTCTAGGCTCTGTGTTCGATGCGCTGGTAGGCACGAAAGATTCTAAATGGACATGACTAGGCAGAGTTGAACTTAAGGAATTCATAGACTTGACAGATCTTAACCTAGTTAGATCCATTTAGCCTGACAATACGATGCTTGGATAGGTTGAGCAGGGAGATATATATGGGAATCTACTGGTCATATTAAAGAGCTCGTATCTGGAACTGTGGATTAACTTTTCCTCGATGTGCGGATTATGTCCTTAATCCTAGTATTGATGGGGTGACTGGTGAATTCCGATAAATTAGGTCTGTAGAAGGTTATATTCTTTCTTTCTATTTGTTAGTCATATGTTGCCTCCTCTGCGTGATCGAAAGATCCGACCTGGAATGTAGCATATGCAACTCTATCTCTCTGCATCTTCTATCTATGCAATTCTTTCTATCTGTTAGCCATATACTGTCTCCTTTGCGTGACTCACAATCCGACCTGGTACACAGTATATGCATCATTCTTTTTCTCAATCCCTCTAAAACTTCAGTTAGTCATATGTTTCACCCTCTGCGAGATTGGAAGAGATCCGACCTGGGTGTATAGCATATGCATTCTAAATCTATCTTCTCTCTTAATAATTGTCTGCTCACCCGATGTAAGGAGTATTCTGGAAGTCCTTGATTACTGGAGCATATCAGGAAGCGGGAAACATGTTCTGATACAACTAAAACTGAACACTTACAGATTGTCTGTAGATCTCGCTGCTCAATTTAGGTGAACAACAATATCTTTGGTCGTCGTCAGCTGAATGGTCCTTAAGGAATATTATCTAGGAACTTAGGATCACATTGTCTTGTCACTTATAGTATGTCCTAATTTTGTCACAATCTCTCGTGTTTAAGTGGACCACAATACCGGCGATTGACCAGATCTATTCATGAAGGGAGAGGTACTGATAAACGGATAAAGGCTGTTTAAAAATTTTGATCCCAAATCACTCTTAAAGTTAGATATCATTTTATTTTTGTTAAATTTGTTCATAGTTTTCTTCTAATTTAAATATTAGGGGAGAATTAAAAATTAAAAAAAAACAAAAAAAAAACAAAAATCAGAAAATTAAAAATCCAAAAATAGTGTTATTTCTGTTTTATTTCTTTTTCAGAAAATATGAAAAATCCAAAAATATTGTGTGCTAAATTTTTCTTTTAGTTTTGTTTTGTCTTGAATAGTGAATTCAGGTGAAGATGAAACTCATGGAGTTTGTGTCGAAGATTTCTAAGCCAAGGCTTCATCCGTGATCATCGAAGAATTCTCATTCGAAGGAGCAAGAAATGAAGATTATTCTTTCGACGTTCAATCTTTCAACCCCAGAAGCAAGGTGAAGCTGAAATTGAAGAATATGTGACAGATTGTATTGAAGCCTCCTCAATCAGTCTGTTGCTATCTTAAACCTGCTGAAGTGATCCAGAAGATTTGTTCTCTCTGATGTTCTCTCTGAAGATTCTCAAACTGAAAGCATTATCTTTCAAGAATCAGTACAAAAAACCTCCTCTCCCAATGTGCGTTCAATGTCAAATTCTGAAGAAAAGCCCAACTGCTCAAGATGAAGTCATTCATTGAAGATTCATCAAGTTCATCTTGAAATTGTGAAGAATTTGAAGATTAAAGTTGAAGCCAAAGCTCCCAATGAAGATTAACAAGAAAAGTCAGCTACTTTTTAGGGGGAGCTTGTTGGGTCATTTAAGAAAAGAAAAGAAAGCTATAAACCAAGGGGGAGATTGTTGGGTCAAAAATATGGTTTATACTTTGCTTTTCTAGGAAATTGTATTTTTATGTCTAGGACCGTAAACAGCTCGGTGTTTATGGCCGTAAACAGGTTTACGGCCGTAAACCCTGTTTACGGCCCAATGGGTGTTTACGGCCGTAAACCCATTTACGACCGTAAACCCATTCACGGCCCATGTTCACCAAGCCCATGTTTCTTATGTATAAATATAGGTGTAATGGGTGAGGAGTAAAAGAATAGAGGAGCTTAAGTGTGTGCATTTGAAGGTGTTCTAGAGAGAGAGAAAAGAGAGTGTGTGTGAGTATGTGTGAATCTCATGTAAAGGATCATCATTCTATTCATTAATACATTGAGATTCACATTATTCTTCTTCTCCTTCTCTTATATTTGATCTGACATCATCCGTTTGATTGGGATTCCGCACCATCAAACGGATCTGATTGATACACAAGCAGATTAGGGACTTACAACTCCTTTCACAAAAAGGTATAAAAGTCTGCATATTTCTCCAATTCAGGCTTTTACTGAGTCAACTTTCTTTTTGTTCAGATTTACTCATGCCTCAAAGCTCCCGATAATGCTGCTTTGTAAAGGCCTCATATTCACATGAATGTTCTCCTTGATAAAATCCCTCAACTCAATAAGATTTTCACTTAGGTCTTTGGGGAAGTCCTGATTTGATTGAATTTCCGTGTTCCTTTTCCTGTCAAACGAATTAAACCCAAACACTCATTTGGGTTCTACCGATCACTACCAAACATCTAAAAAAACTGAGATACCTTCTGCGTTTGACCTCTAATCACCGGACAATCTATCCTCCAACCTTTCTTTTCCTTCCGTCAATCCTTGCTGCCAAATCGTTCCCACCTGATGTCGCTGAAGTGCTGATTTGATTGAAACGATTCATCAAAAATGGAAGCTAGCAAGTAAAGATTAGCAAAAAGTGAGAAAAATCATATAATGTACCTTTTCCCAGTTCGGATTCAAGATTATATCCATGGTGATTGTACCTTCCAGGATTAAAATCAAGAGGATGAAGATAAGGTGGAGGCGTGAGGACCTTTGATAGAGCAGCGATGGCGGGGATCGTATTCATACACATCAAAAAGTGAATAACCAAAAATCGATTAGCATTTTATTCTCAAAAGAAATTCAATTGAAAAAATCAAAAATTGTATTTAAAAATAGAAATTGAGTTGAAAACATCCCATGGCAGCGGCTGTGGAGCTATTTCGACAATGGATGATCGATCTGACAGTGGAGGGGGAGGAGCTATTTCGATTGGAGAAAGGATGCAAAGAGGAAAACAAGCCCTAGGTTGAAACAGAGTGGTCGTTCGATGTAGACGAAAAAGAGGGTGATATCTAGGGTTTTAAACTGATTTCCATTATTTAAAGGAGGCATTAAATGATTTATTATTTTTTTACCATAATTAGATATTCCAAGTTTACCATTATACCATTTTTAATTTATTTAATGATTTATTATTTTCTGAAATCTCATTGGTGCATACATGCACACAATAGTTGCTAGAAATATTTGAACCTAGCTCTCTCTCTCTCTCTCTCTCTATATATATATATATATATATATATATATATATATATATATATATATATATATATATATATATATATGAGGTTAGGTTATTGTGTTTTTGATAAGTATTGTGTGCATGTGTGGTTGATTGTGGACCAATCATTTTATTTATTTTAAGTAAGTAATTAATAAATATTATTAAATTAAAGATAACACAAAAATACCATCTGAATTCATTATAAAGGTATTTTAATCACTTGAGACAAATTAAAAAAAAGGAAAATTCGAGATTTAGGGGATAATTAATGCTCTTGATTTAAAAAATCTGATTTTTTTAAAAATAATTTAATTTCAAACGTAATTTGTAAGCATAAATCGGTTTTATTCTATCAGAATGTTTTTTTGTTAGAATGATGTTCTATGATTCTGTCAGAATGGTATTCTATTATAATATTACTACTATTAAAGAATCATTTTTTTAAACCCCAGATGATAATAACAACATTCTTATATTTATTCATAGACATCCGAACTTATATACAAATTAATACAAATTCTTACAGAATAACATCCTTATACATTTTAATATAATTACACATATTCTAACTGAATGTCATAAAATGAATAAAATTCTTACAAAATTGCATTCTTAAATATACAATTATTGAACAAATGCACTTGATCTTCTTCAATGGTCCAAATAATCGACTTGAGTCCAACTATTCTTACGAAAATGTGATGTATTATTGTAAGAATGTAATTCTTCAACCCATTCTTCCAGCCATTCCTATCACAAATAAAACAAAAACTAAGAATGGTTAAAAGCATGTTGCTTGCAAATCTTATCAGTTAATATATTCATATTCTGGAAGAATGCATAGAATATGATAGAATACATAGAATACATACCACTATTTTCTTATTCATGTAAAATAGTAAAAAACACACATATGCAAAATCCATTGCAATTTGCAAGCAAAATCCACTTTGCCAAAACTCAATCAAACAATATAGAATCATATAGGAACAAGAAATGAAAAATCTATCTAATCTAATTTAATACCAACAATAAAAGAACGTGAAATGGGATTGAAGAAACCGAATGCAACTCCAAAATTAATCTAAATCAACTAGAATCAACCTATTGCTATGAAAAGGGAATCCAACCTAATCTAAATTAAGTTATATAGTTCTGAAGAGAATAAGAAACAAAGTGGAGTAAAAACATTAAAGATTATTAACTATTTTTTCATTGAGACATTTTATCGAACACATGGAGGTCATGACAGAATCATATTAGGCAGATTAGACAGGCACTAGAGATGGAATATATGAAGTCAAAGAAGGATAAAATAGAAATATATGAAGTCAAAGAAGGAGAAAATAATGAACCTGATGAAGCTAAACTTCAGATTGTGATCCTGATTGCAACTAGCTAAGAAAAACACCTCCAAGAATTGAAGATTTGACATTAGGAACCCATATCTTCTAGCCCATGTAATTCCCCTTAAAAGATAAGTATGTTCCATAGAAAAGCAATCTCAAAGCATATACAGAAAAAAGGTTGAAAGTGTCGACAGCCCATTTCCAGTCATCAATAAAAAATAAACATATGAGTGGGGTGGATCAACTCCAGTACATGCGTCAATTGCCAATTCCACGACCATATTTGAGATTCGTTGCTCAAGACTCGTCCAATAGTAAGTTCTTACCGATTTCAAAAAAGTCAATGACGGAGGACTTGAGCAATGAGGCAGAACTTCATAGGAATATGAGCGTTCGTCAATATTCGTGGTGACGATGAGGATGGAGTCGGTCGTAGAGGGAGATGGGTGTGGCGAGAGGTTGATGTTGAGGAATGAAGATGTTTGTCGATGGTTTGTTGGGTTTTAAGCTGTATATCCCTAATTTAAAGGCTATTAAATAAATATATATATATTTTTTACCATAATTAACTATAGCTAAGATTACTAACATACATTTTTATGATTTATACATTACAACTCCTAAACTTAGATATTAAACTTCATGAAAACTTCATGAAACTACGTCGTTTTATTAGCTAAGGATTACAATTAAGAGATTCACGATTAACATTTGAAACTGTAGATTCAGAATTTAAACAATAATTTTGATAGGGAAGAAAGAATATTGATTATCTTCGACCTTCGTGATGGTGGAAAACAGTAATGTTCACTACAGTGAAGTAATAAACGACAATGGATGAAAGAAAACAGAGATTGTTAAACGATAATAGATGAAAGAAATGCTACGGGAGATAATATATTTACCAAGTGAAAACAAACCGGCAATATTTACTAAGTTAAAATGACACAGTTTAGTGGTTTAGTACCTAAGCTCTCAGGTGAGACTGTAATATAGGGCCCGGATCCGGTAGGAACCCAAATATTGATAGGAACCGCGAGGACTATTCTCTACCAATAATTTGGTCAAGGGCACAAACGTCAAACCCATTTACTTGGTCATGACGCGTTCACACGTAGTGCACGTACATGGAACGTAATACGGACTCGAGAGAATAATCATGTGCAACGAACGTCCATGGAACATCATTTAAAAGGGTTTTTCTTTTCTTTTTCATTTATTTTGGTTTTTTCTGTTTTTTTATTATTTTTCATTAAAAAAATTCAATTTTTTTAAATAGATATATGCTTGGTTTTAAAGTATTTAATTTTTTTCTCTTTTTTTATTATTTTTTTTCGATTTTCTTAAAAGTTATTTTTTTTCTTTTTTTTGGGTTGTTTTTTTTTTAATATATTTACTACATAGTTGAATATAGTAGGGCTTTTTTTTTTTTTGATTTATTTTTTGCTTTTTTTTTTAAACTAAATATCGGTTTGAGTTTTTACTTTTTAAAAATTATAAAATTTTATATAAGAAGAATATTAAGGATCATAATATTTTTGAATCATATTATTTTTGAATCATAAAATTTTGAATCATAGTATTTTGAATCATAAAGATATTATGCATCATATATTTTTGGATCATAATATATTAAATTAAATAAAGTTTTTGTTCAATACATATTTGAATCATTATATTTTTTGAATCATAAAAATTATAATAATTAAGGATCATTAAATATTTGATTCAAAAATTTTTTAGATCATAACAAGTTAAGGATCATAAACATATTGAATCATAATGTTTTTGAATCATAAATATTTTGAACAACTTTCATTTTTTCAGTTTTTTTTCAATGAAAAAAAATATTATCACCAAAAAACTAAGCGGGTGGAAAAAAACACATCAGCCAATAAGCGTTGGACACTTGTCATGCTGGAGGTTTTTGCTTTTGTTACTTCTACCCTCCAAACAATTAACCTTTCCCGGAAATTATCAAAATCTCTCTATTAATTACGAAAATGTCATATTATCTTGCGAGATTTTGACGATAAATAAAATCAAATCCTGACCATTTATTTTGTCAATCTTAATACCAAAAATTGTCCTCACGGTTCCTGCCATTTTTTAAGTTCCTACTAGATCCTAGTTATATATATAACATAGTTGAATTATAGCCATGTGTCATTTCATCCGCTGTACCTAGATTTTTTCCCGCCCAAAATTTGTCATTGTGATATTCTAAAAATACCCTTCTAGAGGTTATCTTTTACTTGTAATAGCAACATGGTTTAATTTCCTAATGTACTTTATGTTTTACCTATAATAGAAACTTACTTGCATTTTGCTACCAATATGAGATTTATATCTTATTTGTTCCATATTGATATTGTTGTTAAAGAAATGCAAGTGCATTGCTATTCGAGTAAATAATTTTATGTGTTGCTATTATTTTCAAAAGTAAGTAAGCTAGACAAATTGTTGAAACATAAATGCCAAAAAAAAACGGTGTACTAAGCAAGTTTTCTCCAAAATTTTCTCATTTTGGAAGAAATATTGTTTTCTTTTGATATATTCACAAGAACAACATGTTATTTATAAAAAAAACAAACTATTTTATTTTTTTCACTTGGATTTTATAATTTATCTATTGTTTTTGTACATTTGGTTAATTGAATTATAATATTTTTTGTGGATTCAATTTTGTTAAACCTTTTAATTTTTATTGAGCAAGACATTGACATTTCTATAATTATAAATTATCATGTTTGCAAGTACTTTCTTTAGGTTTTGCCCGTGAGTTTGCTAAAATCACTATGAGGTGTGGAGTATGAAATGGACACAATTCTTCAAAGGAACATAAACAATGTGTGATAAAAACTTAAGTGGTCGGTTGTAATAGTGTTGGTTATGGATTTGGTTCATGGTCGAATTAATCAATGGTTATGGATTTCGTTCCAAAGTACCGTTGGTGTTATATTTTATTATTTAAATCTCTTTTTGTCTAAGGTAAAATTTGCAAGGTACAATAATGTAATAACTTCAAGCCCATAATAACAATGTACTCTATTATATTGATCGCATCACACTTATCATGTATTGCTTTTATTTTTGGTTTTTTGTAATTTCATGCAGTAAAACCCTCACTAACAATGTTTTTGTTTTCTATTTTTTATTTAATCCCAACCATGGTCTCCACGAGTTTAAACCTAGTGTGTGTATATATATATATATATATATATATATATATATATATATATATATATATATATATATATATATATATATATATATATATATACTAGCCGTTTACCCGCGCTAAGCGTCAGGTGTGAATAGTTTTTTCAGAAATTAGTTTCTAGAAACGATTAGTTTTTTGCATAAATAATTACTATATCAAAACAATAATCAATTAAAGTCATGATAGCAAATACGATATCAGTGATATTGAAAAATAAAGAGTTAAGATTGTTTATAAATGTGTACGAACACAATATTGATTGTACATTATTAATTGTGTAATACTTCTTTATACACCAAATTTGTTGTATAAACTTTACTAATTTTGAACTGTTCGTTAGATCACTAATATTTTTGTATTCACATGTGATATCCCTCTGGTTATATGAGAAATTCGATTCTAAAAGATAAATACTTACATTTGAAATTGTTTATCCTTGAATTTTATTGATTGTCACGAAATGCATTTGCACATATCATTTAGGATTAGACTATATATCAACAAATAAGTTCTTTGAGCAATTAGCTTCCGTTAGGCCGGCGGCAAATAGTTTATTTTTGGAAATTATTTTCCTATCGACAATTAATTTTAATTCGAAAACGTATCATATTTAAACTTAAGTTTATATGTTTGTAATTAATATGTTAAGTTTTATAAGTGTGAAAGAAAAGTGAAGTAAAAAATAATGTGACTTTAGTTGATTTTGGTCGAAAATTTTTTATTGATACAATTGATTAATTTAATATGTTATAACGATGATGGTCGAAATATAAACTTACTGGACTCTTGATATTTGTTTGTGTGCATTTTATTCTATGAGACTAATATAATCTTTATAGCTTATTTGTATCAATATAATATAACAACGTACTTCTATACATACCAAAACACTTTTCTCACGCAAATAAATAAATAAATCTAAATAAACTACATAAATATATTTTAATAACTCATAATAAAAAATTTGGTTGATTTAAAATATTTTAATAACTGATAATATAAAATTTAGTTTCTAACAATTGATATTTAAAATTTCAACAATCGATGAAGGATAATTAGTTCAAATTAAAAGAACTTGTAGCCATATTTAAAACAATTTCATCCAAAAAGATCAACATATTATACAATTTAATATCAAAACATTCATATTAGTTTCAAAAAAATATATTAAAAAAGTTTTTTTAGTAAAAGTTATTATATTTTTCAAAATATTGTCCACTTAAATTATAGATACAAAGCGACGAAAAATAATACATTTTAGCGAATAGTTTACGGACCACAATCAGTTTCATAGGACCGAAGAACCGGACATTTACATCACTCACCCCCTAATGATTTCATTTTGCATATTTTGATCAAATCATTGTTATATATATTATATAATCTTTATAATTATGTGAACCATCCTTATATAAATAAATCTTTAGGTCATATATCTATTATATATTATATGATAACTTTCTTTTGATTCATTTTGATTTGAAAGTTATATTAGAGTAAGCGTGTTTTTTTTAATTATTATTTTAAATTATTTTATCCACAAAGTTAAATTATTATAAAAACCATAAAATTTCAACTTTTAGTTTAGTCTATAGTGTTTGACTCCCATATTTAATGCATGTGTTAATTGTTTTTTAACACATTTTATTAGTGTAATAATATAATTTTTTTTATCTTTATTAACATTATTTTTTCTTAAGATGAACCTCCAACACTTATGTTATTAGTAATTGTTATTAGTAATTTAATGACATTTTTACTCTAAGATGACTAAATAAAACACAATAAAATATACTTTTTAAATCCAAAAAGTTTCAAACTTCATTCGAAGAATATCATAATCTTCAGCTTTATTGGATTTCAAAATTCTGATTACGAATATTATAAAACTATCTGAAACTATTTGTTCTAATACCGTCATAAATACTTTGTTTAGGTCCTAATATCCTATTATTAACCAACTAATAAGGAACACACAAAAAAGAGATCGCATGCCTAATAGAAACTATATTATGCTAGATCCCACAAACTATTTACTCTACACCAATAGTAACTTTGACTTTTTCAAGAAAATGATTGTTAAATATCTTTGACAATGCGTGAACAATAAAATGGAATTTCTTTGGAATAAACAATGATATTTTCGTTGGATTACACCATTGCAATGTAAAATGTTAAAACAAAAAGTGCATTACTATTTCTTGCTCAAATGGAAAGAAATGAAAAAAATGATGCAATTATAGTGCTATTTTTTGCACAAACGGTGTTGAAGGGACAATCACAATGACTCAATCATAGTGATGTCTTTCTCTCATTTTGATATTTCTTTCATCTTTTACCTGTAATACATCAAAGTCAACCGTTAGTACATTCATTATGATAACATAAAGAACATAAATAAATTTAAAAACACCAATAAATATAAAAACATGTAATGTTTTAAACATGTTAAATTAGAATCTTATTGTTAATAAAAAATCAATAGAATCATACATTGAATATATTCGGTTACCACAAGTCCAAAACTCCATGTAATGAACTAAGTTCAATCAAATGTAACATTGTATAGCTCCATGAATAACATTTGAAAATAATATGTCAAAAAGAAGATTACATTTGTAACGTTTAATTTCTTTCGGAGGGTAATAATATTCTTAAGTAACTTACTATTATTGGTATCATTTTTGAACACTTGGTCAGGATCTGATCAGGATTTGGATGAGCAACTTTACTTGTATACCCTGAAATAATTTATCCGAAATCACATCAGGCCATCAAGGCCACCTTAACTCTGCACAACTTGAGATATTGATATTTACCTCAAACTTGACATCAGGGTCAAAAAAATTCACCAAATTCACCTGCAAAGTCTACAAATATTGGTATTTACCTCGAAAACAGGGCCAGAAAATTCACCTACTCCATGATCTGAAAATAATAATGAAGTGTTAAAAAAAAGTAAGTATTAAAAACATAAATTTATTTTGGATATGTTGGTGCCCTTCAATGTTTTAATTCAAACCCAAAACCACAGGCTTGATTTTTTTCACCGATAATAACATACATGTGATTTGTTTATATTAAAACTTATTGTCTTATTTGCTTTCACCAAATATTATAAATTCCAAACCTGAAATACATGTACATATAAAACATTCAACATTCATCTTCTCTGAGTTTGTGTTTGTATTTATTGCCTAGCTTTGACTCACCATGTGCAGATAAAGCATTGTACCTGGATACATTCAAGGATAAAAAGATAAAAACAACTAAAAACATAATAGATAATTCGCATTCTGGAAAGCATTATACACGAGCAACTTTGATGGACCATGTCAGATAAAAGATTGCACATCTTAACATCAACTAAAGCTAAAGTTTTAACCAAAACCATTGAAATCGTAATGAAGATAGAGTAAGAACAAGAACATGCCATGAGTCATGAACACAAGAGGCTACAACAATAGCCTGAAAAACAATTAAGAAGGTGAATTCAAGTGAAAGTTGAAGTGATTTCATAGTATCTACCAAACAAAAGACGAAAATCAGAACCTAACCGAGTTTAATCAAGAAATAATTCTCTTAAACATTTCATCGAGCACATGGTAGGCTAAAATCTGTGAATATAAGAATCAAAATCAAAGGTAGTCTTTAAAATCCTAAGATAAAAAATATCAAATATCATGGTTATACAAACAAAGATTTTTCAAATTACCTTGGCCTAATATAAGAAACAACAGGGAGAAGCGGTGAACCTGAATAGACAGACCAGAGGATGGCGGTAGAGGTGGGCTTATAGAGCGTCGATCATCCATTTAAAGGGGAAGAACATTTGCGTGAAGACGTGAGGGTTTATGTGGGAAGGGACGGCCAGTGACCCTCTTCTAAGTTGTAGCAGCAACGTTAGGAGGTGGTGGGAACAAAGGCTGTCGGAGACCGAAGAGAGTCAGGAGAGAGACACAAGACATTCAGTTTGACGGTGGCTGAAGCCTAATGGTGTATAGAGGAGATTAGGCTTTAAAGAAGGTAATATCGAAGTATACAATAAGGTGTGCGTTTACGCTTGGTTTATAAGCTTAACAGGATTGTCATCTGCAACCACAAAAAAACCAACTTAATATTAATACACACCAAGATTCGAAAACAATGAAATCGATTTTATTTTGATGGATTTCAGGTTTCAATCTAAAGAAGAATACAATGGGAAAGAAAGAAAGCTTTTCGGTTGTCCAACACCACGAACACCGATATGAAATTCCATGAATTAAAATAAGGAAGACAAACAAAAAACTACCAGTGTCGCCATTCTCCTCAAACCGGAAACATATTCGTCGTCGTTCTCCTGCTAAAGTTTGAAACAAAATTTGAAATTAGTCAATTAGGCATAAACATATGTACAAATTGGGGAGAAATTCGGGGAAAACGTAATTGGAAGTTATAATGATAACGAATATAGGTAGAATCTGAAACGGAAGAATAATGTTATCATTAGATAAATTAGAAAAAAAAGGATATTCAAATTAATTCATACTATAAAAAATAAAGAAGACATATGCATTTACTTTGTTACCTTCGTTTCCAGCAAGCATCGTTGATGCATATAGGGAGAAAGAGAGACGTGGGAAGTATTTTGTTTCATGAAGCTGTACAGGGTGGACTTTAATTACGTCATAAGGAAGATACATGTGAAACAGGTGGAAGGCATCGAGAGAGGGGAAGAGCAAAAGGGGTATATCCTGAATGGATCCAAAGATGTACGTGGTGGCGGTGGAGTGTAGGGTTTATGGAGAACGGGAGAGCAGGGTGGTGAGACGCAACATATAGGGGAAGGAGGAGAGGATGATCCAAGGCGTTGCCCAATTTAACTGATTCAAGAAGTCTGAGATGTTATATAACTTTGATCTAACTGATTCATTTGATTTTGACCGATTCAAATGGATGAAATTGAGTGAATCTTGGTTTAACTTGTTGACTGATTAACCATGACGGGATAAGATCTGATTGCATACACTTGTTGTTTGTTGTGTATCATGTTTTAAGGGTTGTACCTCTTAAAATTCAGCATTTGAAGCTAAATGCTTATTAAGGTATATATATATATATATATATATATATATATATATATATATATATATATATATATATATAGGTTCATTTGAGACCATAAGTCCATAAGTATTATGTGGGATATGGGGACGCAATCTCAGCCACTCATTTTGGAGATAAAATATTTTTAAAATGCAAAATAAATGAATTTTTTTTCAATATAATTTTTGTCATTTTGATTACCCATAAAAAATAATAAATATTAAAATTACCATTTATTTAAATATGTGAAATATTCTAATAGAATATTACAATATAAATACTAAACAAAATTGTTAAAATATTCAAATATTCTACTAGAATATTAGACTATAAATACAAAAACAATTCTAATATAATATTATAATATTCTTTCACTTATTAGTTCCTTAGTAGCCTCGAGATTCCTTTTGACTCTCAAATGTATCATCTGCTTTCAGTAGTACGAGCTCATACTACCTTCCATACATATCCATAGTCGACCCAGAATTCATCTCAAGGTCCTAAGTCACTACACTAGACCACCCCAAGGTGTACTGACACCCACATGCTCCTAAGATCTGCAACTAACTTCCTAGGCACTCCTCCTAGTATTCTCCTCAATCACGCTTCCGCACCGCTGGTTTCCTTGTGCATCCTAGTTGTACACGATACATGATCAAATAGGCCGTCGAATAAATGACTCTACCCTAAGCCCACAACCAAACAAGGAACAATAAATAAGGCTAAATCAATCATGCTAAGGCTATATAATCCTAACCATATACAACTATACAACATGCTCTTTGCAATTCACGTAATCAAATACCATATACCAAGAAATTCCCTGGACTATAAGGTATCAGATAAATCAGACAATACTTATCATACAATTCCCGATGGAACCCTTAACCTTCTCACTAGCATGCATTTATAACAATTCACATATCATCAAGGTCGAGCCAAATGTCCATGTTCACGATCCCAAGCCGACAATCAAATGAGAACATGAAAAGAGACCGAGCCCATGTCTCTAACCCAACTATTTTATTAAACTTTCTTTTTCAAAAACATTTTGTGAAGAATCTCGGATCCTAGTTTAAGTTTGGATTCACACAAGTGTTCCTCTAAATCCCTCAAACCAGGGTTCTGATACCAACTTGTAACGTGCCATTTTCACAAGAATTTTTGTTTCATTTTAAATAAGGTAAAATCATCATTTAAGTAAGATCGAAGTTCTAAAAACCATTTATTCCAAAATGTAGTTGTTTGAAAATCATAGTAATATAAATAATACTAAATCTCCATAGTTGTTGATGTTTTTGTATAGTCATGCCTTCGCCTTCCCACGATCATCAATGGTACCTAAAAAACATTTAATCCATAACTGTAAGCCAAAGGTTAGTGAGTTTCCCCAAAATATCACACACCATAATATACATATAATGCATGCACACACATGACCCATCAGTCTGTCTGGCCCACATCGCAAGGCCTATAGCATGTCTATGTTGGATTAGGTGTCTAAGCCCATAACTATAATTGATAGATACTTGACCTGAGAGTAGCATGGTCCATTTCGGGTTGCCTTCACCAGAACAATCTGACAGGATGGATATTTGTGAAAGAGGTTATTTGTGATTTATTAATATATCATAAGTATAATATATTAGTTGAGAAATCATATTATTTAATTAGTATTGATCAAGAATTAATTTGGAGTTAATTTAGTGATCAAAAGAGACTAATTAAATTAACGGGGACGGATTAAGTAACTAAGTGATACTTATAGTTTGGGCTAATGATCCATGCTGATTATGTGGACTAAATCTTTGTGGAGTCCATGAAGATTTAGTCCAAAGGGCTTATCATATGGATTATTGGATTAAAGGCCCAAGGAAGTGGATTAAGGTTTACAAGTTGAAACTCTTGGAATTCTACACTATAAGTGTAACCCCTAAAACCCTAAAATTGATACTTCTGCATTCTAAGAATATGCTAGCCGTTTTTGGTGGTTCATAGCCTCTCTCTCATTATCCTCCATTTGTTCATGGTGTTTGTGACTTGTTTGAGGCATCACACTTGAGGTGCTAAGCTTTTGAAAGGCCAAAATCCACATGCTACAACTAAGAGGTATTCTTCTAACTAGTTTTTTATGTTTCAAGTATCAAGTTGTATGTTAGTTACGGGTTTCATGCTTTGGTTAATTTTTTTGCATGTATAACTAGAGAAAACTTAGATCCAAAGCATTAGGGTTGTATGTACACCATAGGAGTGTTATAGTACATAGAACTCAACAGTGGTATCAAAGCCATGGGTTGTTTTCTGTTATATAGATGCATTGGTTAGTTGTTCAAAGCTGAAAAAAATGGAAATTTGCTTTCTGCCAGCATGAACTCGATGAGTCCAACTAAAAGATATTATGATTTTTTTTTGATATGGTAGTGATTAACCTCATCCAATTAAAAGATAAATGTCAAATATTCAGATAATTACAAGTTA
This sequence comes from Lactuca virosa, assembly GCF_052849685.1. NCBI lineage: Eukaryota > Viridiplantae > Streptophyta > Magnoliopsida > Asterales > Asteraceae > Lactuca > Lactuca virosa. Next base: position 174,816,498 of record NC_136430.1, read on the forward strand.
TATGATAAACTAATTGTTTGTATTATTTGATTTATCTTGCTACATGAATTGTAATTTGGTTAAATTGGTAAAGGATAATATGATTATTTTATTAGTTAAAATTTGATCTAAATGTTTTTTAAGGGTTACAAAACTTGCCATCATGTTTTGGAACTCAAAAAGTTTTTTTAGGAGTTGCAAAACTTGCCATCAAGTTTGGAATTCAAAAGGTTTTCAAGAGTTACAAAACTTTCCCTCAAGTTTTGGAAATTGAAAAGTCTCATTTATGAAACATTGAATTCTTAAAAACCTAGTAATTTGAAAAGGTGCAACTCTTGGATTCATAACTTAAAAAATTAATTAAATAGTTTTAATTTTGAATTTTCTATTTAGAACCTTGATGTTTCCTTTGAATAGTTCAAATTACACTCTTATGGACTTTATTAAATTGATTAAATGTTTAATTAAAAGAGAAAGTTAATAAATCCATAATAATAGGGTTTAAAGTTAATTAAAAAGTTTAATTTACTAATAGATTAAACCACCTAGTATTTTAAATGTGTAAAATACACCCTTATACTATATAAAATTAAAAGTCTAATATATTATATATGTATAAGTTAAAATTCAGTCTTACCGTTAGTAGGCCTCATTCACGAAGCTGGTCTATAAGGGGTGTTTAAGGAAGCGACCTGTAAAATGAACGACATTGGGTATACACTCTTACCCAACGCACCCTTGACCAGTGGAGGGTCGTTAGTTGAACGGGTTTGATAGGACACTTAAATCGTCATTAAAAGTATAATGAAATACAAAGTAACTAAACAATTTATAAATTCCCAATCTTAGTTACTTTAGGAAAAATGTGAATTTGATGCCAACCCATGAAATTGCACATTGCACCTTATTGGTCAGTTAGTGGAGCGTGTGTGGTTAACCGGCACACTAATGTGGACTAATGAAGGATGACAATGGGTTTCTCGTAAATTATCATTGATCAATGGAGCGTGTGTTAGGTGATTAATGACATTGAGAGTACTAAGCTAATTTGCATGGTTATTCACACCTTGTTTGTGATCCTCGGTATCCCAGTCACAAACTTGAAGGGCATAATCGAGATTAAACATTTATTTAAAAGTTTATTGAATCTCAAAATAATCTAGGAATTTTAATTCATTTAAAACCTAATATTCATTTTCGTTTTTCATGGTGGAAATTTGTCACACCCCCGAACCGTCAGAACGGACGGCGGAAACGTCCGAGTGCGGGTGACATCATGCGTAGTATCACAACAGTTGTATCATAGTAAGCAAAGTAAACACAACCATTACATTACAATATAATTATTTACATCTGTTTGAAAACATAGTTTGTACATAAGAGTATATAGCAAAAGTAAAAGACGTGACTCCAAATGCTCCGTCTTCTCCAAAAGTTGATAAAAGTACCTGTCTATTGCTGCCCTGAGAATACAAGCAGGTTGAAAGAGTATCAGCATAAAGCTGGTGAGTTCATAAGTATTTAGTTCTGGTGAAAAATGTTTCTATGATCCCTTGAAAAGTGTTTCCCAAGAAAATCATGTATTTTCTTATGAAAGATGTTTGATTATCCATTAGTTATCTGTTAAACAGTCCGTTTATGAAAGGTTGAGTTATCACCGGAAAATCCTATAATTTTCCCTAAAAGTTGATAGTTGGTTATCTGTTCTTGTCTGAGGTGTACAAGTATCTACCATACTTGTATCGTTAGACGTAGCTTTCTTGAAAAACCCTGTTTGTTCCCTGTGAGATGTATTAGCCTTATTACATAAATAAAACTAATAAATAAGTAGTGAACTAATCCTAAGGGTGTTATTAATACCCTCTAGTAATCGAATCGGTTATTACTTTGAGGTTAGTTCACTTGTTTCATTATTACAAATGTAAGTTACTGTTATCTAGGTTGTGAGTGTCATAACCGTACTTAGACTTGATACGACACGTAACGGGGCCAGTATCTTTTTATGACTTTGTCACCCGTAGACCTGCCGGTCCGACTGTAGCTAGCAGCGAGGTGCGGGATTGTCAGTCCCATATAGATCTATAAACAATAGTCACGTTCTCCCTACAAGAGATTCTGGTTACAAGTGCTAATCCTACACCCAGTTTCTGTGGGGGTGTTACCAAGGACGTGTCTCCAACTTTAGACTAACAATTTGTATGTAATAATACTGATAATCCTGTTTAAGACTTGTATGAATCCTTTATAAAATAAAACATTTTACGATATGATTCATGAATTCGTTGCTTTAGTTTTGAAAACTGTTTCTACGAGTTGATTTCTTAATCGTTTGGTAAAACTGTTTTCTGTGTTAAAAGCATTCTAAACATATAGTTATCTTAAGCAAAATAATATATTTTGAGCACAAGTTTCCTTGTACTTTTGCTTGTATCCCTCCTGAAAACATGGAAAATTCGGAAAGGCATAGGGGTATGAACTCACAGTTTGACATAAGATCCGAACGTAAATTGCTAGGAATTGTTGAGTGTCAAATAAAGCCTCGGGCACAAATGGATCCTATTTAGCATGTAGAAGTACACATATTGTATTAGGTGCGGGCATAACACTATTTGTTATGGAAAGAACCGCCTTAGGGACTAGGAAACACTTAAAACTAAGTGTTAGAATCACATGTGATTGAAGAGGGGAGTTTGCGGCCGTAAACAGGAGTGTACGATCATGGGTTTACGGTTCCATGGGTTTACGGTCTAATGACCTTACGGTCATAGGGTTTACGGTCCATGAGTTTACGGTCCATGGGTTTACGGCCCATGAGTTTACGGTCATTGAAGGGTGTACGGTCTATGAGTTTACGGTCATTGAAGGGTGTACGGTCTAAGGAGATACACTAGACCGTAAACACCTTTTGTTCATGGAAAAGTGACGATTTCAAGGCAAAACTCAAGAATTCTAACTAGATATAAGTATAAGAAGATGATACTTACGATTTGAAGGCAAAGAAAGGTGTTTTCGGTCCAAAACACTAGGATGTTCTTGAGGATTCTTGAAGATCTAGATAAAAAGTGAAATCCATGGATGAATCAAGAGTGAATCATGGATATAGGAAAGATTAACACCCAAAGGAAGGAAATCACTTACATCTTTGAGGATTTCTTGAGCAAATTCGAGAATTGTAGAGAGAGAGTAGAGAGAGAAAGTCTTTGGAGTGTTTAAAGTGTGAAATGAAAGCCAAATACCCTATATATATGGTAGAGTTCTCGGTCAAGGGTGTCCACCTGGCACCGACCGTAAACGGGTTTACGGTCTACACGAGTTTACGGCCGTAAACTCGTCTTGACCGTGAACTCGACGATTTTCGAGGAAGTTTCAAGTTTTTCGCGTGATTCCCGGTTTATTTTGAATCGTATAAAATACACATTCTTTATTTAGAACTTAAGGTCCTTCCCAAATTAAGAAATTTGACGGAATTAAATAAAAACCCAAATTTTATTAACGGAAACTGGGTAAGGATAACGGGAAAAGTTTCGGGTTGTCACAAAATTGGTAAATCATCATTTACCTACCTTCAAATATTTTGCAATTGGATTACGGCATCCCTCTTCCGAATTGCAGAATATTGTGTTGGGTCCTAGCCTTAATATTTCATTTGGGTGTTATATTAAGGACTTAAATCAATTAACTTGAATTTCTCCTTTGTAGATGTCTAGTTCTGACAACTATGGTCTTCCCGAATCTTATGGAAAAAGCTTTCCTCATGAAGATGATGTTCACAGAAATCATACTTCACTTCCTCCACCTCCTCCAATTATTCTCCCTGACCCACGTGTTCGTCGACTTGAAAAGTTCAAGGTCACTCAAACCCTATTGGCAAGCAAACACCAAGATGGAAGGTCTGTGTGTGTACATGTCTTGTAGATGAAGTCACACATTGACAGGTTGGGAATGTTAGGTATCATTGTCTCGAAGTTGGCTGTTGACTTGGTTCTTCAATCACTTCCTAAGTCATATAGTGAGTTCGTTAAAGATTACTATATGACAGACCACGATGTGACCCTTATCTATCTTACTTATTTGCTTATTGATGTTGAATCAGAAATGATTTGGCGCACTGGTAATGCAAATTGGACATTGACAATGGCGACATTGGAAGTCCAGAAAAGCTTTCTCTTCCCAATGGAAAGGGATTGGCCAAGGTCAAACAGTTTGACCAAATGGTAAAGAGAAATGCTAAGTCCGAGATTGTCCCATGTGCCATTCCAAAAGAATTTGTTTGTTAATACTGCCAAGAAGGGGCATTGGTTGTGAAGCTGCCTTATTTACCTGAAGGATCACAAGGATGCTAAAGTCAGAGTGTATAAATCTGCCTTAGGTAAGTCCACTATCTAACTCTATTAAGTTGCTACTTATAGATTCTTAATACATTATGTGATAAGATTGCATTTTGATGTTTTGTAGGATCAAAGAAGAGAAAGGAAGCTTGAAAGAAGAGTAAGCTGATTCTGATCGCGAAGAGATGGATTTCAATCGCATGGTTCAATGATCAGAATTTTGAGCTGCTACTTAAGAGTTATGATAGATTGCTTAGAAATATGTAGTAACCTAGTTTTCATTTGTAATTGCATTGTAAGGACAAGTTTTTCTGCAGTTTTATAAATAAAGAAAATTTTTATTTTATCTTATTTTTATATTTCCTTACAATAGCATTTGTGAAAATTGATGTTTGTATGTATCTATTTTTAGCAATATGGATTTGATTCTTTCGTTTGTGGTAGTGTCTAAATTTACCAAATAAGGAAAGATTCTCATCACCAAGTTTCAACTGGACAGAAAGTTGGAATCATGCGACTTGTATTGTATGATGAAAGAGAACCTTCGTCTTTGGGAAATTAAGACTAATTCCTTGTTCACATGTATATGTGAGTCAAGAGAAGGACTAGTGGATCTAGTACACTTTGCAGTGCACTGGTCAGGTCCACCACAAAGAACGATAAGACTGTTCGTCATGATTTACTAAAAGTTTAGTAAATATGGTTATGCTTACAAGTTTAAGTGTAATTATGAAACATTGAGGTTTCAATGTATGGTAGGACGAATAAGAAGAATCAAATTAGGCAGAAAGATAAAAGTTTCTCCAATCTGAAAGGAATCGAGAGTACTTGAGTATCATGTTTTATGATCATCTTAGTGATTATGAAAACCATATCACAATTGATCCTCTAAGAACACCTTAGTGCACTTGTATGGCTAAGAAGAGGAATCGGGAATTGTTGAGATGGTTAAATCAATTAAGGTGAGTCATACTTCGTTCCAAAATCAAGTCTTAGAGTCATACTCCAAGATTGTTCCTTGAGTGACATATCTTAAGTAGGTTTATAACACATTTAGAATTGGTGGTTGTGATGTCTTTAAGAAAAAGACTATCTAAGACCAATTATATGAAGTGTTTTTCCTTGATAAGAATCCGCACTGACTCTTAAATATTTGTTTGTCAAGGAGTGTTTCTTGATAAGAGAATCCTATATGTCAAGAAGTCAGTGGGAGTCCTAAAGATCTTGAAAAGTTTCAGGAACTAATCAAGAATAAACCTATTGTGTATCACTAGATCACGACTTGAGGTTTGTAACCTATCGTGTTGACATATTCTTGTTTTTTTGCCCATTCTAGTTAAAAGTTGACTATGCATGTGAGTTCTATGACTTCTCAATTGTTTGCATAAGGTGAAGGACCTTAATCAGTGAAAGTTCATTGATCTGTATAGGTGAGCTGCTTAACAACTTGGAAGACATGGTAGGCCCTTATGTTACCAAGTGGCAAGAAATTAATATTAAACAAGTTTAGTCCATATGAGTTTGAATTTGTCATAGACCTTGTCTTATGATAATGGTTGGGAATGACAGATTCACATGGATAGGAACATATACACCATAAAATCTAAGTGTCATAAGGTTTCTCTCCAATTCATGAAAATAACTGTGAGGAAACGCTCTCACTAAATAGATTTTAAGGACATAGCAGTTGTGTTAATTGCGTTCTCAAATTCGATTAGGATTATGGCATCCCTCTTCATAGTTCTAATTATGAGAAATGGAAAATAGTTTGAACATTTAGGACTTACTGCCGTAAGTTCTGCAATAGTTTAGACACGTATATGAGCTTTCTTATAAAAGGTGTATGAGCTTAGATAAAGGATTATCAATTCATCTTGTATCAGAAATCTGAACTATGGAAATAAATTCAATTCCTGGAAGTCCAACTGATTTTTGGATACATGTCAAAGCTAGTGGGAGCATAAATGTTATGCTAGTAACAAAATAATTGTTATGCTAGTGGGAGCATAATTATTATGGTAAGTGTTGCGAGTTAGCAATACTATTTATAGGAAACGAAGTTCTAATTTGCAAAGTTGCAAAGGTTGAAAAGTTGTTTCGCTATAGTAAGGGAGAGGATACTTATACTTTATTTCAAATCTAAAAGCTTAGATTGAAGTATTAATCAAACTTAGTCATGAGTATATATGAATATTTGGAAATTCTATATATGGAAATATTATAGCAAAAGACTGGTCAAGTATCATGTCTTTATGTAAGACATTATGAATCATGTCCCATAGGCTTTGGATATAGGATCGATTGCATATGCTATAATATTGACGTGTTCTAATTTTCCAAATGCTAGGGCATTAAGAGGGAAAAAGGACTAAAGTGGTTAAACAACTGTCAAGGACAATCTAAGGTTCGCTAAGGATTGGTTGCTTAAGGACAGTTGGAACTATAGTAATGGATGGACCATATTGACATTATTATGAATAAACATAATTCTATTAATAATGCATTGTCATATGGAAAATATGGAAATGTTTTCATAATGGGAGTTGGGTATTAAGAATCTATGTGTAGGTTAGAAACCTTTATGCAAGAAGGATGTTCAAAGGAATGTACTTTGAATTGGAGACTTCGCTTCCTTGGAATTGTTTTGTTATCAATCTCCAGTGGAAAGTTTTGTAATATCGTTGGCAAAGTCTCTGTGACTTTGGTACCTCGACATTACAAATGGAATCATTGCATGATAGTTTAGAATCTAACACTTGTGATAAAGATTTGGAATTGTGAAATGAGTTTCATTGGAAATGTCTTCTATTGATCTATTTCACAAAGAAGGACCATAGGTAAACATAGTGTGCATGCTTGGAGCATGGGATAACTATTGTTTTAATTCAAGTATTAAGTTGATTAATCGAAACATTATACAATGAATAATATGTAATCAATATAGTGATTAAATAAAAGGTGTTTTGTTTATATTCAAAATTTTTGAGACCATATTGAATTCGATTATTCTTGTGTTTCACTTTGCATGTTTTTGACTTCCCGAATAATAAGATTATTCAAACTATCCACAGTCGATCATACTTTGGAAGTAGGTATTGAGGTAAGACTGTCATGAATCCGTCTGTAGATTGTCTAGAGTGTTTAGACATAGCACAAGTTTGCAATTGTATTCATGAGTACTCCTGTAATAAGATTTGAGTATTGGATTAAATACACGCTCATCTGAATCACTTCATGGATTTCATCACGAGTGATTGTGAGACGATAATATCTTATATTCTTGAAATGGAGGCATATAGTTGCAGTTTACAAGTCGGTTGCACATTGATGATATGTAAACGTACCAGTAACTTGGTGTTATAAAACATATTGTTGTGTGTGATTTGATGAGTAAATAGAGCAAGCATATGAGTCGAAGTTTATCCGTTCCTTTTACCCTAAGAGGAATAAAAGCGATATATGTGGTCCCCTCGATGATTTAGTGATGACACCCTAAGCGCTTGAGCAAGCTTGGACTGATTTGATTTGTTTAATTAGTTGGTCGTCATAAATCAGAAATCGGGAAACAACAATGAATAGGGAGAATGATTATAATCCATGTCTCAGTTCATACGATATCCAGAATGGAGGAATATATGATCTCTTATCTAATGGACGTGTCAGAGTTCGATAGCGGCTTTTGAGATCTACGGTTCCTAGTCGGTTTTTCAAGTCGTACTTGCAATTATAGTTATTAGACTTATCCAAGTGGGAGACTGTTGGATTAGGTGTCTAAGCCCATAACTATAATTGGTATGTACTTGACCCAAGAGTAGCATGGTCCATTTCGGGTTGCCTTGACCAGAACAATCTGATAGGATGGATATTTGAGAAAGAGGTTATTTGTGATTTATTAATATATTATAAGTATAATATACTAGTTGAGAAATCATATTATTTAATTAGTATTGATCAAGAATTAATTTGGAATAAATTTAGTGATCAAAAGAGACTAATTAAATTAACGGGGACTGATTAAGTAAATCAGTGATACTTATAGTTTGGGCTAATGATCCATGTTGATTATGTGGACTAAATATTTGTGGATTCCATGAAGATTTAGTATAAAGGGCTTATCATATGGATTATTGGATTAAAGGCCCAAGGAAGTGGATTAGGGTTTACAAGTTGAAACTCTTGGAATTCTACACTATAAGTGTAACCACTAAAACCCTAAAATTGGTACTTGTGCATTCTAAGAAGATGCTAGCCGTTTTTGGTGGTTCATAGCCTCTCTCTCACTATCCTCCATTTGTGCATGGTGTTTGTGACTTGTTTGAGGCATCACACTTGAGGTGTTAAGCTCTTGAAAGTCCAAATTCCACATGCTACAACTAAGAGGTATTCTTCTAACTAGTTTTTTATGTTTCAAGTATCAAGTTGTATGCTAGTTATTGGTTTCATGTATTGGATAATTTTTGTTGCATATATAACTAGAGAAAACTTAGATCCAAAGCATTAGGGTTGTATGTGCACCATAGGAGTGTTATAGTACATAAAACCTAATAGTCTAGACCACTCCTTAGCCTGCAGTCTGACTGGCCTGCCTCGCAAGGCTTACAATATGCATGAACCGTTTCTCTCAGCATACAGTTGATCTACACTTGGCCTACAACACACCGCTGACCCGCCAAGGTATCTTGGCATACAACACAAAGCAGGCCGCCTAAACCCACCAGTCAATATGTCGACATATGTAACAAACAAGCGATAAAGTAAACACATAAACATAGGAAACTATCTATCCTAGTGAACCTGTCTAACAGCTCACTACCACATACCAAGCCTCATACAGGACACTACGTCGCTACTGATAGATCTCTAAGGAATGCATAGCTATATGTAACTAAAGGTGAGATAGACATTCGAATAGGTGATCCCACTCTATAGCCACAACCAAAAAAGGAACATGAAAGAAATACTAGATCAATACTTCTCAGGCTATCCTACGTGACTACATACATTACCTAGGGAACTCCTTTAGACGATCACCATCCTACTGGTATTCTAACCAGCATATCACTACTCTTATATCGTAACATACAAGGATATACACTGTAATACATAGTATAGTGAGAAAACTCACCTGAATCAAGACCCAAGGAAACGCAACAATACGCTCACTCCCTGTACTGATCATTCCCGTGAACCGGCTAGCACCAAAACAAGGTGGAACCTTAATCAATAACCCAATTCCTTCAAGTTTGGCCTAAAGTCAAACCGGTCAAAAAGTCAATGGTCAACGGTTAACAAAATTCAATGGTCAACCCTTACCACGACATGGAGGACTCTTGGCAACATTTAGACAAAATAGTTGTGAGAACCTCAATCGTCACAACATGACAGGCATATCGTTATGTTGTGGGAACTGATCCTAGGCGTTTAATGGATTAAGCCCTTATTCCATTAAGCCACACACTCATCTCTTCCAAACGGCTTCCTTACACCCAAAGAGTTATAAAAATCGTTGTTTTATAGTCATGCATGTACAATGCACGCCTTTCCCCAAACTAAGTCGTAACAATGGAGGTAATGAGGTAAAAAATGTTATGCATGCACAAAAAACCCAACTAAATCTCAGATCTAGAACACTAAACCTCAAAGGGACCTCAAGGATCCATAAAGTTGCCAACTTTATGGAATCTAGCCACTCTAACTCTCCCAAACATGGAGAAAATACACAACAATCCTAGATATAGAAGCATAAAACATAAAGCTTGGAACTTGAACACACACAATGGTCCAGAGTAAGTGCTAGAAGAAGATGATGAGACTTGCAAGCTGGATCTATTCACCAAGGATACTTCCTTCTTGTTCAAGACACCAAAAATACCACCAAAAGCTCAAGAACTCAACAATGGAGGTTAGGGTTTAGTTGAAAGGGTTGGAGGCTGAAGAGGATGCCCTAAACCTTGAGTTTAGAGGTTTAAATATTGAAGAAACCCTAGAAGATCATGGGTATTGGCTACAGTTAGTGTCACGTCATGACCTTCCAATCGTCACGTCATGACGACCATGCTGAATACGTGTTCATGCATGGAATTGGCATTCCATGTTGTGGTACTCCATTCACCATGTCGTGACACAAGGGTTTTCCCAAAAACCTTACGTTTGATTCTTCTAAACCCTCAACCAATATATTCTGGGAAATGGGTATTACAGTTCTCCCCCACTTAAATTAGATTTCATCCTTGAAATCTATTCTCATATTTTACCCTCATAACTCCTTTCCAACCCTTATGGGTTCTCCGAACTTAATTCCTTCAACACGGGTTGAGATCACTTGAATGCCAGCATCTGCAATCATCGACACAAAGAGTTCCAAAACTATGCTCATAAGCCAATATGAGTAGAGATTCTAAAGATCTGAATCACAACTAATGCAACATCTCTTAAGAAGTCGACCACCTTCCGAAACTTATTCCAACACTATTTTTAGCGAGAAATACGCGACCTAACGAAGAACAAACTCCAAATTAACATTACTAACCCACAATGAGTAGAACCAACTCCTTTGTGCATAACTTGTTGTGACAACCCGTAATTTCTATCTTGTAAAAGTCAAACATATCTATAATAGGTCCAACTTATTGTTTGGATTTTTCTTTTTTTAAGGTTGATTTGATAACCTTTAATTGTTTAAAACCTTTTTATTTGAAGTATAGCTAAATTAGAAGTGTATGGAGTGTAAGGATTAAAACCGAGAATCTTGACTGAACCGCAAGCCTCGCATGGACCGTAAACGAGGTTCGCAGCCGCAAACCACTTTGAGGCGCAAACCCACTTCGGACCGTGAACTCGCTTCGGAGCCGTGAACTATTCTCGGAGGTGAACTTCCTTCGGACCGCAAACTGTGAGGCGGTTACTAGAAGGCTTATCACCTCGGGCTGTGTTTACGGCCGTGAACCCACACCTATATATTAAATAAGTCCGAAATTTTCTCTCATTTCTTCACATTCAGCCGAAAACACACTTTTTTCTCTCTAGATCTTCAACCATGAACACTCTTTTCCCTCTCAAATATCATCCTTCTTCCCTTAGTCTTCAAGGGAAATTGCTTAGGATCTTCAAGTGTTCATTATTCATCAAGATTGTTGGGTCGTGAACACCCAAATTGGGCCGTAAACTCAAGAACACCAAGTGTTCTTGGACCGTGAACCCCCAGCTGGCCATGAACCCCCAGCTGGTCGTGAACAGCTTACAACCTTTAAACTTTGCATCTAATACCCGTATTTGTAAGTTAAACTTGCAAATTAGTTTGATTCCCTATCATTCTTATGATTATATTCATTAATAAGTATACATATATATTATATGAATCGTGTTTATGACTCGTTTTGTTAGCAAGACTTCACTTGTGGAGCTAACGTCCTATCCCAAATCTTCTATCGAATCCCTCAAATGTTTTTAGGGGGAGAATACAAGTAAAACACAAGAAATTTTGTGTTTTAAAATATAATTTACTTATTATGTTTTTCTTACCATCAATGTGTATTTAAAACATGAAACTTGTTAAAACATGGAAATAAACTTATAAACTATAATAGGTATTGTTTATGGATCATATGAACTATTTTACAAAGCCCAGGTTAAAACATGGAAATAAACTTATAAACTATGATAAATATAGTTTATGGAACATAGGGATCTTTTTATAAAACTACCAGTTATTTATAAAAAGGTTTTCGCGTTATTACATGTAAAGTCGTTAATCTAGTTTGTGAGACGCGTCTTCGTGTACTTACTTAAGTACCAGTGGAAGTCCACCTTTATGAACCAGAGTGTCCTTGAGGGAGAGCGTGAGTTTGTGTATAGATCTATATGGGACCGACAATCCCTCACCTCTACTGTTAGCTACCGTTGGACCGACAGGTCTGCGGGTGACAAACGTCATAAACGATATCAACGTTCGATTCACGTCATATCAATCAGTATGGTCATAAAACTCACAAGGAGAAAAGAAAGATAAAACTGAAATCCGATAGACAATGGAATGTGTGACTTTCGCCTCATTTCCTATTCCTTGTTTGCTTGCGGGCTTTGGGCAGATTCACCCATTCAATTGTCTATTCAATCTCGGTTATATACAACTCGTATGTATTAAGTGATCATAGGAGGGTAGTATCGTCACATCATATTTTCAGGGCAAACAAGTCTTCAACCAGTTTAACTTATCAACAAAACTAGATATCATTAAAGTAAGTATATTAATTATACTTGTGCTTTTTGATCTCGGAACGATTAATACTACAAATCGGTTTTATAGAAAATATAGGATTTTCTATGGTAAACATCGTTATTTTAAAGGTAAACAGTTTTCGATAGAACTTTCTGAAAACAATAACAATTATTACTGAAAACAATGTTTCACAATAAAGTAAGTGAAACTAGAAACTTTTTACAAAAGGTTTAATACTTATTATCAAATTAGTATAACATAAGGACCTTTAATGGTTAATTCTATAATTCCGTAGTTTATACATCAGAATTATATATAAATAATATCTGATAGGCAGTGGAATGTGGGACTTCCGCCTTACTTCTTGTACCTTGTTTGGTTGTGGGCTTAGGGAAGATTCACACATTCAACTGTCCGTTCGATATTAGGTTATATATAGTTATTATAAACTAAGTAACTATAGAAGGAACTATGGTGGTTATCATTCTACTAGAGAATCATTAATGTTAATTCTGTGATTTCTTGATGAATACATTAGGATTATATATAATAAAGATCGGGTAGATAGTGGAATGTGTGACTTCCGCCTCATTTCCTGTTCCTTGTTTGGTTGTGGGCTCAGGGCAGATTCACATATTCAACTGTCTAATCGATCTGTATTATATATAATTTGTATTCACTAAATGATCACTGAAGGAATAACTACAGTAATATTACTTATTAAGAAAATATAGGATTTTCTGGAGGAACATGCGAACTTTTCCAAAGAACAAAGAGTGTACTTTTTATAACAAAAATACTTATGAACTCACCAACTTTAATGTTGACACTTTTTCAAACCACTTGTATTCTCTTATCGTTAGTAGACAGGTACCCTCTCAGGCGCTGCGAAGACGGAGTTTTACGTCTTAACTTTTGTTGTACTTTTAATGTATTTCAAGTAATGTTTTGAACACAATGTAAATAATATATTATCAATACGATGGTTGTTGTTACTTTGATTACTATGATGCATATGTTGTGATACTTAACATGAAGTCATCCACCCCCGGACGTTTCCGCCGTTCCGGTTTGGGGGTGTGATAGATTGGTATTAGAGCATTGTTTATAGTGAACTAAGTATATCAACCTATAAAAGATATACAACTATAAATACAATGGGGCTGAAGTGCTCTGACTAAAAGTATACTTTTAAAATATAACAATATTTTTATAAAAGTATACATACATGCAAATATATATACTAGAACAAATATCACAAGAAGAACAAAACAAAAGTATTTGGATGTTGAACACTACAGTCAAACCTGGAAAGTTATGTAATCATATCTGTAATAAATATAGCCTGATCAACTATATTATTTGAGATACGACTAACATGTTTTTGGGAGTGATAGTGGTGTTGCAGCAAGTCTAAAACTTACCAACCCTATATACAAAGAAATGTTAGAACAAAACGTAAAGTTAAAATACTATAGGAGTATTTTAAGTACTATAACTAACTTATGTGAAAACTAAAAGACCTTTACTGGTAAAGTTATAATTACTGAGTGTATACATAAGGTTATATATAATTGAGATTTTATAGATTTAGAATTGGTGATTTTCGCTCTACTTCCTTTTCCTTGTTTGTATGTGGTTTTAAAGTAGGATCGTTTATTCGAAGGTCTATTTGATCTAGATTATATATAATCTGTATACACTAAGTAATTATAGAAAGGCCCGGTAAAGATCATTTTCGTAAAAATTTATTTGTAACGAAAATGTTTTATTAATCTCATAGATTCTTTAGACATTCCCATTCTCGTATAAACCACTTAGATAGATGTAACCACTCCAACAATCAATAAAAGAGTCAACGAGGATCCCGCAGAGTTTCATTAAGAGGATTCCGAGAAAGAAACAGATGAGGAGTAAAGAAACTATACAAATCATCAAGTGCCTTTACCTTATTAAGGGCACCGATGAGAAGTTCGCATGAACTTCCGGGATTCAAACTCTCCATTATGAAGTAATGTGGGATCAGTGCCAAAACCTGAAGTATGACGGCATGGGAATTCAATATACCTATGAAGGAAACGGACCCCATATAGATACCAAGAGAGAACAAATCTTTACCACCAGGAGTAGAGCAGAGAACATAGGGAAGCCACGCATGAAACATGCGAAGTGGTTGAGTACCTTTTGCGTCACTCTAATAGCTAATAAATTGATACAACCTACTGAGTTAGTGATTATACTACTCACGTTAGGTATTAAACTTATCTCCTTTTTCCGTCACAACTAATAACAGTTAATCGGATCACGAAATCTCAATTGAGAGTGATTATTTATAAAAATTCATGAGTCTGTTTTATATAGACTTTGTTATGAATTGTTTTCAAACCTTTTTGAAAGTTGGAACATGATATCTACCAATCTAAGATAAATTAGTTCGGAAGACACTCAGTTTATAACCATTCTAAAAACTTACTTCTGGTCTTTACCAGGACTGCATCATAGGGATATAGGTCGAAACATTGAGAACCATATAAAAAAACGAAAAATTTATATGTATATATAAATAAATAGAATACAACTAGAAGCACCCATCATTGCTCACGAGCTCGTTATCTCATCATGTAACGAAATCATGCCTCCAAAGAAATGTAACCAACCCACCGACAAAACACCAATCCTACAGATAGATTCGACTACCTTTCAAGCTGCAGTCACAGCCGCCATAGCAGCCGTCATGGCGCACCTTAATGCTAACAACGCAAATGTTAGTGGAAATGTTATCGGCAATCCCAATCACGGTGATAACCAAGTACAGCAACGAGTGCCTGTTTGTAAAGACACTCCAAACCTCAAACCTAATATCCTGAAACGAATGTTCGAAAACGAGAAAGGGAGTAGTTCAACTCAAGGACCTACCGAAGGGAAACAAACTGAGGCAGTAAATATCCCCATCGGCCCTGCTGTCACAACATCGACCACACCATACTTAGGAAACCTCCCACACTGCAGCAAATGCAACTACCATCATTATGGAGTCTGCCGGAAATTGTATTGCAATAGATGCAACATGAAGGGGCATACCGCCCGCATCTGTAGGACTCCGGTCGAGTTCATCACTTCAACCACCAATGCAAGTACCAGTCAAATATGCCATGCATGTGGTGAAATAGGACATTTCAAAAGAGATTGTCCAACAGATAGAAATGACGGAGGAGCGGGTAAAATGTAGTAACAGGACATGATGAAACAACGAGGAACCCTTGTAGGATTTTGGTATGTTTTCTAAACAACAATAATTAAACATCGAATTTTCACGGAAAATATTTAACAATTAAAATTTAAAATCATGACACATCATTCATATAAGAACTAAGAACCCTTGTAGGTAAGCTATGATGGCTTAGTGTATACATTAGGGTAATTTATAATTAAGATTTGCAGGCATAGAGTGAGTGATTCTGCCTTATTTCCTGTTCCATGTCTGGTTGTGGATTTAGGACAGAGTCACTCAGTCGACTGTCTTTCCAATCTTAATTATACATGACTTGTATACACCAAGCGATTATAGAGAGACCTAGTAGGGATTATATTAAGAAAGTTAGTTATTTTCAATTATCAGAACAGTTGTACTGCTAGTACTAACAAGGATAAAACAAGGATAAAACAAACACTTTTTCCTAATCGACTTAACAACCGTTACGATAAGAAGTTTTGATGTCGTTCTTAAAAATGGATTGGTTTGGTCCTCACCATACTAATTTCCTATGCCACGTAATGACCCTTCGCCTTAAACGACTGACTAACGAAACTTCTGTCACTCATAACAATAAACTAGATACGAACCTCAGAATCATCTCTCGCTTAAAAACTTCAGAAGTACCCATGCGAAAGGGGTACCACGTCTTGCTAGCTTATTCCATAGACAAGAAACATAAAGTGAAAAACACCAAGGGTATTATGACAGTCCGTGATTTCCTGAAATATTCCCAGCAGACCTTTTTGAAAATACCACAGATGCAGCAAGTCAAGTTCAAGCACAGAGGCTAGGGACAAATATGGTTAACCTATCACTGTTAAGTGTATATGTAAGAGTGGTATATAATTAAGATTCTATAAATCTAGGATGTGTGCTTCCGCCCTATCTCCTGTTCCTTGTCTGGTTGTGGACCTGGGGCAGAGTCGCACATCCGACCGTCTTATTAATCTTAATTATATACAACTTCTATACACGAGGTAATGATAGATGGATCAGGTATAAATCCTACTATGAACTCCAGGACAAAAGCTGCACAGAACTACGAATGGATATCTTACCAGTTGGATAAACGTAGTTAAGTAAATCAAACCCACCTACTTTCTACCGATCAAAGCAGCAGACGCAAAAGTGAAGATCCACTGGAACACCAACAAGAATCAAAAATTCACTTAAGAAAGAGAAGTTCAGAGAAAATCAAAGTACTCACTTCTTTCCCAATTCCTAGTAGTTATTCAGAATCCGAATTTCGGGACGAAATTGCCTTTAACGGGGGGATGATGTGACAACCCGTAATTTCTATCTTGTAAAAGTCAAACATATCTATAATATGTCCAATTTATTGTTTGGATTTTTCTCTTTTTAAGGTTGATTTGATAACCTTTAATTGTTTAAAACCTTTTTATTTGAAGTATGGCTAAGTTAGAAGTGTATGGAGTGTAAGGCTTAAAACCGAGAACCTTGCCCAAACCGCAAACCTCGCATGGACCACAAACGAGGTTCGCAGCCGCAAACCACTTCGGGCCGCAAACCCACTTCGGACCGTGAACTCGCTTCGGAGCCGTGAACTATTCTCGGCCATGAACTTCCTTCGGACCGCAAAATGTGAGGTGGTTTCGAGAAGGCTTATCACCTCGGGCTGTGTTTACGGTCGTGAACCCTCACCTATATATTAAATAAGTCCGAAATTTTCTCTCATTTCTTCACATTCAACCGAAAACACACTCTTTTTCTCTCTAGATCTTCAACCGTGCACACTCTTTTCCCTCTCAGACATCATCCTTCTTCCCTTAATCTTCAAGGGAACCTGCTTAGGATCTTCAAGTGTTCATTATTCATCAAGATTGTTGGGCCGTGAACCACCCAAATTGGGCCGTAAACTCAAGAACACCAAGTGTTCTTGGGCCGTGAACCCCCAGCTGGCCGTGAACAGCTTACAACCTTCAAACTTTGCATCTAACACCCTTATTTGTAAGTTAAACTTGCAAATTAGTTCGATTCCCTATCATTCTTATGATTATATTCATTAATAAGTATACATATATATTATATGAATCGTGTTTAGGACTCGTTTTGTTAGCAAGACTTCACTTGTGGAGCTAACGTCCTATACCAAATCTTCTATTGAATACCTTAAATAAGGTGAGTTCATACCCCATATTTTTCCAAGCTTTTTTTAATGTTTTTAGGGGGAGAATACAAGTAAAACACAAGAAATTTTGTGTTTTAAAATATAATTTACTTATTATGTTTTTCTTACCATCAATGTGCATTTAAAACGTGAAACTTGTTAAAACATGGAAATAAACTTATAAACTATAACAGGTATTGTTTATGGATCATATGAACTATTTTACAAAGCCCAGGTTAAAACATGGAAATAAACTTATAAACTATGATAAATATAGTTTATGGAAAAAAGGGATCTTTTTACAAAACTACCAGTTATTTATAAAAAGGTTTTCGCATTATTACTTGTAAAGTCGTTAATCTAGTTTGTCAGACGCGTTTCGTGTACTTACTTAAGTACCAGTGGAAATCCACCTTTATGAACCAGAGTCTACTGAAGGGAGAATATGAGTTTGTGTATAGATCTATATGAGACCGACAATCTCTCACCTCTACTGTTAGCTATAGTTGGACCGGCAGGTCTGCGGGCGACAAACGTCATAAACGATATCGACGTCCGATTCACGTCATATCAATCAGTATGGTTATAAAACTCACAAGGAGAAAATAACGATATATTTACGTAGTAATATACTTTTCCTAAACTTTCCCAAGGGATATTAAATATATGATACTCAGTATATACAATAAGGTTAGATAAAATTGAAATCCGATAGACAATGGAATGTGTGACTTCTGCCTCATTTCCTATTCCTTGTTTGGTTGTGGGCTTAGGGCAAATTCACCCATTCAATTGTCTATTCGATCTCGATTATATACAACTCATATGTATTAAGTGATCATAGGAGGGCAGTATCGTCGCATCAGATTTTCAGGGCAAACAAGTCTTCAACCAGTTTAACTTATCAACAAAACTAGATATCATTAAAGTAAGTATATTAATTATACTTGTGCTTTTTGATCTCGAAACGATTAAGACTACAAATCGATTTGACTACAAATCGATTTTATACAAAATATAAGATTTTCTATGGTAAACATCGTTATTTTAAAGGTAAACAGTTTTCGATAGAACTTTATGAAAACAATAACAATTATTATTGAAAACAATGTTTCACAATAAAGTAAGTGAAACTAGAAACTTTTTACAAAAGGTTTAATACTTATTATCAAATTAGTATAACATAAGGACCTTTAATGGTTAATTCTATAATTCCTTACTTTATACATCAAAATTATATATAAATAATATCCGATAGGCAGTGGAATGTGTGACTTCCGCCTTACTTCTTGTTCCTTGTTTGGTTGTGGGCTTAGGGCAGATTCGCACATTCAACTATCCGTTCGATATTAGGTTATATATAGTTAGTATAAACTAAGTGATTATAAAAGGAACTATGGTGGTTATCATTCTACTAGAGAATCATTAATGTTAATTCTGTGATTTCTTGATGAATACATTAGGATTATATATAATAAAGATCGGGTAGATAGTGGAATGTGTGACTTCCGCCTCATTTCCTGTTCCTTGTTTGGTTGTGGGCTCAGGGCAGATTCACATATTCAACTGTCTAATCGATCTGTATTATATATAATTTGTATTCACTAAATGATCACTGAAGGAATAACTACAGTAATATTACTTATTAAGAAAATATAGGATTTTCTGGAGGAACAGGCGAACTTTTCCAAAGAACAAAGAGTGTACTTTTTATAAAAAAAATACTTATGAACTCACCAACTTTAATGTTGACACTTTTTCAAACCACTTGTATTCTCTGATCGTTAGTAGACAGGTACCCTCTCAGGCGCTGCGAAGACGGAGTTTTACGTCTTAACTTTTGTTGTACTTTTAATGTATTTCAAGTAATGTTTTGAACACAATGTAAATAATATATTATCAATACGATGGTTGTTGTTACTTTGATTACTATGATGCATGTGTTGTGATACTTAACATGAAGTCATCCACCCCCGGACGTTTCCGCCGTTCCGGTTTGGGGGTGTGACACTTGTAGACCCCAAAGTCATACTTAACATCCAAGTAGACAGAGCCATTTGGCATCCATGCTGACAAAAAGCTCATAAACCTGATTCGACCAAGACCTCCTGACCCTACGCCGAAAACCAAGTAACTGAATAATGAATCTACAACAAACACCATAGCCAACAACCTAACACACCGTCATACCAGTGAAAACCCTAAATAAAAGCCCAACAGACAAATACAACACTAGCCTATACATCCAACATGCCGACCAAAATATATAGATTTGATCGGCCCGAGATCTTCCCGGCCACACGCCGTCCTACTGGTAAGCTGTATATGGGACCCACGATCGACCGCCATGATTGATATCCTTGCATATATATATATATATATATATATATATATATATATATATATATATATATATATATGTGTGTGTGTGTGTGTGTGTGTATGTATATACAAATGAAACTTGAATAAAAACTATTCTATAGCATACTAGAGTAGACCATATACCCACACGACTCTAACAACCCTATTCTGTTATCCACTAGCAACACTTGTGCTTACCCCCGACCTGCCAACCACTAACAGCTCTCAGGCTTACCCCCCGATCTGCTAACCACTAACAACTCTTGAACCTAACTCCAATCCGCTAGCGTTTAACAACTCTCGGGCCTACCCCTGATACGCGAACCACTAACAACTCTTAGGCCTACCCCCGATCCTCTAACCACTAACAGCTCTCAGGCTTACCCCCGATCCGCTAATTACTAGCAGCTCTCCTAGCCTAACATAGGCACAATTTGAACCTGCAATACTTAACTAACCTTATCAGGCCTTTGGGTCATGACTCAAACTTCCAGGTCCCAATCAAACAAGAACAGACAAGGAAGTCCTCCTCACATCCCTCAACCTGAGATTCTAACACCCTAGGATCCTTAAGCACGATGACACCTTATGGAATACTAACACAATTGAAAGTAATACTATTCAAAGGAAATTCAACAAGTGATGATGAACTCGATGCAGAATTCAGAAGATTAAGAAATTTCATGAAAGTCTTGAACTTGAGCGTTCTGGTTGAAAACTGCATTCTGGCACGAATTATTTCCGCTAAGCAAACTCCATGCTCCCCCACTTGGAATATATGAGTCATTCAAACGAGGAAAACACAAAACTAAAATTCTAACTCGAACTAGCTGTATCACTACCTATTATTTCTCGTAATGAATAACCCGAATTAGTGAAGATGGCCCTAATTATAAGTCACCCCAACAATGTAGCCCACTAAGGACCTCGAAACACTACAACCATAAATGCATACATAGGACAACTTTCATCCAGAAGGAAACTTCCAAAAGCAAAACCCAATTCTTACATGAAGATATAATTAAAATAAATTGAAAACATACCCGCAGTCGACATGGTTGCCACACTTGGATCTTCTGCAACAAATTGTTAGGCTCTTCCTCCAATCCTGGGCACCTCATCCATCCCCTGTCCTCCATCTATAATCTGCCATGCTAAAGATATGTGATTCTGCACTTCAGCGAAAACGAGCAGTGGACAATGGGCTCTGATGTGGCCCTTCTGGTCACAATGGAAACAACGCGCACACTCTGCATGCAATCCCTGCGGAAATGCCCCTCCTTGCCACTCTTACGAGATCCACGAGATCGGAACCTTCCACCATGAAAATTCCCACACCTATCACACTCAGAACTCCTCTACTCTACTGGTCCTGATCTCGAGTTGACGGTTTAGAATCGCTTGGCCGTTGGTAGAAACTACACTTAAACCGACCTCTCCTCCTTCCTCTGGGTATCTAACTCAATCTCTCTCCTCTGTGCATTCGAATACAACTCAGTCAAGGTCCGATACGGCTGAGTCAACAAGAACTCTCTAATATCTGTCTTGAGCATGCTCAAGTAGTATGACATCTGCATCTGCTATGAAGCAACATACTCTGGGTAAAAGAGGACTTTCTCTACAAACATCTTGGTGATCTTCATCACCGATTCTATTGTCTACTTGAGAGACAGATACTCGTGTTCTAGTCGCTCGCTCTCCACAACTAGTACATACTCCTCCTGGAACATCTCCAAGAACCGCTCCTAAGTCATTAGGGCTCGCTCTGCATGCAAAAAGCTCTAGGTCACAAACTCCCACCAATCCTTCGCACCCCGGCGAAGAAGATTCATCATAAATTTCACCTCCAGGTCCTCGGGACACGAACATGTGTAGAAACATCCCTCCACGTCAGATATCCATCTCAAAGCGATAATCGAATCCTTGTCGCCTATGAACTCTAGAGGCTTTATATTACTAAACTCCTGATATTGCATCGTCCCACCTCTCTGATGTCCCGCCGCGACGACAACTGCAGTAGTTGTGGCGACAACAATGTGCATGACTGTGGCATAGCGCCCTTCATACTCCTCAAAAAGTGTGGTCTTAACTGACCCAAACAAATCCGGAATCGCCTCCCTGATTGTCATCACTACCTCGACAACAATGATCCTGCGAATCTCTTTATCACTCGAATACGTCCTTTCGATGCAGCCAACACGTAATCCCGAACCTCTGATAACGTCCATACTGAAACACATAAGGGAAATGTCATAACATCAAGACACATTGCTCAACACACTATTCCTTCACTTATTAGTTCCTTAGTATTCTCAAGATTCCTTCTGACTCTCATACAGATCATGTGCTTTCAGTAGTACGAGCCCATACTACCTTCCACACCTATCTGTAGCCGACCCATAGTTCATCTCAAGGTATAAAGTCACTACACTAGACCACCCCTAGGTGTATTGACACTCACATGCTCCTGAGATCGATAACTAAATTCTTAGGCACTACTCCTAGGATTCTCCTCAATTGCACCTACGCACTGATGGTTGCCTTGGCATGCTAGTTGTACACAATACATGATCAGATAGGTTGTCGAAATAAGGCTTAGTCAATCATTCTATGGCTATGTAATCCTAACCGTATACAACTATACAACATACACTTAGCAATTCACATAATCAAATAGCATATAACAAGCAATTCCCTAGGCCATAAGGCATCACATAAATCATGCAATAGTTATCATACAGTTCCCGAAGAAACCATTAGCCTTTAAACTAGCATGCATTTCTATTAATTCACATATCAGCAAGCTCAGATTCAACATATATAACAAGTATGGTTATTTTGGGAATCACTTTCCTATTCGGGCTCTGGTTGACTATACACATCGTATCTCCTTGTAAAACCAAGGTCGAGCCAGATGTCCATGTTCACGATCCCAAGCCGTTAAATCAAATAGGAACATGAAAAGAGACCGAGCCCATGTCTATAACCCAACCATTTTATTAAAATTTCTTTATAAAAATGTTTTATGAAAATTCTCGAATCTTAGTTGAAGTTTGGACTCACATAAGTGTTGCTTTAGACCCTTGAAACCAGGGTTCTGATACCAACTTGTAATGTCCCATTTTCACAAGCATTTTTTTTTCATTTTTAAATAAGGTAAAATCATCATTTAAATAAGATCCAAGTTATAAAAACCACTAGTTCCAAAATACAGTTGTTTGAAAATCAGATTAATATAAATAATAACGAATCTCCATTACTGTTGATGTTTGTGTACAGTTATGCCTTTGCCTTACCACGGTCTCCAATGGTACGTGAAAAACATTTAATCCACAACTGTAAGCCAAAGGTTATTGCGTTTCTCCAAAATACCACACACAACAATATACATATATGCAAACATACATATGAGCCATCTATCTGTCTGGCCCACATTACAAGGCCTACAGCATGCCTAGACCGCTCCTGAGCCGAATGTCTGACTGACCACCCTCGCAAGGCCTACAATATACCTAGACTAATCTCCCTCTCTCTCTCTCTGTCTATCTCTCTCAACATACAGTTGATCCACACTTGGCCTACAACACACCACTAGCTCGCCGAAGTATCTTGTCCTACAACACAAAGCAGGACCGCCTCAACTCACCACCCAATATGTAGACATATGTAACAAACAAGAAATCAAGTAAACAGATAAACACATGCAATTATCTACCCTAGTCTACATGTCTAACAATTCACTACTACATACAAGGCCTCATACATCACACTATGCCACTATTGGCAGATCTCCAAGGAATGCATAGCTATAGGTAACTAGAGGTGAGATAGACATTCGAACAGGTGATCCCACTTTAGATCCACAACCAAACAAGGAACATGCACGAAAGCCTATATCAAGACTTCTCAGGCTATCCTATGTAACTACAAACAACCCCTAGGGCACTCCACTAGACGAATATCACCCTACTGGTACTCTAACCAGCATACCACTACTCTCATATCCTAACATACAAGGATATACATTTTAGTACATAGTATAGTGAGGAAACTCACCTAAATCGAAGATCCAAGGAAACAAAGCAACACGCTTACTCCCTACATTGATCGCTCCCACGAACCGACTAGCACCAAACAACACAATTCCTTCAAGTTTTACCCAATGTCAAACTGGTGAAAAAGTCAACGCGGTCAACAAAGTCCAACGGTCAACCCTGACCACTACCCGTTGAAACCACGGTTAAGAAAAAAAACATTATTGATAACTTAAAATTGCAATGACTAATCAAATATTTATAAAAATTTATTAATTTACAAAGATAGAACTTAGAAGTTCAATATTCTATAATAATGAAAAAATGTCACGGAAAATAAAAAATTTACGATCGTCTATCCTATAATAATGGAGTTAGAGCTACATGGAACCCTTCAAATGTATGAATTAATGAAATTTGAAGGTTAAAAAATCATTGTACTTACGAAATTACACTTAACACTTAAGAGTACATGCAACCAAAGGGTATATGTCTTTACAATTAATAGCAACATATTATGAAACACAAGAACCCTAGATATAATTGAAAATCATAAGATTATGGTTGAACTTAAGAAAGCAAGCACAAAAAGTATGATGCCTCTAATGGATCACACCTAGACCCTAGAAACCATAGAATGAAGTGGAGAGAGAGGAGGGAGGAAGAAATTTCGGCTCTAAGCCTCTTGGAAGAGTATGAACGAAATTTGCAAGCCAAGGAGTCCTATTTATAGTTTAGGTATGTTGCAGATGAATCCAAATTTGAATTAATTAAATCATAGATTTAATCTCAATTCAAATCATTTCCTTATCTGCAACTAGGAGACTTCTAGAAACCCTAGAAAACCCCTGCAAAACCGTCCATACCATGGATAGTTCTAGAATTGCTTTTTTTCGTTCAACTATTAACAATTAAAATTCACACGTTACACCTTTAACTAATTTTAATTACTCCAAAAACTAATTCCATTTAAATTTGATTAATTCTAAATTAACTCTTATTGATTTCTTATTAATTTATTAATCATACAAATTAATAAATCAATTATTTTACTATTGATCTCATATGAATTCAATAATCACGTAATAAGTTAACAAATCAACTATCTATTTCAAGTTAATATATTAATCATATAATATATTAACAAATCATTTCCTTTCTCTCCTAGAATCAATTCTAGCTATTTATGGCTATGAGGTCAACCCAAAAGGACTTTTCTTTTAATTAGAAAAATATACAAATTTAGTTATGAGCTTAGACACCTTAATCCAACAGTTTCCCACTTGGATTAGTCTATAACTACAATTGCAAGTATAACCTTGAACCAAACAACAACGTGTGCTTTCGAAAGCCACTGCCGAACTCTGATTCAAATCAAATGTTAGCCTTAAGATAAGTGATAAGCTATCCCTTCATTCTACAAGATATCATACGAATTGGGTCGTGGATTAAACTATCAACCTCATTTTCATTTGTATGTTTCTCGGTCTTTAATTTTTATGAACAAATTTAAACTACAAAATTGAACACATCAATTTAGTCTGGACCAGTCCTGGTTCTTATAAATCAACTCAAATCATCGAGGGGCCCAAAGATATCACTTTTCCTAATAGACTTTGACTACATAGTGATAACCTTTACTCATCAAATCACACATGCCACTATGTTTTATAACATCAAGCTACTGATGAGTTTACGTAATACCAATGCACAACTGACTTGCAAATTACAAATTATGTATCTCCGTTTGAAGATAAGAAGATATTATCGTATTAGAATTACTTGTGATTGAATTCATGAAGTAATATCTAAGAGCGGGTTTATCTAATACTCAAAATCTCTATTTTCTAAGTACACATGAATATTGCAACAATCCCTATGCAATGGCCAATACCTATGGACAATCTACAAATGATTCATGACAATCTTAATTCAATACCTACTCCCAAAAGCACGACCGACTGTGGAATTTTGAATAATATTTAAATTACTCAGGGAAGTAAACACGCAAAGTGAAACACAATATTAAACTAATTAACTATGGTATCATACCTATTGAATATAAATAAATCCATATTATTTAATCACGATAACAATTACGAATTTATTCATTGTAGATTGTTTCGTATAATCAACTAACCACTTGCAAATAACATCAATAATGTCATGTTATAAACATGAATACTATGCCTCTCTATGGTCCTTTCTTTGTGATCAGATCGACTGGACATTACTCCATTGATACTGTTGGATAAGGTGTCTAAGTCCATAACTATATTTGGTATGTACTTGACCCGAGAGTAGCATGGTCCATGTGGGTTGCACTTCACCGAGACAATTTGAAGGATGGACTTTTGAGAAGAGGATAATTGTGATTTATTAATATATTATAAGTTCTAATATATTAATATGTAATCATATTTTAATTAGTATTGATCAAGAATTAATTTAGAATTAATTTTGTGATCAAAAGAGACTAATTAAATATAAGGGGTTGATTTGGTAAATCATTCATTCTTATAAAGTGGACTTATGATCCATAGTTCTTTATGTTGGGCTAAACCCATGTGGTGACCCATGGATACTCCATGGAGATTTTAACCCATGGAGCATTAGGGATATGGAAGGTCATTAGGATTTACATGTGTAACCCTAATTTGCCACACTATATAAGAGACCCTTAGGCTACCAAAATTGCCACCTAAGTGTACATACAAGAGTGCTAGCTGATTTTGAGTGCAAGGAATACTCTCTCAAGTTCTTCCATTTGTTGGTGGTCATTTATGATTCCACTTGAGGCATTCACATTATTGGTGCTAGGTTCTTAAAGCTTCAAGGTTTCAACTACACTAAAAGGTATGTCATCTAACTAGAAGTTTTGTAGTATATTACTCCATTGTATGCTAGTTAGGATGATACCTTGGAAAAATCAAAGTTTGCATGTATATTAGAGAAAACATAGATCCAAGGTATTTAGGGTTGCATGTACACTATATGAGTGTTAGAATGCTCAAAACCCATCAGTGGTATCAGAGACTAGGATTGTTTTCCAATATACTTGATGCTACTTGCTTGAAAATGCTTTAAAAATCAAAAAATCTACTGTCTGGACAGTGGACTCGCTGATTCCACTGGGGGACTCGCCGAGTCCCTTCACAAAATAGCCCAACTCGCCGAGTTTGTCCATACACTCGACGAGTCGGAGCCCCTGAGTGTATATTTTCAAGTTTTAAGGCTGGAATTGGACTAGGATCATTACCCTAAACTGTTTTTGACCTTATAAACATGTTTTTGATGTGATAATGATCATGCTTATCCAATTCGAAAGATAATTGTCAAGATTTAATGTTTTGTATTAGTTTATATGATTAGTCTAATTACATGGAATTTGTTTTATTTGAATTATCTTATTCATATGAGTTAAATCAAGAACTTGAACATGCTTGTTAGTTTAATTGATGATCTTGATGATTTTAATGGACTCCATAACTTGTCCTCAAGTTATGGAATTCCAAAAGTTTTTCATTTAAATGAATCATTAAAAGTCATAGGTTATAGAAAAATGAAGAGTCTCATTTTAAAAGATCATTAAACTCATATGTTATGAAGTTGAAAAGTTTTGAACAGTTTCAAAACTTGCCCTCAAGTTTTGGAATTTGTAAAGTCACACATTAATACTTTAATTCCAAACCCTAGAATTTTAAAAGTTTAAAATTCAACCCTTATACTATTATAAGTTTAATAATATATATATATATATATATATATATATATATATATATATATATATATATATATATATGTATAAGAAAAGGTCAGTCTTACCGTTAGTAGGCCTCATTCACGAAGCCGGTCTATAAGGGGGGTATAAGGTTACTACCTATAAAATGGTGGTTTAATGGGTGTCCACTCTCACCCACCGCTTCCTTGACTGGTGGAGGGTCGTTAGCCCAACGGGTAGGACAAAGACTATAATTCTCATTAAAAGTATAATGATAACTATATAGTAACTAAACCTTTTATAAATTCCCAATCTTAGTTACTTTAGTAAAATGTGAAATTGATGCTAATCCATGAAATTACACTTTGCACCTTACCAAGTCATTGATGGAGCGTGTGTGGTTAACCGGCACATTAACTTGGACTAGTAAGGGTGGTAAAGGGTAGCTTAATGTTTATCATAAGGTCAATGGAGCGTGTGTGGTTAACCGGCAGATTGATTAAGGGGATAATTGACATTAAGAGTACCAAGTACATTTGCATGGTTATTCACATCTTGTTTGTGATCCTCGGTATCGCAGTCACAATCCTGAAGGGCATAATCGAGATTTAAGCATGCCATTGAATAGTTCAATGAATCTCAAAGGATCTAGGAGTTTCAAATCCAATTAAAACTTAATTAAAAAAATTTTGTTTTCATGGTGGAAATCGGTAAATCGTCATTTACGTACCTTCAAATATTTGGCAAGTTGGATTACGACATCCCTCTTCCAAATTGTAAAATATTGTGTTGGGTCCTAGCTTTAATATTTCATTTTGGGTGTTATATTAAGGACTCTTTATCTAATCTAAACTTTGTCTTTCTTTCTTTTCAGATGTCTTCCAACACTGCTTCTAGCTCAAACCCTACCGGCTCCTTCTCTCTCATGAACCTTTGTGGGAGAGTCATCTTTGATGGGACTAATTTCAATGATTGGATTAGGAACATCAGGATGGTCACTCGCTACAAGGAAAAGGAATATGTCCTCGACAAGGAGCTTAAAGAAATCGATGAGTCTACTGCTACTCCTCAGGAGATTGTTGATTTCAGGGCACATGAGAAAGATGCCACCAAGGTAGCTTGTATCATGCTTTCCACCATGTATCCTGAACTCCAAAAGTCCTATGAGGACTTTTACCGTTTTGAGATGCACCAGAACCTGATGGAAAGATACCATCAGAGTACTCGTCAAGAGTGGTATGAAATCATCTGCTCCATGATTACAACAAAGATGAAAGATGGTGAACCCGTCACGGGCCACTTGTAGAAAATGCAAAGGTTTGTGGACCGTCTGCTCAAATTGAATGTGAACTTTGATGAGGAGCTGGCTATAAACATTATTCTACACTCCTTACCTCCATGTTATGATCAGTTCTGCATGACATATCATATGAACTAGGAGGAAGTCACTTTGAGCAAACTTCAGGGCCTTTTGAGGACTGCCAAAAGTGGTCTCAAAGGTAAATCTGTTGTAACCACTCCTACTGCTAATGCCCATATTCTGGCAATTGGGCAAGGTAAGGGGAAGAAGCAAGGCTACCTCCAAGAGTCGCAAGGGAAAGTCTCTTGATGGATTCTCTTCAAGTGGAACCAAAGGAGGTTCTTCTACACCCTCGGCCATCCCAAAGAAGCAGAGTGTTTCTATTGCCATGAAAAGGGGCACTGGAAGCGAAGCTGCCCCAAGTACTTGTAGGATGTTAAGGATGGGAAGGTTAAGCCCACCCATGTAGGTATTTACACTATTCTATCTAAAAACTCATCGCATTCTAACTCTTAGGTTCTTGACACAGGTTGTGGAATTCACATTTGTTCTGATGTGCAGGGCCTAAAAAGAAGTAAGGATGTGGAGCACGGGAAGATAAACTTGATCATGGGGAATAGGAAGGTTTCACCTGTCACCAAGATTGGAGTTTACTCTTTATTGGTTAGTAGTGGGTTAGAAATAGATTTGAATAATTGTTGATACTCGTCTGAAATGGCGAAAATGTTATTTCTTTTCATGGTTTGTACAAACAAGGTTTCACATTTTCGTTTGATAATGAAATTGGTGCAATAAATGCTTATTATAATGGTGTTTTTTATTTTAAAGCATTACCTTGTAATGGTGTATATGAAAATGTGATGGTTGTAGACAACTTAGGAAATAATATGCCGCATATCGATTCTTCTAATGATTTGGATAAGGCATCCTTGTGGCATTTTCGTCTTGGACATGTCAACAAGAAGCGCAAAGGCCAACTCCAGAAGGCTGGCGTTTTGGAGTCATTCGACTTAAGGTCGGATGACACTTGCGAGTCTTGTTTACTTGGAAAAATGACTAAGTTACCCTTTACTGGTTCTTGTGAAAGGGATGAGGGCCCTTCAGAACCACCACAAGGGATGCTAACCGCTTCTATGTGACTTTTACTGATGATTACAGCAGATATGGCTATATCTACTTAATCAAGCATAAGTCAGAAACCTTTGAAAAATTCAAACAGTTTAAGCAAGAAGTGGAGAATCAGCTGGGCAGGAAGATAAAGATGCTCCGATCCGATCGAGGTGGTGAGTATCTTAGTATCGAATTCCTGGACTATCTTAAGGAGTGTGGAATTGTTTCACAGTTGACGCCACCTAGGAAACCACAGCTTAATGGTGTGGTTGAGAGGCGCAACCGAACCTTGTTAGACATTGTTCGTTCCATGATGAGTTGAGCTTTGTTACCAATCTCATTCTTGGGGCAAGCCTTGGAGACTGCCGCCCATATCCTTAATCGAGTCCCAACTAAAAAGGTTGCCAAAACACCTCATGAGATGTGGATAGGGAAGGTTCCCTCGTTAGCACACATCAAGGTTTGGGGTTGTGAGGCTTTTGTGAGGCACGAGACTCACGACAAGCTCTAACCTCAGAGTGAACGGTGTATTTTTATCGGCTACCCGCAAAAGTCCTTTGGTTATCTCTTCTACAGACTGAGTGACAATGTTGTCTTCGTTGCGAGGAGAGGGGTTTTCCGAGAGAGGGAACTTATATTCTAAGGGGATAGTGGGAGGCAAATTGACCTTGAAGAACTTCAAGAGTCAAGCGGTGAAGGAACCTCAAACACTAGTGATCAACCTGAGGAGGAAACTCATGTCGATCCGATTGACGAGTCCGTACCTCTGAGGTGTTCCAGTAGAGTTAGTGTTCCACCTGTCTTATATGGTTTTCATATAACATCTGAGGGTGATACATTTATTAGTGATAACACATTGATAAATTTGGATGAACCTAACAACTACAGGGAAGCCATGGCGGGCCCCGAGTCTGCTAAATGGAAAGAGGCGATGGACAACGAGATTCAGTCCATGTATGACAATCAAGTTTGGAACTTGGTTGACAATGTACCGGGTCGTAAGACAATCGGGTGCAAATGGATCTTCAAGAAGAAGATTGACATGGATGGGAAGATACACACTTATAAGGCGCGACTGGTTGGGAAGGGCTTTACTCAAACTCCGGGTTATGCTAGCCATTGCTGCATTTCATGACTATGAAATATGGAAAATGGATGTCAAAACCACTTTCCTTAATGGGAAGTTGGCTGAGGATGTTTACATGAGTCAGCCAGAGGGTTTTGTCGATGCTAAGTACCCTAATAGAGTGTGTAAGCTTGAGAAATCCATTTATGGATTGAAAAAAGCATCTCGTAGATGGAATCTTTGCTTCAATGAGAAAGTCAAAGAGTTTGGCTTTGCGAGAAGTGAGGATGAGTCCTGTGTATATGCCAAAGCTAGTGGGAGTATAGTTAGCTTTTTGGTACTGTATGTGGATGACATACTACTCATAGGAAATGACATCCCAACCTTGCAGGAGGTGAATTCCTGGCTTGGGAGATGTTTCGCTATGAAGGACCTTGGAGAAGCTACCTATATCCTAAGAATAAGGATATTTAGAGACAGGAGTAATAGACTAATTGGACTTAGTCAAAGTACCTACTTGGACACGGTGTTGAAGAGGTTCAACATGCATAATTCCAAGAAAGGTGACTTACCGATCCAGCACAATGCCAGACTGAGCAATACTTAGAGTCCGAGTACAGAGGCTGAGATAGCTGAGATGAGTTGATTACCATATACTTCCGCTGTTGGCTTGATCATGTATGCTATGACTTGTACTCGCCCTGATGTGGCCTTTGCCTTGAGCATGGTCAGCAGATATCAATGGAATCCTGGCAAGGCTCACTAGACTGCGGTAAAGAACATTCTCAAGTACCTGCGAAGGACTAAGGACTGGGTCCTTACCCTCGGTGGGAGTGATGACTTGAGAGTGGTAGGGTATAATGACGCCAGTTTTCAAACCGACAGAGATAATTTCCGCTCTCAGTCGGGCTGGGTCTTTACCCTGAATGGAGGAGCAATTACTTGGAACAGTTCCAAGCTGGAGACAGTAGCTGATTCAACGTGCGAATCTGAGTACATAGCAGCAAGCGAACCAACGAAGGAGGCGATATGGCTGAAGAACTTCATCGGAGACCTTGGAGTTGTACCAACTATAAAGGAGCCTGTGGAGATTTTCTGTGACAGTGATAGTGCGGTTGCCTTAGCCAAGGAAACAAGGGATCATGGCAGGTCCAGACACATCGATAGGAAAATCACTTCATAAGACACAATATAGAAGAAGGACTCCTCGTGGCAAAGAGGGTATCATCAGATGAGAACCCGACAGATCCCCTCACAAAGGGACTGAGTAGGGTTAAGCATTTACAGCATGCGGGGCGCATTGGGCTGAGAGATGATATTAGTTTTAATGAATAGATAGCTATTTCGAAACTTGTAATAGATAAACTGTAATTGACGTTTGATGCTTAAATAAAAGGTGTTTTTTATTTACTAGTATGGTACTGTCTCATGTCAATTGTTTATTATTGTTTCATTTTGCATGTTTTGACTTCCAGAATAATTGGATTATTCAAACCATCCATAGTCGGTCATTCTTTGGAAGTAGGTATTGAATCAAGACTGTCATGAATTTGGCTTGTAGATTGTCATAAATGGTTAGACATTGCTATGACATTAATGAGTGCTCATAAGGTCTGAGTATTGGATTCAACCCACGCTCACTTGTATCACTTCATGGAATTTATCTCGAGTGATCGTGAGACGATTATATCATATAATCTTCAAACCTATATATATATGAGTTATTGATTATGAGTTGGTTGTACATTGATAGTACGAAAACGCATCGATAACTCGATGTTATAAAACGTGTTGTTGTGTATGGTTCAGTGAATAGTCAGTACAAGCATATACTGTCAAATTTTATCTGTTCCTTTTAGTCCTTGGAGGATTAAAAGCGATATCTTGGGCCCCCCGATGGTTTTGTTTTGACTTATGTGTTGGGCCCGGTCAGAACTAAATTGATGTGTTCGTTTAAGTTCTATGTCAAACAAATCATAAATCGGGAAACAAACTGCTGGACAATAAGGTTGAATGTGTTCCATGTCTTTGTCCGACTGATATCTTTAGAAGAGAGGATTCTATGATCACTTGTCTAAAATGGTACGTCTAAGTTCGACAAAGGCATTTAAGAGCCACAATTGCTAGTCGGATCCTGAGGCCATACTTGTAACTATAGTTACTAGACTTATCCAAGTGGGAGACTGTTGGATAAGGTGTCTAAGTCCATAACTATATTTGGTATGTACTTGACCCGAGAGTAGCATGGTCCATTTGGGTTGCACTTCACCGAGACAATTTAAAGGATGGACTTTTGAGAAGAGGATAATTATGATTTATTAATATATTATAAGTTCTAATATATTAATATGAAATCATATTATTTAATTAGTATTGATCAAGAATTAATTTGGAATTAATTTTGTGATCAAAAGAGACTAATTAAATATAAGGGGTTGATTTGGTAAATCATTCATTCTTATAAAGTGGGCTTATGATCCATAGTTCTTTATGTTGGGCTAAACCCATGTGGTGACCCATGGATACTCCATGGAGATTTTAACCTATGGAGCATGTGGGATATGGAAGGTCATTAGGGTTTACATGTGTAACCCTAATTTGCCACACTATATAAGAGACCCTAAGGCTACCAAAATTGGCACCTAAGTGTATACACAAGAGTTCTAGCCGATTTTGATTGCAAGGAATACTCTCTCAAGTTCTTCCATTTGTTGGTGGTGATTTATGATTCCACTTGAGGCATTCACATTATTGGTGGTAGGCTCTTAAAGCTTCAAGGTTTCAACTACACTAAAAGGTATGTCATCTAACTAGAATTTTTGTAGTATAGTTACTCAATTGTATGCTAGTTAGGATAATACCTTGGAAAAATCAAACTTTGCATGTATATTAGAGAAAACATCGATCCAAGGTATTTAGGGTTGCATGTACATCATAGGAGTGTTAGAATGCTCAAAACCCATCAGATACTCCCTTCATAATTCCAAATCCTTCTTATTATTACCTAAGATGTAGTAGAATTCCATCGTTACATGCATTGGCTTTTTGTGATGTCGAGGTTCTAAAGTCAGAAAGACTGAGTCTTCAATAGTACAAAATGTTCCACTGAACTTGTTACTTGAAGTTTCAATTCAAGGTACACTCCTTGGACACTTCTCTTACATTAAAGTTTCCAAATCACATGTAAACTTTACAACCATCTCCCATTTTGGAAACATTTCCATATTCCCATATGACCATCATTTTTTACCAAGAATCATCTTAATCCAAAACGTGTCACTCTGGTCCGTCCTAAATAATATCATACCTTCAACTGTCCACAAGAAAGTAATCTTTGTTAAAACCTTAGAATGATCTTGACAGTTGATTAACAACTTTATCCACATAAAATTATAATCCTTTTCTCACAATGCTCAAGGCACGTGAAAAATCAGAATAAGCAAATATTATAACATATATGATTGATCCTATATCCGAAGCATATGAAACTCGATTCATTATTACCTGTACAAGGATTTAATATATGTTCAATTTCTTGCTACAATATTTTCCCATAGAATCTCATATGTTAAATAATTTCAACATGCTATTTATATATATATATATATATATATATATATATATATATATCTTTGACTCAGTTTTATTAAACTATATAATCTAAACTTTTAGACTCGAAACGAAGTGTGAGTGCCCTCTCCCCAAGCGCACCATAGCAAAACATTTCCATAAATTTGCAATTTGCAAACTATAGACATTGTTTCTTATGAAAATATTGTCATCATGCAATACCAGCAAAACAATTATGCTCCCACTGTCTTCGACATGTACCTAGAAATCAACTGGACTTCTACAAAACAATACCCTTCGACTTTGTTACAAAAGTGCAGATTCCTATTATGGGATGCTTCGTTAAGTCTCTAATTATACTTTTGAAGCTTATGTACTTTAGTCGGATAGTATGTGTGTTCAAACCCTTTCAAGACATTATAAATATATCTCTTGAAGGTTTAAATAATTCATTTCCATTCCTCAGAATTCGAAATATGAACAGGGATGCCGTAATCATATTGTGAATAATATAATGCAATTATCACAACCAATATCCATATAGATCTTTATCAGATCTTTAAAATCTATCAGCAAAAGTATTTACTCAGAATCATTTTCATGAATTAGAGAGAAACATTTTGCCACCTAGATTTGAAGGTGCATTCGTTCCGATCCATATGGATCTTTCTTTTCAACCTATAGTTAAAAGACTAGGTTTAGGACAAACCAACTTCAAACGTAGTTTTCCCTCACGGACTGAACTTCGTTGTTCTTAATTTCTTGCTTTCCGGCAACCCAAAGGCCTACATGTGCTTCTGTGCTATTAGTAGCTCACCCAAATTGATCATTATACTTTCACTGACCAACACGCTTTGCTTTTTCAGTTAAATGGAAACCATATAACTCGTAATCATTGCTAACATAACTGAAAGTGCACAGAAATAAGAATGTGTCAATTAAAACACAATATGTTTTCAACCTCAGGTCGCATGCTAGTGATAACTAAAAGGATTATTGTCGGTTGACTTTTGCAATTCTCAAGATCAATACGACTCATACTGATTTCTTAACATACGAGTTTTTTCTCAAGGAACAATCCTCGACTAGTTAAAACAAATATTCAAAAGTTTGTGTGAATTCCTGACAAGAAAACACTCTTCATATAATTGGACTTAGTTTGTATTTTTTTTTCTCGATCAACGAAAACATCAAAACTCTATTTCCTAAAGTACTTGAGTGAAGAAAGCATTCTTACTCCACATCTTAAGATTTGCTACCGACCCTTTTAGTGTGGAATGAGTTATACAATTTATAGTGACTAGTGCATAGTTCTAAAACATTATTGGAACAAAGTATGACTCATCTATGATCGAACCATTTTTAAAAATGTTCGAATCCTCTTTTTAGTTATACAATTGCACTAAGATGTTCTTGGAGGAGTCAATTGTGATACAATTTCACAATTACTAAGATGATCATAAAACATGATGCTAAAGTACTCTCCTTTCCTTTTAGATTGGAGAATCTTTTATATTTCTACCTAATAGATTCTTCTATGTCGCTCTGCTACTCATGAACCCTTTCAAAAGTAATAGAATTATGCATAATCTTATAAACACAATCATATTTACTGAAGCATTAGTGAATCATGAAGAATAGAGTTATCGTCCCTTTGGGTGGATCTAAAGAGTCCATATCAACATGTAGTAGATCCATTAGTCCTTCACTTGCCTTACATAAACATGTAAACAATGAATTAATCATAGTTTTCCAATAAACAAGATTCTCATGCATCATGCAATTCAAATTGTATGACTCCAAGTTTCTATCCAATTAAAACTTGATGATGAGATTTCTTTTCACTTGGTCAAATCTGACAGTACCAGAAGCTCGACATCATAAGAATCAAATCCACAAATTAATATTGCTATTATTCGAAACATAATCGACACACTCATTAATGTCATTTCAAGGAAAAATAAGGCAACTTCATAAACCAAAACTTCAGTTTTATTGAAATAAAACGAAAATTGAAACTTGTCCTTACAATGCATAAAATGAAAAACTATGTTTCCAGACATCTCCAAAGAGTAATAGCAAATTATTAAAAGTATCCTAACTCCTTAGTAGTAAAGTCCATTTCCTACGATCAGATTCCGCTCACTTTTTCAAGCTTCCTTCTTTCTATTAGATCCTGCAATACCCTAAAAATGTGCTCATCACATTATGTATTAAGAGTCTATGAATAGGAACTTATTAAAATAATGGAGTTAGATAATGGATGTACCTGATGTAGAGTCACACGACTTGACTTTACCATCTTTAAGATCCTTCAAGTAATTTAGGCAGCTTCGCTTCCAATGTCCCTTCATTTGGAAGTAGAAACAGATGGAATCATTGGGGTCAACATATAGACCAATCTTAGAACAAGCCTTTCTCTTTACCATGCGATCAAATGGTTTGACCTTGGTTGATCCTTTTCGATTGGGAAGAGAAATATTTTCTTGATCACCAATGCTACCATTTTCAATGTCCATGGAACTCTTGGGATTAGATCTAATAAGCATTTTTTGTTTAGTTGTACTCTCAAGCATTTTTTCTTTAGTAATTATCAACATATAGCTCAGATCAGTTAGGGTCATGTCGAGGTTCCTCATATGAAAGTTCTTAACGAACTGACCATATGACTTTGGAAACGACTGAAGAACCAAATCATTGGCTTGCTCCTTTGGGAATATGACAACCATTCTTCCCAACTTATCAGTATACGATTTCATTTTTAGAACATGCGCACACACAAAGTCTCCATCTTCATGTTTACATGCCAATAGGACTTGATGTGACAACCGTTAAATTTTGGTTAACAAAAGTCAACAAGGGTCAACAAAAGTCAATTGTGTGTATCTTAGGTCTAAAAAGCGAAATGTGATTTTCGTAACATCCCTAATGTATTATCGAATATTATAATGCTACATACGCTATTTTGAAATCCATTATCGAATAAACGCTTTTATTGCGATCAATAAACTACGGTAAAGTAGCAATTCGATTACACACAAATATTGTCGGGTATTGGGTAATATTCATGACACGAGGTACGTGTTCACAAATCCATAAACATATTTCAGAAATCATATGATCTAGTATTTAGCTTGATACTCTGGTTAAAATACCAGAAAAAGATCATACATCAAGAAAACAGAAGTTATCACATTTACCGATCACATTTTATACAACAAATTTGAGAAAAACAATTTAATCATAAGGTGTTAATATTATTGTTAATAATATTAAATAACATCATTTTTATTAGTTGTTAAACCTTACCAATTTTTGATATTACACCACACTTTTATAAAAATGCTAATCCTTTATAAAAGAGTCTAGTTTTTATAAAAACTTGCATAAGACAAATGGTGTCCCCTCTTTCCCCACCATATCTTAACATCCAACATAATCATGATCTTTTTATATTAAAGAAATCAAAGAGGCTTACTTTGATTATTTTAATCAAAGAACCCTACCTTCATTAAAATATTCACAACACCATAACTTATTATTTTAATGGAAAGGGCTTACTTTTCCCCTTCCCCATGCAAGAACACTCATCACTTTCCTCCTCCCTCCCCCTTTAAAACTCGGCCGAGAGCACCCCTCCCCACCCTCATTCATCTCCAAAAAATTCATACACAAACTCTCTAGTGCTCCCCAAGAGTTCCAAGTTGATTCAAGGCCTTTCCAAGTGTTTCAAAGTATTTTTGGTAAGCTTTCTTCAAAATTTTCGAGTTCTATCACCCATCCATCATCATCCTTTGGTTATTTTACTCATAATCTTGAATCAAAAACCCTAGGCAAGAATCTTGAAGTTCAAGGAGGTGTTGTCTTACAAAGCTCGAACTCTACCTCATCTTTCTAACCATTTCTTGCCATCTTCTAGCGAAAGCTCGAACTCTACCTCATCTTTCTAACCATTTCTACTAGTTTTCACTCATTTAACACTTTCGAGGG
Source organism: Lactuca virosa (assembly GCF_052849685.1). Taxonomy (NCBI): domain Eukaryota; kingdom Viridiplantae; phylum Streptophyta; class Magnoliopsida; order Asterales; family Asteraceae; genus Lactuca; species Lactuca virosa. The sequence goes on from NC_136430.1 coordinate 174,855,559, forward strand.
AGGTTACATGCCATGCAAACAAAATACATTTTGGACAATAACTTTACAAAAAGGTCGTAGATCTAATATATGTTGGATAAAACTTTTAACCTTTGGGTAATACCATTACATGCATGTTTATGTTCTTTTTATGAAGATATATACATATATTCATGTTTTCAAAGAAATCACACAAGTCTCGTTCCCTTATATGCACAAGTTTCTAGTATTAGATCTATTGTATGATGGATAATACCTTTATCCATTAGATAATATTATTACGCATTGGATAAACACAAACTAACATTTTTACCAAAAGTCTAGTTTTGAAAGATTAAAATTTTGTGTTTACACATTGGATAAAACCATTACCCCTTGGATAATACCATCATCTATTGGGTAATACTATTATACACTATATTAATACTATGGAAAAGTGATATTTCCACATACAAGGGTTTTCATTACACCAAAACGTAAACTTGTTGAAACAATTATGTGAGACAAAGTCTTCACCGTACCTACCAGAGTACACACTAAAGTCCTGAATTATAACCAGAATCTCGGTAAGAGAGCGTGATACTTGTGTATAGATTTATACAGGACTGAAAATCCCGCACCTAAGCTGCTAGCTACAGCTAGACCGGCAGGTCTAGGGTGACAAATGTCTAACATTCCGACGCCTGAAGAACGTCGCAATAGGCAAACTTCGGTTTTAAATGGTTGTAATAACTCACATGGGAAATCAACGATAAATTTAGTTTTAGGGGTAACATGCGTTCATATGGTTTTATATAAGAATAAAACTACGTAATACTACTTTAAGTATAGAAATACATATACATTTTTTGTCTTAGGGTTTTTAAAACTACAACTCATTCTAAAGGAAATATGGGATTTTTTGGGAACAAACACTACATTTTTAAGTATGGTTATTTACTTACACACTACATTTATAAGTAAGGTTATTTACTTATACACAACATTTATAAGTATGGCTATTTACTTATACACTACATTTAAAGGTAAGATTATTTACTTATACACTACATTTATAAGTATCGTTATTTACTTATACACTACATTTATAAGTATGGTTATTTACTTATACACAACATTTATAAGTATGGTTATTTACTTATACACAATATTTATAAGTATAAGTATTTACTTATATACTACATTTATAAGTATGGTTATTTACTTATACACTCGATTTTTGGATAATAAAAATCACATGACAAGTCACACTTTTTATAAGTTTAGAAGTTATGGGAACTTTTATTTTATAAATGCTTTTGGATACATACTACACACATACATTCTTCTTTTACGCTGAAGGCGTACAAATACACAAAATTTTACAAGGATACATTTTTTACACAAGGAAAAATATCGGATTTTTCTACAACTGAACTCTCATGAACTCACCAACTTTATGTTAACTTTTAAAATGGAATGTAATCTCAGGAAACAATTAAGCTCGGGTCTATGGATCTACTTTTGGAAGACAAGACACCAAATATCATTACGAGAACTACCTTATTTGATAACATGAAAACCTTGTCATGTATTTTGATACTAAGTAACATTTGGGTCATGTAACTGATATAATCATATGATATGATGGTTGTTTATGTACTTGTGTTTCAATGTATACAATTATTGTTATATTGTGATCATCAGACCACCCCCAGACGTTTCCACCATCCGGTTTGGGGGTGTGATACTTGAGTAGTCTCATATCTTTCAACTTGAGGAAAACATTACAATGGGAGAGCCACAGGAGTAGGAGGTGGAAGAGTTGAAGGACGATGGTTTCCAATTCCACCGTTGCCCGAGGAAGGGAAGACAATTTCACCTTGACTTGAATATGGAACATCATCACCAGAAGAGTGAGTAAAACCATTTCCATAAGAATGAGGAAGACCATTTCTATCTTGATTCGACATCTAAAAATGTGAAAAACAGAGAATTCACGTTAGGTGATTTTAATCCTTAATTATTAACCCAAAATATTAAATTAAGGGTAGGATCCATATATTCATTTCGTAATATGAACATGGATGTCGTATTCATACCACAAAACTATTTTAGGTAGGTAGAAGCATTTCACTAATTTCAATCACATGAAACTACTAGAACTCTTGAGATTTTCATTGAAACATCACTTACATGTTTAATATCGGATTATGCTCTTACCAATTGTGACTGGGATGCCGAGGATCATAATTAAGATGCAAATAACCATGAAAACCCACTCGAACACCCTCGATCGACTTATGATATCTCATTGATTTGTCATTTAACCATATATTCTCCAAAAACATGAGTTGTTTCATCATTTCACTTTAATAGTCCCACATTAGTGTGCTGGTTAACTACACACACACACACACCACTAATGACTAATAAAGAAATGATGTGTGTTTTCATGGATTAGCATACATTTCACATGTAACATCCTGATGTTTAGGTACTTCTATATTCATCCCTATAGTTCTATTTCATGTCATTTTGGTCCTTAAGTCCAAGAAGTTATGCTTTGAAGCTATAGTGGCAATTTCGTAATTATGGCAGGAGGAGTACGCCATGCGTACATGTGTATACATTGAGCGTACTAGGGAACACCCTAGTACGTTGGGCGTACACTTATGTACGCAGGGCTTTGTATCTAGTTCGTTCAGTAGAGAGTTTGATATGCCTATTGGGGAGTTAGAGTGTCTGTTACGGCTTTCTATCGCCAAAGAACATGAGATTCTGCGTTATCTGTGTATCATGGTTGTGTTTTGGAGATCTTTGGAGTGCCTTATCCAATCGATCTAATCCCTATTCCCATGGGGGATGTCTGCGTGATTGTGGGTACAGACTGGCTAAGCCGGGTTTGGTGCCATGATAGATTGTGAGGGCCAGCGGGTGGTAGTTCGAACCCCAAGTGGAGGAGAGCTAGTTTTTATGGGGAGGGCACCAGGGTCGGTTCAGGGTTTTGTTCGGCAGCCAGGGCTCGTCAGTATATTCGAAATGGGTGTGCAGGTTATTTGGCTTATATGGTTGACACTCGGGTTGGGGACCAGATTTCAGTTTCAGAGGTCCTAGTGGTCAGGGAGTTTGCTGATGTATTCCCAGAGGAGTTTCCCGGTGTGCCTTCCAAGAGGCAGGTCGAGTTCAGGATTGACCTTGTGCTAGGTGCAATGCCGATTGCCAAGGCGTCGTACCGCTTGGCACCGCTTGAGATGAAGGAGTTGTCATCTCAGCTACAGGAGCTGCTAGGCAAGCAGTTCATTAGACTGAGCTGTCCTCCGTGGGGAACACCGATTCTGCTTGTCAAGAAGAAGGATGGTTCACACCGGATGTGCATTAATTACCGGGAGTTGAACTAGTTAATGGTGAAAAACCGTTATCCCTTCTCGGGGATCGATGACCTCTTTGATCAGTTGCAGGGTGCATCTTGGTTCTCCAAGATAGATTTGAGGTCTGGATATCATCAGTTCAGTGTGAGAGAGAGGATGGCATGGAGAACACTGCATTCCAGACTCGTTATGGGCATTAAGAGTTCGTTGTGATGCTATTTGGGCTCACCAATGCGCCTGCGGTGTTTATGGATTTGATGAATCGGGTATGTAGGTCGATGCTTGATCGTTCCGTCATCGTATTTATTGATAATATCTTGGTGTATTCCAAGTCTAGGGAGCAGCATGAGGAGCATCTTCGAGAGCTCGTGGGGGTTTTGAGGCGAGAACGGTTTTATGCCAAGTACTTGAAGTGCAAGTTTTGGTTACGAGAGGTCCAGTTCTTAGAGTACCTCGTTAACTAGGATGGGGTTTTGGTTGATCCAGCCAAGATCGAGGCCGTGATGCAGTGGGAGGTTCTGAAATCTCCCATGGATATCAGGAGTTTCTTGTGTTTGACAGGGTACTATCGGAGATTTATTCATGATTTCTCCAAGGTTGCAGTACCCTTACTCGTCTAACTAGGAAGGGGGTGGATTTCTGATAGGGCACTGAGCAACAGTCGACATTTAAGACCCTTCGACAGAGGTTATGTGAGGCCTTGGTATTGACCCTTTCGGAGGGAGTTGAGGATTTTGTGGTATTTTGTGATGCCTCCATCACTGGTTTGGGGGCGGTCCTCATGTAGAGAGGACGGGTGATTGCTTATGCTTCGCAGTAGCTGAAGCCGCACGAGACGCGATACCCCACTCATGATCTTGAGTTGGGTGTAGTGGTTTTTTCCCTCAAGATTTGGAGGCACTATCTTTATAGGGTCCGGCGTACTGTATACACGGATCACAAGAGTCTGAGGCCTATTTTGGATCAGTTGAACCTGAACATGAGACAGCACAGGTGGCTGGACGTATTCAAGGATTATGACTGTGAGATCCTTTACCATCTGGGTAAAGCAAATGTAGTGGCTGATGCTTTGAGTCGCAATTCGGCTGGGTCTTCAAATAGGGTGACGTGTATGAGCATATCAGTTGAATCCCCGCTTTTGGGATTGATCAGGGAGGCTCAGGCCGAGAGAGTTCAGAAAGAGAGCTGGAAGCAGGAGAGGATCAGAGGTGAGATTGACAGATTTGTCACGGATAGTCGTCGGCTGTTGACCCCGTGTGGTCGGGTCTGGGTTCCAGTTTCTGGTGGGATTAGGTAGGTTGTATTGGAGGAGGCTCATAAGTCTCGTTTTTCTATTCATCCGGGGGCCAACAAGATGTATCGGGATTTGAGATTGATCTATTGGTGGCCATGTATGAAGAGGGAGATAGCCTGGTGTGTGGAGAGATGCTTGTCTTGCAGGATGGTCATGTCTGAGCATCATAGGCCGCATGGCAAGCTGCAGCCTCTATAGCTTCCCATATGGAAATGGGAGCAGATATCGATGGATTTTATAACCAAGTTGCTGAAGACGACAAAGGGTTTTGATGCTATATGGGTCATCATGGATCGATAGACCAAGAGTGCCCACTTTCTGGTGATTCGGGAGAGTTCTTCGGTCGAGAATTTGGCCGATGTGTATGTTCCCAAGATCGTTGCTCCCCATGGGGTTCCGGTCTCTATTGTTTAAGACCTTGATGTTCGGTTCACCTCCCGTTTCTGGCAGAAGTTTCATGAGGAACTGGGCACGAGGTTGCACTTTAGCACTGCTTATCTTCCGCAGACCGACGGCCAGAGTGAGCGGATGATACAAACCCTTAAGGATATGTTGCGGACCCGTGTTGTCGATCTCAGTGGGAGTTGGGCCTCCTACCTGCCCCTTACGGAGTTTTTGTACAACAACAGTTATTACTCGAGCATTGGTGCTCTGCCTTTCGAGCTTTTGGATGGGCGGAGATGTCGTACCCCGGTTTGTTGGGCGAGGTTGGTCACAGGGTTATGGGGAGGACCGAAGTGGTCCTTCAGACCACATAGCTGATTCAGCAGATCAGGCAGAGACTGTAGACTGCTCAGATTCTGTAAGTCCCTAAATTTGCTTGATGTATCAATCAGATCCACTTGATGGTGCTAAATCCCAATCAAGTGGATGATGCAAGATAGAATGAAGAAGAAGAAGAAGAACTAGATGAATCTTCAATGTATTGATGATATCAATGATGATCCAACATAAGATTCATACACACACACACACACACTTCTTCTCTCTAACTTTCTCTCTCTAGAACATGATATGAATGAATGAATGAATGCTCCTCTAGAACGCCCCTCCCCCTCTAGACACGCACTAAACACTCCCCTAATGACTATTTATACAAATGGACCGAAAACCCAAGCCCACAACTCAAAAACCCAATTACTTGACCGAAAACACATGAGTTTTCGGTCCAAGCTACAATTAAATCCCAAGACGTTTTCGGTCCTAGACCGAAAATAACAAATGCTTAGAAAATCAATGTATAAACCAAATTTTAGACCCAACAATACCCCCCTTGGTTTATAGCTTTCTTTTCTTTTGACCCAACAAACTCCCCCTAAAATTGTAGCTTACATTTCTTGTCAATCTTCAATTTGAGCTTGGCTTCAGCTTTAATCTTCAATTTCTTCACAACTTCAAGATGAACATATGAATCTTCTATGTGAATAACTTCATATTCAACAGTTGGGTTTGTCTTCAAAAATTTGACTCTGAAGGCACATTGGGTGTGGAGGCTTCATGTAAGGATTCTTGAAAATCAGCACTTTCAGCTTGAGAATCTTCAGAGAGCATAACAGAGAGAACGAATCTTTTGGATCACTTCAGCAGGTACATAGATAGCAACAAATTGATTGAGGAGGCTTCAAAGCAATCTGTCACATAATCTTCAAGTACAGCTTCACCTTGCTTCTAGGGTTGAAAGATTGTATGTTGATAGAATAATCTTCATTTCTTGTTCATTCGAATGAAAATTCTTCGACAATCACGGATGAAGCTTTGGCTCAGAAAATCTCGATACAGTCTCCATGAGTCTCATCTACATTTGAGTTCACTTTTCAAGACAAAGAAAATTTGAGATGAAAAGAAAACGAAAAGAAAACTTAACACACAATATTTTTGGATTTTTCATATTTTCTTAAAAAATAAAACAGAAACAAAAATATTTTTGGATTTTTTTTTGAATTTTCTGAAAAAGAAATAAAACAGAAATAACACTATTTTTTGATTTTTAATTTTTCTGATTTTTGTTTGAATTTTAAAATTTTTAATTCTCCCCCTAAAATTTGTGCATAGAGGAAAACCATGAACAAATTTAACAAAAACAAAAATAATAGCTAAATTGAAGACTTTTGGGATCAAAGTTGTCAGGCAATCCAATATCGTTTATCGGCACACACCTGCATGTCTAGATCTGGTCAATCACCGGTATTGTGATCCACTTAAACACAAAGGATATTTTCGACAAGTTGGACAGATAATAAGTGACAAGACATTTGCACCTATATTCCTAAATGGACCATTTAGCTGACGACGACCAAGGATATTGTTGTCCACTTAAATTCAGCAGCAAGATCTACAAACAACCGATTAAATGATTCAATTTTAGATGTACTAGAATGTGTTTCCCACTTCTCGATATACCCCAACAATCAAGAACTTCCAAAGAAATATTAGTTTAGGTAAGTAGACAATCATTAAGAAAGAAGTCAGATATAGAAGTGCATATGTTGTATCCCAGGTCGGATCTTCCGATCACGCAGAGGGGACAACATGTGACTAACACAGATAGAGAGATTGAGAGGTAGAATGTTGCATATGATATGTTCCAGGTCGGATCTCTTTCAATCACGCAGAGGAGACATCATATGGCTAACAAATAGAAAGAATTGCATAGATAAGGAGATGCACAGAGACTGAGTTGCATATGTTGCATTCCAGGTCGGATATGTTCCAATCACGCAAAGGAAGCAACATATGACTGACAGATAGAAAGCAAGAAAATAATTTCCTACATACCTACTTTTTCAGAACCCCCCAGTCACCCTATCAGTACAGGAATTAAGGACATAAGTCTGTACATTGAGGAAATGTTAAGCCACAATTCTAGATACATATGATTTTAATGTATCCCGTAGGTTCTCATGTTTATCTCACTGCTCAATCTACCCGAACATCGTATTGTCAGTCCAAATAGAACTATCTAAGTCTATATTGTCAAGTTCTTTCATTTGTCAATCTACGTCTAGTCCTTTTGAATCCTTCGTGCCTACCAGCACACTGAACACAGATTCTAGACAATTCAGCTTTAGTGCATTACACGAATATCAGATTGCCCTTTAGCACTAAGCTTCATATCACTTCCAAAACAATACCTACAAACCAAAAACTATAAGAAAATAAAAGATTGTCTTCAAAACGAATAATTTTAAGAAAAACTCAGGAGTATCGATAAGAAAACTCAAACCGTAAGTCACCAATTAAAATTGCATCCAGAAGGTCTGAGAACAGCACACATATTTCAATCTCAGAATAGATCCGAAAATTCTTCACATCGTTAAGCACAAACCCCATTTGTGATCCTTTCCTTTCTTCCTTTCCCGCAAAGGACACATACTCTCAAACAAATTTCTAAATGTTGTACAGTTGAGAGATGTCCCCTATCATGTGATTGGAACGACGACTATTAACAAACTGAAGTTTGATGATATGCCTCCATAGCTGCTTCATTACAGAGTGCGGGATTAGTTGGTCTGTGGAACCCAGTCCATTTTGAAACTAGGTTGATCTTTTTCATCTGTGCAAGGTACTCTCTCCCATGACATATCCTGCTTATCACAAACAGAAGATGAAGAAATGTTAGAATCATTTGATGATTTGGGAGTTTCAACCTTCGGTACCCATCTGTAGCCGGGTTTAACCTGTTTCTTGTTCGATCGGTTGGGTGCCTTATCACTTGTTTTTGAACTTGAAGTCGATCGCCGAGATGACTTTGACCTAACCGGTCTTGGTTTTACTGGAGCATCTCTTGAATTGGACTTCTTGGTATACATTCCCTTCTTCCTCTTGGGAGCTTGATTCTTGGCCTTGTTCGCGTTTCAGTCACCATTGTGCAATTGTGACCTCGAAGGGTTTCTTTTGGAAAATCTCCCTCTTTGCGTGTTCTGCCACCCTTGTGCATAGTAGGGAACATATGCACGATTTGGACAATTTCTGGCAAAATGTCCAGGTGTTCCACAGTGAAAGAAAGTATGTTTCTTCACATAGGAGTTGTTTCTTCCTGTCCCTAGTGGCATGCCCTTGCCTTGTCTCTGATTGTTCCCACAAGCACACTTGCAGCAAGTAGTCTGCTTCGCTTGTTTTGGTGGCCTGTATATACCAACAACATGTTGATTAGAAGTAACTGAGTTAGAAGCAATAGGTTTAGAGTTCAAGGAGACATTGGTTTGACAGTCAACAGAACCAATAGAATTGGAATTAATTCTGTTCTCCTTGTCCTCCTCTTCCACTGTTTTACCTGCACATGAAGTAGAATTATTAGAATCCTTCACCTCAACACTCTCAGTTGGCCTGGATTGTTCAGTTTTAACTGAAGCTGATACAGGGGATTGGCCATACTGAGTAGGTATCTCTTCCTCGTTGGTCTCAAGGGGTGGGTTATAGTTGTCATTTAAAGGAGGTGGAACATTATGATACCCTAGACCCTTGTTTTTTTTTATCTTTAAATGTTAGTTGTTTTTCTATCATCGATGCAACTACCTCACTTGACACATCAATTTTTTTAAAATTGAATTTAGCATCCACTACAAGAAAAAGACCATTTTACGACACGCAAAGACACTCATTGATTTATGTTACGCAAAAGAGTGACATTAAAAAAATGTCATCTCTTCAAAAAATTGAAGGATTTAGGTCATGCATTATTGCGTGCCCTTAAATTAGTTTCATAAGAAAAAAAATTAAAAATACGGAGGGCGCTGTATCTTAAATGCGCGTCCTCTATAAGTGTGGCGTTATAATTTTAATGAAACGCACTTTAGGAAGTAGACAGAGGGAAACGAAATCCCCAAAATTTTGAAAACCCGCCTTCTACCTTCTTTCTATCTTTCATCTTCCCAATTGACTCTCCCCTCTCCCTCATTCTCTCTCCTCTCCGATCCACTTATCCGCTACTCCTGAACTCCTTCTTATCGGTCTCATACAACATATCGTTCCTCACCTTTTCCGTTGACCACTGGTCCTTCCCCAACGACCATGCTTCCACCCTATTATTTCCATCTTCAAATCGATTGTAGTATCTTATTTCTGCTAATCATGTACCTTCGACCCTCTTCTCTCCATCTTTGATTATCACAACAATTGTCTCTTCATAGCAAAACGGAGTTCCATTAGATAAGCACCTCAATTTTCCGTCTTTTTATTGGCGACTCAGGCTTAAAATTGCCTTGCTCACCGTCTCACCTCAATGAAGATCGATTTCATGCCTTAAATCTTGCGGATAGCTGCTCCGGTGAAGTTAACTACAGACGAAGGTTGATTGGGGAGGAATGAAGGTGGGAGGCTGAGTCGACCGCCTGATCGCTTTGAACCATCCCCATCTGATCATCTTCAAATTTTCATTATCAAAATCGGCGATGGGAATTTCTAGCGTTTGTAAGCAGAGTGACAATGGTCGGTAATCAATATCTCCTTGTCTGATCAGCCTCAGCCGCAGTAATCAATATCTCCTTGTTTTAGCCGTGATCGTGTTTTTATCATTTTCTAATCTTAAATTAAACCCCTTTTTTGTGAAACTGAAGTAGATATGTTAATCACGATTATATTTATATACATGACTTTGTAGTCGTCGTTGATGTTGATGTTTCTATGCTACACACATATCCATTACCAATAAGAATGATCAATAGCTAGTGTTGGTGTTCCAACGATGTGGGAAAAAATATTGTGCATTTTCAAAGCGATTATTTCAGTTCAAGAACCTGGTTATAAAAAATAGATTGATTAAAGCAGAATAGTTTTCTTTTATCCTGCATGCTTCTTCAAATCATTGATTTCCTTTTTGAGCTCTGTGCAGGTTGTTCGCCACCTCATTCTTGTTGGGCATGATGTTCATGTGGTGACTGGTGCACCGGACTTTGTGTTCAATACTGAAGTACAATCTCCAAGACTTTTCCTTAGGAAGGTGGGTTTCACTTTCAGAGGTCTACTAACAGATTACAATCTTTGACTTTTCTTGACTCAATTTCCTTGTCTCACAGCTTGTTTTGGACTGTGGAGCTGTTCAAGCAGATGCTTTAACAGTGTATCGACTCGCCTCCTTGGAAAAGGTATGCCTTAAGTGATTACTCCTGATTTTAGTTGCAAAGTTTAGAAAATGGTTCTTCTAATTACATTTTGATCATATCAGTTGTCCTATCTTGTTCTGAAAATTATGTTTTTTTGGTATTTAATGTCATTCTCTTAATGCCTATTGGTTTTACTCTAATATAATGAGACAGCTGGTGCTTCTATTTTGGCTACAGAAGTTGAGTGGCTCAACTCCATCAAGGCAAACTTATTGGTAATAACTAATAACCTGCTTATATTATATATGTTTCTCTAATTCAGGTTTTATTTGTGCACATTAAAGTCCTGTAGCTTGTTAATCTTTAATGAAGCATCTAAGTTATATATATTAAATATTCAAATGTGAAATATTGTTTTATGAAACAGGTATCGGATGTTGTTGCAGTTGCTTGTCGTGCAGCAGCTGATGCTGGTATAAGTTCAGTTTGTGTAACAGCTTCTTTATGAGATTGGGGATCCAGGCGCTTATACTACCCCAGATGTGGTAAGTGCTTAAAATTCCTACTAAATTATTGAGTAAATTACAATTTTGGTCCCTGCATATAGATGATTTTTGTCCCAAAAAGTTATCTCTTGCAGCTTTGATTTTAGTCCTTGTTCCAACAAAATGATTGTATATGGGACCAAATTTGTAAAAATCGGCTATACTCAGGACCAGAAATAGTCATTTTACTCGGATCAATGATAAAAAAAACATTACAAAAACCTCAAATAAGGGCCAGAGTTGCAAGCGAAAACTTTTTAGGACCAAAATTTCAAAAATAAACTATACTCAAGAGACCTAAAATGTAATTCACTCTAATTTCAAAGATATTAGAATTAGTTTTAAGTATGATTTTCGTTAATCAGGTGATAGATTTTCGAGACGTGTCATTCCAGCCATTGTCAACCAATAAAATTGCTTGTGATGGAGCAAAACCTGGTGCAATATCTGCACCTGATAATCTTTTAACATTAGCTTCAAAGGTATTACTATTTATTTCATGATGTAAATTTAGTTAAAAGTTGAAAATTTAATCTTTTATTTGTTGTAACGAAGGACTGTGGATGGAAAGGATAGGGAGAGATATTGTATGGTGGATATAAATGTGTTGAATGAGCTAAGGCTGCTGAATTTTTGGTAACAATCCTGTAGAGTAAATTAAACTTTTGATCCTTGAGTATATATAGCTGCTTTTTGCAATTTCTGTCCCAACAAGTTTTCTCCTGCAAATTTGGTCCTCATTTGAGGTCTTGTAATGCATTTGGTGGTTGTTCCAAGTAAAATGTCTATTTATTTTTGGTCCTTGAGTATAGCTTATTTTTGTAATTTTGACCAACATAGCAAGAAAACTTTTTTGGGACCAAAATTGCAAAAAATCAGAAAATGTAATTTAATCTTAAGATTTGTTATTATTATGATTTTATTTGATAGGTAAGATCATGGATGGAAAAAGTACATCCATGTACTAGTAAGTGTATAATGTCTTATATAATCGGAGTTAATAGCCTTAAGGCAATCAGGCTTGAAAATATTCCAAGGGCTTTTGATTATTGTGAAGACATACGATTGAGAATGGATGGATTATTTGATGAAGAGAAACATGCCATTCAATTCACCAAAAACTTCATTGCTTTGTACAAAAACGGACCTGCAGGTATCAGGTCTATCTGAATAATTGATTTTTACAAAAATAAAATAGAAAATGACCATGTATGTACTTGGGGATATAAAAGGAAATAAATAAACGAGGGCACATTCGTAAAAAGTTAGGACTTATATTAATACTCTCTCTTGTCTCTGCTTGGCTTACAATCTTGTATTTTGAAATGCAGCACGGGACACAAGAAAGAGATCATTCTTCATGAAGGATTGGTATGTTCGTATCTAACAATTTAAGGGCATATTTTGTATTTTGTCGTTGTGTATAAGTATGGAGAATGCCAAAACTGTGGGTCAGATTTCTTAAATGCATTTCACAAACACAAGCACATTCTTTTCGTGTTTTATTAAAAGTAAGTATGTCCCTTTGTTCACTTTCACTTTCATATTTTGTATTTGATTCTTTTTGGTTTATATTAAGTTAACTGAAGCAGTATAATATAATAGAATAGAAAATGTTGCTTTTTTTTTGGGAAAGTAGCACTATTTCACTCTTTCATATTAACTTTTATAATCTACATGTGTATTAAATTTTTATATTTTATACAGGTATGGATTGTATTGAAGCTTGAATTCTTGGAAAAAGGTATGTTACTACATGTTTATTAAATTTTAATATTTTATAACATAGATTGATGATGCTTGATGCCATTCTGAATACTAATGTGTTGATGATGAAAACATGTATCATGTGGAAACAGAAGCATAACAATAAGAAGAAGAAACAAGAAGGTGTTCCTTAATAGCAATGTAGTATTAGGTTATATAGTTAGGGAAAACCTCTTAATAACAATGTACAATCGGATCCCCTTAATATCAATGTATTACAATTTTTTGACATGATGTTATGGATGAAATTGATTGTTTTGGTATATATTTGTTTCCATATTTTTGTATTATACGTAAATGAGTATCGTAAATACGCGTCGTAAATGTATATCGTAAATGGTTGCTGAAATGCGTGTCATCTTCATTTATGACAGCGGCTTTAATGATACACAATGCGTGTCCTAAACGTGCGTCGTAAGGTTACGACACATAAATGTGTGTCGTCTTCCATTATGACAGGGGCTTCCTTGATACGCATTGCGCGTTGTAAATGCGTGTTGTAAATGCGTGTCATAAATGTGTGCCGTCTATAGACGACGCGGAAAAGCGTGTCGTCTCTCGTTATGACAGGGCCTTCCTTGACACGCATTTGCGCGTCGTCTGAGCGTTTTACGACACGCATTGCGCGTCGTAAAAGGCTGTTTTTCTAGTAGTGATCTTTATATTTAGCTTTTAATGTATCAAGTTCGACAGTCAAGTTAGCAAGCTTTTCCTTAACATATGTATAATTTGCACATTTGTTGTTGTATTCCTCTTGAAGTGTTCTAAAATCCTTGGTTTTGGCCTCTAATTGTGCTTCTAAGGGTTTTTGGCCCTTCTTAAGTGTATATCATTCATATTTAAGGTCCTCATTTTCTCTTTTTAATAAATCGATTTGATCACGAAGAAACTTAATTGTAGCTTCACAAGATTGAGAGCATGAAACTTCATTGACTGGAGTGTTTGAGGAACTCATTGTTTATCAAAATGCCCTTTGACTTGAAACCTTGAAAGTCAACCATAAAAAGTCAAATGTTAAAAGTCAAACTTAAAAGTCAAACCGAAAAGCCAAACGTGAAATCTTGAAAATTAAATGAGAAAGTCAAAGTTTAAAGTCAAAGGTCAAACTTGAAAGTCAAAGTCAATTTTTTAAGGTCAAAAGTCAAATTAGGAAGTCAAAAATTAAAAGTCAAAGCTTTGGGTCGAAAACGAAACTTTAAAATTTGAAATTTTGATTTTTGGGCCAAAAATGTCAAAATTCCGAAATTAGAGCCGAAAATGCAAGGCTACTTGAACTAAACCGGGAAAATGTGAAAGATGTGGAATACTAGACCTATTGGTAAGATGTTGGGTTGTGTGTGTGTGAGACCCGAGTTCGATCCTTGCTCCACCCTGGATTTTTTATATCCTCGCAGCTGACCGAGAACTAGACCACAAGCAAGGACTGCAAACGAGGACAACTGACCGAACACGTGCGAGAGCTCGCACTGAAAACCTTCCGAGGCCGAACACGTGCGCGACCTCGCACCGCAAACGGATTTTGGCTGTAAACGCTTCGGACCGCAAACTCGCTTCGGCTGTAAACGCTTCAGACTGCAAACCGGCTGCGAACCCTCGTTTTCGGCTGCAAACTGCTGAACCGCAAATGTGATTTCGGCTGCAAACCCTCGCAAACCCTAGTTGTTCACCGAAAACCGCCGCCACACCCTCGCTGGTTACGACCAAAAACACGATTTTTTCACTTTTTGACTACAAAACTCGATCAAAAACTCATTTTTATGAAAAATACGTAGAACAAACCCCCAATATTTCTTCAAAAACTATCCAAAAATGCCAAATCCTTCAAGAAAAAGTCCAAAAAAGGTCAAGATCTTGCCAAAATGATTGATACGATCCAAGCTCTGATACCAACTATAAGTCCCTAAATTTGCTTGATGTATCAATCAGATCCACTTGATGGTGCGGAATCCCAATCAAGTGGATGATGCAAGATAGAATGGAGAAGAAAAAGAAGAAGAACTAGATGAATCTTCAATGTATTGATGATATGAATGATGATCCAACATAAGATTCACACACACACACACTTCTTCTCTCTAACTTTCTCTCTCTAGAACATGATATGAATGAATGAATGAATGCTCCTCTAGAACGTCCCTCCCCCTCTATACACCCACTAAACACTCCCCTAATGACTATTTATACAAATGGACCAAAAACCCAAGCCCACAACTCAAAAACCCAATTACTTGACCAAAAACACATGAGTTTTCGGTCCAAGCTACAATTAAAACCCAAGACGTTTTCGGTCCTAGACCGAAAATAACAAATGCTTAGAAAAACAAAGTATAAACCTAATTTTAGACCCAACAGAGTCGGCAGAAGAGCTATGCCAACCAACGCCGATCCGATTTGGAGTTTCAGGTCGGCGATATGGTATTACTGAATGTCTCACCTTGGAAAGGTGTGATACGCTTAAGAAAGAGGGGGAAGTTAGGTCCCTGGTATATTGGGACATTTCAGGTGATTGTGAGGGTTGTCAAGGTTTCTTACAGGTTGGATCTTCCTGAGGAGCTCAGTCATATTCACATCACTTTCCATGTTTCGTAGCTGCGAAAGGCGTATTGGATAAGGATGCAGTGGTTTCCTTGGATGATATTCAGGTCGACGAACGCCTGAACTATGTTGAGAAGTCGGTGGCTATTCTGGAAAGGAAGATAAAGGTTTTGCGCGACAAGGAAATACCTTTGGTAAAGTACGATGGAAGCACCGGAGGGGCTCCGAGTGGACCTGGGAGACGGAGGCTGAGATGCGGGAGCAATATCCTGAGTTGTTCACCGCAACAGACTTTGAGGACAAAGTCTAGTTTAAGTGGGGGAGAATTGTAACATCCCGATGTTCATGTACTTCTAAATTCAACCCTATAATTTCTATTTCATGTCATTTTGGTCCCTAAGTCCAAGAAGTTATGCTTTGAAGCCGTAGTGGCAATTTCATAATTATGGCAGGAGGAGTACGCCATGTGTACATGGGTGTATGCTGAGCGTACTAAGGCGTACACTTATGTATGTGAGGCGTACTAGCTTCAGGAGGAAACCTTAATTTTTAAGGTTTGGGTGGTATTTAAGCAACATTATGTGTCATTTCTCTTCACCTTTTCAGCCTCCACATCCTTTGAGATGTTTTTGCAAACCCTAGCTCTCTTAGTGAGTGTTTTGAACTCAAGAGTATGTTCTTGGTGTGTGGAAGGAGGAAGAAGTTGCACTAAGGAGCCTTGAAGTGGAAGCAAGCTTGTGGATTTGAGATCTTTGCCTTCTTGAGAAGCTCCAAAAGGTATAAAGTCTATACCTTGATGTCTTGGTTGTTAGATCCTATTTTTGGGTGTTTTATGTTGCTTTTCATGTCCGAAAGGTCCCATCTTGTGCATGGTTTGTTCTTGTCATTTTGAGCTGTCCTTTCAGACCCTAGGAAGGGTCCTTAGCCATAAAAATGAGGTCCCAATTGCTAGAATTGCTTCATGCATCTTGTAGAAGGTCTTAATGGATTAAGACCTTGTGTTAAGCACTTTGTGGACTTGTAAAGTCATAAAGTTGGAAACTTTATGACTCCAGGGTGCATTTGGACCATAGATCTGAAGTATGGGCTTAAGTGCTTAAGCCATTAAGCCCTAAATGGAGTTTGGAGGCTGCGAGGGTACGCCCCGCGTACATAGGAGTACGCCCCGCGTACATAGGAGTACGCCCCGCGTACTCGGTCAACCACCCCGATGGTGGTCTTCTGCGAGGCTTCGCGTATGCTAAGCGTACTTCTGGAGTATGCCCCGCATACTCGCATGGGTCATCCTTGTTGAGTTGACTTGGTTGAGTTGACTCGGCTGGGTTGACTCTGTTGATTTAGTGGGTTTGACCAGTTGACTTTGACTTTGACTTTGAGCAAGTTTGACCTTGAGGGCATTTTGGGTATTTCTGGATTTTGATGGAATTGGTCACTTGGTAGAAATATATATCAGTTAGAGAGCTGATATTCGAAGTCGAGCCTCATCAGGTTTGTTCAGTTTGTGAGGTGAGTTTTGCTCACTGTACTTACGGGTCGAAGGCACCAATGTCGGCCCATTAGATTGATTTCATGTTATGCATGCTATTGTACTATAGTGATCTGTTAGATCGGTACCCTGGTATATAGGATGATGTTATGCTTAGTGATCTGTAGATCTATTTAACTGGTTGTAGACTGTTAGATGATTATCTGTTATATGTGCACATGTTTGGTTGGTGGCTGAGGCTTCACTGCTTTGTACATAAGCTAACAGGCCGGGGCATACCAACCCGATGGTTGAATGGGCCCGAGGGTATTTCATCCCGAGGATGATTGGACCCATAGTATGTTGGCATTCCAACCCGATGGTTGAGGGCCTGGGTTATCCCAACCCGATGGTTGATTGGGCCCATAGTATGTCGGCATTCCAACCCGATGGTTGAGGGGCCTAGGGTATTCCAACTCGATGGTTGATTGGACCCATAGTATGTTGTTATTGTATATGTGTTATTGGTTTGTGTGTTGGTACTTTGGGGGAACTCAGAAAGCTTTGGGCTTACAGTTTTGGGTTATGTTTCAGGTACCTCAGATGATCGTGGGAAGGCGAAGGCGTGATCGTGCACCTCCTCGTGTATTGATATATGATTTTGGGAAAACTCTGATATTAAACATGTTTTGAAAACTAATTTGTAAAAAATGATGATTTGTGGATTGGTTTTAAAAGTTTAAAATTTTCATGAATTTTATGGATGTTACATCACATTTTTCCTAAAGTAACTAGAGTGAGATTTTTAAGCGAATGCTCTAGGACTTTATATCATTATACTTTTAATGTAATTATGTCCTATCAAATCCATTCGACTAACGACTCTCCACCACACAAAGAAGCGGTGGATGAAAAAGACACCCATACAACAGTCATTTTAGAGGTCTCTTCCTTATATCTCTCTAATAATATGGCTTCGTAAATGAGGCGTACTAATGATTTGACTGACTTTTGTTATGCATATAGTATTTAATCATTTTATATACGTATATGGTGTATTTTAATCATTTTAAGATATTGAAGGTTTAAAATTAATTATATAAATCAAGTATTTAATCTTATAAACCATTTTATGATTTATCATTATCTTTTAATTATACTATTAATTAAATTAATCAAATCATATAAATCTATTGTGGATTTAATCTTTATCGTTTGATTAATATTAATTAAATTAAATATTATAATCCTTTAAGGATAATTCAATTTAATCATCTTACAACTAAAATTTAGGTTTCATTATTTAGCTCCTCAAAATCCAAATTAGGGTTTTAATTATATATTTTGAATAAAAATTCGGATTATAACAGTTTCAAAACAGATAACCACTAAAATTAAACCTACATTCGGATTAGGCAGATAAGGACATGAAAATCGAAAAAACCAAAGGGCACGGTGCAATCATTTTTGAAATTTTTTTGTTTTGATTCATCTCATGCACAATCAATTGTAAGACCAAATCTCTGATACTACTGATGGAAATTTAAGGTTACAAAATCATTGTACTTGCGAAATTACACTTCACACTTAAGGGTACATGCAACCTAAGGATCCATGTCTTTGTAATTAATAACAACATATTATGAAACACAAGAAACCTAACTATATTCTAAAATCATAAGATTAGGGTTACACACCTTTGTATTATTATATTAAAGAATACCCTTGAATCCTTCCTTGAACTTCGAAAAGCAAGCACCAAAAGTATGATTCCTCTAATGGCTCACACCCAAGCCCTAGAAACCCTAGAATGAAAATGAGAGAGATGATGTAGGAAGAAATTTCAGCTCTAAGCCTCTTGGAAGAGTGTGAATGAAATTTGCAAGCCAATGTGCCATATTTATAGTTTAGGTAACTTGCAGATGAATCCAGATTTGAATTAATTAAATAATAGATTTAATCACAGTTCAAATCATTTCCTTATCTGCAGCAGGAGGTTTCCATAAACCCTAGAAACCCCTCCAAAACCGTCAATACCATGGATGGTTCTAGAGTTGCTTCTTTTGTTCAACTATTGAACAATTACGATTCACCCCTTGCACCTTTAACTAATTTCAATTAATCTAGGAACTAATTCCAAATAAATATGATTAATTCTAAATTAATTCTTATTGATTCCTTATTCATTTATTAATCATATAAATTAACAAATCAATTATTTAACTATTGATCTCATATTAATTCATTAATCGCATAATAAACTAACAAATCAACTATCTATTTCTAATTAAAATATTAATCATATAATGTATTAATAAATCATTTCTTTTCTCTCTTAATATCAATTATAGCTATTTCTTGTATATCAATTATAGCTATTTCTTGTATGAGGACAATCCAAAAATAAGTTTTCTTTTAATTACAAGAATATATCAATTTAGTTATGAGTTTAGACATCTTAATCCAATATGAATATAACTCATTTTAAATAACGTAATATAGCTGCATACTTAAAGTCAAACATTATATAATTACAAAGTTTCTATTTCAAATTTTAATACAACTAAATAATATTTATTAACGTTACTTTTAAAAATATTTAAAACTAAAATCATAAAATATTACTAACCTTGTAAATAAATATAACATGTTAAAATACAATCATATCTATAAATAAAATATTACATTTTTAATTATATTTCATTTTTAAATATATTAATTTTTTTTCTTTTAAAGTAATGTATATTAAATATTATTTATATTTATATTTGGTTTATTGAAAATTATTACACTATTATTTTTATTGTAACTTATTTGTGCTATTTATAAAATAAAAACGTCAAAAAATAAATAGTATTATAACATTTATTATTGAATAATGTATAAATAGATCTCATAACATAGATACTATAAAATTATAATTATTAAGCATATATTTGCAAAAAGTTTTCTTTTATAAAATCGGATTCTTACATAAATATCGAGTTTTTTCTTTGAAATTTTGAGTTGGATTCTTTAATATGCCATAATTATCATTCCAACAGTTCTTCACCATATCACCAATTGTCAACACCTCAAGTTTTTTTCTCATTCACAAACATAACCAATTTAACAAAGATTAATTAAAGTCATCCATTTAACATTCCAATATAAACCGGGTTTAACCCAGAGATGAATTCGATTAGACGGATTCGCACCTTCCTCACATAAACTATCACGTATGTGAGCCACAACCCACTAGAAAAAACTTTCTAACATTGGTCCTTCTCATACAAACTTCTTTCTTCATAGTCGTAAGGTACAACTCTTTAGTTCAATAGCAAGCCCAATCCAGTAGCACCTTAGCCCAATAACCCAATAATAAACTTAGATGTTACTAATATGTCATCGGAAAATGAATTAGCTTTAACTAGCCGTTTACCCGCGCTAAGCGTCGGGCGGCAAATAGTATCTTTCGGAAGATAGTTTTAATGTGATGATTAGTTTCCTGTAGACGTGAGCTATTCATTGCGGCCATTTGGTAGACTATTTTGTGTCGAATAGTTCATTTCAACAAATAGTTTCTTGCTAGGTGCATAGTCATACAATACGACAAAAGTTGAGTCTACATCTCAAATAATTCATCTAATAGTTCATACTTGATTTTACAATATATAAATAACAACAATCTGCAACCATGCAATTTTGTACATTTATAACATGTCCAATATATAAACTACACAAATCTGCAATCATGTTGCTTCATCTGCTAGCCTGCATTAAACATCAAATAAGCATATAAGATACATATTTGAAGAAATTGTAAAATAATAAGTTGTTGATTGTACCTTGTTAATCACATAACACTTCTTTGTACACAACGTTTGATGTGTAGATTCCATCATTATCAAACATTTTTTCCGGCTTTACTAATACTTTGGTATTGAAACGTGATATTCCTCTGGACAACGCCACATAAAGATGGTCATGTGAGACCACGGGCACGAATATTGGCCAACAAAGCTTTGTACAAAAATGTCTTTCCAGTTCCACCGGGACCATCTATGAAGAACACACCCGGAATATTTTGATCCAAATGCCTCATTATCTCATCATATGCAAACTTCTGGTCTGGATTGAGAGAGTCTCGCGCATGTAAGTCTTCATATTCCACATTTATAGAGTATTCTTCTTGCACCTCACGATAGCCTCTTGATTGTAAATCGATGTGTGCACTGACATTTGGAATGTTGTAATCACTAAGATTTTTAATCATAGATTCTAGGAAGACTCTAATGTCGACGAGGACCATATTTTGCACTCGTTCGACACATCCATATTGTTTCCTATAATCTTCAGAAAGAGCATCATAGTGGTCGTCCCATAACTTGCGAACATTTCCTGGTTCACAAAAAATCAGCATCGTCGCAAATAACCTTCTAAGTGCGCTGGGAAATTGAAATAAGGAAGCCTCTACAAGACATTGTGATAAATTATCATCGGTCTCTATTAAACCTCTTTCAAGAGCTGCTTTTCGAAATGTAGGGTGTAATACACCATTGGCTGTGTATAAATCTTCAAAACAGGTAGGCCCAGTAATATGACATAAAAGCAGGCGTAGGTAGTATCTCTCTCCTTCAGCTGGATTAGCATAAACAAGTCGACCAATCATTTATTTATGTTCCCTGGTCCTCCAACAATGGTTGCTCCGATTCCATGTAAAATGTTTGGGAAAATCCTTATACAAATATTTTCTCGCATTGGAATCTTCTTTATTCTTCTTGAAAAATGCCGTCAACATTGAATGTTTTTCTTTCTCCCTATCAACAATGTCTTCCATTCTGTCACCGTCTTTGAACCTAACCAACTGTTGATTCGGGAGATGTATTTGCAAGGCCATCACACAAGGGTGGATTTTTGAAAGAGGAAAGCTAAAAACTCGCCATAATGCCTCAGGAGGGGACACATAACGTGCGTCTTGAAACTTTCGTATCTCATTAATAACAACATTTTCTTGGTCTTTATCAACATGGATAACTTGTTTGTCATGGCCCTTATAAACATATTTGAAGAGGTACTTCACAGAATTTATACTCGAACAAACCTCAACGTTGATATGACAATTAAACATCATTAACAACTTTGGGTTGTATGGAGCCACCCATCTGTTATCCAATGTTGTATTTCTTACAGTCACCTCAATTCCATTATTTCTCCTTCTATATAATGGATATGAGTCCTCTCCCTGTGATGTCTTTTCATTGAATTGCCTAGGATATCTGAAACGACATATTTTTGGCACACCCTGCATACATGGACTTTTTTCTCGTAAGCTACCACAAGGACCGTGCATCATGTGACTTTTGACAAGATCATGCATTTCAGGAAACCTTATTGGGTCGGGAATTTCCGCACACACAAGTTTCTCATAATCGTCTGGATTATTCATCTTATATCCAGGTGTCATTATTAAGAGGAAATGTGCATGTGGCAATCCACGCTTTTGAAACTCTATCACATACACATATGACCCCACCACACCGATTATATGTCTCTGGAATAATTGTACCTTGAGATCCTCTAACTTAGCATGAAAAACTCTTGCAACAAGGTCCGATCGATCTTGAGCTGACTGTCCAGGCAATAACTCATCATCGATTTCTTTCCATTTTGGGTTGCACGTCATTGTAAGAAATATATCAGGCCTCCCATCATCTTGAACTAAAGCCATGGCATCCAGAAATCTTCGACGCATGTCACGTGGACCTCCAATGAAACTTGCAGGTAACACAACTCTCTGTCCAACCCTACTTGGTTGAGCCTCACCGGCATTGAAGCAATCAACAACGCCCTGGTATAAATCGGCTCTAATTTTGGTTTGGTTCTTTTCAACAAAAACCAAACGTGTAGTCTCAATCTTTATATAGATATCTACTGCAAACTGCTGGAACAATCTCCCTCCCATCAAAATCACATTATCATTCGACCGTATCTGGAACTTGTAACAATAGTACTCCCGCATACTTACAGTATTTCTGCCTTTTTTTGAAGTAGATCCTATGATATCATAATTTATGTGAAAAATATAAATTTAATATCCAAATATTTAAGGCAATATTTGTTACATGTTTTAAATATGTAAAAGAATGTTAAAGGCATACCTTCTGAACCTTCATCATTGTCTTCATTGTCACTATGAATTTCATCCATGGCGACCCCATATCTTGGTATTTTAGGATGCCATCCAGACTCACCATTGGGAAAGAATAAAGGATACGACAAAGGATCATAACAACCAAAGTGAGGTTGAATTTCAGTAATATAGTTAGACCTCCCATAGACAATAATACTTCTTTTATATGCAGTGATGTTGTCATTTCCTTCAACCCAAATACCAACAACCTATGAAAAGGTGTAGTTCAATATGGTGATTAATATGATATGTATAATAATAAATATGACACATTTAATTTTAAAATGAATAAAGATAAATGTTAATATTCACACCTCAGATGTGGTCGGCTTATTGTACACCCTTTGGTCAAGTTCCACCGATGCATTCAAAGTCACTCTATAATTATCAAGCGGTCCTAGATCAGAAAGTCATTTAAATGTTCTAACGTACGGATTCGAAGCTTGAATACGTGTTATTTTTTGGATGATTCTTCTATCAACATTATTCCAGGAGGATCTATGTGATATTTCAGCTTCACCGTCATAAAAATACAACTGTAAATACTTCGATTTTCCATCCCTTGAAATTAACTGATCGATATTATGATAGAGTGTTCCGTGCGCACAAAAAGTGTAAACTCCAGAAGTCATATTGGCCAATTCTTCATCCACCTTTACACCCAGTGATGCGAAAGAAAAGTTTGAGTTATACGCCCTTATATTGTACCTGAAGCTTTCTTCTAGCTGCTCTTGCCTTGTGAAGAGTTGGTTCAATTCTGTGGGAATAGGGGAATATTCCAGTTTTGTCTTCCTACTCATGCAACAAAAGGTAGGGAATTCATATTGTAGTCGCTTTGCCCCACAATAAACACAAGGGTTTTGAGCCTTTAATATACGATGTTCCATACGGATATTTTCATAAACAAAATCATATGGATCCTCCTGAAAGGTGTATACTCTTCTTTTTGTCATCATAGTTCGTTCCTTTCTTCGTTGATAATATTCTTTATTATAAGTACTCGTCCTCTGAGCAGCACTTATAACACTCACAGAGGAATCTTCGTTGATATTTGTTTCGTTTCTCTCCATTGTAGGGCAACTTGTGAGTGTTGTAGGTTGACTACATCCTTCACCGTTAGCTATCCTTCTCATTTTTTTCTCCTTTTTTCGTGCATTATAGTTTCTATTGTATCTTTTTCGATTTTCTACAAATATATTATTTGGATAAATAGTCATATATTATAAATGCAATTATATACTTATATAAACGACATACCTTTTTCTATATCTATCGGGTTTTGGGAATCATCAAAGTTTTCGTTTCCCTTATCTACGGTCCTCATTGAACACTATAATGGAAATGTTAAGAATAAGCACATATTATATCATCAAGAATGTAACATTTTGTAATGTAGACCATGTGATTTAGTAGTCATGTATGTGTGTGTTTCAGAAAGCAACACAACCCTTAATAAATAACCAACTATACTAAAAACTTGTAATCCAAAAACACAATAGAAAAATAAACCACACATGAAAATTTCCATAGATATCCAAAAATTATTATTTATCAATTCATAAGTCAACACAAGAAAAATAAACCACACATGAAAAAATTCACCACAATATGTCTAACATTAATGTAGATCAACTATAAAAACAACGCACTCATAAAAGTTGTCAAAATTTAAAAAAAAAAAAAAAAAACAGCACCAAATGTCTCACACGGAATTAAAAATTCTTATAGGCATATTTATGATGTTAAATGCTTCCGACATCCTCGGTTGGAACTCTACGTTGCTTAGTTTGGTTGATATCAAAATGTTCACTGAAAATAAGATAAAAACTATTAAAATGTATTGATTTAGTTATTTTAATATCACTACAAATATTATTATTTTCTAGAAAAAACTTACTTGAATCCAAATGAACCAATTTCACCCAAGAAACAAATATTATATACTTTCTCTTTATCGCATACACAGTCTTTACAATCTGATGGCGTGTTCGGTCGGTTATATATAGTTTCATCTTTATTATACTCCCCCTATTTATAATCAAATATTTCCAAAGTCACCTAATTTTGTTTTAGTGTAATAATAATAATAATAATAATAATAATAATAATAATAATAATAATAATAATAATAATAATAATAAACACTTACGGCCCATCTTGGAGATATAAAGTGAACGAAGTTAACGTCAGTACACCAGAGTAACGGGAATAGTTTCGCTTCCCTTTGATGATTTTTCCAACAATATCTAAAAATAGCGATAATTAAAAGGACAACTTGTTATTATTTTAAAAACTTTAGAATGCTAAAAATATATATAACTTATTAAATTTACCAATCATCATTTTTCTCTCTGTCCGATCCTCTACTAAACTTTTTATTGAGGGAACCAATGGAAAAACCGGAAACCATGATATGATAGCATCGGCCAAACGATTAAACCGTGTGTTATTGCTGATCTTAATCATCAAATCGCCACGTAATAAACTGTATTCTTGATACCTCGGATACTCAGCATAGGTTGGTTCGATTTGGAAATGGTTTAAAGAAAACACACCACCCAATAGATTCCCTCCATAAATAAAATGCATCATTTGTTGTGGAACAACTGCTAACAATTTCTCTCTCTAATAGAAAATGTAATATTTTTATAAACAAAATACTTATGATAAATTATGAAAATGAAAATAAGATATAAATAGTTTTTTAACATACATTTTGATCAATGAGAACCATGAAGAGTTTGTTTGCTCTTGAGTCCCTCCAAATGAAATCCACACGAACGGGTGTCAAAACATACCACAAATGGTAGTTTAGTAGCAATGAAAATGCATCAACGTAAATGTGATCATTCATGATTCTACCAAAAAAAAAATCTTTCAATTAGTATAGAAATTTTTTTTTGTACGAAAATATACTCGCCCCTATCGATGGAATAATGTATCATATGATGTATTTTCGGATATTACTAACTGTCAAAAGTCATACCAAAAATATTTTAAATCATACCACAAATACTAAATGTCAAAAATCATACCAAAAATATTTTAAATCATACCATAAATACTAACTGTCAAAAGTCATACCAAAAATACTTTAAATTATACCATAAATACTAATATCAATCAATTAACTAATACAAAATCAAGAATATATTAAAGAATATTAATATCAATCACCATGTAAATTATAAATAATGACATTGCATGTATCACAGAACACATATATACTTTTGACTAAATGTTGACCATAATAATTTTTTTTCAAGTAAAAGCAGTACAATAGTAAAAAAGAGTTCTTGTTTTATATGTAGAGGATTTTTGCAGATGTTTTATTCAAGTAAGTTAAGTATGAGTAGTTTACGTGGGTAATTAAAAGAATTAAAAGAAGTACTTCAACGATTACCTGCTCAAATTTATTTATCTATTGCTGCTCACATGTACTAGCTTGCCAGCTTACCAGAACAGACAAATACAAAAGCAAATTCAGTTCTCATCAGGTAAGGTAAAGGTAAACTTACTGTGTCACCATCTTCAACAACAAACCTTGAGCTTGTCAACAATCTGGCGTATTCATAAATCACAAAGGTGCCAACACAAACTGCATTAGCCTCTCTCTCTGACACTTCAAAAATAAATAAAAGAAAAAGTAAATGACAACAATGACCTTCTCCGACTTTTCCACTTTTGTAAAATGACGACCAAAAGATGTATAACGCCTGCCATGCAGAAAGGGTGCAAGGTACACTTTGAGCTTATCCTGCATGCATGCATGAAAGAAAATCATGATGAAAACAGAGAACATGATGAAACAGATTTCGAAGATTAACATATATGTACCTTCCACCTCAACAACTGGTCAAGAACACCAATTCAAGCTGACCAAATGGAAATTAGGGGAAAACACAAATGAGGTTTAAATTTCGAACCCAAAGGTGAAAATTCCAAACAAATTCAATGGAATGTTATGCATAATAGATGAGAACAATTCATGAAATTCACAACATCAGTAAATGAAATATGGTCTATTCATTGAGGCAATATCACAAACACTTGTCATCAAGATGATCAATAGCATGTCAGTCCGGTCGACTAACCTTTTAAGTTGTGATGTTCATGGATGAAATTTGTCTCCAGTTCACTACAGCAGCAGCCAAACAGCAACTTTGGTTTTAGGATCTAAATCAGGAGAAAATAAGCATTAGAATGAAAAGAAAAAAAAATCAACTTTGATAAAAATTGAAATAGTAAAACATTAACATAAGTTTTTTTTATATTAATTCCATTAAACTTTGGTAAAGTTAACTGCTATACTGAAATGAAATGGTTAACAAATTATTAAATTAATTCATTCTTTCCCCTGCATGCTAAAATCACAAAAATTCAATGAAGCTTTATAACCTAATCTCATTGGACAATGATCAGAGAAAGACTAAATTGCCCTTTCATCTTGTTTTTGCGAATGCCATCAAAATGCATAAAGGGACCATAATACCCTTTTATAATCTTATCAAACCATTCTTTTATTTAATAATGCTATTAGCCTATAATAGAAAAAACATAGTAGTACACTGCTTCTTCAAGCAGCAAATGTGGCTCCAGTTTCCTCATTTTGTGGACTCTTGGCTGTTGGCAAAGCAGGAGGTACCCATCTAGACAAACAAAAAGTATAAAAGTATTGCATATTATTAAAAAAGTTATGATTTTTATCCACCAAAAAAACAGAAAAAGTAATTAAAGATGATGTGTGTAGATGAATAACATATGTTACCTCCCACTACCAGTTATCATGATTAAAGGTTCAGTTCGCCACCTATGTAAAGTATCACCCTGCATTTGAGAAACCAAAAGTTATTCTTTCATTCAACATAATTTTTCTTTCAAAATCTAGAAACAAACATGGCACATGGCAAAACAAGTAATTAAGGAAAGTATGTGTACCTTAGCAAAGGAATAGAGCCTCCAAACATACAAAATTTGAATTCGTCATTTGCTGGTCAACCTTGGAAGTCAAAATCGTAACATATTTTTGCAATCGGAATGGAACCTAATTGGAATCGTAACATATTTTTGCAATCGGATTCAAGCCTGTGTTTGGAACGATTGAGGTTAATCGGAGTATTATGAACATATGTTTGCGATTGCCAAGTCAAGCAAAAGGTAAAAATTGAAATACTGTGAAAGACCTTACCTGTGAAAGAATGAAATCGGGATTGATTTGAGCAGGTGTTCCTGCGAGTCAACCAGAAAAAAAGTCAAAATTGGTGTATTAGACCTGAATTTGTTTGATGGAAAAAAAGTCAAATTTTTAGTAATTTGGAATGGAATTGTTGCTTTGTTTGATCCCAATTTGAGTTTGTAGTTAACGAAGAACATGTGAAAGAAAGTAGAAGAAGAAATCAAGAAATAATCGAATCTGATAACCTCATATTTTGAGTGACGAATGCAGTCAAACAAAAAAATTGAACACCAAAACCTAACAATCGACCTTCGTTAACCATAACCCAACAAAGAAACAGACAAAAAAATTGGAAAAACCACTAACCGAAACCAAACTAAGACGACTTGCAAAAGAAATCGATGTAGGTTTCTGCCTGGGAGTGAGAAATCGATTACGATCCATGGTGTAGAGTCGGTGACTGTTGTGGTGATGCTCGCTTCTCGGTGAAGATGATGGCGGACGAAATCTGCGATGCGTAAACCTTTTCATGAAAGCAGTAAGAACAGATAGGTAGAAGATGTAATGGTGGTTGGGTGCGTTTAGGATTTGTGCGTTTAGGAAGAACTGATTTAGGGTTTTAGTGAGTAATTGGATCAGGTCTTCGGTGGGAGACGGTGGTGGAGATCTCTGCATCTTTGGTGGAGACGATGAGAATTGGTTTGATGGCGGCTGTGTTTAGGAGATTAGGGTAAGGTCCGCGTGTAGTGTAGTGTAATTCGTATCCCGTGTAATGTAATACATATATGAGTTGTTATATGTTTAATATTATTGTACCTGATGTAACACATGTTGTACCTCTTAATTTTCAAGAAATGGGCAATATATTTAATAATATAGTAAAGATAAAGATTAACAAAAAATAAAAGTAAACATAATTGACAAAGTTTGGTGCGATTTTCGTCTCATTTTCATAACACCGCTTAAATTCGTTCTTTAAGATCTTCAAGGTATTGGAAGGCAATACTGTCCTCAAAGCACAATCACACATTGGCAAATAACATACCCTCCCTTCTGTAGAATATCTAAAAAAATTGGTTAAAAAAGCTAATTTATTCGGTTAAAATTAATCAAACAACACATTAAAATAACCGAAAAATGGTTTTAGTATATCCCTTCAAACTCATTAAACACACCAACATATATTAATCTTATTTTAAAATCCTTCAATAACAACAAAACAAGTGTTGAGAACAAACAATGAAATTAATAAACAGAAGTTGTTAAAGTACAGAAAAATTAACTTGATTGTATATCTAAAGAAGCATCAAAAATGAAAAACCTGCAAACTCATTACATACACAGACACGCACTATATACACTAAAGTGTGTAGGTGTGTGTAGTGATGATTAAAAAATATTTGAGAAAATTACATACCACTTGGGGTTTTATTCTTATATTATACTTTCATTTTTTATTTGCAAAATCTACCCGTTAATACTGCAAAATTAGCTGTTATGTGACAGTAGCGACCTTTTTTAAAAAATTGTTTAGGTTTGGACATAATGCTAAAATTAGCAACATACTTCGCTATCTAACATGCTTTTGGATAAAAAGTAGAATGTGTGTGTGTGTGGGGGGGGGGGGGAACTATTGTGTTCTTGAAGTTATACTGATATAGCTAAAGAAGAAAACGGTATAACAATCTATGATTTCAAAATAAGAAGAAAATAGAAGTACAATTCAAGAAATGGTAAAATTGTCATTATCCGTAATTAAGATTATTCAATAAAAGAACATTTGTTAATTCAAACCTCTTGCAAAACATTAGTGGATTGTTGCTGATAATATACAAAAGATCACTTATTTAAATAAATCATAGCTAATGGTCAGAAATTAGATAAACCGTTAAATACTTACAATAGTTGGGTAGTTGAAGCACTTGTAACCATAGGAATGACATAACCAATTAAATGTCATTCTCAAAGTCATACAATATCAAACATCAACCCTCTTAAACTATACTGCAAAGAAAATAAGTAGATATATTTAATGAGCTTGTTAAAGATTTCTATTAAAAATAACAAAAAAACTTACAGATGGTCCTTAAGTTTTTTCGTTTATCCCTAAAATAGTCCTTATAAAAGCTTTTTTTTGCATGGATAGTCCCTACGGAACAAACATTGCACACAAATGGTCCCTACCGTGGATGCCCGTTAGATGATTCCGTTAAATTGAAATAATTTTAGATAAGGACCACTTCTGCTATTTTGTGAAACTTGCCTAAGGACCATTTGTGATATTTTACACAATGACCATTTGTGAAATATTTAGTCTCTCATTTTTTTTTCTTTTAACATTTATTTTACTTTTTTTTAATTCAATTTTCTTTTAAAAGTTTTTCATAATTTTTTCACAACTTTGTTATTATATATTTTTTAAAAGTTAGGATTTTAAAATTTATTTTTTTCACAACAATGTTTTACATTAAATCTTTTTATGAAATATATTTGTTTTTACATCAAATGTAATATTCTTATAAATAAAAAATTAAAATGATTTCAAAATAAGAAGAAAATAGAAGTACAATTTAAGAAATGGTAAAATTGTCATTATCTGTAATTAGGATTATTCAATAAAAGAACATTTGTTAATTCAAACCTCTTACAAAACATTAGTGGATTGTTGCTGATAATATACAAAAGATCACTTATTTAAATAAATCATATCTAATGGTCAGAAATTAGATAAACCGTTAAATACTTACAAAAGTTGGGTAGTTGAAGCACTTGTAACCATAAGAATGACATAACCAATTAAATGACATTCTCAAAGTCATACAATATCAAACATCAACCCTCTTAAACTATACTGCAAAGAAAATAAGTAGATATATTTAATGGTCTTGTTAAAGATTTCTATTAAAAATAACAAAAAAACTTACAGATGGTCCTTAAGTTTTTTCGTTTATCCCTAAAATAGTCCTTATAAAAGCTTTTTTTGCATGGATAGTCCCTACGGAACAAACATTGCACACAAATGGTCCCTACCATGGATGCCCGTTAGATGATTCCGTTAAATTGAAATAATTTTAGATAAGGACCACTTCTGCTATTTTGTGAAACTTGCCTAAGGACCATTTGTGATATTTTACACAATGACCATTTGTGAAATATTTAGTCTCTCATTTTTTTTCTTTTTACATTTATTTTACTTTTTTTTTAATTCAATTTTCTTTTAAAAGTTTTTCATAATTTTTTCACAACTTTGTTATTATATATTTTTTAAAAGTTAGGATTTTAAAATTTATTTTTTTCACAACAATGTTTTACATTAAATCTTTTTATGAAATATATTTGTTTTTACATCAAATGTAATATTTTATTATATATATATATATATATATATATATATATATTGTTGTCTAAACTTTATTTAAAATATTCAAACTACAATACATAATTCAATATTTTTGTTTTCAAATTTTTATCAAAAAAAAAAAGTATAAAAATATCATTTTATTACTTTTTAATTTTTACATGATATTTTTAAGATTGATCTTCATTTATCTTATACAAATATATTTATTTTTATGAAAAAATATGTTGTGTTATTATAAAAAAATATATGTTATTATAAAAATAATAGTATGCTAATATTTTATTTTAAAGATATAAGTACGTTATTTTGAGTTAAAGATAAAATATATTTTGAGTTTTATTTTAGAATATAAGTAGGGTAAATTTTATATTGGTTCGATATACAATTTTGATATTTAATTTTAAAAAGTTATATAATTTTATTGAATTTTAAATATATTCCACAACAAGAAATAAACTTTTCAAAGAAAAAATATTTTATATATTTTTATATATTTTTAAAAAGTGAATTAAATAAATTTAATGTCACATTACACGGATTTAATATGGCATTAACTCCATTTAGAAATTTATTTTGGATTAAATAAAACGAATGAAACAAAATTAACATCATATTATTCATATGGTTAATAATTTTAACATGTGTTGCAGCATAGTTAATTATTAGCTAAAATATGTTTTTTTTTATTTTGGAAAAGTTTATATTTATCTTAAGGAATATATTCAAAATTTGATTAAATTAAATAATTTTTTAAAATTTAATATCAAAAGTTTATATCGAACCAATATAAAATTTACTCTCCTTATATTATGAAACCAAAACCAAAACATATTTCTATCTTTAACTCAAAATTGCACACTTATATTTTTAAAATTAAATAGCAGTATACTATTATTTCTCTAACAACATATTTTTTTCTAATAACATATCATAGTTTTTCATAAAAATAAATATACTTGTATAAGTAATAAGATAAATTTTAAAAATTGCATCATGCAAAAATTAAAAAGTAATAAAATGATGTTTTTATACTTAATTTTTTTAGATAAAAAATAAA
The DNA here is from genome assembly GCF_052849685.1 of Lactuca virosa. NCBI lineage: Eukaryota > Viridiplantae > Streptophyta > Magnoliopsida > Asterales > Asteraceae > Lactuca > Lactuca virosa. Next base: position 174,888,301 of record NC_136430.1, read on the forward strand.
AAATAAAATATTTAATTATGTATTGTAGTTTGAATCTTTTAGATAAAGTCTAGAAAACAATATATATATATATATATATATATATATATATATATATATATATATATATATATATAGTGACATCTCCATTTTCACGGTCAGAAAAGATCGATTTTGTTTATGCTTTATAAAAATCAGAGTACCTCTTTTAATAATAAATGTTGCGGAATTTGTTCCTAGAAAAACATGATAAATACGTTATCAAAGCATTTCCGAAGAAATGTATTTTTGTTCATTTTAAAACATTTGGGATGTCATCATCAATACAGAAACATAAGCATAAACAGAACTTATATTCATTTACACTAGTGATCTACATCTCTTTAATCTCTCAGTGTAATGTAACTTCATATCGACACCTGTGATACAAATAAGCTTGTGTGGGTCAGGTTGGGAAACCTGGTGAGTACATAGGGTTTTCAACCCACAATAATATAATTATTATGTTTAAACATCAAACAATTAACCCAATTACCCATCCCCATTATCTTCGTTATTCTTAATGGTCTACCCTAAGAATCATTTATCATGCATTCGTTCATTTTGAAGTCCATCGCTTCCAGGGTTCATATGACAGGCAGTAAGTCTATAGCTGCCAATGCTCGTTCGTAAAGCACTAAATCCATAGCTGCTAATCTTCATTTATCGGGCACTAAGTCCATAGCTACCAACATTTATCTAACAGGTACTAAGTCCATAGCTACCAACATTTCTCTAACAGGTACTAAGTCCATAGCTACCAGCGTTTCTCTAACAGGTACTAAGTCCATAGCTACCGGCGTTTCTCTAACAGGTACTAAGTCCATAGCTACAAGCGTTTCTCTAACAGGTACTAAGTCCACAGCTACCAACATTTCTCTAACAGGTACTAAGTCCATAGCTACCAGTGTTTATCTAATAGACACTAAATCCATAGCTGCCGATGTTATTTATTAGGCACTAAGTCTATAGCTGCCAATGTTTACTCATATCATCTTTCATCTCTCATCGTTCATCTACCCATGTTTTACCCAACATATTCATAGATATAAAATACATATACAGTTTAAATCATTTAAAACATGTATAAAATCGTTCATCCAACATAGAAAGCAAGTATTCAAATAATATGCACACATAGCACGTAATTTATATAAAATACTTCATATCTATGTGTAAGATGAAAGTAACTATGCACTCACAACACGTAATTTATATTAAATACTTCATATCTATGTGTAAGATGAAAGTAACTATGCACTTACTTGTTAAAGTGATGATTCCAAACTCGGACAACGCTTCGCTTCTTAACAATATAATTTCCTTCGACGAAACCTAGTATTATTACCACTAGATTTTAGTCTAATATTTACCGTGACAAATTATTAGTCTTAGAATTATTATTATTATATAAGCGTTTAAACAATATTTTCCAACCACTATGTACAGACAGGGGCCAGACATAAAACACCGGAGGACAGGACCATTTTGGCATATAACACTTCTGAAATCCAACAACCCTATGTGACCCTTTAAACCAGATTCCCTGTATCGTGAGTAGTTAAAAAGATATTGTAACGACACTTATATAACCCATAATAATATCTCAAATAATTATTATAAAGTCCTAATAACGTTACTATATTTAAATAAAAACCATATTAAAAATTAGGTAGGCGTATCTTACCTACGAGGGGGTTTGGCTAGAAGCCGGGCTCTACAGGGGCAGGACTTCCGAGCCGAAAGCTCTTCTTCTCGGAGCCGTCAAGCGCTCCGGGGCTTTCTTCTAGCGCTAGGTGAGTTTTTTTTGGAGGTTTAGAGAGAGTGTAGAGAGAAGAAAGAATTGGAAAGGTGTGAAGAAAATGAGGGTGGGAGAGGTTTTATTTTAGGGTGAAATATGGTTGAACTTGGTGCCACATGTCACCATCTGGTGGCAAGACTTGGGGAGAAAACAATGACCAAGATTGTGTCACATCACCCATTTTCGCACAACACACTTCCGACTTCTAAAATCCGTAACTTTTGCATACGAGCTCCGTTTTTGACGTTCTTTATATCCACGCGTAGGTAAAAATAAGATCTACAACTTTCATTTTGACTCCGTCGGCTAATTCTCGACCGATCTTAAATTTAACAGTAGGAGGAGATTATACTGTTAAATGACCACGAAAAATTCATAACTCTTTCATACGGACTCCGTTTTCGTCTTTATTTTTATCGTTGACTTCCTGTTAATGAGATCTTCAAATCTCATTTAGGTCGCATAGGCCAAAAACCGCTCGATCTAAAATTCAAGTTTCGGGTCGTGCACTGCTCTCTGTCAAATCTTAGAAAATTCACAACTTCCTCATACGAAGTCAGATTTGGGCGTTCTTTTTATGCACGCTCTCGGTTTAACGTATACTACAACTTTTGTTTAGATCACTATGGCCAAAAAGTCTTCTATCATAAATTCACTATTTACGTCGCGCCGTGCCAGTTTTGTCGCGAAACTTCGACGGGCCATAACTTAATCGTTATAACTCGGATTTCGGCATTCTTTATATGTACGGAACCCTTGTGACATATTCTACAACTTGGTGCTCATTGTCTCTAAATTGACTACCACGGATCTACGGGCGTTATATATATATATATATATATATATATATATATATATATATATATATATATATATATTAAATAAAATATATTTGCATGATGATTAAAATTTATAAGTTTTAAATTTTTATTTATATAAAATTACATTTTATGTAAAAATAAATATATTCTATAAAAAGATTTCATGTAGAACATTGTTGTGAAAAACTAATTTCTAAAATTTTAAAAGTATATAATAACGAAGTTGTGAAAAAATTAAGGAAATTTGTGAAAGAAAAATGAATCAAAAAAAGTAATGAAGAAGGCTGAAAACGTGAAAAGAAAAAAGTGAGAGACTAACATCGAAATATTTCACAAATGATCATTGTCTAAAATCTCATAAATTGTCCTTAGGCAAGTTTCTCAAAATGGAAAAAGTAGTCATTATCCAAAATTCTTTCAACTTACCCGAACAATATAATGGGCATCCATAGTAAGGACCATTTGTATGCAATATTTGTTCCGTAGGGACCATCAATACAAAAAAAGTTACATAAGAACTATTTTAGGGACAAACGAAAAAACTTAAGGACCATATTTGAAATTTTGTCTAAAAATAATGTATTCTTATCTCATTCTTTAATTAAGTCAAACGCAAAGCTAACTTTATTTTCCAAAATTTCAACCATATTATTGTGAGCACTATATTTTATTTGCGACTATTTAACTACTTCATCATTATTAAAAAAGATAAGAATGAAAGATTATGTTCTTACTATATGTACTCCATTTAACCTCAAAAGACATATATACCTTCTTTACTTTATTATAATGATGTTTACTATTACTTATTCAACAAAATTGTCAAAACTCATTTTCAAAGATAAGTTTTTTGGGATGTCATCTCCAAAAAAGAAACTATGTTATTAGTTTAGATTCACAAAATTCTCTTATTTTTGTCATCATCAAAAACAAATTTCAAACATTTTACAAATAACAAGAAGGTTTAAGTTAGGATGAGATCCCATAGATACCACTTAAATTCCATGAAACCAAGACTTGTGCGCTCTCTGAATTTTCAAAAATTTGGGCAGATCTGAAAGGAAATTGCAAATGCTCTAATAGATCATCATAATAATAGCTAGCATCATGAAACAATTCCATTTTTAACCACTTCAAGTGAGCTTTCAGATCACATTCACTTTATCTGCATCAAAAAAACTATAAATTATTAAGTTATTTGTAACATCCTGAAATCATGTATATTTTTTTTTTATTTCTTGAATATTTATCAGAAGTGACACATTTAGTCCCTTGAAGAAAAAGGCACGTGGAATTTGTCGTACGCAGGGCGTACATATGAGTACGCACAACGTACTCATGCAGTGTGCGTTGACTTTTGTTAACTTTGACCATTGGTCAAGATTTAGGGTTTTTGGACCATGAGAAGGGAAAAATGGTCCTTTTTCCCTTAGAAGGTTTAGCCGTGGGATTTGGACTCATGAGTGAGTTTTTGGACCTTAATTATTAATTAGGGTTAGTTATTTTGTTGACTAAGGGGAGTCTAGATCCGACAGTTCGGGTGCTAGGTTTTCGTGTCGTCAGTATCAGGTGAGTCTCCTCACTTACTATTACATGTGTGGTAGGATAGTTGTATTTATGATGATCAGTTGGGTCTAGTTGTTATGGTTATGTTATGCTTATTTATATGTGACTAAGGCTGCTGATAGCCAACCAGGGTTGCTGATAACCCATTGGGCGTGCTGTTAGCTCATCGGGACTGCTGATAGTCCTTAGGGTTGTTGATAACCCATAGTTGTTTATGTATGTTGTGTTGTATGTGGTATCTTAGGGAAATCAGTAAGCTTTGTGATTACAGTTGTTGAATTATATATGGAAGGTACTTCCGAGGACCGCGTGAAGGCGAAGGTCTGATTGTACACACGCGCTGGGAGATTTACTACTGGGACACATTTATGAAATCTGATATATGTGATACTGGATGTTTTGGGATAATTATGTAATTGATAACTTGGTTGTGAAACTCTGATTTTCGTTAATTAAAAATGAAAAATTTGGTCTAAAATTTAAGGTGTTACAATTTGGCATCAGAGCCCTGGTTTGAGGGATTTGGATGAACCTATGGGTGATTCCAAACTCAAAATAAGGATCTGAAAATTTGAAGAACTTAACAAGGAATGAATATTTTTACAAGAGAAAAAGCCAGAGAAGGAGTGTGTATAATCAACCAGCGCTCGAGCGGCAGTTTCCCAAAATACCACAATTCATATTATCAGTAGTGCAGAGCAGATATATTTATACTATGAGCTGATAGAATTGCATGCTAGTTAGTGATAGGCTAAGGAATCTTGCAGGAATAGTGTGGTAAAGTTTCTTGATTTGTGATGCCTTAGCCTAGGAGTTTGTTCTTATGAGATTGAATATGTCCTTACTATTTGCTTAGTGTATGCTACATAGTTGTACATAGTTAGGATTTTATACCCTTAGAGTGCATGTTTTAGCCTTTCTTCATGTTCCTTGTTTGGTTGTGTATTTGAGGTAGAATCGTTTATTCGAATGTCTATTGAGTCTTGTATTATGTATAGTTGGCATACACGAAGCAAATGGCGAGGGCAGTAGAGATCTTGTGAGGCAGAGCAGTGCTGGGAGCAGTCCAGAGTTAGAGTCTAGATGCTTAGTGGTGGTTCTCGGTAACAACATGAGGAGCATCTGTGAGAGGTTCTTGGGGAACTCACTAAGACTTGTGCTTACAGTTGTTGATTTATATGTGGCAGGTACTTCTGAGGACTGTGGGAAGGCGAATGTCTGATTGTACACACGCACCGAAAGATTTACTACTGGGACATGTTTATGAACTCTGATATTTGTGATACTGGTTGTTATGGATTAATTATGTAATTGATAACTTGGTTGTGAAACTCTAATTTTGGTGAATTAAAAATGAAAAGTTTGGTCTAAAATTTGAGGTGTTACAATTTGGTATCAGAGCCAGGTTTCGATCATGGGACCTGTCGCGCAACCAGAAGTCACACTTGGTGTACTTGACATAAAGTCTCCCCATCCTTAAAACCCCAAGTCGCAAGGACTCTACCTCCTCGAATCAGCTATGGACTCGCCCTATTGGTTTAGCGTCACTATCTCTATGGTGTTCGGTGTACTATCTACATGGACCATAAGAGCCTGAGATATCTTATGGATCAGACTAACCTGAATATGAGGCAAAGGAGGTGGTTGGATGTAGTGAAAGACTATGACTGTGAGACCTTGTATCATCCGGGCAAGGCCAATGTGGTGGTCGTCGCCTTGAGCCAGATGACGGAAAGTGCCCCGATTCAGGATATGTGTATGAGGATGACCGTGATGACTCCAGTCCTAGAGATCATCAAGGAAGCTCAGTCGGAGGCCATAAAAGAGGAAAATTGGAAAAGTAAGAGGGTGATCAGTCAACTTTTAGCCTTTAACATTGACAGCCGAGGACTTTTGACTCTTCATGGGCGGGTATGAGTACCGTATGTGGGTGTGGCCCGACATATTCTGATGTAGGAGGCCCACAAATCGAGATTTTCCATCCACCCGGGGGCCAACAAGATGTATCTCGACTTGAAACATAATTATTGGTGGTCATGTGTGAAGAGAGATGTGGCATGGTTTGTAGAGTGATGTTTGACCTGTCGGAAGGTCAAGGCTGAGCACCGACACCCTCATGGGATGTTGCAGACTCTGGAGGTTCCCCTATGGAAGTGGGAGCAGGTTACTATGGATTTCATTACAAGTTTACCGAGGATTGCGAGGGGTGTTGACACTATCTAGGTGATAGTGGATCGTTTGAAGAAGAGTGCACACTTTATAGCCATTAGTTAGAAATCTTCTGCAGAGAAGTTGGCCGAGATTTACATTCGAGAGGTGGTAGCTCGGCATGGGGTGACGACATCTATTGTGTCTGATCGGGATATGCGCTTCACTTCTAGGTTCTGGAAGAGATTTCATGAGGAGTTTGGTACCCTGCTACACTTCAGTACCGCATACCATCCACATACGGATGGGCAGAGCAAGTGGACGATTTAGATGCTCGAGGATATGCTGTGTGCCTGTGTTATTGATTTTGGTGGGAGTTGGGACTCCTATCTTCCGTTGGTTGAGTTTTCTTGTAACAACAACCATCATGCCAATATTGGTATGCCCCCATTCGAGCTCCTTTATGGTCGGAGATGTCAGACTCTTATTTGTTGGGGCGAGGTGGGACAGATGGTCATGGGGTTCACGGAGGTAGTGCTGAAGACGACTGAGCTTATATAGCAGGTTCGACAGAGATTGCTGACAGCACAGCGCCGCCAGAAGAGTTATGCGGATTGGCAACGCTCTGAGCTAGAGTTTCAGGTGGAAGATCTAGTGCTCCTGAAGGTGTCACCCTGGAAGGGTGTTATCCGCTTCAGGAAGCGGGGCAAGCTGGACCCCAGGTTCATTGGCCCTTTCCGAGTTTTAGCCCGTATAGGCAAGGTAACCTACGTTTTGGAGCTACCGGAGGAGCTGAGACAGATTCATGATACCATCCATGTTTCCCAGCTGAGGAAGTGTATAGCTGACGAGATAGCTGTGGTCCCTTTGGAGGACATTTAGGTCGATGATCGCCTGAGTTATGTGGAGAAGCCTGTGACCATTTTCGATCGGAAAGTGAAAACCTTGAGCAACAAGGTTGTAAACTTGGTCAAAGTTCAATGGCAACACCGGAGAGGTCCGTGGTGGATGTGGGAACCTGAGTCTGAGATGCGTGAGCAATATCCGGAGTTGTTTCCTGAGGATGACTTCGAGGGTGAAGTCTGATTCTAGTGGGGCAGAATTGTAACATCCCGAAATCAGGTATATTTTTTTATCTCTTGAATCTTTATAAAAAGTGGCACATTTAGTCCCTTGAAGAAAAAGGCACACATAATTGGTCGTACGCAGGGCGTACATATGAGTACGTGCAACGTACTCATGCAGTGTGCATGATCACAGAAGGCCAGCTAGTACGCTGGGCGTACGTGTGGTACGCCGTGCGTACTAGCCGAGACTTCAAACCCTAATTTTAAGGGTTACCCCTATTTAAAAAACATTATGTCTTCATTTTGAGCACCCTAATCAGCCTCCGAACCCTCTCTAAAACCCTAATCCGGAGTTGTTTCCTTAGTCTGGACGTGGGAACCTAAGTCTGAGATGCGTGAGCAATATCCGGAGTTGTTTCCTGAGGATGACTTCGATGGTGAAGTCTGATTGTAGTGGGACAGAATTGTAACATCCCGAAATCAGGTATATATTTTTTCTCTTGAATCTTTATCAAAAGTGGCACATTTAGTCCCTTGAAGAAAAAGGCACGCATAGTTGGTCGTACGCAGGGTGTACATATGAGTAGGCGCAACGTACTTATGCAGTGTGCATGATCACAGAGGGCCAGCTAGTACGCTGGGCATACGTGTGGTACACCGTCGTACTAGCCCAGACTTCAAACCCTAATTTTAAGGGTTACCCCTATTTAAAGAACATTATGTCTTCATTTTGAGCACCCTAATCAGCCTCCAAACCTCTCTAAAACCCTAATCCCGAGTTGTGTTGTTTGTGTGAGCTTTTGCAAGTTTTTGAGTGTTCTTGGTGCTTGTAGTGGAAGAAGGAAGCTTGAGAAGAAGGAGTGGGTGCTAGAAAGCTTATAGATCCAGAAACCTTCCTTTTTTGTGCATCATTTTCAGGTATAAAGTTTATACCTTGGCAAGTCTTCCTTTAGATCTTCATGGTTGAAGTTTTATGAACTTTTGTCCCCAAGATTGGACCTTTATGAGTTTGGAGCACTCCAGGGAATTATAGCTATCCTTTCATGCGCTTTAGGACCTATAGATTCATAAAAATGGTTCCTTGATCATTCCCTTTGGTCCATGCATGATTAAAGTAGCTTTGAGTTCATTATAAGCTAAATATTGTTGCATTGGGTCCTTCCTAGCCATGCAAAAGCTTAAAGCCAATGACTTTATGGATTAAGACATCTTAGAATAGTCAGATTTGTGGTTGGGTTAGTTGTCTTAAATTATTAAGACACTAACTTGCTGGAAATAGAGGCATACGGAGTACGCCGGGTGTACTCCTGGCTCTGCACAACGTAGCTTGATCCTTCCCCGATGAAAGATGGCTTCGTTGTACGCCCAACGTAAATATTGGTACGATAAGCATACTCGTTGAGCGTTGACATTTGTTGACATTGACCCTTGGTCAAGATTTAGGGTTTTTGGACCATGAGAAGGGAAAAATGGTCCTTCTTCCCTTAGAAGGTTTAGCCGTGGGATATGGACTCATGACTGAGTTTTTGGACCTTAATTATTAATTAGGGTTAATTATTTTGTTGACTAGGCGGAGTCTAGATCTGGTAGTTTGGGTGCTAGGTTTTCGTGTTGTCAGTATCAGGTGAGTCTCCTCACTTACTCTTATCTTTGTGGTAGGATAGCTGTATTTATGATGACCAGCTGGGTTTGGCTGTTGTGGGTATGTTATGCAATTTTATGTGACGGAGGCTGTTGATAGCCAACCAGGGTTGCTGATTACCCACCAGGCGTGCTGTTAGTTCATCGGGACTGTTGATAGTCCTCAAGGTTGCTGATAACCCATAGTTGTTTATGTATGTGGTATCTTGGGGAACTCGCTAAGTTTTATGCTTACAGTTGTTGATTTATATGTGCTAGGTACTTCCGAGGACTGCGGGAAGACGAATGTCTGATTGTACACATGCGTTGGGAGATTTACTACTGGGACATGTTTATGAACTATGATATTTATGATATTGGCTGTTTTAGGATAATTATGTAATTGATAAATGTAAGTCCCAAATCTGCTTGAGTATCAATCAGATCCGCTTGATGGTGCGGAATCCCGATCAAGCGGATGATGCCAGATCTAATGAAGAAGAAGTAGAAGGAGAATAAGATGAATCTAATGTATTGATGATATGAATGAAGATCCTTACAAAAGATTCACACACACACTAATCTTCTCTCTAGTTTCTCTCTCTGCAATATGCTCTCCTTCTCTAGCCGTAAACTCTTCTTGGGCCGTAAACCCTTCAACAGTTACGAAAAAAACAACGTTTTTCACCCTTTTTGCTCCAAAACTCGATCAAAAACTTGTTTTTATCAAAAAAACGAACAACAAACCCCCCTATTTTGCCAAGATCTATCCAAAAAACACAAAAATCCTTCAAAAATAAGATCAAATACGCTCTAGATCTGACAAAAATGATTGATACAATCCAAGCTCTGATACTAATTGTTATTCCCAAATCTGCTTGTGTATCAATCAGATCCGTTTGATGGTGCGAAATCTTGATTAAACGGATGATGCCGGATCAAAATAGAAGAGAAGGAGAAGAAGAATAAGATGAATCTAATGTATTGATGATATGAATGAAGGTCCTTACAAGATATTCACACACACACTATTCTTCTCTCTAGTTTCTCTCTCTACAATAAGCTCTCCTTCTCTAGCTGTAAACTCTTTAACCACTCCTCACCCCTAACACCTATATATATATATATATATATATATATATATATATATATATATATATATATATATATATATATATATATATATATATATATATATATATATATATATATATACTTGGGGAACATGGGCCGTAAATGGGTTCATGGCCGTGAACCAGTTCACGGCCGTAAACACCCATTGGGCCGTAAACACACCCGTGAACACATCTAACCGCAAACGCCAAGGATGTTTACGGTCCTAGACTAAAAAATACAATTGCCTAGAAAAGCATAGTATAATAAACCATAATTTTAGACCCAACAATAACTTGGTTGTGAAACTCTGATTTTGGTGAATTAAAATGAAAAATTGGGTCTAAAATTTGAGGTGTTAGATTATTGTTGCAATTTAAAAAAAATTAACTGATTTATCTAACAATTACACAAAAGAAACCCATCAACCATTCACAATTTATTGTTGCAATTTCAGTTAAAGCTAAAACTGAATCATATAATTAAAAGGATATAAGGGATTTATATTTAGAAAATTTAGATGAGGCTTAGAATAGATCGATATCAGTTCCATAAGTCCATACCACCCAATCAATGCTTTTCGCAGTTTCTATTGATCATATTTGGTTAATGGAATCTACATACCTACCAATGCCATCACTAAACATAAAGAACATCAAAATTAAACCGAAATCAGAAACGATAATGACAAATAATTACATATGCGCACATAGATGTTGATAGAGAAACTTTAATGATCAATAAAAAAAATCCAAAGTAGTTCAGGATTTTAGCACTATTTAGGAAGAACACACAATTATAGATGCTAACCTGATGTTCCTTTCTTTCTTTCGTTCTTTCTTTCGTTCTTTCTTTTCATGGTTGTTGTGTAACATCCTAAAATATAATACTAGGTTTCTTAAATTAAATAAGTAAATAAATGAAAAAATGATTTATTTAATTAAATCATTAAGTAGTTAACAATATCATTGGTTGATATGAACTGTAGAAGGTTACAAGTGAAAACTATAAAATCTTAAAAGTTAAAGGGACATTTGTGATAATCAGGTGAAAATTAGGTTTGACTAAAGATTTGACCAACTTAATAACCTGGACTAAGTTTGTGAAGATTAGGATGGAAAGTGACCATTTTGGAAATTAATTGAAGCTTTTAAGTTAGTTTGGAGTTATTTTGAAAGAGCTTTTGTAAGGAAGGACCAAAAGTGGCAAGTTGGAAAAGTTCAAAGCTAGTTAATGGGTCTTCTCTCCTATTTTCTTGGGAAGAACGTAATTGAGATAAAGGAAGAGGGATATGGCGATTTCTATGAAGCAAAGGAAGATTTAGAGTGACTGTTGAGGAATCAAGCCAAGAATTGAATATATGAAGCAACATCAAGCTTGAGAGGTATAATTTCTCATCCTCTAACTCTATATTTCGGGTTCAACGTTTGGGGAAAACCCGAATGTTGTAATTAGTTTGATTCATTGATTAGGGTTTTGGTTTCTAACCTCCCTTGATTTTTTTTGATGATCCTAATATCAATCCAATCATCCTATTGATGGATTTGAGGATTTGGCTGAAAACCCTCATGAACCCTAGAAGTTCAAATTGGAGAGTTCATGTTTATTGGAATGCTCAAATGCATCCATGGTGGGAGAATCATGTATAAGCTTGAATGGAAATGGATTTGGGGACAATATGATGAAACCAATGGAATCCATTGTACTTGAGCAATTGATGAGTAGAGGAAGTTCATAATCTTGAATGGATACTATAGGGATGATTTGAATTCAGAACTTAAGATGTAGTTTGATTCTTAGATTGATATATGGATTTGTTGGCTATAAGGACAAAATGGGAAAGTTAGAATGGAAATGGACATTCCATAACTACATTAAGGAATTAACATGATATTTGTGTGATGTTAAGTACTTGAAAAATCCCAATGATTTATTAGATTATTTAGGAATAATTCTTATGGGTTAAAGAGTGTTATTGAGCAACATGAACTCTTAACCCTTTTAATCAAGTGATTATAAGCATTTAGAGTGTAATAATGGAATTGAGGATTCCATTGTAAAATTAAACACTTGCAATGGGGTTGGTTATGGTTTCATGTAGTTAACAACATTCTTTTAGGTGATCAATAAGTAGGGAACATGTTTTAGGAACTTTGAAATGTGCAAATGGAAGGTAGACTAGTTAACCTTTCAATTGAACTTGAGGATCATTATATCATTAACGGTTTCAATGAGCACTTAATGGATTAAGTGGGGTGTGTTTGTATGATAAAACACCTCCTAATCATATGTGAGAATCTAAATAAATGGTAAAAGGTGATTTGGAAAAGGGTCTTCAAGAACTATGCAAAGTAGGGTGTTATTTTGAGAAAAATCGAGTTTTGTGTGTGTGTGCAGACATGAAAACACGACCCGTGGATATTCATGCCTTAATTTTCATGGCCCGTGGAAGTCTCTATTAGGGGTTTTCTTGTTTTATGCATAACTTTTGCATACAGACTCAGATTGTAACATCCCAAAAACAATGATACAATTTTTCATTCTAAAATCATTAATTCCATAAATCATATGTCTCAAAGTCAACCACGATACAAACTATCAAAATCATCAGAATAAAAGTAATCATATGTGCGGAAACATGAGGGGATGTTGTGCCATCACATTGGGCGCCTCCATTTCGTTCCAGAAGTACCTGAAACCATAAAAATAAGTTGTAACCAAAAAAGCTTAGTGAGTTCCCCAAAGTACCACATACCATACATACAGTTGGGCCCAACCCTGGGGTATATTCCAACCCAATATACAATATTGGGCCCAACCCTGGGGTTTCTTTCAACCCAATACACAATAATAGGCCCAACCATGGGGTTTCTTTCTACCTATCATATACTCAGAGGCCCAACCCTCAGGCCTAGCCCTAGGGTGTATTTCAACCCAATCATACAAACATGCAAGAGTCACAAATACATCTAGCATCCTACCTACACAATCCAGTGGGCCGACATTGGTGCCTTCGTCCCACGAGTACATTGAGATTACTCACCTCATTCTGAAGATAACCAAATCACACATGCGTTTTCTCATACAAAGGCTCCTAACACTAAACACATCCAAAACCCACACTAATTAATAATTAGGGAAATAAACCATAATCAAGGTCCAAAACATAATCTCTCTTACTGAGGGTAAAAGACCATTCTACCCTTTCCAAACTAGACACAACTAAGCATGGGCCAAGGCCCGAAAATGCGCAAAATGTACTTTTAGGAGTATGCCATGCATACTCCTCCATTACACCCTATGTATTGGGTTACCATAGAAAAGGAAATGGGCAAAACCCGTTACGCCCTGCGTACTCAGAGGTTACGCCCTGCGTACTCAGAGGTTACGTCCTGTGTAATTCTCTGTTGTCCAAAACCACTTTTAACCTCTTAAAGACGAAACGTCCAAATCATAGATCTTAATCTTGGGAAGGTCTTAAATGATAAACTCGACAACTTTAAGCTTTTGCATGTCTTAATAGAGCCCAAAACCAAACCTTAAGTCCATAACAATATTTAATAACCTCAAACTCTTGTATGAGTGATAAATAGCAACAATGACTTCATTTTTAGACATAAGATCCTTAAAAACAACATAAAGTGACAAACTTGAGCTCTGGAGTAGCTTTTACTCATAAGAATTAAACCATGGGACCAAAAGTTATGAAAAACTAAACCCTATCCTAGATCTGAACCATAGAACCATAAAGGTGTGAGCTTTATACCTCCAGAAGATAGCAAATGAAAAGAAAACTCTAGATCTACAAGCTCTAAGCCCACCAATCACTAATAATGAACTCGTTCTTCTTCCACAATGCACCAAGAACACTCTAAAGGCCCAAAACAAGCTCTCAAGGGTTAGGGTTTTGAAATGACAGAATGAGGGAGTAGAGGCTGAAGGTAATGGAGGTCTCACGGACTTAAGGTCCTTTAAATAGAGTCCAAACCCTAAAAATTAGGCTTTGGGATCTTCGTGAGTACGCCTTGCATACTCCTTATGTACGTCATGCGTACTCAAAGGATTCCTCGACACCTTTTATTAAATTACGCCCTGCATACCCATAGGGTACGACCCGCATAAGGACTAGAAATGTAATTTTTTAAAGCTTTAAGCCATAAGTGAAAATACCTGGAAACACAGGTGTTACAACTCTCCCCCACTAGAATTACGCTTCATCTTCAAAGTCTGCCGCTACAACCAACTCTGGTTAATGCTCCCTTATTTCATCCTTTGGCTCCCACATCTACTTAGAGCCGTTCTGGTGCTCCCGTGGCACCTTCACCAGGTTCACCACCTTATGCGCATAATATTTGTCTTTCCGTCGAGAATCGAAATCATTATCTCAACATAGTTCAAGCGCTTATCAACCTGAATGCCGTTCAAAGGTATCACCGCATAATCGTCGGCTAAACACTTTTTTAACTGTGAGACATGAAATGTGTTGTGGATATAACTGAGCTCATCAGGAAAATCTAGCCATTATGCCACCTTGACCACCTGGGCGATAATCCTGAAGAGAAAAATAAATTGGGGGCCCATGTTGCCCTCCTTCCGAAACCAGATGACACATTTCCAAGGTGACACCTTCAGAAGCACAAAATACCCTACCATGAACTTGAGGTCCGATCGTCGCCGGTATGCATAACTCTTCTGTCAACTTTTCATGATTCTCAACCTGTCACACACCTGTTGTATCAACTCAATAGTCTTGAGCACTATTTCAGTACTCCTCATGACCTGATGCCCGATCTCGCCCAAAAAAAATAGGGTCCTAGACCTCCTTCCATATAGCATCCTGAAAAGTGGCCGATCAATACTGACATGATAACTGTTGTTGTAGGAGAACTCTACCAGTGGAAGATAAGTATCCCAACTCCCTCCAAAATCTAGCACACATGCCCATAGCATATATTCGAGCGTCTGAATTGTCTTCTCGCTTTGTCCATCGGTCTAGGGGTGGTATGATGTACTAAAATGCAGCCAAATACCCAATTCCTCATGAAACTTCCTCCAAAACCTGGAGGTGAAACGAATAGCTCGATCCAAAACCGCCGAAACTGTCACCCCATGTCGAACCACCACCTCTCAAAATGTAAATGTCAGCCAGCTTCTCAGCAAATATACTCTTGAAAATCGGTATGAAATAGGCACTCTTGGTCAACCTATCCACAATGACCCAAATAGAATAAACCCCACATGCCATCATCGACAACTTTGTGATAAAATCCATGGTGATCTCTTCCCATTTCAACATGGGAATGGGCAACGACTGCATCTTATAGTGGGGTCTTTGATGTTCGTCCTTGACTTTCCAGTAAGTCAAGCACATCTATATGAACCATGCTATCTTCCTCTTCATACATGGCCACCAATAGCTCAACTTCAAATCCCTATACATCTTCGTGGCCCCTGAGTGGATCGAAAACTTTGACTTATGAGCCTCTTCTAACACTATCTGCCTAACCCTACCAGTAGTCGGAACCCAAACTCTACCACATTGGGTCAACAAGCCCCGACTATCTCTAACAAATAGTGGAATCTTCCCCTGATTCTCTCTGTCTTCCAATTTTCCTTTTTTGATCCTTCCACCTGATCCTTCTTGATCATATCCAAAATAGGAGAAACAATAACCATCCTCAGACATATATCCCCGATAGGTGCAGTCACTGCCTTGCAGCTCAAGGCATCGGCCACAACATTGGCCTGCCCGAGGTAGTACAGGATCTCACAATCATAATCCTTCACCATATCCAACCATCTCTGCTGCCTCATGTTCAAATTCGGATGATCCATCGGGTACCTCAAGCTCTTATGGTCAGCATAGATAGTACACCTAACCCCATACAGATAGTGCCTCTAAATCCCGAGGGAAAAAACTACAACCCCAACTCTAAATCGTGCGTAGGGTAATTTGTCTCATAAGGCTGAAGCATCCTCGAAGCGTAAGCAATCACATGTCGTCTCTGCATGAGGACATCTCCTAAACCTGAGATAGACGCATCATAATAAACTGCAAAAATCATCCATGCCCTCAGGAAGAGTGAGAATCGGGGCCTCACATAATATTTATCTCAATGTCTCAAAAGTTGACTGATGATCGGACCCCTACCGAAAGTAACATTCTTCTTCGTCGGGCGGGTCAATGGAACAACAATCTAGGAGAAATCCTAGATAAATCTCCGATAATATCCCACGAAATCTAGAAAGCTTCGAATCTCAGATGGAGTTCTCAGAACCTCCCATCGCATCACGGTCTCAATCTTGGACGTATCGACCATTATACCCATTTGGTTGACGATGTGCCCCAAGAACTACACCTCACGCAAACAAAACTCGTATTTGGAGAATTTGGGATACAACCTCTCTCTCCTTAGAGTCTAATATCTCCTGAAAATGATCCTCATGCTGCTCTTTTGGTCTTGGAGTAGACTACAATATAATCAATAAACACGATCGTCGACCGAAACAACATCGGTCTGGATATCGATTTATGAGATCAATGAACATTGCTGGTGCGTTGGTGAGTCTGAATGGAATCACCATAAACTCGTAATGACCATAACGAGTCCTGAAGGCCGTCTTCTGCACATCCTCGTCTCTGACCCTCATTTGATGGTAACCTGACCGCAAATCAATCTTGGAGAACCAAGATGCGCCCTATAGCATGTCAAAAAGGTCATCAATCCTCGGGTGTGGGTAACCGTTCTTCATCGTTAGCTTATTCAACTCCCAATAGTCAATGCACATCCTGTGTGAACCATCCTTATTTTTCATGAACAGTATCGGTGCTCCCCATAGTGAACTACTCGGTCTAATAAACCCATTGTCCAACAGCTCCTGAAGCTGCGTAGACAACTCCTGCATCTCTGGCCGTGCCAATCAATATGGTGCTTTGGCTATCGAGGCCGCACCAGGAATTAACTCAATTTGGAACTCAACTTGCCTCTCGGGAAGCACTCCAGGAAAATCCTTAGGAAACACATTGGAAAAATACCGAATGATGGGCACCTCACTCAACGTTGTCGTGCCCCCAACCCGAGTATCCGCCATATAAGCCAAAAACCCAGAACAACCCTACTGAAGATATCTCATTGCGCTCGCAGCTGAACAGAGAGCCGGCCCATGCAAAGTACCCTCGCCAGGAATAACCGGTTCTCCCCCACTTGGGGTTCGAACTTCGAAATCTCACTAGACACTAGCTGGTGCTCACAGTCAATCATGGCCCCATTGGGACCCAACCAATCTATCCCTATGATAACCTTCGACCCTCACAGAGGAATCGAAACCAAGTCAATGAAATATCTCTCACTAAACAGATTTAGAACACACCCACGATGAACCCTCGAAGCACTCACAAAAATGATCATTAGCTATCTCTACCTCCAACACATAATCCAAAATCCCGTGAGCATTACTAAACTTCTTGCTAAGCGCAAGAGATACAAAGGATCGGGTAGAACCCAAATCGAACAGAACATGAAAAACGATACCATTGATTAAGAAAGTTGTCACACCCCCAAACCGAAATGGCGGAAACGTTCGGGGGCGGATGACTTCATGTATAGTATCACAACAATTGCATCATAGTAATCAAAGTAAACACAACCATTACATTGAATATATATATATATATATATATATATATATATATATATACATACATATATATATATATATATATATATATATATATATATATATATATATATATTAAGTGTTTACATCAGTTTGCTTCATATTTTTATACATCCAAAAGTAACAAAAAGAAATACGAGATTCCATACGCTCCGTCTGCTCAAAAGTCTGTCGAAGTACCTGTCTACTGATTTCCTTAGAATACAAGCGGTTTTGAAAGTGAGTATCAGCATAAAAGCAGGTGAGTTCATAAGTATCTTTTTGTAATAAAAACTACGTTAATGAATAAGTGAAAATGTTTGTATGTTTCCAAGAAAATTCAATATTTTCTAACATGTGATTTTGTTACAATGTTCGGTAAGTATTTGTTTGTATGTTTAGTTACCACCAGATTAATTGTATAATACTGTTTTGAATGTAAAAATCCCTTTTTGTAAGAAAACCTTGACTATCAATATAATGAATAAAATGTTCTATTTGAAAACCCCCGGCTATTACCAGTATGTATAGTAGTTTTATTTCTCATAAAGAAACCATGTATTTTCCATAATTATACTAAATAATCATTGTTTATATAAAGTATATTACTAGATAAGTATATCATTGTTATCTACTTGTGAGTTTTATGATCATACTAAACTCATATGGCGCGAATCGGGCACCAGTATCCTTTATGACTTTGTCACCCGTAGACCTGCCGGTCCTACTGTAGCTAGCAGCAAGGTGCGGGATTTTCAGTCCCGTATAGATCTATACACAAACTCACGCTCTCCTCGAGGAGACTCTGGATCATAAGGGTAGTCATCCACTAGTACATGTAATTGTACCCAAAGACGTGTCTCTCAAACTAGATTAACGACATTACAAGTAATAATACGAGAAAACTTTCTTAAAAATAAGGAAGAGAGTTTATAAAAGATGTGTGTATGTATATGTATAACAATGTATTTTCCATAATTATACTAAATAATCATTGTTCATGTAAAGTATATTACTACATAAGTATATCGTTGTTATCTACTTGCGAGTTTTTTGACCATACTAAACTGATATGGTGCGAATCGGGCACCAGTATCCTTTATGACTTTGTCACCCGTAGACCTGCCGGTCCTACTATAGCTAGCAGCAAGGTGAGGGATTTTCAGTCCGGTATAGATCTATAGACAAACTAACGCTCTCCCTCGGGGAGACTCTGGATCAAAAGGGTAGTCTTCCACTAATACATGTAATTGTACCCAAAGACGTGTCTCTCAAACTAGATTAACGACATTACAAGTAATAATACGAGAAAACCTTTTTATAAATAACGGAGAGGTTTATAAAAGTTGTGTGTATGTATATGTATAACCATGTATTGAATTCCCGAACTATATCTACTATAGTTTGTGTGTTTGATATGTATAACCTTGTATTGAATTCCCAAACTATACCTACTATAGTTTGTGTGTTTGTATATGTATAACCTTGTATTGAATTCCCGAACTATACCTACTATAGTTTGTGTGTTTATATATGTATAACCTTGTATTGAATTCCCAAACTATACCGTTTATAGTTTGTATGTTTGTATATGTATAACCTTGTATTGAATTCCCAAACTATACCGTTTATAGTTTGTGTGTTTGTATATGTATAACCATGTATTAAATTCACAAACTATACCTATTATAGTTTGTGTGTTTGTATATGTACTTTGATTTATGGATTGGTCTGAAAACTATGTGATTATGCTTGTAAGTTGAAAACGTCCCTTATGTTCAACATATTACAAAAGGGATAAAGTATCTAAATATTTTATAAAAGTATAGAAACTGTATGATTGTATCAATTGCATCCGTTTTAAGTTTATTGAAATCCTTTTGTATAAATTTCATAAAATCATTTATGTTTGGCTTGTATTCCCCCCTGAAAAACATGAAAAATAGTAAAAGCTTAGGGGTATGAACTCACCTTCAGCGAGTGATGCGTACGTTTGATTGGTTGTAGGATGCTAAGTGTCAAGTGAAGACTTGAGTATACACGGATCCTATTTAGCATATAATGACACATAGTTGTATCAAATTAATGTATAATACAACTAGTTATGATAGGGAATCACCCTAGGGACTAGGAAACACTTGAAACTAAGTGTTAAAATCACATATTATTGCATAAGGGAGGTTCACGGCCACACTAAAGTGTGTACGGCCATGGGGTTCACTGCCCATTAGTGTACGGCCGTACACTCATGAAGAAGTATGCAAATGAGGTGTTTTAAGGTCCTATCTAGCATCAAGGAAGTGTTCTTGGTCCCATGCTTAGCTTTAAGGAGAGTTTAAGGCCAACTATGAACATCAATAAGGGTTTACGACCCAATGACGTGTATACGGCCGTACAATGGTCTACGACCGTACACCTTCATGTTCTTGCTAAGATGGTCGATTTTTAAGATGAATAACAAGTGTTTCCAGTAGATAACAAGCATAGGAAGTAGTTACTCACGATTTGGAAGCTTGATGAGGGTTTATGGCCACCAAGAACTAGTGTGTGTTCTTGGTGAAAGATGAAGATCTAACCAAAGATGAAATTTAGAGAATGAAAACATGGATTCATCACTAGTTAAAGCAATGTAGCAAAAAATCAAGGTAGGAAACACTTACATCTTTGAAGATCTAGGTGAGAATTTTGATGATAGTAGAGAGAGAACCCGAATTCTTGGCTTGGAAGAGTGAAAAGTGTTGAAAAATGACTGAGTATCAGTTATATAGGTGAGAGTTCACGGCCGTAGATGGGTGTACGGCCGTACACCCATGTGTACGGCCGTACACTCCTCTTGAAGGATTGATTGGCCCGAATGTTATACCATGACTTAAGATATCTCATCCCTAAACCCAAACCTTGATGGTACTAGGCTTAGAACACTTAAATAGGCTCTAAACAATGCTAAAAGATAGCGGGAATGAGTCTGACTTTGATAGAATTGAATGGTTGTACAAGATAGAAATTTCGGGTTGTCACATCATCCCCCCATTAAAGGGAATTTCGTCCCGAAATTCAGACACTGAATATGAATCATGAACTCGGAAATAGATGAGGGTACTTCTGTTTCATTGAATCTTCGCGCTCCTAAGTGAATTCGGGTCCTCGCTTGGCATTCCAGCGAACCTTCGCTATCGGGATACAACTTTGCTTCGTTTGTTTGACCTCTCGGTCCATGATCTCTACTGGCTCTTCCACAAAGTTATGGTTCTCGTTGAGCTCGATCTCATGAAGAGGGGTCACAAGGGTTTCGTTGGATAAACACTTCTTTAGGTTCGAGACATGGAAGACGGGGATATACGTTGCTATGTTTTCGGGTAAACGAAGTTTGTATGCTACGGGACCGATCCTAGTGGGAATCTCGAATGGTCCTATGTATCTTGGATTCAGCTTTCCACGCTTTCCAAAGCGTATCGTGCCTTTCCTGGGTGAGACCTTCAAAAGAACACGGTTACCAACCTGGAACTCTAAAGGTTTTCTTCTCTTATCAGTACGACTCTCTTGTCTATCTCTTGAAAATAGATTTGTGTTAGTTTCTAAGCTTAAACTCGACCCATTGGACGAGTGGTAGTTCTGGAGGGTTTACTGGGTATACTTCGGAAGGGTTTTGGAGGGTAAGATACTCCTCGCATGAGTACTTCGGGGTCTAAAATATGAAAGAGGTGATTCAGAGATCTATGTCGGGTTGTCGTTACGAGTAACAAGGGTCTCGATAATCGGTCGGTTAAGGCGGTGGGTGTTTGTGACACACGAACTTGGTATGGTGAGGACCACACTAATCTCTGTCGAATGACTACGCCAGATTCTTTATAGAAACAAGTGTTAGGTCGATTTGCAAGAAACGTCTGTTATAATGATGGTGTATTCGGAGTGTGTTCGACAGTGTATTATGTGTAAGCTTTCTAGTGCTTTCTCGATATTACCACTACCCCAAAAATTTGTATCGCAAGAAGCGAGTAATAGCAGTGAAAGTGCATTTGATAACTAGTGACGATACTTTATATTAAAATTCTTCTCGGTACCTCTATGATCGCTTGGTATATACAAGTTATGTATAATTAAGATGAATAAGACGGTCGACTGAGTGACTCTGCCCTAAATCCACAACCAGAGAAGGAACAGGAATTAAGGCGGAATCACTCACTCTAAGTCTGCAACATCTCAGCTATACACAACCCTGATGTATAAACTAGGCCATCATAGTTTCCCTGAATGGATCTTTAGTTTTCTTATGGATGTCGTGACTTGTTCGGACGAGTGAGTTATTTATAATTACTTTTAAAATTTACCCAAATTTTAATATTAATATAGATTAAATCTTTAAAGAAATTTTATTTAGAAGACATACCAAAATCTCAAAAAGGGAGAGGGTTCCTCATTACTCTTATATGTCATGCTGTTACACTCCTCCTTCTCCTCTGTCATTTCTCTCCATCGGACAGTCTCTCTTGAAATGCCCCATTTCACCACATGTATGGCATACTTGAATTATACTAGCATCGGTAGTTGAAGTGATGTGTTGAGTCGGGGTCCTACGGAAGTGTGCTTCTTCGCCATTTTTAGTCCTTAGACAATCTCTTTTGAAATGTCCAGATTCGCCACAACTATAACAAACTTGACTCACTTCCATGCCAAGAACTTGGGTGATTGATCGTGTCGGTGCCCTGCAGAAATGACTGGTGTGTCCATGTCTGTTGCATTTCTTACATCGCAATTTGCGGCATCTTCCTATGTGGTGGAAGTTGCATCTCTTGCAATCTGGTAGATTTCCAGCATATTGTCGTACTGGGATTGACACTGGAGTGGCAGATGTCGTGGCTGTAGAAGTTGCCACGAGTTGTTGTCTCTTGGCAAGTTTTTGAGATAACTTGCGCTCCTTTTTGTTCAAGAATTTCCGTTTATTATTCATAGGTTTGTGAGTTGGAGTATCATCATGGCTAGGCCCTTGTCGGTTTCCTTGTGTGTTGCTACGGTTTGAAGTATGAAACTGTTTCCATTCTCATTTGGGTTGTTGGCATTGAATTGCGCCATGACAGCTGTCACGACGGCTGTGACCGTGGCCTGAAATGTAGCGAAGTCTATCTGCAGAATTGGTGTCTCGCTAGTTGGTTGGTTACCTCCTTGTGAAGACATGGTTCTGTGGCATGACGAGAAACGATCTTGTGAGTAACGATGGTCATCGGTAGTTGTATTTCACGAATTTATGTACTTATAAATTTCACGCCTTGGAGGGCTACCCTGAATGGTTCTGATAATATTCCTGAGGTGTATTGTATGGAAGTGGGTATTGCACGAGCGTTAATTAAGCTAGGTTATACTGGCTCCCGAGAGTATTATAATCCGACTCCTATAGTGTCCTGATAATTATCCATAAAAGAAGTCTATATGAAATAAACTTTTGAATTTGAAGTGGCGATTCTTGAATGAATTTCTGATGAGATGTTTGTGTGGTGGCATTTCTCAGATATAAATTTCAAAGAAGAAAATAGTGATATGACTTTGATAGAGTTACTTAGTTTGCATGTTAATGATCTAGAATATATTTTTGATAATAATGATCTTTAACTGAAATAAGATTGCTGTCACTATAGTTGGTATTGAGATTACAGAGAGTTCGGAAAATTTGACCTAGGAGTAGGTCTACAATATACCAACAGTGGAAATTTTGACAGCATAAAGAACTAGTGAAACAGTACTTGCAAGATAGGAATGTTTACGGGGAAAAGTTCTACTTAACGCATAGATATAAAAGCTATTCCTTAAACCAAAAGAAAAGATGAGTAGAGTATTTCCTATCGGCGACGGGTACCCCTCGGACGAATCCTTAATTCGGCCAGCTGACGCTCCACATCAAGCAGGTGTCTCTCGTATACTAACTGGCGTGCGTGGAGCTCTATGACCTCAGCTCGGGTTGCAGCTAGCTCTTGCCACACGGCTTCATTGTCTCTCATAGCTCTCCCATGAGCAATTTCAAGGCGACGAATGCGATCCATACTAGCGCTTGAATCCGGTTCGAGCTCCACAGCTCGCTGAATGGTTGCCACACCTAGTTTAACATTGCGAGCCACTCGGCGAACCAGGATAGGAAGGGACCTGTCTGCGGGGCCTCCCTCATTCATATTGTAGAAATTGCGGTCTCCGTTGTATGGTAGGGGTTGGCCTTGCTTGTGGCTCCACCTATTCAAACTCCCAACCCACATAGGCGTTGGACCTTGGAATTCGAGTCGGTGGTTAGGATTTGGTATTGGGGCCGCCTGAGGTAGGTTCTCGACTTCAGGTTCTGAGTCAGCCTCTTCAGGGAATTGTTCGGCAAAGTCATCGTCCAAAGGAATTTCATGATTTTCTTCTGGTTCTGCCTCGAGCCATCCATCATTTCCTTGGTTGGGAAAGTACGGGTCGCCAGGGAGATTGAATCCAGCCATGCTATCTATGTGAGAATAGGGTTGAATGGGATAGTTAATAAACGTCGAATCTAATAATACTTCTATAGTATTATAACTGTATGCTCGATACTTTGTTGTTATCTTATAGTAACTAAAATACTCCTATAGTATTTTAATGTTGTATGTTCTGTTCTATCGATCTCTTGATGAATATAGTTTGGTAAGTTTTAGGCTTGCTGCAACATCACGGTCACTCCCAGACACATTTTGGTCATGTCTCAAATAAATATAGTTGATCAGGCTATATTGATCCCAGACATGATTATATAACTATCCAGGTTTAACCGTAGTGTTCAACATCCAAATACTTTTGTTTTGTTCTACTTATGATAATGTTTCTAGTACGTATGTATACTTGTATACTTCTTATAAAATACTTATATTTGAAAAAAAAAGTATACTTTTAGTTCAGAGCACTTCGGCCCCTTACTGTTTATAGTTGTATACCATGTAAGGTTCGGTATACTTAGTTCACTATAAACAATAGCTCTGATACCAATCTGTCACACCCCCAAACCGAAACGGCAGAAACGTTAAGGGGCAGATGACTTCATGTATAATATCACAACAGTTGCATCATAGTAATCAAAGTAAACACAACCATTACATTAAATATATATATTAAGTGTTTACATCAGTTTGCTTCATATTTTTATACATCCAAAAGTAACAAAAAGAAATACGAGATTCCATACGCTCCGTCTACTCAAAAGTCTGTCGAAGTACCTGTCTACTGATTTTTTGAGAATACAAGCGGTTTTGAAAGAGAGTATCAGCATAAAAGCTGGTGAGTTCATAAGTATCTTTTTGTAATAAAAACTTATTAATGAATCAGTGAAAATTTTTGTATGTTTCCAAGAAAATCCAATATTTTCTAACAAGTGATTTTGTTACAATGTTCCGTAAGTATTTGTTTGAATGTTTATTTACCACCAGATTAATTGTATAATACTGTTTTGAATGTAAAAATCCCTTTTTGTAAGACAACCTTGACTATCACTATAATGAATAAAATGTTCTGTTTTAAAACCCCCGGTTATTACCAGTATGTATAGTAGTTTTATTTCTCATAAAGAAACCATGTATTTTCCATAACTATACTAAATAATCATTGTTTATGTAAAGTATATTACTAGATAAGTATATCGTTGTTATCTACCTGCGAGTTTTATGACCATACTAAACTGATATGGCGCGAATCGGGCACCAATATCTTTTATGACTTTGTCACCCGTAGACCTGCCGGTCCTACTGTAGCTAGCAACAAGGTGCGGGATTGTCAGTCCCGTATAGATCTATACACAAACTCACGCTCTCCCTCGAGGAGACTCTGGATCATAAGGGTAGTCTTCCACTAGTACATGTAATTGTACCCAAAGACGTGTCTCTCAAACTAGATTAACGACATTACTAGTAATAATACGAGAAAACCTTTTTATAAATAAAGGAGAGGTTTATAAAAGATGTGTGTATGTATATGTATAACCATGTATTTTTCATAATTATAATAAATAATCATTGTTCATGTAAAGTATATTACTACATAAGTATATCGTTGTTATCTACTTGCGAGTGTTATGACCATACTAAACTGATATGGCGCGAATCGGGCACCATTATCCTTTATGACTTTGTCACCCGTAGACCTGCCGGTCCTATTGTAGCTAGCAGCAAGGTGCGGGATTGTCAGTCCAGTATAGATCTATACACAAACTCACGCTCTCCCTCGAGGAGACTCTGGGTCATAAGGGTAGTCTTCCACTAGTACATGTAATTGTACCCAAAGACGTGTCTCTCAAACTAGATTAACGACATTACAAGTAATAATACGAGAAAACCTTTTTATAAATAATGGAGAGGTTTATAAAAGATGTGTGTATGTATATGTATAACCATGTATTGAATTCCCAAACTATACCTACTATAGTTTGTGTGTTTGTATATGTATAACCTTGTATTGAATTCCCAAACTATACCTACTATAGTTTGTGTGTTTGTATATGTATAACCTTGTATTGAATTCCCAAACTATACCTACTATAGTTTGTGTGTTTGTATATGTATAACCTTGTATTGAATTCCCAAACTATAGCGTTTATAGTTTGTATGTTTGTATATGTATAACCTTGTATTGAATTCCCAAACTATACCGTTTATAGTTTGTATGTTTGTATATGTATAACCATGTATTGAATTCCCAAACTATACCTATTATTGTTTGTGTGTTTGTATATGTACTTTGATTTATGTATTTGTCTGAAAACTATGTGATTATGCTTGTAAGTTGAAAACGTCCCTTATGCTCAACATATTACAAAAGGGATAAAGTATCAAAATATTTTATAAAAGTATAGAAACTGTATGATTGTATCAATTGCATCCGTTTTAAGTTTATTGAAATCCTTTTGTATAAATTTCATAAAATCATTCATGTTTGGCTTGTATTCCCCCCTGAAAAACATGAAAAATAGTAAAAGCTTAGGGGTATGAACTCACCTGCTGCGAGTGATGCGTACGTAAGATTGGTTGTAAGATGCTAAGTGTCAAGTGAAGACTCGAGTATACACGGATCCTATTTAGCATATAATGACACATATTTGTATAAAATTAATGTATCATACAACTAGTTATGATAGGTAATCACCCTAGGGACTAGGAAACACTTGAAACTAAGTGTTAAAATCACACATGATTGCATAAGGGAGGTTCACGGCCACACTAAAGTGTGTACGGCCATGGGGTTCATAGCCCATGAGTGTACGACCGTACACTCATGAAGAAGTATGCAAATGAGGTGTTTTAAGGTCCTATCTAGCATCAAGGAAGTGTTCTTGGTCCCATGCTTAGCTTTAAGGAGAGTTTAAGGCCAACTATGAACATCAATAAGGGTTTACGGCCCAATGAGGTGTGTACGGCCGTACAAGGGTCTACGGCTGTACACCTTCATGTGCTTGCTAAGATGGTCGATTTTTAAGATGAATAACAAGTGTTTCCAGTAGATAACAAGCATAGTAAGTAGTTACTCACGATTTGGAAGCTTGATGAGGGTTTATGGCCACCAAGAACTAGTGTGTGTTCTTGGTGTTCTTGGTGAAAGATGATGATCTAACCAAAGATGAAATTTAGAGAATGAAAACATGGATTCATCACTAGTTAAAGCAATGTAGCAAAAACTCAAGGTAGTTAAATCAATGACCGAGTATCACTTATATAGGTGAGAGTTCACGATCGTGGATGGGTGTACGGTCGTACACCCATGTGTACGGCCGTACACTCCTCTTGAAGGAGTGATTGGCCCGAATGTTATATCATGACTTAAGATATCTCATCCCTAAACCCAAACCTTGATGGTACTAGGCTTAGAACACTTAAACATGCTCTAAACAATGCTCAAAGATAGCGGGAATGAGTCTGACTTTGATAGAATTGAATGGTTGTACAAGATAGAAATTTCGGGTTGCCACAAAAGTCATTACACGTGATCAGATACAACAAAAGCATAAATAAGGAAAGAAAAAAAAGATATGATAAAATCACATACCGGTAACCACATCTGGTGCTGCTCGAGCCTCATCGATAGTCAACTGAAATACCTTGCTCTTCACCACAGGTGTCTCCGCCTTGCCCTGGTGGCGATCGATAATCCTCAAGGTGGCTGGTGTAGGCGCCACCATTGCTCCTCATGACAGTCTTGGACAATCGGCCTTTTATGGCCGGTCTGATTGTAATAAAAGCAAATCAGTGCACCTCAGGGACAACCCTTACTCATATGACCAGTCATATCACATACAAAATAACCTGAACCCGCTGCTTGACATGCCCCACTGTGCGTCTTGCCGTACTTGCTGCAACGACTTCGACCCTGTTGGCCTCTAGTGTGTGAATCAGAAGCAATAGGCTTCTTAGCCCGACCAACTGCTGTCTGCACCTGCTCTTCCTTGCACTTCTTCTGAAGCTCCATCTCAATCTCCCGTTCCCAATCCTTCACATTCAGATCATTCAGGGTCTTACACCCCAAAAAGCTCAAAAAGTCCCTGATATAATCCCTTAACATGTCATGATATCTCTTCTTCTTCGTCTCCTCATCCGCAATGTATTGTGGAACCAACAGAGCCCTCTCACGGAACTTAGCGGTGATCCCCACCATAGTCTCGTGAAGGTCCTAGAACTCCCTCACCAGCTTCTGCACCTTAATTTCTGGTGCAAACTCCTCATTAAATCTCATAACAAACTCCTACCAAGTCATGGACACTACTGCCTTAGATCCCAATGCACAACCGACCTCTTCCCACTAGTCTTGGGCTCGGTCTCTCAGAACGCATGATGCAAATCCCACCTTTGCCCCCTCAGGGCAGAAGCTCCTTCGTTGAGCATTCTCCATTTCAGCGATCCACCAATGGCTGGTAATGGGGTCCTTAGCCCCAAAGAACTTCGGAGCTCCACATGCCTTGAAATCCCAAAACGAGGGAGTCCATGCTCCTATCCGTCCCGCAAAAATCTCTACTCGAAGGGCCCCGAGTCGCTCATCTAGAAGCTCCATAATCCCCTCCTTGATGATACCAAAAATCACATGGGTGGCCTCAATGATATCGCGAGTGATCTCTGACCTGATAAAATCACATAACCGCTCATCCATTGGTTCGACACCAGTGCCAGAACCAGATCCAGAAGCTCCTCCTCGAGTAGAAACCATACTCAACTGAAATACAATCATACAAACAATCATCATAATACCGAGGATACTTGCACTCTACAGGCCCCTTAAAATTTCCAAGACCATCCTTTCCTTGAGTATAGATCCTGTGCTTTCATTAGTACGAGCCTAATACTACCTTCCACATATATCTATACTTTTCTCAAGAACCATACCGAATCCTCTAATTCACCATACTAAATCCATTCACACTATCCCTATGCTAAACAAAATACATATCTTACTATAGAATTTCCTAGGCTCTCCTAGGAATTCTCAACCGAACCGCCCTGCAATACTGAGAATCTCAACCAATACTGTTGGTTGCCATACGCATGCAAGTTGTACACAAAAATGGGATCACATAGACTGTCGAGTAACGATTCTATCCTAAGTCCACAACCAAACAAGGAATAGGAAATGATGCTAAATTGATCATTCTAGGGCTATATGAACCTAACCGTATACAACTTTTAAAGCATACACTTAGCAATTAACTGAGTCGATATCAATTCCAAGTAGCACATAACAACCAATCCTCCTAGGCTAAAAGGCATCACACAAATCAGGTTATTCTATTATATGATTCTTGAAGGTATCCTTAGCCCTACTCTAGCATTCTATTCACATATTTGACATAATAATTATAACACATGGGTATGGGTATTTTCGAATCCACTTACTTGAGCTCGGCTGATTACACGCATCGCACCCCCTTTCTACTTTCGTAAAAAAAATCTTTTAAAATTTAATTTTCTTTTGAAAGGATTATCAATTCCTTAGTTAGAGTTCTAACACACCCGAAAGTGTTCCCGAATCCCTCAAACGAATGTTCTGATACCAACTTGTAACATCCTAAAAACAGTGATAAAATTTTCATTTTAAAATCATTAATTCCGTACATCATATGTCTCAATGTCAACCACGATACAAATTATCAAAATCATCAGCGTAAAGTAATCATAAGTGCAAAAACAAGAGGGGATGTCGTTCCATCACGTCGGGACCTTCTCTTTCGTACTGGAAGTACCTAAAACCATAAACATAGGCTGTAAGCATAAAGTTTAGTGAGTTCCCCAAAGTACCACATACCATACATACAACTCGGCCCAATCCTGAGGTATATTCCAACCAAATATACATTATTGGGCCCAGTCCTAGGGTTTCTTTCAACCTAATACACAATAATGGGCCCATCCCCGGGGTTTCTCTCAATCCATCAGATAGTCATGGGTCCAGTCCTCGGGTCTAGCTCTGGGGTGTATTTCAACCCGATCATACAAACATGCAAGATTCATAAAGACAACTAGCATCCTACATACACAATCCAGTGGGCCGACATTGGTGCCTTCGACCCACGAGTACAGTGAGATTACTAATCTCAATCTGAAGATAACTGAATCACACACGTGCTTGCTGCTACAAAGGTTCCTCACACTGAACATATCCAAAACCCACACTAATTAATAATTAGGGTAATAACCCATAATCAAGATGCAAAACATAATCTCTCTTACTAAGGGTAAAAGACCATTCTATCCTTTCCAAACAAGACCCAACTTAGCATGGAACAAAATGCACTTCTGGGAGTACACCATGCATACTCCTCCATTACGCCCTGCGTACTGGGTTACCACAAAAAAGGAAACAGGCAAAAGCAGTTACACCCTGCATACTTAAAGGTTAAACCTTGCGTAATCCTTTGTTGTCCAAAACCACTTTTAAGCTCTTAATACTTAAATACTAAACATCCAACTCATAGATCTTAATATTGGGAAGGTCTTAAATGATAAATTCAACAAATTTAATATTTTTCATGGCTTAATAGAGCTTAAAACCAAACCCTAAGTTCGTAACACTCTTTAATAACCTCAAACTCTTGCATGAGTGAGAAATAGCAACAAAGACTTCATTTTTATGACACGAGATCCTTAAAAACAACATAAAGTGACAAACTTGAGCTCTGGAGTAGCTTTTACTCATATGAACCAAACCATGGGACCAAAAGTTATGCAAAACTAAACCCTAGCCTAGATCTAAACCATAGAACCATAAAGGTGTGAGCTTTATTCCTCCATAAGTTGGAAAATGAAAAGAAACTCTGGATCTACAAGCTCCAAGCCCACCAATCACCAATAATGAACTCTTTCTTCTTCCATAATGCACCAAGAACACTCTTAAGGTCGAAAACAGGCTCTCAAGGGTTAGGGTTTTGAAATGACAGAATGAGGGAACAGAGGATGAAGGTAATGGATTTCTCAAGGACTTAAGGTCCTTTAAATAGAGTCTAAATCCTAAAAATTAGAATTTAGGATCTATGCGAGTACGCCAAGCGTACTCCTTATGTACGCCCTGCATACTCAAAGGAGTCCTCAACACCTTTAAATGAATTACGCCCAGCGCACCCATAGGGTACGCCCCGCGTAAGGACCAGAAATGTAATTTTTTTAGAAATATAAGCCATAATTGAAAATACCTGGAAACAAGGGTGTTACACGGATTTACACACAAGTTTTTCCTACATTCATAACTTTGCTTCCAATCACAATTATTTTTTTTTCAAAATCGACCGGAATTTGGCGTCATCAACATCAACACTTAGGGGGTAACTATTACAATTCTTATAATTGAATGGTTTACATATGACATTTGCTATCATTTAATTAGCGAAGAAGTTTTCTTCAATTTAGTTAAAACCTTGTCACTGTATGTTTCCCCTTTATTCGAATCAGCCTATCGTTCAACCATGACGTCTTCTGGTAAATTTCACCCAGTAACTTCATATTTTTCGAACATTTTATTCTTCTTTTTTCTGCCTTTATATATGAATGTGATGAAATTAGGTTACAACATAATGCGAATTAGAGAACTTTTAGTTAGGTCAAATTTATTAATTATATGTTATTAAACAAAAAGCATCATCTATTTTCTAGAAATCATGTTCTTCTTCAAGTTGAGAGATACTAATTTGAGTTTGAAAGTCAAAATTGCTCTTACTTACAAATTGATGTGGTATGTAAAGCTTGTGTTAGATCGTAGATGAGATCAAAGGTGTTTTTATGATGGATTTCACAGAAAAGGAATTATGTGTGTTATGTGAGAGAGGCAGCAAGCTTTTGTTCTGCAACTCCAGTGGCTGCCCTATGTCTCTTCATGAATATTACATGGGTTATAGACCTCGATTCAATGAAATTGGCAACTTCTGTTGTCCTTACTGTGTTTACATACGATCGAATACAGAAACATGTCAATTGAGAGATAAAGTCATGTTAGCAAAGAAAGCATTGTTATATTTCTTAGGTGAAAATACTGCTCAAAAGCAATCTAAATCCTCTTTACCATGTGAAAGTAAACATGAAGGCTCTATATTTGAAGAAGCTAGTCTGATTCCTAACTTTTATTGGGTTTGTGATGGTACTACATGTGAGATTATGGTTGTTTATGATGGTGATGCTTGGGTACTAGCATATTTTCAGTATATTGGATTTATAACTTCTCATAGAGTAGTGTGTGTAACACCCGAGATTTTTCCAAGTATTATGAGTATTTGCATTAATTAATTTATGGGTTGTTTGGTTGGGTTTTGACTTTGGGCCCTTAAGAGTGGGCTGAGGAACCTCGTACGCGGGGCGTACATTGCTATGTACGCTCAACGTACTCAGGAGAAGGAAACGCGGAAGCCATGCACGTACGCCCAGTGTACCAGGGGTATGCCCAGCGTACGTGAGCAGATCCTTAAACCCTAAAATTAGAGTTTGATCCTTATATAAAGAACATAACCCCTGTTGGTTCAAACTCCCTTCACTCTTACCCAGCCACCACGAAAACCCTAGCTCCCTTTGTGTGCCTTTGTGTTCTAGAAGCCATCTGAGAGTGTTTGTGTGTTGTTTTAGTCCGAAAAGAAGAAAGAATCTTGAAAAAGAAGCAAGGATCCACCAAGAGCTTGTAGATCCAGAGGATTGACACCATTTATGACTCTTTTGAGGTATCAAGTTCCATACTTGACCATTGTATGCTTAGATTTGTTTATTTGGGGTTTTTATGTCCTTTTTGACCCCTTAGTTGGGAGTGCTTGAGTATTGTTGGTTCCAGAGCATAAGAGCTGTCCTTTTGGACTCTTAGAAGCACCTAGGGTCATAAAAATCAGATCTTGGTGGTTAAGCCAAAACCATGCAAGGGTTAGATGGTCTTAAAGCTTGTATAATGGACAAAAATCATGTTTTGACCCCAACCATGCATGCAAGCACCTAAAGTTCGTAACTTTATGGCTTTGGAGGTCTTAAAGGACCTGGATCTACATTTTGGATGTAAAGACATAATGGATTAAGTCAGAAGTGAAGTCCCAAGAAAACTGGGTTGTACGCTAAGCGTAAACCCTGGTACGCTGTGCGTACTGGGGTGGTTCACGGTCCGTTACCATTCACGGTCAGTTACCGTTACGGTGAACCTCCGTTTGCAGCCAAGAGTACGCTGGGCGTACTTGCCAGGGACGTCGCACGTACATGTGCATAATGGAAACCATGGGCTTTTGGGCCTTAACGATCTGGGCCTGGGCTTAGGGCCCTGTGGACCACTGAGAAGTATAACTTTAGACTCAGAAATCTGGAACTAGAGCATTGGGCCTATTCGGCCAAGATTGGACCCTTGGAATTATTACCTTTGGACTTGGAGCTTTTGGGCCCAATTAGGGGGATGAGGCCCAATTCAGGAATTGGGCAATTAGTGGGCCTTAAGGAGTCTTTAATAGGCCATTGGAGGACTGGGCTTAATAGATTAGAATTGGGACTCTTGGATGTCCCAATTGGACCAAGGGGTAAAATGGTTATTTTACCCTAAGTTGTGTTATAGACTCTGATAGGGTGTTAATGTGTTTATGTTAGCCGGGAGTCATCAGAGCAGCTGTTAGAGACTACTTTCTGCAAGATTCGACACACAGTTTTCGAGGTGATTTACCTTCCAGTAGAGGTGGGTCTACGACCACAATGTCGACCCACCAGTAGGGATTGTCTTTAGATGATTGTCTGTGTGATAATTTTCTAGGTTGCTATTACCAGATGTGCTTTATGTGCCAGTATGATATGCTGTATGTGATAGCGGTAGTACGAGGGGAATAGTCCCCCGCCTCGGTCGTTAGGACCGAAGGGTAGGTCAGTACCCCAGGAATGCTTGATAGTATGATTATGACAGCATGATTATGATAGTATGATTATGATTTGCTAGTAGTAGGGGATGAAATAGTCCCCGTTTTCCAGTTGAGATAGACCGGAAGGTAGGTCAGCACCCCAGAACTGCTTGACATGGGTAGGTCGGGCTCCCCAGAATTGCTCGACAGTATATATGTTGTTTGGTATGTGGTATAATGGGGGAACTCACTAAGCTTTGTGCTTACAGTTTTCAGTTTTGGTTTCAGGTACCTCTTCATCTTAGGGGAAGGAGCCGGCGGGGTAGCATCGCATCACAGACACACATGATTTCCGTATTGAGAACCCTGGGATTGTACTCTGACAATTTACTAATTGATGTTATATTTTCGAGACTTTTGATCTGTGACTTGATGTTTTGAAATGATATTAATGATGTTTTTTGTGAACAATTTTTAAAGTAATATAATTTAACAAAAAAAAATTTGGGTCTCGATTTTGGGATGTTACAGTGTGCTTCCACAATAATTATTGCTTGAAAAGATGAAATTGAGATTAAAATATTTTATATAATTTCCTTGGATATGATCACTCTACTGTTTACAAATATAGTTGGGACAAAACATTATATGGATTTGTAGTTTGCATGTTCTCTTGCCATATTCCATGTTCCATAAACAAAATGGACATAGCTTGGAATCCTACATGTTTCAATCTTTGTATTTTTTCAATGTTATAAAAAAATATATTATATTTTGTTTTGTTTTGTTGTTTTGATTGATTTTCAGGGCAGTGAAGAAGAAGCAATGACTACCAACAACAACAACAATAGATGATGATTTGTCTCACCAAAAGGGTATTCACATGCCAAAGGTATCAATCACTGAAACTTTTAAAAGTTATATCATTATGCTAACAACTACTAATTGTGTAAATAACTTCGTAAATTTTGTTTATTTAAGCTAGAACTTCCTGTGTGGGGGGGGGGGGGAGATCATCTACAAAGTTAATGCAAGTCAAAAAGACAGTCCCTGCATCACCTGGAGAGTTATGCGGCCTAATGACATGATCATCATTTGAGAATGGGTCCCAAAACAAGCCAAGAAAGTGTTGGACACCAGAACTTCATGAGGCATTCGTGGATGCAATTAACAAGTTGGGTGGAAGTGAAAGTATATATATATATATATATATATATATATATATATATATATATATATATATATATATATATATATATTGCATTGCTTTATTTTATTGTGCAAACTGTTATTATAATTAACTTATTTTTAACCACATGAGCTACCCCTAAGGGAGTATTGAAGTTAATGAAAGTTGAAGGTTTAACCATTTATCATATAGAAGGTAATCTACAATTACATTTCTGAGTTACACATAACATACTTCAAAGGAATATAGTTCACTTAATTTACAATATGTTTGGCTTGTATGCAGAAATATCGGACAACTAGATACAAACCTGAACCTTCATCAAAATTTAAGCTAATATTTCATTGAGTTTTTTAGTTCTGTCAGTTTAGCTGTGTGATTCATAAGAAACTTACTTGTCTGGAAGCCGTTGAATCAGATGATTGATGAAAGTAATCCCAGTTTATCATTCGGTTACATCAAATTTGATGAGGTAAGTTCATACTGTTCATGTTTCATCTTTCCTTGTGCTGAATTAATTTTGAAGTTGTATTATGTTTTGTGATGTATGTAACAGATAGCAAGTCGTTCCAAGGTTAATTCTCCTCTTATTGTGACAATAAAGAATGTCATCCAACAGGTACTCCTAAAGAGATGTAAACATATTATATTTGTTATGTCGGTATATGATATTTAGATTTTGTTATGGTTTATACTTTATACTTTTATTATTGTAGGAGGGATATGGTGCTAGGAGATCGCACATTTCCAATAATGCGATCTACAATGTCAGAGTTGTGAGTTGTTTTTATTAAAGATGGACAACCTGAATCTTGGTGGTTATACAGAACCAGATGTTGTCCAAAGTCATGATTGGGAATGGGATACTGCGATTAGAATTTAGAGAAGAATATGATTTAGATTCCTTACACCTGATGTTTCTTTCTTTCTTAACGGTCAATAGTGATAAATAGGGATGAAAGTGGGTCCAAACCCGGCCCGGATGAACCTGGACCCGGAAAATCCGGAACCGGTTAACGAGATTTTGTAGGACCAGAAACCGGACCGGTATATAGGAACCGGTTCTGGTTTGGTTCCGGGTATGGTACTAGGTAAAGTGGGTCTAGAACCAGAAAACCCGGAATCACCAAAGTGGGTAGGGTGGAACTGGGTAAAGTGGGTTTAGAACTAGAAAACCCAGAAAAACCGGAATTTTTTGGTAATTACTTGCTACTTAGTAGGTTGAACTTTAAACTTTTTCTTATTGATATCTCGACTTCGGGGGACTGTAAGTTTGAATATGAACCCAAAATTGAAAACATTATAGTCTAAAATCAAGTAAAAATTCTAAACTACACTCTGAAAAAAACCGTTTGTCAATCTGACTTTAAACGAATGAGATGTGCATGCTGTTACATTTTCACATAATACAAAGTACAAAAACAAATAGTTGAAAAGTTGAAAATTTTCAGCTTTGATATCCTGACTTCGAGGGACTGTATTGTATTGAATAATAAACAAAAATAACAAAATTATTGTATAAACTCATCTACAAACTCTAAACTACAAGTTGGAAAAAATCTCATGTCAACACGACTTCAGCGAATTAATATGCATGTTTTAACCTCTAAACTACACTCTGGAAATAACCGTATGTCAATCCGACTCTAAACCGGGAAGTTGTGGACCCAGTATGTGATATGTAGGGAAATGAAACTGGGAGTTTGTAGGCCAAGGCAATCCAACTGGGAAGTTGTAGGCCAGGGCAATCCAACTTAGAGGTTGTGGGCCGGGGTAATTCAACCGGGAGGTTGTGGACCCAACATGCATGATTGTATATGTTATCTGTTTGTGTGGTGGTACTTTGGGGGAACTCATTAGGTTTCATGCTTACGGTTTCAATTTATTGTTTCAGGTACTTCAGATGATCGTGGCAAGGCAAAGGCGTGATTGTGCACATCCTTCTAGTTTTTATGATATTGGATTTTGAGACACTCTGATTACTTGATTACACTTTTGAAACAATGGTTTTGTAAACACTTATGGTTTTGGGTTGTTTTTTAAAAGTTAAAATTTATTGTGATTTTTGGGATGTTACAAGTTGGTATCAGAGCCCTGGTTTGAGTGAATTGGATGAACATTCATGTAAATCCATACTCAAACTAAGGATCTGTGAAAGTTTTCAAATTATTTTCAAAATTAACCAACGAAGGATGAGATGTATACGATCAACCGGAGCAAGAAAGTATACCCCAAGTTACCACACTGTTACTTGTTTATGATGATTATGATTGAACTGCATGCTAGTGACAGGCGAGGGATCATCAAGAACTACATGGAAGAATGGCCTGATGTATGATGCCTGATAGCCTATGAGGACTTCTTATATGTTAGATGAAATTGAAATCATTATTGTAGTTGCTTAGTGTGTTCATCATAGTTGTACATAACAAAGATTCTATAACCTGAGAATGTTTTATTTATCTTTGTTTCCTGTTCTTATCTAATCAAGGGCTTAGGGTAGAGTCAAGTATTAGACTATCTATGGGATCCAACGTAATGTATGATTAGCATGCACGAATGGCTGCAGGGTTGGTGGAATTTTCATGAGTGGGTGCAGTTCATAGCAGGTCAGCATGAGGAATAATTAGCCACTCTTGAGAAGGTGAGGATAGGATGAGGGTGTATCCTAGATGCTTATGCTTAAAGGTCGGGAATTTCGTATGAGGATCTGCCTGATTTTATTGGGTCTTAGTTCCATTCGACTCCACTGCTTGAATGTTGCTTTGTTGGACTCATATTTATGTGAGTTAACTATCAAATGAATATGTTAATTTACATGCTACGAAGGTTAAATAATCTTAGAGTGAAGAATTTGGTCCTATTGTGCAACTCTATTCTAAGTCTAACCGTTGTAGGGTTGAGTCTTTTAGTCGAAAGATTATTTAAGTTTTGTTGCATGTATTTGTATTCATGAAGTATTTGTATTTGTATTCTTCAACATCGGATGGCAAGGAAGGTGGGGAATCCTAGGAGAGCCTAGGAAGTGCTTTAGTGTGGTTGTTACGTTGTATAGCGGGAGTTATAAGTACTATTATGAGTAGGTAACTTAGAGGAATCAGGATGAATGTTGAGGAAAGTATGGATAAGTGTGGAAAGTAGTATGGAGCCCATACTACTGGAAGTACATGATCCATACTCGAATCAAGGGAAGTCACAAGGATTCTAAGGAGCTGGTTGAGGGTAGATGTCATGGTTGGTACTATGATTCATGACAATGTTTTGTATCTGTTGATCTTTTGGTTATGGTTGTTTAGGCCGAAGATGAGTCTGGTGATTGTTTGGGCTTTATTGGCCATGTCAGTTTGGATTTGAATGGTCTAGACCAAGGTGAGTTAGTTGATTTGAGGTCAAAATGGCCTTGCCCGATTGTAGTGCAAGTTGAGTCGTGGGACTCAAGGAAGAAGCGATTGTTATGATCGGCTCGAGGATTGCATCTGAAGGCTGATTGGTTGACATATGGATTGGAATGTTACTATATTTAGTTGAGGATATGTTCTTCTAGCTTTCCGTGTTCAGAGGAGAGAGAGGGCAGACATGTGATTGTGAGAGTTGTGATGTAAACCTAGCATGGGGCTAGATGGTTGCGGTCTTTGGCGGTAAAATGGAAGCATGGGAAT
Organism: Lactuca virosa; assembly: GCF_052849685.1. Lineage (NCBI taxonomy): Eukaryota > Viridiplantae > Streptophyta > Magnoliopsida > Asterales > Asteraceae > Lactuca > Lactuca virosa. The sequence continues at coordinate 174,927,256 of NC_136430.1, forward strand.
GCACAAGAGGATTTTGTGGTATGGTTACCTTGATATGAGATCAAGGGTCTGCTTTCTTAGCGTATATGCAAGGTAGGTGTTAGCTGATGGTTGCAGGTGATCAGGGAAGTGAATCGGGAGGGACAACGTTTTTGTCTCTGATGTATTCCGACCAAGAGAATGATGCCTTTTGTATTTATGCATGATTCTTGCGATGAATTAACAATTAGGATTTGTAGGCGAGGAGTGCATGGTTCTAGATAGGAAGTTGGTGTTTTGCTTATGCATTTGCATGGAATTCTTGATGTTAGAGGCAGCCATGATTGGGGAGTCCCCGAGGTCTCCATATGAGATTCAGAATCTCTTTGAGTTTGCTTGGTCTTTATCTAGAAGATCGTCTGGTCTTGTGGTATATATATATATATATATATATATATATATATATATATATATATATATATATATATATATATATATATATATATATATCAAGGGTCAGGGGGGCTATGCATCTTGGTGAGCCAGTTTGAGTTTTGGTCTATTTGCAACGTCAGTTGGTGGTGGTTCGAACCCTAAGTAGGGGAGAAGTGGATATTCTGCTTAGGGGATCAACGATCTGTTCGAATTATAGTTTCATATAAATAGGTCAATAAGCAGTTAGGTCACTCAGGCTTAATATCAATTGTTGAAGGATTTGTTAGCTTGTCGTATAGATTGATATCTATAGTCTAGGTTGGGCAGTTGCTAATCAACCATTCATTTTCAAAATTTAGTATGCTTAGCCCCACGTGGGTTTTGGTTTAGTAGTGTATTGGATCATGGGATTAGTTGTCAGTGCATCCTCGATCTTTGGTCATTTTGTTTATCATCAATAACGGAAACTCGTTGGAAGTTGCGGGTTGTATCAGTTGAAGTTCAATGGATGCGTCGACATATCGTCAGTTTTGGCTTCAGTTTGGAAGATGTCCTTGGGTATTGGGAGTTCGGATGTCAGAGCTACGTTTTTCAAATTTTCAGGTATAATTGTGCCTAGCAGAGTTCATTTTCGGCAGGTTGCGTCGGTTGGGTTGGTATTTGGGTCGATTGGATCAGGGTTTTGGGAACATTTTTTTTGGGGATAATTTTGTAATTCTTCTCCAAAAGTGGGGGTTTTGCAGGCTTAATTGTGAATTGATGGTATCTGTTTTGCTTCATTTATGGTGATGGATATTGTTTTGGTTATTAGGAGAATGTTTCTGTTAGAGGTTGAGGTTCGTCACTTCGTTTGATCCACTGGTACTTCACCCTTTGGGTAAGGTTATGATAAGAAGGAACACATTCGACCTGAGGAGCGATGTGTTTTCTCCTGGGGGAGTGTAAAATGTTGACATTTCAACTATCTATCTTATGTTTTGGTTGCGTACGACCATGGTTTCGTCTGATGACGTATCAGTGGTAGCATGGATTATTGACGGCTTGTGTGTTACAAAATTATATGCATCGTGTTGTTTTTAGGTAAGTGTTGAGTGAGATATTAATTGGGTTCCTGCATGCAGATGGGATGATGGTTGTGTACCTATAGGCTCACTAGGTGCTATTCATGAGTCTTCATGCCCGTGGTTGGATGATGGTGAGAACGGTGTGGAACCATGAGCTTCTCATTACAATGGTTGGATAGTGTTACGGCGTATCGTGAACTGTCGTGGATTACACTTATGTGAGTTGGACCCGACAGTTGTGTAGTGGAGACCCGTGCGTTTGTCTGTTAGTCGTTTGGTGTAGTCAGGTGTTTCAGTAGTGTGGTGTTGTCATTGGTGGCTTAGTGACCTGCAGGCTGGTCAAGCATTTGTAGGATTTTGACTTGTTGGAAAAGTCATGGTTTCTTATCAGCAATTCCTCATGGAGTTTCTTCTTAGTGGATCCTTGATCATTGTTCTGTGAACAGTTTCAAGTTAATGGGGTTGCTAGTGGTGTAGTTCGTTTTAGGACACTTGGATGATTTGTTAGATGATTGTGCACCTGGGCGTGTGAGGGTGTGGATGCCACACAAGATCTTCTTTTGGATTAACCATTATTGTGCTCGTGGGAGCAGTTGGTTAGTGATGAGTTTTCGGGAGGTCGAGTGTGCAGTTGAGCCCGTTTTTAGTATTATTTTAGACTAGATATTAGATGAGTGGTTATGGACAGGATGTTCGGGTTCCTCGCTTCGTAGTAGGTTGACAATATTCCAAGATAAAGTGCCTGAGGTGTGTATACCATACAGTAGTCATCGGTCTTAAAGACTTCAGACTGATGGGTTTCCGGGCTAGTGAGGTTTATCGATGGACTTAGTTGTGATTGTTGTATTGGAGTTCTAGGTTATGAGTAGTGCTGCTAGACTATTGATCTGGTCGTTAGTGGTAAGAGAGGTAATTATTGCAGTTTGAGTAATTTCAGATGATTAGGTTGTGTTTGATACAAACGATGTCTATGTTCCGATAGGTCTCCGAAATCCTTTTGTAGATGCATCAGTTTAATGTGTGGCTTGGATATGTCATAAGGAATTGTGTAGGGGTTGTTTCTGACAGCTAAGTCAAGACCCTTAATTTCGAGGACAAAATTATTATAAGTGGGGGAGAATTGTAATGCCCAATTTTCCGTTAATCACTTAAAAGAGGGATATAAATAGTAGAATTAGTAAAAATATAGGAATATGGATTATTTCATTTTAATTAATGAAAAATATAATTATAATAATGATTTCCATTTAATAGTTCATTAAATAAATAAATCAAAAGATATGATTTAGTAGACTAACAATAGTAATAATAATAGTATGTTTACATGACCTCACAAGTAAAGAAAGGTTCATGAGTGACTAATTAGGGATGTTTTAGAAACTTTTAATGTCAAGATTTTGGTCGAAAGGGTCATATAAACATTTATGAAAAATTAAAGGGACATTATGTGTGCAAGGGAGGAATATGGAGGGGCCATTGTTGTACTTTGGGTATCAATTAACAAAGAGAAATTAAATATCATCCTACTTTTTGTTCCTACAAATCCTCCTACCCAATTAAATAGTGACATGTGTAACATTTAATACTCATTTAATGATATTTTAATATACTAATATGACACATGTCATCATTTAATTGGGTAGGATGATTTGTAGGAACAAAAGTAGGAGGATATTTATCACTGCTGTAAATTTCTTTTTAACGTGGGGTGTACACCTCTTTACCCAAAACGATTAGAAACTTTGATCCACCACCAAAAGTTGAATGATTCGATCTAATATTATCCATTATATATATATATATATATATACATATATATGTATGTATATATATATATATATATATATATATATATATATATAGACATTAGGGTTGGAGCATTTTCTAGATGTTGTGCTGCAAGTAAGAGATCGGGGAAGAAGAGAGTTATAGGAGTCGTCGGTGGTGGGTGTTTTCCGGTAAGGCTATGAGGTCGAAGTCAGTGTAACTTTTTTCGGTAGAAGTGGGTGTTCTGACGGACCATGTGTTTTTCCATTGAGAGTCTCTTCCCGTTAGTTTGAGCTTCACTCCCTTATGGTTCATATGGTGATTCCATCATGATCATGTGGCTTATAGATCTAGCGAATCAACTAAAGACTCTGTCGGTTCTCAAGAAGCTTAGAGGTTCTCCGGTGAGGCTGTTTAGTCCGGATATGTTTTCTGGTGAACCTCCATAGATTCGGTGACTTACCATGTAATGGATTCGAGTTCTGAATAAAACCTAGGAGTTGTGATGCATTCCATCGGGGATTCAAGGAAGAAGTATGGTGATTATGTGTGTGCAATAACTAGAAATGATGACCATGGAATCAGAAGTATTACTGATTTTTATATGGTTATTAATCAAGTAGATATGTATATTTTTTTCAATTGGGAAGGACCCCTTCTGCTAGCTGTAGCTACGAATGGAAAAGTCGGGAGGGAGAGAGATTAAGTTGGTGCATTGAATTAAAAGAAGGAAGAATGTCATCAAGAACACGAAGGTACACAAAGTCTTTTGGCTACGTTTATGTATTGCATTGGAAGGAGTGTTATTCTATAAAAGGTTTTTCTTAATTGATATATTTATGTATAAAGGGATTTAAATATGCTTATGGTTAGTACGATATGGTTCTTGGTTATTAATAAGTTTTATTTTAGAAATAACAAAAATTAAGTATTTTATAAGTATTATTTATAAATGATTTAAATAGAGGTTATTGATATGAATATAGGTATTTAATGAGGCAGAAATCTATCTTAGCAACGGTTGTGGTGCTACTGCTTCGGGTGAGTTTTCCTCACTGTATTGTAGGTTGAAGGCACCAATACTGACCCGCTTGGTTATGTATCCTGGTATATAAGATGTTGTTATGCTATAGTGATATGTTAGATCTGTATCTTGGTATATAGTATGTTGGTATGTGGTAGTGATCTATAGATATGCCTGTTTGTCTGTTGACTGGTTATATGTTTATTTGATGCATGTGGACATAGTGTAATTGGGTTGAGATAGTACTGCTTTGTGCTGCCAGTCAACAAACCGAGGGTAATCCAACTGGGAGATTGTGGACCCATTATGCGATATGTATGGCAATCCAACCGCGAGGTTGTGGGCCAGGGTAATCCAACCGGGAGGTTATGGACCCAATATGCGATACATATGGCAATCCAACAGGGAGGGTGTAAGCCAGGGTAATCCAACTGGGAGGTTGTGGACTCAGTATGCGATATGTAGGGAAATCCAATTGGGAGGTTGTGGGCCAGGGCAATCCAACCGGGAGGTTGTGGGCCAGGGTAATCCAACTGGGAGGTTGTGAGCCAGGGTAATCCAGCCGGGAGGTTGTGGACCCAACATTTATGATTGTATATGTTATCTGTTTGTGTGGTGGTACTTTGGGGTAACTCACTAGGCTTCTTGCTTACAGTTTCAGTTTATTGTTTCAGGTACTTCAGATGATCACGACAATGTGAAGGTGTGATCCTGCACATCCTTCTGGTTTTTATGATATTGGATTTAGAGACACTCTGATTACTGGAATACACTTTTGAAATAATGGTTTTGTAAACATTTATGGTTTTGGGTTGTTTTTGAAAAGTTAAAATTTATTGTGATTTTTGGGATGTTACAGTACCTGCACTAAATAGCAATGTACTTTGATTTTACACCTTTTTTTCAATTTGTTTTCATTTTTTTTACCAAAAACCAAAATATATTGCTATTTGTTACATTTTTCCATATTTAGGTGGTAAATGTTGTAAATAGCAATGTACTTTGAATTTAAACATTTTTTTCCTGTTTTTTGTAAATTGGTTTGATTGTCATTAGGTGAATTTCCCATCTTTAGGTTGTAAATGCAGTAAATAGAAATGTCCTTTGAAGTTAAACATTTTTCTTTTTTGTTCTTTGCAATTTATTTAATTTTTTAACAACACACAAATTACATTACTATTTGTTGCATTTTTCCATATTTAGATGGTAAATACACTAAATTGCAATGTACTTTTAGTTTAGACTTTTTTTTCTATTTATGAAGAAATAGAAGCATGTTGCTATTTGCATTTAACACAATTTTGTGCTGTTTACAGGCTTATTTATTGAACAAAAACGCTGCTGATCGACATCTTTCAACCCCCGCAACGTGGGGAAACCCTACTAGTTAATAAGATTTCACCTTTAGATGTATGTTTCTAGAAAAAGTCACATCAATATTGGGTTGGTTGGAAGAATTAGATACATATAGAATTCTGCGGAAAGCCGTATTCGATGAAAGTCGTATGTACGGCTTGGAGGGAGATCTTTCATATCTTTCGAGATCCACCCTACAATATGGGGTAAAAAAGCAAAAATAAGTGATTTTAGCCCTTATAAAAAGAAAACTGATTCTTGAACCCCTTTCACGCTCATGTCACGTCGAGGTACTGCAGAAGAAAAAACTGCAAAATCCGATCCAATTTATCGTAATCGATTAGTTAACATGTTGGTTAACCGTATTCTGAAACACGGAAAAAAATCATTGACTTATCAAATTATCTATCGAGCCGTGAAAAAGATTCAACAAAAGACAGAAACAAATCCACTATCTGTTTTACGTCAAGCAATACATGGAGTAACTCCGGGTATAGCAGTAAAAGCAAGACGTGTAGGTGGATCGACTCACCAAGTTCCCATTGAAATAGGATCCACACAAGGAAAAGCACTTGCCATTCGTTGGTTATTAGCGGCATCCCGAAAACGTCCGGGTCGAAATATGGCTTTCAAATTAAGTTCCGAATTAGTGGATGCTGCCAAAGGGAGTGGCGATGCCATACGCAAAAGGGAAGAGACTCAGGAGTGGAGCAAACGGGCCCCATCATAAACATATGATTAAACAAAAAAGAAGTATTATAACTAGAAGATGTGAGATATTATAATCGAAAGTGTCACTAATTACCTTTGGTTCATTTTGATAAAACGACATAAACTCTATTTTCTTAGGTCCATTTTCTAGTTTAATCCATCACATTAAGAGGTATCGGTATGCAAAATAAAATGATTCAAGAACTTACCTTGGTTTAGAGTTCTTCTTGGTTATTGTTCCGCTTAATTGATTTATTCTCCATCATGGATTTCAGGAGTAAATAAAAGTGTATCACAAATCCAGTAAACTCCATTCACAAAATTAGAATCCATGTTAAATAAGGGAAAATGAGTGTGATATTGGGTGGTTGTATGTAGTCCATGGGAGATGTTGGTTGCTATAGTTTTGGGTTAAGGTTGTTATATAGGAAGTGGGATATGGGATGGAGGAACGTGACTTGTGCTGTTAACTGCACTGTAATGGCGGAATGAAGGTGGGGACGTTTTCGGGATGTAGGATGAAACATTCCAAAAATTTCGTTTTTAGTTATTAAATAAACCATAGTTATCAAAAGCATTCCATCCGAAAACACAATTCGTAGTATCAAATCATAGTATCTCATCAAAACTCATATCCAAATATCAGAGTAAAAACATCCAAGGCTAAAACAAATGGTGTGTGCACTACAATCATCCCGAGCTCTTCCCCTTGCTACCGGAAGTACCTGAAACAAAAACTAAAAACTATAAGCACGAAGCTTAGTGAGCTCCGCAAATTACCACATACCATACATAACATGCGACTAGGAGATATGGGCCCCGCCCACACTCGATGAGATACGGGCCCCGTCCACCCTCATCTAACTAGGAGATACGGGCCTCGCCCACACTCTGCTATCTCTAAGATACGGGCCTCACCCACACTCAACTGCTATGAGATACGAGCCTCGCCCACACTCAGCTACTATGAGATACGGGCCTCGCCCACACTCAGCTAATCATGAACACATACATGTATCACACAAACAACAAGTATAACTAAGCATATCCATCCATACCATATCAGCTATCTATGAGATACGGGCCTCGCCCACACTTGACTACTAATCAGAATGTCAATCCATACTATACCGGCTATCTACGAGATACGGGCCTCACCCACACTCGACTACTAATAAGATTACATATACGGGCCGGCCTTGGTGTCATAGACCCGTTCCTACTAGAGGAAACTCACCTCGCAAAGCTGACTGCTGAAGCTCACAATGAGGAAATCTCTAGTGGCTGCTCCAACGACTCCCCGGCTATCATTATCATAACAACGCTTAGTCAAAATCCATAATTCTTCTTAGAGTAAAATGACCATTTTACCCCCTGGTCCAAATTGGACAATATCCAAGGTCCAATTCCATTTAATCTTTCCAAGCCCACTAATGGCCCACTAAAGGCCCACTAATGGCCCAATTTTCTAAATTGGGCCCAACTCCTCAAATGGGCCTTACCTTAAGCCCAAACAAGTCATTAGTCCATTATCTGACTTCTGATGGCCCATTAAGGCCTAATAACTACTAAGTCCAAAGATTGGCCAAAACCGAGGCCCAAACGTCGCAAAGCCAAAATCCTGAGAGTACGATCGGCGTACTCCTCTGTACGCTAAGCGTACTGCGGCATGGCTTGTATGCTACGCGTACTGGCTTGTACGCCCAACGTACTACCCTGTTAAGCCATCAAATTCAAAAATGCTTATTCTATTACCTTAAGCCCATATTACAGATCTGAGTCCCTTAACGTGTCTTAACTCATAAAGTTGACTACTTAGTGGCTTGTAACCCACCAAATGAACCCAAACTTGGAATATAGCAACTAACTTCCATGGAAATGGATAGATCTCATGCATGGTCAAAAATGGACCTTAAAGATTGAAACTTTACTTCTTATGGGACTCATATGTCACTAAGGGTGGCAACCCTAGACCTAGAAACGAGTTGGAGTCATAAAGATCCATTCTTGGGACTAAAAAGATCCCAAAACATCTCTACACTTGATCTAAGCATACATGAGGAAATTTGAAAGCTTTATACCTCCAGTGAGTGCCAAATGGTGAGGTAATCTCATATCCTTGAGGTCAAGATACTCAAGTTCTTCTTCTCCAATTTCTCTTCTCTTCTTCCAAGCTCCAAATCACCCAAAAAAGCTTCAAAAGGCCAAACACACAGAAGAATGGAGTAAGAGAGGGTATCTAGGGTTTCTAAGGTTGAGAGGCTGGTAAGAAGGCTAGGATTTGAGTCATAATGTTCTATGTATATGGCTTAAACCCTAAAAATTAGGGTTTGAAATCTGCTCACGTATGCTGCACGTACGTGCATGCGCCTCCCAAATCCAAAGCTCCTCTACGCCCATGCGTACGCCAAGCTTACGCCCAGCATACGTCTTCTGGGCAGCCCAACTACACGGCCCACTTGCCAAAGTCCAACTCAATAATCCACTTATCCAATTCATAGCCCAACAACAAATAATAAATATTTAAAATAAAGAATACCTCAAGTGACGGATGTTACAATTCTCCCACACTTGAATCAGAGTTCGTCCTCGAAGTCCGCTGCATCTAGAAATAACTCCGGGTATTGCTCCCTCATCTCCTCCTCGGGTTCCCAGGTCCACTCCGAGCCCTTGCGGTGCTGCCACTGCACCTTCACCAGCTCAACCCTCTTGTTCCTCAGCTCCTTCGTCTTCTTGTCGAGAATAGCTACTGGTCTCTCTATGTAGTTCAGGCTGTCATCAACCTGTATATCTTCTAGAGGCACAACTGCGGAGTCATCCACTCAGCACTTTCGCAACTGAGAAACATGGAAAGTGCTGTGGATCTGGCTGAGATCTGATGGAAGATCCAAACAGTAAGCAACCCGGCCCACGCTAGCCAAAACCCTGAACGGACCGATGTATCTAGGGCCCAACTTGCCCCGCTTCCTGAACCGGATGACACCTTTCAAAGGTGACACCTTCAGAAGGACCATGTTGCCCACCTGAAACTGCAAGTCTGAACGGCGCTTGTCAGTATAGCTTTTCTGCGGACTCTGAGCAGTCTGGAGCCTGCTCCGGACCTGCTGGATCCTCTCTGTAGTCTTGAGTAGCACCTCGGTACTCCCCATGACCCTCTGTCCGACCTCGCCCCAACAAATTAGGGTCCTACACTTCCTCCCGTAGAGCATCTCGAAGGGTGGTCGGTCTATGCTGGCGTGGTAAATGTTGGTATACGAAAATTCCGCTAACGGAAGATACGTATCCCAACTACCACCGAAATGCAAAAAACATGCATGCAGCATGTCCTCGAGAGTCTGAATCATCCTCTCGCTCTTCCCATCCGTATGAGGGTGGAAAGCGGTGCTGAACTGGAGGTGAGCACCCATCTCATCGTGAAACCACTTTCAAAATCTGGAAGTAAAATTAACGTCTTGGTCCAACACTACCGAAACTAGCACTCCATGACGTGCCACCACCTCTCGAACGTAGATCTCGGCTAGCTTCTAAGCCCATATACTCTCCTAGATTGGGATGAAATGAGCACTCTTTGTCAATCGATCCACGATGACCCATATCGAATCCGCTCCACGTGCGGTCCTGGGAAGCTTCGTGATGAAATCCATAGTGATATCTTCCCATTTCCACATGGGAATCTCCAACAGCTGCATCTTTCCATGAGGTCGATGGTGTTTAGCCTTGACTTTACTGCAAATCAAGCACCATTCTACGTACCATGCTATGTCCCGCTTCATGCAGAGCCACCAATAATCAGGGTGAAGCTCCCGATACATCTTCGTCGCCCCGGGATGGATGGAGAATCTCGACTTGTGAGCCTCATCCATCAGAATCTGGCGTACCCCGCCATAATAAGTAACCCAGACTCACCGGTGCAAGGTCAACAATCCACGACTGTCGTAATCCTTCCATGGGTGATAAAGGATCTCACAATCATAATCCTTCACCACATCTAACCACCGACGCTGCCTCATGTTTATATTCGGCTGATCCATGAGGTATCTCAAACTCTTGTGGTCTGTGTAAATGGTACAACGAACCCCATAGAGGTAATGCCGCCAAATCTTGAGGGTGAAAACCACAGCCCCCAGCTCCAAATCGTGCGTCAGATGGTTAGCCTCGTGAGGCTTCAGCTGCCTCGAAGCGTATGCTATCATCTGGCCTCGCTGCATCAACACCGCACACATGCCCATGCCCATGATCGGTCTGCACACGCGGTTTATGAGGTCCATGAATACGGCAGGATCATTGGTGAGCCCAAACGGAATCACCACGAACTCATAGTGACCATAGCGAGTCCGAAAAGCTGTCTTCGGTACGTCGTCATCCCTGAATCACATTTGGTGATAACCCGATCGCAGATCAATCTTGGAGAACCAAGATGCAACTTGAAGCTGGTCAAACAAGTCATCAATCATTGGGAGGGGATAACGGTTCATCACTATTACCTTATTCATCTCCCGGTAGTCTATGCACATCTGATGTGACCCGACCGTCTTCTTCACAAACAGGATCAGGGCTCCCCATTGCTAAGTGCTCGGCCTGATAAATCCCTTGTCTAACAGCTCCTGCATCTGCGTAGACAACTCCTGCATCTCGAGAGGAGCCAACCGATATGGTGCCTTGGCTATCGGAGCCGCACTAGGGACCAGGTCAATCCTGAACTCTACCTGTCTCTCCGGAGGTATCCCAGGAAGGTCCTCTGGGAACACGTCCGGGTACTCCCGCACAATCGGTACATCATCTACGGTCTCCTTACCCTTATCCTGGGTATCCATAACATAGGCGACATAATATGCGCAACCCTGCTGAAGGTAGCGCCTCGCTCTCGCTGCTGAACATAAAGTCGGTACACCTTGCGGCCTCTCGCCTTCAATCACTAACCCTCCCCCAATAGGAGTCCGAACTCTCACTAGCTACTCTCGCAGTCGATCACTGGTCCATTAGGACTCAACCATTCCATACCCACAATAACCTTATTCCCTCTCAGGGGAATGGGGACCAAATCTACTGAAAAATGCTCATCGAACAGCTGCAGTGTAAACCCCCGATGAACTCTGGCAACCCGAACAGTCCTATCATCTGCTATCTCTACATCTAGCGGACATTCCAGCTCCCCCGGAGCTCCTATAAATCGTTTGCTGAGTACGAGCGACACAAAAGATCGGGTAGCCCCCGAATAAAACAATACCAGAGCTGATATACCGTTCACAAGGAACGATCCTATAACGAAACACATAAACATAAGTAATAATCAACATACTTAAAGAGATAAGGAGAAGATACATACCCGTAACGACATCAGGAGCTGCACGTGCCTCCTATGCTGTCAACTGGAAGGCTCTGCTCTTTGCCACTGGTGCCTCTATCCGGCCCTGTCGGCCGTCTGTAATCCTCAACGTAGCAGGAGCGGGTGCCGCCACCTTCCCTGCTGCTGCTAAAGTCAGCTACTGGGACCTCTTGTGGCCCCTCTGATTGCACTGAAAGAAAATTAGATCAGATACTGTGGTGGTGGTGGTAGTAGTGCAATCCCTGCTGACATGTCCAGTTCGGCCGCATTTGAAGCAGCCCGAACTACCCGCCCTACATGTGCCCTCGTTCTTCCTACCACACTTGCCGCAATGGCCTCGGCCCTACTAGCCCTTCCCTCGGGAATCTACCTTGGGCTTTTTTCCCGAGCCCTCCACGTCAGACACCGTCTCTGGCTTTCTCTTCCTCTCCATCTCTAAATCAATCTCTTTCTCACGAGCCCTCACTATCATATCCCCCAGCGTCTTGCAGCTAGATTGGCTCACAAACTGTCTGATGTCGCTCCTCAACATGTCATGATATCGGGCCTTTTTCATCTCCTCGTCTGCCACGTACTGCGGAACAAGAAGGGCTTTCTCCCTAAACATGGTGGTGATCTCCGTCACCGTCTCAGTCGTCTGCTGAAGATCCTGGAAATCTCTAGCAAGCTATTTCACCTCAATCATAGGTGCAAACTCGGCCCGGAACCTGGCCGAAAATCACTACAGTTCATAGCATCAAGAGCTACAGCATCACCAATACCATGTCTGACCTCCTCCCACCAGTCACGTGCCCTGTCCTTCAGAAGACAGGAAGCAAGTCGGACCTTGTCCCCCTCGGGACATCGGCTCGTACGGAAAGCGTTGGCGACATCAACCAACCATCTGCTGCTAGCAATGGGGTCCCGAGCCCCATGGTAGTCTGGAGCTCCGCAAGCTCGGAACTCCCTGAACGTCAGCGTGCGTGACCCCATCATGGCCGCCACTTCAGTGCGGAATGCACTTAGTCTCTCATCTAAAAACTCCAAGATGCCCTCCTTGATTGTACTGAAGATCACAGGAGTCTGGTCTAGAATGTTGCGCGTAATCTCAGATGAGATGAACACTCTCGTCTGCTTATTAAGCTACCCCGCTCCTGAGCCCGAACCTGATCCCTCACCGGCTCCCGAAGTGCCAACTGGTCTAGTGTGTAGCGTCACCATTCTGAATATACACCATAACAAAACATCAGAATACTCATCATAACTTGAGGGATCTGTCACTCCAAGTTCCCTGGATTCATCTCAACCTTGATTCGAGTACGGATCCTCTGCTTTCAGTAGTATGAGCCCATACTACATTCCACATCTATCCGTAACTTCCTCAAGAAATGCCTCAACTCGACCAAGTCCCTTCTACTACTACTGCTGATCTCATGCTAATCTCATCCTAGGCTTGCCCTAGGGTAATCACCAACCCACTCTCCGCCATAAGCTGCATAAGAAGTCTCTGCTATCTCCCCTAACTAGCTCGCGAATACCATTACATATCACTAAGATTAGATAATTCTTCGAATGAGAGGTCCTACCCTACAACGGTTAGACTGAGACGAAAGCTACGAAATAGAGCTAAACCTAACCTTCTGAAATTATTTAGTCCTCACATTATCTAACTTAACATATTCGTTTACTAGTTAGTTAAAGATAACTAGAACTCCTAAAAGCACAAGGCAAGCAACATTCGAGCATTGAGTAAACATAATCAAGCATATCCTACTCAGGCCATCATATTACTGACTAATCAGTAGCATACAGTTCAATAAGCTCGTACAACAGGCATATAAGGCATCCTTCCTAGATCCTTCGCCCTAAACTAGCATGCATATAACAGGCATACAAGGCATCATTCCTAGATCTTTAGCCCTAATCTAGCATGTTGTTCTCATAATTATATCATAACATAAACTTGTATGGGTAATTTGGGAGTACTTACTTGAGCTCGGCTGATTGCATGCACCACACCCTTTTTTTTCTTTTCAAATTCCTTTTTGTAAAAATGGTTTTTCTTTAAAAAATTTATACCAAGTCCTTTTTGTAAAAATGGTTTTTCTTTAAAAAATTTATACCACGTACACTGCTATTTAGTGCAGGTACTGTAAAAATACAGTCCAAAAATTTTGTTTTTAATTATTAAATAAACCATAGTTATCAAAAGCATTCCATCCAAAAACATAATTTGTAGTATCAAATCAGAGTATCACATCAAAACTCATATCCAAATATCAAAGTAAAAGCATCCCAGGTGTGTGCACTGCAGTCATCCCGAGCTTTTCCCCTTGCTACCGGAAGTACCTGAAACCAAAACTGAAAACTATAAGAATGAAGCTTAGTGAGCTCCCTAAACTACCACATAACATGCGACTAGGAGATATGGGCCCTGCCCACACTCGATGAGATACGAGCCCCGTCCACCCTCATCTAACTAGGAGATACGAGCCTCGCCCACACTCTGCTATCTCTAAGATACGGGCCTCACCCACACTCAACTGCTATGAGATACGGGCCTCGCCCACACTCAGCTAGTATGAGATACGGGCCTCTCCCACACTCAGCTAATCATGAACACATACAGGTATCACACAGACAACAAGTATAAGTAAGCATATCCATCCATACCATATCAGCTATCTATGATATACGGGCCTCGCCCACACTAGACTACTAATCAGAATGTCAATCCATACTATACCGGCTATCTACGAGATACGGGCCTCGCCCACACTCGACTACTAATAAGATTACATATACGGGCCGACCTTGGTGTCATAGACCCGTTCCTACTAGAGGAAACTCACCTCGCAAAGTTGACTGTTGAATCTCACAATGACGAAATCTCTAGTGGCTGCTCCAACGACTCCCCGACTATCATTATCATAACAACACTTAGTCAAAATCCATAATTCTTCTTAGGGTAAAATATCCATTTTACCCCTAGTCCAAATTGGACAATATCCAAGGTCCAATTCCATTTAATCTTTCCAAGCCCATTAATGGCCCACTAAAGGCCCACTAATGGCCCAATTTTCTAAATTGGGCCCAACTCCTCAAATGGGCCTTTCCTTAAGCCCAAACATGTCATTAGTCCATTATCTGACTTCTGATGGCCCATTAAGGCCTAATAACTACTAAGTCCAAAGATTGGCCAAAACCGAGGCCCAAACATCGCAAAGCCAAAATCCTGAGAGTACGATAGGCGTACTCCTCTGTACGCTAAGCATACTGCTGCATGGCTTTTACGCTACACGTACTGGCTTGTACGCCCAACGTACTACCCTGTTAAGCCATCAACTTCAAAAATGTTTATTCTATTAAGACCTTATGCCCATATTACAGATCTAAGTCCCTTAGTATGTCTTAACTCATAAAGTTGACTACTTAGTGGCTTGTAACCCACCAAATGAACCCAAACTTGGACTATAGCAACTAACTTCCATGGAAATGGCTAGATCTCATGCATGGTCAAAACTGGACCTTAAAGATTGAAACTTTACTTCTTATGGGATTCATATGTCACTAAGGGTGGCAACCCTAGACCTAGAAACGAGTTGGAGTCATAAAGATCCATTCTTGGGACTAAAAAGATCCCAAAACATCTCTACACTAGATCTAAGCATACATGAGGAAATTTGAAAGCTTTATACCTCCAGTGAGTGCCAAATGGTGAGGTAATCTTAGATCCTTGAGCTCAAGATACTCAAGTTCTTCTTCTCCAACTTCTCTTCTCTTCTTCCAAGCTCCAAATCACCAAAACAAGCTTCAAAAGGCCAAACACATACAAGAATGGAGTAAGAGAGGGTATCTAGGGTTTCTAAGGTTGAGAGGCTGGTAAGGAGGCTAGGGTTTGAGTCATAATGTTCTATTTATATGGCTTAAACCCTAAAAATTAGGGTTTGGAATCTGCTCACGTACGTTGTGTGTACTCCTTGGTACGATGCTCGTACATGCCTGCGCCTCCCGAATCCAAAGCTCCTCTACGCCCCGCGTACGCCAAGCTTACACCTAGCGTACGTCTTCTGGGCAGCCCAAGTACACGGCCTACTTGCTAAAGCCCAACAACAAATAATGAATACTTAAAATAAATAATACCTCAAGTGACGGATGTTACATAAGAGGTTGAAGCTTGTACTACATGGAGACAAGCTGATTGTGGGGTAAATAGGAAGTAGAATATAAAATTACACAACAACCGTAAATAAGGACTTGTTGCAATTAGGAAAAAATTTGATACAAATCTGACGACTATGGTTTCTAGGAAGGATTTTCAACAATTATGCTTCATAAAGACATATAGTGTATAATTGTGTGGGGATTAACTTGGGCAGTGGTGAAAGTGGTCGCGACATCAAGGACAACCAAGAGATGACTGTCTATAACAGTACATCCTGTAACGGGTGTCGTGACATATCGCTACCTCTAGGACATACACGTTAAAATTTGATAGTATTTTGTAACCAGTAACCCTATCATCATCTATAGGCTTTGTTTAGTTAGTGATAGTGTCGCACCATGACTGATAGGAGTGGTAGAACATAAAATTGATGGAACTACATGGGTGAAGAATATATATATATATATATATATATATATATATATATATATATATATATATATATATATATATATATATATGTACGTATGTATGTATATATATACCATATCCTTTTAACTACAAAAGCATTTTGTAATTTTGCCAAGAGTCGGAAACAACACATTTCAGGATTAGATGCAGTTTAGGCCATCTCTAATTCATTAAATTCTTAAGAGTTTAATAGATTGCTACATCAGTATTCTACTAACTATATCATTTTACCTATTAAACCGTACAATCCATTAAACTCTATTAAAGTTTAATGGATTGTCACATCAACAATTTATTATGTATTTTGATAAATAATATTAAATGTAAAACTTGAATACTACATTAAATAGAAATTAAAAGTTACAAATTACAATTTATATATATATATATATATATATATATATATATATATATATTAATTTTGGAATGACTTGTGTTCATTAACCTGGAGCCAGCCGGGTACTACTCATCAACTGATGGTTAGTCAATGGTTGGTGGTGGTTATCATCGGCTTGCAGCTCCTTTTCCAATGTCATCGTATCTTCCAATATGTTTTCTCCCAACAGAATGCCTCTGTGACAAGTCTTCTCCGCAGCCTTATCATGTCGTTTCCACCGTGATCATCTACCAATTCAATCGTTCTTTTTCTTTCTTCTACCGATAATTGTCTTCTTCCTCTACTTCCGATTCTTCACAACTTACAATGTTATTTTATTCCTCCAGTTTGCGTCTTCCCTCTTCGATTGAAACTTCTACCACCGATGTCTTCACATGTTCGCCATCTTGTTTTTGCTAACTCTGCTTCATTGGATCCGGTTTACCTTTTCCGTTTGGCTTAGACATGGCGCCTCCTAGAAATTTCAAGAACAAGATTCATGGGATGGCATGTAACATCCGGATTCCGATGTATGAATTTTTTTAAAGTGTTTTGGAAAATTTGGTTGGCTACGACGTGGTGAAGGTATCACCACGATGTGGAAAAGCCTATTGGAAGCGTGTATTTTAAATTTGTGCCAAGACGTAGCAATATGTTGGCCACGATGTGGCAAGCATTTTATGAGAAACCCTAATTTTCGGGCCTTATGCCCTATTTAAAGGTAGTAGTTGATAGGGTTTCCCCCATCGTCAAACTCCATCACCTCTAAACGGCCCTTTTAGCAAACCCTAGCCCACTTGAGGCTTTTAAGCTCACTTTTGCAAGCTTGTGGTGGTTTTGAAGGAAGGAAAAGAAGAATTGGTGCTTAGTTCCTCCAAGAAACCCCTCATCATCCTTGTGTGCAGCTTCTGGACTTCTTATAAGTCCTCAAACTCTCATCCTTTTGTTGTATGCTTTTTGGATATAGATATTTTTCCATATTTTTCCCCATTTATGAAGATAGAGTGAGTAGAAGAGATAAAATTTGCAACTTTATGATTTCTCTGAGTCCCAAGAACATTATATCTCATAGATCTAGAATGTGGTTGTGGTTTGGGGATTTTGCATGAATTTTAGGTCATTTTGCATCTTTTGACATATATTTAGGAAAGGACATGCATGGGGCATGCATATCGATAAAGTTTTCATTTTTAGGGATCATTAGGGTCCCTAAAACCCTTATGGAAGTTTCAGGTTGAAGACTTCGTGGATTGAATGATTAGTGGTTGATTCCAAGCATTAAGTTTACTTTTAGGACCTTGGAATTGAGATCTAGGCTTATAGGGATGTCTTAATGGATAAAGTTGGAATCTTTATCCATTAAGACCTTGGGAAGATTTAGATCTGAATTTTAGAGCCATTAAATTGGACGGAAAATGGATTAATCCATTAAGTTGTTGAACTCAGTTCCCACAACATGGTGTTTGGCGGCCACGATGTGGCGAATGGGGAAGGTGCGCGACTATTTTATCCGTTGTAACATCATTAAAATCAAGGTAATTTTTTTTATTTCAACGAAAAAACATAATTGTTTTACAAACATAGTTTCGAATAGTAATAATCACGAATCAGAGTATCCCAAAATCAAATATCATAAAAATCAGAAAGATGTGCATGATCACACCTTTGCTTACCCCCGATCATCTGAAGTACTTGAAACATAAAACTTAAATTGTAAGCCGAAGCTTAGTGAGTTCCCCCAAAGTACCACACACAATCAATACAGATAATGACATGCATGTATGAGCCTTCAGCCTGACTGGACTGCCTCGCAGGGCCTACATCCTATCTGGACCGCTCTTAGGGCCTTCGGCCTGACTGGACTGCCTCGCGGGCCTTTAGTATATCAGGACCGCCCGAGTGTCTTGGCCTTTAGCACAAAGCAGGACTGCTTCAATCCAACAAACCATAACATGTCAATATATACAATAACAATCAATAACCAGCAACACATGTAATCATATAGATCTACCAATATAACGCATACTCAGTGAACACGGGTAATCATACATATATACTAATGTAGCACATAATCAACATAACAACAATCCAATATACCAGGATAAAACTTCCAGTGGGCCGGCCTTGGTGCCTTATACCTACAAGTACAGTAAGAAAAACTCACCTCACAATCTGATATGATAGTAGAAAGACAATACTCCAAATGCCAACTCTACCGATCACCTATACAACAAACAATGATCTGGTCCCAAACTACTGCTCAAAATACCAAAAATGCCCCGAGGTCAAACTTGGTAAAAATCAACAGTCAATGTCAAAAGTCAACCTAGAACTGACTGTTATATCGTGGCCTTCCTTGGCCACGACGTGACCACAAATTGCCAAAACAGACGGGCCTTAGCCCAGTCGCCATGCCGTAGTCACTGTTCCTCGAACAACTTAATGGAATAAGTTGATTTCTTCGATCCTAAGGGATCCAAATTCTAGATCTAGTCCATTCTAGGGTGTAAATGGATAAAGTTTCCAACTTTATCCCTTAATACCCTCCAATGAGCAAAGATCTCTATTTTATGTCCAAAAAGTGCAAAATCTCAACATGGATTAAACAATAAGCTCTTAATCCCTAAATTCCTTTCGTCCAAAACTCAATTCTAGTCCCAAATAACATTCTAATTCAGAAAGTTTCCAACTTGATGACTTTGCATGGCTATAAAGTGTCTAAATCTTAAAACCTAACATTTCACAATGTTCTAAACCACATAATACATGCATGGAGGAAAGTGAAGGGTCAAGATCCCATTTTGATAACTCTAGACATCCCAAAACGTCCAAAAGCGCAACTCATTTGGTCTAGAGTAGTCCAACTCACCTAGACCAATAATATTGAACTAAAAGAACATAACTTCTAAAACTAGCAAGATCTAGAGAGATAATCATCAAGTTCAGAAGTTTATACCTTTTGGGGGTTGTTCAAGAAGTGTAAAACTCATATCTACAAATCTTGGAGACCCTTCCTTGCTTCCCAATGGCTTTCTTCTTTCAATAGTGGACACCAACACCAAAATGAGCTCAAGGCACCACAAATGGAGATTAGGGTTTGTAAGGGACAAAGTGGGAAATGGAGGCTGATGAGGGAAAAAGGTCTTGGGAGTTAATGATGATTAAATAGGGCTCAAACCCTAAAAAATAGGGTTTCCACTAACAGTAGCTACCATGACGTGACACCTATAGCCATGACATGGTGTTTCATTAAAAGCTCGCGACCCATAAAATACTGACACGCCGTGGTGAGGCTCCACCACGCTGTGGCCACCCAGAATAACATTTGACATTTGAAAAGTTAAATTCATACCTGGAATTAGTGTTACAATTATCCCCCACTTGAATCATACTTCATCCTCGAAGTCCTCAGCTGCGAATAACTCAGGGTAGTGCTTACGCGTCTCTGCGTCAGATTCCCATGTCCACTTAGAACCCTTCCGGTGTTGCCATTGGACCTTGACCAAAGGTGCTACCTTTTGCGCAAGGCCCTCAACTTCCGGTCTAGAATCGCCACTGGTCTCTCAACATAATTCAAGCACTCATCGAACTGAATATCATCAATCAGAACCACTGCTGAATCATCAACCAAACACTTTCGATGCTGAGAAACATGGAAGGAGCTGTGAATATGATTTAGCTCCTCAGGAAAATCCAACCGATAGGCTACCTTCTTTACCCTGGATAACACTTGAAACGACCCAATATATCGGGTTCCCAACTTGCCCCACTTCTTGAAGCGTATTACACCCTTACAGGGTGATACCTTTAGTAAAACCATGTCGCCGACCTAGAACTCCAACTCCGATCAACGCCTATTAGCATAACTTTTCTACCGACTCTGAGCTGTCTGCAAACTCTGCGTGATCTGTTGAATAAGCTCTATCATCTGAAGAACTACTTCGGTCTTTCCCCTGACCCTGTGACTAACCTCTCCCCAACAGACTGGGGTACGAAACTTCCTCCCATAAAGAAGCTCAAATGGCGGTGCACCGATACTGGAGTGATAGTTGTTGTTGTAAAAAAACTCAGCCAAAGGAAGGTAGGAATCTCAAATCCCACCGAAGTTTATAATATAGGCTCTCAACATATCCTCGAGCGTCTGGATGGTCCTCTCGCTCTGGTCGTCAGTGTGCGGATAATAAGTTGTGCTAAAATGCAATTTTGTACCCAGTTCCCCGTGCAACCTCTTCCAAAACCGGTAAGTGAACCAAACATCTCAATCATATACAATGGAAACTATAACACCATACCGAGCAACGATATGCGCACATACACATCGGCCAATTTCTCGGCCGAGGAGCTCTCCCGAATAGCTAGAAAGTGGGAACTCTTGGTTAGACGATCAACTATAACCTAAATTGCATCGAACCCCTTAGTCGTACGAGGTAACTTGGTGATAAAATCCATGGTCATCAGTTCCTATTTCCACATGGGAACCTCGAATGGATGAAGCTTGCCATGCCGCCTCCGGTCATATATGGTCAATAATCCACGACCATCGGTAGAAAACCTGTCAATCTCACCCCTGATTCGCTCATGTTTCCAATTCTCCTTCTTGACTCCCTTAGTCTGGGCCTCTCTGATCAGATCCATAAGTGGCGAATCGATAGATATCCACATACATAGGCTCCCAACAAAGGAACAGGTAGACTTGCAGTTGAAAGCATCAGTGACCGCATTCACTTTCCCTAGATGGTAAAAAATCTCGCAGTCATAATCCATGACCAAGTCAAGCCACCTATGTTGTCTTATGTTCAGATTCGGCTGATCCTTGAGATATCTCAAACTCTTGTGATCCATGTAGATGGTACATCAGACCCCATACAGATAATGCCGCCAAATCTTTTGGGCAAACACCACCGCCCCCAACTCTAGATAATGCGTACAATACCGTACCTCGTGCGACTTTAGTTGCCGAGAAGCATACGCGATAATCCTCTCTCGCTGGATAAGAACTTCCCCCCAGACTGATGTTGGGTGCATCACAAAATACAACAAAATCCCTACCACCCTCATGAAGGGTCAACAGTGGGGCCTCATATAATTTATGTCTCATCGTCTCGAATGAAGCCTGCTGCTCAGGCCCCCAGAGAAAATCCACGCTCTTCCTCATCAGACGAGTGAGGGGTACATCAAACTTGGAGAAATGCTGAATAAATCTCTAATAATACCTGACTAAACCCAGAAAACTCCTGATCTCCAAGGGAGACTTCGGAACCTCCCACCACATAACAGCCTCAATCTTGGCCGGGTCGACCAAAATCTTGTTCTGGTTAACAGGGTGTCCTAAGAACTGGACCTCCCGTAACCAAAACTCACTTCGAAAACTTGGCATATAGTCGTTCCCGCCTCAAAACTCCCAAAAGCTCAAGCAGGTGCTCCTCATGCTGCTCCCTAGTCTTCGAATAGAACATGACATCATCGATGAAAACAATAACTAAACGATCGAGCATCGACTTGCATACTATATTCATCAAATCCATGAACGCCGCATGTGCATTGGTGAGCCCAAAAGTCATAAACACGAACTCGTAATGACCATAACGAGACCATAATGTTGTCTTCTCTATGTCCTCCTTTCTAACCCTCATCTGAGGATATCCTAACCTCAAATCGATCTTGGAGAACCAAGATGCACCCTGCAACTGATTGAAGAAATCATCAATCCGTGGAAGTGGGTAACGATTCTTCACTGTTAACTTGTTCAATTCTAGGTAATCAATACACATGCAGTGAGACTCATCCTTCTTCTTCATAAACAAGATTGGTGATCCCCAAGGTGAACTTCTTGGGCTGATGAACTGCTTGACCAATAGCTCCTGAAGCTGAGAGCACAACTCCTGCATCTTTGACGGTGCTAATCGGTATGGCGCCTTAGCAATCTGAGTCGCACCGTGAACCAAATCAATCATGAACTCAACCTAACTTGCAGGAGTCACATTGGGTAATTCCTCCGGAAACACATCTGGGAACTCCCTAACCCATGCTGCAGATATTCCCGATCCCTGACAGCAGAACAAAAGGCTGCTTCAATCCTGGTACCCTCTCCATAAATAATCAGTTCTCCCCCACTAGGGTTTCGAACTACCACCTGCTGACCCTCACATTTAATCATCACACAAAACCCGCTCAAGCAGTCCATCCCTACTATCACGTACCCCAAAAATCTCCAAAACATAACCCCGATAAATGCTCGATGCCGATACCCCGCGTTCGTTGGCGATAGAAACCCGCAATGGACACTCCAACTCTCCAAGAGTCATATAAAAACTTCTACTAAGAGACAGAGACACAAAAGACCGACTCGCACCCAAGTAAAAAAGAACAAGAGCATGCAAGGAGTTCACTAAGAAGGTACCTAGTAGAATCATAAACATAATCATACCATAAAATAATTGACACAATAATAAATCAAAACATATCAGTAATGACGTCTGGTGCCGCCCTAGCCTCTTCCACTGTAACCTGGAAGGCATGACCTCGAGCCTTCGGGGGACTCTGCCCTACCGTGGCGGCCATCTGTGATCCTCAAAGTAGTCGGGGTTGGAGCCTGCACTGACCTTTTAGCAAGCAAGGGACATTGGTCCTTCATATGGCTCACCTCATCACAATGGTAACAAATCCTGGTGCTCGGTATTGGGGCCCGCTAGCGATAATCCCTCGTATAGTGCCCCTCCTTTCCATATTTGTAGCATCTAGAACAAGAAGATCGGTAGACACCCTCATGAACCTTGGTGCACTTGCTACAAGTGCGACCCCTCTGACATTCTGATTGTGAACCAGTGGGCTTGAACTGCTTCGCTGCAGGCTGAGACTGGACCGGATCCTGACGCTGCTCCCTTAAACTCCCCTTATAGTATGACTTCATGAATGAGGCGTACTAGCGATTTGACTGACTTTAGTCTTATACATATAGTAATAATTAAGCTTTTAATTTTACATATAGTATAAGGTGTATTTTAAAATTTTCTAAATACCAGGGTTTATATTTTAAATTTTGAAATTAATATTCAATTAATTAAATTTAAAATAAATTAATAATGATTTAATTATTATCTTTTAGTTAAAAATTAATTAAATAAATTAAATCAATTAAGGATTATCTAATCAAATTAATCAAATAATTTAATCCTAATCCTTACCCTCTAATTTTCAAAAATTAGGGTATAGGTTTATCTAATTTTATAATTATCCATTTTAATCAAATTAAACTAACAAATGTTTAAAATATGGAAACCCTAATAACCTACCATTTTCGAAAATACTTGGGGAGGAAGGCTAGGGTTTCAAAACCCTAGCCCTAAATTTCGAAATCCAAGGGGTGGAGGTTAGGGTTTCTAAAACCCTATCCCTAGTCGAAATTATGGCCTTTTAGGGTTTAATTTCAATAAACCCTAATTGATTTATTCTTCTATTATAGCTATTCAACAGAAAACAAACCAAACGCTCTGATACCACTAATGGGATTTACGTGAACAAACAAAAATAAAACTCTTAATTTTGCATGCAACCTAAATAGGATCTACGCTTTCTATATTGAGACTATAACAAAGAACATCAAAAAGAACCCTAGAAACCATAGGATATTTTCAAAATTTAAAGGAGAGGGCTTTAGGATTACATACATTTTAGTTGTTATAGCAAAAAACTAGAATTCTCCTTTGTTGATCTCTTGGAAGCAAGCACCACAAGTGTCGTGCCTCTAATGGAATCACACCCACACTATCAAGAGGATAATATCAACATAGAGGAGAGGGGAGAAGCAATTTTCGTCCAAGGCTTGTAGAGGAAAGGGATGGATGAAATATGGGACCAAAGGATTACTTATATAGTTGAGGAAACTTGGTGCCAAAGCTAGGGTTTAAGGGATAAGCCCAAGATTCCCTTGCTTGGTGACCAAGCAGTCCAATCCCCTTATCCAAGGGGCCTTGGACGAAATCTTCTAGGCTTGCCCTAGAGATTTTCATCCAACTCATTCCATAAGGTTCTAGAGCCTTTCTTTCTTAACTATCAGTAAATAACCAATCAATCTCTGTTCTTTTAATTAACCCAAATAATCCCAAAATTAATTCCAAATAACTTATGATTAATTCTTAATTAAATAATATGATTTCTAATTAATATATTATTTTCATAACACATTAATAAGCCATTTATTTAATTTATTACTCACATAATAAATTAATCTCTTTCTCTGTAAAATCATCTTGTCCAATTGCTAGGTTTGAGGGCAACCCAAAAGGACTGTGCCACAATCAATTCAAGTCTATACTAGTTTTTGTTATGGGCTTGGACACCTAATCCAACAGTCACCCACTTGGATAAGTCTATAACTATAATATATAGTATAATTTTGTATCGATCATCAAATTCTAGCTTCCAAAAGCCACTGTCGAACTCTGACCCAGTCAGTTACGTGTCGTAAGATAAGTGAACATTTAATCCTTCAGTCAACAAGATATCATTAGAACACGAGACATGGAACAGAATCAATCTCATTATCCAAGACATTGTTTCCCAGTTTATGATTTGTAATGACATAGAAGTTCTAATTGAACACATTAATTTACTCCTGGCCGGGCCCGACACTATAAGTCAACACCAAATCACCGAGGGGCCCAACGATATCGCTTTTCCTGTTAGGGAAAAAGGAACGAATAAACATTGACTTATATGCTTGCACCATATACTTATCAAATTTTGCATGAAAATACATTTTATAACATCAAGTTACTGATGCGTTTACGTATTATCAATGCACAACTAACTTGTAAACTATAACTCATATATCTCCGTTTTAAGATTATAAGATATTATTGTCTCAGAATTACTCCTGATAAATTCCATAAAGTAACTCTTTGAGCGTGGGTTTATCCAATTCTTAAATCTCCATTTCTAAGTACTCACGAACATTGTAGCAATACCATTGCTATGTCTAAAACTCTTTAGACAATCTACAATTCAATTCATGATAGTCTTAATTCACTACTTGCTTCCGAAAGTAAGAGCGACTGTGGAGTTTGAATAATCGAATTATTCGGGAAGTCAAACATGCAAAATGAAACACAAGAATAAACAATTGACAAAAGGTAGTAAACAAACTCCTAAATAATTCTTTATTATTTAATCACCAAAATTCAATTACAATTACTTTTTTTACAAGTTCCAAACAAAATTTAAGTAACTACTAAAACTAATATCATCTCTCAGACCTATGCTCCAGGCATGCTGAATGTGTTTATCCCTACTCAGTTGTGAGTGGATCTACAGGATTCTCTTCAGATGATATTCTCTTTACAATGAGGTGACCTTCTTCTACTCTATGTCTTATGAAATGGTACTTTCTGTTGATATTTCTTGATCTTCCATGATCTCTTGGTTCCTTTTTCCAGGCAACTGTTCCTTCATTATCACATAAAAGTTTCATCGACTCCTTAATGGTTGGAACAACTCCAAGATCTCTGATGAAGTTCTTTAACCAAATTGCTTCCTTTGATGCTTCACTTGCCGCTATGTACTCTGAGTCACAGGTAGAATCATCCACTGTCTCTTGTTTGGAACTTTTCTAAGTAACTTATCCTCCACTTAAAGTAAACACCCAACTAGATTGAGAATGGAAGTTGTCTCTATCCGTTTGAAAGCTGGTGTAACTATACCCAGTTGCTCTCAATGTATCACTTCCACCAAGTACCAGGACCCAGTCCTTAGTCCTTCGCAGATACTTGAGAATATTCTTAACTGCTATCCAATGAGCTTTACTAGAATTTCCATGATAACGACTGACCATGCTCAAAGGAATGGACACGTCAGGGCGAGTACATATCATAGCATACATGATTGATCCAACGGCGGAAACGTATGAAATCTGACTCATTTTTGCTATCTCTGTATCGGTACTCGGACTTTGAGTCTTACTCAGTTTGGTAATACTCTGAATGGGAAGTTCTCCTTTCTTGGAATTTTCATAATAAAATGTTCAACACCTTTTCCAAGTATGTACTTTGACTAAGTCCAATCAGTCTTTTACTCCTATCCCTTATAATTCTTATCCCCATAATATAGGAAGCCTCACTTAGGTCCTTCATAGCGAAACACTTTCCAAGCCAAGATTTAACCTATTTCAAAGTTGGAATGTTGTTTCCTATAAGAAGCATGTCATCAACGTACAATACTAGGAAGGTTACTATACTACCACTAGCTTTGACATATAGATAGGACTCATCTTCACTTCTAGGGAAACCAACTCCTTGACTTTCTCGTCGAAGCAAAGATTCCATCTGTGAGATGCTTGTTTCAATCCATAGATTGATTTCTCAAGAATACACACTCTATTAGGAAACTTTGCATCAACAAAACCCTCTTTCTGACTCATGTAAACATCCTCAGCCAACTTCCCATTAAGGAAAGGAGTTTTGACATGCCAAATTTCATAGTCATGAAAGGAAGTTATGGCTAGCTATATCCTAATAGATTTTATCTTAGCCACTGGTGTGAAGGTATCATCATAGTCAACACCTGGGATTTGAGTAAATCCCTTTGCAACTAGTCGTGCTTTGAATGTGTGCACATTACCATCCATGTCGGTCTTCTTCTTGAAGATCTAGTTGCAACCAACTATCTTCCGACCAGGTTTTTGATCAACCAAATTCTAAACTTGGTTGTCATACATGGACTTGAGCTCGCTCTCCATTGCCTCTTTCCATTTGGCTGCCCAGGGCTTGCCATTGCTTCCTTGTAGTTAGCTGGTTCATCCAAATTTACCAGTGTAATACCACTGATAAACATATCACCATCTATAGTTACATGGAAACCATAGAACTCAGGTGGCATGCTAACTCTACTAGAGCAACGAAGAGTAATGTATTGTCAACTGGGTCAACTCGAATCTATTCCTCTGGTTGAAACCTAGCGTCTTCAGAGGTTCCTTCATCGATTGACTCCTGAATCTCTTCAAGGTCAATGGTGCTCCCACTGTCCTCTTTGCATATGACCTATCTCTCTCTCGAAAGATTCCTCTTCGTGCTACAAAGACCACGTTCTCACTAGGTCTATAGAACAAATATCCAAAGGACTTATGTGGGTAGCCTATAAAAATACATCTCTCACTTCGAGGTTCAAGCGAGTCTCTCATCTAACGAAAGCTTCTCTGCCCCAAACCTTGATATGTGCTAACGAGGGAAATTTCCTTGTCCACATCTCGTGAGGTGTTTTGGAAACCTTTTTAGTTGGGAAAAGATTAAGAATATGCGCGGCAGTATCCAATGCTTACCCCCAGAATGAAATTGAAAGAGAAGCTCGACTTATCATGGAACGAACCATGTCCAACAAGGTTCGATTGCGGCTCTCAGCCACACCATTAAGTTTTGGTGTCCAAGGAGGGGTCAATTGTGAAACTATTCCACATTCCTTGAGGTAATCGTGGAACTTGATACTAAGATACTCTCATCCTCTATCTGATCGGAGCATCTTTATCTTCATGCCCAATTGATTCTCGACTTCATGTTTAAACTCTTTGAACTTTTCAAAGATTTCTGATTTATGCTTGATTAAGTAAATATAATGATATCTACTATAATCATCTGTAAATGTTACATAAAATCAATTTGCATCCCTTGTGTAGATATGAAGGGTCCACACACATCTTTGTGTATGAGGTCCAATAAACCTTCACCTCTTTCACAAGATCCAGTGAAAGTTGGTTTTGTCATCTTACCCAAAAGACAAGATTCGCATGCATCATCTGACCTTAGGTCAAATGATTCCATCACTCCATCCTTTTGGAGTTAGGTGATGTGTTTCTTGTTGATGTGTCCAAGACGACAATGCCACAAGCATTCTTGGTCTATACCATTAGACAAATCAATTTGAAATACACTATTGCCTAAATTGTCTACACACGTCACAATTTTATACACACCATTACAAGGTAAAGTTTCAAAATTTTATAAATTGAAATAGAAACATTCAAATCATTAAAATAATATCTGAAACCTTGTCTAAACAGTGCATGAAAGTAAATAATGTTACGTGTAATTTATGACGAGTAGCAACAATTTATTAAATCTAAACAAACACCACTACTCAACACTAGACAATAAACTCCAATCTTGGTGACAGTTAAAGATCGCATATTAATCATGACCAGGTTCATTCTTCCATGCTCCACCTCCTCACTTTCTCCTAGCCCCTACAAATCAGAACAAATGTGAAAACCACATCCTGTATCAAGGACCCAAGAACGAGAAGATGATGAGTTATTACATGAAATAGTTTATATACATGCAGAAGATGGATTCACCTTTCCATCCTTGATGTCTTGCATATACTTTGGGAAGCTTCGTTTCCAATGACCTTTCTCATTGCAGTAAAAGCAAGTGGCCTATTTGGAATCAGAAACTGGAGGAACATCAGAACTGGATTTTCCTTTAGGTTGATTACTTGATGACCTAGTATGAGACTTTCACATCCAATTTCGTTTTCGACGACCTTTCCTCTTCTTCCACTTTCCTTGACCAATAGCCAAAATGGGAGCACTAGCAGGATTAGTGTTTGAGTTCTTACCCCTCATTCCTCCCTTAGCTTTTGTATTAGATTGTGCAATTGAACCAAGGTGGTCTCATTGTTGTTCAATTGATAAGTTAGAATAAAATGATCATAACAACTTGCTAAGGAGTTCAAGAATATGTCAATATCCAACTCCTCATCAAAGCCCACATTAAGCCTGATAAGGCACTCCACGTAACGTTGCATAATCTGTATGTGGCTACAAACAAATTCTCACTCTTTCATTTTGCATGCCATGAGGGACTTTACCACCTCGTACTTTTCTTGACGAGCTCTCTTATGGTACTTTTCCATAAGGTCCTTGTTCATCTCATACGCCAAGTAATCCTCATAGAATCTCTGCACCTCAGGGGTCATTGTGGTGACCATGATGTAAGCAGCTTTTGTTGCATCGTCATAGTGTTTTTGATAGGAGGCTTATTCTTCAGGAGTGACATTGGCCACTTCGAATTTAATGAGTTCTTTTTCGAGGACATACTATTTATTCTCGAAGCGAAGTGACATTTTGATGTTTCACATACAATCGTTATAATTGGAACCATCCAATATGACTTTGGAGCAGATCGATAGCAAGGAGAAGTTATGATGGGAGGACGATGAGGAAGCAGAAGCATCAGCCTTGGTAGACATCTATAAAAGAAAGTAGTTTTAGTTAGTCAACAATACTCTTTAATATAGAAACCCAGAATAAAATATCAAGGCTAGGATCCAACTATATAATTCACAACTTAGAAAAGGGATTCCGTAATCTAATTGTAAATTTTATAAAGGTAGGTAAATGACGATTTACCAATTCCACCAAAAATAATTGAAATTAAATGAAATTCCTAGATCTTTTGAAATACATTGAAACTATTCAATGACATGTTTAATCTCAGATTATGCTCTTTTATTTGTGACTGGGATGCCGAGGATCACAAACAAGATGTCAATAACCATACAAATGTGCTTGGTAACCTCAATGTCGTTTATCATCTTAATTGATGTGTTGGTAAACCACACACGCTCCATCAACAATGATAATTTATGAGATACCCATTAAGAAAATTTAGATCAGACCTTCAATCGCTACAATCATCTTCTCAGCAGGATGATGAAACATAAGATTGGACGTGAGCTTATTGAGCAAAAAGTCACGTTCATGAATGGTCTAAGGTCTGAATGGAAGGCTGTTGTTTCTACTGTTAAAGCACATGAGTAGTTCAAGAACTACACACTAGCTAAGCTTGTTGGTATCCTAAGGTCACATGATGATGAGGTGACAAAAGAAGGAAAAATTGTCTCTGGAGTAGGTTCGTTGGCACTTGTAACTAAGGGTAAGAAGGCTGCAGAAGATGATGATTTGGAGTTTGAGCTCTCCAATTATGAACTTTCTAAAGAATAATTCGCAATGATGGTGTCCAACCCAAGGAGGTTCGCAAAGAAAAACTTCAACAGGAACAAGAACTGAAACTGGCAGGGAAGCTACAATTTTGACAATGTAAAAGAAGAAAGTGCAAACAGTTCTAAAAAAGAAGAGGACAAGAAGGAGAAAAAGCTCACGGGTGAGTCTGGCTATAATTGTAACTACTGTCATGGCAAAAACCACTTAGCCAAGGACAGTATGCTGCGAACGTTGAGCGAAAAGAAGGAAGGAGAAGACGATGAGACATACCATCTCCGAAAGCTCGAGGAGATAAATAAGAAAAAGAATGCTGATAAATCTATGCCTGCTTTGATTGTGCAGGAAAATAATGTTGAAGATGAGTTTGGCAGGGTTGAAGTCTGGTCCACTGATTCCGAAGATGAAGAGGTTCGCATGCCTACTCATGGAAGAAGTTTCGTAGCAAAGGAAGAAGATTCACAGTTTAGAGGAAGATGCTTGATGGTGACAAATGATGTGTCAGGACTGTGGGGATATGCTACCGACGGTGACCGTGTTTCTGATAGCTGCTTCGAGGCAAAAACTGTTCCTGAGCAAATAAACGAGTGCGAGCAGGTCATCAATAAGGTAAACTCTATTCTCGAAACTCTAAACAAACCCTTATCTCGTTATGAAACTGAACTAAATGATTTAAGATACATTTTTTTCAAGTTTTAGTGACAGTTTAAAAAGAAATCATTTAACAAACTCTAACTTAACCGATCAAATCAGCAGGGTTTCGTCAAAGAGTGGGGAGAGACGCATGTGGATAGAGAAGATAGAGTCTGATTTATCTAAGTCTAGGGATGAGTCGATTTATTTATCGAGGGATAATTTAAGTCTTTTAAAACAGCGTAATATTTTTTGTTTGATTGCCAAAATAATTTATTTCAATATCACTCAGTTGCATCTTAATTGTGGGATTGGAGAGAAAATTCACAAAATGGTTTTGCCCTTTCTCGAATTCAAAGAGGACAAAATCGACGCTGACTGCTACAAGTACGAATCCATTGTCTCATCAGACGAAACTTCAGATGCGTACAGAGTAGGACTAGACAAAATTGAATCATTCATAAAGTCCAAAGATCATAAAAACATGCTCAAACAACTTTTGGATGAAAAAGACAAAGAGAAAATCAAATCCCAAACTGTGCAGAAATTTGACTCATTAAGCACCAAGTTAAATTCAAAAAACAAACTTGATGTTGAAAATGTTTCTGAATTTGACGATGAAAGTGATATGAGTGAAATCTTTGTGGAGGATGAGGTTGACTGTTCTGAGTTTGTTCAAAACGAACCTGTCCCTGCGAAAGTTCTAATTTCTGAAGATTCAATTGAGTTCACACGTATTTCTAAAAATAAACCTGGAGTTTTAAAAGCCAAAGCAACTGTTTTTCCCAAAGTCCAAATTGTTCCTAACCAAGTTTTTGCAATTGAAGGACTGGACATAAATCAAACAGCTGAATTAACGTCCTTTTTCAATGATGACAACAAAGATGGATGTGATAAGTACTTCTGGTCTGCTCCAATCGACAATACAAACGAAACCAAAGGTCTATCCGAAATGACCTCATGGAGAACAAAGAGCAGATACGTAGCAGAACTCCTAAACAAAGTTAATTCAAGCTATGAAATGGGAAGTCTAAGTGGAATTAAGAACGTTCCAAGTGATACATCGTCAGTTCGGACCGATATTACCAGAAAGCCAAAGCCTAGGGCCAATATTCACAAATCCTCAGAGCAGTTCTCGGCTCAAAAAGGCCAAAGGAATGCTAGATATAACAAGAATCTTAAGGAAATAAAGCAGTTCTGGCAGTCTAGAAATCCAAATTTCGTTCATAAAGAAAAAGTCAATCCAAATGCGAAAGTCTCTTCGTCTGCGAAACCTAAGACCTTTCAACAAAATCATGCCCCTAAGGTCTCGCACCAAAAAGTTTCTCAAAAATCATCTTTTCAAAATCATGTGAAACCTGAGCAGAAAACCAATTCCCGCTTACTTTCTAACAAACATGTTTCGCATTCAGTCAAGGCTTCACAAGACATTAAAGGCAAAGGAAATATGCTTTCGAAGTCTAAAAATCCTCTAAAAAGATTTGAAGCTAATCTTAAGCAAGTTGAGAAAAAGGTTGTTAAACAGCAAATCCAGAATAAACAAAAGAAACCATCCACCAAAGATGCGAATTTAAAAGATAATAGGATTACCGTTTTTAAAATCACAAAGAAAGATAAAACAACCTTAATAAAATGAACATATTTGGTTGATCCTTCTATTTATTTTCCTGTGAAAAACTCACAAGGTCCCAAACAACTTTGGGTTCCTACAATTGCTTAACTTTCGTAGGTAATTCGTGACAAACAGTTTGACTCAGAATGGTACATTGATAGCGGTTGCTCGCGTCACATGATAGGGAGGAAGGAGGAATTGCGATAATACAGAGAACTAAAAGACGGTGGAAGAGTGAAGTTCGGAAATAACTCACTTGGAGAGATTAATGGATATGGGATGATCACTAACGGAGAATTTTCAATTCGCAAAGTGACATATTTAGAGGGATTGCAGCACAATCTTATAAGTGTTTCACGGTTAGTTGTTGGTACAGGATTGAAAGTTTCGTTTGATGATGAAGGATCAGAAATCATGGAGAAAAAGACAAAGTCGGTACTTCTAAAATCAAAACGCAAAGGCGAAATGTACCCACTAAAAATTAATCCTATCCGAGGGAAGCTTGCCATTTTCCTACTGACGAAAGCACCTACAGATGATAGTTGGCTATGGCATCGAAGACTTTCGCTCCTCAACTTAAAAGATATCAACAAGCTTGTTCTTGGTGATCACGTGTGAGGGCTTCCTCTCTTAAAATACGACAAGGACCATCTCTGTGCTGCATGCGAAATGGGGAAGCAAAGCAGGAAGAGTCATCCAACTGTAGTGAATACGAAAGTCATTGAACCACTCGAACGTTTGCACATCGACCTTCGTGGTCCTTCTGCGATTGAAAGTATTGGTGGTAATAAATATATTCTCGTTATTGTAGATGATTTTTCTCGTTTCACTTGGGTGTATTTTCTTAAGAAAAAATCAGAAGACACTCCAAAGTTAAAAGACTTCATAAAGCAGATTGAGTTACAATTGCGAAAGTTGGTTCGCAACATTCGCAGCGACAATGGGTTAGAATTCAAAAACCAAGTGTTTGAAGAAATTTTGACTGTGAAAGGAGTAACACACAACTTTTCTACTCCTTTACTCCACATCAGAAAGGGGCCGTTGAAAGGCAAAACTGTTCATTGTGTGAAGCAGCGAGAACCATGCTTGCTTTTGCAAATCTGCGGCTTTACTTCTGGGCCGATGCAATTGGAACTGCATGCTTCACCCAAAACCGTTCAATTCTCAACAAGAGATTTTATATCACTCCTTTTGAACTCATAAACAAACAAAAACCTAACGTAAAGTTTTTCCATGTGTTTGGTTCCAGGTGTTTCATCTTCAACTCTAAAGAACAAAGGAACAAATTCGATGTGAAAGATGACGAAGGTATCTTCTTGGGATACTTGCTGACCTCCAAGGAATATAGGGTTCTGAACAAAAGATCCAAGAAGATTGAAGAAACCTACTATGTCACATTTGATGATAATTATTTAAAGAGGTTTCAGAAAGATGATAGTCAAACAAAGGAGATCTTTCCACAAGCGAATGCAACAACAATTCCTCTCTCTAAGACGAATTCATGAATCTTTTCGACGAAACAGAAAATGCAATTTCGTCCGATTCTAAGGAAGCTGACAATAAAGTCGACGAATTGAAGAAATCATTGATGACACTGCGAAAGATCTGAACCAAGATCCAAAAAATACGAATGTCCATCAGGCTACGAACACACAGTCCAGGGGGAGGGTTCGTCTTCAACCACAACACCGAATGCACCTGTTCAGGGGGAGAACGAAACCCCTGAAACCCCTGATTTCAGTTTACAACCACCTTTCCAGGGGGATAATCCGAATCCAGAAGATGAGTATCATACATCATTCGAGGGGGAGAATGGAAATGCGAATGATGATTCGGATGAACAATCAGAATTTAATGAAGTGAATGCGGAATTGAATCCATCATATGATCCAAAATACCCTCCATTAGCTAAATGGACCAAAGATCATCCGAAAACTCAACTTGTTGGAGATTTGTCTTCAGGCGTTCTTACGAGAGCTCAACAAGAAGCGAAGCGAACTTCACTATTCTCTAAAGTGGAATTTTGCATGTTCAATTTGTTCATCTCCAAAATTGAACCTAAAAATGTTCAAATTGCTCTTGATCACTCTGATTGGGTGCAATCCATGCAGGAGGAGCTCAATAAGTTCGAACGAAACAAGGTCTGGAGACTTATTCTCACTCCAAAAGATGCATCTGTTGTTGGTCTCAAATGGGTATTTCGCAATAAGTTAGACAAAGAAGGTAACGTCATACGAAACAAGGCACGACTGGTTGTCAAGGGATATTTCAAGGAAGAAGGCATCGACTACGAAGAAACCTTCGCAACAGTTGCATGGTTGGAATCTGTTCGTATCTTCTTGGCATATGCAGCGCACAAGAACTTTGATGTATACCATATGGATGTCAAATGTGCATTTTTAAATGGGGAACTTGAAGAGACAGTGTATGTAGAACAACCACCTAGGTTTATAAACGAAAAATATCCCAACCACTTCTATATTCTGGACAAAGCAGTCTATGGTCTGAAGCAAGATCCGAGAGCCGGGTACGAAACTCTTACTCGCTTTTTAAAACAGGCTAACTTTAAACAAGGTTCGGTGGACCCAACCTTCTTTCGCAAGAAATATGGCGACCATTTGATGATCATCCAAATCTACGTTGATGACATCATTTTCGGATCAACTAACCCAAGCTTAACTGCTGAGTTCCGAAAATTGATGGAAACGAAATTTGAGATGAGCTCCATGGGTCCGATTAACTTTTTCCTTGGCTTGAATATAAGGCAGAGTCAGGAAGGAATCTTCATAAATCAGGAAGCTTATACGAAGACCTTTCTTGCTAAGTTTGGAATGATGGGATACTCAAAGGTAAAGGTTCCAATGGCATTCGGAACGAAACTAACTCCATCCCTGGAAAAACCGGCTGCAGATATGACTCTTTATCGTCAAATGATAGGTTCACTAATGTATCTAACTGCTAGTCGACCAGATATCATGTTTTCCATTTGTTATTGTGCTAGGTTTCACGCTAATCCTCAAGAACCTCACATGATCGCTGTCAATATCATATTCAGGTATCTTAAACGAACATCTTCTCTTAGAATATGGTACCCCTCAAAGTATGGTTTATTTGTGCAAGCATTTTCGGATGCTGATCTTGGAGGATGCGGGTTAGATAGAAAGAGTACAACTGGAGGATGCCAATATCTTGATGGAAAACTTGTCAGTTGGTAGTCCAAAAAGCAAACATGTGTTTCCTTATCAACAGCTGAAGCCGAGTACACTGTTGCTGCCTCTTGCACTTCTCAGGTCATATGGATTCAAAGTCAACTTCGTGATTATGGCCTGAACATGAAACGAATTCCACTATATTGTGACTCCGAAAGTGCCATTCGCATTTGTCACAAACCAGTGCAACACTCAAAAATGAAACATATAACACTTAGGTATCACTTCATCAAAGATCATGTGGAAGATGGTAATGTCGAGATACATTTTTGTTAGATCCGCTGATCAATTAGCTGACATATTCACAAAATCCCTACCTGAATCTACATTCAATCGTATTCTTCAAGGCTAAGGAATGATGGAAGCTGAATAGATTCCAAAACCACTTTCGCTTTCATAGTGACACTTTCGTATTTTAGTTACACTTTCCCTTTCGTAGTCTATAGGATGTCATGCCAATTGATGGGAACGCTCGAAGTAATTCGGAGTCATATTTTTGTCATGCGAATCGGTGTGAACGCTCACAGTAATTCATAGCCCTCTTTTATCTTGCGAATTCATACGAAAGTTCATAGTGTCTCACGATCAACTGTTCACTCATGGTTTGGAACTTTTTATATCCTTTTGTAAATTATGTATTTATTTGTTTGTGTTTTATTTTACTTATTTCAAAATACCAAAAATATTAGATAATTGAGCAGGTTTCATATCACAAATCTTGATGATCTGAATTACGAATGATGGGGCTGGTATAAACTTTCTTATCTATGTACTAGTTAAATGTCCCTAGAAGCATGATGCTGAATGTTGTCTGAAGCCTCAATGACTCTATGTTGAAGCCTTAATGATCCGATAACACCAATCGTTTCTCCCCAGTTAGGTTGTTCTTTCACATAAGTCTTGATCAACCTTACTCTTCTCATTATGAGTTCAGAGTTCACTGCTTGGTCACTTTCGCATAGCAGAGGTACACTATTTTCTTTGGAACCACCTCATACTCTTCTCCATCACTTTCGCATTCACCAATGTAACCCTCGAGACTCTCAAGTATTACCACTGAGGTTAATGTTTACACAACTTCTGTGTTTATGATCTTCAATTCGTTATCCCCACGAATTGAGTGAAACCCAAAATCCAACACACTTGTACGAATTGACGGTGAACAATATACATGTTCTAGACTTTTCCCCAAGGAATTAATGAAACTCCACCTTCATGATCTGTACAAAGAAATCTCTTTTTCTTTTGCGAGATCTTAATGAATGTTCTAGACCTAAGACGTTTCTACCCAATAGATCCAGTTTTTATTTTTCTTAAGATTTCTATGCGAATCCTTGTTACTTAAAATAATTCCAAAGCTTACTTGTTCAATTGACTACACTGGTCAAACAAGTACTTCATTCGAACTTTCAGACTTATATCAAGTTTCGCAGTTTCGTTGGAGATAGGACCACCCAATAAAGCTTTTTAAAAGATGGCTTTCACTGTTTCTTAATAAACAGATGATCGTAGTTCAATGGGAAACCACACAGACACTTCTTAGTCTCTCTTGACTTCGAAGGAAGAGATCGTTGCCCGGGATCCACTGTTTTGTGTCGTAAATAAGACGGTACTAAAATCCCACATATATGTTTTTCTTTATTTCTCTATCTTTGGCACACTATCACATGAAGATCTTTGTGATTTTCCAAAAGTCTGGTTCGTGGCACTTACATTTATTTTCAGTTTCGCACTTCCACTGAGGTTTACTTAAAAGCAAAAGCTCGTATCTGTCTTAACTGTGAAAGGGGGTAATTAAAGCGGCAATCCTAATGGATAAGGTTTCAAATAGGCGCATGAAATTTGAAACGACGCCTGATTTTCCGCCGCCTGACACCTTTTTATAGCGTAACAGTTGTCATATCACGCCTTTTTAGACGACGTTTTAGACGGGAAAATGCAACTGTCACCCTATTTTCTCTCTCCTGGGTACGCTGTAAAGGGTTTTTCGACGATTCATCATTCTTCACTATTTTCAAAAGATTTCAAAACCCTCAGGCGATTTTTCTCTCTACTGTTCATCATCCTCTCCAACAAGCATCCATGGCCGCCTCATCATAAACTCCCTTTGTTCAAGATCAATCAGCACAGTCGTCGCTTCTCGCCATCAAGCCAAATCAAAACTTGATTCTCGATCTCGAACCTCTCAATTACGACATCTTTCTTCTACCCGTTGTGGAGTGTTTGAAATATTCCCCTCTAGTTAAAGCTTTGACCACATCAGAGATTGTTCCGATGTCTCTCTTATCCAAAGCCTACTCGTCTACTTGCTACATCAAGGAGGAACAAAGAATCACCTTTAAAATTCACAACAAGAAAACCTCGATTACCAAGTCCCGATTCTGCACCTTACTAAGGCTTGCTCAACATGATGATTTGGTTGACCCAAAATCTGTCTCCATCGCAGCCATCATGGAGATGTTTTACTAAATGGGGTACAAAGAAACCCTAACTACCATCTCTAAATTCAGGAAACCCAATCTGCCACCTCAATAGAATGGGCTTTTTACCCTACTGTTCAAAAGTTTCTCTGAGCGTGTGACTGGCTCAGATTGTGCCAGTAAGTTATTCATGAACATCATGTATAGGATCTACATGGGGATCAACATTGATTTTGGTGCTGTTATTTGGGCTCAGTTGGTCCAAAGTACCCATTCTACAACCCGACACAGTGAAATTTCCTATGCTCACTTCTGGACAGTCATCGTTCAAAGGGAAATTGAGAAGCTCCAAATTCCGGTGATGCAACACTCCTTCATGTCTTCCATTTCAATATTCCACACTAAAAACATCATTCTTGCTGACAACTCAAAGTTCTCATTCGTTGGCTCCATTCCTGAAGCCATGTTTCGCGATGTCCCTGCCGCAAGCAAGATTCTTGAATCTTACAGAAAACTTCCAGTCTCAGGATTTCGTCCTTTAACTCCTGAGATGCAATCGATCATCAATGAAGTTGAAAACCAAAGAAAGGAGGTCAAAAGGGACATAAGAAAGGAGAAAAGCAACAGGATGCGAAAGTTGGTCCGTCTGGCACTTCTAAGTCACCAAAGAAGGGTCGTAAACGAAAGTCTGATGAAGGCACCTCCGAACCTCCTCAAGTTCCTAAAAAAAGAAGATTAAGAAAGTGGCTCGCAAACCCAGAGGTCCAACACCGAGTGACAATGAAGATTCGCAGTCGCACACAATTTCAGAGATTTGTGTTCATAAACAGGTTTATAATGAAGATGAGGCAGAAACTATATCTCAACCGAAGGTTTCACAAACAGTGTCTACGAATCCTGAGCTAACATTTGAAATCCCAACATCTATTCCGATAACAAATGACCTCTTTGAAGATTTTTTTGTCGCTTCTCGTACTGCCACTGTTTCAACACCTATCACCATTGCCCCTTGCCCACCAATATCCGTGGGGGTTTCGAAAACCCACACCACACTGTTTACTGATTCAACCGCCACTACTTCTACCTTCACTGTTGATCCTCCAGTAACTGCCAATGCATCTAATGAAGGGGCAGATGCTTCAGGATTCACAGCTAGTCTTTCCACTCCTCTTGTCTCTCCTTTTCGCCAAGATGATGCAGACACAATATATGGCGATGATGGTGACGCAAACTTCACAGGATTCACTTACAGTCCATTCAACATTTGGACTGAAAGTAATGATGAAGCTCCTATCACTAAAGGGAAACTCAAGGCGATAAATGAGAAACTGGACTCGTTACTCCAAGCCTCTAAAACATTATCTCCTGATGATTATTCACAAGCATCGATGAAGTCCATTCTTGAGGCCCTTACGAAGGAGCACTCTGCCAACCTTGAAAAGATGAACAAGGCGGTAGATGCTTCTAATTCAGTGTGGAAAGAAACGACCGAAAAAGTCAATAAACTAATTACAGATGCTCGCCTGTTCATGGAAACATTTCAGAGCTCATCCGAATCTAACACAGCGAAGGCCAATGAAGCTATTTCTAGCCTTGGATCCACTCTTCGCTCTGAAAGAACAAAGCTTGAAGGTGTTCGTACTGGCATCCAGTCTAATCACTCGGAGTTCAAAACCGCCATTTCAACTCAAATTCAAAAACTTCAAGATGACTTGGCGAAAGTCTTAAGGATCAGCTTGCAGTGGCTACAACGAACAAGCAAGCTCTCGCAATGAAGCTTGAGCTGGCTGAAAAACAAATCACTGACCTTCTGTCAGAAAAGGCTGTTATCAAGAGCTGTATAGCGGATGCGAATGGCCTTCTCTCCGACATCATTGAGACTCATGACTCAATGATCACTATCTCTGTCAGGAAGTATTTATCCTAAAAAATTAAGGTCGGTGTTCGCAATGCTGAACCAGATTTAGGGTGTTTCGGAGTCAAGCACTAATCGAAAAACAAGGGGAGAAAATGTAAAGTTAATTCAGAAGGAAAACCCCAAGCCCAAGTCAGACAAAGAACCGAAGGGTAATGTAGCTTCGGATTTTAAAGGAAAAGAAAAGATCTTCAATAAAGAGCCAATTATCATTAACGATGAAGATGAAGAGTCTGATGAAAATGAGCTAAAAAGGCGAAAGGAACGTGAAGCTCAGATGGATCAGCACCAAAGAATATTTCGCGAGGCTGAAGCGAAAGAAAGAGCTGAACGCGAAGCTCAGGTCACGCTGGAGAGCCAAAAGCTTTTATTTCCAGTGTGGATTCTGAAGCGAATTCAAAGTGACGTTGTAGATATGTCAAGTCAGTATTGGCTGGAACCGGTTGTGTCATTCGATCTTCAAAATACACCAGATTCGCAGTTGGACCTGCCAATAACTCCGAAAGCCTTCAATTTTCGCTCCTTTGTGAAAGTAGCGAATGTCCCATCTACGGATAGCGGCGCATATCATTTACTCTTTTCTTTATATCTCAATAATATGAAGCCACAATACGAAACGTGGAGTGCTAGCAAGATTACAGCTGTGAAGGTCATTGGTCCAATCGAAACTGACAGCTTCCCAAATGCGAAGTTCAAGGTTGCGAGAGGCTCATCCAGTCAGATTCACGAGTTCACTATCGCTGATCTGCCTTGCCTCAACCCTTATGACTTGATCATGCTTTACAATTTATTTCTGAGAGAGGACAGAAGTATGAGCCCGTTATTGCTCACCTCAAGCAGATGATAATTTTGTATATTCAAGAGGTAAGAAAAATGGATGTGGAAATTGCTGCTGTTTTGCGAAGGAAGCCAGTTTTATTGCTAAAGAAGTACCAGAAGGTTTTGAGAAGCTAAAGCTTGGGAAGATACAAAAGGAAGGATGGTATGTGGCTTTTCAGTTGAAAGAACGAAACGATGCAGACTATCATAAGGATTGCTTTTTTCTTGTTGATAAGCATCTGTTCACTACATCTTGCCTGGAGTATGTTTTGGATATGGTCAACAAGCATAGGGGTAACAGCAAAGGCGACAAGAAGTGTTTTTCGGATATGATTCTATGGTATATCCAGGTTCGTAAGGTTCTGCTAAGCATTATTCCGAAAGTTTTTGATGTGCAGAAGCGAACTCAGCCTTGAAGGACTCTCGCCTCAATTGAAGCAAAGGGTAAGTGTTACGTCATTATGATTGTTTGTTTAGTCCATTTTGTATGCGGGCTGGGCCTGTCCACCCATTATATATTATTAGGGTTAGAGTATTTAAAGTGCATGCATGCACCGTATTTTGTAACTTTGGAAATAGTCTTGTAACCGTACACGCCTCTACAGTAGCAATTCTTCATCGAGTTCTTCTGAGGCTGTGGCTTATAATCATTAAGCACATTTTGATCTATTTGTTGTGTTCATATTCTTACTTGTTTTAATCTATTCGATCTAACTAGGATTCAATCCTAACAGGATCCTTGGACCCACTTGGTCCAGCACTCTCCTTGTTCACATTACTAATACAGCAATCTTTCTTGAAGTGACCTGGTTTGTTACAATTCCAACAAACTAGTTTTTCCTTATTGTTGGAAGACTTGTCATCCTTCCTTTAAACTTTCTTTTTCCATTAGATTTATTGGGATTCTTTGAACTTTGCTCCTTCAACCATGTTCACAGAAGAGGAACCAACTTGATTCTTGCCTTTACGATTGTTATCAAGTTCTTGAGTCCTTAATGACTCTTCAATCCGTAAATGGCTTCC
Source organism: Lactuca virosa (assembly GCF_052849685.1). Lineage (NCBI taxonomy): Eukaryota > Viridiplantae > Streptophyta > Magnoliopsida > Asterales > Asteraceae > Lactuca > Lactuca virosa. Next base: position 174,969,506 of record NC_136430.1, read on the forward strand.
AAGTTGAGTTAAAGTTAATTCCTCTTTGTTATGTTTCAGATTGTGTTTAAAATCTTTCCAGCAAAGGGGCAGTTTGTCAATGATCACAACCATAGAAATGGCTTCATCCATTTTCAGAGTGTGTTGAGAAAACTGTCCTAAGATCTTCAACATTTCATGGAAATGTTCCATAACAAGCCTGGATTCAGATAGCTTGTAACTCATAAAGTTACTGACAAGAAACTTCCTACTTGAAGCATCTTCAGTCATGTACTTGGATTTAAGAGAATCCCACAGTTCTTTTGCAGTTTCAACATTTTGATAGACATCAAACAGAGAATCAGACAGACCATTACAAATATGACCACGACATATGTAGTCATCATTGTCCTACTTTGATATTCTTCTTGTTACCTCTAAAGTTTCATTTTAAACAAATTCTGGCATGGTTCAAGACATAGACCACTTTCAAAGTAGTAAGGAGAAAATACATCTTCTTTTTCCATCTACGAAAATCTTGCCCTTCAAACTTGTTTAGTGTGTTAAACTTGCTTGTTATGTCCTTCATATAATTGTCACTTCCCATGATCACAAGAATAATTTGATTCTTGTTATAAATCTACTTTGATTTTTGTTAGACATTTGAGATTTTAAGCACTTGGAAACTCTAAGATCATGTTTAATACTTTCAAATCGAAATATTTGGGTACTATTCCCAAATCCTCAATTGGATAATACTCAGAATTTTGAGAGCAAGAAAAGAGAAAGCGAAGGTATGTTTTTCATTGTGGTACCAAAAAGTTTTGACTAAAATTTTCTTAAATATGTATCTTGTCCCAAAACTGTCACCAACAGTCAAACCTGACACAAAACATTCGTTTTATCTACGGGATAAAATACCGAACCGACAGGTAAAACACAAAACTGCACACATTTCGATCTGAAACGTTCCGATACATTCCGATGTGAGTCGTTCCACTTCGTTCCTAACCATTGGAAGTAAACATTACCGTTCCAATGAATTCCGATCCATCAGAAATGAATAGTACCATTTAGACTTGTTCTGAGTCATCGCAAGTAAAGAGTACCGTTCCAATGAGTTCCAATCGATCAGAAATGAACAGTAACTCTTCAACACGTTCCAATTCATCTCAAGTGAAGAGTACCGTTCCATCGAGTTCCTATCCATCAGAAGTGAACAGTAACTTTCCAGTTACGAAATCATTTTCGTTTCGAACTCTGTTCTAGTTACGAACTCATTTTCGGTTCGATACCAATTCCATTCTGAAATCAGCTTCGGTTCGATACCAACTTCATTTTGAAATCATTTTCGGTCCGATACCAATTCCACCTTGATATCATTTTCGGTTCCAATATCATTTTTCCCTTACTTTGAATCTTGTATAAACTTAAACAAGTATGTACTCCATACCTTCCTTACTTGTTTAATATTCATCAAGATTGATTTGGTCAACAAGTCAATCCATTACACTTAAATACTATTAGTGAAACAATTCACCAACATTATATACCATTTTGGAGGAGTAAATGCATGAAAGTCTTCAACTTACTTAAAAGGTGTTTGGTATATGTGTGGGAGGTTGTGGGTTTGAATCATACTTCATCTATTTCCTAAAAAAAATCTCATTTTTTTTGTTCTGACATGTCAGCAGCCGCATCAGCACATGTCCGGTTGGCATGCCATGTGGCATAGGTGACCTGCTAAAAAGGTCAAAAGGGAATGACTTATCCGGTTTCTTGAGCTTTTCTATTAAAAAAAATTAGGACTTTACTATAGAAAACATTTTTTTTCTATGACAAAAGAATTAAATTTTGGCTTCTTCAACACAAAAAATGCATGATGAGGTTATTTAAATTGGGTAAATTAAAAAAAACATAAATCCCAAACCATGGTCGTATGGGGATTAAACTCTCATTGATTCGATTTTGTCACGTGCTGACCACATCACCACATGTCTAGTTGGCATGTCATGTGACATAGATGACATGCTAAAAAAGTGAAAAGAGAAAGACTTATCCAGTTTCTTGGGCTTTTCTATTAAAAACAATTTAGAAATTTTTTAAAATTTTCTTAAAATGTTGGAACTTTACTATAAAAAACTTTTTTTTTCTATAACAAAAGAAATTAAAAGTTGGCTTCTTTAAAACAAAAATGCATGATGGGGTTATTTAGATTAGGTAAATAAAAAAAAAACATAAATCCCAAACCTTGGTTGTATTAGGATTAAACTCTCGTTTATTCGATTCTATCCATATTAATGATGAGCTTAATACATTGAAGGGAAAATGACTTATTAAGGTAAATAACTTTTCGGTATGTTCACATCTGAGTAGTTATCTTTTTTTTGTACACATCTAGGTAACAACACCATAACCCACTGTCTATTCATCTTTAGTGGGTTGTGGTGTTGATTCGACGGAGTTGAATGACCGAAAAAATAAGGGATGGTGAAGATGTCGATATTACTAAAGATGGAAAATAAATAGATTTGAGGAGGATGAGAGATAGGATGGTGAGGAGATACAAATATGTAGAGTCTATTAATTTTTTCTAAATATATAAAGAATAAATACATAAATAAGAAAATTAATTAAAAATAAATAAATTAATAAGGGCACAATAGTCTTTTTTAGGTAAGACATGGACCAAGCGCGTAACAAAAATAAACAGTGAGGATCATCCGAGTTAAAAAAAATTATTTAAAAAATAAACAGTATGGATCATCCGAGGAGATACAGATATGTGGGGTCTATTAATTTTTTTAAATATATAAAAAATAAATACATAAATAAGAAAATTAATTAAAAAATAAATTAATAAGGGCACAATAGTCTTTTTAGGTAAGACAGCGACCAAACGTGCAACAAAAATAAATAGTATGGACCATTCGAGTTAAAAAAAATAAGTTAGGGACCAAAAACACAAATTACCCGAAACCACAGGGACCATTCGTGTAATTTACTTTTATTTTTTCGTTTTGTTCATATTTGGGTAACTATTTTTTTTGTACACATCTAGGTAACGAACTTGTTGAAAGTGTTCACATCTAGGATTTAACCTGCTACAGCAGGTCATAATGGTCATATGTGAACACTTCCAACAAGTTTGTTACCTAGATGTGTAGAAAAAAAGATAGTTACCTAAATGTAAACATACCTAAAAGTTAATTACCTTAATAAGTCCCTACGTTGAAAGCCATCTCCTTACTTTTTTGCCCTGTGTAGATTGGTTTTAATATTTAATTCACTTCACTTAAACAAAGTCAAAACTTTTGTAACATATATAAAATTTAATTTAATAATAAGAGTTAGGGTACTGGTCTCCACATACATCATTGAATTATTATATGCATTGTATTATTACATGGGATTAGTAAATTTTAAAATTTGAAAGGCCCATTTTATATTTTTGCTTTGGGCCTCTAATTGGCTTACAGCAGCACTTTTTGCCCGTTGAACTCCAGTTAAATCCTCATAGGCAAATATCCACTACTCTCAGTTTTTGCCAGGCAAACTACGGCAGCAGAAAACGAACGAAATGCAGAGTAGTATATGGTGAGCAAGAGTAATACTCATTCGGTCGTTGTGTGTGTGTTTCATAGGGTTCGACTCCAGCTGATTTATAGGTGAATTGAAACACAAAGACCTGATCAATTTGGATATTCTGATCTAATCCTAATCTATTTAGCAGGATCAGTAATCCCAAAGAGTAGCAATTCAGGCCAAAATTTTCGGTGGTCAACGTTCAAGCGTGGATGTGCAAGTTTGATTGGTTTCTACCCCGATCGATGCAAAGTTGCAAACATGAAAACTGCGCAAACTGGTGCCACTTCACAAAAATCTGATGCGAGAGTGTTGTTACTTTCTTAAAAGATACCCTCTCAATAAATATAAGAAGCTCAGATGTACATATTCAAGAAGAATTATTACGTTTAAGGGACATATACCTCATTGGAAACTATTTGCCATTAATATATTAGTGGAATATATACTTCTATGTTGTCATCACCAACCCACCCATCCTCACCCCCTATATATAGACCTCCACCATCGTTCCAAATCTCACTATCTACGATATCCATATTCTTCACTTCCATAACATCGGAAATAAAGCATGTCGGGTGTTTGGGTGTTCAAGAATGGTGTTGTTAGGCTCGTGGAGAGCCGAGGTGCTGACCCCTTGCAAGGTCCAACTCGTGGCAAGGTGCTGGTGCACCTACCCACGAACGAAGTGGTCACTTCATACAAGGTTCTTGAACGAATTTTAACGTCTCTGGGATGGGAAAGGTACAATAACGATCCTGACGTTCTTCAGTTTCGTAAAACAATGACAATTCACCACATATCTCTCCCAAAAGACTTCAATAAGTTCAAGTCAGCGCACATCTATGATATCGTGGTCAAGAATCCTAATGTCTTTGAAGTAAGGGATACCTAATAAACTCCCGGTGGTCGTGGTCTTGCATACATGGCTGATTACCTGGCTCCATCTTTTCTTTGTGATATGTGTGTTTTGATCGTTCGTATTATGTGTTTTTCGTAATAAAAGTTTGACTTTTACTGTTTGTATATGGCTTTCAAGTATTTATATATATGATCTGGAATTGTATTTTTAAAATGTACAGTAACGTTCTTGCATGTACAAAGTAAGCATTCTTCTAGTTTTTTGATCATACCTATAAATGGCGTACGTTGACATCATCTTATTTGTTGTATACATTTTTATGTTACTTGTATATTGAATTGTATATATGCTTTAACCACTTGAATATTTATGGTAATTTTTTTCTCTAAACAAAAAACCAAACTAATTATTTTATATACCCTTTAAATACCCTCCTATATATTTCTACTTTTCTTTATATTTATAAGATCATCACAAGTTATATTTATAAGATCATCACAAGTGTTAAAATTAAAAGATAAGATGAGGAATAAGAATTAATACTTTACATGATAATCATTGAAAAGATAGAAGAATTAAGTAAAAATAATTTAATTTTCTTTCTTGAAAAACTAATTAACAGACTCCTTTTATAACACACAAGTAAATATTTATGGCAACGTTAACAAGAACGCATGTGTTTATCAGTGTTGGTCTTTACCCTAATTTTAGGAGTTCCTAGAATATTTCTCTCTCTTTCTTCCTATATCTCTTACATATCGTATTCACCAGCACTATACGCCACACGCTTCTTCCGAGCGGCGAATTTAAAAAGTAAATCACATGATTCACTATTTAAATAAAACCGATAAAAACATAAAATAAAAAATACTAATTGCATGTTCGAATTAGATTGAATAATATATGCAAAATTGTTTTTTACAATTGTACCCGAAAAAGAATAAGTATTAACAAAATTTCAATAACTTTGATATTCATGCATGGTATAAAATTAACAAATAATGATTAAAAAAATAAAAAAGAAAAAAAAGTGAATACAACTAAACCTACAACTACATTATCAATTATCAATTCACGAATCATGATAGTGGTCATCGTGGATATTTGATGCTCATGGAATATTGAAATTGGAAATAGAATTTTCATATAGTTTATTTAAATTTTACAAAGTTAACTAAATAGAATATTTATCGCTAGTGGCAAATTTGATCAACGATCGTGAAGATGGGAGGTTAATGTGTTGTGAAATGATTGACTCATTGTTTCACTTTTTTTAATGAAATTTATATTCGGCTATGAGTATTGCATTATAACTTAAAAGTACTGGGCTATTAAAATATGGAGTATGAGTTTTAAAATTTTGATTTCTATAATTATTTTTGTTAAAAATATTAAGATGTTCCTTTAAATATTTTTAGGTAGGTTGAAATTTTTAAATTTATATAACTTGTTACTAAAAAAAAAAAATCAGGAGTAAAAGATCCAATGAATACCATTAAAGAATACGAACTCTAATAACCACTCATTTATAACATACTATTAGATTATTTTTATATTTTTAAATATTTTAATTATTTTTTAGTTTTTATAAATAGGAAAATCTATAGGGGTATTATGGTCAATATGCGTAAAAGATATTTGTACCTAATAATTATCATATATGGTTCTCGTTATCTCACAAACATAAAGCTCCACAACAAGTTTCTTTCTCCTCTACTTCTCTCTTCTAACACGCCGCCAACTTCGGCCATCGCCGACCACCGTCGCCCACCTCAGATCATTGTCGGTAAACATCCCCACTATCGCCTCCTCCTTCTCTCGTCATTATAGTGGTTCACCTTCATATATTTCTTGTTAATTTGTATGAAACGCCACCAGATTTTGTTCAAATATCGTCCAGATCTAGTCCACCACCAACCTCCAACGAATTTCCACTATCGCTATGTAACACTCAGTTTCAGATTCGCTTCTTTATTCAGGGTTGCGGTCCAATCTTCAGTGGTCATGAGGCTTAGGGCCTTGGGAAAGGAAGAATTTGGCCCTTCTCGGGTGTGGGTGTTATGGTCTAGTTATTCCAAGTGTTCGATTGTGTCTTCGGAGGCCAATTGTATAATCATAATTTGATATTTTCGGTCTTTTATGGATTTTGGGTTTTGTTCGGGAAGTTTTAAGGCTTGGGTGTGTTGTTAGAAGCGTAGGGCTTCTCGCCACCTTTTCATGGATATAAGGTTCGTTGGAAACGGACCTAAGATGAGGAAGTTATGACATTTTGAAGAATTGGCAGAATTGACCCCTAATGGAAATAGTTGGCGAGGCGGTCCCATGTAGGCGAGGAAGGATACGCGTGTCTAGATGGGTACGCCCAACGTAGTTGGGGGTACTCCCAACATAATGGTCAGAGTGCCAAACCCTAATTTTAAGGGTTTGGGCACTATTTAAACATCTTTATGAGCTCAAGGCTCTTTCATTCTCAGCCTCCTCTGCCTTCTAAGCCTCATTTCGAAAACCCTAACCTCATTTTGAGTGATTGTAAGATCTAAGTGTCTTCTTGGTGTATTCTTGCTCATTTTCAAGAAAAGGGTGTTTGGTGCTAGCTTGTGGTTCAAGGGAGGACGTTTAGATCCATACTTTTGGCTTCATTTACAGCTCATAAAAGGTAAAAGGTTCTAACCTTGCTAATTAGAAGTTGAGATCTAAGATTATGTGGGTTTTGGTCAGATTTTGACCTCATTGGTGAGACCTAGTGGTTGGATACCACTCCAAGAACTTTTAGTTGCTAATCTTAGCATTTATGATGATATAAGTTCATAATGTTCCCACCTTTAAGGCTAAAAATCATCCATACATGTTTTAGGTGGATTATGTTGGGTCTTAATGGATTAAGTTGGTTGTTGGGTCCCATAGAGTCATGCAAATGCATAAAGGTGCCGACTTTATGCATTAAGAGCTTAGTTGGAAGCTCTTCTGAGGTTTTGATGGAAGGACTTAATGGATTAAGTCGTGAAATAAGTTTTAGACAAATAGCGGTTACGCCCCGCGTAGCTGAAGTGTGACAACCGTCAATTTTTGGTCAAGTCAAAGTCAACTAAAGTCAACAAGTCAAACCGGTCAACTCATCTAACCCTTGTATATTAGGGTTTAGATTATGTTTCTTATTGTACAACTCGCAATCTTAATACAAAGTATCACTTAGAGTTTTCACGTGTTCGGAAATTCTAAACCCTAATCAGGGCAAGTGATGAAAATACTCGATAAAACATTATTCCATACCCCTCGGGGGCGTATAACATTCATAACGAGACTTAACGTGAGGTACAAACCTTGCTTTACGAAGCCAAAAACTCATAAAGGTCGCAAACAAAATCTCTCTCAAATCTCTCCCAAATCTCTCTAAGTATGTGAGATCTCTCCCAAATCTCTCTAAGTATGAGAAATCTCTCCAAGTATGTGAAATCTCTCCCAAAACTCTCTAAGTATGAGAAATCTCTCCCAACACTCTCTAAGTATGAGAAATCTCTCCAAGTATGTGAAATATCTCCCAAATCTCTCCAAGTATGTGAAATCTCTCCCAAAACTCTCTAAGTATGAGAAATCTCTCCAAGTATATGAAATCTCTCTCAAATCTCTCTAAGTATGAGAAATCTCTCCAAGTATGTGAAATCTCTCCCAAATCTCTCTCAAAATCTCTCTCAACTTTTTATAATCACTCAGGGCATCCTGACCCTTAATTTAGTTGAAAACCGCTCGAAAACGGAAGTTTATGCGAAAAACAGCCTTAAGGAGCTGAACCCTCTTAAGGAGCCGAACCCTCTTAAGGAGCCGAAACCTCTTAGGAACCGAACATGGCCTTAAGAACCGAACCTCCTTCTAGAACCGAACCTCCTTCTGGAACCGAACTACCCTTCGCCTTCGGTCCCTCTTCTGATGTGTCCGCCTGCGAGCCTGCTCGGACCGAGCCCTCCTCTCGGTTCTAATCCATCAGCCGAGCCCTCCCTTCGGTTCTAAGCTCCTAAGACCGAACCTCGCCTCCTGACTTCGGAATTTCGCAACTTCTTCCCGGTTTTTGACCCAATCTTCGTTTTAAGCCTGTTTTTCGTGATTTTAACGCGGGATTTTCACCAAAACTCGTATTTTAACATAAGAGACTGTGACATCCCCATTTTCACGGCCAGAAAAGACCGATTTTTTTGTTTATACTTTATAAAAAAATCAGAGTACTTCTTTTAATAAAAATGTTGCGGAATTTGTTCCCAAAAAAACATGATAAATACGTTATCAAAGCATTTCCGAAGAAATGTATTTTTATTCATTTAAAACATTTTGGATGTCATCGTCAATACAGAAACATAAGCATAAACAGAACTTACATTCATTTACACTAGTGATCTACATCTCTTTTAAATCTCTCAGTGCAAAGTAGCTTCGTATCGACACCTGTGATACAAATAAGCTGGAGTGGGTCAGGTTGGGAAACCTGGTGAGTACATAGGGTTTTCAACCCACAATAATATAATTATTATATTTAAACATCAAACAATCAACCCGATTACTCATCCCCGTTATCTTCTTTAATATTCCTTAAAGAATTATCTTAAGGGTCATCTCCTATATCATATTTACCTCTCATCTTTCTACCTCACATTTCCTAATATGCTCGTTCCTAAGGCATGAATACGTAGTTACAACGTCGCCTGAACTCGTAATTCATAGTAAGGGTTAGAGTATCATCGCATGAATATACAGTCACCACATCACCTGGACTCGTAATTCATCACCTACAGGTTATAAGTCTGCTGGTGTTTCCACGGGTTGTCTAGAATATTCCGTGGTCGCCATCTATACTCTAGTAGATGACTACATCTCCAAATTGTCGGACAAGGTTATAGTATCTTTCATCCTACATCACCGATTCATCATCACCTATCCATCACCTAATTATCATCACCTTCCTATCATCACCTATCTCTCATCATTTTATTTCATCACACACCAACTATTTCGTCTACCCATTTTTATCCCAACGTATTTGCAGATATAAAATAAATATATATTTAAATCATTTAAAACATGTAAAATCATTCATCAATCATAGACAGCAAGTATTCAGATAATATGCACACATAGCACGTAATTTATATAAAATACTTCATATGTATGTGTAAGATGAAAGGGACCATGCACTCACCTGTTAAAGTGATGATTCCAAACTCAGACAGCGCTTCGTTACTCTTAAAACAATTTCTTTCGACAAAACCTAGTATCAATACCACTAGGGTTTAGTCTAACGTTAACCGCGACTAATTAATAGTCTAGCTATTATTATTATTATTATATAAGCGTTAAACAACACTCTTATATAACTCATAATAATATCCCAAATAATTGTTTTAAGGTCCTAATAATGTTACTATAATTAATTAGAAGTTATATTAAAAATAGCGTAGGCGTAGCTCACTTACAGCGAGTTTTTATTAAAAACCGGGCTTCGCTGGAGCAGCTTTTCCGAGCCGAAAGCTTTTCTTCTCGGAGCCGTCGGGCGCTCCGGGGATTTCTTCTCGTGCTAGGGAGGTTCCCTAGACTTGGGAGGGGTTTAGGGAGGTTAGAGAGAAGTTAGAGAGAGAAAGAAAGGTTTGAAGGTGTGAGGAAATTATGAAGAATTCATCTCTTATTTATAGGAATTGTATAGTAAAGTAGTCTCCAAGCTTCGTCCGTAACTTTCGCATACGAGCTCTGTTTTTGTCTGTCTTTTTACCGTTGAGTTCCTATTAATGAGATCTTCAACTCTCATTTAGACCTCGTTGGCTAATTCTCATTCTATCTCGGATTTACAAAACTGTATCGAATTCGCCGTGCTTGAAAAGTAGAGACTAAGCTTCGTCCATAACTTTCGTATACGAGCTTCGTTTTTGTCTGTATTTTTACCGTTGAGTTCCTATTAATGAGATCTTCAACTCTCATTTAGACCTCGTAAGCCAAAAACCGCTCGAACTAAAATTCGAATTTCGGGCTGTACACTGCTAAGCCGAAACTTCGAAAAATCATAACTTCCTCATACGAAGTCAGATTTGGGCGTTCTTTTTATGGACGCTCTCGGTTTAACGTTTTCTACGACTTTCGCTTAGATCACTAAGGCTAAAAGTCTCTCCATCGTAAATTCACTATTTACGCTTCCCGGTGCCGTGCCGGTTTTGCCGTAAAAGTTCGACGGGCCATAACTTCTTCGTTATAACTCGGATTTCGGAGTTCTTTATATGTACGGAAACCTTGAGAAATATTATACGACTTGGTTAAGATTATTTATTATAAATAATCTTTTGCCGGAAATTCGTTTTCGACACTTATTGCCTCTAAATTGACTAGCCCGGATCTACGGGCGTTACAATTATCTCCCCCTTAGGATGATTACGTCCCGGAATCATCAATGAAACAGGGTTGTATAATGACTCCATACGTTATCTCTTCATCCTAGGTATTAATCGTAACTTTTATGGTCCTTCAAATGTGTATCTAACTTTTGGTCTTCTTGACTGCAAGCGGTGCTCGAACTTGCACCTGCTCGTTAGAATCCAAACTATGACATTCGAGTCACAATCTCGATCCTTGATGGAGACTCCTTCTTCTTCTTAGAAAGCTTAAGATAAGCTCCTCTGTTACTACAACGTACCGATGTGTAATATTCTAATGACCTGTCATCGTGTGCTTAAACTCAAATCTCTTAGAGTTAAATTCCAGAACAAACTATACCTTCCTTCATGTTCTAATGTGACATAATCACATCTTAAAACTTAGTATCTCTAGCTACAAGCCTTTTTAGCGACAATCGCGATACTTCTATTGATCGCTTTGATTTCAATCTTTTGGTTTAAGTCGGACGCTACATCAAACTTGGTTCTCTGAACCACGTAACCTACTTATCGTAGTTGAACTCAATTTGATATGACCACTAGGGTCGGAATAACAATCATCTTCGATGGTAACGACATACTCGAATAAAACGAAATCAATTACTAGCTTCTTGGTAACCTTGTGACTTTCCCTGATCCAAGCGTGAGTCCTGTGCTTCCGGTAGTATAGGCCTCTACTACCATTCACACCTACTCATACTCGTCCCAAGTATTGTCTTGCAGTTTTTCCAAGTCACCATACAAGAAAACCACACAATAACTTAACACATCAGATAACAAAACGAAGGTTTTATATTATTTCTTGAAACGATTACATAGGTGTTCAAGTTCACCCTAGACTATGCCTCTACTAGGCTACATCATACGAAACTATGGCTACTGCATAATCCGATCTTCGGGTAAGAAGTCCTCATTCTTGATTCCTCGCGTTGTTGTCTGCTTCATCGAGGATCATGTGGAATGCCCTTGGTTTTGGCGGTGCATTTGGTCTTGCAGCTTTATTTTTCTTTGGACAGTTCTTTGAAATATGCCCATCATTTCCACATTCGTAGCACTTCTTGTTGTCGAATGTACAATCTCTGGAATAGTGACCGGTCCTACCACACTTATAGCACGTCACTTCTCCATCGCATCTTCCGAAGTGCTTCTTCTTGCACTTCTCACACCACTTGGCTCCATTCCTTCGGTCGTCCAGGTTAGACTTCGAGAACTTTCCCTTATTATCAGGTCTTGAGGATCCTTCCAGCTTCCTCTTCTCGCCAACTTCAACTTTCTCCAGACCCTTTTCTCTTATTTGGGTCTCAACATTCTTGGCTGCCCAGATGGCGGCTTTCAAAGTGGTTGCTTGTTTGACCATTAGACCAAAGTCCGCTGGTAATCCATTGGCAAACCTGTTGACCTTGGAAAGTTCTGTTCGAACTAAATAAGGAACAAGCTTCATCTTCTCCGTAAAACTTGCAGCGTACTCGGTGATGTTCATTTTTCCTTTCTTTAGGTTCTGAAACTCGTTGTTGATCTCTAGTAGATCCTGCTCAGAGCAGTACTGCATTTTCAGTTGCACCAGAAAATCTTCCCAAGACATCTTACTTGCTTCTCCCTTAGGCATCGTATCTGCCAATATCTTCCACCAGCTCAAGACTCCCCTCTTCAGTTGCCTGACCGCAAAGACGGTTTTCTGCTTGTTGCTACAGTCGCAACTCTCAAACACCATCTCTATCTCGGAGATCCAGTCCATAATCTCAACCGGCTTCGGGCTTCCAGAAAGACTTGGTGGTTTTGCACTCAAGAAGTTCTTATACCTTCGCCCATCCTTGTCGTTTCCCCTCTCCGGGTCATCCCTTTGTTCACCTTGAGTCCCTACTTGACTCACTTGGCGGCTATAGTTCCCTTCCTCCGATTGCTCGGGAATCGGCTTGGTTTGCTCGATGGGCATGGTAGGTTCGTCCCTATTTTCATGCAACATCTGTCTCATTTCCTCCCTTTGTTCAGCTAACATAGCCCGAATCATGGCTTGTACTCCAGCCATGGTGACTGGCTCAGGCGCAACTCCCATTACAACAGGTATTTGCTCAATCACTGGGGGCTGTTGATTCCCATTTCCGTTTGCGTTCACTACTCCGCTTCGGGTTCTAGCCATTCGATCTATAGACGTTTGGTGTATAATGACGATAATTAAGATAGGAAAGATTTTATTTACGATCGACATGTAAATCTTCCTATTATTCCGAAAAGTTACATGGCAGTTCTAATACCGTATCTAAACGTTTAGAAATCTAAACACATAAAATTTCCAGATCCGGTCGGCAACAGACCATAGATCCGTTCAGACATTTAGCATCATAAATCATTTATCACATAAAAGCATGTTAGGCATTTTCATTAAATAAGCTAGTGCTTGTGTCTATTTAGGTGTATTACCTAAGACACACTCCTCACAATCATTGCTTAGCATTCTAAGTTTAAGTCTAGAAATAAATCCATATTCCTAGTTCGCTTAAACTAATGCTCTGATACCAACTGTGACATCCCCATTTTCACGGCCAGAAAAGACCGATTTTTTTGTTTATACTTTATAAAAAAATCAGAGTACTTCTTTTAATAAAAATGTTGCGGAATTTGTTCCCAGAAAAACATGATAAATACGTTATCAAAGCATTTCCGAAGAAATGTATTTTTATTCATTTAAAACATTTGGGATGTCATCGTCAATACATAAACATAAGCATAAACAGAACTTACATTCATTTACACTGGTGATCTACATCTCTTTTAAATCTCTCAGTGCAAAGTAGCTTCGTATCGACACCTGTGATACAAATAAGCTGGAGTGGGTCAGGTTGGGAAACCTGGTGAGTACATAGGGTTTTCAACCCACAATAATATAATTATTATATTTAAACATCAAACAATCAACCCGATTACCCATCCCCGTTATCTTCTTTAATATTCCTTAAAGAATTATCTTAAGGGTCATCTCCTATATCATATTTACCTCTCATCTTTCTACCTCACATTTCCTTATATGCTCGTTCCTAAGGCATGAATACGTAGTTACAACGTCGCCTGAACTCGTAATTCATAGTAAGGGTTAGAGTATCATCGCATGAATATACAGTCACCACATCACCTGGACTCGTAATTCATCACCTACAGGTTATAAGTCTGCTGGTGTTTCCACGGGTTGTCTAGAATATTCCGTGGTCGCCATCTATACTCTAGTAGATGACTACATCTCTAAATTGTCGGACAAGGTTATAGTATCTTTCATCCTACATCACTGATTCATCATCACCTATCCATCACCTAATTATCATCACCTTCCTATCATCACCTATCTTTCATCATTTTATTTCATCACACACCAACTATTTCGTCTACCCATGTTTTATCCCAACGTATTTGTAGATATAAAATAAATATATATTTAAATCATTTAAAACATGTATAAAATCATTCATCCATCATAGACAACAAGTATTCAGATAATATGCACACATAGCACGTAATTTATATAAAATACTTCATATCTATGTGTAAGATGAAAGGGACCATGCACTCACCTATTAAAGTGATGATTCCAAACTCAGACAGCGCTTCGTTACTCTTAAAACAATTTCTTTCGACAAAACCTAGTATCAATACCACTAGGGTTTAGTCTAACGTTAACCGCGACTAATTAATAGTCTAGCTATTATTATTATTATTATATAAGCGTTAAACAACACTCTTATATAACTCATAATAATATCCCAAATAATTGTTTTAAGGTCCTAATAATGTTACTATAATTAATTAGAAGTTATATTAAAAATAGCGTAGGCGTAGCTCACTTACAGCGAGTTTTTATTAAAAACCGGACTTCGCTGGAGCAGCTTTTCCGAGCCGAAAGCTTTTCTTCTCGGAGACGTCGGGCGCTCCGGGGATTTCTTCTCGTGCTAGGGAGGTTCCCTAGACTTGGGAGGGGTTTAGGGAGGTTAGAGAGAAGTTAGAGAGAGAAAGAAAGGTTTGAAGGTGTGAGGAAATTATGAAGAGTTCATCTCTTATTTATAGGAATTGTATAGTAAAGTAGTCTCCAAGCTTCGTCCGTAACTTTCGCATACGAGCTCTGTTTTTGTCTGTCTTTTTACCGTTGAGTTCCTATTAATGTGATCTTCAACTCTCATTTAGACCTCATTGGCTAATTCTCATTCTATCTCGGATTTACAAAACTGTATCGAATTCGCCGCGCTTGAAAAGTAAAGACTAAGCTTCGTCTATAACTTTCGCATACGAGCTTCGTTTTTGTCTGTCTTTTTACCGTTGAGTTCCTATTAATGAGACCTTCAACTCTCATTTAGACCTCGTAAGCCAAAAACCGCTCGAACTAAAATTCGAGTTTCGGGCTGTACACTGCTAAGCCGAAACTTCAAAAAATCATAACTTCCTCATACGAAGTCAGATTTGGGCGTTCTTTTTATGGACGCTCTCGGTTTAACGTTTTCTACAACTTTTGTTTAGATCACTAAGGCTAAAAGTCTCTCCATCGTAAATTCACTATTTACGATTCCCGGTGCCGTGCCGGTTTTGCCGTAAAACTTCGACGGGCCATAACTTCTTCGTTATAACTCGGATTTCGGAGTTCTTTATATGTACGGAAACCTTGAGAAATATTTTACAACTTGGTTAAGATTATTTATTATAAATAATCTTTTGCCGAAAATTCGTTTTCGACACTTATTGCCTCTAAATTGACTAGCCCGGATCTACGGGCGTTACAGAGACCCTAAATATTCATTTTTAATCATATTTTTGGGGGAAATCTGTAACATCCCAAAAATACAGTCTGAAAATTTCGTTTTAAATTGGTAATAAAACCATATTCATCAAACGTCATATACGAATCGTAAACAATGTATCTCAAAATATCATAACAACTGTCAAATATATCAGAGTATAAACATCACAGGCTGAACAAATGGTGTGTGCACTGCAATCTTCCCGAGCTCCTCTTTTGAAAACTGAGTACCTGAAACCAAAACTGAAAACCGTAAGCACGAAGCTTAGTGAGCTCCCCCAAACTACCTCATACCATACAATAGCATATAAAGCAACTACTGGGCCTTGCCCACTGCATCGGACCGAGGTCCGGAAACTGCATCGGACCGAAGTCCGGAAGTAACCAGGGCCTTGCCCTCTGCATCGGACCGATGTCCGGAAACTGCATCGGACCGAAGTCTGGAACTAACCAGGGCCTTGTCCTCTGCATCGGACCGAAGTCTGGAAACTACATCGGACCCAAGTCCGGAACTAACCAGGGTCTTGCCCTCTGCATCGGACCGAAGTCCAGAAACTGACTGAACATAGCATAGCATAATCATAACTACTAGCATGAACACATATACTGCATACTGCATCGGACCGAAGTCCGGAACACATAACGCAAGGACATGATTGAATCACAAAGACATCAAGCACACTGAACTACTGCATCGGACCGAAGTCCGGAACGAACTGAACATAGCATATCATAATCATAACTACTAACATAAACACATATACTGCATACTGTATCGGACCGAAGTCCGGAACACATAACACAAAGACATGCTTGAATCACAAAGATATCAAGCACACTGAACTACTGCATCGGACCGAAGTCCGGAACTACTACTAACTAAACGGGCCGGCATTGTGGTCGTAGACCCGTTCCTACTGGAAGGAAACTCACCTCACACTGCTGAAGTCCCGTAGACCACAATCCCACACTGCTGAAGTCCCGCAGACTCAACCCCAGCTGTTGGATGACAGATTCCCGAACTGTCAACACCAAAATAACACCCAATTAATAATTGGGTTCCACTACATAACTATAAATACATACTTTGGATAATTACAACATTACCCTAAGCTTAGCTTACCCAAGCCCAAGGCCCAATCCATAGGCCCAAAGTCAACTAGGAATCAAGACCCAACATATGGCCCAATTTTCTAAATTGGGCCCAAGCCTCTACATGGACTTCTCTGAAGGCCCAATTATTTGGTCCAGTCCAACATGTCTCATTCTATGGGCCCAATATCATACAACCATCCAGGCCCAAACTATGGCCCATCTATGGCCCAATTTTCCAAATTGGGCCCAATCCTTCATATCAGCCTTACTCTAAAGCCCAACTAAATATTCTAGTCCATAATCATTCTCGGATGGCCCATTACTGGCCTAATTACTAATACCCAAGCCCATTAGGGTTTGCTAGGTCCCTTAGGGTTTCACTAAGCCCATTAGGGCTTCCTTGGGCTTTTAAGTCTATGAAGCTTCATTGGGCCCATTAGGGCTTACAAGCCCTATTAGGGTTTCAAGTCCCTTGCCCAAACGTCCTAAGCTAGTCACGATCCAATCAAGGCACACCGCCACCCGACACGACGGCCGGTGGCGGCAGGAGGCGGAAGCCACCACCTCACGGTGGTGGTTTGGTTCATTTTCATTATTCCAAATTCAAATTACATTTTACAAGGCTAAATCTCAATTTGTGACATCCCCAATTTCATGGCCAGAAAAGACCGATTTGTTTATGATTTGTTTTTAAAATCAGAGTAATCGTTTAAAGAAAACTGTTGCGGAATTTGGTCGCAAAACAAACTATGATAAAAATTTATCAAAGCATTTCTTAAAGAAAAGTATTTTCATTATATAACAAAATCTCGGGATGTCATGTTCCGATACAGACACATAAGCATAAACAGAACTTACATTTATTTACACTAATGATTTACATCTCCTTTAATCCCTCAGTGAAATATGTCTTCGTATTGATACCTGTGATACAAAGAAAACTGAGCGGGTCAGGCTTGGGAGCCTGGTGAGCATATAGGGTTTTCAACCCACAATAATATAATTATTATATTTAATCATCAAACAATCAACCCAATTACCCATCCCCATTATCTTCTTTATTTCTTAAGGTTTTACCCTAAGAACCAACTATCCTTCATTCATTCATTCCTAAGGATTTACCTAAGGAATTGGCACGAAGTCCATTGCTGCCAAAGTTTATCTATCAGGTACTAAATCCATAGCTATCAGGCGCTAACTCCATCGTCACCAAGGTTCACTTAACAAGCGCTAACTCCATAGTCGCCAAGGTTTAATCAACAAGCGCTAACTCCATAGTCGCCAAGGTTTACTCAACGTGCGCTAACTCCATAGTCGCCAAGGTTCATCAAATAGGCACGAAGTCACATCGTCGCCAAGGTTTATACAATAGGCGCTAACTCCATAGTCACCAACTATCCCATCTACTCATGTTCTACCCAACATTTTCGTAGATATAAATACTTACACAGTTTAAATCATTTAACACCTGTATAAAACATCAATTCCATGCCCATTTCAAATAGACAAATAATATATAAACACATAACACGTATTTCATAGCAAATACTTCGTATTTATGTGTTAGAAGAAAGTAACTACACACTCACACCAAACGTATACTTAATACATTCAAACAATACTTGTATTAAAATCGTGTTTATGAAAGGGACTATACACTCACCTGATCAGAAGATGATCAGGCGGCACTACGGCTCTAAGAGCAGTACTTCTTCGGTGAAACTAGAAGATCTTCACACACCGGGCTTCTCGCAGGCAGAGCTTCGGCTCAGAAACTCTTTTCTTCTCGGGATCTTCGGGCTTCGGGACTTGCTTCGGGTCTCGGGATGATACTGGGGCTTCAGGGGGTTAAAATAGGGCTTAGAGAGGGTATCGGGAGTGAGAGAGTAAGGGAGGAGCAACCAAAATCGGCTGACCCTTGATTTCTATTTATAGGGTGAAATTTTTGGGTTCACGTCGTGAGTTTCAAGTGCTCACGTCGTGGGGCTTGATCGTCACTGCATGCGTCATCACAAGTGGGGTCTGACAGAGTCCAGGTGACGTTTTTCTGAGTTCACGTCGTGGACACAGGTCACGTCGTGAGTTTTGACACAGGATCAGATTTCGTGCCCCGAACTTCAAAAATTCATATCTTTCGCATACGAGCTCCGTTTTTTACGTTCTTTATATGCACGCGTAGGTGAGACTATGCTCTACAACTCTCGTTTAGACTCCGTTGGCTAATATTGAATTTATTTTTAATATATTTTAATATATTATTTTTAGTAGGCCAGGACAGGAAAACTCCGTTAGAAAATCATAACTCCTTCGTCTGACGTCCGTTTTCGTCTGTCTTTCAGCCGTTGCACTACTATAGATGAGATCTTCAATTATCGTTTAGATTATTTCGGCTAAATATCGCTCGATCTCATATTCGAACTTCGGGCTGTACACTGCTAAGCCGAAACTTCGAAAAGTCATAACTTCCTCATACGAAGTCAGATTTAGACGTTCTTTTTATGCACGCTCGCAGTTTAACGTATTCTACGACTTTTATTTAGATCGCTAAGGCCAAATATCGCTCCAACGTAAAAGGATTCCTTCTCGCTTGCTTGCTGTCTAAGCTCTTCGATCCTGCCCGCGCTGTGTCGTGCCGGTTCTGTCGCGAAACTTCGACAGGTCATAACTTCTTCGTTATAACTCGGATTTCAGCGTTCTTTATATGTACGGAATCCTCATAACATATACTAAAACTTAGTTAAAATTAATCCTTCTAGATAATATTCCATCAAAAAGTCATTTTGACGCTTATCGTCTCTAAATTGACTAGCCCTAATCTACGAGCGTTACAATTATCACCCCCTTAGGATGATTACATCCCGGAATCATCAACGAAATAGGGCTTGTAAAATGATTCCAATCTTCTGACTTAAGTCAGATGTTACATCGAACTTGGTCCTCTGGACCATGTAACCAACTCATCGTAGTCAGACTCAATTTAATATGACCACTAGGGTCGGAATAACCATCATCCTACTAGCCATTACCGAAACAAGGGTAATAACATATTTGAATAAAACGAGACCAATCACTAGCTTCTTGGTAACCTTGTGACTTTCCCTGATCCAAGCGTGAGTCCTGTGCTTCCAGTAGTATAGATCTATACTACCATTCACACATACTCATACTCGTCCCAAGTATTGTCTCGCAGTCAACCAAGTCACCATACATAAATCATATAATCATTCAACACATCAGATAACAAAACCAGGGTTTATATTATTTCTTGAAACGATTACACAAAGGTTCAAGTTCACCCTATACTATGCCTCTAATAGGCTACACTTCCTAATACAGACTTTATATATAGGTATGAAGTCTTCATCTTTTAATCCTCCCATCGTTTTCTGCTTCGTCGAGGAGCATGTGGAATGCCCTTGGCTGTGGAGGTGTGTTTTTCTTTGGGCAATCTTTAGAAATATTCCCTTCTTCGTTACATCTGTAGCACACCTTCTTGATAGGTGTGCACTTGTTGGCGTAATACTCTGTCTTCCCACATTTGTAGCAAGTCATCTCCTCGCTACATTTCCCGAAGTGTTTCTTTTTACACTTCTCACACCACTTAGCTTCATCTTTTCCCCCAGATTTCGAGAATTTGCTTTCTTTGTTGGTTATTGAAGATCCTTCACGTTTCCTTTTCTCTCCAACTTCAGCTCTCTCCAGACTCTTTTCTTTTATTTGGGTCTCAACATTCTTGGCTGCCCAGATGGCGGCTTTCAGAGTGGTTGCTTGCTTGACTAGCGGACCAAAGTCCGCTGGTAATCCATTGGCAAACTTGTTAACCTTGGAAATTTCAGTTGGAATTAGGTATGGAATAAGCTTCATCTTCTCCGTAAAGCTTGTAGCGTATTCAGTGACGCTCAATTTTCCTTTCTTCAGATTTTGGAACTCATTGTTGATTTCCAGAAGATCCTGCTCAGAGCAGTATTGCATTTTCAGTTGCACCACGAACTCTTCCCAAGACATCTTGCTAGCTTCCCCCTTGGGCATCGAACCGGCTAGTAACTTCCACCAGCTCAGTACTCCAGATTTTAACAGAGGAATTGCAAGAGCGGTCTTCTGTCTGTTGCTACACTCGCAACTTTCAAACATTGTCTCCATCTCGGAGATCCAGTCCATGACTTGCACCGGTGTCGGGCTCCCAGAAAGACACGGTGGTTTGGATGCCATAAAATCCTTGTACTTGCATCCACGTCCGTCATTTCCTCCATCCTGGTTGTTTCGGCGAACTATTGGTGGGTTGGCTTGACCAACGGTCCCACTGTAGTTTCCTCCTTCCGAATGCCCTCCATTTACTTTGGGCTCTTCCACTTGAATTGACAGTTCTTCACGATTCTGTCGAAGCAACTGCCTGGTCTCCTCCATTTGACGATCCAACATCGCATGCATCATTGCTTGTACACCGGCCATCGTCATTGGCTCAGGTGCTGCAGCTACAACAGGTATTTGCTCAATCACTGGTGGTTGATTCCTGTTCTCATTTGCGTTTCCAACTCCGCTTCTAGTTCTTGCCATTCTTGATCTATACACCGAATAAGGTGAATTTAGATCCTCATTCACGATAGATACATATATCATCCTTATCACTCCGAAACGTTTACATGCTAGTCCTAATATCGTAATCGTACGCTTAGAATCCTAAACACATAAGGTTTCCAGATCCGGTCGGCAACAGATCATAGATCCGAACAAATAACATTATATATGGCAAACATATAACATTTAGCACATAAAAGCATTTTAGGCATCATTCCTAAATTATAATAGTGCTTGTGTCAATTTAGGTGTACTACCTAACATATTTTAGACACACTCCTCACGATCATTACTTAGCATTCTAAGTTTAAGTCTAGAAATTTTCCTACAAAATTCATAGTTCGCTTAAACTAATGCTCTGATACCAACTGTGACATCCCCAATTTCACGGCCAGAAAAGACCGATTTATTTATGCTTTGTTTTTAAAATCAGAGTAATCGTTTAAAGAAAACTCTTGCGGAATTTGTTCCCAAAACAAACTTTGATAAAAATTTATTAAAGCATTTCTTAAAGAAAAGTATTTTCATTATATAACAAAATCTCGGGATGTCATGTTCCGATACAGACACATAAGCATAAACAGAACTTACATTTATTTACACTAATGATTTACATCTCCTTTAATCCCACAGTGAAATATGTCTTCGTATTGATACCTGTGATACAAAGAAAACTGAGTGGGTCAGGCTTGGGAGCCTGGCGAGCATATAGGGTTTTCAACCCACAATAATATAATTATTATATTTAATCAGCAAACAATCAACCCAATTACCCATCCCCATTATCTTCTTTATTTCTTAAGGTTTTACCTTAAGAACCAACTATCCTTCATTCATTCATTCCTAAGGATTTACCTAAGGAATTGGCACGAAGTCCATTGCTGCCAAAGTTTATCTATCAGGTACAAAATCCATAGCTATCAGGCGCTAACTCCATAGTCGCCAAGGTTTACTCAACAAGCGCTAACTCCATAGTCGCCAAGGTTTACTCAACAAGCGCTAACTCCATAGTCGTCAAGGTTTACTCAACGTGCGCTAACTCCATAGTCGCCAAGGTTCATCAAATAGGCACGAAGTCACATCGTCGCCAAGGTTTATACAATAGGCACTAACTCCATAGTCACCAACTATCCCATCTACTCATGTTCTACCCAACATTTTCGTAGATACAAATACTTACACAGTTTAAATCATTTAACACCTGTATAAAACATCAATTCCATGCCCATTTCAAATAGACAAATAATATATAAACACATAGCACGTATTTCATAGCAAATACTTCGTATTTATGTGTTAGAAGAAAGTAACTACACACTCACACCAAACGTATACTTACTACATTCAAACAATACTTGTATTAAAATCGTGTTTATGAATGGGACTATACACTTACCTGATCAGAAGATGATCGGGCAGCACTACGGCTCTAAGAGTAGTATTTCTTCGGTGAAACTAGAAGATCTTCACACACCGGGCTTCTCGCAGGCAGAGCTTCGGCTTGGAAACTCTTTTCTTCTCGGGATCTTCGGGCTTCGGGACTTGCTTCGGCTCTCGGGATGATACTGGGGCTTCAGGGGGTTAAAATAGGGCTTAGAGAGGGTATCGGGAGTGAGAGAGTAAGGGAGGAGCAACCAAAATCGGCTGACCCTTGATTTCTATTTATAGGGTGAAATTTCTGGGTTCATGTCGTGAGTTTCAAGTGCTCACTTCGTGGGGCTTGATCGTCACTGCATGCGTCATCACAAGTGGGGTCTGACAGAGTCCAGGTGACGTTTTTCTGAGTTCACGTCGTGAACACAGTGTTCACGTCGTGAGTTCTGACACAGGATCAGATTTCGTGCCCCGAACTTCAGAAATTCATATCTTTCGCATACGAGCTACGTTTTCAACGTTCTTTATATGCACGCGTAGGTGAGACTATGCTCTACAACTCTCGTTTAGACTCCGTTGGCTAATTTTGAATTTATTTTTAATATATTTTAATATATTATTTTTAGTAGGCCAGGACAGGAAAACTCCGTTAGAAAATCATAACTCCTTCGTCTGACGTCCGTTTTCGTATGTCTTTCCGCCGTTTCACTACTATAGATGAGATCTTCAATTCTCATTTAGATTATTTCGGCTAAATATCGCTCGATCTCATATTCGAACTTCGGGCTGTACACTGCTAAGCCGAAACTTCGAAAAATCATAACTTCCTCATACGAAGTCAGATTTAGACGTTCTTTTTATGCACGCTCGCGGTTTAACGTATTCTACGACTTTCATTTAGATCGCTAAGGCCAAATATCGCTCTAACGTAAATTCACTATTTACGTCGCGTTGTGTCGTGCCGGTTCTGTCGCAAAACTTCGACAGGTCATAACTTCATCGTTATAACTCGGATTTCGGCGTTCTTTATATGTACGGAATCCTCGTAACATATACTATAACTTAGTTAAGATTAATCCTTCTAGATAATCTTCCATCAAAAAGTCATTTTTGACGCTTATCGTCTCTAAATTGACTAGCCTAATCTACGGGCGTTACACAATTAACCACACACACACACACACTAAACTAATCACACACACACAGCCACCCTAGTGGTGGCCGGCGGTGGCTCGTGGCGGCGGTGACTTTTTTTTCGACCAATTAAACACACACAACACATGCACACGAAAATAGACACCCACCGGCAGCCCATCATCGTTCTTGACAGGAACGTTGACGGCGGCAACAACCTCTCTTCTTCAACAGTCCGTCAATGAGGGTGGCGGCTAGGGTTAGCGGTCTCGGCTAGCGAACTGCAACAACAGCAACGACCGACGATGGTCCCTGCTCGGTCTTGGTTAATGGCAACATCAACAACCATCATCACGGAGAGAAAAGGGCAGAGGTGGCGGCGGCATCTTCACAGTTCTGTTACTCATCCGGCAACGACAACAACAATGTAACAGTAGCGGCGCGACATGAAGGCTTCTAAGGTGGCGGCTGAACAGAAGAAGAAGAAGGAAGGGCGGCTATCGGACTCGGAGTGGCACTAACGCCTTAACAGATGGCGAAGCGCGTCGGCTTCGTTCTTCAATGCTCGAGACTCCTCCCCAGCTTGTTTCTCTGGCGATATTCCGTTCGTTAGCAGCCCACACTTCGCCATGTACAGCTCCAAGTCTGGTCTCGCTTGGTCCTTGTCGCTCACGGTGTCGCCGGCAGCAGATGGCGACCTGGTCCGCATCGGAGACGTGAGTGGAAAGGAGGTGGCAGTTAGGGGGGTCACAAGGTGGTGGCGGTTGAATGAATCCTTAGGTTTAGGGTTTCGCATGTCATGGGTTAAATATGGAGGCTGCACATATAGGTGACGGGTTCACCCGTGTTTTCATTAAACTTTGGACTATTTTACCAATATCGGTCCCTCCCCACTATATTTCTTTTCAATTTAAACCCAAATCTTACCTTTTAGCCCCTAACTCCATAATTTCCTTTCATTTTAGGTCCAAAACTTACCATATAGCCCTCCACTTGAGAATCATTTGCAAAGCAACCCAGCAATTACCTTTTTAACCCTGCCCTCTGATATTCTTTTCAAATCAAGTCCAAAACTTACACTTTAGCGCCTCGGCCCATAAAATCTTCTCAATTTTAACCCAATAATTACCAACATACCCCTACTTCTAAAATTCTTCCCAAAATAACTCTGTAACTTACTAACAACCCCCAACTATCAAAATTCTTCACCAATTAGTCTGGGACTTACATTTATTAATTTATTTAAATAAACGGGGTGTTACAAAATCCTTGTCCAAGAATAAAATCTATTAAGTTAGATTTTGGGGTAGAGTGTTGACTTTATCTAGAGTATGACACAAGCAACCTCCCCCATACCTTCAAAGGACAACCCTCAGTCACTATTCCTCCCTACCTAGTGTACTATTGGTCCTTTGACACCCCTCCTCCAGCTGTAAAGGTTCACACAAAAGCTGAAAATCTCCTCTCTCCTTCCATTTCACTCACTTTTCACCAAAAAGCAAAACCCATTCTCTCTCACTTCATCTCACCAAGAATTCGAGATTCAATGCTGATCTTGAGCTCTTCACACACCTTTAGTAAATAATCTTTTCCCACACTTGACTTCCTTACACTTCTTCACTCAAATCATGAGTTCCTTACACAAATATTGTCATATTTGTTGTTAGATCTTCAAATCTTCAAGCATCTTCTAAGTGTTCTTGAGTTGAACACTTCTTTTCTTCATCATCCATCTTCTGAAATCACTCAAGGTGAGTTCATACCCCTACATTTTCATGTTTTCTTCAAGTTTTATGGGGGGAATACAAGTTAAAACATCATAATATAACTTAAACTCAAACTACAGCTTTCATCAAGAAAGTTTAGTTCCATTCACGGACTATTTTGAACATCTTAAACATTTTAGTTTTCAAAACTGTATTAGATGAAAATAGTTCAGGTTTCTACCCTTAAAATGACTACTTGCACATCTCCATATGATGTTTCTACAATTTATGGCGATTTTTACAAAACAACCTATCATTTAAGAAACCACTTCGGACCAATCTGTGAAGTTGGACATCTTTGCACAAGTTAAAGGTCACTAAAAATCATGATAAAATTTATGATAAAATAGACACATTTTCTAAACCCTCAGAGTTTACGGATCTAAATTTCGACCTCTGATGATCTATCTATAAATGTTCGAATAACAGGAACATGAAAGTTAAAAACTATAAAATAGTTAACAATCGTATTTACACCTTGTAACTTGCTGAGTAAGGTGTGTAGTATTATTTTAATACATGTTGCTGATAGTACATATTATTTACCTTAGTTTAAAGGTATGAATCATATACAAAGGGTTACTACCACTACAAATAATTATAATAAACTATAATAAGTATAGTTAAGTCTATTATATACCACAAACAAATATACTAAACTATAATAGGTATAGTTAGGTTGCATATACATTACAAACATAATGATAAACTATAATAGGTATAGTTTATGTTTCATTTACATTACGAACTCATTACAAAAGGTTTTCATTTCACAAAAAGGGGTACATTACAAAGTACCGGGTTTTCATATAAATGGGGTACGAATACAAAGTACCAGGTTTATACAAAAAGGGGTACATTACAAAGTACCGGGTTTTCATATAAACGGGGTACGAATACAAAGTACCGGGTTTATACAAAATGGTTTCATGGTATTAAAACTACATATCATTTAGAATTGTTAATTTTCAGCTATAATTGCTAAGTGTATATGTTAGAGTTATATAAAATTGAGTTGTAATCGACTTAGAATTGGTGGGCCCGCCTTACTTCCTGTTCCTTGTTTGGTTGTGGACCTAGGGCAGACCCATTATATTCGACGGTTTATTTAACTTAAATTTTATATAACTTATATACACTGGGTGATTATAGAAGGAATCTACGGGTCTTTCTAGGGTACATTATCGCATAACATAGGAGCATTCATTTCACACCTAATAAAGAAAATATTGGATTTTCCGGAAACATACTTTGTCGCTTTTACAAGGAAAACGGTTTCTTCCTCAAACAAAACTCTTATGAACTCACCAACTTAATTGTTGACACTTTTCAAAACTACTTGTATTCTCAGGAAATCAGTGAAACAGGAAAACAACAGCATTTTGAGGATGGGACGTTAAATCGTCAAACAGTTCATTTTGTCATCATAATGTAATTAATTTTGAAACATGTAAACATATACTATGGTGTAACCTTTTCAATTATATTTATGATGGTTGTATCTACTTTGAGCACTATTATACTCGTTGTTGTGATACTATACATGAACTCCCCCACCCCCGGACGTTTCCGCCATCCTTGGTTTGGGGGTGTGACAGATTGGTATCAGAGCATTGTTTATAGTGAACTAAGTATATCGAACAACATAAGATATACAAACTATAAATACATTTGGGACTAAAAGTCTCTGATTAAACATTTTCAAAAGACTATACTTTTAGAAGTAAATAGTTTCTTGTTAAAAGTATACATGCATACATACTAAGGTCAACATCATACTAGAATAAAACAAAAGTGGTGATTGTTGAAGGGCACAAGTAGGCTTGGGGATGTATAGTCAGGTTTGGGAATGACATAGCCTGATCAACTATGTCTATCCCAGAAGTGATTAGCATATGCCCGGGAATGGTTGTGGTGTTGCAACAAGTCTAAAAACTTACCAACTCTATCTACAAAGAAACATTGAAAACATAAGACAAACATTAAAATACTATAGGAGTATTTGGTGATACTATAACCAACTTATGTGAAAACTAAAGACCCCTATTAGTAGGTCTATAATGACTGAGTGCAAACGCTAAGGTTATACATAATTAAAGATATTATAGACTCAGAATCTATGGCTATTGCTCTACTTCTTGTTCCTTGTTTGGTTGTGGACTTAGAGTAGAGCCATTTATTCGAAGGTCTATTCTATCTCAGATTATGTATAACTGGTATGCACTATGTGATTATAGACGTGACTAATAAGGATCACCCCTCCTATAAGTAATCATAGGATTATACTTATATTAATTGTCTCTTCTACCCCTATTCTCACACGAGCGACGTGACGGGAGCTCAACTACCAAGAGACCCCATTCTTCCTAACCAGGAAAATGGTGGTTGGATCAGAGAGGAATTCGGAAGAGGAGTGAGAGGAAGAGAAACCGAAGGAAAACAAAGGAAAAGAAGAAATGGGAAAAGACCCGACGAGGCTTCCATGGTCCGACGCCTCGATAAGCTGTAGGTTTACAGAGACGGAGTTAGGAACAAGGTTAACACCCTCCCTATGACATGGATGAGGCTTTTACAACCTCAACAATAGGAGGATTAGTATACAGGGCTCTCCTTGTCATAGTACGCCGCATCACTCACTAGAGCGTACAAACACGAGCATCGGTCAGCCGAAATCATGGAGGTTGGCGCTACCACCAAGATCACCATAATTCGCCTTTGTCACCTGGATGGAGGCCATGAACAGATCAGAAACCACATCAAAGCCTATAGAGGGAAGTGACCGCAACTCGAGCTGAGATTAGAGAGTATCGGGAACGTCAGACAGCGTTAGAGAAAACACGTGGTAAAAACAGAACATCAAATGGCAGAAGCCAGGGCAAGATTTAGGGCAATGAAAACTCTCATGTCTTCATTCTATGGCCCACGGAACGTCACCCGCCACGAGTATTGTGTACGCTACTGACATACCATTACAGACTTAAACTCCTGGCATGCATTTGAACACTGCCACATCATATACATAAATTCGACCCTTCAAATTTAGAGACTACGCTATTCAAGGGGTCGTGTCACCGTCAAAGTTTTTCCTTAGATTAACGAAATATAGACCTAATATAAGGTCAAACTTTCCTAAACTCTATGAACTAGAGTATATCAATAAAATTGGCATGCATTTTAATTCATTGGGAGTTTACCACATATTTCATAACCTGGTATTACAAACGATTTGCTTATGGTAACTCTATGATTACTTAATGTATACCTCAAGATTATTTGTAATTAAGAGACGATCGGCTTAGAAATGGTGAGTCCGCCTTAGGTCCTGTTCCTTGTTTGGTTGTGGACTTAGGGCAGACTCATTAAGTTCAACGGCCTATTGGACCTTAATTACACACAACTGGTATACATCGGGTGATCTTAGGAGTGGATCAGGCATGGAACAAATCACAATATTACATTCGAGTCATTTCTACTAAATTCATAAGTTTATTTATATAAACCTTTGCTATGAATTGTTTGCCACATTCGAAAAATCGGGAAATACTATACTTGAAAACTAATAACCTTGTTTTACGACACTCCTACTATCAGTACTAGTAACATCAATACGAATCAATTGCAGTAACAATAAAATTGATCAAAACGGAACACACTGAAAAGAGGCACAAGATGCTCCATCACTCTAACGAACATTTCGTGCGAATACAGCTTAACACATGCTTTACCTAAAAAGATACTGTTCTCGTCATTCGATTTCGATTGGTATAGTCCTCACCTTCCCGATTAAACGGCTATGAAAGGACCCTTCACCTAACCCACTGAATATCGAAACCTTCGTCTGTTATAAACACAAATCTGACACGGACCTCCGGGTCATCTCTTGCTGTGAAACCCCAAAACACTCACCAGAGGAGTATTATACCTTCCGAAACCTTTCCACAAGTATTTCCAGAAGACCCTTAGGGAATGTCACGCATGCAGCAGATAAGGTTCAAGCACAGAAGCTTGGGACGAATATGGTTAGTCTATCCCTACTAAGTGTATACACGAGGATAATATTAATTAAGATTCTACGGACATTGGATGTGTGTTTCCGCTCTATTTCCTGTTCCTTGTCTGGTTGTGGACTTGGGGCAGAGTCACCCATCCAACTGTCTTACCAACCTTAATTACATACGACCTATATGCGCAAGTTAATGAAAGATGGACCAGGTACGAGTCCTACCATGAACTTCGGGACAAGGCTACCCAGGAGTGCGAGTGAACGTTCTAGCATCCGAATAGGTCTAGTCGTGTAAACCAAACCCATATGTTCCCTACCGATCTAATCAGACGAGAAACACTAAAGCAGGCCCTATGCAGCGCTCCGAGGAGAAGTTATCACTTATGACTTAGTACAAATTCGAGAAAGGCTGAAAGCATCTCGAGAACACGGAAAAACCCGAATAAGTCTTATCATCTATATAAAAACGCAGGGTTTTTACTAGTGAATCTATGATGGCTGGTGTAAACATTATGGGCATATATCATTAAGATTCTATGGACTTAGAATGTGTGATTCCGCCTCATTTCCTGTTCCTTGTTTGGTTGTGGGCTTAAGGCGGGGTCACTCATTTGAATGCCCTAGCAATCTTAATGATATACGATTAGTTTACACCAAGCAATTATAAAAGATCTGGTAGGACTTATAATGCAAATTTCATTACAAATTGTTGAAGCATTCGTAATACTAGTACTCACTAACTACAACCTGGAATATTCGTAATGGTAACAACAAGGATAAAACGGGGAGCATAAAGGCACACATAGAATACACTATCATTCCAAAACAATAACTCCTTTTAAATCGACTCAACTCAAGTTACAATAAGAAATTCCAAGGTCGTTATTTAACATCAGGCGGATTGGTCCCCGCCATATCAATTTCTTGTACTACGAAAAGTACCCGCATCTTTCCCCAACTCTCGAAGTCCCGGTCAAAGTGCTAATTTCGGGACGAAATTCTTTCTAACGGGGGGATGATGTGACAACCGTCAATTTTTGGTAAAGTCAAAGTCAACTAAAGTCAACAAGTCAAACCGGTCAACTCATCTAACCCTTGTATATTAGGGTTTACATTATGTTTCTTATTGTACAACTCGCAATCTTAATACAAAGTATCACTTAGAGTTTTCACGTGTTCGGAAATTCTAAACCCTAATCAGGGCAGGTGATGAAAATACTCGATAAAACATTATTCCATACCCCTCGGGGGCGTATAACATTCATAACGAGACTTAACGGGATGTACAAACCTTGCGTTACGAAGCCAAACACTCATAAAGGTTGCAAACGAAATCTCTCTCAAATCTCTCCTAAATATCTCTAAGTATGTGAGATCTCTCCCAAATCTTTCTAAGTATGAGAAATCTCTCCAAGTATGTGAAATCTCTCCCACAACTCTCTAAGTATGAGAAATTTCTCCAAGTATGTGAAATCTCTCCCAAAACTCTCTAAGTATGAGAAATATCTCCAAGTATGTGAAATCTCTCCCAAATCTCTCCAAGTATGTGAAATCTCTCCCAAAACTCTCTAAGTATGAGAAATCTCTTCAAGTATGTGAAATCTCTCCTAAATCTCTCTAAGTATGAGAAATCTCTCCAAGTATGTGAAATCTCTCCCAAATCTCTCTCAAAATCTCTCTCAACTTTTTATAATCACTCGGGGCATCCTGACCCTTAATTTAGTCGAAAACCGCTCGAAAACGGAAGTTTATGCGAAAAACAGCCTTAAGGAGCCGAACCCCCTTAAGGAGCCGAAACCTCTTAGGAAACGAACATGGCCTTAAGAACCGAACCTCCTTCTGGAACCGAACTACCCTTCGCCTTCGGTCCCTCTTCTGATGTGTCCGTCTGCGAGCCTGCTCGGACCGAGCCCTCCTCTCGGTTCTAATCCATCAGCCGAGCCCTCCCTTCGGTTCTAAGCTCCTAAGACCGAACCTCGCCTCCTGACTTTGGAATTTCACAACTTCTTCCCGGTTTTTGATCCAATCTTCGTTTTAAGCCCTTTTTTCGTGATTTTAACGCGGTATTTTCACCAAAACTCGTATTTTAACATAAGAGACCCTAAATATTCATTTTTAATCATATTTTTGGGGGAAATCCTTGTTCAAGAATAAAATCTGTTAAGTTAGATTTTGGGGTAGAGTGTTGACTTTATCTAGAGTATGACACAAGCAACCTCCCCCATACCTTCATAGGACAACCCTCAGTCACTATTCCTCCCTACCTAGTGTACTATTGGTCCTTTGACACCCCTCCTCCAGCTGTAAAGGTTCACCCAAAAGCTGAAAATCTCCTCTCTCCTTCCATTTCACTCACTTTTCACCAAAAAGCAAAACCCATTCTCTCTCACTTCCTCTCACCAAGAATTCAAGATTCAAGGCTGATCTTGAGCTCTTCACACACCTTTGGTAAGTAAATCTTTTCGCACACTTTACTTCCTTACACTTCTTCACTCAAATCATGAGTTCCTTACACAAATATCGTCATATTTGTTGTTAGATCTTCAAATCTTCAAGCATCTTCTAAGTGTTCTTGAGTTGAACACTTCTTTTCTTCATCATCCATCTTCTGAAATCACTCAAGGTGAGTTCATACCCCTACATTTTCATGTTTTCTTCAAGTTTTAGGGGGGGGGGGGGGGGGAATACAAGTTAAAACATCATAATATAACTTAAACTCAAACTCCAACTTTCATCAAGAAAGTTTAGTTCCATTCACGGACTGTTTTGAAAATCTTAAACATTTTAGTTTTCAAAACTGTATTAGATGAAAATAGTTCAGGTTTATACCCTTAAAATGACTACTTTCACATCTCCATACGATTTTTCTACAATTTATGGAGATTTTTACAAAACAGCCAATCATTTCAAAAACCACTTCGGACCAGTCTGTGAAGTTGGACATCTTTGCACAAGTTAAAGGTCACTAAAAATCATGATAAAATTTATGAATAAATAGACACATTTTCTAAACCCTCAGAGTTTACGGATCTAAATTTCAACCTCTGATGATCTTTCTATAAATTTTCCAATAACAGGATCAGGAAAGTTAAAAACTATAAAATAGTTAACAATCGTATTTACACCTTGTAACTTGTTGAGTAAGGTATGTAGGATTATTTGAATACATGTTGCTGATAGTACATATTATTTACCTTAGTTTAAAGGTATGAATCATATACAAAGGGTTACTACCACTACAAATAATTATAATAAACTATAATAAGTATAGTTAAGTCTATTATACACCACAAACAAATATGCTAAACTATAATAGGTATAGTTAGGTTGCATATACATTACAAACATTATGATAAACTATAATAGGTATAGTTTATGTTTCATTTACATTACGAACTCATTACAAAAGGTTTTCATTTCACACAAAAGGGATACATTACATAGTACCGGGTTTTCATATAAATGGGGTACGAATACAAAGTACCGGGTTTATACAAAAAGGGGTACATTACAAAGTACCGGGTTTTCATATAAACGGGGTACGAATACAAAGTACCGGGTTTATACAAAATGGTTTCATGGTATTAAAACTAAATATCATTTAGAATTGCTAGTTTTCAGCTATAATTGCTAAGTGTATATGTTTGAGTTATATAAAATTGAGTTGTAATCGACTTAGAATTGGTGGGCCCGCCTTACTTCCTGTTCATTGTTTGGTTGTGGACCTAGGGCAGACCCATTATATTCGACGGTTTATTTAACTTAAATTTTATATAACTTATATACACTGGGTGATTATAGAAGGAATCTACGGGTCTTTCTAGGGTACATTATCGCATAACATAGGAGCATTCATTTCACACCTAATAAAGAAAATATTGGATTTTCTGGACACATACTCTGTCGTTTTTACAAGGAAAACGGTTTCTTCCTCAAACAAAACTCTTATGAACTCACCAACTTAATTGTTGACACTTTTCAAAACTACTTGTATTCTCAGGAAATCAGTGAAACAGGAAAACAACAGCATTTTGAGGATGGGACGTTAAATCGTCAAACATTTCATTTTGTCATCATAATGTAATTGATTTTGAAACATGTAAACATATACTATGGTGTAACCTTTTCAATTATATTTATGATGGTTGTATTTACTTTGAGCACTATTATACTCGTTGTTGTGATACTATACATGAACTCCTCCACCCCCAGACGTTTCCGCCATCCTTGGTTTGGGGGTGTGACATGAAGATACGCCCAATCTACCTCGTATGGGTCGCGATCTAGAACTCCTCAAGTATGCCCAGCATAGCTGAGCGTACACCCCGCGTTCGTCGATTTGATGGATTTTGGGTTGTTGCATTTTGGGCTTTGCTTTCCTTTGGGCCACTTTATTGGACTTGCTGTTTGGGCCTTGGGTCATCTGAGATTTATCATTGGACAAGGAATTATTGGGCTGTAGGATAAGGTCCATATGGGTTGGGCCCAATTTGGAAAATTAGGTCAATAGTGGGCTTTTATGGAACTTGTAGTTTTGGGCTTGGGCCTTAGTTGTGAGTCTGGTTGGGCCAAGGATAAAATGGTCATTTTACCCCAAGTATGGATTATGGAGCATACTTTGGAACCCAATTGCTAATTGGGTGTTATTTTGGCATTGATAGTTTGGGAGGTCGTCAGGCAGCAGCTAGGGATTTCTTTTAGTGAGCTTCTGCATTTGAGGTGAGTCTCCCTTCGCGAATGTTACGGGTCGAAGGCACCAATGCAGACCCTTTGTTTATTACATAGTATGATGGTTGTCTGTGTGATAATTATCATCATTCATGTATTGTTTGATGATCATGTGATTTATGTATGTTATTATGTGGTAGTGGTAAGGGTGAAATATACCCCATAACTGGTTGAAATAGATCGGAGGGTAGGTCGGGCCCCCAAATATGCCTGACAGTATGATTGTGTTTTTATTATGTGGTAGTGGTAGGGGTGAAATAGACCCCATAACCGGTTGAAATAGACCGGAGGGTAGGTCGGGCACCCAGATATGCCTGGAAGGGTAGGTCGGGCACCCAGATATGCCTTGCAGGGTAGGTCGAGCACCCATATATGCTCGGTAGGGTAGGTCGGGCACCCAGATATGTCTGACAATACGTTTGTCTTTTATATGGTATGTTGGGGGAACTCACTAAGATTTGTACTTACGGTTTTTAGTTGTGTTTTTAGGTACTTCGGTTTTCAACAAGGGAGCTCCGGATGATTGTAGGGCACACACCGCATGTTTCTGCATTCATAATTTACTCTGATTTGAAACAATACTCATACACTTACTTTGTTAAACTTGTATGGACAATGTTTGGAGCACTGTTTTTTATTTGAATAAAAAATGTGATTGTATGGTCTTATTTTTGGGACGTTACAAGTTGGTATCAGAGCCTTAGTTTGAGGGATTCAAACATACTCTCGGGTGTGTCTGAACTCAAACTGAGGATTTGGTAAGTATTTCAAAAAGGAATACATTTTTGAGAAAAGAATTTTCTAAGAGAAGAAAGGGTGTAGTGCATGCAATCAGCCGAGCTCAAGTAAGTTTTCCCAAAATACCATACATGTTTATTATGATATATGATATGATTATAAGAATTGCATACTAGATTAGGGCTAAGGATTTGCTCAGGATTTTATGATAGGAGATATGCCTTTATATGTCTGATTGTATGCGCTTGTAGAATTGCATGCTAGTATGGTTTTCAGATCAGTGGATAGAATGGCTTGATTTGTGTATGCTTTAAAATTTTGTATGGTTAGGATCTTATAGCCCTAGAATGATTGATTTGGCCTTATTTCCTGTTCCTTGTTTGGTTGTGGTCCTAGGGTAGAGTCTTTTATTCAACAGTATATTTGATCATGTATTGTGTATAATTTGCATGCATAAGGCAATCAGAAGTAAAAGTGGAAGTTTCCAGCATGAGTTCTAGTATATGAGTTTGGATGTTCCTTGATTATTCTATGGATTGGAGCGCTACTGCACAAATGCTGCTTGCTTTGTGCTTTGTGGGACTCTTAAGTGATGTGAGTTAGCTATTAAGTGAATGTGTTAAGTCATATGTAGTAAAGGTTGAATAATCTTAAAGTGATGGACTTGACCCTATTGCGCAGCTCTCGTTTGAGTCTAACCGTTGTAGGGATGAGTCTTTTACTCGAAGGATTATCTGAGATTTATTGCATGTGACTATATTCATAAGGTAGCTAACTGACATTATGGGGACTTCTTTAGCAGTTGATGGCAGGGTGAGGACGAAACCTAGGAAAGCCTAGAAAATGCTTTAGTGGATTTAGTTGTGCTGTTAGAAAGCGTTAGAGTATCAGTTTGAGTGGGTGGCTTAGAGGATTCGGTATGATTCTTGACAAAAGTGTGGATAGGTGTGGAAGGTAGTATTATCCCCGTACTACTGGAAGCATAGGATCCATACTCGAATCGGGGAGAATCTTGGAAAATCTAAGAAGCCTGTGGGATGAGGATTCTTGGGTATATTCGAATCTCTTGCATGTTGTTTCGCTATGGTGGTGAGCACTCAAAGAGGTGGTTCAGGTTCTGGTTCTGGCTCTGTTTCGGGTTCTTGCCCAGGTGCAGGTGCTGAGCCGATTAGCGAGCAGTTACGGGAATTCATCTCATCGGAGATTTCTCGTAGTATTTCGGATATCTCGGATGAGCGCTTCGGCGCGTTCCGTGTTGAGGTTATGGCTATTGTAGGACCTCGCACTCTTTCGTTCCGGGAGTTCCGTGCTTGTGGAGCTCCTGCGTTCCATGGGGAAAGGGACCCCATTGTTAGTAGGAGGTGGTTAGCGGATATGGCTAACGCGTTCAGGACGAGTTTCTGCCCCGAGGATCGAAGGTCAGATATGCTTCCTGCCTATTAAAGGACAGGCCATGGGATTGGTGGGAAGAGGTTGGTAGTGAGTTGGGTGATGATATTATTGATGCTTTGTTATGGGATGACTTCTCGACTAGGTTCCGAGATGAGTTTGCGCTGGCGATTGAGGTGCAACAGTTGGAACGAGGGTTTCTGGATCTCCGCCGGACTACTGGGACTGTGGCAGAGATCACTACCAAGTTCCAGGAGAGGGCTTTATTGGTACCGTAGTACACAGCAGACGAGGAAATGAAGAAGGTGACGTACCATGATATGTTGCGGGATGATATCAAGGAGTTTGTGTGTTTTTCAGGGTGCGAGGCCCTGAATGATATGGTTTCTAGAGACCGAGAGCGGGAAATTGATTTGGAGCACCTCGGGAAGAGGGGATCAGATCAGGTGCATGTAGTGGTGGGTCCCGGGAAGAGACCCAATACTTCGGATCAGCGTTTGAGAGGCCAGCAGGGTCGGGGTAGTGCAGCACGTATGGAAAACCACACGATGGAGTTTGTCGTTCCAGGGGTTTTGGTTGCTTCAAGTGTGGCAGGGTTAGCCATGTCAGCAGAGATTGTTCTCAGGGGGCAAGCCCGTTATATTTCCACTGCGATCAGGTGGGCCACATGAAGGCTGATTATCCGATGTGTCGGGAGGAGCAGTGAGTGCGCCTGCTCCGGCTACTTTGAGGAACACCGATGGACGGGAGGGTAGGGCAGGAGCCCCAGTGGAGAGGAGGCGGGCTTTGCAGTGTCAGACACGGGAGGTAGGGACTTCAGCAGGCAATGTTGCGGGTATTCATCTTTTGCTTTCTTTATTATTTTTTATCAATATTTATGTGGTTTTGGAATCCTGCATCGTTTGGGTAAGCGTATCTTTGGTTTGTTTCTCTGCTTATGTTTGGATTATAATTCCGAGAAATGTTATATGCCAATTGCATGCCATGATATATTCATGGTTAGTGAAGGGTTGTATCTTTTATAGCGGGTTCCAAGTGTTCGGTTGTTATTTCCGGTTTTGGTCGAGATCGGATCAGGGGCATTGGGTGGAAGGTCTGTGGTCAGGGTTCAGCGGGTTGGTTATCCAGCATTGCCAAGATTCAGTGGTTTTAGCAATTATGCTTGGAATTTCTTTTAGGGTGCCATGTGAAGCGATCTATTACTGAGGTTTTGGTCTGAGCATCTGTTGTTTGGACTTCAATATTGAGTGTGGTATCATTTCAAAGCATCAGGGATTATCAGTTTCGCTAGGATTCGGGAAGTGTTCATCTGGTCTTTAGAGGTTGTGCGACCTTTTGGGTTTGGCTACTGATAGAGCACTAACATGGGTAAGCGCTGGTTGTCAGCAGATCGATCATTGGAGGGTAAGAAGGATTGGGGATCCTTCAATTCTCGTGTGCTTTAAGAGCTTAGTGGAACCATAGTGGGGGAGAATCGTCCAGGTATTCAGGAACAGAAGCAGGTTTGAAACTAGGATGAGTTTTGCATTCCAGTTAGGGAGGTAAATGGCCGAGTGGCCGTCTAGGTTGAGGACTGTGTGAGTGGGGAGTTCGGAAAACTTTCCAACATTTGGTTCGCGCCTTCTTGGCCTTATTCGAGTTTGGTTGGGGAGTTTGGTTAGGTGCGTGTTTGAATATGGATGGTTTTCGGATAGATAGATTAGCGGTAAGGCATTGGGCGACGATTGTGGCAGTGTGGGAGTGTTGTAAGACTACGGGGTGGTCATAGCATTCACCGAACCTTGTTCAGCGGTGAGATTGTGGCAAATATGTGACTTTCTCACATATCTATTCAGATGGTTTAGGTCAAGGTGGGTCTGTTCGCAAGACTGTGGGACGGCCATAACATGTTTGGAATTAGGAAATGGTAGGTCGTGGGAGACCGGGAATGAGGTAAGACTACAGTTGGTCCTGTAGCGTCAAACTTAGCATCGGGTTTAGTATCGAGATGGTTCGGGTAATTATTGTCGGTCGAACTTTCCTTTCGGAGGTTGCGTAGGGGGACTGTGAGGGTGTTCTTTAGCTCACCAACTGGGCAGGAACCCGATAATCCAGATAGTTGGCAGATAAGTTAGGACCAGGGAGATCTGAGTTACTTTTGGAAAGCAGATAGGAGGCAGCGTGATGTTTCGGGCAGCAGTAGTGATTTGGGGGTTCATGTGTGTGGAGTAGCTTGTTTATCAAAAGTGTTAAGTCACTTGCAGCAGGATTAAATAATCTCAGAGCGATTGATTTGACCCTGTTGCGCAACTCTCGTTTGAGT
This sequence comes from Lactuca virosa, assembly GCF_052849685.1. Classification (NCBI taxonomy): domain Eukaryota; kingdom Viridiplantae; phylum Streptophyta; class Magnoliopsida; order Asterales; family Asteraceae; genus Lactuca; species Lactuca virosa. The sequence goes on from NC_136430.1 coordinate 175,008,193, forward strand.
CTAACCGTTACAGGGATGAATCTTCTACTCGAAGGATTATCTGAGCCTTTTGTCAAGCATAGGTGTTCTGCATCTGGTTATGGTCAGTGAATATGTTATGTTGGTTGCATCAAGATGATCAGGTTTAGAAGTGTATGTTTGGTCTATGATTCGATAAAGGCTTGGTTTGGTAATATTACAACATGGGCGGTCTGTTAGGGAATCATCTAAAGTGGATTTTAGGTTTCAGAAGGGTAAAAGTGGTTTCCTTCGAGGGCTTAGGGTTTGTTATTCTTCGGGATGGAAGTTTCGATTTAGGCTCGCTTGTCTTGGGAAGGTCGATTTATGTGCAGAATTTTTGGTTGCTTTCCTCAGGATTTGATATGAGTGTTAGTAAGGAGCGATTTTGAGGACGCAATCTAATTTAAGTGGGGGAGATTTGTAACACTCAGTTTTAGATTTTCTTCTTTATTCGGGGTTGCGGTTTAATCTTCAGTGGTCATGAGGCTTAGGGCCTTGGGAAAGGAAGAATTTGGCCCTTCTCGGGTGTGGGTGTTATGGTCTAATTGATCCAAGTGTTCGATTGTGACTTCGGAGGCCAAGTGTATAATCATAATTTGATATTTTTGGTCTTTTATGGATTTCGGGTTTTTTTCGGGAGGTTTTAAGGCTTGGGTGTGTTGTTAGAAGCGTATGGCTTCTCGCCACCTTTCCGTGGATATAAGGTTCGTTGGAAACGGACCTAAGATGAGGAAGTTATGGCATTTTGAAGAATTAGCAGAATTGGCCCCTAATGGAAATAGTTGGCAAGGCGGTCCCATGCATCGCAACGAAGGATACGCGTGTATGGCTGGGTACGCCCAGCGTAGCTGGGGGTACACCCAACGTAATGGTTAGAGTGCCAAACCCTAATTTTTAGGGTTTGGGCACTCTTTAAACATCTTTAGGAGCTCAAGGCTCTTTCATTCTCAGCCTCCTTCGCCTTCTAAGCCTCATTTCACAAACCCTATCCTCATTTTGAGTGAGTGTAAGATCTAAGTCTGTTGTTCGTGTATTCTTGCTCATTTTCAAGAAAAGGGTCTTTGGTGCTAGCTTGCGGTTTAAGGGAGGAAGTTCAGATCCAGACTTTTAGCTTCACTTCTAGCTCATAAAAGGTTGTTCTAACCTTGCTCATTAAAAGTTGATATCAAAGATTATGTGGGTTTTGGTCCCATTTTGACCTCATGGGTGAGACCTAGTGGTTGGACACCACTGTAGGATTTTTGAGTTGCTACTCTTAGCATTTCTGAGGATATAAGTTCATAAAGTTGCCCCCTTTAAGGTTAAAAATTAGAAATTCATGTTCTAGGTGGATTATATTGGGCCTTAATGGATTAAGTTGGTTGTTGGGTCCCATAGAGTCATGAAAATGCATAAAGGTGCCGAATTTATGCATTAAGCTCTTCCGAGGTTTTCATGGAAGGACTTAGTGGATTAAATCGTAAAATAAGTTTTTAACAAATAGCGGTTAGACCCGCGTAACTGAATGTACGCCCAACGTACCTCATGTGGGTCGCGATCTGGAACTCCTTGAGTATGCCCAGCGTAGCTGATCGTACGCCTCGCGTTCGTTGGTCTGATGGATTTTGGGTTGTTGTGTTTTTGGCTTTGATTTCCTTTTGGCTACTTTATTGGACTTGTTATTTGGGCCTTGGTCCATGTGAGATTTATCATTGGACAAGGAATCATTGGGCTGTAGGATAAGGCCTATATGGGTTGGGCCCAATTTGGAAAATTAGGACATTATCGGGCTTTTATGGAACTTGTAGTTTTGGACTTGTTTGGTTTTGGGCTTGGGCCTTAGTTGTGAGTCTGGTTGGGACAGGGGTAAAATGGTCATTTTACCCCAAGTATGGATTTTGGAGCATAGTTTGGAACCCAATTTCTAATTGGGTGTTATTTTGGCATTGATAGTTTGGGAGGTCATCAGGTCAGCAGCTAACGATTTCTTTCAGTGAGCTTATGCATTCGAGGTGAGTCTCCCTTCGCGAATGTTACGGGTCGAAGGCACCAAGGCTGGCCCTTTATTTATTGCATAGTATGTTATTATGTGGTAGTGGTAAGGGATGAAATGGACCCCGTAACCGGTTGAAATAGATCGGAGGGTGGGTCTGGCATCCAGATATGCCTGACAGTATGCTTGTGTTGTTATTATGTGGTAGTGGTAGGGGTTAAATAGACCCCATAACCGGTTGAAATAGACCGAATGGTAGGTCGGGCACCCATATATTCCTGGCAGGGTAGGTCGGGCACCCAGATATGTCTAGTAAGGTAGGTCGAGCACCCAGATATGCTCGCCAGGGTAGGTCGGGCACCCAGATATGTCTGACAGTATGTTTGTGTTGTGTGTGGTATGTTGGGGGAACTTACTAAGTTTTGTTCTTATGGTTTTCAGTTGTGTTTTCAGGTACTTCGGTTTTCAACTCGGGAGCTCCGGATGATTGCAGGGCACGCACCGCATGTTTCCGCATTTCATAATTTACTCTGATTTGAAAGAATACTCATACAGTTACTTTGTTAAACTTGTATGGACAATGTTTGGAGAACTGTTTTTTTTAATAAAAAATGAAATTTTATGGTCTTGTTTTTGGGACGTTACATGCTACCACCAATTTCCAGTGCTTCAGATCTGTTACACGACCATCGATGTTAAACCACCCCCCTCAACTTTTGTTTTCTCTCTCTAAACGACTGGAAAACGTCGGATCTAGATCTAAATCGCTAGAATATCTCAGATCTAGAGACAAACCGACAAAAAATACCACTTCATGTCATAGTTATCTCTTTTCGTCGGTTCTCTAACACTGACAATTGCCTTTCTCCAGATCATAACCTCCAGTGAGCACTGAGGATATACCAAACCAGCCTCCCTAAACATCTTCTTTGTCACTGAATCTTTTAGTTCTGCTTTGCCTCTAACTACCTACAACTATCTTATTCATCTCTAACCATCAAGGGACTTCATATGTCACATATTATGCTCAAATCAATTCAATGTCATATTTGATTCACGTACTCTCAACCTCTCTGGATGCTAAAATTATGTCAATCCAACGAAGATTCACTCAAATCGAGGTAATATGACTTTAGATTTGCTTTTGTGCTTGAAGCTTTTTTGTTATGTTGCATATATTGAACATGTAATTATGATTTTTCTTTATCAGTGGTTTTATATATTAGGATATACCTTTAGCCAAATAATATTGTTTTTCCTATGGAATTGTGTCATGGTGTTTAATTTTTATGAATTGACTAAGCATCATATATCTATGATGAAGTTTTGTTTTTGTTGTTGATCATTTTTCTTTTTGTTAAGGTATGAATTTAATTTTTGTTAAGGTGTGAATTTAATGTTTTAATCTATTATTTTGTCGTCTACTTTTGTTAATCTTAGTTTTAACTATTGTTAAGTTATGAATGTATAATTATTTTGAATTAAACTGTGGATTTGTTAAATTAAGCAGTGAATTTTGTTTATTAAATTGTGAATTGACTGTATTAAAAAATTTAATTTGATAATATGGTTGTGAATGCATATTTTTTGTGTACTAATATGTGAATTTATTGAATTAAGCTATGAAATTTATGTGTTAAGCTGTGATTTTTATGTTTTAACCTATAAATTGATTGCATTAAGTTGTGCATTTCTTGTTTAAACTATGAATTTACTATATGGAGCTGTGAATTTTATGTATTAAACTGTAAATTTATTGTCTTAAGCGTGAATTTTGTGTATTAAACTATAAATTGATTGTATTAAGAGTTTTAAGTTGACAATACGGTTATGAATTTATACTTTTTGTGTTTAAACTGTGCATTTATTGTATTAAACTTTGAATTTTGTGTATTAAATTGTGATTTTTGTGTTTTGAACCGTCAATTTATTATATTAAGTTGTGAATTTTGTGCATTAAACTGTGATTTTTGTGTTTTAAACGATGAATTTTCTATTTAAACTATGAATTGATTGTATTAAGTTGTAGCTTTTTAATGAATTTTGTATTAGAATATGAATGATTTGTATATGAATGTTTGTATTAATTTCTTTGGTGAATATATATGTTTTTTCTTTAGTATAAATATGAAAGGATATAGTAGTTTTCTAATTGAATAAAACCATGATTATTAAATTGTTAATATAGTATTTAAGCTGTTAATTAACGATTTTATTTTAACATCTGTAATCCATGTATTATTCTTTGTAGTACTCTTGCGTTTAAGATTTGGTTATGTAGATTTTGTCTCCCAACGGAATGGTGAAATGATTTCAACGTTGTGGTTGTGATACGTCACCTTGATGCGACACTTCTTTGCGCACAAAACCCTATGTTTTGGGATTTGATCTCTATTTAAAAGATAAGGGGGCTAGGGTTTCGAGCACCATCAGCCTCCATCACCCCAAAAGCATCCCATCCAAAGCCTAATTCATTTCTCTCCATGTTTTGGATTTTAAAGTTTGGAGGAAGGAGGAAGGATTTGTGGAGCAAAAGATCGACAAGCAAGTACAACCCATACCCCTTTGACCATCTCCGACACATTTTTAAGTCTCCAAGTCTTTAAATTTGTGGTTACTTCTGTGTAGATCTAGGTTTTGAAGCTAGTTCTTCTTGTTTGGAAGATTTGAGCAATGTATTGAAAATTGGATTGGAAATCAAACCAGCCGCCACTACAAGAAAAAGACCCTTTACGACGCGCAAACCACGACACTCATTGATTTATGTTACACAAAAGAGAGTGACATTAAAAAAGTGTCATCTCTTCAAAAAATTTAAGGATTTAGGTCACGCATTATTGCGTGCCCTTAAATTAGTGTCTCATGTAAAAAAATTAAAAACACGGAGGACACTTTATCTAAAATGTGCGTCCTCCGTGAATGTCGTTTTATATTTTTTTTATGAAACGCGCTCCTTAGAAGGAAAATGAAATCCCCAAATTTTTTCAACCCCCGCCTTCTTCTCCCTCGTCTCCACCCGTCTATGAATGTCGATTGTAGCGTCGATCGACAATTACTACTCATCAACCATCAATCGAAGCTTCCAGTTGAACAACCCCTAATCGACACCTCCACCTTCTTGTCTCTCCTTCTCCACCAGGTTTTCTCTCATCTCTATCCTCCACCTTCTCGATTGCAGACGCGTCGTTTTCTAACTCTTTTACCAAACGCGCATCCATTATCCTCATTTACAAACGGTGTCCAAATCAGGGGCTTTTCATAAAATCTCATTCCACCTCACCTCACACTCACCTCTACACAATCGACCGTCACCACCATTCCTACCATCCACCGCCGCCCTACCATCTCTTCCATCACCACCACTTTCATATGGAAATCTTTCAAGAAGCCTCGTCGTCGATATGAAAAGGAACGAGTATATGTGGAGCTGAAATTGATCGTAGAATACTATCTGCGATGCAAGAGAGAGCTCTGGAGGGTGTAATGCACTCTGGAGGGTTACCACCAAGTCAAACCATATTTACTCTTACACCTCTATAATTTACATTTCAGGTCTCTCTCTCTCTCTCTTTCTTTCTCTCTCCCCCATCTTCAAACCACCAGTGAACTAATTGTTGCGATATGTGTTTCTTGTTGAACTTTGAGGTTTTTCTTCAATCGATTCACGCACTGATTTTTGTAGTAATTAGCTTCTTGAACGATATATGTCGATGTCGGATTCCGATACGTCGTCTCAAGGAGGCAGCGAATATAAAAACTTCAGACAAATTACTCGTGATTGTGAGTTTCTTTCCCTATATGTACGATATATGTTCTTTTAATTGTGCACTTGTGTTTTTCAAGTTTAGTTGTGGTTGTGATCAAGTTTAATAAGTCGTGCAAAAGCCGCAATGTATCCTTTTTGTTTGAATTTATGATATATGGAACTTACGAAGTTGTGGTTTGAGTTTTCTTTCAACTCTTGATTGGTAAAAAAAATCTATAGGGATGTAGGCTCACATAGAGGAAAACGTTCATGCTTATAATTCCTCCACAATGTTTCCTGTCGAGACTTGAAAACTAAGGAAATCGTTTATAAATCTGATGTGTTTTAAAAATAATTGAAGTCACTATATCAGTAGACTTATAGAGACCGAGTTCAGATGGTTATACTGGGAATTGGGAAAAGTAATGTGTGTTGTATGGGTTTTTACAGAACACCATTATATGAAATTATGGGTCATCGTATATTTCCCTCTTTCCTGCTCTTTCATTTAATCAGTCAGAGACAATCGGTTAGGATAATTATGAGAAGGAATTCAACAGGAGGATATAAGTGTAGTTGAGTTTTTGGAAGCACAATGAATAAGTTACAGAAGAGGACCATAATGCTGTATGGAAAGGTAAAGTCCAGTTTCCTCGACTTTTGGATAATTAACAAAATAGAAAAGTTGGCTTAATTAGGGTGAAGGAAGCTTATTTTAATGATCCTAACATATGAAACAATTGGTTATGTATTTCTTTTGATCTTGTTTTATAATTTGTCTAATCTAACAACAAGTTTTAGTGAAGTTGAATCGAACAAGGATTGAAACCTGACCTCACCATTTTAACATATTTGTGGTAGCAACCGAGACTTTAGCTTTTAGATGCTTAGAAGTTCATGTTGTGAAAGGTCTAGTTATGAGTTTTTGCTTTGTTGTAACGACATTCTGAATTGAGCACCACACATGCATATCATCACATGTCCCTTTCGCTTATATATTGCTAATCTTTTCGATTCTTTAAAGTTGGATTCGTTGAAGACCTTCTTCCTCTGTTCATAGAATTTGTAAATCAAACAAAACCATATTTTTTACGAAAAGTCTCTTATGCAAACTAACAAGTTCTTTCTTGAATCTTGATCCATGAACGCGAGAGAGAACACTTCTCACAGTTTATAACAGAGGGTTTCACTTCTTATTGCAAGAGAAAGAGAAGAGATAAAGTATGTAAATATCAAGAATCTATATTTCTACAACTTTTCTTCTTTTCTCTAATTATCTTTTCATATAATTTGTGAATCCAGGTCTATGGGAACAATGTGGAGATTCAAACATTATCTGAAATGTACAATCAGTCTATTCCTATCTACTCATATAGCACTGGTATATTATTATTATTATTATTATTATTATTATATTAGGCAATAGGGTTTTATTTTGTGCAATTGGCTTAAATTTATATATATATATATATATATATATATATATATATATATATATATATATATATATATATATATACAGAGCCTATAAATATCATCCATGGAAGCTATAACACAGATACACCTCCAATCCGGCTAAGTTACCATCATGGCAACCATCAAAAACTCTCTTGTTGATCCACGTAGGCACACAATAGGTGTTGGCCTTGGTTTTAGCTGCCTGTAAGGGGTAAATAAGTCATTTCACCTATATCTATATGATATCTCTACCCTTGGGATTTGGGTTTTGTTTTTGTTGAATTTATGTTTTGGGTTTTGTTGTTGTTTCAGACAAATGTTGATAAATATCAAGTGAAAGCAGCAATCAAAGCTCAACATGATCAACAGATCGATAATGTAAACCACTCTTTTCATCATGTTTTGACACCTTTTTTGGCTGATCTAATAATGATGTAACTTTAATGAAACAGAAACAGGCTCTTATGGCAGAGGCGCGTTTCTGTTCAAGCGAAAGCGGTTCTTGTCCTATGCCATGTCCACCTCGTTATGGACAAAAAGGTGAAATGCATGTGGTAAGTTTTCACTTTAATAGTTTACTTACAGTAAATATGTAATATAAATTAGAAAATGAGAAAGAAATTTATTAAAGATTTATAATCTAAGTGGTTGTGACATCTCCGTTTTCACGGCCAGAAAAGACCGATTTTGTTTATGCTTTAAAAAAATCAGAGTACCCTTTTAATAAATATGTTGCGGAATTTGTTCCCAGAAAATACATGATAAATACTTTATCAAAGCATTTCCAAACAAAATGTATTTTATTCATTTAAAACATTTGGGATGTCATCGTCAATGCATAAACATAAGCATAAACAGAACTTACATTCATTTATACTAGTGATCTACATCTCTTTTAAATCTCTCAGTGTAAAGTAGCTTCATATCGACACCTGTGATACAAATAAGCTTGAGTGGGTTAGGTTGGGAAACCTGGTGAGCACATAGGGTTTTCAACCCATAATAATATAATTATTATATTTAATCATCAAAAAATCAACCCAATTACCCATCCCCATTATCTTCTTTTACTCTTAAGGATCTACCCTTAGAATTATCTACCACTCATTCCTAAGAAATTTTGTTAAGGAATAGGTATGAAGTACATCGTCGCCAGGGTTTATACAACAGGCACTAAATCCATAGTTTCCAGGGTTCATCCAACAGGTGCTAAGTCCATAGCTCATTTATCGACAATATTATTTTCCGCAATCCACCCGAAATACATGTCAATGGGTTTTTAGAGTACACCGGGTGAACACGTCGTTCAAAACACCTACATGTTGCAAGCCTGCTAGTGTTCCACTGGACTGTCTAGAATAGTCCGTGGTTGTCATCCATACTCTGGTAGATGACGGGGCCAACGTTTGGGTAAAGGCTTTTCTCACTTTTCAGCTGTCACCCTCATTTCATGATCTATATCGCCTTTGATTTCATCTTCCAACTCATTTTTCATCACACACCAACTATTTTATCTACCCATGTTTTACCCCAACATATTTGTAGATATAAAATACATATATAGTTTAAATCATTTAAAACGTATATAAAATCGATCATCCAGCATAGACAACAAGTATTCAGATAATATGCACACATAGCACGTAATTTTATATAAAATACTTCACATCTATGTGTAAGATGAAAGTAATATGCACTCACCTTAATAGTGTGAGTTGTTAGAATCTAACTAAAAACGGTCAACGGTTCGTGATCGTCGGGCTCGAGATGCGAAACGCCGTCAGCAAACGAGAGAGAAAGAAGAGTTTTAGGTGTGAGATTGGCTGAGGTCGAACATGATATTTATAGCAAGTTTTTGGACTCTCACGTCGTGAGTTTATAAAACTCACATCGTGATCCAAGCCTGCTCACCTCGTAGACTTGCCATTTGCGTCCCTAGCTTCGGAAGGTGGCCATATGACTCCTCACGTCGTGAGATATCATTGCTCACGTCGTGAGCTTAGAACTTATCCCTTCGTAGCCTCGTCACGCACCTTCTAGGTCCGAAATGTGGCAATTTGACTCCTCACATCGTGAGTTTTTATGCTCACGTCGTGAGTTCAGTCAGATTAGGGTTTCTAACACGTGTCATGCCCTCAGGCAGCTGTAACTTCGAAAGGCCATAACTTTTGCATACGAACTCCATTTTTGACGTTCTTTATATCCACGCGAAGGTGGAGACGTACTATACAACTTTCATTTAGAACCCTAAGGCTAAAAAGTAATCTATCGTAAACTCACTTTTTACGATTCCCAGTGTCGTGCCGGTTTTGTCGCTAAACTTCGACAGGTCATAACTTCTTCGTTATTACTCGGATTTCAGCGTTCTTTATATGTACGGAAACCTTGTGACATATAATACAACTTCGTTAAGATTATTTATTCTGAATAATCCTCTATCAAAAAGTCATTTTTGATGCTTATCGTCTCTAAATTAACTAGCTCGAATCTGCGGGCGCTACGATTATCTCCCCCTTAGGATGATTACGTCTCGGAATCATCAACGAAACAGGGCTTGTATAATGACTCCATATGCTATCTCTTCATCCTATGAAATAACCGTAATTTCTATGTTCCTTCGAATGAGTATCAAAGTCTTGGACTTCTTGCTGGAGGCGGTGGTCAATCTTGTACTCGCTCTTTATCCTATGTTGGACATCTAATTCGTAACCTTCGAGTTACAAAATTGATACTTATTGGGGACTTCTTCTTCTTCTTAAAAAAACTAATCTTAAGAGAAGTTCTTTACTTCGATTATCATAACAGACCGATGGGTCATGTTCTAATGACCTCTCATCGTATGATGCAACGCTTAGACTCAGGTCTCTTAGAGTCAAATTCCAGAATGGAATATACCTTCCTTCATGTTCTAATGTGATATAATCACATTTTAGAATGTAGCATTTATAGCTATAGACTTCTTACTTAAAAAATGGTCGCGATACTTTCTATTGATCGCTTCGATTATCCTTCACTTCAATCTTCTGGCTTAAGTCGGATGCTACATCGAACTTGGATCTCTGAACCACGTAGAATACATATCTTAGTCGGACTCGATATGATATGACCACTAGGTTCAGAATAACAATCATCTTCTTAGTCATTACCGAAACGATGGTAACGACATACTTGAACAAAACGTAATCAGTTACTAGCTTCTTGGTAACCTTGTGACTTTCCCTGATCCAAATGCGAGTCATGTGCTTCTGGTAGTATAGGCGTCTACTACCTTTCACACCTACTCATACTTGTCCCAAGTATTGTCTCACAGTTTTTCCAAGTCACCATATAAGAATTTCACATATTTATTTAACAAATCGGATAACATAACTAAGGTTTATATTATTTCTTGAAACGATTACATGGATGTTGAAGTTCACCCTACACTAGGCCTCTTATAATAGGCTACACTACATGATTCTATTCATATGGCTACTTTTTATCCTGATGATAGGACATATAGATCCTCACTCCTGATCTCTTGCATTGTCACCTGCTTCATCGAGGATCATCTGGAATGCTCTTGCCTTTGGACTTGGTGGAACATTGGGCCTTGTCGCATCCTTTGTCTTCGGGCAGTCCCTCAAGATGTGCCCTTCTTCATTGCACCCATAACATACATTCTTGTTGAAGGTGCACTCATTGGCATAGTGCCCAGGCTTCCCACATTTAAAACAAGTGACCTCTCCGTCACATTTTCCAGAGTGCTTCTTCTTGCAATTCTCACACCACTTCGCTTCGGCTCCTGCTTCAAATTTCCTCGAACCAGACTTTTAGAACTTGCTCTTCTTGTTGGAACCTGAAGTTCCTTCAAAAATTCTCTTCTTACCAACTTCAACCTTGCTGGCGACTCTTCCCTTGATCATCTCCTCGACAGACTTGGCAGCCCAGATAGATGCCTCTAGAGTAGGTGCCTGTCGTACTGGCACCGCGTACTCCCATAGAAGTCCCTTTGCGTATCTGTCGATTTTTGTCAGCTCGTTTGGGACAATACGCAAAGAAAACTCCATTTTGTCTGTGAAGTTATTGGTGTATTCATCGATGGACATGCTTCCCATCTTCAATGTCAGGAATTGGTTCTCTAGCTCAAGCAGATTTTGGGCCGAGCAGTACTTGCACTTGAAATGCACCAAGAACTCTGCCTAAGTCAGTTGCACTGGCTCATTGGGGCTTAGGGTCTTCCCCAGAGTGTTCCACTAGCGAACAGCGCCACCTCTGAACTGACGCACTGCAAATGTGGTTTGTAGCTTGCCTTTGCAACCACATGTCATGATGGCTAATTCCATCTCCGAGATCCAATCCATTACTCCGATGGGATCCTCATTTCTAGTGAAAGTTGACGGCTTGCAAGTCGTAAAGTCTTTGTACTTGCATCCATTTCTCTCGAATCCGTCCTCTTGGTTATTCCTCCTAACCACAGGCGGTTCAGCTTGACCAACAGTTCTACTGTAATTTCCTTCCTCTGAATGACCCTCATTCAGTTCAGGCTGTTTAACAGGAATCGTAGGTTCATCCCCATTCTCATGCAACATTTGCCTCATCTCTTCCCTCTGTTCGGCCATCATAGCCTGAATCATGGCTTGTACTCCAGCCATTGTGATTAGCTCAGGTGCAGCTGCTACTATAGGCACTTGCTCAATTACTTGGGGTTGAGGCTGCTGATTGTCTTTTGCATTGGCATTTCCGACTCCACTTCGGGTTCTTGCCATGACGGTCTATATACCAAATTAGACGTTCAGTGTGCAGTGACGAGAATTAAGATAGGAAAACTTTATCTACGATAGACATATTAAATCCTCCGTATTACTCCGAAACTTTACATGCCAGTTATAATATCGTAATTAAACGTTTAGAATCCTGAACACATAAGGTTTTCCAGATCCGGTCGGCAATAGACCATAGATCTGAACAAATAATAGCATATCAGGCATATAATGCTATAACATAAATCATTTACCACATTAAAGTAATTTAGGCATCTTATCCTAAAGTAAGCTAGTGATTGTGTCAATTCAGGTGTACTACCTAAAATATATTAGACACTCATCTCATAATCATCGCTTATCATTCTAAGTTTAAGTCTAGAAATTTCCTACAGATTCCTAGTTCTCTTAAACTAATGCTCTGATAACAACTATGACATCCCCGTTTTCACGGCCAGAAAAGACCGATTTTGTTTATGCTTTATAAAAATCAGAGTACCCTTTTAATAAAAATGTTGCGAAATTTGTTCCCAGAAAATACATGATAAATACTTTATCAAAGCATTTCCGAAGAAATGTATTTTATTCATTTAAAACATTTGGGATGTCGTCGTCAATACATAAACATAAGCATAAACAGAACTTACATTCATTTACACTAGTGATCTACATCTCTTTTAAATCTCTCAGTGTAAAGTAGCTTCATATCGACACCTGTGATACAAATAAGCTTGAGTGGGTCAGGTTGGGAAACCTGGTGAGCACATAGGGTTTTCAACCCACAATAATATAATTATTATATTTAATCATCAAACAATCAACCCAATTACCCATCCCCGTTATCTTCTTTTACTCTTAAGGATCTACCCTTAGAATTATCTACCACTCATTCCTAAGAAATTTTCCTAAGGAATAGGCACGAAGTACATCGTCGCCAGGGTTTATACAACAGGCACTAAATCCATAGTTTCCAGGGTTCATCCAACGTGTGCTAAGTCCATAGCTCATTTATCGACAGTATTATTTTGGGCAATCCACCCGAAATACGTGTCAATTGGTTTTTCGAGTACACGGGTGAACACGTCGTTCACAACACCTACAGGTTGCGAGCCTGCTAATGTTCCACTGGACTGTCTAGAATAGTCCGTGGTTGTCATCCATACTCTGGTAGATGACGGGGCCAACGTTTGGGTAAAGTCTTTTCTCACTTTTCACCTCTCACCCTCATCTCATGATCTATATCTCCTTTCATCTCATCTTCCAACTCATTTTTCATCACACACCAACTATTTTATCTACCCATGTTTCGATCATCAAGCATAGACAATAAGTATTCAGATAATATGTACACATAGCACATAATTTTATATAAAATACTTCATATCTATGTGTAATATGAAAGTAATATGCACTCACCTTAATAGCGTGAGTTATTAGAATCTAACTTAACGGTCAACGGTTCGTGATCGTCGGGTCGGGATGCGAAACGAGTTCAGCAAACGAGAGAGAAAGAAGAGTTTTAGGTGTGAGATTGGCTGAGGTCGAACCTGCTATTTATAGATAGTTTTTGGACTCTCACGTCGTGAGTTTATAAAACTCACGTCGTAAGCCAAGCCTGCTCACCTCATAGACCTGCCATTTGCATCCCTAGCTTCGGAAGGTGGCCATATGACTCCTCAATTCGTGAGATATCATTGCTCAGGTCGTGAGCTTAGAACTTATCCCTTTGTAGCCTCGTCACACACCTTCTAGGTCCGAAATATGGCAATTTGACTCCTCACGTGGTGAGTTTTTATGCTCACGTCATGAGTTCAGTCAGATTAGGGTTTCTGACATGTGTCATGCCCTCAGGCAGTTGTAACTTCGGAAAGCCATAACTTTTGCATACGAACTCCGTTTTTGACGTTCTTTATATCTACGCGAAGGTGGAGACGTACTCTACAACTTTGATTTAGAACCCTAAGGCTAAAAAGTACTCTATCGTAAACTCACGTTTTACGATTCTCGGTGTCGTGCTGGTTTTGTCGCGAAACTTCGACAAGTCATAACTTCTTCGTTATAACTCGGATTTCAGCGTTCTTTATGTGTACGGAAACCTTGTGACATATAATACAACTTAGTTAAGATTATTTATTCTAAATAATCCTCTATCAAAAAGTCATTTTTGACGCTTATTGTCTATAAATTGACTAGCCCGAATCTGCAGGCGCTACAGTGGTGAATAAAGATCTAGCCATCCAATTTCCTCTATAACCACCTGTAAATTGTAAATTGTAATCTTAATTATAGTATAAATTAATAAATCAGTGTGATTTAATATTGTAAATCATCTGACCTCAATGAAGAGTTGGTACTCAGGTAGGGAGCTAAATTCAAGATAAACATACAAGCAACCACACTCCAAGTCATGCTTGTTCACAACTATTAGATAGCAAACCTCAATAAAAATTAGTTTGTAGAGGGTAGATGGAGTCTTTATTTTGCATCACTTGCGTCATATATGATATGATGTGATATATTAAATATGAGTACAAAACTATTTATTAAATTTTGTTGAATAAATCCATTTGACTTGTTGTACACAATTTGTGTAGGATTTCCGTGTTGTTCTTGATCAAGAGTTGGGATTGATATTGAAGCTAAGAGACATGATGATTGGTTGGATACATGAAGGGTTTTAGAGCTTCTTCAAATAGCTTAATGACGAGTTACTGAAACAAGAAGGTGCCCCTTTATAGCAATGTAGTATTAGGTTATATAGTTAGGGAAAACCTCTTAATAACAATGTACAATCAGATCAATTTAATATCAGTGTATTACAATTTTTTGACATGATGTTATTGGATGAAATTGATTGTTTTGGTATATATTTGCTTCTATATTTTTGTATTATACGTAAAAGAGTATCGTAAAGGCACGTCGTATATGCATATCGTAAATGGTTGCTGAAGTTTATGACACGCAAATGCGTGTCATCTTAATTTATGACAGAGGCTTTAATGATACGCAATGTGTGTCCTAAAGGCGCGTCGTAAGGTTACGACACACAAATGCGTGTCATATTCCTTTATGACACGGCCTTCCTTGATACACATTTTGTGTCGTAAATGAGCGTCGTAAATGTGTGTCGTAAATGCGTGTCGTAAATGCGCATCGTAAATAGACGACGCGCAAAAGTGTATCGTCTCTCGTTATGACAGGGCCTTCCTTGACACGCATTTGCACTTCGTCTGAGCGTTTTATGACACACATTGCGCGTTGTAAAAGGTTGTTTTTCTAGTAGTGCGCCATATTTGTTCAATTGGTCAACCTGTCGAACAGGTCCAAAAAACCGGATGAACCTAATGAGGTCATTATTACATCATTACTATATTCAAAATTATAAAATATTAAAAAAAATAATAATAATAAACTACAAAAAAATACCAATAAATATAAGTCTTCACTAGTGAATAAAAATAGCAAACATACAAACTACCTTAAAAATAATTCACCAGATCTAGATTTTAGTCTTTAAAAATAAACAAAGTTAATACCATCAACATGAAAATACCATGAAATGTATCAAAATCCAAACTTTATTACATTCTAATCTTCATCTAAAGAAATACATGTCAGTTTCTTCAAACTCAATCAACCCCATCATCATCTTCAATATCAAATAGAAATTAAATTTTCACAAAAGTTAAGTTTAAATAGAAGAATAATAATAATATTCATAGAATAACATAAAATACTAATCTTGAGAAACTTGTGATACAAAACTTGTTAATTCATTGTAGTTTGGTGGCTATTCTTCATCCATATTCTCTAATTTGTTATAAGTTAGTTCACTTTATGGTATTTCATCAACCACCCAAATTTTTATTTTGATCAATGCTTTCATATTCGATCTAATCATAAGACTTTTTGTTATCGTTCATCCTAGAAAAAAGCTATTAATACACTTTTAAACATAAATAAAGAAAGTGAAAAAAAAAAGTTTAAAAATATGAGTTACCTGTTTTGTAGATGAAAAATATAATGAACTTAAGAAATGTCATTAAGTCATTGATGCTCCAACCGATTCCTTCTTTTAGTGTGGATTCTCTCAAAGACACTCCAATTCCTCTCATGTTCGGAAGAAAAAGCAGTTTGGTTTAAAAAAGAAATTGCAAATTCTTGCAATTCTGGAGCATCTCCACCATGTAATTTTCACCATTAATAATGGAAAAAGAAAAAATAATATTATAATCTGTTTACTATAATTCACCAATAATAAAAATTTGAAATAAAAAATGTTACCCCGATTAGTAGTATTGCGAAAAGCAAAAACAAGTGTTCTACCAAAACAATCTCCATGCTTACGAAACAAGTTTAGTTGGCCAATGCGTGTTAGACCATTGAAAGTACCGACACTACCGTCACACTCAATCATATCAATAATCCACGTAACCACCTTTGGTTTCTTACAAAAAAACTTTCTTGATCGTATTGAAAGAATAGATTAAACCAATAAGCACCAACATGAAGACTCTTATCCAACATCTGAATCATCCCAAAAATACTAAGTAAAATTTTTATTTTTAAATCAACCAAAATCATCAATCATTCATCTCAAATTCTCAAATTATGTCAAGATAAAAAATAGTAATCAGAGTACAATCCCAAAATCGTAAAATGTTGGACATGGGTGGATGCGCTGCGATCAGGCTAGGCCCTTTCCTTTTGAACTGGAAGTACCTAAAAATATTTAAACAAAAATAGTAAGCGCAACGCTCAGTGAGTTCCCCAAAATACCATATACCATTCAAGAAACGGTCGCCGCCCAATGAGTGTAACAGGCCTCGCCCTAACTCACATAATGGGCCCCGCCCAATGGGTATAACGGGCCTCACCTTAACTCGCATAATAGGACCCGCCCAACGAATATAACATGCCTCGCCCTAACTCACATCCTACAAACATGCAAGTATTACACAAGCTGCTGCTACAACGGCGCCTCATAATGAAAACATTTAAACCAACCCTAATTACTATTTATGGTTATAACCCACAAAAAAAAGGTCCAAGTCATAATCTCTCTTGCAAAGGGTAAAAGACACATTTACCCTTCCGAATATGGACCCAACTAACCATGACCCAAGGTCCAAACTAGCCCAAGGCCCAAAATGGCCCAAATAGGCTTCAGGTGAATATGTCGTGCGTACACCCTATGTACACCCAACATACTGGACCTTCACCGAACGGGGACATGGGCAAAACCCATTACACCGTGCGTATGTAGAGGGTACGCTGAGCATACTCGCCAGCTGCCCAAAAATTGGTATTAAGCTCTTAATGCTTAAAAATCTTTCGTTTAACTCATAGATCTTAATCTTGGGAAGGTCTTAATAGATAAAGTCGACTACTTGATGCCTTTGCATTGCTC
Source organism: Lactuca virosa (assembly GCF_052849685.1). NCBI lineage: Eukaryota > Viridiplantae > Streptophyta > Magnoliopsida > Asterales > Asteraceae > Lactuca > Lactuca virosa. Next base: position 175,025,520 of record NC_136430.1, read on the forward strand.
AAATAAGCCCAAAACCAAAATCTAACTTCATAACTTCATGTTGTGAACAACAACTCATGCATGGCTGAACCAAAGCTATCAATATACGATTTTTATGTACTAGGGACCTTACAAAAGATGAAGAAATGCTAACATATGCTTCTGCAGTAGCTTTTACTCACAAGAATAAACCCATGGGACAAAAACATACCAAAACCATAAGCTAAACTAGATCTAAGCAATGGATCATAAACTTTGAGACTTTATACCTTCTAGAAGATGATAAAGAAGAGTAGAATTTGGATCTATAAGCTCCAACTAACCATTACTTATCCAATGAACTCCTACTTCTTCATTATGCACCAAAAACACACCAAATCAATCAGAGGGCTCAAGAATCACACAAATGGAGCAAGAGTTTTGAGTGGACTTCTTTAGAGGATGGAAGTTGAAGATAAGGCCGCCTTCAAGGGGATAATGAGGTTTTATAGGGTCCAAAGCTTAAAAGTTACGGTTTGCACCCTGCATGAGTACTCCGGGCGTACCCTTACGTACGCCCAACGTACGCGAAGGAACCCATGATCACATTAAATGACCTACACCCAACGTACATATCTTGTAGCAACGAACTTGATTGCTCATTATAGCAATGAAACTTGTTTACTCGTTTTAGCAACGACCTTTATTTCCCATGAGGAAATGAACGTTTCATCTCATTTGGGCAACCTACTTTATTTCTCATGATGACAACGAACTTTGTTTATGCATACTTATTTACTCATTTTAGCAATGTACTTTTATTTATGGAAACTTCTATCAAAAGTTTGATTACGATTCATAAAACCAATATTATTTTTAATATGTGAACTCACCAACTATTTTTATAGATGACGCTCGTTTTACATGCTTTTTAGGAATCACCTAGTAAGAGGCACGTAGAGACACAACACTTGTAGGAGCATTTGCATGTGTTGTTCTATTTTAATACATTGTAATTACTTTTAGAAGTTGTTCAAACTTATTGTAATTTGTAAAGCTTTTAATAATATGGTTGGTGTTGTCTTTTAACTTTTGCTATGAGACTCGTTGTACTGTCGCGTCCCGTGTTTCCGCTTTAGCGGGGTGTGACAAAATCCCTAAGAGACACTAGATCTAATTAATGAATAATAAAGGTTGAGACTTTATACCTTCATGAAGATGATAAAGAAGAGTATAATTTAGATCTATACGCTTCAAGTTAACCAACACTTCTCCTATGAGCTTCTTTTTCTTAATCGTACACCAAAAACACACCAAATCACTCACATGGATCAAGAATCACACAAATGAGGCTAGGGTTTCGAAGGGACTGTTTTAGAGGCTGAAGACTGAAGATAAGGACAACCTTAAAGGGGATAATGAGGTTTAATAGGTTCCAAAACCTACAATTTAGGGTTTTCACCCTACATGAGTACTCCCAGCGTACCCATACGTACACCCAATGTACCCATACGTACGCCCAACATACGTGAAGGAACATGCGATCACACTAAATGATTTATGCCCATCGTACCTATCACGCACACCCATCATAGGGACCGATTTTGCAAACTTTTAATAAATTAAGCCCAAATAAAAAATACTTGGAACACGGGCTTTACAAAAATCTATCCCACCGACCTTTATCAATGTTAGTATAAGGGGTGTACAACACTTTCGTTGTTGCGAAAGAGTTTCTTAATTCCTTTTTTGCACCATACACCCTTTCGTATACATAACCTAAAATAACATGATTAAAATTAATATAAATGATAATATCTTTGTAAATATCATTAAAGAAAATCATCTGAATCATAAATCTGTAAAAGTCTCAACATTAGATTCATCACCTTTACTATGGTAGCACAATTATTCTAAAAGCTTTCATTCAAAATCATAAGGTTAACTGTTGCTTTGAATATATATATATATATATATATATATATATATATATATATATATATATATATATATATATATATATATATATATATATATATATTTATATAGGAGCGTTCAATCGAGAACATTTCTTATTGCGAGAACAAATTTGGACCACATAATTTTTTTTAATTAAAATTATAAAATAATATTCATATAAATCAATAGTTAAAAACAATTAAAAAGCTCATAAACCAATACCACCACCCATCACCACCATCTACAACTCACCACTCACTAACCACCAACCACCACCATCCACCCACCTCCAGCCACCAACGAACCACTACCACCATCCACCCACCACCAACGAACCATCACCACAACCTACAACCCATCACCACCACCCACCACCCGTCACCACCACCTACCTCCACCACCCGACACCACCCATTACCACCACCATCACCCGTCACCACCACCCACCACCACCCTCTCATCATCATCAACCATCACCACCCCTACCATCACCACCCCCACAATCACCACTACCACTCGCCTCCATCACCAACCACCACCACCCCCACCACCCACCCACCCACCCATCACCACCACCTACCTCCACAACCCACACTACCACTTACCACCAGCTACCAGCACCTCCCATCACCACCACTAAACATCACCACCACCAGCCTGCAACACACATCACTACTACCCATCACCACCCACCTATTACCACCACTCGCCACTACCACCCATATCCACCACCCGCCATCACCTATCATCACCACCAACACTAGCCACCACTACCACCTACTCACCACCATCCTTCACTAACACCAACTTCCACCAGCCACCACCATACCTAGTACCACCACCACCAATCACTACCACCCCCAACTACCACCACCACCCACCACCAACCACAATCACCCACCTCTAATACCTATAATCCACCTCCCACCTCCACCACCCACCACCACCACACATCATAACCACCCGCCACCACCACCCATCAACACCACCATCCATCACCACCACCTATGTCTACCACCTGCTACCACCCACCATCACGCGCCCTACCATCACCCATCATCACCACCACCCCTCACCACCAACCACCACCACTACCCGCTACCATAACCACCCATCCACCACCACCACCAAATTTACCACATGCAACCACAACCCTTCACCACCACCACCGATCCCTCATAACTACAATAAACCAACTATCACCCATGATCCCCATCACCCACGAACCACGACCACGACACCACCTACCAGCACCACCCATTATCACCATCCTCCCCTGCCTTCATCACCACCAACCACTATCCATCTCCAATATAACCCCACCACTTACTACCTACAACCAAATGTGATTGAATGCATATATTCACATAAATCATGTTTGATTCTATGTATTTAATCACATAAATCATATGTGATTATATAATACATATAATAACATGTGATTATATGTATCTAATCACATATGATTTATATAAACAAGATTTGTTTTGATATTTTGCGTTGAAATTTTTTTGTCATGTATTTAATCATATCAGATTATATGCATTTAATAATATATGATTAATGTGGACACAAATTTGTTTTCACGTTTTTGATTCAATGGTTATTCTATTGTATATAATGACATGTGATTATATGTATCTAATCACATATGATTTATATATACAAGATTATTTTTTTCTATTAAAATAATATGTGATTAGATACATATAAACACATGTAATTAGATGTATTTAATCACATATGATTAAAGTTTACAAAGAACAATTATTGAATAAAGAAGGCAAAAACAAATTTTGCACATATAAATCATATGTGATTTGATACATATAATCACATTTGTTTAAATACACGAGAACAAATATTTAATTGAAAACGAAAAACGAATATTTTCAGATAAATCATATGTGATTAGATACATATAATCTAATCTCATATGATTAAAGATTCTAAAGAACAACTATTGAATCAATAATACGAAAATGAATCTTGTCCAGAAAAATCATATGTGATTAGATACATAAAGCACATGTGATTATATATATAAAATCACATATGATTTATATATGAGAATATTTATTTTTGTGTTTTCGATTCAATAATTGTTCTTGTGTATATAATTAAATGTGTTTATATATGATTTCATCACATGTGATTTATATGGACAAAATTCGCTTTTGTTCATATAAATCTAATGTGATTAGATACATATAATCACATGTGATTAAATACAAGAGAAATAATATTAAGTTGAGTACGCAAAAAATAATTTTGTCTATATGAATCATATGTGATTATATGTATTTAATCACATATGATTTATTTATGCAATTTTCATTTTTACGTTTTCAATTAAATAGTTGGTTTTGTGTAATTAATCACACATGAATATATATATGTAATCACATATGATTTATATGGAGAAAACGCATTTTCGCGTTACTGATTCATTAGTTATTCTCGTCTATTTGAACACATGTGATTTATATACATATATATATATATATATATATATATATATATATATATATATATATATATATATATATATATATAAATGGATTCGTTCAATATTGAATTGTGTTTCATTATTCTTTTTCCTTGATGAATAAAAGTACCACAACTAAACATCTTTGTAAGAAAGGTAACATTATTAGTTGTGGTACTTTTATTCATCTTTTTCAATAAAGAAACAAAATAAAAAGTTGGACTTTGTTTTCTATTGAATATGAATGTCTAAGAACTAATATAACTTTAACTCTTTTCACCAAATGATTAAGATACAAAATGTTATTAAAGTTGATCTAATAGTAGGAACAAAATAAATAAATAACTAGCTCTAGCACAATCTAAAATCCATGATTGTAATTAATAACGTTTTATTCCACTAATTTTTTTTCGTTCAGGTATTTTATCGAATGGTTGGGATGCATACATAGTAAGTTCAAATTTTCCCATCACCCAAATTCTAAAACTGAAGAAGAATTGGATCGCTAATAACTCGCAAATCATAAACCAAATCTACATAAAACACAAACCCAAAATTAGAAATACTGTGAAACATCTAGATGAATGTGTATGACATATAACAACAAAACCGATGCCAAATTAGCAAAAAAAAAAAAAAGCCAAAAATTGTTATTATTTCATCTTAGAAAGTGACTTATAAAAAAAACCCACCATATAGAATAGATCGTTTGAGAGAGAAAGAGAGAGACGTATAGTAGATTTTAGGAAACGATGCATCAACGCCACTGGCTGTAGGGAGGAAGGGGCGGTGTCTATGGTGTTAGGTAAAGGAGGAAGTGACATTGGTGTACTCCATAGAATCGAGATCTGATGGCCGCTAAACAAGATCTGGTGGCCGGAGTAACAAGAACTAGTAACAGTTCGATGGTAGGAGGTGGTGAACAAGCAAAATCCAACGGCGATACGGTGACGGTAAGTGCAGAGGCAGAGGAGATGGTTTCCGACAGTGGGAAGAGGATGGAGATAACAAACAAGCAGACATGGAGGGAGGGAGTGAAAAGGAGCCGGCCTGGTGGTTCTGTCGGCTATACGGTGGTTCCAACTGTGGTCCGGTGATATCACAATATTGTTTTTTGAAACATAAATTAGTGGTCAAAATTTGTTCTCATTTGAATATATATATATATATATATATATATATATATATATATATATATATATATGATAAGCTTAACTTGCTACATCCCTAATTTTCACGGCCATTTTAAAACATTTAATTATGCTTATTTTAAAAACATAGTATTTTGTTAGTGCAGATAGTTGTCTAAAAAATATTATTTCGATGTGATATAATATAAATATCAAAAATTTCCGAAGAAGAAGTGTTCCACATTAATATCTTTTAAAGCTTGGGATGTCATAACTCATGTGACATCCTGGAAATTAGGTCAAACACTGTGAACGGTCAATTCACAGTAAATCTCTTTGTAATTTGACTCATTGAGTTTTAGTGCATATTACGTAAAATAAATGAGTTCATTTCAACTATTATATGATATCATATGGTATCTTACTTCAAAATATGTAAAATGGAAAACAAATCAAACAACTAGAATTGCAACCCTAGTCAATGCATCTGAAAACTAAAATTTCGTATTAAGTAGTTGTGAGCAAAACAAACGTTCTAGTCTTGTAGTACATGTTTCTCTGTTTCCAAAAATATGAAGAACGTCCAATATGGAGTTCGTATGCAGAATATACGATCATTTTAAGAAACCAAACCAGTATAATACTGATTTTCTTAAAACTGCTAAAACCATTTCTATCTGTTGAGGGACTTGTATAACATAGATGGAAATTCTAAGAGCGTTTTTGAACTCGGACAATTGATTATTATTTTATTTCATTTTTATCACCATCAATCTCGACCAAAATCAGATTCCTAAAATTTGTCGAATCTGAATCAGTTCATCGCGCAACCTTAAACTATTGATTTTGACATGACTTCTATTATTGGTAATGTATTCCAGAAATCATGTAAAGGTCAAATACGATTGATGTGAATTTTGAAGATGGAAATGATGCAATATTTCTAAAATCGTCTGCAACTATATATATATATATATATATATATATATATATATATATATATATATATATATATATATATATATATATATATATATATATATATATATATATATAGATGAACGAGACATGTTTTATGGTCAAATGCAAAATGGCTTTACTAGAGTTTTTGTAAAATATACAATATGTGTCAATCATGTAATAGCAATGTATATACGTTATGTAATTAAAAATTATATAGCAACACTAAATATATGTGAGAAACTCATTTTTCTTTCAATTTTATATGTGTTTACGATAATTATTATAAACTATATTTAACATTTGACAAATGAACATCAAATAATCGTGGTGTACGTAAGATAAATAATTGTAAAAATCCAATAACATTTTCTAACCAAGTTCATATATATATATATATATATATATATATATATATATATATATATATATATATATATATATATATATATGTTTTCCAAGATCCATTATCAAACGCATATGATGAATTTAGCACTCAATTACTTGTACTACTTAATTTCCATAACTATACCATACATATATGTATACACATATATAACCTATAAAACTAATACATGTACATTATAGATATATGAAATTGTTACCAAAATACCTAAAAACATACACTTGTGTAAGTACATTCACCACTAGACCAACAATGTATGGAAATATACACACAAACAACCCACACAATACACATAAAGTAATAGAGTTTGTACTCTCTAAAATCCTTCAAAGATTCATAGGTACACAAATTGAAAGCTATTAATTCTTCCATGCCCAAATTTACACACAAAGAAAAACTTGTTCGCATTTCTCTTATCAATTTTTTTTAATAAACGATACATCTTAGTTATCATCGTACAACGAATGAGAAAGCAAACGGGCAACAAGTTGCGCTGCTAAGCCTTTGTGTATGGTAAATCCAATTCTCTTGAAGACTACATCCATAGATCTAGGGGATATAACATTGCTATGCATGATCCGTTGTAATCTACTAAGAAGCTCTACTGCATCTGGTGCAAGGAAACCAAACGTATCAAATGCAAACGGAATGAACACGTGTTGATTTTCCATGAACGCTTTCTCATGTTTGGTGACCTTGCATGTGGCAACTTTTAATGCAGACTGTCCCACCGTGAAACCTCCGAATCTTAAGCCTACGAGAGGGGATACCCCTGTAAAATCCACACATGCATGTTTCCCTCCAACCCATCCAAAAATCAAAACATCAGCTGGTCTAAGGGTTGACCTTCCTTCTGTTGGGTCACTCAGGAAATTCACAGGAGCCTCTTTCTTGGCGGAAACCCCGACACGCATAAATATGTCGACCAAACTATCCCTAACCATATCGTGCCTTTATTTGAACCCCGGGAGTTCTTTGCAATGAACTGCATGCTCTCCAAAAGAGTCCAGACATGCCTTGCGGCACACCGGACATATCTCGTTGTTTGGGAATATTGGAATCATGAGTTGATATTTGAGGATAGTACGATACTCCACAGGAGACATATGTTGGCCAAGCCCATCTATAGGGATAGCTAGAAGAAAATCTTGAGCATGTGGTGCGCGTAAACACTGGAACACTCCTTTCTGCCAAGCCGTCATGTTGAAATGCACTTCCATATCTTGGACAATTTTACTAAAAAGGGAACTCGCCAGTGTATTCTGGGATTTAGGGGAGGCGGTGTCCTTAGTAGTAAAACTGCTAAGGTCAATGTCCGAAAGCTTGTTACGAAGAGAAGCTAAGGCACAAGCATAATCAGAATCCATGCCATTAATGTCGCTATCCAGTAAGATGTGGTCTTGCAATACCCAAGATTGGGCCCTTGAGGCAACTAAAGTGTATAAGGTAGCCTCTATTGCCGAGTATAAACCCAAACCACCAAACTGAATGGGTAAGGAAGCAAGTCGCCACTGAATGTCGCCAAAGAAAGGGCCACCTCAAACCACAATGTCCTCAATCGCCTCGCGCAACCCATTATCGAATAACAAAGCCGCCTCCTCCATGTGAACGGGTTGGCACATCCTCAGCCCAAAGAAAAGTTTTTCAATACCTATACAAGACCAAAGTGAAAGGAGCTCACTCTGCGGATCAGACAATTATGGAAGAAGGCGCATCAAATTCACAGTGTTTTCAGCTCTCTTTATGGCTAAGATGCTAATGAAATTAGCATCTCTACTAACAGCTCCCCTGATATGTTTCACCCCCAATGGTGGCCTCTCGATGCCAACCGGGAATAACCCCTCATGCAAGTTTCTACCATCATACGAGGGCCAAAAGAGCTCGGTTTTCTTGATATTCAATTGAAGGCCCAATTTTTGTCCCATAACCTTAATAATGTATAACGCTTTAGCCACCTCCTCAGAATCTCCAATAAGTGTGCCATCATCAAGGTACCATGCATGGAGAAGAAGCTTGCAAATGTCTCTAATATTATGCAAGAGCGGGTGTAACACAAGGGTAAAGAGAAGTGGTCCCAAAGGGTCTCCTTGCTGAACTCCAGTAGAAGACCAAATATGTGTGTCTCTTAGATACAACCTTGCTGCTTGACCATATAGGAATTCTACCCACGAAGATATAGAAGGGAACCTCAATCAGACCTCATTAAGTAATACGGATCTGTCAACAAGGTTAAAAGCATTGGAGAAGTCCACGGTAAGCATGGAAAGAGACCCGTCATTCTGGCACTCACTCAATACCCTGTTAGCGCTATGTAATATGGCTTCAGCGCCGCCAGACATCCCGACCCCGAACTGAAAATCATTGAGATACTTGGCCATTTCTTTACCAACACCTTTCATAGCCAGCTTGGAAACCAAACGTATCCATATAGTGCCTACTACAATAGGTCGTATTCGCTTGTCAGGTTTTAGGAGGGGTGTAAGAGGAGCAGACGCAATAAATTCTGCCAAACTCGCAAGGGCATCTTCCCCCTAGCCATAGATTAACCACACAAGTAATAGCACATAGGAGGTATTTGGCTATAGCTGAACCTTCTCAATTGAAGCTTCCAGGAAACACCAAGAGGCAAAAAACCCATCTTTTTCTTCTTCTTCCTTGTTCTTACCAAGAACCACTCCTGCCTTCTTATTTTATCCTTCTCTTGCTGCCTAGACTCAAAAACCAAATATGAAAAACCCATCCCTTCTCTTCTTTATTTCCTGTCAATAAACCTCGAACTATACACTCAACACATCCTCAAGTACTACATATTCAAGATATCTATACATGTATTATCATGTACTTACATAATCTCCCATTCAATCTAATGTGTACAAAGAAATCATAAGAAATTTACCTTTAGATCTATTCCATTGATTTCAATTATAGCTACCCACCCCATTGTCTCATTAGTGAAAAATTTTCATTCTCTTGTTTACCCCTGATCACCGAAAGAAGCAAACAACCGAGGTTTCTTCCTTGTTTCAATCTTTGACTTCAGAGTAGCCTCCCACCATTGCCAACTTCATCCTTCGCTGTTTATTCCTTCGTTTTTGTCGACCTTCGCTGCCAAACCCTCCCATCTGCGATGTTGTTGGTGCTTGCCTTTCTATATCAGACCCCCTTCTCACACCTTTACCTTGCACTTTCCCTTCATACCTCCCCTTCTCCGATCGAATGAGTATTGTCGAGAACCTCACCAGAGCTGCTATCGCAGCTTGTTTGCTCCCTCAGATCGGCCTTCACGTCCTCTCATTTGCATATTCCGTCTCGAGCAAGGCTTCTCCTTCCAATTCCCTCCATCTCCAACTCAATTTCGCACCAGAGGAGTCTTCTATTGTCGATTCGTGTATCTTTTACTGCATGCATCTTCTTTGCTCAACCGCCAAGGCATGATGGTGCTTTCCTTTCACCCATTGATCATCCATTAACAGATTCCCTTTTCTCCTTGTGATAGATCGACAAGCATCAAACCCAAAAGAAAAGGAACCCCTACCTCTGTGTTTTTCATTCGCGTCTGCTTTCAATCGTTCATATTCCTTTTCCTTTGACCAATCAAAAAAAGACGGGGGCGTAAAATCCCTAAGTAACATCATACAAAACGATCTCAAAAGTATTGCAAAGTTCAAGAATCGTGGCTTTGCGGTTTCTCACGACAAGTTTCTCAAAATAAACTAAATTTGAACAAATGTAACTCACTCTTTGAGGATGAGTGCCTATAGCCCCTTATTAAATTTCTAATTATTTCGGGGGGGGGGGGGGAGGGGGGAATACATGTACCTATATACTTTGTTTATGCAAACAAAGTATCGTTTTATGCGAAAATATAATAAGTCTAGTTTATAAAAATGTTATTTTACAATGTAACATATTGTTACAAATGAACTAGTATACACTTTCCATATACATATTATAGTTATTTCATGGTGAGATAACTAGTCTACACAACCAATACTACATGATACAAAAATATATGATTTTATGTGACATTGTATGTCATAAAAAGGATGTCATAAAACTTTTTAGTATTTCAAGGATCCAAACTATTTATATGCATGTATATTTATATGTTTAAATACATAAAGTTTACGTATGTACACACTTTGAGAGGCAGAGGCTCACGGCGTGAGAAACAGTTTTTTGTCAAAAATATGATTTGTTCAAGTTTATCCTATGTACAAACAATGTTAGACATACCAAGGCTTTGATACCACTAATGAGTTTTATAGATTACATTAACAATGTGCTTTCATGATTTCACTTAACATTTAAGGGAACATGCAACCTAAAGGATCTATGTCTTTAACACTTTGCATGTAACATGCTATGACCAAAAATTAACTTGAACCCTAATGAATCCCTAGTATAATCAAATAGAATAATTAGGGTTACATACCTTTTATTTGTTGTAGTAAACAAATCTAAAACCCTTCTTCTAGCATTAGAAGCAAGCACCGGAGATCTCGTGCCTCTGATGGTTCACACCCAACCCTAGAAACTAGGAGACTTGAAGAGATAGAAGAGGGGAAAGCAAAATTTTGGCTTTGCCTATAGGAATAGGGATGACCAAAATCTAGAATCCCATGGAGGATTTATATAGGTGATCAAAGGAGCTAGGGATAAGGCAGTTTCCTAAGATAAGCCCTAATCCCTTAACTTCCTCCCTAACGCATCCAAGACACCCTTAATATTAGCCCAAGAAAACCCTAGAAGACTTCTAGAATTCGTTCCCCCTCCTAGGGAGGTTCTAGAATTGGTAAATGTTCAATCTTTTGAACATTGTCACCTTTATTTCTTCCATTTTAATTATTCCAATTAATCCCAAAATTAATTAAAATTAATTTATGATTAATTTATAATTAAAGAATACAATTTCTAATTTATATATTATTCTAACAATATATTAATCAATTATTTATTTTTGATTTCTAATTTATTTATTGATCACATAGTAAATTAATAAATCAATCTCTCTCTAAAAGTCATCCTTTTTAATTATTAGGTTTGAGGGCAACCCAAAAAGACTTTGCTAATAATTCAAGAACATACTAATTTAGTTATTGACTTTGACACCTAATTGAACAATCTCCCACTTTGATAAGTCTAAAACTAAATTACCGGTAAAACTTCTAAATTAAAGAGCAAAGAATGTTTCCATAGCCATTTTCGAACTTTAAACTAAACAAACATTGGTCCTAAGATAAGTGACCAGATATTCCTTCGTTCTGCAAGATATCGTATGGACGTGAGACATGGATCATAATCAATCTCTTAGTCCAAGATTCTATATTCCGATTTCCGATTTATGATGACTATATTCACACTGCTAATTTAACACATCAATTCAGTCCGGGAAAGGCCTTGCACATAAATGTAAACACCAATCTTTGAGGGGCCCAAAGATATCGTTTTTCCCATTATGGAAAAAGGACCGATTAAATTCCGACTCATATTCTTGTATCTTTTACTCACCAAATCACACATGGCACTACATTTTATATCATCACGTTACTCATGCATTTACGTAACACCAATGCACAACCGACTTGTAAATTACAACTCATATATCTCCATTTAAAGAATATAAGATATTTTCATCTCAGCATTACTCGTGATAGAATCCATTAAGTAATTATTTAAGTGTGGGTTTATCCAATACTCAAAATCCCCATTTTCTAAGTATTCATGAATATTATAGCGACCATTACAATGTATAATCTCCATAGACAATCTACAATTCAATTCACGACATCCTTAATTCACTACTTACTTCCAAAAGTATGAGCGACTGCGGAATTTCGAATAATCAAATTATTCATGAAGTAAAACATGCAAAGTGAAACACAATAATAAACTAATTGATTTTGGTCTCAAACCTATTGAATATATATAATCTCTACTATTTAATCACCATAATAGTTATGAAATTATTCATTATATAATGTTTCGAGTGATCAACTAACCACTTGAAATAAACGTTAGTCATGCCATGTTATGAACATGCATACTATGCCTCTTTATGGTCCTTCCTTTATGAACAGATCGACTGAACACTATTCCAATGATACTCATTTCACAATTTCAAATTCTTGTCACTGTCTAAAATGTATTGGAATTCCAGCCTTACATACAGAATGTTCCATTGGAACTTTGTTATTAGAAACATATACATGGTAATGAAGTTTCAAATTCAAGGTACACTCCTTGAGCATTTTTCTTGCATTAAAGTTTCCAATTTACATGTAGACTTAATAATCAACCCCCATTATGGAAACATTTCCATATTCCCGTATGACCATCAATTTTGACCAAGAATCATCTCAATCTAAAACATGTCACAATGGTCCTGCCAAACAATACTATACATTTAACTATCCATAAGCAACCAATCTTCAGTAAACCTCAAACTATTCTTGACAGTTGTTTAAAAACTCCAGTCACACCAAAAAAATCTAATCCTTTTCCTCTCAATGCTCAAGGCATTTGGTAAAATCAGAATAAGTGAATATTACAACATATGTAAACGATCCTATATATGAAGCATTTGGGACTCGATATATGTTCAATCTCTTGCTATAATATTTCTTTGTATGGAATTTACCATGTTGAACCATTTCAACATGATATTCACATATGTCTATAACTAAAATCTATTAAACTATACAATCTAAACTTTTAGAATTGAAACAAAGTATGAGTGCCCTCTCCCTTAAGTCTACTATAGAAAAACAATTACCAAATTTTGCAATTTGCAAATTGAAAACTTTGTTCCCTACAAGGTGTGTTATCAACATGCAATACTAGCATAACAGTTATGCTCCTAGTAGCTCTAGCATGTACCCAAAAATCAACTAGACTTTTATAAATCAATACTCTTGACTTTCTTACTGAAGTACAAATTTATGTTACATGATGCTTCGATAAGTTTCCAACAATACTTCTTAAGCTTATACACTTTCATTGGACCGTATATGTTTATGTTTAATCCCTTTTATAACTTATAACTATAAGTCTTTGAAAGTTCAAACAATTCATTGCCATTCCTCACAATTCAAAAAATGAAGAGGGATGCCATAATCATATTGTGAATTTGAGAATGCAATTAATACAAGCAATATCCATATTGATATTTATCATATCCTTTAAAATCTACTAGTGAAAGTGTTTTCTCATAATTATTCTCTTAAATTAGAGCGAAAACTTTGCCACCTAGAATTTATGGTGCATACATTCCCATCCATGTGAATCTATCATTTCCAACCTACGATCATAAGACAAGGTTTAGGACAAAACCAAATTCAAATTTAGCTTTCTTTCGTGGACTGAACTTCGCTTATTCTAAATTTCTTGCTCTCTAGTAGCACAAAGGTCTACCAGTGCTTCTCTGTTGTTAAGAAACTAACCCGTATTAATCAATGTACTTTCACTTACCAACGTGCTTTGCTTTTTTAGTTAAATGAAAAACATAAAACTTATAAGCATTTCCAACTCAACTAGAAGGTGCATAGAATTAAGAACGTCTCAATCAAACACGATTGGTTATCATCCTCAGGTCGCGTGCTAGTGATAACTAAAAGGTTTATTAGTGATTGACTCAAGAAACTCTCAAGATCAGTAAGACTCCCACTGACTTCTTGACATATGAGTTTTTTTTCTCTCAAGGAACATTCCTTGACAAGAAAAAACAAATATTCAAAATTTTGTGTGGATTCCGACAAGGAAAAACACTTCATAGAAGTGGTCTTAGTTTGTTTTGACGGAAAGTATCACAATTCTAAATGTGCGAGACTAAGAAAACATTATTACTCCACATTTGACGAGGTATTATACACCTTCTTAGTTTGGAATGAGTTTCTAGATAAGATCTATAGTAACTAGAGCATGGCTCTAAAATTTGATTGGAAACGAAGTATGACTCATCTATTGATTGAACCATTTAAAAAATATCCAATTCCTCTTCTTAGTCATACAGTTATTCAAAGATGTTCTTTGAGGGTCAATTATGACATAGTTCCACCATCATTAAGATGATCATAAAACTTGATGCCAAAGTACTCTCCTTACCTTTGATAGATTGGAGAAACTTTTTGCCTAATAGATTCTTCTATTCGTTCTGCTATTCTTTGAAAACCTTTTAAAAGTAGTAGAATTCTATTCAATCTTATGAACAAAAAACATATTTAATAAACCATCAAAAAATCATAACGAATAGAGTTATCGACCTTTTGTAGTGGATCTGGAGAGTCCATGTCAATATGTACTAGATCAATTAGTCCTACACTTGACTCACATAAATATGTGATAAATGAATTAGTCATAATCATCTAATTACCAAGATTATCATAAGAATCAAATCCACACTTAATATTACTAATATTAAAAACATAACCAACACTTTCATAAATGTCATTACAAGGAAATAAGAATAAGGCAACCAGATAAAAAAAATTTCATTTTTATTTAGAATAAACAAAAAATTGGAACTTATCCTTACAATGCATAAAATGAAAAAACATGTTTCTAAAAATCTCCTAAGTGTATATTAAGTTATCCTAACTCCTAATTTATAGCTCCAAATTCTGATCATCGAACCATGTGACCGAAGTCCATCTCTCACGATCAGATTTAGCTCGGTCTACTTAAGTTTCCTTTTTTCTCTTAGATCCTTAAATAACATCAAAATGTGATCATCATATTATGTATTAAGAGTATATGAATAGGAACTTCTTAAAGTAATGGAGTTAGATAATGGATGTATCTGAAGGAGAGTCACACAACTTGACTTTGCTATCTCTGAGATCTCTCAGGTATTTTGGGAAGCTTTGCAATAAATGTCCCTTCAATTGGCAATACAAACCAATGGACTCTTTGGGGTTAACACATGAAACTATCTCAGAACTAGCCTTTCTCTTTACAATACGATCAAATACCTTGGTCGACCCCTTTCCATTGGGAAAAGAAATTTTTCTAGACCACCATTGTCACCATTGTCAATGTCGATGGGAACTTTTGGAACTAGACACTTTAAGAACCTTTGATTCAGATGTGATCTTAAGCATTTCTGCTTCTGCAAAAATCAACATTTGGGTCAGATCAATTAGGGTCACGTGGATGTTCACCATACGAAAGTTCTCAATGAACTGTTCATATGACTTTGTAAGCGAAAGAAGAACCAAGTCCATGGCTTGCTCCCTTGGAAGAACGAAACCCATTCTATCCAACTTATCTATGTACGATTTCATTTTCAGAACATGCGCACACACATAAATTCCATCTTGATGTCTACATGCCAATAGGGCTTGAGTAGTTTTGTATCTTATTGTGAATTTGAGAATGCAATTAATACAAGCAATATCCATATTGATATTTATCAGACCCTTTAAAATCTACTAACGAAAGTGTTTTCTCGTAATTATTCTCTTGAATTCGAGTGAAAACTTTTCCACCTAGATTTTATGGTGCATACATTCCCATCCATGTGAATCTATCATTTCCAACCTACGATCATAAGACAAGGTTTAGGACAAAACCAATTTCAAATTTAGCTTTCCTTTTGTGGACTGAACTTCGCTTATTCTAAATTTCTTACCCTCTAGTAGCACAAGGGCCTACCAGTGCTTCTGTGTTGTTAAGCAACGAACCCATATTGATCAATGTACTTTCACTGACCAATGTGATTTTCTTTTGCAGTTAAATGAAAAACATAAAACTTATAAGCATTTACAAATCAATTGGAAGGTGCACAGAAATAAGAATGTCTCAATCAAACATGACTGGTTATCATCCACAAGTCGCGTGCTAGTGATAACTAAAAGGTTTATTGGTGACTGACTCTAGAAACTTTCAAGATCAGTAAGACTCCCACTGACTTCTTGACATATGAGGTTTTTTCTCTCATGGAACATTCCTTGACGAGATAAAACAAATATTCAAAATTTCAAGTTGATTCCCGACAAGGAAAAACAATTCATAGAAGTGGTCTTAGTTTGTTTTGACATAAAAAATCACAAGTCTAGAGAGTAAGAAAACATTATTACTCCACATTTGACGAGGTATTATAAACCTTCTTATTTGGAATGAGTTTCTAGATAAGATCTATTGTAACTAGAGCATGGCTCTAAAATTTGATTGGAAACGAAGTATGACTCATCTATTGATTGAACCATTTCAAAAATATCCAATTCCTCTTCTTAGTCATACAATTATGCAAAGATGTTCTTTGAGGGTTAATTGTGATATAGTTCCACAATTACTAAGATGATCATAAAACTTGATGCCAAAGTACTCTCCTTACCTTTGATAGATTGGAGAAACTTTTTGCCTAATAGATTCTTCTATTCGTCTACTATTCTTTGAAAACCTTTTCAAAAGTAGTAGAATTCTATTCAATCTTATGAACAAAAAACATATTTAATAAACCATCAAAAAATCATGAGGAATAGAGTTACCATCATTTTGTGGTGGATCTGGAGAGTCCATATCAATATGTACTAGATCTATTAGTCCTACACTTGACTCACATAAATATATGATCAATGAATTAGTCATAATCATCTAATTACCAAGATTCTCATAAGACTCAAATCCACAATTAATATTACTAATATTAGAAACATAACCAACACTTTCATAAATGTCATTGCAAGGAAATAAGAATAAGGAACCAGATAAACAAAATCAAATGAGTTAGGCCCTAGTGAGTTTCTCCATCTTTTCGGTTTCTTTGATGGCTAGGGAATGGGTAGACTTGGTTAAACGGTCAACCACTACCAAGATGGTGTCATAACCACTTAATGTTTATGGCAACTTTGTTATGAAGTCCATGGTTATTTGTTCCCACATCCATTATGGGATTTACAGTTGTCGTAGTAGACCATACGACTTCTGGTACTATGCTTTGACTTTGGAGCAAGTCAAGTATTTGCCGACATATGTGGCAATCTCTGCCCTCATGTTGGGAAACCAATAAAGCTTCTTAAGATCTACATGCATCTTATCTAATCCAGGAAGTATTGAATATCTTGACTTGAGAGCTTCTTTTTGAACTAGAATCCTAACTTCACCAAACTTTGGGGTCCACATTTTGTTCATGAAATGTCATGTTCCTTCTTCCTTGAGGTCGAACTGTTTTTTCATGCCTCTTAGGTTTTCTTCTATAATATATTCGGGTTTGAGTGCTTCCAGCCGAGCATCACAAATTTGGGTGGTGAGATTGGAGTGGATGGTTAGGGTTAGAGCCTTTACACGAAATGGTTTTGCTTGTTGTTTCCTGCTTAAAGCGTTTGATACGACATTTTCTTTACTAGAATGATAACAAATTTCACATTCCTAATCACTTAGCAATTTGACCAACCTTCGTTGTCTCATGTTGGGCTCCTTCTGGTCGAAGATTTTTTGAAGGGTTATATGGTCGGTGAATATGACACACTTTGTTCCATATAGGTAGTGCCTCCAAATCTTTAAAGCAAACACTACAGCTCCCAACTCTAGGTCATGGGTAGTGTACTTTGTCTCATTGGCTTGATTTCACAGGATGTGTATGCAATGACGTTATTTCTCTGCCATATTATGCATCCTAAACCTTGGCGTGAGGCGTTGTAGAATACTACAAAGTCTTCTGTTCCCTCGGGAAGAGACAAAATTGATGCAATGCATAAAATATTCTTCAACTTTTGGTAGGCATACTCTTGGTTGTCTCCCCAATCGAACTTTTTGTATGTCTGGGTTAGGGTGGTGAGACGTTTGGACATCATGGAGAAATTCTCGATGACTCTCTTATAGTAGTCTGCAAGGCCTACGAATTTGCGTACTTCGGTTTGCGTCGTTGGTCAGTTTAAATGGCATAACAAGAAACTCGTAGTGACCACACCGAGTCCTGAAAGTCGTCTTTGGAATGTCTACTTCTTGGACTCTGAGTTGATGATAGTCGGATCTTAGATCGATCTTTGAGTATTAGGAATATCCTTGTAGCTTATCGAACATGTCATAGATCCTCGGGAGTGGATATCGGTTTTTTATGGTGATTTTGTTTAATTCTTGATAGTCGATGCACATCCTGAACGACCCATCTTTCTTTTTGACAAAAAATGTCAGAGCTTCCCATGGTTAGAAGCTTCGCTGGATAAAGACTTTGTCAAGAAGTTCTTGGAGTTGACTGGAGAGTTCTTGCATTTTCGATGGTGCCAGGCGATAAGGAGATCTTGCAATTAGTGCTACACCCAAGATCAGATCGATTCAGAATTCGACCTGTTGCACTAGAGGTACTCCACGAATATCTTCTGGAAATACGTCTGGGTAATCGCACACTTGTGGTATGTCTTTGATTTCCTTACCCTTGCCTTGTATATCCACCATGTTGGCCAAGAAAGTGGAGCATCTCTTCTGCGAACGACTTCTTGCCTTCATGAAAGATATGATTCCTAGATTCTTTCCTGACTTATCTCCGTAAATAACGAGAGCTTCATTGTTGGGTAATGGTAGTCAAACAGCCTTTTTGTAACATAAGATCTCCGCTCGATGTAGTGATAACCAATCTATTATGATGATTACATCGAAACTTCTGATGGGCATAGGTATTAGGTTAACGTGAAAAATGTGGTTATTCAGGGTGAGAAGGCAATCAATAACTATTTCTAAGGTTCTTTCTAACTAGTCACTTGCTACTTATACCATGTAATTTTTGTTATGTTTGCATGATTTATGGTTAATCATGATTCTAAACTTATGGGAAATAAAGTTTCTATCGGCACAAGTATCAAATAATATGAAAGCATAAATAATGCTGATAGGAAATATACTAGTAACCACAGTTGGTTCCTGGAGAGTATCTCCAACACTTATCATAAATTCTCTTCCTTGGGCACCCTGATTCTTCAGTTTTGCACAGTCATATTTTTAAAATTCCCTGGTTGATTGGATGGGTAGTAGTTACAACTTCGTCCCACAACAAAGGTTGAGGTCGTTTTGTTTGGGGCCTTTTTGCAAAACTTAAAGGTGTGACTTCTCAAGTTACAAATGTTGCATACCATAGAATTTACGACAATCGTGGAAATTGCACTTAGCACAGTAGATTAAAATCCCATAGTGGGGTTTTGATGGAGGGGGAGTGTTTGTGATTGCGGCGTACAAAGCCACAACATCTGGATTGGGTTTGCCATATTTGAAGATACCTTTTTACTTGAAATGGAACTTCATTATTGTAATCCTAGACTGGTTCTTCTTAGTTTGTTGGGTTGTGGCATCCTGGCAGATATATTGCATAGTCAGTTGATAGGCCAATTGCATGTCACTATCAAAGGTAGTGGTTCTGGATGCAGTAACCAATCCTTAAACTGGAGAAGCCAATCCCCATATATACTTTTCGGTCTTTTGTATTCCGGTTTCACCATTCTCCTGTAAAGGTTTGTGAGATCCAAAAATCAGGAGATATAAGCAGTCACCTCCGATCCTTTCATGGTAAGGTTCCAAATTATAGAGTGATTGATTCTAGAAATCCTACAGGTTTCCAAATAACAGAGAGTGAAGTTTGGAGACTAATGAATGATCTATTAGGAATTATAGGTTTCTCTGCTACGATGATAGCGAAGTTATTCGGTTTTAGGGGAATTAGGAAAATCTGAACATTATCCTAGATTTTTAAGTATTTAAAATGTATACGTTGTTTTGGGGTTGATATAAGGTTTCTAAGGTACTAGGTTTCTGCAGCGAATCTTGAGAACATCCTTCAATCTCTAAAACTCTCCACCATTGTAGTCTCTCATACTCCTTGCTTAAGGTTGGTTGTGCACTGGCCCGATCATAAATAACATAGGCGTACGTTCCATGTTTGTTTGTGGTATGGCTTATGTACGGTACTAACCTTAGTTAAGGAGTTTTACCTAAAGGGTTGAGTTGGTAGTTTTAGTAGCAGGTATGTTAGAATTTTATTAATTGTTCTCATCACGGGTCAGAGTATATATATATATATATATATATATATATATATATATATATATATATATATATATAACTCTTATATATTATTGTTGGTGAGGTTTGCATTATTATTAGTTTTTTTGGTACTCCGTGACTACCAAGTACGGATGAGGGTCAGACAGCAAGCAACGGAGGGCAGGATCATTTTAGCATATAGCTATTCCGAAATCCAGTAACCCAAGATACCCTTCAAACCAGTTACCTCTCTAGTAAATAGTCAAGAAGTAGGGTAATTAATAACAATACTTTTATTAGTAGCATGTTTCTATAGTTCTATTCCTATTTGGAGGAAACGAGTTCCCTATAGCCAATTTAGTTCTGATACCAATCTGTCACACCCCCGACCGAAGTGGCAGAACACATCGAGCTGTATGATTAAGTTCATGGATCACAGATAAACTGAATATATAGCACAAATACTGTTGGATTAGGTTTCCAGGCTAATAACTAAATTGGTATGATCTTGAATTATTATCAAAGTCCTTTTGGGTTGCCCTCAAACTTATTAATTGAAAATGATAACTTTTACAGAGAGAGACTGATTTATTAATTTATTATGTGATCAATAAATTAATTAGAAATCAAAAATAAATAATTTATTAATGCATTATGAGAGTAATATATTAATTAGAAATTGTATTGTTTAATTATAAATTACTCATAAATTAATTGGAATTAATTTTGGGATTAACTGGAATAATTAAAAGTAGAAGGACTAAAGGTGAAAATGTTCAAAAGATTGAACATTAACCAATTCTAGAACCTCCATAGGAGGGGGAACGAATTCTAGAGGTCTTTTAGGGTTTCCTTGGGCATTAAGGGTGCCTTCGATGCCTTAGGGAGGAAGTTAAGGGATTAGGGCTTATCTTAGGAAACTACCTTATACATAGCTCCTTTAATCACCTATATAAACCCTCTATGGGGTTCTAAATTTTGGCCATTTCTATTCCTCAAGGCAAAGCAGAATATTTACTTCCCCCTCTTCTCTCTCTTCAAGTCTCCTGGTTGCTAGGGTTGGGTGTGAACCATCAGAGGCACGAGATTTCTGGTGCTTGCTTCCAAAGCTTGAAGAAGGGTTTTAGATTTGTTTACTACAACAAATCAAAGGTATGTAACCCTAATTATTCTATTTGATTATACTAGGGATTCATTAGGGTTCAAGTTAATTTTTGTTCATAGCATGTTACATTCAAAGTGTTAAAGACATAAATCCTTTAGGTTGCATGTGCCCTTAAATGTTAAGTGAAATTCCACAAGAACATTGTTAATGTAATCTATAAAACCAATCGGTGGTATTAGAGCCTTAGTATGTCTAACATTGTTTGTATATAGGATGAACTTGAACAAAATCGTTTTTTGAGATGAACTGTTTCTCACGTCGTGAGCCTTTGCCTCTCACGACGTGAGATATGCCAGCTCTAGTTTTTTCGGATTTTCTTACCTAATATGATTTATGTGGTTGTTAATTAGTAATTATCTGTTTCAATAAACCAATTTTTGCCTATATTAGATAATTAATTAAAACCCTAAATGTTAGGAGATATCCTTACACTTGATAATGATTAATTATAGGATTAATTAATATTATCCTTATGGATCTTATTATTGATTTAATTAAATGTTTAAATAAATGATAAATATTATCCATAAATTGGTTTAAATTTAATTAATTTAAAAAAAATTAATTTATATAATTAAAAGATTAAACCTTGTATTTTGAAATGTTTTAAAATACACCCTTATATATGTATTATAAGATTTATTACTATATGTATAAGAAAAGTCATTCAAATCGCTAGTATGCCTCATTCACGAAGCCGAACTATAAGGGGTGTATAAGGAAACAACCTATAAAATGGTCGTTGAATAGGTGTCCACTCTCACTCACCGCTCCCTTGTTTGGTGGAGTGTCGTTATCAGAACGGTTTTAATAGGACATAACCTCATTAAAACTATGATGCTATTAAAGTACTACAATCTTTATATAAAATCCCACTCTAATTACTTTACGAAAAATGTGAAAAGTACGCTAATCCATTAAATCGCACATTATGCTTTCTATGACGTTAGTGGAGTGTGTGTGGTTAACCGACACACTAATAGGGACTATGAAGAGATATGATGAGCATCTCGAGAATTGTCGTTGTTGATGGAGCGTGTGTGGTTAAACGACACATAAATGTGAGATTATAAATGTCATCGAGGTTGCCAAGCGGGTTTGCATGGTTATTCACATCTCGTTTGTGATCCTCGGCATGCCAATCACAAAAGTGAGAGCATAATCCGAGATAAAACATGTCATTGATAAGAATTAATGAATATCAAAAGATCTAGGAGTTTCATAAGATGGAAATTGATAAAAGCCTTACCAACCTAAAATATATTCGTATTTGACTATGACATCCCTCTTTAAAGTTTGAATCGAAAATATAGATCCTAACCTTAATTTAAAATTTATGGGTTAATAATTAAGGATTAAAATCAACTAATTTGAGTTCTATTTTCTCCCATTACAGATGTCAAGTCAAGACAATAATGGTCTTCCTTATTCCTTTGGAAATGGTTTTTCTGTTCCTTCTGAAGATGATCCTCCATTTTCTGATCAAGGTGAAAATGTTTTCTCTTTTTTGGGAAATGGTGGAACTGGAAATCATGCTTCTTTAACTCTTCCACCTCCTCCTCCAGCGACTCTCCCAACGTCGCATTTTCTTTGAGTTGAAAGATACAAAACTACTCAAGCCCTATTGGCATGTAGACATCAAGATGGAAATTATGTGTGTGAGTATGTTCTGAAAATGAAATCATACATAGAAAAGTTGGATAGAATGCATGTTGTTCTTCCAAGGGAGCAAGCCATTGACTTGGTTCTTCTTTCACTTCCAAAGTCATACGAACAGTTCATTGAGAACTTCTGTATGATGAACATCCACGTGACCCTAATTGATCTGACCTAAATGTTGATTGTTGTTGAAGTAGAAATTCTTAAGAGCACATCTGAAGCAAAGGTGCTTAAAGTGTCTAATTCCAAAAGTTTCCATCGACATTGACAATGGTGACAATGGTGATCTAGAAAAGATTTCTTTTCCCAATGGAAAGGGTTCGGCCAAGTTAAATAGTTTGATCGTATTGTAAAGAGAAAGGCTAGTTCTGAGATAGTTCCATGTGTTAACCCCAAAAAGTCTATTGGTTTGTATTGCCAATTGAAGGGACATTTGTTGCAAAGCTGCCCAAAATACCTGAGAGATCTCAGAGATAGCAAAGTCAAGTTGTGTGACTCTGCTTTAGGTATATCTATTATCTAACTCCATTACTTTAACAAGTTCCTATTCATATACTCTTAATACATAATGTGATGATCACATTTTGATGTTATTTAAGGATCGAAGAGAAAGAAGGAAACTTAAGTAGACTGAGCTAAATCTGATCGTGAGAGATGGACTTCGGTCATATGGTTCGATGATCAGAATTTGGAGCTATAATTTAGGAGTTAGGATAACTTAATATATTATTATTACACTTAGGAGATTTCTAGAAACATGTTTTTTTTCATTTTATGCATTGTAAGGATAAATTCCAATTAGAATTCAAAGTAGGAGACCGTGTCCTACTAAAGCTCGCACCATGAAAAGGTGTCATTTGATTTTGTAACCAAGGTAAACTAAACCCAACAACATCGGACCTTTTGAAATCCTACATGGGTTGGACTGGTGGCTTACAAACTCAATTTATGTCAAGAACTCAATAAAGTTCATGATGCCTTCCATGTGTGTAATCTCAAAAAAGTGTCTCTCTAATGAGAACCTTGTCTTTCCACTCGATGAGATCCATGTCAACACTAAACTTCACTTTGTGGAGGAATTGGTGGATATCATGGATCGAGAAATCAAAATCCTCAATCAAAGTCGCATACCTATAGTAAAAGTTCGATGGAACTCTAGTATAGGGCCAGATTTTACTTGGGAACGTAAGGACTAGATGAAACAAAAGTACCTGCAGCTTTTCAGCAGCGCTCCCTCCACTAGTGGAACAAAATGATAGTAGACAAAAGTAGCCTAGAACCTAATAATATCAGGATGAAATTCCCTTAATGGGGAGGTAATGTGACTTCACAGAATTTTGGTTAAAGACTGTGAACGGTCAATTCACAGCAAATCTCTTTGTAATTTGACTCATTGAGTTTTATTGCATATTATGTGAATTAAATGAGTTTATCTCAACTATTATAATATACCAGATGGTATCTGACTCTCAAATATGTAAATTGGCAAACGAATCAAACTGCAACCCTAGTTAATGCGTCTGAAAAACTGAAATTTTGTTTTAAGAAGTTGTGAGCAAAGTAAACATTATAGTCACATAGTACATGTTTCCTTTTTTTTTAAAATATAAAGAACATCCAAAATGGAGTTTGTATGCAAGAAATACAATCATTTTAAGAAAACAAAACAGTATAATATTGACCTTTATAAAACTGCTAAAATTGTTTCCATCCGTTGATGGACTTGTACACCTTAGATGGAAATTCTAAGAGCGTTTTTGAACCCACAGTATTTTCTATTACTTTATTTCATTTTATCACATTTAATCTCGGCCAAAATCAGATTTGTAAAATCTGTCGAATCTGAATAAGTTAATCGTGAAACCTTAAACTATTGATTTCGACATAATTTATATTATCGGTAATGTATTTCGGAAATGATGTAAACCTCCAATACGATCGATATATATATATATATATATATATATATATATATATATATATATATATATATATATATATATACACACACACATATATGGGAAAAGTGAATATACATTACAGCCCCACCTAAACTTAGGTACTAAACCTCATGAAAATACGTCATTTTACCATATAAAGATTGAGGTTAGGGACTCACGATTAACACTTGAAGATGTAGATTCAAGATCGACACAATAATTTTGATAAAGAAGCAAGAATATTGATTATCTTCGACCTTCGTGACAGTGAAAAAAAGTAATGTTCACTAGGGTGAAGTAATAAACGATAATGGAGGAAAGAAAACACAGATGTTAAACGATAATGGAGGAAATAAATGTTATCGAGGATGGTATATTTAACAAGTGAAATCCAAATTGGGTATATTTACTAAGTTAAAACGACATATTTTAGAGGTTTAGTACCTAAGCTTAGGTGGGGCTGTAATGTATATTCCCTATCCCATATATATATATATATATATATATATATATATATATATATATATATATATATATATATAAGGATAGTATTTTTTTACAATATAATATGTGTTTACTATAGTTTTGATAAACTATATTTAACATTTGACAAATGAACATTAAATAATCATGTTGTACGTAAGATAAATAATTGTAAAAATTCAATAACATTATATACCCAAGTTCATATATATATATATATATATATATATATATATATATAGAGAGAGAGAGAGAGAGAAAGAGATAGGTTCAAGTGTTTAAAGTATTTATTGTGTTATTGTATGCATAAATGTGGGCTAATCAAAATTAAATAAAAAATTAATTAATTAAATAAATAAATAAATAATGGTAATTTAGTAATTTGTTTAGTAACTTCCAAAAATAATCCCTATAATCATGGTATTGACTTTTAACTAATCTCTCCAGTTTATATCTCGTTCCCCTCTTTATCTAAAAACCAAATCTTGGCAGATCTGCAAAATTGGAATAGACTACAAAATCGATCTTGAGTTTTACAAAAATCGATTGCCATCGATGGCGAAGAGGGTATCTCTGGGGACTGACGAGGCCGAAGGGGGAGATGGAGCAGCGGTTAAGTGAATCGATTGTCATCGAAGGCTTTGTGGTCGATGGGATAGCAGAGAAGGAAGAATAAGAGGGGAAAAGGGGTTCGTTTTCTTGGCTGGTTCGATCGTCATCAACACACGAAGAAGGAATAAGGATTCACGAACGTAGCAGGGGAAGGATGAAGGTGGTGACAGGGGGCTCCGGTGGTGGCATGGTCGAATGCTCACAGTGGCAGCAATCGATTCGGTTTGGTGGTTTAGTTGCGGTCATCGATCATCAACAGGTAAAAGAATATTCTTTTCTCTCTCTCTCTCTCCCTCTCTCTCTTTTCCAATCAATCAAATTAGGTAAAAATGGTGTTTTGGGATGTTGTTTGTTTTATCATGAATCTATGAAATGAACAAATTAGATATTTTGGGTTTGCTTTTGACAGAAAATCGATGGGTGTTTGTAGAGGTGATTGGGTTTGTTGTTTTCACAGGCATGGGAGAAGGAAGAACACGAATTGGAAACTGCCCTCTTTTTTTTTGTTGGTTTGCTGGGTACATAAGGGCAAGAACAAGATTGTTCTTGTATTTCTTGACTGGAATCCATGTAGAATGAAAGGAAACATGGGGTTCATTAAGAGGAAACGTAGAAGAGAGGGGTGAGTGGGGTTGATCTTGTGACAACATCTATTGTGAAAAGGAAACACTTTTTCCTTTGGGTTTGAGTGTAGTAATGTCCTGAAAACCATAATGAAATTTTGCATTTCTTCCAATTACTTTTTTTTAAGGTCATCTATTTTTACTGGTATCAAGTAAGACTACTTGGAATTTTCACTGAACTTTAATTTTAAGTTGGATTATTAGTTTGATATTTCTTTTTGATTATCAGAAAAGGATCTGGAGGTTGAACTGGTAAAGGAGAAAAGCAAAAGCAGGGACTGCAAGTTTTTGTATATTAGATAAGGAGGATAAATGTGTTCTCACAGAATTGTATTCTTGTAGAACGTAATTCTCGTCTGGTATTAGTCTCACAAAATGTCAATCTCGTAAGAACGGTTGGAATCAATCGCTTATGGACCATTGAAGAAGATCAATGGCATTTGTTTACGAATTGTATGGAATCACGAATTCTAATTCTGTTGGAATGAAATCATGAATTATAATTCTGTTGGAATGGAGTATGGATATTTTCTCACTGATTTATGCATGTTCTACAATTTTTGGTTTTTCTCACTGATTTATTTTTCATTTGCTAATGCATTATTGGAATCTAAACTACAATTTGGTTTTGTTTTCACAAAAGTTGATGCTTGAAGAACGGACCACAAAATTGAAAGTGATTCTAAGCAAAATTATTCTTTTAGAATGTATTAGTGTCGTTGTTAGATTTTGATGTTTTCTTTCCCATTTTGAAATTTTTTTTAGTTTTATTCTTTAACAATAAATGTAATTCTTAACAATTGTTACCCGTATTCTATAAGAAATAATGTATTTTTTGTTTTTATTCTTTAATTGATTGCTGAAGAATTTGTTATTCTACAATAAGTTTTTAAAGTAATGATCAAGAAATAGGTTCACGAATATTTTTATTATTTATGGTTCAAGAATATTTTTATTTTTGAATACACTCATAAACATATTCTGTCAGAATGTCCGAATTAAAAGAATTATAATTCGTAAAATCGGATTTTTAAAATTAATAGAATCTATGATCTCTTAAAATATGTAATTTTCCTTTATTAAATCTATATTAATTGACTAAAATACCCTTGTAATTAAATTAGATGATATTTTCAATTATATTTAATTCAATAATATATATTAATCACTTTCTTAAAATAAGTAAAATTGATTGGCCCACATTTATACATACAATAACACAATAATTACTTTGAATAGAATAACCTAAGCCTATATATATATATATATATATATATATATATATATATATATATATATGATTTCCAAGATCCAATATTAAACGTGTATGATGAATTTAGTACTCAAATACTTTTAATACTTGATTTCCATACCGATACCATATATATATATATATATATATATATATATATATATATATATATATATATAAAATGAATACATGTACATTATATGTATATGAAATTATTACCAAAATACCTAAAAACCTACGCATGTGTAAGTAAATTCACCATAGGACCAACAATGTACATAAATATACACTAAACCAACCCACACAATTCACACATAAAGGAATAGAGTTTGTACTCTCCAAAAATCCTTAAAAGATTCATGCTTACACAAATTGAAAACTATTAATTCTTCCACACCCAAAGTTAGACACAAAGAAAAACGTGTTGGCATTTCCCTTCTCAATTGAAGCTGTCAGGAAACACCAAGAGGTCAGCAACCCGTCTTTTTCTTCTTCCTCCTTATTCCTGCCAAGAACCACTCCTGCCTTCATCTTTTCTACTTCTCTTGTTGTCAAGAATCAACAACCAAATATGAAAAACCCATCCATTCTCTTCTTTATTTCCTGTCAATAAACCTCCAACCATACACTCAATACATCCACAAATACAACATATACAAGATATCTATACAAGTATTACCATGTACTCAAACAATCCCATTCAATCTCATGTGTACATAGAAATCATAAGACATTTACCTTTAGATCTATGTCTTTGAGTTAATTCACAGCTAGCCACCCCATTGTCTCGTTAGTGAATTTTTTCCCTTCTAAGAAGCAAACAGGCAGAGCTGCTGCCCAGTATCCACCATCGACTCCAGAGCAGTCTCCCACCATCCCCACCTTTAGCCTTCACTATCAGTCCACCTTCACTACCAAACCTTCCCATCAGCGATGTTGTTGCTGCTTGCCTTGCTCTATCGGACCCCCTTCTTGTACCTTCCCCTTTGCACCTCCCCTTCTCTGGTTGAACGAGGACTGCCGAGAACCTCACCAGAGCTGCTATCATCGCTTGTTTGCTCTCTCGGATTGGCCTTGGCTTCCTCTTCTTCGCAAATTTCGTCTCGAGCAAGGATGCTCCTTCCGATTCCCTTCATCTCCAACTCGATTTCGTACCAGAGGAATCTTCTGTTGTTTATTTGTGTTTCTTTTCCTGCCTGCATCTTCTTCTCTCGACAACCAAGGCATGATGGCGCTTTCCTTTCACCCATTGATCAGGCATAGAACGTATTCCCTTTCTCCTTGCGATAGATTGACAAGCATCAGACTCAAAAGAAAAGGAACCCCTGCCTCTTTGTTTTTCCTTCGTGTCTACTTTCGTTCGTTTATATTCCCTTCCGTTTGACCGATCAAACAAAAGACGAGGGCGTAAAAGCCCCAAGTCCTTCCAACTTTGATAAATTGACCAAATAATCCCGTGCTGCAACATTCATTTTAAAATAAGTCCCAAACCCCAAACATTGAATCCATTTATTCAAAACAACCCCTCCCTTGATTTATTTTAGCCAAATCAGTCCAAATTAGGTTAGTAAAATTACCAAACAACCCCTATAGTTTAGTGAAGTTACAAAACAACCCCCATAGTGTAACATCATTACAAAACAGTCCCGAAATTATTTCAATGTTCAAGAATTGTGGCATTGCGGTTTCTCATGACAAGTTTCTCAAAATAAACCGAATTCGAACAAATGAACTCACGCTTCAAGGGTGAGTGTTTACACCCTTTATAATATTTCTAATTATTTCGCGCGGGGGGGGGGGATACATGTGCCTATATACTTTGTTTATGCAAACAAATTATCGTTTTATGCGTAAATACAATAAGTCTAGTTTATAAAAATGTTATTTTACAATGTAACATGTTGTTACAAATGAACTAGTATACACTTTCTGTTGGATTAATGTCTAAGTCCATAACTATATTTGGTATGTACTTGACCCGACCCGGCATGGTCCATTTGGGTTGCACTTCACCGACACAATTTATATGGATAGTCTTTCGAGAATAGTATATTTATGATTTATATTAATATATTATAAGTTCTAATATATTAATATGGAATCATATTATTTAATTAGTATTGATCAAGAATTAATTTAGAATTAATTAAGTGGTAAAAAAAACTAATTAAATATGGACTCTTATATATATATGGAATAAGCCAAGTTCATTTAGGTTGGGCTAAGCTTTCATGGATGGTCCATGGAGCTTTTAACCCATGGATCCTATGTAAATGAAAGGTCATGGGTATTAGGGTTTACATGGATGTAACCCTAATCCTCCATAATATAGAAAGGGGTCCTTGGCTCACAAAATTGGCACAAGTGTGTGAAAATAAGAGTGGGCCGATTTTAGTGTGCATACATATTATCTCAAGTTCTTCCAAGGTGTTTTGGTAATTTGTGATTCCATTTGAGGCTTCCACACTATTGGGGCTAAGCTCTTAAAGCTTGAAGACATCAAGCTACATCAAAAGGTATGTCATCTAACTAGAACTTTGTAGTATAGGTGCTTCATAATATGCTAGTTAGGATGAAACCTTGGAATAGTTAATATTTGCATGTATAATAGAGAAAACATAGATCCAAGGTTTATAGGGTTGCATGTACACCATAGGAGTGTTAGAATGCTCAAAACCCAATAGTGGTATCAGAGCCATGGGTTGTTTTCTGTTATATTGATGCAAATATTTTATTTTCAAGTTGAAAAAAAAGGAAAAAAAAACATGACGTTTGTCAAATTTTAAGATAATTACTTGTTTTGTGAAAAACGAATTATTTGTAAAATTTGAATCATTTGTTATATGAGTTGAATTAGGTCAAATTTAGTAAAAGATAAAATGATATGATTATTTTATTAGTTTTAAAAGTTTGATCTAAATGTTTTAAGGAGTTACATATTTTGTCATAAAATTTTGGAGCTCAAAAGTTTTTTTTAAAGTTGTGATCTTAAGGGTTTTTGAAACTTCCATAAGTTATGGATATGAAAGTTTTTTTTTTTAAAAAAAAAATTTTGATTCAAAGTTTTTATGGAGTTACAAAATTTAGTGTTAATGTTTTAAAGAATTCCATAACTTGTTCTTAAGTTATGGAACATGAAAAGTTTCATCATAAAACACCATTAATTCCATAAGTTATGGAATCCAAAGGTTTTCAAGAATTACAAAACTTGCCCTCAAGTTTTGGAATTTGAGAATAGTTTTTTATGAAAAAAAGAATTGAATTCTAAAACTCTTTGGTTCATAACTTAAACAATTAATTAAATGGTTTTAATTTTGAGTTTAATAATTGGAATTATGATGTTTTGTTGAATAGTTCAAATTAACTCTTATGGACTTTATTAATAGTTAATTAAAGCGTTTAATTAAAAAAGTATTATTAAATCCATAAATATATGGTTTGAGTTTAATTAAATTAAAAGTCTAGTTTAATTAATAGATTAAACCACCAAGTATTTTAAATGTCTAAAATACACCCTTATACTATTATAATATTAAAAGTTTAATATATTATATGTATAAGAGCAAGTCGTCTTACCATTAGTATGCCTCATTCACGAAGCCGGTCTATAAGGGGGGTATAAGGTTACTGCCTATAAAATGGCAGTTTAATGGGTGTCCACTCTCACTCACCGTTTCCTTGACCGGTGGAGGGTCGTTAGCCGAACAGGTAGGACAAGGACTATAATTCTCCCTTCATTATAAGTATAATGATAAATACTAAGTAACTAAACACTTATAAATTCCCAATCTTAGTTACTTAGGAAAATGTGAATAAGGTGCTAATCCATGAAATTGCACTTTGCACTTTGTTTAAGCTGTTAGTGGAGCGTGTGTGGTTAACCGGCACACTAACCTGGACTTAACAAGGTAGGCAAAGGGTAACTTAATGTTTATCATAGTATCGTTGGAGTGTGTGTGGTTAACCGACACATCGATTGAGGGGTAAATATTAAGGGTACCAAGTATATTTGCATGGTTACTTCACACCTTGTTTTGTGATCCTCGGCATCCCAGTCACAAAACCTGAAGGGCACACTCGAGATTGAAACATGCCATTGAAAAGTTCAATGAATCTCAAAAGAATCTTGGAGTTTCAAAACCAATTAAAACCTAATAATACATTTCGTTTATCTTGGTGGAAATTGGTGAATCGTCATTCACCTACCTTCAAATATTTATAGCTTGGATTACGGCATCCCTCTTCCAAGTTATAAAATAGTTTGTTGGGTCCTAGCCTTAATATATCATATTGGGTGTTATATTAAGGACTTAAATCAACTTTACGTGAATTTCTCCCATTGTTGATGTCTGGTTTAGACAACAATGATCTTCCCAAACCAAGCTTTCCTAATGAATATGACTTCCCGAGTTTGGCTCATGGAAGTCATACTTCTCTTCCTCCACCTCCTCCAATTATTCTCCCTAACCCACAAGTTCAAGGTCACTCAAGCCCTAATGGCAAGCAAGGTCTATGTGTGATCACATCTTAGAGATGAAGTCACATATTGACAAGCCGGGAGAGTTTGGTGTCAAAGTCTTGAGAAAGTTGGATGTTCAATCACTTTCTAAGTCACATAGTGAGTTCCTTTGGGACTACTATGAAACAGACTATGACATGAACCTTAATGATCATATCTATTTGCTTGGTGCTGCTGAATCAGCAATGATTTGGAACGATAGTAAAGCAAATTTGATTAGAAGATCAACTTCCTAAAAACTTTTGGACAGTGACAATGGTGACACTGGAAATCCAGAAAAAGCATTCTCTTCCCAATGGAAAGGGATTGGCCATAGTCAACCCGGATGACCAAATGGTAAAGAGAAAGGCTAAGTCTAAGATAGTCCCATTACCAAAGGGTCCATATGTTTATTTTGCCAAAGGAAGGGGCGTTGATTGCAAAGCTGCCAAATTTACCTAAGGATGTTAAAGTCAATAAGTTTGACTCTACATCAGGTAGAGCTCATTATCTAACTCTGTTAAGTTCTATTCTGAGATCTTCATTACATGATGTGACTGGGTCACATGTTGATGTTTTAAGAATCAAAGAATAGAGAGAAATCTTAAAGGAAGTATATGCTGATTCTGATCGCGAAGGTGGATTTCGATCGCATCAGAATTTTGAGCAGTTGCTTAAGAAGTTATGATATATTGCTAAGGAATAGATAACAACAATTTTCAATGTGGATTGTAAGGATAAGTTTTTCCGCAAAGTTTTAAAATAAAAGAAAAATTGTTTAATTTTATTTATTTGAAGTATCCTTACAATGGCATTTGTGGAAAATTGTTGCTTATATGATTCCACTGAAAACAATATTGGAAAATGGATTTGATTCTTTCATTTGTGGTAGTGTCTAAATTTACCAAATCAGGAAAGTTCCTCATCACCCAAGTTTCAATTGGACCGAAACTTGGAATCATGCAAGTTGAATAGTATGATGAATGAGAACTTTCAAGCATTGGAAAATCAAGACTAATTACTTGTTCACATGGATGTGTGAGTCAAGTGAAGGACTAAAGGGATCGAGTACACATTCTTGTGCACTGGTCATGTCCACCACAAAGCTCGTTAAGACTATTTGATTTACTAAAGTTTAGTAAATATGGTTATACTTACAAGTTTAAGTATAATTCTGAAACATTGGAAAAGTCTCAATGTATGGCAGAACGAATGGGAAGAATCAAATTAGGCAGAAAGATAAAAGTTTCTCAAATCTGAAAAGATGGGAGAGTACTTTAGTATCATATTTGTGATCATCTTAATGATTTAGAAATCATATCACAATTAGTCCTCTAAAGGTCATCTTAGTGCATTCTTATGACTAAGAAGAGGAGTCATGAATTGTTGAAATGGTTAGATCAGGAAGATGAGTCATACTTCGTTCCAAAACAATTCTTAGAGTCATACTCCAAGATTGTAACTTGAGTGACATATCTTAAAGAAAGGTTTAAAACACTTGTCAAATGTAAGAGTAAAAGTGTCCTACTCTTGTACATTTGAAATTGGTAAGTTGTGATGTTTTGGATAAAACAAAGACCAACTAAGGCCAATTGTGTGAAGTGTTTGTCTTGATAAAGAATCCGCACTATCTCTTGAATATTTGGCAAGATAGTCTTATATGTCAAGAGGATTTTGGGAGTCTTAAAGATCCTAAAAAGAATTTCAAGAACTAATCAAGAATAAAACCTGAGGTTCTTCACTAGCACATGACTTGAGGTTTATAACCTATCGTGTTGACATATTCTGTGTCCATTCCAGTTAAAGTTGGCTTTGCATAGGAGTTCTGAAAGTTCTCAATTGGTTGCATAACAACTTGGAAGCAATGGCAGGCCCTGTACTGCCAGGTAGCAAGAAGTTAAGATTGCATAAGTTCAGTCCATATAAGTTTCGATTTGTCATTATCCTTGTCTTGTGACTATGGTTTTGACGATTCACATGGATAAGAACACATACACCATAAAATCTAAGGGTCATAAGGTTTCTCTCCGATTCATGAAAATGATGGTGAGGAAACACTTCCACCAAGTAGATTTGAAGCAGATGGCAAAAGGTCTAAACAATTGAGACTATGATTACGGCATCCCTTTTCATAGTTCTGAAACTGTTTAGACACACATGCATGCTATCTAAGGAAAGGTGTATGATTTTGATAAAGTTTTATGAAAGCATATCGTATCAGAAATCTGAACTTTGGTAAGAAAGTCAGTAAAGTATTGATTTCTAGAAGTCCAGCTGATTTCTGAGTACATGTCAAAGCTAGTGGGAGCATAAGTGTTATGCTAATAATCATCATGTTAGTGGGAGCATGATAATTATTGTTAGTGTTGCAAGTTAGCAATGTTAATTATAGAAAACAAAAGTTTCAATTCGTGAGGCTGCAGGGATTGAAAAAGTTGTTTTGCTATAATTAAGGGAGAGGATATACTTCATTTCAGTTCTAAAGGCTTAGATTGAGACCTTAATCATCTTTAGTCAAGAATATATATGAATTTCATGTTGGATTGGTTCAACTTAAGGAAATTCTATATATTGCGTTCTCAAAATTCGATTATGATTACGACATCCCTCTTCATAGTCAAATTTTGAAACATGGCAAATAAAAATATTGTAGCAAAAGACTGTTCTAGAATCATGTCTTTATGTGAGGCATCATGAATCGTGTACCATTTGCTTTGGGTACAGGATCGATTGCATGTGCTATAATATTTGTCATTTCTAAATTTTTCCAAATGCCCAGAGGCATTAAGAAGGGAAAAGGTCTAGAATTGGATATGACTAAAATGATTAAGCAATTGTCGAGGACAATATGAGGTTTACCAAAGATTGGTTGCTCAGGGACAGTTGGAAGTATAGTGCTAATTTTGGAAGGACCATATTGACATATTCTGAAAAGAGGCATCTCTTATTCAGAAGTGATAGTCAAAATGAGAATATGGAGTTGTCTCCATAGGTGGAAGTTATCTGTAAGATTAGAAAACTTAATGCAAGAAGCATGTCCAAAGCAATGTACTTTGAATATGAGACTTAGTTTCCATGGAGTTGATCTCCATTGGAATACCTTATAATGACTGTTGACAAGTCTTTGTGACTTTGTACATATTCATTACAGGAGGGTCAGTGCATATAAGTTTAAAATCTAAACAGATTTCGATAAATGATAGGAATTTGAAATTCTCACATTTTTTGATAAGGATTTGGGAGTGTGAAATTAGAATCATTGAAATTATGTTCAATTGGTTTATTTCACAAAGTAAGGATCATAGACAAACATAGAGTGCATACTTGGTGTATGGCAAAGCTATTGTTTAAGAAAAACATAGTGTACATGCTTGGAGCATGGGACAACTAGTGTTTTTAATTCAAGTATAAAGTTGATAAAACCGAAACAATGAATAATGAGTAATCAGTATGGTGATAAATAAAAGTGTTTATTTATATTCATAGGGTTTGATACCATATTTGATTCATTTATTCTTGTGTTTCACTTTGCATGTTTTGACTTCCAGAATAACTAAGTCGCTCTTCCTGAATGATTAAGTTATTCAAACCATCCACAGTCGGTCATATGTTGGAAGTAGATATGAATCAAGACTGTCATGGGTTGGTTTGTAGAGGTCCAAGTTGGTGGACAAAGTGGTGCTACAACACTCATGATTGCTCATAAGTTCTGAGTATTGGATTCAACTCACGCTCATTTGAATCACTTCATGGATTTTATCACGAGTGATCATGAGACGATAATATCTTATATTCTTCAAACCTAGAGATATGAGTTGTTACTATGAGTTGGTTATACATTGATTGCACGAAAACGCATTTGGTAACTCGATGTTATAAAACGAGCCTTTGTGTATGATTCAACAAGTAGTAGAACAAGCCATATGAGTCGAAGTTTATCCATTCCTTTTACCTTCGGGATAATAGCGATATTTGTGGGCCCCTCGATGATTTAGCGATGACACATGTGAGTGCTTGGCCAAGCCAAGACTGATTTGATTTGTTCAATCAGTCAGTCATCATAAATCGAAAATTGGGAAACAACAAATGGACAGAGAGAATGATTATAATCCATGTCTCAGTCCATATGATATCTAGAATGGAGGAATATATGATCCCTTATCTAATGGACAAGTCATTGACAAGGACAGAGTTCGACAGCGGCTTTAAGAGCTACGATTGCCAGTTAGGTTTTGAAGTCATACTCAATAATAGTTTTAGACTTATCCAAGTGGGAGACTGTTGGATTAATGTCTAAGTCCATAACTATATTTGGTATGTACTTGACCCGACCCGGCATGGTCTATTTGGGTTGCACTTCACCGGCACAATTTATATGGATAGTCTTTTGAGAATAGTATATTTATGATTTATATTAATATGATATAAGTTCTAATATATTAATATGGAATCATATTATTTAATTAGTATTGATCAAGAATTAATTTAGAATTAATTAAGTGATCAAAAAGAACTAATTAAATATGGACTCTTATATATATGGAATGGGCCAAGTTCATTTAGGTTGGGCTAAGCTTTCATGGATGGTCCATGGAGCTTTTAACCCATGGATCCTATGTAAATGAAAGTTCATGGGTATTAGGGTTTACATGGATGTAACCCTAATCCTCCATAATATATAAAGGGGTCCTTGGCTCACAAAATTGGCACAAGTGTGTGAAAATAAGAGTGAGCCGATTTTAGTGTGCATACATATTCTCTCAAGTTCTTCCAAGGTGTTTTGGTGATTTGTGATTCCATTTGAGGTTTCCACACTGTTGGGGCTAAGCTCTTAAAGCTTGAAGACATCAAGCTACATCAAAAGGTATGTCATCTAACTAGAACTTTGTAGTATAGGTGCTTCATAATATGCTAGTTAGGATGAAACCTTGGAATAGTTAATATTTGCATGTATAATAGAGAAAACATAGATCCAAGGTTTATAGGGTTGCATGTACACCATAGGAGTGTTAGAATGCTCAAAACCCAACACTTTCCACATACATATTATAGTTATTTTATGGTGAAATAACTAGTCTACACAACCAATACTACATGATAAAAAAATATATGATTTTATGTGACACAGTATGTCATAAAAAGGATGTCATAAAACTTTGTACTATTTCAAGGATTCAAACTATTTCTATGCATGTACATTTTTATTTTAAATACATAAAGTTTATATATGTACCTAATTTGATACACACCTCTTTACAAAAGCATGTGCCTTACACTATACACACTTGTCGTATATACTCGGCTTTTATAAACTCTATCTCTTTCATTTTGCCTAGTAACTTTTTTACTTATAAGTTTGGGTTGAGAGCTATTCACGTTCCATAGTTAAGGACTTTTTAGTGAGACTATATTCATTAGCTGAGTCTAAACACTTAGCATACCCATACTACTAGAACTGTTAATATTCAAAGTGAGATATGTATATATAGCTATAAAGGGTTGACATCCCCACCTGTGGTTGCCAGCTACAACCACGACCGATCAATCAAAGCAGGTCGTAAATGTCTACTATTGTTACTACAACGTCCAATGAAGTGTTGTAGGGGGAACATTCAGTCACATAGCTCGACTATAGGACTCACTATAAATATTAACTAGAATCTCTCTCTCTCTCTCTCTCTTACTACAAACCATGGGCTTGGTTGCTTTCAAAAGTATTTTAAGTATGGATTTACTTATGCAATAATATGGTGTGGTTTTCAAGTATATTCAAGGATTCTATACAAACACAGTTTTAAGTATGGATTTACTTATACAATGATACATTTTGGCTTTCAAAGAGTCTTTACAAACAAAATTTAAGTATGGATTTACTTATAAAAAGATACATTTTGTCTTTCAAAGACTTTTTACAAACACATTTTTAAGCATTGTAATACGTACAAAGAAAATACTTTTTAGACTTTTTAAAAGTATTACTGCTGTTAGCAGAAAACCTGTAACGCTCACCAACCTTGTGTTGACCCTCAAAACTACATGTATTCTCAGGATATCACTAAACAGACATTTAAGAAGGATTGGATTACTGGTGACCTAGTTTACTAGTTGTTGTATTATCTGCCTATATGTTAAGGCAATTCATGTACTATTATTATCTGTAAGAAACTTGTATTCAAACACCAAGATGAAATACAAATGATACTTTGTTTATTGTCGTACTTGTGCTATATATTCAGTTTACCTGTGATCCACGAACTTAATCGCACATTCCTACGTGTTCCTCCGCCTCGTCTGGGGTGTGACAATTAATACAAAACATAAGCATCAAAAGGCCTTACATCAATATTCTAGCAGTCTACGAACTCCATAAATCTCTCAGCATATAATTTCATTATCTATTAGTGCCTTCGTATTACTACCTGTGATAAAAGAAACTGTCACAACTAGCATTTAACTAGGAAAATTCTATTCTCATGTAATCATTCAACTATTGTAAAGCATGTAATCTAAGTGAATATCAATCAATGCCCATTTAAATACATCTCTTATGTTCATTTAAGGGTTGAAAACCATAGAGATCCAGGTTCAAGTTCATTATGGACTAGGATTTCCTTATTGGGCCTAATGGACCAATAAGCATTCAATTCAACTATATTGGACTTGGAAGCCCTATTTGGATTCTAAATGGACCCACTTCATAAATCCATAATATTTTGGACTAGAATGATTCATACTAACCTTAATGGGCCTTATTGGGCCATAACAACTCCAATCACCCTAAAGAGCTATAAACTTCCTTTCTTTCATTCAAATGGGCCGTGAACCATTTAATGAGCCCAATGGGCCGAAAAATAATATTGGGCCTATAAAAATTCGAGCAAGCCAAGAGTTTGGGCCCAACACCATTTTCTTCATCTCACTAGGCCCATTCTCGGCCCAATGAGTAAAAGAAAAGAAAAATAAAAGGAAATTAGGAGGATTAATGAAAGTTAGCCACCTCCTTATTGCATGGTGGATCTCCATGCACATCACCTCACTCCTTCTCTCCTATCTCTTCTTCTTCTCGACCGAAACACCTCACACCACCCTCATTCTCTAAAAAACCTTTCAAACACTCTCAAGAACATCCCTCCCCTTCCATCAAATATTTTCGAGAATTAGAGCTTTTCAAGGAGACTTTTCATCCAAAATCACTTCAAGCTACACTCTTGTGGTAAGATCTTGAAAATTTGAGTTGATTTAATCCATGTTTAGCTAACTCACTCATTATAAACACCTATTCTCATGATTTTGCTTCCTAGAACCTCCTAAGTTCGAAAACCACTCAAGGAGCTTGCTAGAGCCAAAAATCACATCAACTTCTTCCACTTCTTCTTCAAAACCGAGAACAACAAGCAAAGGTGAGTTCATACCCCCTTGTTATCGGTTTTTACATGTTTTTAGGGGAGAATACAAGTGTTTATGTGTAGATCTATACATTTATGCATGCTATGTGTGCTTTTTCTTGACTTTTGTTGTGTTTATGTGCTAAACTCGATGGATCTATAAAACTCTAACAAAAACAAGTGAGATTCTTAAACAAAAGCACCCTAGACATCATACTACAATGTTAAACGTATCATAAATGCCTAAGTTGTGAAAAACAAAACAAGATCTTATGTAAGAATCATTTTTGGAAAATAAACCAAAATTTAGGGTCAAGAGTAACACCCACAGTTTTATAGGGGCTAAAAGGGTATTATTAGCTTAAAATGAGTTTTTATAACAACCATATTTTTCCTAAGGGTCAAAAGTGTAAAATTTAACATTTTGGGCCTTATTGTGGGCCTCACGGTTTATTAAGCCCAAAAATTGCAAAAATATAAAACTTTGGGGATTGAAATGTATTTAAACAAAAACATGAGCCAAAGATGAGAATAATTGAGACTAGGGGCTGAAAATGACACTTATCGCAAAATTTGGGCCAAAAATGTTAAATTTTGCAAAAATGGGCCGAAAATGTCATTTTACGCAAATAAGGGGCTGAAAATGTAATTTTCTGCAAAAATGGGTCGAAAATGTCAAAATATGTATTTTTGGGCGAAATCCGTAAATTACTAAACATTTGGGGCGAAAATACAAGTTTTTATAAATTGATGGGCTAAAATGTGATTTTTAATTAAAATGGACCATAAATGACATTTTATGTAAAAATAAGTCTCTAAGTGTTAATTTAGTTCTTAAGGGACCTAAAGTGTAATTTTATTAAACACAAGTTCAAATTACAGAATTTTGAAGTATCACGCTAGAAATAAGATTATAACAATACACTAGATTTTTATAACTGTATGAATAAATTTTTCCGACTAAATGAACCATACTATAATAAACAAACGAAATACAATAAGGGTACGAATATTGGGCCTAATTTCCTATACATGCTTATTGTGCCTTCGTGATCCGGTTACATGATTAATGGGCCCAATATATTCATTTCATGTGTATTGGGCCTTAGTGACCCAATAACATGCTTAATGGGCCTAAATTATCCTTTACATGTTTATTGGGCCTTAGTGGTCCGTTTACATGATAATTGGGCCTGAACTATTCGTTGTATGCTTAACGGGCCTTAAGTGACCTTCTGCATACCTAACAAGCATTGAAACAATTTACACGTCTAATGGGCCACAAGTGTCCTTTTTCATGTTTTGTTGGGCTTTATCAACTTACATCCATATATCAACTAGTGTTTGTAAACTAAATACATATAACGTTATACATATTCATGTGGAAATACTTGGGATCTAGTGGGACTTGTCGGTTGACATCACCGAGTGTATGGTCGTAGCCTGTAGTTATAATCAGAGTCTCCTGGAGGGAGAGCGAGAGTTTGTGTATAGATCTATACGGGGTGACCCCTCACGCCTTAGCTGTTCGCTACAGCTAGACTAGGCCAGTCTAGGGCGACAAAACCTTGATCAAATACCGACGTTTGGAAAAATGCCAAGACAGGCAATTTAGTCATTATCATGCATGGTTATAACGGCTCACATAGAGATCCAATACCATCTTAACATTTCGGAGATTAAACCCTTCGATCGTGTCAATACAAAACAACTTATACGATGATGCAAGAACTATAACATATTTATAAATCAGAAAATATTGGATTTTCTGGGGGAAAAACTATTAATCATTACCTTTTCTCATAACAGATATAGTACAAGGAATTTGGATTTTTCATTTACACATGATTTTACAATGAAAATCACACATACATTATACTTAGTTAATACATCTTTTTCAAAGAATTTTACAGAAAATATCGGATTTTCTGGGTTATTCTCCAAGTACAAAGTTTTTCAATCAAACATGCTTATGAACTCACCAACATTATATATGTTGTCCGTTTTCAAAATAACTTGTATTCTCAGGTAATCGTTAAGCTGAAGAACCATCAAGAGTATTTTGGGATTTCTTTATGCACACGTCAGTTATCGTACAATTTATATTCCTGAATTATGTAATGTAAAACAATGTACTTGATGTGAACAATGCCAGTTGTAATATGTAATGTTGGTGACGATTGTGTTATGTTTCATGTATATTCATTGTGATGATATTTCAATTTATGGTCACATGAGCCCCCTGACGTTTCCACCGTCTGGTTCGGGGGTGTGACAGATTGGTATCAGAGCATTGTTTATAGTGAACTAGCATATCTAACCATACATGATATGCAACTATAAATACAATGGGACTAAAACACTCTGAATAAAGTGCATGCATTAAAACTTTAACATTAAAAGTCTCTATGGGAAATGGAACACTGTGATTAAACCCGGGCAGTTATGTAGTCATATTGGGGGTAAATATAGCATCATCAACTATATTTATCCAAAATATGACCGACATGTGTTTGGGGGTAATTATGGCGGGAAGTTAACGTGGAAACTCATCACATATTCAAAACCTCTCAGGAATTCAAACATAAATAATTAAAATACTATAGGAGTATTTTCGGAAATACTTTATTCATACTTGATTAAAATTTTTACGACTTCTTACACCCCTCGTGCAGACTTTATGGCGGGATTTCATCACCCTGGGGATCCCTATTTCCCCAATCAGGGAAATGGGGGATGGCTAGAACCCGAAGAGAAACCCGAGGAGGAACCCGAAGATGAACATGAAGAGGAGCCCATGGGAGGACTAGTAGAGCCGTTAGCCGACTCGGACGAGGAGGAGGCAGAGGGCAGCGACTCAGATGACTCGGACACATGGTCCGAGGTCATCAACCCTCCTTACATGGCCAGGGTGCCCCCATACCGAATGGGCCCCAACGGAGCCACACCCCCATGGGCACATGACATGTGGAGATGGAGCCGCCAGTAGGGAGTGCGGCCCACGTTTGGTATGGATCGGAACTTTTATGATCTGAGTCACGGTGGGCCCGCCGATCAAGCCTTGCCAGTGATAGTGAGGAGGAATCGCGATATTGGCAAGCAGGCGCTGGCGACCGCTGGCCAAATGGTGGCCATGAGAGCCGCAATGGAGCGTACGGAGAGGATGACGCATGAGGTAGTCAGGGACTACCAGATGCGTCAGGCAGCGTTGGAATCCTGACTTTAGGACGCCGAACGCCATCTAGCTAGACTTCAAGGCGCCTCCACCTCATCACCAGCACCACCGAATCCACCCCGTCGCGGCTAACACCTGTTCATGTGCTCTTGTTACGATTACCATTTCTCTGTTTTACTTTATGTACTATCGACCTTATGTTTAAGTGATCACACTTCTCATAGGGTCGTCATGCTGCCAGATTTTATATTTCCCCCATGTACTGTATGCCTTCTGGCAAATTTTCATGTATCAAAACAATTAGTATTAATGAAAATGCTTTATGTTTTTATCATGATGTTGTTATATGCTATGTGTTTTATTTCCTTGTTTTATGTTAATGCATGGAATTACTTAAATACACACTCGATACGCCGAGTCTATGGAATTCTAAACTCGCAATACAATATGCACTCAACATCTTTCCGTTCTGTGACAGAAAGATGCCTCAAAGACCCAATCGTGGAAACAACACAACACCAACCCCGCCTGAAATAAACTCGGTTGCATTCGAGGCAGCAGTGTCCGCTGCGGTCACTGCAACACTTGT
This sequence comes from Lactuca virosa, assembly GCF_052849685.1. Classification (NCBI taxonomy): domain Eukaryota; kingdom Viridiplantae; phylum Streptophyta; class Magnoliopsida; order Asterales; family Asteraceae; genus Lactuca; species Lactuca virosa. The sequence continues at coordinate 175,069,770 of NC_136430.1, forward strand.
GCAGATTCGCAACGGGAACAACGGAGAAGGCAACAGACAGGGAGCCGGGAGCACGAATCAAGGAACAAACCACGGAACCACACGAACCTGCACCTACAAGGATTTCACAAATGCCAAACCTCGAACCTTTAATGGAAAAGGAGGCGTAATAGCCCTGAAGCGATGGATTGAGAAAGTGGAATCCGTTTTTGAAATCTGCGGGTGTCCAGATGGATGCAAGGTCAAGTTTGCGGCCTGCACATTCACTGATCAAGCTTTCTCCTGGTGGAATGGCCACATAGAGGCCATGACACTCCCGGTGGCGAACGCGTTGCCATGGGAAGAGCTCAAAGAAATGATGTTGGCTGAATATTGTCCAAGAGGTGAAATCCAGAAGATGGAACAAGAACTGTGGAACCTCACGGTTCAAAACTCCGATATCGACACATACATATCCAAGTTTAGTGAGCTATCTCTTCTGTGTCCCATAATGATTACCTCAGAAGGGAAAAAGATTGAGAGGTTTATCTGGGGATCGACTGCACCTATCCAAGGAAATGTCATTGCGGCAAACCCTGAGACGTTCGACAGTGCCAAGAGGCTGGCTAAGAAATTGTATGATCATGGCAACAAAAAGGGTGCCAAAACAGTAGAAGTGGAGGTTAAAAAGGAAGGTGAGAACAAGAAAGGGAAAAACAACAAGCGAAAAGGAAAACAAAACTCGGAATCATCAAAGAAACAGCAAATTGTGACTGTCCATTCTGCAACTCCGATATCGACACATACATATCCAGGTTTAGTGAGCTATCTCTTCTGTGTCCCAGAATGATTACCTCAGAAGGGAAAAAGATTGAGAGGTTTATATGGGGATCGACTGCACCTATCCAAGGAAATGTCATTGCGGCAAACCCTGAGACGTTCGACAGTGCCAAGAGGCTGGCTAAGAAATTGTATGATCATGGCAACAAAAAGGGTGCCAAAACAGTAGAAGCGGAGGTTAAAAAGGAAGGTGAGAACAAGAAAGGGAAAAACAACAAGCGAAAAGGAAAACAAAACTCAGAATCATAAAAAAAACAGCAAATTGTGACTGTCCATTCTGCAACTCAAGCTACCACCACACCACATGCTCCAGCCTCATCCACGCCGAATGCCCTAAAGCAGTACCCAGGAAATCTCCCCAAATGTAACAAATCCAACTTCCACCATCATGGGGAATGCAGAGAGATGATTTGCACAAGGTGCAACCGGAAAGCCATACAACAAAGTACTGTAGGGCTCAGCTTCAACAAAACCAGATGCCAAACAACAACAACAACAACAATAACAACCACAACAACAATAACAACAACACCAATGCTGGGGCCAGTCATACCTGTTACGGATGTGGGAGAACCGGGCATTTTAGGCGAAATTTCCCCAACACAAACAATCAAGGGGCAGGAGCAGCAGGGAGAGCGCTGACAATGGGTCAGGGTGAAGCAGTGCAGGACCCAGCCGTTGTCACCGGTACGTTCCTACTTAACAACTCGTACGCATGCATCTTATTTGATAGTGGGGCGGAGCGAAGTTTCGTTAGTAATAAATTCAAATACTTGCTCAATCAACAACCCCAGAAGCTCAACGAAGCCTTCATGGTGGAAATGGCTAATGGGAAAACTGAAACAACTAAAGATATCTATATAGGATGCACGTTAACACTAAACAACCAATCCCTCCAAATAAATTTGATGCCTGTAAATATTAGGAGTTTTGATGTGATAATTGGCATGGATTGGTTAAGCCCCCATCATGCCGATATTATGTGTCACGAAAAGGCCGTTTCCAACATCCGGATTTCCAGGTATATTGTTTGATCATGTTTTCTTTTTGTAAAAGAGAGGGACTCGACGAGTCGACGCTTGGACTCATCGAGTAGGAGCGCGTTTGCTGACTGGATTAATAAGCGGACTCGACGAGTCGGAAAGGGGGGACTCGACGAGGGCACGCTGTAAAGTGAAACCCTAATTCTCGGGGCCTGTGCCCTATTTAAAGGCCTTTATGGCCTCCATTTGCGGCCAATGCACCCCTGAGAAACCCTAGAGAGCAGAGAGAAAGCTTGTAGTGCAAGAGGAGGGCTAATTCATCATTCTAAGTGTGATTTTGCAAGAAAGAAGGAAGGAGGACAAACAAGGAAGATTGAGGAGCTCAGATCTATCACCCATTTGATCAGAAGAGGCTGCTAGAGGTACTAATCTGTGCTCAATCTCGTGTATTTGGTGATCTACTTCAATCTAGGGTTTTCTTATGCCTTCTTTGGCTTGGATTCGAAGTATGTGAGGTCCCAAGGTGGAGTTCTTCTTAGATCTGGACCTTAAGAGGTCCAGAGAGTCCTATCTACCTTGCTTTTTGCTGCTACATTAGAGATATGACCCTAGGTTGCCATTCTAGAGGTCATTTCACCCAAAAGGAGCTTATTGGACATTGCATGAGTGTAAAGGTCGGACCTTTACATGATTATAGTGGTTGGGAAGGCCAGATCTATAGGTTAGAGAAGTAGATCTGACCTCAGAAGGTCATTTCAGTGTTGCCATGGATGCAACTCGCCGAGTCCATAATGGGACTCGACGAGTCGAGTCGGGGTTGCCTCGCGATTCGTGACAGGTGTAACCCGTTGAGTGGGACGATGACTCGACGAGCCAAGAGAGGCTAGAAGGATTCAGAGAACCCGCATGGACTCGCCGAGTCGCCCTTGTGCACTCGACGAGTTGGGTCAAAGTTTGACCGTTGACTTTCGTTGACTTTCGTTGACTTTGGGGTTCTTGTCAAGACTGATTCAAGAAAGTTCAGAGAGGGGTAGAATGGCCTTCTACCCAATCTGTAGAGATGAGGCTATGAGAGAATATTGATCGGGAATGTTATTTGAATAATAGGAGGAGGCCAGGCCGGGACGTTGAGCACGAGAGTTTATCCGACTTCATTGAGGTGAGTCTTCTCACTATACTATACCTGGAAGGGTACCTATGTGTGACCGGAAGGTCTTGTATGCTATGAGATGTATGTGCTATATGCGGTTATGTGATATGTATGTGCTATGTATGTTATGTATGGTATGGACCGGAAGGTCAAGATGATATGGACCGGAAGGTCAAGATGACATGGACCGGAAGGTCAAGAGGTTACAGACCGGAAGGTCGATACGGGTAGGACCGGAAGGCCTACCGGGATTCGGGACGGAAGTCCCCTGAGACACATGGATCGGAAGATCCTACAGAGTATGGCCTGGAAAGGCGTATGTGTGGTATGTGGTATTTTGGGGAACTCACTAAGCATTTATGCTTATAGTTGTTGTGTTATGTGTTTCAGGTGCTAGCGAGGATCGCGGGAAGGCGCCGGCATGATCCGTACACACTCATAGAGATTATGTTTTGAGATTCTGGGTTTGGTTTGTTATTATGACAGTGGATACAGTTTGCTTGATATTGTTTTGATGAATAAAAGTATGTTTTAAAAATGAAAAATTGTTTTGGAAATTTACGTTGTTACAAGTTGGTATCAGAGCCTTGGTTTGAGGGATTCGGGTGCATCTTCGGATGTATCTGAACTCAAACTGAGGATTTGAGGAAAATTTTCAGAAAATAAACAATTTTTCTTAAAGAGTAAAAGATTTTGAGAAAGGCAGAATGGAGGAGTGTGTACGATCAGCCAGCGCCCGAACGGTGATTTCCCAAAATACCCTTACATTATGTGTTACGAGATATGATATGAGATGTTATGCATGCTAGAGTGGGCTAGGTATTCATATTAGGACTAGAGTGGCCTGATTTGTGATGCCTTAGCCTAGGAGATTACTGCTGCTTTGAGATGCTTCGAGAGGGAGTAGGTAGCAGTGAGGAGCTTATGAGAAGTCTACTGAAGGATAGCCTATGCTTAGCGAGATGTAGGGTACTTGTGATCTGGGATCCTAGGAGGAGGACTTGGAATGAATGCTGATGTGGTGTGGAAGGTAGTATTGGGCCCGTACTACTGAAAACACCGGATCAGTGAGCAGTCCAAGTAAAAATCCTTAGGGTACCAAGGAACAAGTAGGGTTGGGTGATCGAGTGCGAGGATACTCGATCGAGTCTCTGGTATCTTTGTGTTGTGTTTCAGAGACATCATGATTGGTACACCACACACACCGGAGAGCAGCGGTGTTAGCGATGATGAGATTCGCCGTATGATTCATGACGAGATGACCATGGCGATCCGGAAGGCTAATCCGGAGGATGACAAGTAGCGGATTGAGAAGTGATGACATGGTTCGAGTACCATGATAAGTAGCGGATTGAGAAGTGATGTCATGGTTCGAGTACCATGATAAGTAGCGGATTGAGAAGTGATGACATGGTTCGAGTACCATGATAAGTAGCGGATTGAGAGGTGATGTCATGGTTCCAGTGCCATGATGTGAGGTGAAATGAGAAGAGGGAACATGGTTCGAGTACCATGATTCGTAGAAGATTAAGAGGAGATAACATGGTGCAGGTACCATGATTCATAGCAGATCGAGAGGTAGCCACGCGGTTTGAGTACCATGACATGTTGCGGTTAGTATTTCGGGTTTTTACCGGTTATTCTGTGGGGATTGTCTAGACTGAGATCAGTGGTGAATGAGTATGGGGCCAGAAGGCCTTGATGAAAAAGTTTTAGTGGAGCATCCCTTGAAAAGGGAAATCGAGTGAGCTCCGAGGGATTGTGGGTGATATACCAGTTGGAGTCGCAAGACTCAGGGATGAGTAGGGATGGTGCATTATGGGAGAATACGGTCTGGGCTGGGCGACCGGCCGATAGTGGAGAGGTCACTTTCTGTGACCCGAGTGGTGCTATTTCCGTTTCCTGTGGGAGACGTAAGAGGTGATGAGATTTCGGTTTTTGAGTTTGGGGGTGAGCCTTGTGGGATTGCACGGATGGTGATCTCCAACCAGAGTATATGGCAGTAGGTCTGCCGCGAGGCAAAGACATAGCTTGAACAGGTCGTCAGTGGGGACTGAGATGGTCAAGGACCAGGATACACCCTAATTGAGTATAGTAGGGCATGTGCTAGCTGCAGCGTCGAACGATCAAGAAGAGTATATCAAGGCGGTGGCCCTTATTGTCTTGATGGGTATTAAGAGTGGAAATATGGTTTCCGCTCTTATGATAAGTGACGTGATGGAACGTTGGTTGAGGAGTCGATGATGAGGAGTACGGTAGATCATTACTTCCAGACTAAGATTCAGAGTTAATACTGGACAGTTAGGAGGTCCGGTGATGGAATGGTGTGAGATTCTAAATGACTAGAGGCAGTCATGGTGGGAAGTTCTGAGGATTTCATCTGAATTTCAGGGCACTTGGAGTTGCTCGATCCCTGTCGGGAGATCATCGAGCGTTGCGTAGCACCTTCCAAGAGTAGGTGCGATGATTACTGGTGGGAATAGTCGGTGTGATAGATTGCTGGTGCGCCGATTGGGGATGGTTCGAACCTTAAGTGGGGGAGAACCGGGTATTTTATTAAGGGGATCAGAGATTCGAATGAGAATGGGTAGAGATCTAAATATAGAGACGACGGTGCGAATTCATTGAGCCCAAGGTTGTTGGTGATTGAGACGAGGTGCAGAGCACGATGATGTATGTGTTATGTTTGAAAAGGATGAGTGCCTCCATGGCAAGTGGCCGTTGATCGGAGACCTTGGGGTGAATGGGAATTCTTCAAGGTCATAATGGTGAATTCGAGATGGTTGGCTCGTAGGGTGAGTTCGGCGGTTGAGAAATTCTGGTTAAACGATGGAGCTGTTATTCAGCTTGGAAAGGGCAGAAGTTGATTAGACAACCAACTCCAGGTTGTGGAATAGGAAGATCAGTGGATGGGACGAGACATCGGGAGGTCCCATGTGCTGTATAGAGGTATCCGAATTTAATGCATTGAATTTCGGATAAATTTGAGTCTTGAGTGGAGACGGCAAGTGGTGGGTCAAGTATCGATGATTCCAGTGAGGGCTTTTTCAGTTAATGACAGCAAGTGAGGGTGTTCGAGAATATGGATTGCAGCAGAGGAGGGTGTTTTGTTATGACGATTGCCGCCAGACATAGTGATGCATAATTTGGGTAAGTGCATGCACCTATCTATGTTTGACCCGCGGATTGCGAGCTAGTCAGAGGTTGTTGTGATGCTACGGGAAGCCGTAGTACTCACAAGTCAGAGGTTGTTGTGATGCTACAGGAAACCGTAGTACTCACTAGTCAGAGGTTGTTGTGATGCTACGGGAAGCCGTAGTACTCACCAGTCAGTTAGAGGTTGTGGTGATACTGCGGGAAGCCGTAGTACTCACCGGTTAGTGAGAGGTCGAGGTGGTGCTACGGGAAGACGTAGCACACACTAGTTAGCGAGAAGTTGCTATGGTAAAGTACTCTTTGATCAGAGCATGGCGCAGAGAGTTTTGGGCATGGGGTGGCCCTGATTGGTGAGTTTTTGGAAACCTGGTGGCCGGACCAGGGGCGAGATCGGGGTTTCCTCAATGTTAGGGGATCATTATGTTCTGAGTAAGGTGTGGTCATTGCAATCCGAAAGAATGGGATAAGTGAGGTACGCATGAGTTGCGGGAAATGAGTTCTGAGTTGAGTGCTTCGTTGGGACGAGTGGTTCCAACTCTGGGTCGGACCAAACCCTCGAGTTGAGTTTGGCTCTGGTGGTGCGTTGAATAGGTGAGATGAGATTCTGGACTCTGAGGTGGGTTCCATGTTGAGGAGTATTGTTTGTCATCTGATGTCTTAGACATATGTGGGTCAGTACTCGGGTACGGGAGGTACCGGAAGTTGCATGGATCGATGAGTAACAGATGAAAGAGGTCGGGGTTGAGTCGATCTCCAGTTGGGGAGGTGGCATTTGCTTAGGGTTAAGCGAACTTCGTTATTCGTGTGTCACCTTGGGCCGATGTGGTTGTAGTAAGAAGGAAACCATGGAGACAGTTGGGATAATGCAACGGATGACCCTGGAGGTTCAACTGTTGGGTCGAGATCAGATCTGGTACTCAGTGTTAAAAAGGGAAACGAGGGATGCAGCCGAGGCTTATGATTTTAGATGTCTGAGGACTTCTGAGCGAGCATGATTCTCTTGTGTCAGAGAACAGGATGTTGAAAGTTTATTGTTTGGAGGGATTCTGTTAGTAGTTCAGTGGATGAGCCCTGGTGGGATGTAAACCCTTTCGTTCCTTGGGGCGTGATTCAGACTGTTTTGGTACATTGGTATGAGCGATCGCTAGCCGATTGTCGGATTTTGTTTTGTGAGAATCAGAGGAGCAGTGAGTTATCAGGGTTTGATGATTCGAAGAGCGAATATCATGATGATAGCATGAGTGGTGGGTCTGGCGGCAGGCCAGGCCACTAGAGTTTCCCGATTCTGGGAAGATCAGAAAGGGGTATTTTAGCGACAGAGGGGCCAGTTTTGTTCCAAATTTGGAGTTCCTGGTTGGATCCAGGTATTCATGGAGAAAGATATCGTTTTGGTGTGAGGACCTCTCAGTGGTGCTTTTCGAGTAGTTGGTTTCTATCTATGTTGTTGAGGAGCGATTTCGAGGGCGAAATCAAATTTATGTGGGGGAGAATTGTAACATCCGGATTTCCAGGTATATTGTTTGATCATGTTTTCTTTTTGTAAAAGAGAGGGACTCGATGAGTCGACGCTTGGACTTGTCGAGTAGGAGCGCGTTTGCTGACTGGATTAATGAGCGGACTAGACGAGTCGGAAAGGGGGGACTCGACGAGTCCACGCTGTAAAGTGAAACCCTAATTCTCGGGGCCTGTGCCCTATTTAAAGGCCTTTATGGCCTCCATTTGCGGCCAATGCACCCCTGAGAAACCCTAGAGAGCAGAGAGAAAGCTTGTAGTGCAAGTGGAGGGCTAATTCATCATTCTAAGTGTGATTTTGCAAGAAAGAAGGAAGGAGGACAAACAAGGAAGATTGAGGAGCTCAGATCTATCACCCATTTGATCAGAAGAGGCTGCTAGAGGTACTAATCTGTGCTCAATCTCGTGTATTTGGTGATCTACTTGAATCTAGGGTTTTCTTATGCCTTCTTTGGCTTGGATTCGAAGTATGTGAGGTCCCAAGGTGGAGTTCTTCTTAGATCTGGACCTTAAGAGGTCCAGAGAGTCCTATCTACCTTGCTTTTTGCTGCTACATTAGAGATATGACCCTAGGTTGCCATTCTAGAGGTCATTTCACGCAAAGGAGCTTATTGGACATTGCATGAGTGTAAAGGTCGGACTTTTACGTGATTATAGTGGTTGGGAAGGCCAGATCTATAGGTTAGAGAAGTAGATCTGACCTCAGAAGGTCATTTCAGTGTTGCCATGGATGCAACTCGCCGAGTCCATAATGGGACTCGACGAGTCGAGTCGGGGTTGCCTCGCGATTCGTGACAGGTGTAACCCGTTGAGTGGGACGATGACTCGACGAGCCAAGAGAGGCTAGAAGGATTCAGAGAACCCGCATGGACTCGCCGAGTCGTCTATGTGCACTCGACGAGTTGGGTCAAAGTTTGACCGTTGACTTTCGTTAACTTTCGTTGACTTTGGGGTTCTGGTCAAGACTGATTCAAGAGAGTTCAGAGAGGGATAGAATGGCCTTCTACCCAATCTGTAGAGATGAGGCTATGAGAGAATATTGATCGGGAATGTTATTTGAATAATAGGAGGAGGCCAGGTCGGGACGTTGAGCACGAGAGTTTATCCGACTTCATTGAGGTGAGTCTTCTCACTATATTGTACCTGGAAGGGTACCTATGTGTGACCGGAAGGTCTTGTATGCTATGAGATGTATGTGCTATATGTGGTTATGTGATATGTATGTGCTATGTATGTTATGTATGGTATGGACCGGAAGGTCAAGATGATATGGACCGGAAGGTCAAGATGACATGGACCGGAAGGTCAAGAGGTTACGGACCGGAAGGTCGATACGGGTAGGACCGGAAGGCCTACCGGGATTCGGGACGAAAGTCCCCTGAGACACATGGATCGGAAGATCCTACAGAGTATGGCCTGGAAAGGCGTATGTGTTGTATGTGGTATTTTGGGGAACTCACTAAGCATTTATGCTTACAGTTGTTGTGTTATGTGTTTCAGGTGCTAGCGAGGATCGCGGGAAGGCGCCGGCATGATCCGTACACACTCATAGAGATTATGTTTTGAGATTCTGGGTTTAGTTTGTTATTATGACAGTGGATACAGTTTGCTTGATATTGTTTTGATGAATAAAAGTATGTTTTAAAAATGAATAATTGTTTTGGAAATTTACGTTGTTACACCGTTCGCCTTCATCTTCCTAATCACGAAACCCTAATAATCTACGGAGATAAACCCGACACAAACCTTCGCCTTATCTCATGTATCAAGTCACAAAAGTGTCTACATAAAAAGAACTATGCATTCCTTGCTCATGTGGTCGATAAAACCAAAGAGGAAGTGAACATTCAAAACATTCCAATGGCATGTGACTTCCCGGATGTGTTTCCAGAAGATCTTACGGGAATACCCCCAGAAGGACAAGTCGAATTCCGAATCGGCCTAGTGCCTGGAGCCACTCCGATCGCCAAATCACCCTATAGGTTGGCTCCTACCGAAATGCAAGAATTGTCAAGCCAACTAAGTGAACTATTGGATAAAGGATTCATAAGTCCAAGCTTTTCTCCATGGGGAGCTCCAGTTCTTTTCGTTAAAAAGAAAGACGGATCCTTCAGGATGTGCATTGACTATAGGGAACCGAATAAGCTCACCATCAAAAACCGGTATCCACTTCCCCGAACTGATGATCTATTTGACCAGCTTCAAGGGGCTAGTTACTTTTCAAAGATAGATCTGAGATCCGGTTATCATCAACTCAAAGTCTGAGATGAGGACATTCCTAAGACTGCTTTCCGAACTCGTTACGGTCATTACGAATTCGTCGTGATGCCCTTCGGCCTAACAAATGCCCCGGCTGCATTTATGGACCTCATGAATCGAATCTGCCGCCCATTCCTTGACAATTTCGTGATCGTTTTCATCGATGATATTCTCGTATACTCTCGAAGCAAGGAAGAGCATAGCCAACACCTCCGACAGATCTTAGAGACCCTTCGGGCTGAAAAGTTGTATGCGAAACTCTTTAAGTGTGAGTTTTGGCTCCGCAGTGTAAATTTCTTAGGACATGTTGTCAGCAAGGAAGGAATCCATGTAGATCCCTCCAAGATCAAGGCCATCGAAGGCTGGGCAATTCCAACAACACCAACAGAAATTCGCCAATTCTTGGGTCTTGTAGGCTACTACCGAAGGTTCATTCAGAACTTCTCCAAGATAGCCAAATCTCTCACCTTATTGACACAAAAGGCGTACCTTTTAACTGGACTGAGAAGCAAGAGAATGCCTTCCAAACCTTGAAGCAAGCCATCTGTAGTGCGCCAGTGGTATCCTTACCAGAGGGAACTGAAGACTTCGTAGTCTACTGTGATGCTTCGAATCAAGGTTTAGGTTGTGTTGTGATGCAACGCGGGAAGGTAATTGCATATGCGTCCAGGCAACTAAAAACCCATGAAGTGAATTACACCACCCATGATCTCGAGGTGGGAGCGGTGGTCTTCTCCTTGAAGATTTGGAGGCACTACCTTTATGGTACCAAGTGCACCATTTTCACCGATCATAAAAGCCTCCAACACATTTTAAATCAAAAGGAACTAAACATGAGGCAGCAGAGATGGGTTGAGCTGCTAATAGATTACGAGTGTGAGATCAAGTACCATCTAGGCAAGGCTAACGTGGTAGCTGATGCCCTGAGCCGAAAGGAGTATTCAAGTCGTCGCGGGAAGACTCTATCAATCACCATTCAAACTCACCTAACCTCATAGATCAAGGAAGCCCAATTGGACGCATTGAAACCGGAGAATATCGCTGATGAATCATTGCGGGGAATGGATAAGGGACTTGAAGTTAAAGAGGACGGAACTCACTACTTCATGAGCAGAATCTAGGTTCCTAAGATTGGGGGATTCAGGAAGTAGTCATGCATGAAGCCCACAAGACGTGATATTCTATTCATCCGGGGTTAGAAAAGATGTATCTGGATATCAGGCAACATTATTGGTGGCCTAATATGAAGGCAGAGATAGCCACTTTCGTGGGCAAGTGTCTTAATTGTGCCAAAGTGAATGTGGAATACCAAAAGCCCTCGGGATTATTGCAACAACCAGTGATACCCGAGTGGAAATGGGAAAGGATTACTATGGACTTCGTGACCAAATTTCCAAAGACAACAGACAGATTGGATGCTATCTGGGTAATCGTCGATAGATTAACAAAATCCGCTAATTTCCTACCAATAAAAGAATCCTACAAGATGGAAAAACTTACCCGAGTCTACATCAAGGAGATCGTGAGACTCCATGGAGTGCCAGTGTCTATTATCTCGGATCGAGATAGCAGATTCACTTCGAGATTCTGGCAATCTCTTCAAAAGGCAATGGGAACATAGCTAGATATGAGCGCTGCCTACCACCCACAGACGGATGGTCAGAGCGAGCGTACCATCCAGACACTCGAGGATATGTTCCGAGCTTGCGTGATTGACTTCGGCAAATCATGGGATTCCCAATTGCCTCTGATCGAATTCTCCTATAATAACAGTTATCACACGAGCATCAAGGTTGCTCCTTTCGAGGCTCTCTATGGTCGTAAATGCAGATCACCTCTATGCTGGGCCGAGGTGGGTGACACCCAGCTAACAAAATGGCAATCGCCAACCAGTGCTCTTACAAGACCCGAAATCAGCCATGAAACGACCGAAAAGATAATCCAAATCAAATCTTGACTTCAAGAATCGCGAGACCGACAGAAGAGCTATGCTGACAAGCGGCGAAAGCCATTAGAATTTCAAGTCGGAGATCGCGTGTTATTAAAGGTCTCTCCTTGGAAAGGAATGATCCACTTTGGGAAACGGGGAAAACTGAACCCGCGATACATTGGACCGTTCGATATTCTTGCCCGGATTGGTCCAGTGGCTTACAAGCTGCAGCTACTTGCCGAGCTCAGCAACGTAAACCCCGAGTTTCACGTCTCGAATCTAAAAAAGTGCCTATCAGATGAAACTCTTGTCATTACTCTAGAAGAGATCGAGATCAACGAGAATCTCTTGTTCGTCGAAGAACTAGTCGAGATATTGGATAGAGAAGTAAGACGTACAAAACAAAGCCGCATTCAGATTGTGATGGTTCAATGGAACGCCAGGCGTGGACCAGAATTCACATGGGAACGCGAAGATCAAATGAAGCAAAAGTACCCTCACTTATTCTCTCCTTTATAATCCTAGTTTTCAAAAGAATTTCGGGAAGAAATTCCCTCTAACGGGGGGATGATGTCACAACTAGCATTTTAGCTAGGAAAATTCTATTCTCATGTAATCATTCAACTATTGTAAAGCATGTACTCTAAGTGAATATCAATCAATGCCCATTTAAATACATCTCTTATGTTCAATTAAGGGTTGAAAACCCTAGAGATCCAGGTTCAAGTTCATTATGGACTAGGATTTCCTTATTGGGCCTAATGGACCAATAAGCATTCAATTCAACTATATTGGACTTGGAAGCCATATTTGGATTCTAAATGGACCCAATTCATAAATCCATAACATTATGGACCATTTGTGCCTAGAATGATTCATTCTAACCCTAATGGGCATTATTGGGTCATAACAACTCCAATCAGCCTAGAGAGCTGTAAACTTCCTTTCTTTCATTCAAATGGGCTGTGAACCATTTAATGAGCCCAATGGACCAAAAAATAATATTGGGCCTATAAAAATTCGATCAAGCCAAGAGTTTGGGCCCAACACCATTTTCTTCATCTCACTAGGCCCATTCTCGGCCCAGTGACTAAAAGAAAAGAAAAATAAAAGGATTATTAGGAGGATTAATGAGAGTTAGCCACCTCCTTATTGCATGGTGGATCTCCATGCACATCACCTCACTTCCTCTCTCCTCTCTCTTCTTCTTCTCGGTCGAAACACCTCACACCACCCTCATTCACTCAAAAACCTTTCAAACACTGTCTCAAACACTCTCAAGAACATCCCTCCCCTTCCATCAAAGATTTTTGAGAATTAGAGCTTTTCAAGGAGACTTTTCATCCAAAATCACTTCAAGCTACACTCTTGTGGTAAGATCTTGAAAACTTGAGTTTATTTAATCCGTGTTTAGCTAACTCACTCATTATAAACACCTATTCTCGTGATTTGCTTCCTAGAACCTCCTAAGTTCGAAAACCACTCAAGGAGCTTGCTAGAGCCAAAAATCACATCAACTTCTTCCACTTCTTCTTCAAAACCGAGAACAACAAGCAAATGTGAGTTCATACCCCCTTGTTATCGGTTTTTACATGTTTTTGGGGGAGAATACAAGTGTTTATGTGTAGATCTATACATTTATCTATAACATCCACAAAATTTGAGCCAAATTAAAACTTTTTAAAACGTTTCAAACCACATGATTAATACAAACTTGTTTTTCAAAATAGTATATTGTCAGAGTATCCCAGAATCAAATCATAAAAACAAAAAATGTGAGGAGCGGTACGATCACGCCTTTGCCTTCCCGCGATCATCCGAAGTACCTGAAACAATAATTGATAAAGGTAAGCTCGAAGGCTTAGTGAGTTACCCCCAAAATACCAACGCCATACAGTCATAATCGTAACATATAAGCAAACAGATACAACATGCATAATGAGCCATCAGTCTGACTGGACCGACTCCCGGTCCTCAGTCTATCTGGACCGCTCTCCGAGCCCTCGGCACGTCTGGACCACCTTCCTTGGGGCCTTCAGCCTATCTGGACCGCTCGCTGGGCCTTCAGCCTGACTAGATTTGCCCGGCACGGGCCTGTAGTCTACCCGGTCCGCCCACGGTGTCTTGGCCTACTGCACACAGCAGGACCTGCCTCAACCCTTTCCCCAAGTCAACAAACATGTGCACACATATATAAACAAGTAAACATGCATATCTAACAGATCACTAACATGGAAACCATCCCATAACCTGGATACCGATCTAACCGATCTCTAGCATAGCAACCATCCTAAACCAGGATGAATCCTAACGTAGCAACCATCCTAAACCAGGATGAAATCTAGCATAGCAATCATCTTATACCAGGATGTAATCTAACATAGCAATAATATAACGACCATCCTAACCCATGTTGACTCGACTCGTCGAGTGTAGTTCACCGACTCGCCGAGTCCTACCTAAAACTCGAGAAGTCGTGAAATCCTTGGTTGACTCGTCGAGTTTCCCTTTAACTCGCCGAGTTCATACGTGTTTAAAGGTTGGAAAAACCCTGGCCGACTCGCCGAGTCACTCGACTGACTCGCCGAGCCCACGACAACCTTCATCGGACTCTCCGAGTCGTTCATTCAACTCGCCGAGTCTACGACAATCTTCATTGGACTCGCCGAGTCGTTCATGCAACTCGCCGAGTCTCTTCAGTCCTTTATTCATACAGTCGATTTTAAGCCATGCTAAGGCTCCAAATTGTAGATCCAGCCTCCTAATGCACGTTTATCACGTAAAGTTGCAAACTTTACGTGCATGCAAGGCTCTAATGACTCATAATGCCAAATCTAAACTTCAAATGGAGTTTAACTAAAAAGGAAGGGTTCATACTGGCTAAAGCTATAAGATTTGTGGACCTAAAGACCAAGTAGAGTTCAGATCTGAAGTTGCAACTTCAGATCTTAGCTCATACCCAAGAATAGCTTCATAACATGATGAAAAGCCCTAATCTTCAACCCAAAAGAGATCTAGAAGGAAAGAAGGTCAAGGTAACGACTTGATACCTTCAAATGGTGCTATCTGAGGTAGATTTCAGGTCCACACAAGCTCCTTGCTGCTAGCTACTTGATCTTCTAGTTCCCTTTTCTAAGAATCTTCTTCTAAAGCTTGAAACACACAAATGGAGCACACATACACACACGTATTAGGGTTTTGCTAAACTCTCTGAAGGCTGCAAAGGGAGGCTAAGGGGCAAATGGTCCTTTAAATAGGATGCAAAACCCCGAAATTTAGGGTTTCATCCTCCAGCTCCTACTCGTCGAGTCCCTTATTGGACTCGGCGAGTAGGTCACTAAAACACGCGGCCCAACCTGCTTCTACTCGACGAGTAGGGCAACCAACTCGTCAAGTAGACCTTGAAAACAAGAAAATTCTTATATAAAATCGATACCTGAGAATCGGGGGGTTACATTTCTCCCCCACTTGAACTAGACTTCGTCCTCAAAGTCTGCTGCGGCGAACAGTTCCGGATAATGCTCCCGCATCTCTGCCTCTGGCTCCCACGTCCACTCGGACCCCTTCCGATGCTCCCACTGTACCTTCACCAAAGGTATCTCCTTGTTCCTCAGAATCTTCATCTTTCTCTCTAGTATGGCCATGGCCCTCTCCATGTAATTCATGCGCTCATCGACCTGAATATCATCTTTCTCTCCAGTATGGCCACGTGCCTCTCCAGTATGATGCACTTTCGCAGCTACGAAACGTGGAAAGTGGTGTGGATCCAACTAAGCTCCTCTGGCAGCTCTAGTCTGTAAGCCACCTTGCCAACCCTGGCAATGATCCTGAACGGCCCAATAATCGGGGACCCAATTTTCCCCTCTTCCTGAAGCGGATCACACCCTTCCAGGGCGAGACCTTCAGGAGTACCATGTCACCGACCTGAAACTCTAACTCGGATCGGCGCCGGTCGACGTAACTCTTCTGCCGACTCTGAGCGGTCTGCAGTTGCTGCCTAATCTGCTGAATATTCTTGGTAGTCTGCAAGACCACCTCCGTCCGACCCATCGCCCTGTGACCAACCTCACCCCAACAAACCGGGGTGCGACATCTCCGCCCGTACAACAACTCGAATGGTGGGGCGCCAATGTTGGAATGATAGCTGTTGTTGTAGGCGAAATCCGCCAGCGGTAGGTGGGAATCCCAGCTCCCACCGAAGTCAATGACACATGCCCTTAACATGTCCTCGAGGGTCTGAATGGTCCGCTCGCTCTGACCGTCAGTCTACGGGTGGAATGCTATGCCGAAGTGCAACCGTGTGCCCAGCTCCTCGTGGAACTTCTGCCAGAAACGGGAGGTAAACCGAACATCTCGGTCGGAAACAATGGAAACCGGAATCCCATGGCGACCCACGATCTTGAGAACGTACATATCGGCCAACTTCTCGGCCGACGAGCTCTCCCGAATAGCCAAGAAGTGGGCACTCTTGGTCAATCGATCCACGATGACCCATATAGCATCAAATCCCTTCGCCGTCCTCGACAACTTGGTAATGAAATCCATCGTGATCTGTTCCCATTTCCACATGGGAATCTCTAGAGGCTGCAGCTTACCATGCGACCTCTGGTGTTCGGCCTTGACCATCCTGCAGGTCAAGCACCTCTCGACATACCAAGCGATCTCTCGCTTCATACATGGCCACCAGTAACTCAAACTTAGGTCTCGATACATCTTGGTGGCCCCCGGGTGAATAGAAAAATGAGACTTATGAGCCTCCTCCATGACCGTCTGCCTGACCCCACCAGACATCGGAACCCAAACCTGACCGTATCGGGTCAATAATTCCTGGCTATCCTGCACAAACCATGTATTCTCACCCCTGATCCTCTCCAGTTTCCAGTTCTCTGGCTGCATGCCCTCGACCTGGGCATCTCTGATCAAACTCACAAGCGGAGAATCCACTGCTATCTTCATACATATCGCTGGGGTGGAAGGCCCAGCTGACTTGCGGCTCAAAGCATCCGCAACCACATTCGCTTTACCAGGGTGGTAAAGGATCTCTCAATCGTAGTCCTTGACTACATCCAGCCACCTGCACTGCCTCATGTTCAGGTTCGGCTGATCCATGATATGTCTCAAGCTCTTGTGATCCGTGTAAATGGTATAACGGACCCCATAAAGGTAATGTATCCATATCTTGAGGGCGAACACCACCGCCCCCAGCTCCAAATCATGCGTAGGGTATTCCGTCTCATGCGGCTTCAACTACCGCGACGCATAAGCTATCACTCGTCCTCTCTACATAAGGACCTCCCCTAAACCTGTGATGGATGCATCACAGAACACCACAAAATCCTCAACTCCCTCCGGGAGTGTCAAAATTGGGGCCTCGCACAGCCGCTGTCGGAGGGTCTCAAACACCCTCTGCTGGTCAGGGCCCCACCGGAAATCCACCCCCTTCCTCGTCAGACGATTGAGGGGTACTACAATCTTGGAGAAGTCCTGTATGAATCTCCGGTAGTACCCTGCCAATCCCAAAAAGCTCCTGATGTCTAAGGAGATTTCAGAACCTCCCACAGCATAACCGCCTCGATTTTGGCCGGATCGACCAAAATCCCCTCCTGGTTAACGAGGTGTCCGAGGAACTGGACCCATCGTAGCCAAAAATCACACTTCGAGAACTTGGCGTACAGTCGTTCTCGTCTCAGAACTCCCAATAACTCCCGTAGATGCTGCTCATGCTGCTCTCGGGTCTTGGAATACACCAAGATATCGTCTATAAACACTATGACCGAGTGGTCGAGCATCGATCTGCGGACCCTATTCATCAGGTCCATGAACACTGCTGGCGCGTTGGTGAGCCCAAACAGCATCACCACGAACTCGTAATGTCCGTAACGAGTTCGGAACGCGGTCTTCTCCACGTCCTCCTCTCTGACCCTGACCTGATGATACCCAGACCTCAAGTCTATCTTGGAAAACCAAGATGTGCCCTGCAACTGATCGAAGAGACCGTCTATCCTCGGGAGTGGGTAACGGTTCTTCACCGTTAACTTATTCAACTCCCGGTAATCAATGCACATCTGGTGCGAACTGTCCTTCTTCCCGACAAAAAGAATCGGTGCTCCCCATGGAGAACTGTTAGGTCGAATGAACTGCTTGCCCAGCAGTTCCTGTAGTTGAGACAACAGCTCCTACATCTCTAGGGGAGCCAATCGGTACGACGCATTAGCGATAGGGGCCGCACCTGGCACCAGGTCGATCCTGAACTCGACCTGCCTCTCCGGAGGTTTCCCTGGCAACTCCTCCGGAAATACGTTTGCAAACTCCCTGACCACCGAAACATCGGAAACCAAAATCTGATCCCTGACAAGCGTATCCAGTACATACGCTAGGTAACTCGCACCCCCGTCCTGAATATACTGTCCGGCCCTGGCGGCTGAACAAAACCTTGACCCCGATCTGGTGCCCTCGCCATATATAATCAACTCTCCCCAACTTGGGGTTCGAACCACTACCCGCCGACCCTCGCAATCAATCATGGCACCGAAATTACTGAGCCAGTCCATCCCCACAATCACGTATACGTCCCCCATGGGGATCGGAATCAAGTCTATCGGAAAAGGTACCCCAAATATCTCCATCTCGCACCCTCGGTAGATCGAAGAAGAAGAAACCCCGTGTTCGTTGGCGATAGAAACTCGCAACGGACACTCTAGCTCGCCTACCGGCACTCTGAACTCCCTACTAAATGTCTGAGATACAAAAGACCGACTCGCCCCTGAGTCAAATAAAACCAGTACAGGTAAGGAATTCACTAGAAACGTACCTAACCACAGGTACAACAGATAAGTATACAACATATATAATAAATGAGACAAAGGATAGAAACATACCAGCAACCACATCTGGTGCTGCCCTCGCCTCCTCTGCTGTAAGCTGGAAAGCATGCCCCTGGGCTCTCGGGGGCACTGCTCAACCCTGACTCCCGTCAGTAAACCTCAACGTAGCCGGTGCTGGAGCCTGCGCCGGCCTGGCTGCGAGCTGCGGACAGTTGGTCTTCACGTGACCAACCTGATGACAGTGGTAGCGGATCCTAATATCCTGAACTGGGGCCATCTGACGACAATCCCTCGCATAATGCCCCTCCAGGCCACATTTGCGGCATCCGCTACTAGACCTACAAAACCCCGTGTGCCCCTTTTGAAGGGTCCAGTTAATGGTTTGGTCTAGGCTTTCATTGTATTTTGATCAGTAGGAGTCTGTAATACAGTTTGTGAGTTGTTTATGTGTTTTTGGTCAGAAAGTGTGTTTGCGACCGTAAACAGAGTTTACGGCCGTAAACCCAGTTTACGGTCGTAAACCCTGTTTGCGTATCCTGTCTAGTATAAATAGCAGAGGTGTAGGTCATTGTGCAGTTGTTGATGCCGTTGCGTTTACAGAGTGTTCCATCGAGTTGTACCTGGCGTTTTTCCGAATATAAACGTGTGCAAGCTCGATTTCTTTTCTTCTTATTCTTCTATCTATGATTGTTTCTTGCTTGATCATTAGTAAAGATCCTTTTCAGGACCTTACAATTGGTATCAGAGCAAAATCCGGTGTCAAAGCTTCATTCAATCGAGATTTGGGGTGCTTAAACTGATATTCTTATTGTTCGAAGATTGGTTTTAATGTTTTAGTGGTTAAAGGAACTGAATCCACTGCAAAAACGTGTTTTTTGAAGGCTTTCTGGGAGTTTACTGCCAACCGTAAACCCTTTTTACAGTTGTAAACTCAAGATGTTCAACAACCGTAAACTGTGAATCTTCAAAAACCGTAAACGCTTAAACCGTAAACGTACAAACCGTAAACTCATCAACCGTAAACCCAGTTTACGGTCGTAAACAGCTCAACCGTAAACCCAGTTTACGGTCGTAATCACTCAAACCGTAAACCAAGTTTACCGTCGTAAACTCTTCAACCGTAAACCCAGTTTACGGTCGTAATCATCATCAACCTTAAACTCTTTTGTGACTTCAATCTACTTTAATTTTAAATGGAATCTCAAATTCAAAATCATTTTCACGAACTTGATACTGTCATGGGCACTACTACGCGTATTCCAAGATTAATGTCTGCAGATGGTTTTCCTGAGTGGAAGTACAGAATTGAAAAATACATTAAAATGAAGGATTTCAAAGTCTCGAGAAGCATTCTCAGAGGCCCTGTTAGAATCACTATGACAGTCGGAGGCCAAGTGATTGCCAAGGCTGTTGAAAACTACACTGATGAGGAGTTTGAGAAAGTTGAAGAGCAGGAAAGGGCTTTAGCCACTCTAACCATGGCATTATCTCTTGATATTGCTCAAGGGTTCCGAGAGTACACTTCAGCTAAAGATTTGTGGGAAGCCCTAATTGAGGTATATGAGGGCAATGAAGATATGAAGGAGAGTCGCCAGGACATGTTGAGACAAAAGTTCAATATGTTCAACTACATTCCAGGAGAGACTCTTGAGGCTCAGCTGTAGCGGTTCACAACTCTCACCACTGACATGAACATATCTGGGATTTTCCTGAACAAGTCAGAGATTAACAAGAAGCTTCTAAATGCTCTTCCTAGATCATGGGATATGAATGTTGCTGTGATTAAGAAGACCAAGGATCTAAACCGCCTTACTCTTGCTGAAATCATGGCGATCATCTAAGCTTGTGATATTGATGACAAACAGAGAGAAATTAACCATGTGAACTCGTACTCTACTGCGAATCTTGGAATCTCATCCAACAATGCTCTCTCATCAATCATGACTTCCTTAGGCCAAGTGTTCGCTTCTCAACAACCTCAAATTCAAACCTTTGCCGCTGCATCATCCATTCCACAAAGTCAGCCATTTATCACTCCACAAGTTGTTCCCTCTCCAAATGTGCCTGTTGTAGCCTCTTCCTCAAACACTAAAGACACTGATGAAAATATGGCTCTAGCCACTGGGCTTGTTAACTGCTACAATGCCTTTGTAGCTGGAGAGCTTCCACCTCAGCTGTTATTTGCCGACCTGGATCAGATTCATCCTGAAGATGTGGAAAAGATGGACATTACATGGCAGATTGCTATGGCTGTTTTCAGGGCCAAGCAGTTTGCTAAGAGGACAGCGAAGAGCAACTGGGGCATGAATGCTGACAAGAAGGTGGGATTCAACAAGGGCATGCTGCGATGTTTCAGCTGCCACGAGCCGGGTCATTTTGCTCGTGAGTGTCCAAAACCAGATCGTAGGACGAACAACAACAGGACGATGGTTGCAGTGGGAAACAACCGTTCAGGTGGTGCAGTTAATGGTGAAACTGCTATGGTCGCTCAGTCTTTTGACTGGGAGGACCAGATTCAGGCTTTGAATATCTCAGGGCCAGAAAATGCTCACCTAGCTCAGATTGATGATGCTTCCTTGAAGAATGATGCAGCTGATCCCGAAGCAGAAATGACGGAGCTACAGTTTGCTCTAATGGTGTCTTCTACTTCCGAGCCCAGGAAAAGTGAGGTAAATCTACCGTCTTGTTCTCAGGCTTGTAATGAATATGTTAAACTTCTTCATGATGAAATTCAATAATTACGTACAGAAGTAGAGGACCTTAGATATGAGGGTTATCAGCTTAGGAAAGGACAGAAACCCCTTAAGGCCCAGTTAGAGACAAAAATAAAGGACTTTAAGAGAATTCAAACAGAATACAGTGAAAAGTGTGAGCTTTATGATTATGTTACAAGACAAAATGATATGCTAATTACCGAGCTTGATACATTAAAAAGACAATTTGAAACTGCAAATTTTGATTTTAGAAAATTTGATGGATCAAGCGAGGTAGTTGCTAACATGATCGATCACTGCATGCAGTTCAAACGAAATCAGTCAAAGGGTTTAGGATTTGATAGTGTACCTCCTCTTTATAATCATACATATCAATATCAACCCTGATCCAAGGATGAGATTGCCAATGAACCGTTTATGGTTTATGGCAAGCTATCTGGTTTCGTTTCAGGAGGATTTATTAATGTTGAAAGTACTGACATTTCTACTTCCCCTGCAGATCAACCATTAGATCAGGCAAAGCTTGCAGCTGGAGAATTTGTTTCTATTTCTGTTTCTAATTCTGATATTTCTGTGTCAAATGAAAATGTTTGTGGTTCTGATGTTAAGACTGATAATGTTTCATGTGATGTTTCCACATCTGCTACTGTTGAACTTAATTTCTTTGATATGTTTGATGAATTGTTTGGTAATTCGGATGCTTGTGATTCTCATGAAAACCCATCAATTCCACAAGTAACACCATCTGAGGCACCCTCACTTATCTCACAACCTATTTCTCATGCATGTTCTTCTGAGAAGAGTAAGAGTGTCTGTCAAGAAAATAAATCTGAGAAATGTAGTACAAGTTCAAATAATAAACAGATTTGTTTTAATTGTGGTGTTGGTGGTCATATAGCTAGGAATTGTCAAAATAGGATCTTTGTGAACTATTTGTCACCAAGAGGAGAGAACGAATCTCGAGGAAGGTCTTTAATTAGAAAATCCTCAAGAACTTGTTCTCGAAATGATGATTGGAAAGATGATCGAAGTAGAAAAAGGGTTGTTTTTCAAAAGAATAAAAAGGTTTTTACTAACAAAGATCAAAATAGTTTGCCAGAACCGAACAAGGCTCCGCCAAGATCGGTTTCGTCAAAAAGCAATTCTGAATCTTCAACCACTTCGGGTAGAACATCCAGAGGCTCTGTGCAAACTCATAAGAAACCTATTTCAAAACCACCTGAGAATGTTATAAGACCTAAATATCATTGGATGCCCAAATCAATTTCCAATCCATCATCTCCATCCTCTGAAGTGATTAGGAACGAGGATCCTAATTTGAAATCTTTAAAAGATAAATCAGAGAAAGCGAAAAGGAAACCCAGGACAGTGATGACCTGGGTTCCCAAATCTAAATGATCCCGCTCATTTTGCAGGGACAGTTGCGGAGGAATGTCGTCCGTCCTTGGTACGTCGACAGCGACTGCTCTCGGCATATGACTGGAGACATCTCCCAATTGAACGACATTCAATCTTTTAATGGGGGGTATGTTTCCTTCGCGGGCGGAGATGGTGGTAAGATCACTCAAAGAAGAACTGTTACAAATGGAGTGCTAAGCTTTGAGAATGTCAACTTTGCTCCTGAGTTAAAGCACAGCTTGTTGAGTGTTTCCCAAATTTATTCTACCCATTTTACCGATAAAGAATGCATGATTCTCAAGCCAGGCATTGTCATCCCGGAAGAGTGGATTCTCGTCAAATCTAAGCGGGATGGGAATGCTTACATTATTGACATGAACAGCAACATCCCTAAACAAGTCATTTGCCTATTTTCAAAAGTCTCCGAACAAAACGCAATGCTGTGGCACCGACGACTCGGTCATGCTAACGCGAAAAACCTGAATCGCCTTGCTAAGAATGAGATGGTCCAAGGCTTACCTGTCAGAGACTTTATTACATTTGAGAAATGTGTGTCCTGTGCCCAAAGAAAGCATCATAGAAAACCACACTTGCCCAAACAACTCAACTCAATCAGTCAGGTGCTCCAACTATTGCATATGGACCTATTTGGTCTGGTCAACATCCTGAGCATCAACAGAAGCTCGTACTGTCTAGTTGTGATCGATGATTTCTCTTGTTTTACGTGGGTCTTTTTCTTATCCAACAAAGCGGGGGTTGCTGATCTGATAAAGAAGTTCATTGTGATGATTGAGAAACAAACCAACAACCAGGTGAAGGCGCTTCGTACTGACAATGGAACTGAGTTCAAGAATTCGGTTCTGGACCATTTTTGCGCAGAGAAGGGGATCGTGCGTCAATACAGCTCTGCTCACACGCCTCAATAAAATGGCGTTGCTGAAAGGAGAAATAGAACTTTAAAAGACGCTGCAAGGACAATGCTTTGTGATTCAAAATTACCTGTTTTCTTTTGGGCCGAGGCGATTAACACTGCTTGCTACGTACAGAATCGTGTTCTAATCAACAAAGTACAGATGAAGACACCGTACGAGTTTCTCTATGGACACAAGCCTTCAGTCAGCCATTTCCGTGTATTTGGCTGCCCTTGCACCCTTCTTCACTTAGAATCCAACCCTAAATTCAATGCCAAAGCCGATGATTGTTACTTTATAGGATATGCTGCGCGCACCGCATATAGGGTTTACAACAAGAAGACTAAGCAGATTGTTGAATCCTATGACGTGCGCTGGTTGGAGGAGAATGAAACAGACGCTCGAGTGGGTCCTGACTGGTTATTTGATTACACATCGCTTTTCAAATCCTTAAATGTGTCTTTAGATGGCTCAAATGGATCCTCTTCTGGTTCGAAGATTGTTTCTAAAGACGAAGACGAAGAAGTTGTTTACAGACCT
Organism: Lactuca virosa; assembly: GCF_052849685.1. Classification (NCBI taxonomy): domain Eukaryota; kingdom Viridiplantae; phylum Streptophyta; class Magnoliopsida; order Asterales; family Asteraceae; genus Lactuca; species Lactuca virosa. The sequence goes on from NC_136430.1 coordinate 175,093,945, forward strand.
CCAACGGTTGAGGGGGAGTCCTCTGCTCCATCTGAGGGGGAGTCCTCTGCTCCACCTGAGGGGGAGTCATCTGACCAACCTGATAGTCCAGAGTCTAAAGTTCAAGATGGAACTCCTGATGCTGATGCTACACCTCTTACCCCTATTGAAAGAGAGTTCATGTCTAGAGATGCTTCCGCTGTCAATCCAACTTTTATGGAACTACTCTTTCCTGAAGAAATTGCTAATGAGTTTGTAGCAGATCCATCCAATGTGGATCAATCAGCAAATGATGGAGGTTTCAACATTCACAGTCTTTCTGTTTCACTCAATGATATCAGCCAAGACATTCCTTCAAGAATTCAACGCGATCATCCGATCGATAACGTCATTAGCCAGCTGGGTGACGGAGTTAAAACCAGAAGTCAGAGTGGAGATGTCAATGCATGTCTCTATTCTTGCTTTATATCTCAAATAGAGCCCAAGAACGTTGACATGGCTTTGAATGAGCCCAACTGGGTAGATGCGATGCATGAAGAGCTAAATCAGTTTGAAAAGCTCGGGGTTTGGAAGTTCGTTGAGTTACCGAAGGGCAAAAGGTCTCTTGACACGCGTTGGGTCTATCGTAACAAGCAAGACGATTCTAGTGTAATAGTGCGTAATAAAGCAAGGTTGGTGGTTCGCGGGTTTCGACAAGTTGAGGGTCTTGACTATACTGAGGTTTATGATCCCGTGGCTCGATTGGAGGCTATTCGTATCTTTCTCGCATATGCTTCCTACATGAACTTCACCATCTACCAAATGGATGTCAAGACTGCCTTCTTGTATGAAAAGGTGAAGGAAGAAATTTATGTTGATCAACCCCCTGGGTTCTTTAACTCAAGTTTCCTAATCATGTCTACAAGTTGGACAAGGCATTGTATGGGTTACATCAAGCTCCTCGAGCATGGTATGCGACTCTAACAAAGCATTTGCTCGAGCATGGATACTCTCGCGACACTATTGATCAAACTTTATTCATCAAGCATGTTGGTAATGATCAGATACTAGTCTAAATCTACATTGACGACATTATCTTCGGGTCTACCTGTCCACAGCTTTGCACAGAGTTTGAAGGAGTGATGAAAAAGCGGTTTGAGATGAGTTCACTGGGTGAAATGACCATGTTTCTGGGGCTTCAGGTCAAACAAAATTCAACCGGAATCCTGCTACACCAAGCTAAGTATGTGGAGGATATTCTTGAGAAGTTCGGGTTTCAAGACGCAAAACCTATATCGACACCAATGGCTGAAAGACCCCTGCTGAATCCAGATATTGATGGCGAATCCGTAGATCAGACACACTACAGATCGATGATCAGATCGTTGATGTATCTTACTGCAAGTCGTCCCGACATCATGTTTGCAGTTTGTCAATGTGCTTGCTATCAGGCTAATCCTAAACTCTCTCATCTTATTGCTGTCAAAAGAATTTTTCGGTATATCAAAGGCAGCCCAAAATTGGGTCTTTGGTATCCGAAAAATTCTGAATTTGATTTATATGCTTTTGCTGACAGTAATTATGGAGGCTGTGAGCTTGACAGGAAATCAACATCAGGAGGGTGCCAATTCCTTAGCGATAGGCTGGTGTCGTGGCAGTGCAAGAAACAGCATACCGTCTCTACCTCAACAGCAGAAGCGGAATACGTTGTTGCATCTGCCTACTGTTCTCAAGTTATCTTGATCCAACATCAGCTGTTGGACTACGGTTTGAATTATCTAGAAACCCCAATTCACTGTGATAATGAGGCCGCAATTCAAATAACTAAAAATCCTGTCCAACACTCCAAGACCAAGCACATTGATATCAAAATTCACTTTATCAGAGATTGTTATGAGCGCTCGCTCATTAGGCTAGAACAGCTTCCCACTGCCAATAATGTGGCGGATCTGTTCACCAAGCCTTTTAACAAAGCTCGATTCGATGTGCTTGTGGGATTTTTAAAAATGATTCGTTTTGAGGATTAAATTTTTGTTATTCATTAGGTTAGTTTAAATTTGCGCATTTTAGTGTTTTCATTCTCACCCATGCACAAATTTAGGGAGAGAAATAAACAAAAACCAAACAAAAAAAATTAAAAAATTAAAAAATCCAAAAACATCTTGTTTCTGTTTTATTTTTTTCAGAAAACATTCAAAAATCCAAAAACATAAAAAATTCAGAAAAATAAAAAATATTGTCGCTTTCAGTTTTGCTTGTTGATATAGTACTGGGAAGTGATATTATCAAGTGATAACAGGCAATCTGAGTCTGCGTAACGTACCCAAAGTTGAAGGGTCTATGCTCTGAGTTTGATGCGTTGGTAGGCACGAAAGATTCTAAATGGACATGACTAGGCAGAGTTGAACTTAAGGAATTCATAGACTTGACAAATCTTGACCTAGTTAGATCCGTTTAGCTTGACAATACGACGCTTGGATAGGTTGAGCAAGGAGATATATATGGGAATCTACTGGTCACATTAAAGAACCAGTACTTGGAACCGTGGATTAACTTTTCCTCGATGTGCGGATTCTATCCTTAATTCCGGTATTGATGGGGCGACTGGTGAATTCCGATAAATTAGGTCTGTAGAAGGTTATATTCTTTCTTTCTATCTGTTAGTCATATGTTGCCTCCTCTGCGTGATCGAAAGATCCGACCTGGAATGTAGCATATGCAACTCTATCTCTCTGCATCTTCTATCTATCCAATTCTTTCTATCTGTTAGCCATATACTGTCTCCTTTGCGTGACTCACAATCCGACCTGGTACACAGTATATGCACCATTCTACTTCTCAATCCCTCTAAAACTTCAGTTAGTCATATGTTCCACCCTCTGTGTGATTGGAAGAGATCCGACCTGGGTGTATAGCATATGCATTCTAAATCTATCTTCTATCTTAATAATTGTCTGCTCACCCGATGTAAGGAGTATTCTGGAAGTCCTTGATTACTGGAGCATATCAGGAAGCGGGAAACATGTTCTGGTACAACTAAAACTGAACATTTACAGATTGTCTGTAGATCTTGCTGCTCAATTTAGGTGGACAACAATATCCCTGGTCGTCGTCAGCTGAATGGTCCTTAAGAAATATTATCTAGGAACTTAGGATCACTTTGTCTTATAATTAATAGTATGTCCTAATTTTGTCACAATTTCTCGTGTTTAAGTGGACAAGTGGAGTAAGGCTGTCTAACAACTTTGATCCCAGTGTCACAAGATAATTTTCAGTGAATTTTGAGATAAATTTTGTCTGTGTTTATTCTAATTTTATTTTTATTTTTATTTTATTTTAATTTTATTTTTATAATTGTCAAAAATTTAATTTTTAAATCTTTTAATTCTTAAATTTTAGAAATTAGTTTATTTTATTTTTAGTTTAATTTTAATTTTACTTTTATTTTAATATCCTCAAAAAGTTTTATTTTTGAAAATTTAATCGGGATTTGGACTGTGCATAATACTGTGTGGGAGACAGATAAACTCTAAGGAGGTATAAAAGGTTGGGTTTACTGCTGTAAACCCTTTTCACCTTCCTTTTCTCCTTGCGGCCGCAAACTCTTTCTCTCTCTACTCTCTCTCATCCTCGAAATTTTCTGTGAGATTTTGCAAAATCAGTAAGTTCACTTCGAAGGTATGCTAAAACCGACTGGGGAAAAGCTATTTGTTCATCGATTCGACTGAAACTGGAGGATTAATCGTCGTTTATGTGTTCGTCGGCGTTTACGGTTTGGGGAGATTCAAGAACCGTAAACTCCTTCTGGGCTTACGACCGTAAACTCCTTTTGGGCTTACGACCGTAAACTCCTCTGAGTTTACGACCGTAAACTCAGTTTACGGTCAGGTGACCATTGCAATGGGTTTACGGCCGTAAACCCACTTTGGACCGTAAACTCAATGTTTGACCAATATTGACCGTAAACTCCAATTTTTTGATCAAAATAAAATTGTTTAATTAAGAAAACTTAAAGCTTTAATTGTTTAAATACTTTGTTTTCTTACTTGGCCTGGTTTAGTGCAGATCAATGGCGAGTCTTAAGTTTGCTGACATGCATAACCTGACAATTGTGTTGGATGAACCTCCTGTTGCTCATGGAGATTTCAGATCTATGATCTACAGACTAAGAGAATGCTGTCTGGCTTGTGCCATCACTGTGAATCCAATCATTTATCAGAACATTGTCAGGGAGTTCTGGCAGACGGCCAAGATGTCAAAAGACAATGGTGCGTTCGCTGTTAAAGCTGTGGTTAAAGGATGCAAGATCATAATCACTGAGCAATATATCAGAGAAACATTGCTGATCAATGATCAACCCGATTTTCCTACTGAAATTGGGATTGATGATGTTCAAAAGGTTCTCAAAAGGATGGGATATGAGGGCATCTACCCTCCCACGGTGAAGAAGCTTTTGCCTCCCTACTGGAGATTTTTGGCGCATGTGTTCGTGAGCTGTATCTCGGGAAGGAGATCAGGAGCTGATGAAATCTCTCTTAGGAACACAGGGGCAATCGTTTCACTGGTTGCTGGCATCAAATTCAACTTCTCGAAGTTCATTTTGGATGAGTTCTTGGTAAATATCAACGCTATAAGCCGGGAGACCAGAGATGCATTCTTGCTATATCCGAGATTTATTCAGACGTTCATCGACAACCAATTCCCAGAGATGATCAAAGATGGTGACAAGCTGGATATAAAGTCATTAGGCCCACACACGATTGGTCTCATCAAGCAGAATCTAAAGGGCAAAGTCGTCTTCCAAGGCTTACATCCTCTCGTGAAATTCGGAAAATTTGCTGAAATAGATGAATCTTCCGAATCTCATGGAACGTCTGACAAGATGTCTTCTGAGCCCACTTCCTCCGAGAGAGTTGTTTCTGAAGATGTCATCACAGTTTCAGATCATGATGAAGAAGAAACTCCAGCTGCTAATGCTCAAGTAGCTGAGGAACACGAATTGACATCTGTTCAGGTACAAGGAGATTACAATGAGGGGTCTGGAACGGAGACTGATTTGTACGAAGGCCTCGACCTCACAGGATTCGATAACGATGAAATTCCTCTCAACTTCGGTAGCAATGAAGATTTCATGACCGGCGTAAACCTCAACACACTGCTTGAAAATATCAATGAAGTTGCTCATCCAGCAACGGAGATAAGGGAAAAAGAAGACGTTCTCGAAGCCACGCCTCCTCTTACCAATCCAACGGCGGAAATATCAATTCCTATGGTGACAGTGTCAGGGATTCCTCCCCTTGATAGTGTTTTACCTACATCTGAGCCATTGGAAAGTGATCACCCAACTACACAGGTCTCTCAACCTCCAACAAAAAGACGAAGACTTGACCCTAGACAGGGAATTCTTGACTCGGATACACTTCAAAGTTTTACAGCTCCACCAACAACAACTCCTGTTATCGTTTCATCTGAACCTGTCAGTGAAGGTGCTAGTATCTTCTATGAAGCTGGTGGCTCTTCCTTCCCCACGAATTTCTCTCCTCCCAGGCCAGAGCATGATGCTGCCTCAGTTAAGTTAGCCAGGCTTTTGGCCAGAGAACAACTCACAACGCCTCCCTCACATGGCAAAGGAATTTCTATTGGGGGTGGCAGCTCAGGAGAAGAGAATCCTTCACTTCTTGGACTCCAGAAAGAGATCGATGCTCTAAATCAGAAAAATGTTGATTTAGATCAGAGAAACATTGAGCTGGATATCAAGGTCGCAGACCTTCAGACTGAAAATACAAAGCTCAATATTCAAGTGGCCGAACTTATCGAAGACAAAGCTCTGAAGTCGAAGCAAATTACTGACCTTCAGACGCATTTCGGCCTGTTAACTGCCAGCTACTACGATCTTAAGAAGAAGCTGGACGAAAACTTTGGCGACAAATTCAAGTCATCTGTTGATGAGCCAAAGATCTATCTTCCTGATCAAGATACTCCCATAGTTCCACAACCTACAAGGACGACCACCATTGTTAACCGTTTTAAAAAAGAACTGGCTCAGGCTCCAAGTGTAATGGCATTAAAACGCGCTAAATTGGCCAAGTCAGCTAAAAAGGGTCAACTTCTATTCCAAAGGAGCGCAGATCATTATGCCCCCTGGGATCAACCACAGATCACCGTTACGGATCTGGGCGAACATCGTTTCAGAGACGTTTATGGTGATAGGTCAGGAATCATCTCGTGGGGATTCCATGACACTATGAATATGTTTATGGTGAGAAGAAAGAGCGGCAATACTGAATTATACAAAGATGCTTACGATTTTCATTCCTTTACTAGGATTGATCTTACGGAGCTGTCTAAAGCTCCTTTCTCAAATCCATCAAACAATCCTAGGGCGACTCAGTTCTAATCTTTTTTGGAAGATCAAGTAGCTAAGGGTTTCCCTTCAATGAAGACTGCAGAGTCTATTATCAAGATTTACCCTAACGTTATTGATCCCAAAACAAGTCAGCCTCTTCGGTCAGTGATGTGGCCCGCTACTGCTCAAGTAAAGCAGATCCCCGTTCTTCAAAATTATCCAGATGGATCTCTTGCATCCATGCAATACTGGGTGTTTGACGAATCTGCTGCTGCTGCTGTCATCAAGCTTAAAGACGATTGTATCCGCTTGTATGACAAGAGGGATTTGCTTCAATTTGGCAAGTGGGACATACATCAGCTCTCCATTCATCAGATCAAGGTGGCTGAAGACATTTTTGAGCCCATTGCAAAGGAATACACTTCGATGGTTGCTGAGATTATCGAGAAGGAGATGTGGAACGGAGCTATGGGAAAATCTGATGTGCTGGTGGTCGACAAAAGCTGAGTCCAAGCTAGCACCAAACCAAGGGGGAGATTGAAGGGTCCAGTTAATGGTTTGGTCTAGGCTTTCATTGTATTTTGATCAGTAGGAGTCTGTAATACAGTTTGTGAGTTGTTTATGTGTTTTTGGTCAGAAAGTGTGTTTGCGACCGTAAACAGAGTTTACGGCCGTAAACACGTTTACGACCATAAACCCAGTTTACGGTCGTAAACCCTGTTTGCGGTCCTGTCTAGTATGAATAGTAGAGGTGTAGGTCATTGTGCAGTTGTTGATACCGTTGCGTTTACAGAGTGTTCCATCGAGTTGTACCTGACGTTTTTCCGAATATAAACGTGTGCAAGCTCGATTTCTTTTCTTCTTATTCTTCTATCTATGATTGTTTGTTGCTTGATCATTGGTAAAGATCCTTTTCAGGACCTTACACCTTTCCGCACTTGCCACAAGTGCGGCCCTGATGTCCCCTTGTCCTGGAATCAGCGGTCTTAGACCGCTTTGGCGTCGGTTGTGCCTGTGCCGCGGCCCGACCCTGCTCTCTCAGCTGTAATTCAATCTCAAGCTCCCGCCGCCTGGCAGCCTCCTGTAACTCCAGAAGCGTATCACAACGTTGAGTCGCCACAAACGGTCGAATATCCGTCTTGAGCATGCTCAGATAACAAGTCATTTGAGCGTGTTCAGAAGCAAACTCTAGGAAGAACATCGCCCTCTCGGTGAACATACAGGTGATCTCCGTCACCGTCTCCCGATCCTGTCTCAACTCCAAAAACTCCTGAGCTAACCGTTCCCGCTCGACTCGAGGAATGTAGCGAGCGCGGAACATATCCTTGAACTGCTCCCAAGTAACAAAAGCTCTCTGCTCGTCTGAATACGACCCAGTCATCAACCTCCACCAGTCCTTTTCCCCATACCTCAACAAGTTCAGGGCACATCTGACCTTCTGGTCAGTAGGACATAAGCATGTGAAGAAAAATCCCTCCACGTCAGACAACCACCTCATGGCTTTGATGGGGTCCTGAGTCCCATCAAAAGTAAGGGGCTTCGTGTTGTCGAAGTCCCGATACTGGAAGAGCCGGCCGACTCCTAACCCTACCGTCGATACAGCTGCTGTAGCTGCTGTGGCAGCCGCCTCAGTGAGAGCTGCATAGCGATCATCGAAATACTCCACCATAGCGGTCTTAATAGACCCAAACATCTTTGGCAACTCGGCCCGGAACAGAGCAGCAACCTCATCATGCAGGATCTCCCGGATCCTGTCATCCATCCCATCTGGCCTCATTTGGCCGATAGCCTCGGGCGCTGTCGGCGCCCCCTCTGCGCCCTCTCTCTCTCCTGATCCTGATCCCGAACCGGATCCAGTCACAAAGTGGCTGGTCATCACCATTCTGAAACATAACACAAGGTATCAGGTAATCCATACAAAGAATTGGGAACCAACTCCCGACAAAACCCTAGGAGTTGTGACTTCCTTGCTAGCGTATGGGTCCTGTGCTTTTAGTAGTACGGGCCCATACTACCTTCCACACCTACCCATATTTGTCTCAAGTATCATCACAACACCCTAACAATATATATAATCATAGCTAGCACTCAAGCCTCACTCTTAGAGGAAGGCTAAATATCTCGTAATCGGCGGACTCATCCCAAACAACCTATCCATCCATGAAACTTCCACCAACCCTGCAACACTCGTTTATGCTAACCATACATAACGCTAGACCCTATAGACTTTCGAATACTCGGTCCTACTCTAAGCCCACAACCAGACAAGGAACAGGAAATAAAGTCAAACCAAACATTCTCAGGCTATAAGATCTTAATTATGTACATTCGTGATGCATACACTAAGCAACTACAGTAATGATGTCAATTTCATATAAGGAAAACCCTAGGCTATCATGCATCATATAATCAGGCATTTTCATCATGCAAATCCTGAAGATCCCTAGCCTAGTACTAACATGTTGTTCTACTCATATCTCATAACTCAATTAACCCGTAAGGTAATTTGGGGTCTATTCGTGAGCTTCGGCTGATCGTACCCTTGCATCCTCCTTTTATTACTTTGAAAACATTAAAAAAAAGAAATCGTTTTATAACCTTGTCCTCAGTTTGAGACTAGAGACACATGAGTGTTTCCTCCAATTCACTCAAACCAAGGCTCTGATACCAACTTGTAACATCCACAAAATTTGAGCCAAATTAAAACTTTTTAAAACGTTTCAAACCACATGATTAATACAAACTTGTTTTTCAAAATAGTATATTGTCAAAGTATCCCAGAATCAAATCATAAAAACATAAAATGTGAGGAGCGGTATGATCACGCCTTTGCCTTCCCACGATCATCGGAAGTACCTCAAACAATAATTGATAAAGGTAAGCTCGAAGGCTTAGTGAGTTACCCCCAAAATACCAACGCCATACAGTCATAATCGTAACATATAAGCAAACAGATACATCATGCATAATGAGCCATCAGTCTGACTGGACCGACTCCCGGTCCTTAGTCTATTTGGACCGCTCTCCGAGCCCTCGGCACGTCTGGACCGCCCTCCTTGGGTCCTTCAGCCTATCCGGACCGCTCGCTGGGCCTTCGGCCTGACTAGATTTGCCCGACCCGGGCCTACAGTCTACCCGGTCCGCCCAGGGTGTCTTAGCCTACTGCACACAGCAGGACCTGCCTCAACCCTTTCCCCAAGTCAACAAACATGTGCACATATATATAAACAAGTAAACATGCAGATCTAACAGATCAGTAACATGGCAACCATCCCATCACCGGATACCGATCTAACCGATCTCTAGCATAGCAACCATCCTAAACCAGGATGAATCCTAACGTAGCAACCATCCTAAACCAGGATGAAATCTAGCATAGCAATCACATAGCAATCATCTTATACCAGGATGTAATCTAACATAACAATAACATAACGACCATCCTAACCCAGGATGTAAATCATAAAGGGCCATCCTTGGTGCCGTAGACCCTATTGATATAGTGAGGATAACTCACCTCGCAACTGTCGTCTGAAACTAGAAAGCTCAACTCCCGGATTACCAACACGAACTCCACCACCTATAGATACCATAAAACCCTTTTTCATAAATTTCCAAATTGCCACAATACCCTCAGAAGTTAACTGGTCAATTCTTGGTCAAGGTCAAAGTCCATAGTCAAAGTCAACAGTCCATGTTGACTCGACTCGTCGAGTGTAGTTCACCGACTCGTCGAGTCCTCCCTGAACTCGAGAAGTCGTGAAATCCTTGGTTGACTCGTCGATTTTCCCTTTAACTCGCTGAGTTCATACGTGTCCAAAGGTTGGGAAAACCCTCGCCGACTCGCCGAGTCACTCGACTGACTCGCTGAGCCCACGGAAACCTTCATCGGACTCGCCGAGTCGTTCATTCAACTCGCTGAGTCTATGACAATCTTCATTGGACTCGCCGAGTCGTTCATACAACTCGCCGAGTCTCTTCAGTCCTTTATTCATACAGTCGATTTTAAGCCATGCTAAGGCTCCAAATTGTAGATCCAGCCTCCTAATGCACGTTTATCACGTAACATTGCAAACTTTACGTGCATGCAAGGCTCTAATGACTCATAATGCCAAATCTAAACTTGAAATGGAGTTTAACTCAAAAGGAAGGGTTCATACTTACTAAAGCTGTAAGCTTTATGGACCTAAAGACCAAGGAGAGTTCAGATCTGAAGTTGCAACTTCAGATCTTAGCTCATACCCAAGAATAGCTTCATAACATGATGAAAATACCTAATCTTCAACCCAAAAGAGATCTAGAAGGAAAGAAGGTCAAGGTAACGACTTGATACCTTCAACTGGTGCTATCTGAGGTAGATTTAAGGTCCACACAAGCTCCTTGCTGCTAGCTACTTGATCTTCTAGTTCCCTTTTCTAAGAGTCTTCTTCCAAAGCTTGAAACACACAAATGGAGCACACACACACGTATTAGGGTTTTGCTGAACTCTCTAGAGGCTGCAAAGGGAGGCTAAGGGGCAAATGGTCCTTTAAATAGGATGCAAAACCCCGAAATTTAGGGTTTCATCCTCCAACTCCTACTCGTCGAGTCCCTTATTGGACTCGGCGAGTAGGTCACTAAAACATGCGTCCCAACCTGCTGCTACTCGACGAGTAGGGCAACCAACTCGTCGAGTAGACCTTGAAAACAAGAAAATTCTTATATAAAATCGATACCTGAGAATCGGGGCGTTACATTATGCATGCTATGTGTGATTTTTCTTGACTTTTGTTGTGTTTATGTGCTAAACTCGACGGATCTATGAAAATCTAAAAAAAACAAGTGAGATTCTTAAACAAAAGCACCCTAGACATCATACTACAAAGTTAAAAGTATCATAAATGCCAAAGTTATGAAAAACAAAACAAGATATTGTGTAAGAATCATTTTTGGCAAATAAACCAAAGTTTGGGGTCAAGAGTGACACCCACAGTTTTATAAGGGCTAAAAGGGTATTATTATCTTAAAGTGAGTTTTTATAACAACCATATTTTTCCTAAGGGTCAAAAGTGTAAAATTTGACATTTTGGGCCTTATTATGGGCCTCACGGTTTATTAAGCCCAAAAATTGCAAAAATATAAAACTTTGGGGATTGAAATGTATTTAAACAAAAACTTGAGCCAAAAATAAGAATAATCGAGATTAGGGGCTGAAAATGACACTTATCTCAAAATTTGGGCCAAAAATGTTAAATTTTGCAAAAATGGGCCGAAATGTCATTTTACGCAAATAAGGGGCTGAAAATGTAATTTTCTACAAAAATGGGTCGAAAACGTCAAAATACGTATTTTTGGGCCAAATCCGTATATTACTAAACATTTGGGGCGAAAACACAAGTTTTTATAAATTGATGGGCTAAAATGTTAATTTTAATTAAAATGGACCATAAATGACATTTTATGTAAAAATAAGCCTCTAAGTGTTAATTTAGTTCTTAGGGACCTAAAGTGTAATTTTATTAAACACAAGTTCAAATTACAGAATTTTGAAGTATCACGCTAGAAATAACATTATAACAATACACTAGATTTATATAACTGTATGAATAAAATTTTCCGACTAAATGAACCATACTATAATAAACAAACAAAATACAATAAGGGTACAAATATTGGGCCTAATTTCCTATACATGCTTATTGCGCCTTCGTGATCCGGTTGCATGATTAATGGGCCCAATATATTCATTTCATGTGTATTGGGCCTTAGTTACCCAATTACATGCTTAATGGGCCTAAATTATCCTTTACATGTTTATTGGGCCTTAGTGGTCCGTTTACATGATAATTGGGCCTGAACTATTCGTTGTATGCTTATCGGGCCTTAAGTGACCTTCTGCATACCTAACAAGCCTTGAAATAATTTACACGTCTAATGGGCCACAAGTGTCCTTTTTCATGTTTTGTTGGGCTTTATCAACTTACATCCATATATCAACTAGTGTTTGTAAACTAAATACATATAACGTTATACATATTCTGTGGAAATACTTGGGATCTAGTGGGACTTGTCGGTTGACATCACCGAGTGTATGGTCGTAGTCTGTAGTTATAATCAGAGTCTCCTGGAGGGAGAGCGAGAGTTTGTGTATAGATCTATACGGAGTGACCCCTCACGCCTTAGCTGTTCGCTACAGCTAGACTAGGCCAGTCTAGGGCGACAAAACCTTGATCAAATACCGGCGTTTGGAAAAATGCCAAGACATGCAATTTAGTCCTTATCATGCATGGTTATAACAGCTCACATAGAGATCCAATACCATCTTAACATTTCGGATATTAAACCCTTCGACCGTGTCAATGCAAAACAAGTTATAGGATGATGCAAGAACTATAACATTCTTATAACTCAGAAAATATCGGATTTTCTGGGGGAAAAACTATTAATCATTACCTTTTTCTCATAACAGATATAGTACAAGGAATTTGGATTTTTCATTTACAAATGATTTTACAATGAAAATCACACATACATTTATACTTAGTCAATACATCTTTTTCAAAGAATTTTAAAGAAAATATCGGATTTTCTGGGTTATACTCCCAATACAAAGTTTTTCAATCAAACATGCTTATGAACTCACCAACATTATATATGTTGACCGTTTTCAAAATAACTTGTATTCTCAAGTAATCGTTAAGCTGAAGAACCATCAAGAGTATTTTGGGATTTCTTTACGCACACGTCAGTTATCGTACAATTTATATTCCTGAATTATGTAATGTAAAAAAATGTACTTGATGTGAACAATGCCAGTTGTAATATGTAATGTTGGTGAAGATTGTGTTATGTTTCATGTATATTCATTGTGATGATATTTCAATTTATAGTCACACGAGCCCCCAGACGTTTCCGCCGTCTGGTTCGGGGGTGTGACAGAAACTGAGTGGGTCATGTTGGGAATGAGTGCATAAGGTTTTCAACCCATAATATTATAATGTTTTAATTATATATTATTTTGCATTCAAATTCCCCAATTACTCCATTACCATTATCCTCACACTTAAATCCTATTATGATGATCTCGATGGATCTTCCTTAAAGGACCTTGGTTCGCAGACATCTACGTTTCATACATGATTAGGCACGACAATATGATGATATTTTCTGTAAGCACGATAGTATAATAATACTTTGGACAAACACGTCAGGCATAACTGTATAATAGTACTTTGGATTGGGAAAAACGGTACAATTAGTACTTAGGATGGGCCAGGAAATACATAATATTTTGGACATAACACGATAGTGTAATAGTACTTTGGGTACGTACAACAGTATAATAATACTTTGGACATTGCACGACAATACAATACTACTTTGGATAGGCACCATAGTATAATAATACTTTGGACATTGCATATCAGTACAAGAGTACTTTGGGTAGGAATGATAGTACAGTAGTACTTTAGATAGGCACGACAAGTCATGGCTTATTATTTTGCACAACTCTCACTTAACGATCATAGACACTAACTCTCACTACCGTTTCACAACCTCTCATTTATTATTATGCACAACCCTTTACTACCCAATCATATTATTAAGTATAATATACGATTAGATCAAGTAACAATTATATCATATTGTACAAATATATTAAACACAAAAAAAAGCATCACACATAACAATTAAGCATTTAGAATACTTGTATCTATGTATGTTGAAAGTAACTACGTACTCACCTAACTTAGGTGGGTAACTGGTGATCTGGACAGAGTTTCGTCTAACACCTTAGATGCGTCCTTAATATGACCTAATATAATCATTATTAAGTCTTAGACTAATTATTATCTGACGATTAATGGTAGTCTAGATTCCTCAGTGATCCCAATGAATACCGAGAGTTCTATCAAGTAAGGATCAACCATGTACGACAGTTGGGAGGCAGGACCATTTCGGCATAATAGCCTTTATGAAATCCAAGATCCAAGCCAACGTGACCATTCTAAATACCTCTACCGTAAATTTATCAATTAGTGTTATGACTTGGAATCACTGATAAATCTTATTTATTGGTTCATAATAACGACTTATGACTATAAATATAATTGCACTTAAAAGACTAGAGTGTAGCTTAACTTATAGAGGTTCTTCCGAACAAAAGTTAGGAAATTGCACTGGAACAACTTCTACTCACTAGCTACTACTACTTCAGGGATTGCAGGGCTTTGCCGAAGACTAAAACTAAGAGAAAATGGGCTAGAACTGAAAGAAATCTAGAGAGAGTGTTTGAGAAATTGTGGAAGAAAGAATGAGGCTTGGCCTCCTATTAATAACCGAATTTTGGGGTGCACGATACGCAAATGGGGTGCATATTGTGCATTTTTAGGTGATGTCTCTCCATACTTTTTTGTGCTACGTGTTAGCTTCTCTGTGGTCCACGTTTTCACCTTCTAGAAGTGCTAGTTGCGCAACCAACGCGCACCATGCGGTCGCGCAAAATGCAGATTTTGTAAATTCCGTAAATTCTCCATACAAGCTCCGTTTTTGGCATTCTTTTTCTCAAAATTTCTATCTTAACAATTACTACGGTTTTACTTTTAGTGACTTTAGCTAAAAGTCAACCATTCTGTTTATAGCTTTTTACATCATGCATTCCTTATGTCCGACTGACTTTTATATCTTATAAAAATCATATCTAATTCATATAGAGTCGAATTTCTACGAAATTTATATTTTTGATATATATATATATATATATATATATATATATATATATATATATATATATATATATATCTTCTGGCGCACTTATTTTTACGATTCACGGGAGATTCGGCTGATTTTTAATATTTTTCCTTAATACGTATAGTAGCGCACGACTACAAATTATCCTAGTTGATTTTTATTTTTACTAATTATTGCTTGTTATGTGTTTTTAGCTGGTTTGAGGGTCATCAACCAGTTACCCTGCACATGTGTTGTGCCATGTTAGCACTAATTGTGCATTTGTGGCTAACGTGGCGCTTAGAATGATTCACTTAAAAGTGAGGGTTGTTGGGAAGAAACGAGGGGCGTAGGATTCGAACACTGGCCTTCCGTTTAGCTAACCAATGCTATAACAACTAGCTTGCGACACTTTTTGTGTATTCCATGTTAACAATTTAAATACAACAACTAACATTGATTATTGTTACTATTACTTAAATATTACTTAGATATATTTTGATTATAATAATAATTATTATTTATTCTTATCATATATTTTTCTTAATGTATACATATAATTTTTAATACATAAGTATTTTTTTTAAATATAGATTTCTGTTTTTAAATATGGAAATACTTCTCTAAAGCTAAAATATTACGTTTTGAAATATATAAATATATTTTAAAGGTATATATATATATATATTTGAAAGCTTACGTATATTTTTAAAATCGTATTTACACATTTTCAAAACATATGAATGCATTAAAAAATTATATTTATATGTATTTTACATGTTTAAATTTATATTAATTTGTAATAAAAAATCTAATATACATATAAATATGAAAGTACCTATTAATATGGTTTATATCGTATAAACCACATACATAATTCATATAAATACCTTCAAAATCTATTTATACTTTTAAAAACATATTTTTTATCGTTAGAAATTTATTTATACATTTAATAGGTATAAACATGTTTTTATAAAAAATACATACATATTTATACGTATAAATACAACTTTATAATACATAAATATATTTTAAAGGTATATACATGTCCCTTAAAGTGTATAAATGCATACTTTTATATATATATATATATATATATATATATATATATATATATATATATATATATATATATATATATATATTAAAACAAACTTTAATGTGAAAAAGGTATTTTATACATTTAAAAGGTACTTATAGATTAAAAACGTATTTTATACATATAAAAAACATACTTTATATAATTAAAAATGTATGTATATATCATTAAAAATATATAATGAAGACAATAACAACAACAACAACAACAACAGTAAGAAAAATTAAAAAAAAATAATTAAAGTAATATTAATAGCAATATGAGTATTATATAAAATATTTAAAGATTCAAGACTAATTACATAGAAGAAGGTTCAGCCTAGTGGTAAGCCAATTGTATTTGGTCTATGAGGTTAGGTTTTCGAAACTTGTTGTCTCCGTATTCCCCATACTCGCACCTTTTATTAAATAAGAAAAGGAAATCAATTAAAAATAAATGTCATGTCAACTGTATGGGCCCAATCATCGCTGGTGTGGGGTGCCATGTGTGTGGCAACCAGTTACCTAACCAGGTATGCTGCCAAAAGTGTATAATCGATATATATATATATATATATATATATATATATATATATATATATATATATATATGTTAATTTTATGCTTTACTGAACCTAAAAGACCCCAAAGGGTAACACAAAATATTTCTTGAAACTTAAGGGATTTTATGACATTATCCAAACCATTTTCTCCCCAGTAACATCCACAAGAATCAACTATAAGCTGTACAGACTATTTTTCATCTTTCAACAGCAAGATGCATAACATGATACGAATGCCCAGTATAAGCATGACCTATACTAGCTCCTTTGGTCATTGTTATTTGGAAATGGGGAGAATTCACAACATTCATAAGTATGCAAGACTCATAAAATATATCACACCCCGGCCGAGGCAGTAGAACATGTGGGGCTGTGTGACTTAGTTCATGGATCACATGTAAACTGATTATATAACATAAGTATAATAATAAACAAAATAACATTTTTAATCCATCTTGATGTATGACTACATGGTTTTTATAGATAGTAGTATAGTACATGAATTTCCTTAACCAGGTAGGCAGACATAACAAAAACTAGTAAATTAGATAGCCTGAAATCCATGACTAATTCGTCATCTGAATTGCTTGATTACTGATTTCCTGAGAATACATGTAGTTTTGAGGGTCAATAGAAGGTTGGTGAGAGTTACAAGTTTTCTGCTAACAGCAGTAATACTTTTAAAAACACTAAAAAATATTTTCTCGTATGTAAAACCATACTTAAAACTGTGTTTGTAATGAGTATTTGAATAACTATTGAAAACCAAAATATATCTTTGTATAAGTAAATCTAAACTTGAAACTGTGTTTGTGAAGAGTCTTTAAATAACCATTAAAATGGATATATGTCTCTACATAAGTAAATCCATACTCAAAACTGTTTTGAGAGAAACCAAATCCATGGCTTTGTAGTAAGAGAGAGAGAGAGATTCTAGTTAATGTTTATAGTGAGTCCTATAACCGAGTTATGTGACTGAATATACCCCTTACAATGATTTGTTGTACTTCGTAGTCATGATAGTAGATACTTATCACCCGCTTCGTTTTATCGATCGAGGTTGTAGCTAGCAACCACATATAGGGATATTAACCCCGTATAAATCTTTACATACATATCTTACTATGAATTTTAATAGTTATAGTAGTGTGGGTTTGCTAAGTGTTTAAAACTAGCTAATGAATAGTGTCTCACTATAAAACCCTTAACTACGCTACGTGAATAGCTCTCAGCCCTAATTTATATGTAGATAAATTACTAAGCATGATGAATTGTATAATGTTTATAAAAGTCGGGTATATTTGGTATGTATTTAAAGTGTAAGGTACTCGCTTTTATAAAGAGGTACGTCTCAAAGTAATGTTCCTAATTACATATATAAACTCTTATGTATTTAAACACACACACATGCACACACATACACAGACACACACACACACATATATATATATATATATATATATATATATATATATATATACATGCATGATAAGGGTTTGATCTTTGAAATACTATAAAGTTTTAGGACATGCTTTTTATGACATCATTGTCACATAAAATCATAACATTTGTAATAACTAGAATACGTACTCATGACTACTTGTTTCATTTTAACTAAATAACATATGTATATATCAAGGTTGAAAACTAGTTTATGTGTATATAACATGTTATATGCCAAAATAACATTGTATAAACTAATTTTTCACATAAAATCATAATATTTAATGTATGATTTGCATAAACAAACATATGTAAGCACATGTACTCTCCTCCAAATCATATAAAAACATAAAAGAGGGGCCGTAACACTCACCTAAATGTGTGAACTCGATTCTAGATTTGTTTTGGGTGAAGCTTGTCATGAGGAACCGCAAAACAATGATTCTTTAACTTCAAAACACTTTCGGGATCGTTTTGTAACAAATGTACACTATATGGTCTGTTTTGTAACTTAACTAACAAGAGGGAACTGCTTGGTAACTTATCTAACCGAAATGGACTGATTTTGTTAGAATAAGAAAGGAAGGGGTTGTTTTTGTTTCAAATGCATCAAAGTTTTAAGACGGGCTGATTTTGAAAAGAAATTCGAAATGAGGGCCTGTCGTGTTTCATTTAAATCAAACTTGAGAGAGTCTTCCCTCCTCTGATCGGGCATGAAGGAACAAAAAAAAAAAATAGAAGGCACCTCTGGTGCTTCATTTGCTTCGTGGAGGGAAAGGACGAAAGAAGCAAGGTGGTGGTGGCAAGAAATTATAATGGTAGTGGGTGTTGGTGGCCAGAACTAATAGAGGTAGCAGGCAGCAGGGAGGTTTGTCGAGTTTCATCGGAAGCTTTGCTGCCTCGTGTTTGCGTCAACTGTCCATCAGCGAGGAAGAAAGTGAGCAACTTTAGCAATGGTGGATGGTTGTCAAGTGTTTAGGATGGGGTTTGATCGTCAAAACGGTAGGGAAGAGGGGGGTTCCGGTGGTGAACTTTGGTGGTGGAAGGGTGGTCTTCGGTGATGTTTCCAAAACGAGAAAAGAGAGGAGAGCAATAGGGAGTGAGGAAGAGAGAAGTGTTGCTAATTTGGTGATTAATGAAGGAACCTTTGAGCTTCTATTTTTCGTGTTACTTGCCTCCCATGTCCATATTAGCACCATTCCTTGAAGACTAGTTAAAAAGATAACATCACCATACTTGTACTATGAGAAAGAGTACAACACAAAAGAAAAAGGAGGGTGACGAGTGGAGGAAGCCACATGGGTAGAGTGAGGGATAATAGAAGTGGCTAATTTTTGGAGTCTCCTACAAGGGTGGTGCGCTATGGTGATGTAACACTTTCACTAATTCCGTAAAAACACACCTAGTTTTGTGTACCCAAATCCTGAAGTCTAATATTTTTTTCGAAAGTGTCATATGATAGAGTAGAGTTCAAGGATTCCAAAAACCTGAACAGATTAATTTTTTGAGTCGTAGAACTCCGAGAAATTATGTTTAAAGTTTTGCATCTAAATAACCCAAAATGTCTGATTTTTCCATTTTTGAAAATATTTTTACTAGAAATATTTCAAGTATGAAATTAAATATTAGACCATAGTCTATCCAAAAACTCTCTCGGAATTTCCATATTAGGTGTGTATGTTCCTGAACGGATAAAAACAGTTTTAGCTGTTTTAAGAAAATCAGTATTATACTGGTTTGGTTTATTATAGTGGTTGTATTTTTTGCATACAAACTCTATTTTTGATGTTCTTTATATTTTCAGAAATAGGGGAACATGTGCTACGAGACTACAATGATTTCTTTGCTCACAACTGCTTCATACGGATTTTCAGTTTTTCAGGCATATTAACTAGGGTTGCAGTTTGAGCTGTTTGATTCATTAGAGATTTTCGAAAAATAGAAGTAAGATACGATTTCAAATATTATAATAGATGTAATGACATTCTGTATTTTTCAAACGATGTAGTAAAACTATATAGGTCAAACTACAAAGATTTCCGCGGTGAATTGATTGTCTAAAGTTTTATACCTAAGTTCTGGGATGTTACATTACCTCCCCACTAAGGGAATTTCATCCTAAAATTATTAATTTCTAGATTATTTTGCTCCACTGGTGGAGGGAGTACCGCTAAACAGTTGCGGGTACTTTTGTTTCATCTGATCCTCATGTTCCCAAGTTAACTTCAGCCCTCTACGAGAGTTCCCTCGGACTTTTACAATATGCATGTGCCTTTTTTTGAGGCTTTTGATTTCTCGATCCATGATATACACCGGTTCCTCCATGAAGAGAAGTTTAGTGTTGAACCTGATTTCATCGAGAGGAATAAAAAGGTTCTCATCAGAGAGACACTTCTTAAGATTACATAAGTGGAAGGTATCATGAACTTTACTGAGTTCTTGAGGTAACTTGAGTATGTAAGCCACCAGACCAACCCTTGCCAGGATTTGAAAAGGTCTGATGTATCGGGGGTGTAGGTTACCTCGTTTTCCAAATCTAATGACACCCTTCCATGGTGATACCTTTAATAGGACAAAATCTCCTGCTTTGAATTCTAAGGGTTTACGTCTCATGTCAGCAACTCAGCCAAGCTTTTCTGACGACTACATGCAATCTTTAATCGTTCCTTTATCCGAACGATTTTCCATGTTGTTTCATAAAAGATCTCTGGAACAGTGAGTAGAGTATCTCTAGCATGCTTTTTAGCTAGTTGCGTATCTCCAACTTCTTCCCAACATATTATTGGATTAGGTGTCTAAGCCCATAAGTATTATTGGTATGTACTCAACCCGAGAGTAGCATTGTCCATTTGGGTTGCATAACACCATGACAATTTGTTAGGATGGACTCTTGAGAGAAGGTTATATATGATTTATATTAATATATTATAAGTTCTAATATATCAATATGAAATCATAATGTTTAATTAGTATTGATCAAGAATTAATTTGGAATTAATTTAGTGATCAAAAGAGGCTAATTAAATCTATGGGGACTAATTATGTTAATTACTTATATTTATATGTGTTGGGCTTATGATCCATGGTAGACCAAGTTTATGTATGGACACATAAAGAGTTGGGCCACATGAACATGGATCATAAAACCTATGGGTATGGATTTGGGTTAAACCCATGACCCATGGAATCCTACATATAAATAGGTTACTCTATAGCCAAAATCGCTACTTGTAGTTCTTGGAGCTCATGGAGAAGATTTTGGTGTGGATGGAATTCTCTCTCAAGAGCCACCTTTATCCTAGGTTAGTTGTGAGCCATTTGAGGCATTCATACTTTTGGTGCTAAGCTCTTAAGGCCAAATACATCAAGACTTTAAGCTACACAAAAAGTATGCTACCCTAACTAGTATCTTGTATGGTATATGACAATTTCATGCTAGTTATAGGCTTAATACGTTGGAAACATCATTGCATGTATAATTAGTGAAAACATAGATCCAAGGTATTTAGGGTTGTATGTGCACCATAGGATGTTGTAGTATGCAAAACCCCACAGTGGTATCAGAACCATGGGTTGTTTTCAAATTATACTTGATGCTACTTGCTGAAAAAGCTGAAAAAATTGATTCTTTTGCTGTCTGGACAAGGGACTTGATGAGTCCATTGAGGGACTCGACGAGTCCATGTGTAAACTCATCCAACTCGTCGAGTTGGTTCTTGCACTCGGCAAGTTGGAGCTCCTTACAGCATATATTCGAGTTTTTGGCCTGTTTTGGATTTGGATCATTACCACAAAATGTTTTTGTTCATAAAATTTGATTTTGATGTTATGGTAATGTTTATTCTCATCCAAAATATAGGATAATTGTTAAAGTTTCAAGACTTGTTTTAGTTTATGTGATTACCTAAGTTCTTGAAAATTGTTGATATGAATTATCTTGTTCTTATGAGTTAGTTCAGATTAATAGAAAAATTATGTGATAATTGTTTTCGATCCAAATTGATCTAAAAGTTGTTCATAATATGTGTTTTTGTAACTTGTCCTCAAGTTATATGAAAGGTCTCATTTATGAATTTTAAAACTCATAAAATTTTTATAAGTTATGAAAATGAAGAGTGTCATTTTTAAATGTTTTAAAATCTTCATAACTTGTCCTCAAGTTATGGAACTTGAAGAGTTTTTTTTCCATTAAACTACTTTAAACTCGTAAGTTATGGAAACCAAAAGTTTTTGAATTGTTGAAAACTTGCCCTCAAGTTTTGGAATTTGTAAAGTTACCCCCCCCCCCATGTATACTTTAATTCCAACCCCAGAATTTTAATATTTTAAAATTCAACCCTTATACTATTATAATATTGTAGGTTTAATATTTATATATATATATATATATATATATATATATATATATATATATATATATATATATATATGTATAAGAGTAAGTCAGTCTTACCGTTAGTAGGCCTCATTCGCGAAGCCGGTCTATAAGGGGGTACAAGGTTACTGCCTATAAAATGGCAGTTTAATGGGTGTCCACTCTCACCCACCGCTTCCTTGACAGGTGGAGGGTCGTTAGCCGAATGGGTAGGACAGGACATTAATTATCTCTTCATTAAAAGTATAATGATAAATACTAAGTAACTAAACTCTTATAAATTCCCAATCTTAGTTACTTAGGAAAAAGTGAATTTGGTGCTAACCCATGAAATTGCACTTTGCACATTGTTAAGTCGTTAGTGGAGCATGTGTGGTTAACCGACACACTAATCTGGGACTGACAATGTGTGGCAAAGGGTAGCTTGATGTTAATCATAGATCAATGGAGCATGTGTGGTTAACTGGCACATTGATTAGGTGGTTGTAACATTAAGTGTACCAAGTTAATTTGTGTGGTTATTCACGCCTTGTTTGTGATCCTCTGCATCCCAGTCACAAACTTGAAGTGCACAATCAAGATTTAAACATGTCATTGAATAGTTCAATGAATCTCAAAAGATCTAAGAATTTCAATTCACTTAAAACCTAAAATTCTTTTTCGTTTTTCGTGGTGGAAATTGGTAAATCGTCATTTAACTACCTTCAAGTATTTTGTAGCTTGGATTACGGCATCCCTCTTCCAAGTTATAAAATATTGTGTTGGGTCCTAGCCTTAATATTTCATATTGGGTGTTATATTAAGGACTTAAATCAACTAAACTTGAATTTCTCCCTCATAGATGTCTAGTTATGACAACTATGGTCTTCCTTATCCTTTTGGATAAAGCTATCCTAATGAAGATGATATCCCAAATGGCGATCAAGGTGAAAGATTAATCCCTTCGTTGTGCATTAATGGGATTGTAAATCATACTTCACCTCCTCCAATTGTTCTCCCTAACCCACAAGTTCTTGAAAAGTTCAAGGTCACTCAAGCCCTATTGGCAAGGTCTATATGCACCTACATCTTAGAGATGAAGTCATATATAGACAGGCCGGGAGAGTTGGGTGTCAAAGTCTCAAGGAAGTTGGCTGATGACTGGGTTCTTCAATCAGTTTCTGAGTCATATAGTGAGTTCATTATTGGCTACTATGTGACAGACCATGATATGAACCTTAATGATTTTACCTATTTGCTTGTCGCTACTGAATCAGCAATGATTTAGAGCACTGGTAAAGCAAATTTGATTGGAAGATCTACTTCCCAAACTTTCATGGACATTGACAATGGAAACATTGGAAGTCCAGAAAAGTCTTCACTTCCCAATGGAAAGGGATCGGCCATAGTCAACCCGGTTGACCAAATGGTAAAGAGAAAGGCTAAGTCTGAGATAGTCCCATGTACCATTACTAAAGAGTCCATATGTTTCTATTGCCAAAAGAGGGGGCATTGGTTACGAAGCTGCCTTATTTACCTATAAGTTCACTAGGATGGTAAAAGTCAAAAATTTGACTATACATCAGGTAAAGACCATTATCCAACTCTATTAAATTCCTACTTGGAGATTCTTAATACATGAGGTGACTAGGTCGCATTCTGATGTTTTGTAGAATCAAAGAAATGAAAGGTAACTTAAAGGAAGAGTAAGTTGATTCTGATCGTGAAGATGGATTTCGATCGCATGATTCGAAGATCAGAATTTTGAGCTGCTGCTTAAGAGTTATGATAGGTTGCTTAGGAACAGATAACAACATAGTTTTCATATGTATTTGCGTTGTAAGGATAAGTTTTTCGGCAATTTTATAATAAAAGGAAAATTTTGATTTTATGTATTTTTAACTTTCTTTACAATGACATTTGTGAAAATTGTTGCTTGTATGTTTCCATTAATAGCAATATTGGAAAATGGATTTGATTCTTTCTTTTGTGGTAGTGTCATAATTTACCAAATAAGGGAAGATTCTCATCACCCAAGTTTCAGTTGGATAGCAACTTGGAATCATGCAACTTGTATTGTATGATGAATGAGAATTTTCATCTTTGGGAAATTAAGACTACTTCCTTGTTCACATGGATATGTGAGTCAAGTGAAGGACTAGGAGATCGGGTACACTTGGTTGTGCGCTGATCAGGTCCACCACAGAGAACGATAAGGCTATTCTTCATGATTTACTAAAATTTAGTAAATATGGTTATGCTTACAAGTTTAAGTATAATTCTGAAACATTGGAAAAGTTTCAATGTATGGCAGGACGAATGAGTAGAATCAAATTAGGTAGAAATATAAAAGTTTCTCCAATCTGAAAAGATGGGAGAGTACTTTAGTATCATGTTTTATGATAATCTTAACGATTATGAAAAACCATATCACAATTGATCATCTAAGGTCATCTTAGTGCATTTGTTTGACTAAGAAGAGGAATCGTGAATTGTTGAAATAGTTAAATCAAAAGATGAATCATACTTTGTTCCAAAATTGAGTCTTAGAGTAACACTCGAAGATCGAGCCTTGAGTGACATAATGTTAAGAAGGTTTAAAACACTTATCAAATGTAGAGTAAATTTTTTTCTACTCTTGTACATTTGAAATTGGTGAGTTGTGATGTTTTGATAAAACAAAGACCAACTAAGGCCAATTGTGTGAAGTGTTTGTCTTGATAAGAATCTACACTAACTCTTGAATATTTGCTTTGTCAGGGAATGGTTCTTGACAAGAGAATCTTATATGTCAAGAGGTCAGTGGGAGTCTTAATGATCTTGAAAATTTTCAAGAACGGATCAAGGGTATTGTTTATCACTAGCACACGACTTGAGGTTTGTAACCTATCGTGTTGACATATTCTTGTTTCTGTGCCCATTCCAGTTAAAGTTGACTATGCATATGAGTTCTATGAGTTCTCAATTGTTTGCATAACAACCTGGAAGCAATGGTAGGCCCTTGTGGTGCGGGTGGCAAGAAAACTAAGATTAAACAAGTTCAGTCCATATGAGGTTGGATTTATCACTAACCTTGTCTTGTGTTTATGGTTATGAAAAATTCACATGGATAGGAACACATACACCATAAAAATCTAAGTGTCATAAGATTTCTCTTCGATTCATGAAAATGATGGTTAGGAAACGCTTTCACTAAGTAGATTTTAAGTAGATAGTAATTGTGATATTTACATTCTCAAAGTCGTTAGTGGAGCGTGTGTGGTTAACCGGCACACTAACATGGAATTATGAGCAATGGAAAAGGTTTAAACATTATGATTACGGCATCCCCCTTCGTAATTGTTTAGACACACATGTCAGCTATCTAAGTAAAGGTGTATGAAATCGGGAGGCTTATATAAAGTTTTATCAAAGCATCTCGTATCAAAAATCTGAACTTTGGTAAGAAAGTCAATAAGTATTGATTTCTAGAAGTCCAGCTGATTTCTGGATACATGTCAAAGCTAGTGGGAGCACAATTGTTATGCTAATACTTGTTATTATGCTAGTGGAAGCATAATGATTATGGTAAGTGTTGCAAGTTAGCAATGTTAATTATAGAAAACAAATGTTTCAATTTGTAAAGTTGCAGGGTTTGAAAAGTTGTTTTGCTATAATTAAGGGAGAGGAAATTATACTTCATCCCAATTCTAAAAGCTTAGATTGAGATTTTAATCAAATTTAGTCAAGTATATATATGAATGTTATGTTGGAATGGTTCAACATAAGGAAATTATGTATATGGAAATATTATTTGCGTTCTAAAATTCGATTTTGATTACGACATCGCTTTTCATAATTCGAATTATGAGAACATGGCAAATAGAAAAATATTATAGCAAAAGACTGGTCTTGGATCATGTCTTTATGTGAGACATTATGAATCGTATCCCATATGCTTCGAGTATAGGATCTATTGCATATGTTATAATATTTCTATGTGTTCTAATTTTTCCAAATGCCTGGGGCATTAAGAGGGAAAAGGGAATAGAACTGAATATGAATAAATTGATTAAGAAATTGTCGAGGACAATCTGAGGTTTACCAAAGATTGGTTGCTCATGGAAAGTTGGAAGTATGGTGTAAATTTTGGAAGGACCATATTGACATATTCTGAAAAGAGGCAACTCTTGTTCAGAAGTGATAGTCAAAATGGGAATATAGAAATGTTTATGTAGGTTGAAGTTATTCTTTAAATCTGTGTAAGATTAGAAAACTCAAAAGTGTTTGGGCCATATAGGATTAGTATTATTCTTGTGTTTCACTTTGCATGTTTTGACTTCCCGAATAACTAGGTTATTCAAACCGTCCACAATCAATCATACCTTGGAAGTAGGTATTGAGGCAAGACTGTCATGAATGGGTCTGTAGTTTTTCTAGGTGGCCTAGACATAGCTGCAGTATTCATGAGTGCTCCTGGAATAATATTCGAGTATTGGATTAGACCCACGCTCATTTGAATCACTTCATCGATTTTATCACGAGTGATCATGAGACGATAATATATTATATTCTTTAAACGGAGAGATATGAGTTGCAGTCTACGAGTCGGTTGCACATTGATAATGTGAAAACGCACCAGTAACTTGGTGTTATAAAATGCATTGTTGTGTGTGATTTGATGAGTAAATAGAGCAAGCATATGAGTCAAATTTTATCCATTCCTTTTACCCTTGGAGGGATAAAAGCGATATTTGTGGACCCCTCGATGCTTTAGTGATGACAAACGTATGTGCTCGGCCGGGCGTGGACTGATTTGATTTGTTGAATTAGTCGGTCATCATAAATCGGAAATCGGGAAACAACAGATGGACAGAGAGAATGATTATAATCCATGTCTCAGTCCATATGATATCTAGAATGGAGGAATATATGATCACTAATCTAATAGACACGTCATTGACTAGATCAGAGTTCGACAACGGTTTTAAGAGCTACGATTGCTAGTCGGGATTTTCGAGTCGTATTTGCAATAATAGTTTTAGATGTATCCAAGTGGGAGACTGTTGGATTAGGTGTCCAAGCCCATAACTATTATTGGTATGTACTCGAACCGAGAGTAGCATGGTCCATTTGGGTTGCATAACACCAGGACAATTTATGAGGATGGACTCTTGAGAGAAGGTTATATATGATTTATATTAATATATTATAAGTTCTAATATATCAATATGAAATCATATGGTTTAATTAGTATTGATCAAGAATTAATTTGGAATTAATTTAGTGATCAAAAGAGGCTAATTAAATTTATGGGGACTAATTATGTTAATTAGTTATATTCATATGTGTTGGGCTTATGATCCATGTTGGACCAAGTTTATGTATGGACACAAAAAGAGTTGGGCCACATGAACCATGGATCATAAAACCCATGGGTATGGATTTGGGTTAAACCCATGACCAGTGGAATCCTACATATAAATAGGCCACTCCATAGCCAAAATCACCCCTTGTAGTTCTTAGAGCTCATGGAGAAGATTTTGGTGTGGATGGAATTCTCTCTCAAGAGCCACCTTTGTCGTAGGTGAGTTGTGAGCTATTTGAGGAATTCATACTTTTGGTGCTAAGCTCTTAAGGCCAAATACATCAAGACTTCAAGCTACTAAAAAGGTATGTTACCCTAACTAGTATCTTGTATGGTATATGACAATTGCATGCTAGTTATAGGCTTAATACCTTGGAAACATCATTGCATGTATTATTAGTGAAAACATAGATCCAAGGTATTTAGGGTTGTATGTGCACCACAGGATGTTGTACTATTCAAAACCCCACACATATCAGAGAAAGGCATATACGTCCATACAAGGCCTCAAATGGAGTGACCTTTATGCTAGTGTGATAACTAATGTTATATGAAAAATCAACTGGAGGTAAGTGAGTATCACACGCATTATCGATGTTTATCACACAAGCGCGGAGCATATCTTCCAAAGTCTGTATCGTTCTTTTTATCTAGCCATCCATGGATAATACGCAATATTCATGTCTAGCTTGGTTTCTAGGGATATGTGTAATGATTTCCAAAATATGGAAGTGAATCTATTTTCTCGGTTCGAGATAATAAATATTAGCACAACGTGTAGTTTGACTATTTCCTTGAGGTAGGTCCTGGTGAGTTCTCTATTTTGTCAGTTTCTTTGATGGCTAGGAAGTGGGCGCACTTGGTTATACGATCAACCAATACCCAAATGGTGTCATAACCGTTTGAAGTTTTTGGTAACATCATTATGAATCTCATGGTTATGTGTTCCTACTTCCATTCTGGGATTGACGTTTGTTGGAATAGGCCATATGGATTTTAGTACTCTAGTTTGACTTTGGATCAAGTCAGACATTTATTGTCATATGTGTTGATTTCTGCCTTCATGTTGGGTCACGAATAAAGCTTCTTAAGATCGATATACATCTTATCTGATCTAGGATGTATCAAATATCTCGACTTAGGAGCTTAATTTAAGACTAGACTTTTGACTTCACCAAACCTCGGGGTCCAAATTTGGTTCATGAAATATCATGTTCAGTCTTCCTTGAGGTCAAACTGTTTTTCCTTACCGCGCAGGTTTTCTTCTACGACATTTTTGGTTTCGAGCGCTTCCATTCGAGCATCTGGAATTTGGGCGCTGAGATTGAAGTGGATGGTTAGGGTTAAGGATTTTACACGAAGTGGCTTTGCTCTCTCATTCATGTTAAAGCTTCTCCTATGATATTTGCTTTACTAGGATGATAACGAATTTTGCATTCGTAATCATTTAGCAATTCGACCCACCTTCGTTGTCTCATGATGAGATCCTTTTGATCAAATATTTTTTGAAGGATTTTGTGGTCGGTGAACACGACACACTCCGTTCCATATAGGTAGTGTCTCTAAATCTTTAAGGCAAGCACTACAACACACTCCGTTCCATATAGGTAGTGTCTCTAAATCTTTAAGGAAACCACTACAGCTCCTAACTCTAAGTCATGGGTAGTATAGTTGGCCTCGTTTGGGTTAAGTTGTCTGGATGCGTGTGTAATGACTTTATGCTTTTGCAATAAAATGCATTCCAACCCTTGGTGTGAGGCATTGCAGAATACTACAAAGTATTCAGTTCCCTCTGGAATAGACAAAATTGTTGCACTACACAACAATTGTTTTAATTTATAGAAGGCAGACTCTTGGTTGTCTCCCCAATCGAACATTTTGTCTTTCTAAGTTAGAGTGGTGAGAGACTTGACTATTTTGGAGAAGTTCTCAATGAATCTATGGTAATAGCCCACAAACCCGAGGAATTAGCGTACTTCGGTTGGCATTGCTAGTGCTTTCCAATCCTTAACCGCTTCGATATTTGCAATGTCGACATGAATCCCTTTACTACTGACCACATGGCCTAGAAAATGCACTTTGTTATTCCAAAACTCACACTTAGAGAACTTTGGATAAAGTTTCTCCTTTCTTAATTGTTCCAGAATTAATCGTAAGTGTTGAACATGTGCATCTTTGGTTTGTGAATATATCAACATGTCATGGATGAAGATGATCATGAATTTATTCAAATAGGGTTTACACACAGAACTCATATGTCCGGTGCGTTGTTCAATCCAAATCGCATAACCAGAGACACGTAGTACCGTACCGAGTCCTAAATGTCATCTTTGGAATGTATGCTTTTTGAAGTCTTAGTTGAGGATAGTCGGATCTTAGATCAATCTTCGAGTAGTAGCAGGATCCTTGTAGCTGACAGAACATGTCATCGATCCTCAAGAATGGATATCGATTTTTGATGGTGAGTTTGTTCAATTCTCTATGGTCGATGCACATCCTGAATGAACCATCCTTCTTTTTGACAAACAATATTGAGCTCCCCACGGATAAAAGCTAGGCTGGATAAAGCCTTTGTCAAGAAGTTCTTGGAGTTGACTTGAAAGTTCTTGCATTTTCGATGGAGCTAGACGATAAGGGGATCTTGCCACTGGTGTTGTACTTGAGATTAGGTCGATTCAGAATTTGACATTTCTGACTGGAGGTGGTCCAAGTAGATCCTGTGGAAATACGTCCGGGTAGTCACACACTTGCATTATGTCTTTGATTACCTTACCTTTGCCTTGTATATCCAACATGTGGGCCAAGAAAGCAGAGCATCACTTCTGCAAACACTTTACTGCCTTCATGCAAGAGATGAATTTTAGGTTCTTTCCTTATTTATCTCTGTAAATCACGATGGATTCGTTGTTGGGGAAAGGTAGTCATACGCCTTTTCGTAACATAAGATCTCCCTTCGATGAAGTGATAACCAATCGATTCTGATGACCACATCGAAACTTCCAATAGTTATCGGCATTAGGTTGACGTGAAAGATGAGGTTATTTCGGGTGAGAATGCAATGAGTGAGTATTTCTATTGTGATTTCTATTGGACTGTTTACTACTTCTACCGTGTAAGCTTCATTAAGTTTACATGATTTCTGGCTAATCATGCTTCTAAATTTATGGGAAATAAAGCTTCTATCACACCAGTGGCAAATAATTGTTGGATTAGGTGTCTAAGCCCATAACTATAATTGGTATATACTTAAATTGATAGTAGCACAATCCTTTTGGGTTGCCCTCAAACCTAGTAATTGAATAGGATAGCTTTTAGAGAGAGAGGGGGGGGGGTAGAGAGAGAGAAAGAGAGAGAGAGAGAGAGAGAGAGAGAGAGAGACTGATTTATTAATTTATTACTTGGTTAATAAATTAGTTGGAAATCAAAATAATTTGTTAATATATTAAGAGAATAATATATTAATTGGAAATAATATAATTTAATTAATAAATAATCAGAAATTAGTTGGAATTAGTTTTGGGATTAATTGAATTAATTAAAAGTAAGAGGACTAAAGGTGACAATGTTCAATAGTTAAGCATTGAGGAATTCTAGAACCTCCCATAGGGCGGACGAATTCTAGAATCCCTTCTAGGGTTTCCTTGGGCTCTAAGGGTGCGTTGGATGCCTTAGGGAGTAAGTTAAGGGATTAGAGTTATCTTGGAGATACCTGCCTTATTCAATACCTTCCTAATACCTATATAAACCCCTCTTTGGGTTTAATTTCGTCCATGCATTATTCCTTAGAGGAAATTTAAAATTTTTCTTCTATTCTTTTCTTTCTCTTCAAGCTCCTTGGTTGCTAGGGTTTGGGTGTGAACCATTAGAGGCACGACACTTGTGGCGCTTGCTTCCAAGAGATCAACAAGAAAATTTCTTTGTTATTCTCTACAATAAAAATCAAGATATGTTTCTACTAACCCTAATTAGTATCATTTTTTTTAAAAATATGCTAGGTATTCTATGGTTTCTTAGTTGTTGGTCAAGTTTGTATGTTCAATTAGAGAAAACATAGATCAAGAATCAAGGTAGCATGCACACATAGGTTTTTATATGTTTTTCATAATACCCATCATTGGTATAAGAGCATAGGGTTTGTTTTCTATTAAATTGTTGCAATTGGTGAACTTTAAAAAAGAGAAGAAAATAGAATCGTCATTTTGTTCCACTACCTCGACTTGGTGACTTCCACCACGACGTGGTGACCTGCGAATTCATTCGAACACGAAGTGGTAATTGTTTACCACGATGTGGTGGACTGTCAGATCCATAAAAAATGGATATTTTGCTTATCTCATTAATTGATTGGGATAATTACATTAAATAATGTATTAAATAAGTAAAATTGAACAACTATCTAAGTAATTGGATATCTTTATCTTGATTTCATGATTGGTTTACTTTTAAATTAAAATTAATTTCTTAATTTTTGATATTTAAAAAATAAACCCTAGTACTTTGAAAAGTTTAAAATACATCCTTATGGATCTTATTATTAATTTAATTAAGTGATTAATTAAAAGATAATCAATAAATCCATAAAATGGTTTAAATTTAATTAAATTAAAAGTTTAATTTATTAAAAGATTAAACCCTTGGAATTTTAAAATATTTTAAAATACACCTTATGCTATGTACACAATTAAAAGTTTAATATATATATATATATATATATATATATATATATATATATATATATATATATATATATATATATATATATATATATATATATATATATATAAGAAAAGTCAGTCGAACCGCTAGGACGCCTCATTCACAAAGCCATACTATAAGGGGAGTTTAAGGAAACGACATATAAAATTACCGTCTTTCGGTATCCATTCACAGCTCTCTTGTATGGTGGAGGGTCATTAGCCGAACCGGTTCGATAGGATAATTAATTCTCATTAATAAGTATAATGTGATAAAAAGTAACTAAACATTTTATTTAAAATCCCAATCTTAGTTACTTTAGGAAAATGTGATTTTGTATGCTAATCCTTGAATTTGCACATTACAATTTATAAGTCGTTAGTGAAGCGTGTGTGGTTGACCGACACACTAATGAGGGACTAATAAAAAGTGGTAATGGGTGTCTTGAAAATTATCGTTGATTAATGGAGCGCATGTGGTTAACCGACACATTAAAACGAGATGATAAATGACATCGAGAGTACCAAGCTAATTTGCAAGGTTATTCACATCTCATTTGTGATCCTCGGCATCCCAGTCACGAAAGTGAGAGCATAATCGAGATTAAACATGTCATTGATAAGATTTAATGAATCTCAAAAGATCTAGGATTTTCATCAGATTGAAATTGGTAAAGGCCTTACCTACCTAAAATAGATTCGAATTTGATTACGACATCCCTCTTCAAAGTTCGAATCGAAAATATGGATCCTAGCCTTAATTTAAAATTTATGGGTTAAGAATTAAGAATTAAAATCATATATCTTGAATTCTCTTTTGTCCTATAATAGATGTCCAGTCACGAAAACAATGGTCTTCCTAGTTATTTTGGAAATGGTTTTCCTCCTCCTTCTTCTAAAGATGATCTTTCATATTCTCATCAAGGTGAAAGTATGTTCCCTTCTTCGAACAATGGTGGAAATGGATATCATGCTTCTCCAACTCCTCCTCCTCATCCAGTGACACTCCCTACATCACGATTTGAAAGATACAAAACTACTCAAGCCCTATTGGCATGTAAGCATTAAGATGGAAATTTCGTGTGTACACATGTTCTGATAATGAAATCGTACATTGCCAAATTGGAAAGGTTGGGAGTCGTTTTACCAAGGGATCAAGCCATCTATTGGGTTCTCTTTTCGCTTCCTAAGTCATAAAGTCAGTTCGTTTAGAACTTTTATATGAAGGACCTCGATGTGACCCTAAATGATTTGACCCAAATGTTGATTGATGCTGAGGCAGAAATGCTTAAGAGCACAAGTCAAGCAAAGATGATTGGAGCGTCTAATTCCAAAGTTTCCATGAACATTGAGAATGG
The DNA here is from genome assembly GCF_052849685.1 of Lactuca virosa. Classification (NCBI taxonomy): domain Eukaryota; kingdom Viridiplantae; phylum Streptophyta; class Magnoliopsida; order Asterales; family Asteraceae; genus Lactuca; species Lactuca virosa. The sequence continues at coordinate 175,127,797 of NC_136430.1, forward strand.
TAACAATGTTGGTCCAGAAAAGTTTTCTCTTCCCAATGGAAAGGGGTCGGCCAAGGTCAAACCGTTTGATCATATGGTAAAGAGAAATGGTAGTTTAGAGATAGTTCCATGTGCTAATCCAAAAAATCCACATGTTTCTATTGCCAATTTAAGGGATGTTGATTGTGAAGCTGCCTAGACTACCTAAAATATCTTAGAGATGGTAAAGTCAAGTCGTGTGACTCTGCTTCAGGTACATCCATTATCTAACTCCTTCATTTTAATAAGTTCCTATTCATAGATTCTTAATGCATGATGTGTTGATCACATTTTGAGGTTTTGTAGGATCTAAGAGAAAAAAGGAAGCTTAAGAAGAGTGAGCTGACTCTGATCATAAGAGATAGATTTTGGTCGCATGGTTCGATGATCAGATTTTGGAAGCTACTTCTTAGGAGTTATAATAATTTAATAAATTGCTTAGGAGATGTCTATAAACATGGTTTTCACTTTATGCATTGTAAGGACAAGTTCCATTTTTTCGTTTATTATCAATAAAAGTGAAATTTTGATTTATCAAGTTGGTTTACTTTATATTTCCTTGCAATGGTGTGTATAAAAATTGATGATTACATTTGTATTATTAGCAATATTAATTGTGGATTTGATTCTTGTTATTTCATTTGTGAAAATATCATAATTAAATAAGTGATAAAAATTCTTATCACCGAAGTTTCAAATGGATAGAAACTTGGAGTCATGAAATTCGAAATGTGTGATGCATGAGAATCTTGATCGTTGGAAGATTATGACTAATTCATTGATAACATGTTTATGTGAGTCAAAGTGAAGGATTAATGGATCTGATTCATTTGATATGGACTATTCAGATCTACCATAAAGGATGAATAACTCTATTCGTCATGATTGGATGATGTTTAATTAAATATGGTTGTGTTTATGAGATTAAGCATAATTCTAATATTTTGGAAAAGTTTTTCAAAAGGTAGCAGAACGAATAAGAAGAATATGTTAGGCAGAAAGATAAAAGGTTCTCCAATCTGAAAGGAAAGGAGAATACTTTAGTATTATGTTTTGTGATCATCTTAATGATTATGGAACTACATCACAATTGATCCTCAAAGAAAATATTAGTGTAATTGTTTGACTAAGAAGAGGAATCGGATATGGTTGAAATTGTTTGATCGAGAGATGGGTCATACTTCGTTTCCAATCAAATATTAGAGCCATGCTCTAGTTATTATAAATCATACCTTGAAACTTATTTCATACTAAGTAGGTTTATAACACCTCATGAAATGTGGAATAATAATGCTTTCTTACTCTAGCACATTTGGAATTGCAAGCTGTGATGTTTTGGTTAAAACAAAGGATGAACTGAGGCCAATTCCATGAAGTGTTTTCTTGTCGAGAATCCACACTAACTTTTGAATATTTGTTTTAGTTCGTCAAGGAATGTTCTTTGAAAGAGAAACTATATGTCAAGAAGTCAGTGGGAGTCTTATTGGTGTTGAAGAGTTTTAGGAGTCAATTAAGAATAAACCTTTTAGTTATCTGTAGCACACGACCTGAGGTTGATCACCTATCGTGTTAAGTTGACACATTCTTGTTTCTGTGCACCTTCCAGTTGAGTTGGCAATGCTTATTAGTTTTGTGGTTCTTATTTGACTGTAGAAGATAGAACACGTTGGTCAGTGAAAGTACATTGATAAATATGGGTGAGCTGCTTAAGAACACGGAAGCACTGGTAGGGCCTTGTGATACCAGCAGGCAAGAAACATATAATAACGAAGTTCAGTCCATGAAAGGAAAGATAAATTTGAGTTTAGTTTTGCCATAAATCTTATCTTATGAGTGTAGGTTGGAAATGATTAACTTACATGGATGGGAACGAATACACCATAAAATCTTGGTGGCAAAAGGTTTCTCTCTAATTCATGAGAATGATCATGAGGAAACAGTTTCGTTAATAGATTTTAAAGATTTGATAAATATCATTATGGTTAGTGGTTGTGTTAATTGCATTCTCAAATTCGCAACATGATTATGGCATCCCTTTTCATAGTTCGAATTGTGAGAGATGGAAAGGAACTGTTTGAACGTTCGGGACATATGGCTATAAGTTCTGAAAGGGTTTGAACATACACACACACACACACATGCTATCTAATGAAGGTGCATAATATTGAGAAGTCTAATTGGAGACTTATCAAAACATCATTTATAAGAAATCTATAATTTAGTAAGAAACTCAAAGAGTATTGTTTTCAAGAAGTCCAGTTGATTTATGGGTACATGTCAAAGCTAGTGGAAGCTTAATCGTTATGCAAGTGAGAGCATAATTATTATGCTAGTGGGACTATGCTAAGTGTTGCAAGTTGACAATACTATTTGTAGGAAACAAAGACTTCAAATTTTCAAATTTCAAAGTTTGAAAATTGTTTCGCTATAGAAAGAATTAGGGGAGAGGGAACTTATACTTCGTTTGAAATCTAAAAGTTTAGATTGAGAGGTTTATTAGAACTTAGTCTTGGACATATATGAATATCATGTTGAAATAGTTCAACATAGGAAATTCGATATATGGAAATATTATAGCAAGAGACTGAACAGATATCAGGTCTGTGTGTAAGACATAATGATTCGAGTCCCATATGCTTCGGATATAGGAACGTTTACATATGCTATAACATTTACTTGTTCTGTTTTTTTTTCAAATGCTTTGGGCATTGAGAGAGAAAAAGGACTAGAACTTTGTGTCACTGGAGTTGTTAAACAACTGTCAAGAACATTCTGAGGTTTACCAAAAGATTGGTTGCTTATGGACAGTTGGAAGTATAGTGTTAATTTGAACGGACCATATTGACATAATTCTAAATGGAGGTGATTGTTATTCAGAATTGATGATCATATGGTAATATGGAATTGTTTCCATAGTGGGAGTTGGTTATTGAGATCTACATGCGAGTTAGGAACTTTAATGCAAGGAAGATGTTCAAGGATTTTATCTTGAATTTGAGACTTCATTACCATGGAATTGTTTTACATAAGAAAGATTCAGTGGAACATTTTGTATTATCATTGGCAAAGTCTCTATGACTTTAAGGCCTCCTCATCACAAAAGACAATGCATGTAAGGTTGAACTCTAACGCATTTTAATTAAGAATTTGGAATTATGAAAAGTACGTCATTGGAATAGTGTCCAATCGATATGTTTACAAATGAAGGACCATAGAGAAACATAGTATGCATGTTTATAGCATGGCATGACTAATATTTAGTTCAAGTGTTTAGTTGATTACTCGAAACATTATACAATGAATAAAGTCTAATTAATATGGTGATTAAATAATAAGGGTTTTATTTATATTCTATAGTTTGAGACCATAGTTAGTTAGGTTATTATTGTCTTGAACATTGCATGTTTTACTCCCTGAATAATTCGATTATTCAAAAATCCACAGTCGCTCATACTTTTGGAAGTAAGTAGTGATAAAAGCCTGTCATGAATTGAATTCTAGATTGTATATAGAGATTAGACATAACAATGGTTTTGCTGCAGTGTTCATGAGTACTTTGAAACTATGGATTTTGAGTAAACCCACTCTCAGAGAATTACTTCATGGATTTTATCACGAGTAATTTTGAGATGATAATATCTTATATTCTTGAAACGGAGATATATGATTTGTTGTTTACAAGTCAGTTGTGCATTGATAATACGTAAACGCATCAATAACTTGATGTTATAAAATGGATTGTTGTGTATGATTTGAATAGTAAATAGTACAAGCATATAAGTCAAAGTTTATTCGCTCCTTTTTCCCTAATAGGAAAAGCGATATCTTTGGGCCCCTTGATGACTTGATGTCGACATCTAAAGTTCTTGGCCAAGCCTAGAATAAATTGATGTGTTCAATTAGCAGTCTGAAATCAGTCATCATAATTCGGAATTCACTTATCTTAGGACACATAACTGACTAGGTCAGAGTTCGACAACAACTTTTGGAAGCTATAATTTTCTGATTAGTTTGGAAGTTATACTGACAATTATAGTTATTAGACTTACCCAAGTGGGAGACTGTTGGATTAGGTGTCTAAGCTCATAACTATAATTGATATATACTTGAATTGATAGTAGCACAATCCTTTTGGGTTGCCCTCAAACCTAGCAATTGAATATGATAGCTTTTAGAGAGAAAGACTGATTGATTAATTTATTACTTGGTTAATAAATTAATTGGAAATCAAAATAAATAATTTCTTAATTTTGGGATTAATTGGATTAATTAAATGTAGGAGGAATAAAGGTGACAATGTTCAAAAGTTGAGCATTGAGGAATTCTAGAACCTCCCAAAGGGGGGATGAATTCTAGAATCCATTCTAAGGTTTCCTTGCGATCTAAGGGTGCCTTGGATGCCTTATAGAGGAAGTTAAGGGATTAGGGTTATCTTGGAGATACCTGCCTTATCTAATACCTTCCTAACACCTATATAAACCCCTCTTTGGGTTTAATTTCGTCCATGCATTGTTCCATAGAGGAAATTCCGATTTTTGCTTCTATTCGTCTCTCTCTCTCTCTTCAAGCTCCCTGGTTACTAGGGTTTGGGTGTTAACCATTAGAGGCGCGGCACTTGTGGTGTTTGCTTCCAAGAGATCAACAAGAAGGTTTCTTTGTTATCCTCTACAATCACAATCAAGGTATGTTTCTACTAACCCTAATTACTATATTTTTTTAAAAAAGTATGTTAGGTATTCTAGGGTTTCTTATTTGTTGTTCAAAGTTGTATGTTCAATTAGAGAAAATATAGATCAACAATTAGGGTTGCATGCACACATAGGTTTTTATATGTTTTGCATAATACCCATCAATAATATGGAAGAATAAATATTGTTGATATGAAATGTACTAGTAACCACAGTTGGTTACTGGCGAGCATCTCCAGCACCTATCACAAATGCTCTTCCTTTGCCATAATGATTCTTTAGTTTTGGGTTGTCCCTGTTAAAATGTCCTGGTTGATTGCATTCGAAACAATTACAACTTCCTCTTGCATTAGGGGTGGTGGTTTTATTTTTTGGAGTCATTTTGCAGTACTTAAAGGTGTGACCTCTCAAGTTACAAATGTTACAGATCATATAATTTTCGAATGGAGTTGCTCCAAAATTTTGAGTTTCTCCCGAAGTTTGGGTTATCGGTGGTGCAGCTCTTGGAGTGGCTCGGGGAGTTGGTGGTGTACAAAGTCGCATACTTTTTCATGGAGGTGTCGTCCTTAATATGTTTAGATGGATATGTTAGGTTATTTTACTCTATGTAGTTATAAACAAGTATGTATAAGATAGTCTATTAGTGTAACTTGTTCCTAAAATCCTATAGATTTCGAAATTATAGAGTGATCGATTCTAGAAATCCTACAGATTTCCAATTTATAAAGAGTGATCGATTCCAGAAATCCTATAAATTTCGAAATTATAGAGTGATAACTGAAATCCTAACGATTTCAAACAATAGAGAGAGAAGTTTGGAGATTACTGAATGATCGATTCGGAGCAATGGGGTTCTCTGTTACGACGGTAGTGAAGCTATTGGTTCTTTGTTCTTCTTCAGGTTTAGGCAAACCAGGATAATTTGAATGTTATCCTAGATTTTTAAGTATTTTAAAATGTATACGTTGTTTAGGAGTTGAAATAAGATTTCTAAGGTACTAGGTTTCAGCAACGAATCTTAAGAACATCCTTCAATCTCTAAAACTCTCAACCATTGTAGTTTATCAAACTCCTTGCTCAAGGTTGGTTGTGCACCGACTCGACCATAAATAACATAGGCATATGTTACAAGATTATTTGTGGTATGGATTATGTAGGGTACTAACCTTAGTTGAGGCGTTTGACCTAAAGGGTTGAGTTGGTAGTTTTAATTGAAGGTATGTTAGAATCTTATTAAGTATTCCCATCGCGGGTCAGAGTGTATATATAACTATTATATATTATTGTTGGTCAGGTTTACAGTATTATTATTAGTTTTTTCTTGTACTCTAAGACTACCAAGTACGGATGAAAACCAGCCAAGAAGCACCGGAGGGTAGGATCATTTTAGCATATAGTTGAATAGAAATCCAGTAACCCAAGCGGCCCTTCAAACCAATTACCTCTCCCGTAAATAGTCAAGTAGTAGGGTAATTAATAATAATACTTGTATTTTTAGCATGTTGCTATAGTTGTAATCCTGTTTCAAGGACACGAGTTCTCTATAGCCAATTTAGCTCTGCTACCAATCTGTCACACCCCCGGCCGAGGCGACAGAACATACTAGGCTGTGCGACTTAGTTCATGGATCACCAGTAAACTTAATATATAGCACAAGTACAACTATAAACAAAAAAACATTGGTATTCCATATTAATTTTTGAATACATGGTTCTTATAGATAATAGTATAGTACATGAATTGCCTTAACCAGGTAGGCAGACATAACAAAAACTAGTAAACTAGATAGCCTGAAATTCGAAATTAATTTGTCATTTGAATTGCTTGATTACTAATTCCCTGAGAATATATGTAGTTTTGAGGGTCAATACAAGGTTGGTGAGAGTATAGGTTTTCTGCTAACAGCAGTCATACTTTTAAAAAGTCTAAAAAGTATTTTCTTGTAAGTAAAACCATACTTAAAACTATGTTTGTAATGAGTCTTTGAATAACCATTTAAAACCAACAGATGTCTTTGTATAAGTAAATTAAAACTTGAAACTGTGTTTATGCAGTGTCTTTAAATAACCATTAAAAATGGATAGATGTCTTTGCATAAGTAAATCCATACTTAAAACTGTTTTGAGAGAAACCAAATCCATGGCTTTATAGTAAGAGAGAGAGAGAGAGAGAGATTCTAGTTAATGTTTATAGTGAGTCCTATAACCGTTATGTGACTGAATATAGCCCTTACAATGATTTATTGTACGACGTAGTCATGATAGTAGATACTTATCACCCGCTTCGTTTTATCGATCGAGGTTGTAGCTAACAACCGCATATGAGGATATCAACCCTGTATATATCTATACATACATATCTTGCTCCAAAGTTTAATAGTTATAGTAGTGTGGGTATGGTAAGTGTTTAGAACTAGCTAATGAATAGTCTCTCATTATAAAGCCCTTAACTACGGTACGTGAGTAGCTCAGCCCTAATTTATATGTAGATAAATTATAAGGCATAATGAATTGTATAAAATTTATAAAAGTTGTGTATATTTGGTATGTATTTAATGTAAAAGGTACTCGCTTTTATAAAGAGGTACATCTCAAAGTAATGTTCATAATTACATATATAAACTCTTATGTAATTAAACACACACACACACACACACACATATATATATATATATATATATATATATATATATATATATATATATATATATATATATACATGCATGGTAAGGGCTTAATATTTGAAATACTATAAAGTTTTTGTAGATGTCGAATATAGTTGTGAGGTGTCGCAGGTCATAGTTAGTTTCGATAGTTTGTAAGGTTATTACAAGGGCACTTTATGTATCGAAGATTTCAGTGTGTAGTCCCTTGTATTTTTTGTTTGCTTTCATGTTCCCTATAAATATAGGAAGTGTACTAGAGATAGATAAGAACTTTCGTCATATTGTCTAAACTCTCTGTACTCACTGAAAGCATAATTGAGCCAAACAACCTTTATTTAGATCTTGTGTTCATCATTCATACTTTACTCTGATCTCGTAATTCATAGTCGGTTTCATTGCAACTACATTTGGTATCAGAGCAGGATTCATACATAATTGTTCTGATTTTCTGGACTTTTGTAAAAGTTTTGAGACTCATTCTAGATTTCAATTTTCCGCTCTTTTGCTTCAGAAAATCATCTTAGATCTTCTGTTGTGAGTCGATTTTGCGTTCTAGTTTTTAAATCGAGTGTTCTATTGGTGAATTCTGAGTGTTTTAGCTGTTTGATCTCATTCTGATTTGAGCTTTTCTCAAAACCTTTCCGCATAACAATGGTGAACTTCAACATGAACACGATGACGTCTTACTCTCATATCCTTGGTTCATCAACGAAGTTTCCGATGCTGATTCCCGAGTACTACGATCAGTGGGCTGATTGTATGGAGGATTACTTGAACGAAATTGATGAAGAATTGTGGAAGTATTCTCAGTGATGTTCGTCCACCTCTTGCTTTTTAGAGTATTGGAACTTCTTCCAATAATCAAAATGTCAATGAAAAAACTGAAAGATTGTTGAAAAATGAGAAGAAGTATATGAGAGAACTAAGAGGTGCTCTACCTCCTGTTCTTTACAATTACGTTCGTAGCTGTAAAACTGCAAAAGAAATTTGGAATACTTTGAAGGAAATATATCAAGGAAGTGAAAAGACAAAAATCAATTCAGTGAAACATTGTCTTGTGGAATTAAGAGAATTTAAACAGAAAGATGGTGAATCCATTGAATTGTATTATGATCGTCTAAATGAGCTCATATACAAGTGCAATCGATATGGGATCACCAGGTCAATAATGGAGTTTAATCTCACATTCATAATGGGACTTCGCAAAGAGTGGCGAAATGTTAGTATGACGGTCAAGACTCAACGAAGCTTCGATTATTTCTCCTTGAATGATCTTTACAATTTGTTGAAAACTCATGAATCCGAAGTAAATGAAATAGTTGAATAAGCGAAGATCAGTCTGGGTGGTCCGCTTGCTTTGGTTTCAAAAGTTACTGGAAGGGAAGCTGAGAAAGAGACTGCAGAGAAGGAAAACTCGGATGATGAAGGTCTGATTGTAAACTCTGATGATGAGGCTGTTGCATTTTACTCTAAAAATTGAGTAAAGAGATTTTTCAAGAAGCCATTCAATGCAAATTCGAAGACAAGTGATGTGAGGGGAAGTTTTGCTGGAAAATCTGTGAGTGGTGAGAAGAAGGTTGAGAAAAAGGAAGTTTGTGCTGAGGAAGAGAAGAAAGAGAAAAATCTAAAAGGTGATGCTGGATTCGACTGCCATTACTACAATGGGGAGAATCATATGGCAAATGACTGTATGCTTTAGAAACGTGCTGAGAAGAAGAACAAGGTACAAGATGAAGCTTATTACATTGAAAGGTTGGAAGAGGTTCGTGCAAAAGCAAAGGGATTGTCTCTGGTGGCCAAAGGTGTGGATGAAAAAGATGGTACATACCATATTTGGTCATCTGGTTCTGACAACGACGAGATGCGAAACCCTACACACGGGGCTATGTTTGCAAAGTATGAGGAAGAAGGGGAAGAGAAAACAATTAGGAAGGGATTTGTTTCAACATCTTCAGACACATCACTAATGACTTCTTAGGTACGTTCTCTTTTACAATATTTTAATATTCCCTCTAGTGCATATGATTCGATTCTATCTGAGTTTGATGTAGCTATTACCTACGTTAACGATTTACTTATTTCTGCTAGTAATGATGTTAAGAAGTCAAACACACAACTCTTAGAAACTCAGAGGATGTTGGATTCGAAGAAAGTGAAAATAGAATACTTAGATATGCAAATAACAACATAGGAAACTTTTGCCCTTTTTAGCATTTGAAAGGGAGAAAATTGACTATATTTCCTATGATTGTGAACAAACAATTGATGAATTCGATAAGGTTCTAGATATGTTATAGTGAAAATTGATGAATGTCTGAATGCTAATGAATTAGTTGATATTGTAAATGAAACCTTGACCAAAGACGAACAAATTAAGATTTTGAAAAGAACTGAGAATTCGAAAACTGACCCTCAAAATAATTTTGTTGATGTCGAAGATGATTTTGATGATATTAGTGAAATTAAAGAGGAGGGAGTTATAGATTGTTCTCAGTTGTCTGTCATTAATGTCACTTCAATGGCTAAAGACAAAGAAAAATGTAATAGTTCTCCTGTTAAAGTTGACACTGAGAAGCCCTCAACTTCGAAAGTTCATGATCGTAACTGTGTGACTATTGAAGATAGTCAAATAGACAGCGATGAAGGCAATGAAGATGTTTCGAAAGAAACAACAATTCCAAGGGTTGTAGTTGATCAGATTTTTGACGAAACAGAGAAATTCGACATAATAATGAAGGAAAAAGGTTCTCATTACCTTGAAACAAATACAGTTGTGTATCCGAATTTCGAATGCTCAAATGAGATTATCTTTCCGAATAAGGTTTTTTTCACAAAAGGAAAAAATGATAATATTAAACCTGAAATTCATAAATTGGTTGAAGAAGATAACAAGAAATCATCAAAAGAAGGATTTTTCTTAAACCAAAGTACTGTCGAAAACTAGTTAACAAAGAATTATTACACTTTTCAACGACAAAAACCATAACGAGTTTGGGTTGAAAAATCAAAAAAATCAAAAGATGTTTCCAAACAAGATGACATTGTTTCTCAACATGTCAAAATTAATTCTCAAGAGTTTAAGGAAAAAATTTATTTGTCTCCAAATAAGCCACAAAATGATTTTTCAATGTCTAAAACTCAATATTCAGAATCCTACACAAAACCTAATTCTCAAACATCAAATGCAAAGTAGTTCACAAATCATCAATCATCAAGGAATTTCAATTCAAATCAACAAACAATGTTTTGACAAAATCATTTTTCATGAAAAAACCAATTTTTGAATAAACCAACGAATGTTCAAAATCGTTTTTCCTCTCAAACGAAACCGGTGTTTTCAACTCAAAACTTCGCTAAATTGCAATCTAAAAGGACTGTGACTTTCAAGCCAACTCCACCACATTTTCCAAATCCTCCTACGAAACATGTTCCCAAAGTTTCGTATGTAAAAGGAAAGTCAGATGTGAAAAACATTAACCATTGGCTTGAAGGAAAAGGGAAATCATTTCAATTAGGGAAGTTTTCTCAACAACTCAAGGATGCTTATGAAAAGTATATGAATGAATATTCGAATGGAAGTTCTTCATCCAAGGAATCGAATCATTCAGTCAAAAAATGGAGAGCCATTCCGAAAGAAAAGGTTACTGAGAAACAAACTGAGTGGCAATAGGTGAAAGTCAGTGAAAATTTTAAACCTGAGAATACTTACTTTTCTGTGCCTTTAACTAATGAAGTTGACGTAATCGATAGTCTCAAATCTAAAGTTCGTAATTGTATTTTAGGATCTTCTTTTCACAATGTTTTTCAGTCTAACAACCAAGGACCCAAACAGCCTTGGGGACCTAAATTCTTTCGCTGATTGCAGGTTTTGAGTGATTAGCAATATGATGACAAATGATATATTGATAGTGGTTGCTCTTGTCACATGACTGGAAAGAAGGAAAACTTGTGTGATTATTGAAGTCTAGATAATGCTGGAGTGGTGAAGTTTGGAAACAATAACAAATGTTATGTCAAAGGATATGGAAAAGTAACAAATGGGAAATTCACAGTAAACATGGTAGCTTATGTCGAAGGTCTTCAACATAACTTGATAAGTGTTTTGCAACTTGTTTTGGGCACTGGCAATCAAGTGGTGTTTAATGAAGAAGGCAGTGTGATTTCGAACAAAGACACACAGGAAGTTTTGCTCAAATCAAAACGAAAAGGCGATATGTTTACTCTTGACATCAAACCAATTGTTTGGATTCCCTTGATGTGCTTACTTTTGAAAGCTTCATCTGATGTTAGCTGGCTCTGGCATTGAAGACTTTCTCATTTGAATTTTTGAAATTTGAATAAATTGGTGGTAAATGATCTGGTTAGAGGTTTACATGTGTTAAAATCTGATAATGATACTTTGTGTGCAGCTTGCGAACAAGGAAAGCAGCACAGACAAGGTCATCCGATTGTCATTGATTCAAAGATTGTTGAGCGTATGGAACTTCTTCAAATTGATCTTTGTGGACCCTCGACTATTGAGACTCTCAACAAGAAGAGATACATACTGGTCATTGTTGATGACTTTTCACGATTTACTTGGGTATATTTTCTACGACTAAAATCCGAAACTGCTCAAGCAATGATCGACTTCATCAAGCATATTGAACTAAGTTTGAAGAAAAAGGTTTGAAAGATCAAGAGTGACAATGGCTCCGAATATGCATGAACAATGCTCACATATGCGAATCTTCCTTAATATCTATGGGTCGAAGCAGTTTCCACTGCATGTTTTACTCAAAATCAATCTTTTATTCATCGTTGTTTTAACATCACTCCTTATGAAATTATTAACAACCGTAAACCAAATGTTAAATTTTTCCTTGTTTTTTGTTGCAGGTGCTTCATTATGAATCTCAAGGATAATCTTTCGAAATTTCAGTCAAAAGCTGATGAAGGGATATTCTTGGGATATTCACACAATTTGGTTGCTTACAGGGTGTTAAACACACGAACGAGGAAAATCGAAGAATCATTTAATCTCACTTTTGTCGATTATTATGTTAAACAAGTTGAAAAGACCTTCGAACAACAACCAATAATGAATGAATCAAATAATGAATCTCAATCTTTGAATTCGTTTGATTTTGATTATGATTTGATTTTTGGTGTTCCAGATCGAGCTATTGATGCCGAAGTTAATGTTGATGACAATTGAGTGCCTGAAGCATCGAAACATTCTGATGAATCCACTCTCACACAGAATAATAATGATACGCTTTCATCAACAAATTCTTCAAGAATTCACGAAAGTCTTCCTGTTGAAACGAATGTTCAAGTGGATGGGGATCACTTGAATACGACTACTCAAGTTGAGGGGGAATATACTTTCGAGGGGGACAGAGAAATAATGAGTGTTGATGTCGAGGGGGAGCATCCTGATGATAATCTAATTGTCGAGGCTGAGCAAACTGGAAATAATACAAATGTTTCGAATGTTCAGAATGATGAATTTCATGACATTAATGATAATTTGTCAAATACAGGTAAAGGATCTGAAACTGAAGAAATGTTCGAAGATGCACCTTTGGACTTTGATCCTACATATCCTCCAATGGATTGATGGACTCAAAGTCATCCAAAGGAACAAGTTCTTGGTGATCCTCATGATGGAGTGTTAACATGAGCTCAACTTTGTGGAAAGAATGAGGTACTTAATGTACACCAAGAATTTTGCATGTTCAATGTTTTTATTTTGAAAATTGAACCTAAATCATTCAAGGTTGCTATGGAACATCCTGATTGGGTTGTTTCTATGCAATCTGAGCTTGCTGAATTCGAAAGAAACAAGGTCTGCAGATTAATTCCCAAACCGGATGATGTTTCAATTGTGGGCTTAAAATGGATCTTTAAAAATAAAAATGATAAAGATGGTAATGTTGTTCGAAACAAAGCTAGGCTTGTAGTTAAAGGTTATTCGCAACAAGAAGGTATAGACTATGAAGAAACTTTCGCCCCTGTCGCAAGACTTGAGGCAGTTCGAATATGTTTATCCTATGCAACACACAAGGATTTTGATGTCTACCAGATGGATGTCAAGTGTGCGTTTCTCAACGGTGAACTCGAAGAAACGGTGTACGTTGAACAACCCCCATTTTTTATTAACAAAGAATTCCCTGATCATTGTTTTATTTTAGATAAAGTTGTTTATGGGTTAAAATAGGCACCAAGAGCCTGGTATGCAACTCTTACCAATTTCTTAAAACAATCGAAATGTAAACAAGGATCAGTTGATCCCACTCTCTTTCGAAAGAAAGTTGGGAATCATCTCATGCTTGTTCAAATTTATGTCGATGATATTATTTTTGGCTCTACTGACCCTGCTTTGTCAGTAGAATTCGAAAATTTAATATAAAGCCAATTTGAGATGAGCATGATGGGGAAGATAAACAAATTTCTGGGATTAAACCTTCGTCAGAGAAGAGAAGGAATATTTATCAACCAAGAGAAGTATACAAGAAATCTGCTTGAAAAGTTCGGAAAGACAAATAACAAAGTTGAGAGTACCAATGGTTGTTGGAACAAGGCTTAGTCCTTCGTTGGATAAACCAGCTGTTGATCTCACATAATATCGAAGCATGATAGGTTCGTTACTTTACGTCACGGAAAGTCGACCTGATATTATGTTTTCTATGTGCAATTGTGCTCGGTACCAATCGAATCCCAGGGAATCTCATCTAACTCCAATCAAGAATATATTTCGCTATCTCAAAGGAACAACTTTGTTAGGATTGTGGTATCCTTCGAAGACGGGCTTTTTCATTCAAGCATTCTCAGATTCTGATTTGGGTGGTTGTAATCTTGATTGTAAAAGCACAAGTGGCGGATGTCAACTATTGGATGGGAAGCTCGTGAGCTGGTAGTCGAAGAAATAAACATGTGTTTTGATTTCAACAGCAGAAGCTGAATATGTTGTTGATGTAGCTTGCACTTAACAAATTATATGGATACAAAGTCAACTGCGTGATTATGCAATCAATATGAAAAAAATTCTGATGTATTGTGACTCACAAAGTGCCATTCGTATCTTCCATAACCATGTGCAACATTCGAAAACCAAACACATTGCTCTTCGTTACCATTTTATCAAAGATCATGTTGAAGATGGAAACATAGAAGTTCATTTTGTAAAGACCTCTAATCAGCTTGTTGATATCTTTACAAACCATTAGATGAAAAATCTTTTGTTAGAATTCTAAATGGCTTAGGAATGATTAATACGAATTCTTTTCCTGGACATATTTCGTTAGAATGACAACCAAAAGTGGAGGAAATATGTCGCTTCAGCCGTTACCGTTCACAATTCAACGGTTACTGTTCATAGTCAACGCTTCGACATGCTTCGCTTTCGACATCATGCACGATGGTTTGACAAAATCTTCGTTACTTTTGTTATTTCTCAAATTTTCGCTAGTCAGGTACATTTGTTTTATTGTTTACTATTTTTCTTTAAAAATTAAAAAACACCAAAAACATTTTCGTTTTTGTCTTTCTTTTTCAAAAATCAAAAACAACAAAAAGATTTTCATTTTTGTTTTTCACTTTCAAAATTCAAAAATATCAAAAAGATTTTCTTATTTCTGTTATTTTATTTCAAAAATAAAAAATCCAAAAATATTTTTGTTTTGTTAATCTTTTCTTGTGTAGCTTTTAGTGAAGATTTTTGTTGGTTCATGCTTGCTGCTTGAGGGAAAGGTATATTTTCGAAATTTTGTCCTAGTTAGGATGTCCCTAGAAGCATGTTGCAGCATGTCCATCCAAGTCTCCATGACTTGATGTGTTTTTGAAAGCCTTAATGGACTTTTCATCACGAAAATTCCTTCCCAATTAGGTTGTATTCACATTAGTCTTTGAGCTACCTTACTCTTCTCATATGAGTTAAGAGTTAACTGCTTGATCCAATCATAGCAGAGGTACTTTCGATACTTGAACCAAAATTTTTCATCCTAGAGTTCTTTCACAATCACACACAAAGATACATAAGGTCAAAACCAACTAGGTTATAGGTATGTAAACAATATGAGTTAATGATTTGGTTTCATGAAACCGTGATGAAAGTGAAACCTAACATTTCGAACCGTTAAAGGAATTGATGGGGAAATTTGTTCTAAATTTTAACGAAACTTTTGTTTCAGTACCACTTTTCGATGCTCCAAATCATATTCATTCTTTTTGCGAGGTCTTGCTAAAATGTTCAAAACCCACGACATTTTTACCCAACAAGATCCATAAATACTTTTGTTTTGTGGAATATGATTTCAGTGTGAGTATCTATCTGATTCTTCGTTACTTCATACATTTTTCCAAAACATACTTGTCCCTGACTACACTGGTCAAACAGGTAATTTCGTTTACAATGTATTAATCTTATGTTTAGATTTGATATGTAACGAAATTTCTAGCCAACCCATGAAGCCATATAAAAAGATGCCCTTAGATACTTCTCTATAAGTATTCGATTGTAATTCATGGGAAACCACATAAGTTGTTAGTCATCTCTCTTGATGAATAACGAAGCGATCTTTGCCTGGGATCTGACTGCAGAACCAAAGTTTTCTTATTTTGCTTCTTATCTTTTTCTTTGGCATACATTGCACTCATGAAATCCTAGAGGTTCTGAGTAATACCAACTCAGGCTGATGATTTTGAAAGTCTGGCAAATGACTTCGCTTTTCAATCCAAAAGTGAAAGAGCCAAACCTCCATATCTGAAGGTTTCTGACGGTTCGTATCCTCTTGGTACTATCGAACAAACTGATGGATGTGACGTTCTAGTTACTGTGTGGGTTTGAAGGAAAAGTGATCATCACTTTTTCAGACGTGGCTATCTTTACGGCTATAGGTCCGCTTTTCTTGGTGACACATGGCTTATCATTTAATGCTGAAACCGCTTCAAATGCAAATTGGGTATACGTATAAAAGGGGATTTGGGCGTTTCATTCCAATTTTACGCTCAATTAAAATTCTAAAAAGATTTGTTCCCTTTTTCTCTCTGAATTCTTCACAATTTCAAACCACTGAAGATGTTTCTTTTCAACCCATTATGAAGATTTAAAGCACAAATTATCAAGTCCAATCCGATGTTACTACCTACCCAGAGGGCTTACAGATGCTCATTGTTGCTCTGCAAAATTTTGTATTATCCACGGTGATGTTCAATTCTTTTGCTGTACCGTTTTCTTGGTTGTCTCTTGTTGGATCTACGGCAACTTACAGCAAGACGATGAAGATTGTGACATTCCAGATGCTGAATGACAAGAAGTTCAAGTTATCGAAGGAACTCTTTGCTCAGATTCTGAATATCCCTAATGCTGAATCTTTCTACAAGGTAACGAATGCCCAAGTTATTCATATGTTCAATGAGATGGGTTATCAACATACTCTTACAAAGATCAATGACTTTTAGAAGTCCAGTTTTCCTTGTCTTTGGAATTTCTTATTTGGCATCTATCTTCGTGGTTTGACGGGCAGAATTGTGGGGTTAGATAAAGCTTGTTTGGAGGTGTATGCTATGGTGGCTAGTATTTACTATGATTTATAGCTGGATTATGCTACTCAACTTTGGGATGAGTTTGTGAAGAGTGTAGGGAATACAAATGTTGTTGATGGAATCTTGTGTGCTCGTTACTGGAGCTTAATTTTGCAGTTTGCCTATGAGAAGGAAGGTATAGTGGTTCCTGAAAACGAAGAAAAAGATGAATTCTTGTTGTATCATTATCCGAAGACCGTGGAAGATGATATTAATGTCTTTCCGACTGTGGCTCGTATTCCAGATGAGATTCTTCAAAAAGTTGACCCAGCAAATCCAGTATTTGTCGAATATTTGAAGATTGTTAATCCATCTATAGAGACTGGAAAGTTGTTAGAAAAATCTGCTAAAGGTCCTTCGAAGAAAGGCAGAGAATCAAAGAACAACGATGATCAGGCTAGTCCTTCGAAAGATAGTCCTGAACCAGTTGAAAAGTTATCTAAGTCTCCGAAGAAATCTGGTAAAGGCGAAAATTCTTCGAAGAAAATTCCTAAACCTATTGTTAAAGAAACTGCACAACCTTCGAAGGAGGTGATACCTACTCAGACGGGTGTGTTGAAAAGGTTGAAGAAAATGGCTCACAAACCATGCATTCACCTGAACGATCAACAAGTTTTTCACCAAGACTTAAAAGCCTCAAGTTAATCGAAAGGGGGTAGTATTTCGTGAAATTCCAACACCAGTTTCTCCAGGTTCGAAGAAAAGGTGTGTTGAAGAAATGGCCAAACATATTTCGAAGAAACAGAAAAAGCAGAGGAAGTTGGTTTTGAATGAAGACTCAATGGATGATGAAGTTGTTCCTGAATCTCCATTGTGAAATGATCAAACGGGCAATTCTTCACCTGTGAGGGATTCTCCAGTTAAGTCGAATCTCGAGGAGATTGTAAATCCTAGTGGGAATGTGGAAACTTCTAAAGTGGACACAACCATCAATCAAGGTGAACCACCGAAGACTTCTACTCCTGAGAAGACCATAGTCACACCACTCGAAGTGTCGACAACCGAATCATTTTTTGAGGAGGTTTGCACTTCAAACATCACTGCAAACGTATGATACGGATGGAAATGTTAACAAGGGTGAATGAGTATTGAATGAAGATGCCCAAGGTAATTCCTCTATTATAATCTCTTATACTTTCGAAACATCAAATGTCGATCCTACAGTCTCTTTACCTCCTTTTCATATTCCTACTCCAACCAAAGTACCTTCATCCACAAATTCACCTACTTTTGACAATTTCCTGCAACAACCCATCACTTCTTTATTTCCATCCCAATCCACTGAACCTCCCAAAATAGTTAATTATGATTAAACTGATGATGGTGGATTCATGGGTTCATTTACTGACATAGAATTTGATTCTGAAGAAGAGAACATTCCCAGTCACATGTTGATGTCTGGGAAGCAATTTAAGATTCTGAATAGGAAGCTTAATTTATTGCTCCAATTACAAACAGACGGAGGGGGTAAACATTCGGTGTCAGGCATAGAGGTGGATGTGATGTTGAAAGCTCAAGAGCATCGTATTCAGCATAAACTTGATCAGATGGACATAGATATTGAGTCGAGGTTCATAACTCAATCTGATTCCTTTAATGGCGAGCTTAAAGAATTGAAGTTGGTTGCGAAGCAAATACATGTTCTTTTCATTCAAGATTTAAAAAGGTTCGAGAAGCTATCAATTTAAAAATAGACGAACTTCATGCAGATATGGCGAAAGAAGTTGTAGCCTTAGATCATAATTATTCTACTCTTCACAAGAAGGTGGATATTCTTGCTGATGTGGTAACGAAAGTTATTGAATGGTATACGCTCTAGTTCTAAAGGTTGACAAAATGGCAGAAGAAGAAGTTAAGAGTTTTGAGGATGTTGATAAAATCTTGGTTGAGTTAAAGGGGTTGGTCTTGAAGACTGGTTTTGTGTCGTCTTCGTTAATTACTCCAAAACTTCTGTCTAAGAAGTTGAAAATGTTGGAATCGACTATTCACAAGGAGCTTGCACCACTTTCGAAGCTCATCAACCTAATGCCAACTGATGCCCCACCTGTTCACACAGGGGTGCAAGGGGGAGAAAAGGGTGGTGTTGGCATTGGTGCGAAAGTTGGTATAGGAGGAAGTGGTTTGGGGAAAAATGATGATGATGGAAAGGTTGTTGGAAAAGTGTTAACTAGTCTCACTCCAACATCCTTATCAAAAACATCCATTGTGACAGCATCAACAACAACAATTGCAAGGCCAATAACTAAGGGTACTGTGATTGGATCTGCTGGTGGAGAATCAGGATCTTCGAAACTCAAGTCTACTGAAGCAGATAAAGGCAAAGGAAAAGGTGTAAGTGTTGAGCTTTCGAAAGAAGAAAAGAAAGCAACTTTTAAACAAGAGATTGAGAAGCAAAAACAAATACAAAGTGTTCTTCGTCAAAGAGCAAATGACCCTCCTGGTCTTAACAAAGGTGATCCTAAAAAGCTCAATTCTTACGAGAACATCGAAGCTTTACCTGTGACGGGGGAGATGTATGATTTTGAAAAGGCTCCTAAGAAAAGCTTCAACACTGGGAACACGAATATGAATCAATTAGACTTTCTAGTGAATAGAATGATGTTCTTGCATGAACAATTCGAAATTGCTGACAAGTACAAGGATAAAGTTGAATACAAGCGTATGAAGTTTCGTTTTCATGTTGTTCTTGGAAAGAAGGAGGAGGAGATATGGTCATTAGTTAAGATAGTTCGGGTTCTTGGCATATCCAAAGATGTTTTATTCGAGGGTATGTTACAGAATTATCGATATCATGCAGTTCGAGCAAACAACGTAGCATTCGACTTCTCGGTTATAGACTTCCCTCTAATGAATCTTCATGATTTGTTAGTTGTTGCAATGATCATGAAGAGTGTTGATGTATCGAAACTGCAAGTGACGAGCAAAGAAGATTTTTTGAATTGTTTTGCTCATCTAAAGGTTTTTATTGATGGATACTATGGAGCTTTGGCTCTAACTTATATCGAATTGACTAAGTCTTTGGGCAACGAGATTACAGTTCCACAAACTATGCTTATGAGTAAGGCTAGTTTGAGAAATTTCGAATATGGAGAGATTACCTTGAAACCTTTAGGAATAGTTTTGTTGGCAAGAACAAGAAGGGTAACAACTCAAAATTTATGTTTCAAGTATGTGATGTCGAAAGGTATACCACGCCTCATTACACAAATCTCATGGTTCAGATGAATAGTTGTGCCAAGAACAATGATAAGGAGAAGGCTGCAATTTGGATGATTGTCAACTGGTATACTGAGATTCGAAGGTTTATCCATCAAGCCACGAAGATTTTGATGACCTGATTCGTCATTGCTCACAAAGGGGGAGAATGTAGATGTCGAATATAGTTGTGAGGTGTCGAAGGTCATAGTTAGTTTCGATAGTTTGTAATTTTATTACAAGGGCACTTTATGTATCAAAGATTTCAGTGTCTAGTCCCTTGTATTTTTTGTTTGCTTTCATTTTCCCTATAAATATAAGAAGTGTACTAGAGATAGATAAGAACTTTCGTCATATTGTCTAAACTCTTTGTACTCACTGAAAGCATAATTGAGCCAAACAGACATTATTTAGATCTTGTGTTTATCATTCATACTTTACTCTGATCCCGTAATTCATACTCCATTTCATTGCAATTACAGTTTTAGGACATGCTTTTTATGACAGCATAATCACATAAAATCATAACATTTGTAGTAAGTAGCATATGTACTCACGACTACCTGTTTCATTTTAACCAAATAACATATGTATATATCAAGGTTGAAATCTAGTTTATGTGTATATAACATGTTACATGTCAAAATAACATTGTATAAACTAATTTTTCACATAAAATGATAACATTTTATGTATGATTTGCATCAACAAACATATGTAAACACATGGATTCTCTCCCAAATCATAAAAAAAAACTTAAAAGAGGGGCCGTAACACTCACCTTTATGTGTGAACTCGATTCTAGATTTGTTTTGGGTGAAGCTTGTCATGAGGAACCACAAAACAATGATTCTTGAACTTCGAAATACTTTTGGGATCTTTTTGTAGAAAATGTACACTATATGGTCTGTTTTGTAACTTAACTAACAAGAGGGAACTGTTTGGTAACTTATCTAACCAAAAGGGGCCGATTTTGTTAGAATAAGAAAAGGAAGGGGTTGTTTTTGTTTCAAATGCATCAAAGTTTTAAGAGGGTCTGATTTTGAAAAGAAATTCCAAACGAGGGCCTGTCGTGTTTCATTTAAATCAAACTTTAGAGAGTTTTCCCTCCTCTGATCGTGCATGAAGGAACAATAGAAAAAAATGGAGGGCACCTCTGGTGCTTCATTGCTTCGTGTAGGGAAAGGATGAAAGAAGCAAGGTGGTGGTGGCCAGAAATCGTGATGTTAGTGGATTGTGGTGGAAAGAACTAATAGCGGTAGTAGGCGGCATGGAGGTTTTCCGAGTTGCATCGCCAGCGTTGTTGCCTCGTGTTTGCGTCAACTGTCGATCAGCGAGGAAGAAAATGAGCAACTGCAGCAATGGTGGATGGCCGTAGAGTGTTTGGGATGGAGTTTGATCGCCAAAACAGTGGGGAAGAGGGTGGTTCTGGTGGTGAACTTTGATGGTAGAAGGGTGGCCTTCGGTGGTGGTTCCAAACCGAGAAAAGAGAGGAGAGCAATAGGGAGTGAGGAAGAGAGAAGTTTTGCTAATTTGGTGATTAATGAAGGAAGCTCTGAGCTTCTATTTATAGTGTTAGCTTGCCTCTCATGTCCATATTAGCACAATTCCTTCAAGACTAGTTAAACACATAACATCACCATACTTGTACTATGAGAAGGAGTGCACACAAAAGAAGAAGGAGGGTGATGGGTGGAGGAAGCCACATGGGTAGGGTGAGGGAGAATAGAAGTGGCTGAAAACTAGTTTCATTTTAGCAACATAACATATGTATATATCAAGTTTGAAAACTAGGTTACATGTACATAACATGTTATCTGCCAAAATAACATTGTATAAACTAGATAAGATTTGTAAGTGCTTTTCACATAAAATGATAACATTTTATGTATGAGTTGCATAAACCAAAATATGTAAGCACATGTATTCTCCCCCAAAGCATATAAACACTTAAAATAGGGGCCTTAACACTCATCATAGGGATTCATGTGGTTAGGGTGAGGAAGAATAGATTTGACTGATTTTTGGAGTCTCCTACAAGGGTGGTGGGCCATGGTGATGTCCCGCTTTCACTAATGCCCTAAAAATACACCTAGATTTGTGTGCCTAAATCCTGAATTCTAATATATTTTTTTTTGAAATTTTCGTATGATAGATTAGAGTTAAAGGATTCCAGAAACCCGAACGGATTAATTTTTCGAGTTGTAGAACTCTGGGAAATCGCGTTTAAAGTTTCGCGTCTAAATGACCTAAAACATCCAATTTTTTAACTTTTGCTAATATTTTTACTAAAGTATTTAGAGTACGAAACTAAATATTAGACCATAGTCTAAGTCCAAAAACTCTCTTGGAATTTCCATCTGAGGTGTGTAAGTGCCTCAACGGATAGAAACGGTTTTAGCTGTTTTCAGAAAATCAATATTATACTGGTTTGTTTTTTTATAATGGTCGTATTTTTTGCATACAAACTCCATTTTAAACGTTCTTTATATTTTCGGAAATAGGGGAACATGTGCTACATACTAGAATGTTTGCTTCGCTCACGACTTATTACGAATTATCAATTTTTCAGGCGTATTAACTGGTGTTGTAGTTTGAGTTGTTTATTCATTTGAGATTTTCCACAAATGGAAGGAAGATACCTTTTCATATATTATAATAGTTGTAATGTCACAAAACCACAAAGAAAGAGCTAAATTTGTATCATGCCATCTTTGCTTACCTTGTAATGCTACTTTAATCTATGTTTTGAGAAGGATCATGCATAACTCACTTGGAAAAAGGTGACACGGTTTGGGTTTAGGTTTGTGGGGTAAGTACTTGAACCTCGACATCATCATCATCAACATCATACATGTTCTGTACATTCATCCCGTAATAATCATCGAGAACACTGACACGTTTCTCTTTTAGGTTTTGGGTATTTTCTTGCTATGATCCTTGCATGAGAAACTTGATATCCTTGGGAAAACTCAAACATCCTGCAATACTATCTGACACTGATGCAAAGTGTTGCTTCTTCTATTGATATCTCCACCATTATATGTTTTTTTACAAAAAGTACAAAAATATGACTTTTTCCGGCTCCATATCCAAGTTCAGTAATATAACTCCAAGAATGATCCTTTTTTTATTGAAGATTTGGTTGAGTAAATGCTTGTGAACTAGATGGTATAGTATTCGACAGTGATTTGGATGCATTGGAATTTGAACCTGGATTACTCATAATGTAAAACTGAAATAGAAACAACCCAATTTTATAGTTAGCAATTAGAAATTAAACCTACCATAATCCTAAATAATACTAAGCAAGTAAATAGTAGTCTTGTATCATGCAGTACAAGTGGTTACCATTTATATACAGAAATAGAAACTACTATAGCTACACAAATCATGATAGCTTAAAGAACTACACAATAGGATATTCTTATGTACAATAGTTATAAGTGATTAACAAACAACATAAGTAATTAATTAGTTGCAGCATTATCAATGTATAACTATCCTTCTTCAAATTTTCTAGCAATTAAAACACAATCACACAATATAACGAACTACATTCTTATGTATGCTTAAGGATAACTTAGTCAGAACTAAGAATATATTAACGAAAAGTAGATAAGGAGAAATAATGTTAGAAAAAATTCACAAATACATGTGGAATGTGGACTGTGGACTGTGGACTATGCTCAAAGGCATCGATTAATGAAGGCATCAAAAAATCGCAATTCTTCGCCAGTGATGTTCAAGAAATTGATTCATTGTGGGCGTATGACCTCGTTAATGGAGTGATGGAGATGAAGATGTCGAATAATGAAGGAGACGAAGGATACAGAATAGAGTCATCATTTGAATAAGTTTAGAGTTTGGTTGTTTCTTATTTGCCTCTGTACGTTTAGGTTCTGATCCGGGATTGAAAATACCGATTAGTTTTCAGAAAATAAAACGGTAACACTATGTTCTGAATTGACTTCTAGTCTGAGGCTGTGGGCCGAAGGTTGGTCATCATAAGGAGTATGGCTCTAGAGAAGGTAAGATCTAGGCCCATTTGGGTGCGGGTGATGTATTAGGAGTGATTCGGGTGTTCGGTTTGTGTTTTGGAGCTTAGGGGTATTTCGGTAAAGTGTCAGTTCGGGCTTTCGTGGAAAATTGTTTTTTGTTAGGAAGGTCTAAAGGAATATATGAGTTGATAGATGTGTAGAGCTTCTCGTCACCTTTCCGTGGATATAAGGATCGTCGAAATCTGGTTTGTAACGAAGAAGTTATGGCCTTCGGAAGTTTCGTGGTTTTCAGGCTTAGCCGAGTACACGGGGCGTACACAAAGTGTACGCGGGGCGTAATAGTAAAGAAGGTAGTACGCTAGACGTACCTTGGAGTACGCTGGGCGTACTGACCAGGATGGTCGCGAAGGTTCCCAGGAGTACGTTGGGCGTACCATATGTACGCTTGGCGTACTCCAGTCGGATCAGAACCCTATTTTAGGGTCTTGGACCCTATTTAAGTTCCGAATCTCATAACCTAACCCTAATATCTTCAGCCTCCATCTCTCTAAACCCTAGAAATCGACCCTTAGCCTCCATTTGAGTGATTCTTGAGCTTTTTGGTGATTTAGTGGGTTTTTGGTGCATATTGTGGAAGAAGGAGTTCCTTAAGGAAGCATTGCTTGGCTTGAAGCTTGTGGATCCAAGCCCTAATCATATTGATCTAACTCCAGAAAGTATAAAGTTTGGATCTTGGTTGCTTTCTCATGTGGATCTAGTTGGGTTATGACTTATTATGTTTGGACCTTGAAGAAGAAGGAACTTGGTGATCAAGCTATGGTTGGAGTCAAGCTTCTAGATCCAGAACCTTCATCAACTTTGCAAGCTTTTGGAGGTATAAAGTCTCAAGCTTGTCAACTCTTTCATGTAGATCTAGCATTGTGAGTTTTAGTTCATTTTGGTCCCAAGGATAGAAATTTATGGTTGAAATCTGATTCTTAGGCTTTGAGTTGCCACTCTTAGTGTTAAATGAGTCCCTAAGGCAGAAAGTTGCCATCTTGGAAGTCTTAATGGGCTCATGGATGATTTAAGACCATTTCCTTGGAAGTAGATTATCATTTTTGGAGTTTGAGCTTTTATGGGCCATGCAAAGCCGTCAAGTAAGCAACATTATGGTTTAAGACGTTGAAAAGGACTTGGATCTGTGTTTGTAGCTTCTGGAGTAGAGTATTAAGCACTTAATCGGAAAATTGCTTAACAGGGGATTACGCTGAGCGTACGTGCAGGTACGCCCAACGTAAGCATCATTTGGCATGTACGCTTAGCGTACATAGGAGTACGCCTAGCGTACTCATCAGTTATGGGCTTATTGAGTTTTGGGCCTCGGTTTGGGCCATGCAGTGGACTTTGGGCCTTTGGGCCATAGTGGATCATCAGAAGTCAGATGTATTGGTCCAAGGATACGTTTGGGCTTAGGGTAAGGCCCATTAGAGGGATTGGGCCCAATTGAACAAATTGGGCCATTAGTGGGCCACTAGTGGGCTTGGAAAGCCTACCTAGTGTTGGGCTTTAGTATAAGGTCCATTAGAAAGATCCGGGCCCAATTTGGAAAATTGGGTCATTGATGGTTTTATGGACATTATAATGATGGGCTTTTGTTTTGGGTTTGGGCCTTAGTTTTGGATCATATTTGGGCAGGGTAAAATGGTCATTTAAACCCATGCATGGATTAAGGATTATGGTATGGGACCCAATTGCTAATTGGGTATATTGATTGGTAGTGACAACTCGGGAAGCTGAGAGGGCAGCAGCTAAAGAATTCATGCGGGAAGCTTCTGCAGTGCGAGGTGAGTCTTCTCACCATACCAATGGGTCTAAGGCACCAAGGCCGGCCCATTTTATGTTATGTGTTACACTAGCTGTAGTAGAGATATGTGGTATGATAGGTAGCTTATGCTAAGTGGTGTGCTAGTGATTATATGATATGTGTTATGCTAGTTGTCTTTGTGATACTTGCATGGAAGACCGCGGGGGGAAGCCCGTGGCATTGGATGTAAGACCACGTGGGGTAGCCCATGGCAGTCCTAGGTAAAGACCATGTGGATTTGCCCATGGCATTGGATGTAAGACCATGTGGGGTAGCCTATGGCTTTCCTAGGTTTTATGTATGCATGGCTTATGTGATATATGTAGCTTTTATAGCTAATATGGTATGTGTTATGTGGATTGTGTGTGGGGTATGCTCTGGGGGACTCACTAAGCTTTGTGATTACGGTTTACAGTTTTCATTTCAGGTATCATCGTTTTGGAAATGAAGAGATCGGATTGATCGCAGTGCACACACCTATGATTTCCGCAACGAATGATTTTGGTAAGAACTCTGATAAACGTTTTACTTAATGATGATTTGAAATGTTTGAAAGAAATGGTATCAATGTTTTAGCTATATTAAAAATGAAATTTTATCCTTGATTTTTGGGACGTTGCAAGTTGGTATCAGAGCCTTGGTCTGAGGGATTCAGATATACTTTCGGGTGTTTATGAACTTAGACTAAGGATCTGTAAAGCTTTCATAAGAAAAATGTTTTAAGTAAAGAATTTCTAAGACACGAAAGGGTGTGGTGCATGCAATCAGCCGAGCTCAAGTAAGTTTCCCCAAAATACCCATATATGTATGTGATATGATTTGATTTATGAATCTGAGAATCGCATGCTAGTTAGGGCTAGGAGGGATGCCTTTGTATGATATATGAGCTGGTAGACTTGCATGCTAGTGCTGAGTAATCAGCGGTAGATTGACCTGATATGGTATGTCATGCTAGAATGAGAATGATTATTGGTATTCGTAACTACTACGTGTATGTTTTTAAAATTGTATACGGTTTGGATCTTATAGCCTTAGAATAAATGATTCGGCCTTATTTCCTGTTTCTCATATCATTGTGGTCCTAGGGTAGAGTCTATTATTCGACAGTCTATTGGATCCTGTTCTGTGTATAATTTGCATGCCTAAGGCAGCCGACAGTGAGGATGGATGGATGGATGTGGATAGCACGAGTTGTGGTTTGTGGGCTGAACGTTCTATGATAGTTCTTTGGATCAGAGTACTACTGCACGAATGCTGCTTGCTTTGTGCTTTGTGGAACTCTTAAGTGATGGGAGTCAGCCACTAAGTGGATATGACGATATCCAAGAGGTGGATGGCTGGCATCATGGGGATTTTTCAGTAGCTGATGGCAGGGAGAGGTTGGGGACCTAGGAAAACCTAGGATATGCTCCAGCGAGTTATTGGGGCGGTTCGGTGAGATTGGGAACCTAAGGGGGAGCCTAGGAGTTGCTTCGGTGAGAATCGTGCTACTGTTTAGCGGACATTTGGTGCATCAGTGGATTAGGTGGCTTAGAGGATTCAGGAGGATTGCTGAGGAAAGTATGGATAGGTGTGGAAGGTAGTATTGGGCCCGTACTACTAAAAGCACAGGATCCATACTCGAATCGGTGAGAGTCTTGGAGAATCTAAGAAGCTCATGGGAAGGAGAATTATTGGCTATTCCTTGATCGTGGGAATAGCTAATTTGCAGAATGAGGATGAGCACGTATGGGAAGGACCCGGGTTTGGTCCCGGCTCCGGTGGTGAGCCAGTTAGCGGAAGAACTGCCAAGATTTCGAGTTCACCTTGGATCTCTTGTATCGGGTGGCAAGGGTTGATTGTGCAATTTATTGCGCTTTGGGATTTGGAACTACGTATTGGGGATAGTTTGTAGCCGGTTTAGAGCAGAGATTTCTCCAGCTACTATAATTCAACCGTCAACGATTGAGCTGGTGAGTGTGTCAGGGTGCGAGGCCCTGAATGTATTGGACCTCAGAGCCGAGGGCGGAAGATTGATTAGGAGTACCTCAATGAAAGAGGTTCAGGTCAGGTGAATTATTTGGAGGGTCTTGGGCGGAGACCTAAGAGTTTGGATCAGTCTTTGAGCGGCCAACAGGGTCGGATCCAGTGCAACGCTTATAGAAACTTCAAGACGGAGTTTCGTTCCAAGGGTTTGGATTGTCATTGGGATCAGAATGAAGTGTTTCATCATGTTCTTAGGGTGGTCGAGGTAACCTAGGAGGAGGTGGTGAGGATTCCTCCAGATGTTTGCAGATATGCTATCTTCGGTCATTTCCGATGGATATCAGGTATTTGTACCGCTTGGGAATTGTGATAAGTTAGATCTCGGGTCAGTTTTCTGCTATCGTCTCCGTTAGCAAGGGTTGTTACATGCCTTTCAGCAGGTCCAGTAATCTTTGAGAGATCTTCAGACGGATGTATCTCGCGGAGCGAATTCCACGTGTACCGTGATTGCTCTGAGTCGTTGTCAGAATCTGTTCAGTGATTTGGGTTGTTACAGGTGTAGTAGGTTTAGCCATGTCATCAGGGATTGCCCATAGGGAGCAAACCCGTTATATTTTCGTTGTGTTCAGGTGGACGACAAGGAGGTCGAATGTCTGGCGATCAGGGAGGAGCAGTGAGTGCACCTGCTCCAGTCATTTTTGGGGTTGGTTCAAGGGATTGAACGAGGGAGTTATGACTAGCTTTCAGTAGCCTTAGTAACGGTGTTTGGAAAGGCTTTCGGGGTTGTCAAAGGAAGAGAGAGAGTTGTTGTTGAAGTTTTGATTGGAGCATCCGACCTATGGACTCCGATATCTGAGTATAATATCAGTTTGAGCAGCTAGAATCATTGGCATTGTTGGGATACAAGATGTGTTATTTGGTATTTGAGAGTCGTGTTGCTTTGGAGGGGTTATTCATGGCGTTCAAGCTTTGTTAAGCACCGGCCGTCAACAGATTGATCATTGGAACGAGAGAGGGTTTGGGAATCCTTCAATTCTCATATGCTGAGCGGACTTGGTTTAATCTAAATGGGGGAGAGTTATTCAGATATCTAGGATAGAAGCGAGTGTGAGACGAGGACGCATTTCACATTCCCCTTTGGGGGAGGAAAGGTGGCCTTAGGGGCTGACTGAATATAGGATATCATGGATGGGAGTTCGGGAAACTCCCCAACAATTGGATCGTGTCGCCTGATGTCATATAATAGGCTTTGTGGGGAGGGAACCAGGTAGAGTTTCAGTCAGTGTTTGAGTTCAGTTGGGAGGATAGACCGCGTGGGCGCTCAACATTGAGATGTGTTCGGATTAATAGATGAGCGATATGGCTATGGTCAGTGATCATGTGAGTGTGGAAAGTGTTGTAAGACTACGAGGGAGCCGTAGCATTCACTGGTAGTCGGATAGTGTGGAAAGTGTTGTAAGACTACGGGGGAGCCGTAGCATTCACTAGCAGTCGGATAGTATGGAAAGTGTTGTAAGACTACGGGGCAGCCATAGCATTCACTATCGGTCAAATAGTATGGGAAGTGTTGTAAGACTGCGGGGGAGCCGTAGCATTCACTATCGGTCAAATAGTGTGGGAAGTGTTGTAAGACTGCGGGGGAGTCGTAGCATTCACGAATTCAATCAGATGATTGAGGCTAGTATAGACCAGTTCGCAAGATTGCGGGGAAGCCACAACTTTATAGAATAAGGGCCGGAGGTGGTTATTCGATCGGTTACCCGTGGCGCCCAGATGGTTATGGGGATTCCAAATGGAACTGGTACAGACTGTTGAGTCAATGGTTTGGACCTTGAGTTGTAGGATCTTGTGGATAAGTGGTACGTGACACAGTAGGGCTACGGCTGGGTAGTCCTGATATTTGATCTCTTGGGAACCTGGTGGTTGGACCGGGTGCGAGACTGGTAGTCTCAGGGATCGGCTAAGGGTATCTATTTACCGATAAGGTAAGGGATGTTGGAAGTTATGTTGCATTATGGATCTATAGGTAGTAGCGGGGTATTGACTCATTTCGGAAAGGATTCCGAATTGGGATTTGTGCATGTTCAGTACAGGATTTTGTTTCGGTGATTTGAGACTTGGGAACATAAGGATGCCAAGGGCATCAAAGGCAGGGTACCATGGCAATGAATGGGTTTGGTTCGATGGTAGCTTAAGCCATCATGATGTGTCTCGGGCTGGTTTCATCAGAAATGGGGCCACGACACGATGGGATCGGGAACTGGCAGGGCGAGGGAGACTGGGAATGAAGAAAGACTATCGTATTCGGGTAGCGCACACTATTGTATTCGATTTAGTGGCGACGGGTTGCCAGGGTACGATGATTGGATGTGTCAGAAGAATTGACAAAGTCCAGAGTGGCGGTAGGGCAATTACAGCTAGACGAGGTTGCTTCAGAGGTCGCGTGGGGCGAGGGTGTGGTTGCTAGTCGGTTCAGCAATCGGGAAGGCGCTCGGTGTTCCGGACAGATGGCTGACAGGTTGGGACCAGAGAGGTCCCCGGGTGTTCTCCAGGAAAGTAGCCATATGGCAGCAAGAGGAGTAGGAGCAACTTCAGTGATTTGGGGTCTATGTGTGTGGAATTTCTTGTTATTCGGTAGACGCAGTTGATCGGTGATTTTGTTCTTTAGGAAGCCTCAAGGTATTACGAGTGGGAAGTATTCTATCTAGGATGGTTTCTTGTGAAATCAGTTCGATGTGGGCAGTCTGTCAGGGAGACAGACCATCTCGAACTTCAGAGTTCGGATGAAGTAGATGTGATCAGGTTGCAAGGAATTCGTTCATATTTTGGTTCTAGAACCCTAAGAGGGTTGGTTTCAGTTGCCTTGGGAAGGTTTTGGTATTCTCAGGTTTGTGGCGGTGTTGCTCAGGTTGTCTGGTATGACGGGGATATTAATCCATGATTTCGAGGATGATATCTAATTTAAGTGGGGCAGAGTTCAACGCTCTGTTCCGAATTGACTTCTAGTCTGAGGCTGTGGGCCGAAGGTTGGTCATCATAAGGAGTATGACTCTAGAAAAGGTAAGATCTAGGCCCAGTTGGGTTCGGGGGATGTATTAGGAGTGATTCGGGTGTTCGTTTGTGTTTTGGAGCTTAGGGGTATTTCGGTAAAGTGTCAGTTCGGGCTTTTGTGGAGAATGGATTTTTGTTAGGAAGGTCTAAAGGAATATATGAGGTGATAGATGTGTAGAGCTTCTCGTCACCTTTCCGTGGATATAAGGATCGTCGAAATTGGGCTTGTAACGAAGAAGTTATGGCCTTCGGAAGTTTCGTGGTTTTCAGGCTTAGCCGAGTTCACGGGGCATACACAAAGTGTACGCGGGGCGTACTAGTAAAGAAGGTAGTACGCGGGGAGTACCTTGGATTACGCTGGGCGTACTGACCAGGATGGTCATGAAGGTTCCCAGGAGTACGCTGGGCGTACCATATGTATGATGGGCGTACTCCAGTCGGATCAGAACCCTATTTTAGGGTCTTGGACCCTATTTAAGCTCCTTATCTCATAACCTAACCCTAATATCTTTAGCCTCCATCTCTCTAAACCCTAGAAATCGACCCTTACCCTCCAATTGAGTGATTCCTGAGATTTTTGGTGATTTAGTGGGTTTTTGGTGCTTATTGTAGAAGAAGGAGTTCCTTGAGGAAGCATTGCTTGGCTTGAAGCTTGTGGATCCAAGCCCTAATCATATTGATCTAACTCCAGAAAGTATAAAGTTTGGATCTTGGTGGCTTTCTCATTTGGATCTAGTTGGGTTATGACTTGTTAGGTTTTATGTATGCATGGCTTATGTGATATATGTAGCTTTTATAGCTAATATGGTATGTGTTATGTGGATTGTGTGTGGGTTATGATCTGGGGGACTCACTAAGCTTTGTGATTACGGTTTACAGTTTTGATTTCAGGTATCATCGTTTTGGAAATGAAGAGATCGGATTGATCGCAGTGCACACACCTATGATTTCCGCAACGAATGATTTTGGTAAGAACTCTGATAAACGTTTTACTTAATGATGATTTGAAATGTTTGAAATAACTGGTATCAATGTTTTAGCTATATTAAAAATGAAATTTTTACCCTTGATTTTTGGCACGTTACAAAAACAAAACATAAATGGCCAAAAAATAGGTTTTTGTAGCCTGTTCAACCGGTCCTGTCAGATTGCATGTAACAAAAAGATGTCTATTTTCCACAATTTGACATACATGCGGCTTTAAAGGTTTAAAAATCGGAACCGTTACTGGTTCCCGGTTGTACCAGTCAAATTGGGTGGTCCGATCTGGTTTCAAAACAATGGATTTGAGTGATTGTTCTTCATGAAGTTTTCAACTTTATTGATCCTTAGGATCTTAGAAGTAACATATGTCTCAGATCTAGACTTCCATGCTGTTTTAAAGCAATGCATGAAGTTTTAACCCATTTCTTACCATTTTAACATAAATTAGTGTATGACTTACATTAGACATGCATGTCTTTATAGTCAAGATTTTAAAGGACCACTACGGTGCTAATAAGCCTAGTCGGAAATATAAGAAGTTGTCTTAAGTTGATTAATGGCTTAAAAAAGGGTTGGATATGCCAGTGTTACCACTACGTGGTCATGTGCTGACCATGATGTAATGGGCATATCCATCACTTTTCTGATCAGTCCATACCACGGCGTGGCCAAGATCTTGCCACGGTAGAATGGTCTGTGTAGTTGACTTTGACCATTCACCAATGACGTTTTGGCTAGGTTGACTTTGGGTTAACTTTTTGGTTTAGGTAGTGGACTGAGGTTTAACCTTTTGATTAATTTTTAGGTGGTGTGTAGTACGAGCCTTTATTGTTGTGAGTTGTTGTGTTAGTCTATTTCAACTAGGAGGCGAGTCTTCTTACTACACTATGTAGGAAACTTGGTGTCATGGTATGCTAGATTTTCATTGTGACTTTTGTATGAAAGATCACCGAGGGGGATGTCAACTTTATGAAGACCATGAAGTTCCATGTAAATCACATGAAAGACTATGTGGACGATAGTAGGAATGATTATAGGAGGACTGCAACAACATAAATGATTGTAAGACTGTGGGTGGCCGCTTACTTTCACGTGGGTTGAAATATAGCCCTATGGTGGGGCCCATTGCTCATGTAAGAAATTCCTAAAATACCCATACATGAATTTTACATTATGTATACTATGATACAAGTTTCATGCTAGAATTTATGCTTAAGATCTTCTTAGGATTTCATGATAGAATAATTGGCTAGGAGAGATGCCTCTTTTATGCCAATTATTTGTTGATGGTTAGGTGCTTTAAAGGTTATGCTGATAATGGAAAATTATTTGATGAATGCATTTGGGTAGTACATAATTATGAATGAATAGCCCTAGAATGCTTGGTTAAACCCTATTGTGTGTTCTTGTTTGATAATGGCCTTATGGTAGAGACATCTATTTAAATGTCTATTGTATTTTGATTATGTGTGACCTACATTTGTGGAATTATTTTCCAGTTTCAACAGAGACCTTTCGACACAAGTGAGAAGTAGAATCCAAGAATACGTGTAGAGTGTTCTAGAGTGTGATTACATTGCTATAAGGGATATCATGTGTGTGTGGTCATAGGTAAGTGACATAGGAGTTTAGGGACGATTCTTGAGAAGGTACATATAGGTGTGGAAGTTAGTATGGGCCCATACTATTGAAAGCAGATGATCCGTACCCGAATCAGGAATAGTCTCATAAATTCTGAGAATAGTTTAGTGTTAAGGGCTCTAAGAGTATGTATTGACCTTTCTGTTGGATTACAAAATGGTGTTGACTTGTCATGGATGTCTTTCTTGTTCTGGTACCGGTTCACGCTCGAGTGCTAAATCGAGTGATGTTGAGTTGCGCGAGTTGATCATGACTTAGGTTTCGAGAGTGATTTTAAGGATATGTCTGGTCTGTTTGGCATGATCAAGGAGGGGTTCATCAATATGATGGATAAGTATGTGTGGTCCCTTTGGGCAAAGCTGATAGCTTGTTAGTTCAGGGCATGCAATCTTACTTTTCGTGCTAGTGGGGATCATATGTTTTTTTAGGAAAAAAAGAGCCCGTTATAAATGTGAGGTGGTTTGCAGAGATTGTTTATGCTTTCCTGACTAGCGTCTGCCAAATGGGTCAAAAGGTATGTTTACATCATATCTTCTTGGTAATGGAGTTAGAGACTGGTGGTGCGAGGTTGTTTGGGCCCTTGGAGAAGAGGCCATCGTGACTATGTCATGGGCGGATTTTGTCACCAGGTTCTGGGAAGATTTTGTACCTGCTCTTAAGGTGTAGCAGCTGGCTAAGGAGTTTCAAGATCTCCAGCAGACGATAAAGACGATGGAAGAGATCACCGTCAAATTCAAAAAAAGGGGCTTTCTTGTTACATAGAATATTTTAGATGTGGAGATGAAGAGGAGAAGGATCATGATACGTTGAAGGTAGACATCAAGGAGTTCGTCAGTGTTTCAAGTTTCCACACACTAGAGTAGATAATTAATAGAGTCTGAGGCATGAGATTTATTTGGAGCTTTAGAAGAATCGGAAGTCACCATAGGTTTAGACTATAGTTTGTTTTAGCGAAGAAGTATAGAACTTCTAAGTCACAATCTCGAGGACTGCAGGGTTGGAGTCATTGTTGCAAGTACATTAAGCCACACGATGGGGTTTTTTGTTCGACTGGGTCTGACTATTTCAAGTGCGGCCATACGGGACATATTAGAAGAGACTACAAGCAAGGGGAATTTATATGTTTCCATTACAACCAGGTTGGCCATAAGAAGGTCAATTGTATGAGTTTAGCTACTCGGGCGGTGAGGGCACCAACTCCAGCCACCCCGAGGACCATATATGGTATCCAGGACAAAGCAGATGCCCATTTAGTGAGGAGCTGAACTTTTCAGTTGATGGTTGACGAGGCTAGAGCTGCGTCAAATGTTATTACTATTATGTTTCTTATTTTGCTTGTTACTGTTTATTTGTTTTTTCTTATGTCTTAATATGATTGTATTAGCGATGTTCCTACTCAATGATATGCTTGGTCTTGTATTATTTGACTCAGGGGTCATTTGATTGATTGTAACTCTTGCATTTGGAAAGAAGTTTGGTGTTGCTCTAGAGGAGTAACGACATTCTTTGGTGGTGGAGATTATTGAAGATCATATTGTGAGTGCTTCGAGATTCAATCGTTAACCTGTTCTAGAGATTTTTTGAGTGGGCTTTCTGGTTGATCTCGTCCCTATTCCATTGGGTGAGATGAAGGTGATTGTGATATTGGATTTGCTCAATTAGTTCGGAGCTATGATCGACTGCGAGCATCAGTTGGTGTGAGTTTAAACCAAAAGTGGTTGAGAACTAGTCAATCTTAGAGTGGGTAGTTGAGGTGGTCCAACCATTTGCTATGAAACACGGGCTAGATGGTATTTGCAACATGGGTGTGCTAGGTTTTTGGCTTATGTGGTGGATACCCGGGCCGAACAGAAGAAGTCTGAGGTAGATGTGCCAGTTGTTCGGGAATATCCAGATGTGTTTCCTGAGGAATTGCCAGGGTTGCCTCTTAAGAGGCAGAATAAGTTAATGATTGATCTAGTTCCAGGTTTGGATCTAAGAGCCAAGGCAGCTTATCATTTTGCATCTACTGAGATGAAAGAGTTGTCCACACAACTACAGGAGCTGTTGGACAAGGGGTTTATCAGTCCGAGCAGTTCACCTTGGGGAACACTAATCCTGTTTGTAAAGAAAAAGTACATATCACACCGATTGTTCATTGAATATAGGGAGCTGAATAAGATAATGGTGAAGAATTGGTATCTACTTTCGAGGACCAACGATTTAATTGATCAGGTTTATGGTGCATCTTGGTTTTCCAAGAAGGTTTTGAGATCGGGATATCTGCATATGAGGTTCGGGGATAAGGATGTACATAAGACATCCTTTAAGACTTATTATTGACATTATGAGGTCATCGTGATTCTATCTAGGCTCACCAACGAACCAGAAATGTTCATGGATCTCATGAAGTAGAAGGTTTTGCTGATGTTTTACCCTTAGGTGATTGTGTTTATCGACGATATCTTGTTCTACTATAAGAACAAGGAGAAGCATCAAGATCATTTTAAGGAGTTTCTTTACACTCTAAGGAGCGAGTGGCATTGTGCCAAATTCTCCAAATGTGAGTTTTCGTTGCCAAGGGTGCAATTCTAGGGTTACCTTGTCAATTAAGGTGGTATTTTGGTCGACTGGATAAGATTGAGGTCGTTATGTAGTGGGGGGTTTTGAGGTCTCCATTTGACATTTGGAGTTTCCTTGGACTAGCAGGATATTATTGGATATTCATCTAGTATTTCTCTATGATTGAAGTTCCCTTGACGCGGTTGACGAAAAAGAACATCATTTTTCAGTGGGGGCCTGAGCAATTGGCGACATTTGAGGTTCTGAGACAGAATTCATGCAAGGTACTGGTATTGAACCTTCCCGAGGGTGTCTGTGATTTTGTGGTTTACTATGGCGCATCGCTTTTGGGTCTGGATGTTGTGGTTATACAGATGGGTCATGTGATCTTGTACACTTTGAGGCAGTTGAAGCCTCACAAGGCAAATTATCATACTCGTGAATTCGAGCTAGGGGAAGTGGTTTTTGCCCTCAAGATTTGGTGGCACTATATTTAAAGGGTTTTTATACCATTTACACAGACCATAAGAGCTTGAAGTACTTGATCAATGAGCCAAATCTGAATATGAGGCAGCGTGCATGGCTCATTGTGTTGAAGGATTATGATTGTGAGATTCTTAATCATCAGGGGAAGGCCAAGGTCGTGGTCGATCCTTTGAGTAGCAAGGCAACTAGTGCTCCAATTAGATACTTGTGTTTGAGAAAGATTGTTTTTACTTTGTTGTTAGAGCTTATCCGAGAGATACAGATCGCGGCAATAAAGTAGGAGCATCTAAAGAGTGAGAGGATTGTTGATTAAGTTCCCTCATTTGATTATGATAGCCGATTGTGTTGCTTTGCAATAGACCAAGTTAAACACTTTAGACAAATATCAAAACAAACATCGGTGAACTTACAGAATTAATAACTTTCAAAAAACATAATTAAAAGGAACACAGTATTTATCATGGTTCAGTCAAGTTGACCTACGTCCACAAGCGAACGAGAGAGAGAGAGAGAGAGAGAGAGAGAGAGAGGATTTTATTAACTTCCAACAACAATTACAAGAATTCAAAATTGTATCTCACTTTGAGCTCTCAAACAAATCTATATCTATATATATATATATATATATATATATATATATATATATATATATATATATATATATATATATATATATATATATATATATATATATATATATATATGAGCCTATTTATACGAAAGCATAGGAAACCCTAATTATGATGGGCTAGACCCATCAATAATTAGCCCATAAAGTGGCTGCCCGAAATTTCAACCAATCACAAAATGTCATGTGGGTGCTTTTATAATCTTCAACCTCATGAGCATATTCCACGAGCATCATCCTCGAGCATCTTCCGCAAGCATCTTCCATGAGCACAACCACGAGCAACTTGCATGAGCAAAATCACATGAGCAACTTCCATGCGCAACATCGTGTGAGCAGTTTCCATGAGCAACATGTTCCTCCAAGTTGCTCCAAGTGCTCCAAGATTATCCAAACTCCAATTTAGACAATCTGTTCCTTTAGAAATTGATTCGTTCCTTTGTTAGATTATTCAATGCATTCTCAGATGATCTGTTCCTTTTGCACTTGCAGCTGGCCATGAACACTGAGTGATCCATTGAACTCAAAGATGCTCCATCCAAGTGCTCCACTTCATTCTAAGTGTTCCATGTTGGAAAAGACTTCATACCTCAACAATCTCCCAATTGAAGGCTTGAACAACTTCATCTTACATTCAAATTTCTCCATTCCCCAAAGTACTCCATCTCTATTTCATTCTGCCAAGTCCTTCTCTTCAAACTTCTGGAAGGCTAGTTCAATCCATGAAAAGCTTCAAATTCTCAGTGATAACTAACTTGGTGAACATATCTGCTAGATTCTTTGTTCCAATAATTTTCTTCAATTTTAGAGTCCCTTCATGGATTAAATATTGAATGAAATGGTACCTCATTTGAATGCATTTCGTTTGAATATGAAACACTGGATACTTTGCCAACTAAATTGCACTTTGGTTGTAACAATATAGTAGATACTCCTCCTGTTGCATTCCAAGTTCTGACAAGAAACTCTTCAACCATATGAGCTCTTTAGCAGCTTCTGTAGGTGCCATGTATTCTGCTTTCGTGGTTGAAAGAGCAACACTCTTTTGTACCCTTGACATCCAATTGATTTTTGTACCTCTAATTGTGAACACATAACCTATTGTTCTCTTTCTTAAATCTTCACATCCACCTAGGTCTGCATCAGCAAACCCTTCTAAGACTACTCATTTTCTTCAGAAACATAAGGACCACTCAATTGTTCCTTTTAAGTAGCATAACAACCATTTCACTCATTCACAATGTTGTCTTCCTGGATTTGACATTGATCTACTCATAAATCCTACTACATGAGCAATGCCAGGTCTGGTGCAAACCATTGCATCCATTAAACTACCAAATGTAGATGCGTAGGGAACTTTAGCCATGTATTCTTTTTCTTCCTTCA
The DNA here is from genome assembly GCF_052849685.1 of Lactuca virosa. Taxonomy (NCBI): domain Eukaryota; kingdom Viridiplantae; phylum Streptophyta; class Magnoliopsida; order Asterales; family Asteraceae; genus Lactuca; species Lactuca virosa. The sequence continues at coordinate 175,166,459 of NC_136430.1, forward strand.
TTTTTGGGGATTGCTTCTTGGTGAGTTTCAACTGACTCCCCAATGCCTAGCTGCTTCTTTAGCTTGTTGATCTCTTGTATGTTGGATCTAGTGATCAACATGTCATCAACATATACCAATAGGATGATATAAGAGGACTTGAATTTCTTCAAATAATAGCAGTTATCCATCTCACATTTCTTGTACCCATTACTCGACATGAGGCTATCAAACTTCAAGTACCACTTCCTTGAAGCCTGCTTCAAACCTTACAAACTTTTCTTTAGTTTTCACACCATATTTTTCTTGCCAACCGTGAGAAAACCTTTTGGTTGTACCATGTTGATGTCCTCCTCAAGGTCACCATGGAGAAAAGCTATTTTCACATCTAGTTTCTCTAGATGGACATCTTTGGAGGCCATAATATCCAAAACCATTCTAATTATCGTCATCTTTACAATTGGAGAAAAAATCACATTATAATAAACCCTTCTCTTCTGTTGGAATGCCTTGACCACCAACCTTGCTTTGTATCGTTTGGAGCCATCAACCTTATCTTTAACCCATAGCACCCACTTGTTTTGGAGTGATTTCTTCCCCGCTGGGAGCTTGACCAAGGACAAAGTATGATTCTTGTCAACTGAGCTAAATTATTTTTCCATGAACTTCTTCCACTATATGGATTCTTTCATCCTCAAAGCTTCTAGATAAGACTTAGGTTCACCATTCTTTGTTAGCAACAAGAAGTTAGCTGAAGGAGAATATCTTACTAGAGGCCTTTGTACTCTAGTGGATCTACGAATGGTAAGGGATTCAATATCTACACCTTCATCTTCTGAACTACTATCATTCATGCTCCCATTATCTCCAGTTCTATCAAAGCTCCAACTATTTCCTTAACTTTCACCTATCTTTGTAGTACTGATAGGTTTTATGATGTCATCATCTGAAGTTTCTTCCAACTCAAATTGTTTTTCCTTTTCTTGTTGTTTGTTACTAATGAATTTCATAGTAAGTTCATCCTTGTATATCGTATTATCATTGAACATCACAACCCGACTTTTGATAACCTTTTTATGCTCGTTGTCCCATAAGCACTATCCCATGTCATCCTACCCATAACCTACAAAGGTGCACTTCCTTGAATTTTCTTGTAGCTTGTCTCTCGTGGAATCTTTGACTTTTACATGCAAAACACAACCAAAGACCTTCAAGTGTTAGAATGAAACCTCATGACCTTGCAATTCTTTCTTTGGAATATTGAATCCTATAGGGACTGAGGGTCCTCTATTGATTAAGTATGTCGTTGTGTTGACTACATCTGCCCATAACATCTTGGTTAAACCTACATGCAGTCTCATGCTCTTTTCCCTTTCATTCAATGTTCTATTCATCCTCTCAGATATTCCTTCTTTTATGGTGTTACTGTAACGGTCTTCTGCATCCTGATTACATGTTCAACACAGAAATCAACAAATTTGTTGCTACTGTATTCGCCCCCGTTATCAGATTTTAAACACTTGATTTTTAAGTTAGTTTCATTTTCCACCATCGCTTTCCATTCTTGAAAGCACTGAAAACTTCATACTTCTACTTCAATAAATAGACCCAAACTTTCCTAGTGCAGTCATCAATGAGAGTAACATATTACTAGGATCCTCCCTCTAAAGCAACTGAAGTGGGATCATAAACTTGTGAATGAACAATCTCTAATTTCCCTGTCTTGTGTAGATGATCCATCTTCGTGAAAGTACCTTTATTCTATTTGACAAGAGCACATGGCCACAGAAATCCAGTATCACGTTCTTTAGATTTGGAATTCTTCCTTTGAAGGGAAGCATCTTCATTTCCTTTTCACTCATATGGTAAAGTCTTTGGCGCCATACACTGGATGCCCCAACTTCATCAACAACATGTTCCTTATCATCATAAAATTCCACCATGTAAAGTGTACCCCATTTTCAACCTCTGGAAACCACGAAGTTTACCATTGTCATATTCCACTGATGATCACCAAAAGTGACATGGTAACCTTCATCATCAATTTGCCCCACTGATATCAACATTCTTTTCATGTCTATAATGAACTTGACATTTTTCGAAGTCCACTTTGTACCCATAGTAGTCTTAAGGACCATTACCCAACACTTGTAATATCAAGGCTATTGTTATCTTCTAGTCTGACCTTCCATTGGTACTGCCTGAAATTTTGTATTACATATTTGGAGTGACTAGCATGAAATGACGCACCATAATCCTTGATCCGGGATTCATTTGAATTTTCAATTGTATGGATAAGAGCATCTGCTTTAGAGTTTAATGCAATGTCCATCTCATTCTTGCCTTTTTCTGCAAGAGGCTTCGGACATTGATTCTTGAAATGACTCTTTTCTTTGCAGTTCCAACAGGTGATGTTCTTCTTGTTGTTCGATGCACCTCTCTTCCCCGACTCTTATATTCGTCTACTCCCACCCCCTTTTTTGGCCTTCTTCAGTACCAAGAAGACTGTTAGAGGGTTCTCCGGCACTTCGTCCCCGCACATCCTCACCAAGGATTAAGTTGCATATGTCTTCGAGTGCTAGTTTGGCACCTCCAGCTGAGCTGCTTAGTGATGTCACTGTTCCTGATCAAATTTTAGGAAATGATGATAACATTAGCAATTCTTGGACTTAATATTCAAATTTAATCTCATCCGATGTCAACCTTTACATGATCGAATTCAATTCATTAACATGATCAATCACTAAGCCACCCTCCTTTATCTTCAAATTTAACAATTGTCGAATCAAGTGAACCTTATTCACTGTTGAAGGTTTCTCGTACATGTTAAATAGTGATTTGATTAACCCATAATTTGTCTTCTCATTAACAATGTTATATGCAACGTTCTTTGCAATAATAGTCACACCATACCAAGTGTCTGGAAATTTAACAACTCTTAATCCTCCTACTTCATAAGGGGTGATTTATCCTCTGAAAAAGGCTCATGTAAATTTTGTTGGTAGAGGTTGTCTTTAATTTTCATTTTCTAGAAAACATAATATTTTCCATTAAACTATTCGATCATAACACTCCCATCTTCAGCCATAACTCTGATACAAGTTTGTTGGGTTGCAATAGAAGAAGTTCAGCACTTCAGACAAATATCAAAACAAACTTCGATGAACTTGCAAATCAATAACTTTCAAAATACATAAATCAAAGGAACACAATATATAACGTGGTTCAGTCAAGTTGACCTACATCCACGTGAAAACATGAGAGAGAGGATTTTATTAACTTTATGGAACTATTACAAGCACTAAAAATTGTATCACACTTTCAGCTATCACATTAATCTAGCAATTTTACAATAATAGGAATATGAGCCTATTTATAGGAAAGCATGGGAAAACCTAATTATGATGGATCATGCCCATCCATAATTATCCCATAAAGGGGTTTCCATAAATTTCAACCAATCACCGAATGTCATTTGGGCGCTTCTAGAATCTTCAACCTCATTAACATCTTCCATGAGCATCATCTTCAAGCATCTTCCATGAGCATCATCGTGAGCAACTACTATGAGCAACATCGCCTGAGTAACAACACATGAGCAACTTCCATGAGCAACATGTTGCTCCAAGTTGCTCTAAACTACCTTTTAGACTATCCGTTCCTTTGGCACTTAATCCATTCATTTGTCAAATGATTTACTGCCTTCTCAGATGATCTATTCCTTTGGCACTTCCTCCACGAACCCTAACTGCTCCATTGAGTTATAAGTGCTCCATTGACCACAAAACTGCTCTATCCAAGTGCTCCATTTGATTCTAAGTGCTCCATGTTGGACAAGAATTCATACCCCAAAAGATTGTGATTGACTTTGCATGGAAGGGTGTTGGTACCTTATTCAGGACGAGTACAAAAGACTTTGATGGAGGAGGCTCTAAAATCAAAGTTTTCGATTCATCCAAGTGAAATGAAGAAATACATGGACTTAAGACTCGATTTATGGTGATCCTTTATGAATCGAGATGTGGCTTGGTATGTGAAGAGGGGGTTGACTTTTCGGAAAGTCAAGGCCAAACATCAGAGGCCTCACAACAATATGCAGTCATTCGATATTCCAATGTGGAAATAGGAGCAGATTACCATGGATTTCATCATGAAGATACCGAGGAAAACACAAGGGGTTGATTTTTATTTGGGTTACTGTTGATAGGCTGACCAAGAATACTAACTTCATTCCGATCCACGAGAGTTCTTTTTATGAGAAGTTAGCTGACATCTACATCAAGGAAGTTGTCACACGGCATGGAGTACTAGCTAGTGTAGTTTTCGATCGAAACATTCGTTTTACTTCCAACTTTTGGAAGAAGTTCCAAGTGGATTTGGGTACTCGATTTCACTTCATCACCATTTACCACCCACATACTGACAGTCATAATGAGCGGACTATTCAGACTCTTGAGGAAATTCGTAGAGCGTGTGTATTAGAATTTTGTGGGAGTTGAGATACCTACCTTCCTTTAGCTGAGTTCTCTTACAACAAAAACTATCATGCTAGTATCGACATGCCTCCTTTTGAGATGCTTTATGCAAGCAAGTGTCGGACCCTGAATTGTTAGGGAGAGGTTTACTAACAAGTCATGGTGTAACATTCAAAAAATTCTTGAAAATTTTAAACTTTTAAAACAAACCACAGACCATCATTATTTACAAATTGTTTTCAAAATAAGTTCCATATCAGGGAAATCTCAAAATCGTAAAACAAAATATGAGGAGGTGCACGATCACGCCTTCGCCTTCCCGTGATCCTCTGAAGTACCTGAAACATAATCAAAAACTGTAAGCCCAAAGCTTAGTGAGTTTCCCCAAAATACCAATACATAATAAATAACACAAAACATAATAACAGTATACTATAGGCCCAATCAACCATCAGGTTGGAATACCCCAGGCCCCTTAACCATCGGTTTGGAATGCCAATATACTATGGGTCCAATCAACCATCGGGTTGGAATACCCCAGGCCCCTCAACCATCGGGTTGGAATGCCAACATACTATGGGTCCAATCATCCTCGGGATGGAATACCCTAGGCCCTCAACCATCGGGTTGAAATGCCCCGGCCTGTTGGCTTACGCACAAATCAATGAAGCCTCAGTCACCAATCAATCATGTGCACATAATACATATAACCATACTATTAACCAGCTAGCAAACAAATAAACAGATCTTACTGATCACAAACATAGCATCATCCTAACTTCCAGGATACTGATCTACCAGATCACTATAGCTTAACATGCACAACGGGATATCAATCCAAGGGCCGGCATTGGTTCCTTCAACCCGCAAGTACAGTGAGAAAAACTCACCTCACAAGTAGTGCTGAACTGATAAGATCCAACTCCAAATCTCAGCTCCGGACTCAAATGCCTACAATCACCATGTAACCATTTCTATCAAACCCAAGAATTACCAAAAAGGCCCTCAACTGTCAAACTTGGTCAACCAAGGTTAAAGTCAAAGTCAACGGTCAAGGTCAACAGTCCATGTTGACCCAGCTCGTCGATTGAACCTCTTGGACTCGTCGAGTTCTGCCGAACTCAGAAAGTCAGGGAAAACCCTATCCAACTCGTCGAGTTGTCTGGACAACTCGTCGGGTTTTCCCCAACTTAACACATATAGCTGATTCCTCGATTTCAGGGACTTTAAAGTTCAGATCTGAACTCTAAATGTGTCTAAAGGATAAAGTTTCCAACTTTATCCTTTGGGACTACTCCAAATGCTCAAAAACCCTTCCACAAGGCTTGAAAACTCAAGGGATTAACCATTAATCACAAAATCCTTGAGATATAGAACCCAACTTAATCCATGAGAGATTCTAGCCTCAAAACGTTCCAAAGGTGGGTGCTTTATAGACATGCATGTCCAATGCATGTCTTGAACCAAAAAGAGGAAATATGACCTAAACTCCATGCATGGCATCAAAACTTGGCAAAGGACCACATCTAACCTACTCCAAGGTCACCTTGACCTGGAGATTCATAAACTTGCAAACTTTATGAAGCCCGTCCATTGCAACACCCAAGAATAACGAGAAAAAGGGACCAAACTCAAGATCAAGCTACATAAATAGATAAAAATTTGGATCTTGAATACTTATAATAGTCCAAAGAGTGCCAAACTGTAGATGTGAGCTTAGCTTGCTAGACCTTTTCCTCCTTCCTTCAATCTTCTCCTTCTTTCCACCAAAAAGCCACACAATAACTCACACAATGACGTGGAATGAAGATTAAGGTTTACAAGGCCAATATTAGGGTTTGGAGGCTGATAAAAGATCATCCTCAAGAACTTAAGGACGTTATATAGGGTGCAAACCCTAAAATTTAGGGTTTCTCATTCAGCCTCCAACTTGTCGATTTTTCCTTTCCAACTCATCGAGTTGGTCCAAAAAGATGCACGACCTAAAGCCATTCAACACATCGAGTTAAGGTCATCAACTCGATGAGTTCCATGGGAATCTTGTCTTTTGAATAATAAATCTCATAACTGGGAATCAGGATGTTACAACTCTCCCCCACTTGGACTAGGCTTTGTCCTTGAAGCCTGTTGCGAGAACGAATCCGGATAATGCTCCCGCATCTCAGCCTCCGTCTCCCAGGTCCACTCGGATCCCCACCGATGATGCCACTGTACCTTTTTCCAAACGTACCTCCTTGCTACGCAGAACACCTACCTTCCTTTCTAGAATAGTTACCGGCCTATTGACATTGTTTAGGTGCTCATCAACCTGAATATCATCCAATGATAACACTGCATCCTCGTCCAAAACGCACCTCCGCAACTGCGAAACGTGCAAAGTGTTATGAATCTGACTGAGCTCCTCCGGAAGATCCAATCTGTAAGCAACCTTTCCAACCCGGGAAATAACCTGGAATGGTTCAATAAATTGGGGACCTAACTTCCCCCTCTTACTAAAGAGAATCTCACCTTTCCAAGGTAAGACCTTCATCAACACCATGTCACCGACCTGAAAATCCAACTTTAATCGACGTCGGTCGGCATAGCTCTCATGTCAGCTCTGTGCAGTCTCCAATCTCTGTCTGATCTGCTGGATCATCTCGGTTTTCTACAGAACCACCTTGGTCCGACCCATGACCCTGTTTTTGGGTTTTGAGCATTCTAACACTCCTATGGTGTACATGCAACCCTATAAACCTTGGATCTATGTTTTCTCTATTATACATGCAAATATTAACTATTTCAAGGTTTCATGCTAACTAGCATATTATGAAGCACCTATACTATAAAGTTCTAGTTAGATGACATACCTTTTGATGTAGCTTGATGTCTTCAAGCTTTAAGAGCTTAGCCCCAATAGTGTAGAAGCCTCAAATGGAATCACAAATCACCAAAACACCTTGGAAGAACTTGAGAGAATATGTATGCACACTAAAATCGGCCCACTCTTATTTTCACATACTTGTGCCAATTTTGTGAGCCAAGGACCCCTTTATATATTATGGAGGATTAGGGTTACATCCATGTAAACCCTAATACCCATGACCTTTCATTTACATAGGATCCATGGGTTAAAAGCTCCATGGACCATCCATGAAAGCTTAGCCCAACCTAAATGAACTTGGCCCATTCCATATATATAAGAGTCCATATTTAATTAGTTCTTTTTTATCACTTAATTAATTCTAAATTAATTCTTGATCAATACTAATTAAATAATATGATTCCATATTAATATATTAGAACTTATAATATATTAATATAAATCATAAATATACTATTCTCAAAAGACTATCCATATAAATTGTGCCGGTGAAGTGCAACCCAAATGGACCATGCCGGGTTGGGTCAAGTACATACCAAATATAGTTATGGACTTAGACATTAATCCAACAGTCTCCCACTTGGATAAGTCTAAAACTATTATTGAGTATGACTTCAAAACCTAACTAGCAATCGTAGCTCTTAAAGCCGTTGTCGAACTCTGACCTTGTCAATGACTTGTCCATTAGATAAGGGATCATATATTCCTCCATTCTAGATATCATATGGACTGAGACATGGATTATAATCATTCTCTCTGTCCATTTGTTGTTTCCCGATTTTCGATTTATGATGACTGGCTGATTGAACAAATCAAATCAGTCCTGGCTTGGCCAAGCACTCACATGTGTCATCGCTAAATCATCGAGGGGCCCACAGATATCGCTTTTATCCCGAAGGTAAAAGGAATGGATAAACTTCGACTCATATGGCTTGTTCTACTACTTGTTGAATCATACACAAAGGCACGTTTTATAACATCGAGTTACCAAATGCGTTTTCGTGCAATCAATGTATAACCAACTCATAGTAACAACTCATATCTCTAGGTTTGAAGAATATAAGATATTATCGTCTCATGATCACTCGTGACAAAATCCATGAAGTGATTCAAATGAGCGCGGGTTGAATCCAATACTCATAACTTATGAGCACTCATGAGTGTTGTAGCACCACTTTGTCCACCAACTTAGACCTCTACAAACCAACCCATGACAGTCTTGATTCATATCTACTTCCAACATATGACCGACTATGGATGGTTTGAATAACTTAATCATTCAGGAAGAGCGACTTAGTTATTCTGGAAGTCAAAACATGCAGAGTGAAACACAAGAATAAATGAATCAAATATGGTATCAAACCCTATGAATATAAATAAACACTTTTATTTATCACCATACTGATTACTCATTATTCATTGTTTCGGTTTTATCAACTTTATACTTGAATTAAAAACACTAGTTGTCCCATGCTCCAAGCATGTACACTATGTTTTTCTTAAACAATAGCTTTGTCATACACCAAGTATGCACTCTATGTTTGTCTATGATCCTTACTTTGTGAAATAAACCAATTGAACATAATTTCAATGATTCTAATTTCACACTCCCAAATCCTTATCGAAAAATGTGAGAATTTCAAATTCCTAACATTTATCGAAATCTGTTTAGATTTTAAACTTATATGCACTGACCCTCCTGTAATGAATATGTACAAAGTCACAAAGACTTGTCAACAGTCATTATAAGGTATTCCAATGGAGATCAACTCCATGGAAACTAAGTCTCATATTCAAAGTACATTGCTTTGGACATGCTTCTTGCATTAAGTTTTCTAATCTTACATAGATAACTTCCACCTATGGAGACAACTCCATATTCTCATTTTGACTATCACTTCTGAATAAGAGATGACTCTTTTCAGAATATGTCAATATGGTCCTTCCAAAATTAGCACTATACTTCCAACTGTCCCTGAGCAACCAATCTTTGGTAAACCTCACATTGTCCTCGACAATTGCTTAATCATTTTAGTCATATCCAATTCTAGACCTTTTCCCTTCTTAATACCTCTGGGCATTTGGAAAAATTTAGAAATGACAAATATTATAGCACATGCAATCGATCATGTACCCAAAGCAAATGGTACATGATTCACGATGTCTCACATAAAGACATGATTCTAGACCAGTCTTTTGCTACAATATTTTTATTTGCCATGTTTTCAAAATTTGACTATGAAGAGGGATGCTGTAATCATAATCGAATTTTGAGAACGCAATATATAGAATTTCCTTAAGTTGAACCAATCCAACATGAAATTCATATATATATATATATATATATATATATATATATATATATATATATATATATATATATATATATATATATATATATATATATATATATATTCTTGACTAAAGATGATTAAGGTCTCAATCTAAGCCTTTAGAACTGAAATGAAGTATATCCTCTCCCTTAATTATAGCAAAACAACTTTCAATCCCTGCAGCCTCACGAATTGAAACTTTTGTTTTCTATAATTAACATTGCTAACTTGCAACACTAACAAAAATTATCATGCTCCCACTAACATGATGATTATTAGCATAACACTTATGTTCCCACTAGCTTTGACATGTACTTAGAAATCAGCTGGACTTCTAGAAATCAATACTTTATTGACTTTCTTAGCAAAGTTCAGATTTCTGATACGAGATGCTTTGATAAAACTTTATCAAAATCATACACCTTTCCTTAGATAGCATGCATGTGTGTCTAAACAATTTCAGAACTATGAAAAGGGATGCCATAATCATAGTCTCAATTGTTTAGACCTTTTTCCATCTGCTTCAAATCTACTTGGTGGAAGTGTTTCCTCACCATCATTTTCATGAATTGAAGAGAAACCTTATGACCCTTAGATTTTATGGTGTATGTGTTCTTATCCATGTGAATCGTCAAAACCATAGTCACAAGACAAGGATAATGACAAATCCAAACTCATATGGACTGAACTTATGCAATCTTAACTTCTTGCCACCTGGAAATACAGGGCATGCTATTGCTTCCAAGTTGTTATGCAACCAATTGAGAACTTTCAGAACTCCTATGCAAAGCCAACTTTAACTGGAATGGGCACAGAATATGTCAACACGATAGGTTATAAACCTCAATTCGTGTGCTAGTGAAGAACCTCAGGTTTTATTCTTGATTAGTTCTTGAAATTCTTTTTAGGACCTTTAAGACTCCCACTATCCTCTTGACATATAAGACTATCTTGCCAAATATTCAAGAGATAGTGCGGATTCTTTATCAAGACAAACACTTCACACAATTGGCCTTAGTTGGTCTTTGTTTTATCCAAAACATCACAGCTTACCAATTTCAAATGTACAAGAGTAGGACACTTTTACTCTTACATTTGACAAGTGTTTTAAACATTTCTTTAAGATATGTCACTCAAGTTACAATCTTGGAGTATGACTCTAAGAATTGTTTTGGAACGAAGTATGACTCATCTTCCTGATCTAACCATTTCAACAATTCATGACTCCTCTTCTTAGTCATAAGAATGCACTAAGATGACCTTTAGAGGACTAATTGTGATATGATTTCTAAATCATTAAGATGATCACAAACATGATACTAAAGTACTCTCCCATCTTTTCAGATTTGAGAAACTTTTATCTTTCTGCCTAATTTGATTCTTCCCATTCGTTCTGCCATACATTGAGACTTTTCCAATGTTTCAGAATTATACTTAAACTTGTAAGTATAACCATATTTACTAAACTTTAGTAAATCAAATAGTCTTAACGAGCTTTGTGGTGGACATGACCAGTGCACAAGAATGTGTACTCGATCCCTTTAGTCCTTCACTTGACTCACACATCCATGTGAACAAGTAATTAGTCTTGATTTTCCAATGCTTGAAAGTTCTCATTCATCATACTATTCAACTTGCATGATTCCAAGTTTCGGTCCAATTGAAACTTGGGCGATGAGGAACTTTCCTGATTTGGTAAATTTAGACACTACCACAAATGAAAGAATCAAATCCATTTTCCAATATTGTTGTCAGTGGAATCATATAAGCAACAATTTTCCACAAATGCCATTGTAAGGATACTTCAAATAAATAAAATTAAACAATTTTCTTTTATTTTAAAACTTTACGGAAAAACTTATCCTTACAATCCACATGGAAAATTGTTGTTATCTATTCCTTAGCAATATATCAAAACTTCTTAAGCAACTGCTCAAAATTCTGATGCGATCGAAATCCACCTTCGCGATCAGAATCATCATATACTTCCTTTAAGATTTCTCTCTATTCTTTGATTCTTATAACATCAACATGTGACCCAGTCACATCATGTAATGAGGATCTCAGAATAGAACTTAACAGAGTTAGATAATGGGCTCTACCTGATGTAGAGTCAAACTTATTGACTTTAACATCCTTAGGTAAATTTGGCAGCTTTGAAATCAACGCCCCTTCCTTTGGCAAAATAAACATATGGACCCTTTGGTAATGGGACTATCTCAGACTTAGCCTTTCTCTTTACCATTTGGTCAACAAGGTTGACTATGGCCAATCCCTTTCCATTGGGAAGAGAATGCTTTTTCTGGATTTCCAGTGTCACCATTGTCACTGTCCATAAAGTTTTTTTTTTGGAAGTTGATGTTCTAATCAAATTTGCTTTACTATCGTTCCAAATCATTGTTGATTCAGAAGCACCAAGCAAATAGATATGATCATTAAGGTTCATGTCATAGTCTGTTTCTTAGTAGTCCCAAAGGAACTCACTATGTGACTTAGAAAGTGATTTAACATCCAACTTTCTCAAGACTTTGACACCCAACTCTCCCGGCTTGTCAATATGTGACTTCATCTCTAAGATGTGATCACACATAGACCTTGCTTGCCATTAGGGCTTGAGTGACCTTGAACTTGTAGGTTAGGGAGAATAATTGGAGGAGGTGGAGGAAGAGAAGTATGACTTCCATGAGCCAAACTCGGGAAGTCATATTCATTAGGAAAGCTTGGTTTGGGAAGATCATTGTTGTCTAAACCAGACATCAACAATGGGAGAAATTCACGTAAAGTTGATTTAAGTCCTTAATATAACACCCAATATGATATATTAAGGCTAGGACCCAACAAACTATTTTATAACTTGGAAGAGGGATGTCGTAATCCAAGCTATAAAATATTTGAAGGTAGGTGAATGACGATTCACCAATTTCCACCAAGATAAACGAAATGTATTATTAGGTTTTAATTGGTTTTGAAACTCCTAGATTCTTTTGAGATTCATTGAACTTTTCAGTGGCATGTTTCAATCTCGAGTGTGCCCTTCAGGTTTTGTGACTGGGATGCCGAGGATCACAAAACAAGGTGTGAAGTAACCATGCAAATATACTTGGTACCCTTAATATTTACCCCTCAATCGATGTGCCGGTTAACCACATACGCTCCAACGATACTATGATAAACATTAAGTTACCCTTTGCCTACCTTGTTAAGTCCAGGTTAGTGTGCCGGTTAACCACACACGCTCCACTAACAGCTTAAACAAAGTGCAAAGTGTAATTTCATGGATTAGCACCTTATTCACATTTTCCTAAGTAACTAAGATTGGGAATTTATAAGTGTTTAGTTACTTAGTATTTATCATTATACTTATAATGAAGGGAGAATTATAGTCCTTGTCCTACCTGTTCGGCTAACGACCCTCCACCAGTCAAGGAAGCGGTGGGTGAGAGTGGACACCCATTAAACTGCCATTTTATAGGCAGTAACCTTATACCCCCCTTATAGACCGGCTTCGTGAATGAGACCTACTAATGGTAAGACGACTTGCTCTTATACATATAATATATTAAACTTTTAATATTATAATAGTATAAGGGTGTATTTTAGACATTTAAAATACTTGGTGGTTTAATCTATTAATTAAACTATACTCTTAATTTAATTAAATTTAAACCATGTCACTATGGAATTATTAATTCTCTTTTAATTAAACACTTTAATTATCTATTAATAAAGTCCATAAGAGTTAATTGAATTATTCAATAAAAACATCATAATTCCAATTATTAAATTCAAAATTAAAACCATTTAATTAATTGTTTAAGTTATGAACCCAAGAGTTTTAGAATTCAATTCTTTTTTTTATCATAAAAAACTTTTTCCAAATTCCAGAACTTGAGGGCAAGTTTTGTAACTCTTGAAAACTTTTGGATTCCATAACTTATGGAGTTAAATACTTGTTTTATGATGAAACTTTTCATGTTCCATAACTTAAGAACAAGTTATGGAATTCTTTAAAACATTAAGACCAAGTTTTGTAACTCCATAAAAAACTTTGAATCAATTTTTTTTAAAAACCTTTTCATATCCATAACTTATGGAGGTTTCAAAAAACTCCTTAGATCAAACTTTTAAAACCAATAAAATAATCATATCATTTTATCATTTACTAAATTTGACCTAATTCAACTCATATAGAAAATGATTCAAATTTTACAAATATTTAGTTTTTCACAAAAACAAGTAATTATCTTAAAATTTGACAAACGTCATGTTTTTTTTTTCCTTTTTTTTCAACTTGAAAATAAAACATTTGCATCAATATAACAGAAAACAACCCATGGCTCTGATACCACTGTTGGGTTTTGAGCATTCTAACACTCCTATGGTGTACATGCAACCCTATAAACCTTGGATCTATGTTTTCTCTATTATACATGCAAATATTAACTATTCCAAGGTTTCATGCTAACTAGCATATTATGAAGCACCTATACTACAAAGTTCTAGTTAGATGACATACCTTTTGATGTAGCTTGATGTCTTCAAGCTTTAAGAGCTTAGCCCCAATAGTGTGGAAGCCTCAAATGGAATCACAAATCACCAAAACACCTTGGAAGAACTTGAGAGAATATGTATGCACACTAAAATCGGCCCACTCTTATTTTCACACATTTGTGCCAATTTTGTGAGCCAAGGACCCCTTTATATATTATGGAGGATTAGGGTTACATCCATGTAAACCCTAATACCCATGACCTTTCATTTACATAGGATCCATGGGTTAAAAGCTCCATGGACCATCCATGAAAGCTTAGCCCAACCTAAATGAACTTGGCCCATTCCATATATATAAGAGTCCATATTTAATTAGTTCTTTTTGATCACTTAATTAATTCTAAATTAATTCTTGATCAATACTAATTAAATAATATGATTCCATATTAATATATTAGAACTTATAATATATTAATATAAATCATAAATATACTATTCTCAAAAGACTATCCATATAAATTGTGCCGGTGAAGTGCAACCCAAATGGACCATGCCGGGTCGGGTCAAGTACATACCAAATATATTTATGGACTTAGACATTAATCCAACACATGTGGCCAACCTCGCCCCAATAGACTGGGGTGCGACATCTCCGCCCATAAAGAAGCTCGAAAGGCGGAGCACCGATGCTGGAGTGAAAATTGTTGTTGTAGGAGAACTCAGCAAGAGGTAGGTAGGAGTCCCATCTCCCACCAAAATCAATAATGCAAGCTTACAACATATCCTCAAGGGTCTGAATGGTCCGCTCAATCTGGCCGTCGGTCTGCAGATAGTAAGTTATGCTGAAATGCAGCCTCGTGCCCAGTTCCGCATGAAACTTCTGCCAGAATCGGGAGATGAACCGAACATCACGGTCTGAAACAATAGAGACTGGAACCCCATGGCGAGCAACGATCTCACGAATATACATATCGACCAACTTCTCGGCCGACGAGCTCTCCTCAATTACCAGAAAGTTGGCACTCTTGGTCAATCGGTCCATGATGACCCATATAACATCAAATCCCTTTGCCGTCTTCGACAACTTGGTGATGAAATCCATCGAAATCTGCTCCCATTTCCACATGGGAACCTCCAGAGGCTGCAGCTTTCCATGTGGCCTCTGATGCTCGGCCTTAACCATCCTGCAGGTCAAGCACCTCTCGACGTACCAGACGATCTCCCTCTTCATGCACGGCCACCAATAACTCAACCTCAGGTGCCGATACATCTTGGTGGCCCCCGGATGGATAGAAAAGTGTGACTTATGAGCCTCCTCCAGCACAATCTGCCTGACCCCACCAAACACATGAACCCATACCCGACCGCAACGGGTCAACAAACCACGACTATCCAGAACAAATCTAGTAATCTCACCGCTGATCCTCTCAATCTTCCAATTCTCCTCTCTAACACCCTCAGACTGAGCCTCCCTAATCAAACTCACAAGCGGAGAATCCACATATATCATCATACATGAAACCAAAACAAAAGATCCAGCCGACTTACGGCTCAGGGCAACCGCCACCACATTCGCTTTACTCGGATGGTAAAGGATCTCGCAGTCATAATCCTTGACTACTTCCAGCCACCTGCGTTGCCTCATGTTTAGGTTAGGCTGATCTATAATATGCCTTAAACTCTTATGGTCCATGCGGAGAGTACAACGGACCCCATAAACGTAATGTCTCCAAATCTTGAGGGCGAAATCCACCGCCCCCAACTCAAGATCATGTGTGGGATATATCATCTCATGCGACTTCAACTGCCGTGAAGCATAAGCTATCACTCGTCCTTTCTGCATGAGGACTGCTCCCAAGCTGGTGATGGATGAATCACAGAAAACCACAAAATCCTTAATTCCCTCCGGGAGGGTCAAAACTGGGGCCTCTCAAAGTCTCTGCTGAAGAGTCTCAAATGCGGACTGCTACTCAGGGCCCCATCGGAAATCCACCCCCTTCCTCGTCAGACGAGTGAGGGGTACTGCAATCTTGGAGAAATCCTGAATAAATCTATGATAGTGCCCTGCCAAACCCGTAAAACTCCTGATATCCGAGCGAAACTTTGGAACCTCCCACTGCATCACTGCCTCGATTTTAGCTGGATCGACCAAAATCTCGTCTTGGTTAACGAGGTGTCCAAGGAGCTGAACCTCTCGTAACTAAAACTCGCACTTTGAAAACTTAGCATAAAGCCGTTCTTGCCTCAAAACCCCCAAAAGCTCGCGGAGATGCTCCTTTTGCATAACCGATTCATCAAATCCATAAATATCGCAGGCACATTGGTGAGCCCGAATGGCATCACCACGAACTCGTAATGCCCATAACGAGTCTGGAAGACGGTCTTCTCCACGTCCTTCTCCCTCACCCTGACCTGATGGTACCTAGACCTCAGATCAATCTTGGAGAACCAAGATGCTCCCTGCAACTGATAAAAGAGATCATCAATCTGTGGAAGGGGATAACGGTTCTTCACCGTTGACTTGTTCAGCTACCTATAATCAATGCACATCCGGTATGAACCATCCTTCTTCCTGACAAATAGAATCGGCGATCCCCACGGAGAACTGCTCGGACGGATGAACTACTTACCTAGCAGTTCCTGCAGCTGAAATGACAGCTGCTGCATCTCAGGAGGTGCCAATCGGTACGACGCCTTGGCAATAGGGGCCGCACCTGGCACAAGGTCGATCCTGAACTCGACCTGCCTCTCAGGAGGCACACCGGGTAACTCCTCCTGGAATACATCAGTGAACTCCCTGACAACTGGAACATCAGCAACTGACACTTGATCCCCAACCTGCGTGTCCACCACATAAGCCAAGTAATATGCACACCCGTTCTGAATACACTGCCGAGTCGTGGCTGCCGAACAAAATCCTGAACCTTACCTGGTGCCCCCTGCATAAATAACTATTTCTCCCCCACTTGGGGTTCGAACTACCATGCGCTGACCCTTGCAGTCGATCATGGCATCGAAACGGGTCAGCCAATCCATACTCACAATCACGCAGACATCCCCCATGGGAATATGAATCAAATCGATCGGAAAGGATACCCCGAAGATCTCCAGCACGCAACCCTGATAAACCGAAGAAGAAGAAACCGCGTGTTCGTTGGTGATAGAAACTCACAACGGGCACTCCAACTCCCCTATGGGCAAAGAAAACTCCTTACTGAAATACCGATAAACAAAGGACCGACTTGCACCCGAGTCAAACAACACTAAAGCAGGCAGGGAGTTCACTAGAAATGTACCTACCAAAGGTAAAAACAAATAAGCATAAAACAAATATAATCAATAAGATAAGGGATAGAAACATACAAGTCACAACATTTGGTGCTGTCCTGGCCTCCTCGGCAGTGAGCTGGAAAGCACGACCTCGAGCGCTCGGGGGATCCGCCCTACCCTGACTCCTGTCAGTGATCCTCAAAGTAGCCGGTGCTAGAGCCTGCGCCAGTGCGGCAACTAACAACGGACACTGGGCCTTCATATGGCCCACCTGATCACAATGGTAACAAAGTCTGATGCCAGAAGTTGGAGTCTACTACCGACAATCCCCTGCAATGTGGCCCTGCTTGCCACATTTGTGGCAACCCAAAGAAGACTGAAAAACACCATCATGTCCCTTGACACACTTCCCATAAGTGTCACCCCTCTGACTCCCTGACCTGGAGTCAGCGGCCCAGCACCGCTTCGGCGTAGGCTGCGACTGCGTCGGGGCCGGTCTTGACTCCCGAATCTGCAACTCAATCTCAATCTCACGCCGCCTGGCGGCCTCCTACATCTCCAACAATGAACTGTAGTGTTGAGTAGAAACAAATTGTCTGATCTCTGTACTGAGCATGCTCAAGCAACGAGTCATTTGAGCCTGCTCAGATGCAACAAACTCAGGGAAAATATTGCTCTCTCCGTAAACATCTTGGTGATCTTTGTCACTGTCTCAGAACCCTGTCTCAAATCTAGATACCCCTGCGCTAACCTCTCACGCTCAACCAGCAGGACATACCGGGAGCAAAACATCTCATAAAACTGCTCCCATGACACAACAACTCTCTGCTTAACAGAATAAGAACTAGTAGCGAGCCTCCACCAATCCTTCGCTCCGAACCTCAGAAGGTTCAGAGCGCACCTGACCTTCTGATCAGCAGGGCATAAGCAAGTGAAGAAACAACCCTCCATATCATATAGCCACGCCATGGCTATAACCGGGTCCTAAACTCCGTCGTAATTCAGGGGCTTCATATTATCGAAGTCTCGATACTGAAAGACCCGCCCTATCCCAACACTTGCAGCCGCCACGGCTGCGGAGGCTGCGGCAGCAGCCGTCTCAGAGTTGGTTTCATAGAGATCATCAAATAACTCCATCACCATTGTCTTGATAGACCCGAACATCTCTGGGATCTGACCCCGGACAATAGAAACCACCTCCCCACGGATGATCTCCTGACGCGGTCCTCTGACAATGCTGGCCCACCCTGACTGCCAGCTCCCGATCCCGACCCGGATCCGATCTCAACTCTCCTAGTAGTCACCATACTAAAAATAAACCAGGAACATATCAAATAATCCACATATCATAACAGGGAACCAAATCCCATGAAGCCCTAGGGGTTGTGACTTCCTTGCTACGCGTACGGGTCCTGTGCTTTCAGTAGTACGGGCCCATACTACTTTCCACACCTAATCGTATTTGTCTCAAGGATCATCACAGCGCCCTAACAATACTCATAAGCATAGACGAAAAATTAATCCTCACTCCCTATAGGAAAAACTAAACATCTCACAACTGGCCGGCTGACCCCACACGACTCGCCCATGAAACTTCCACCAACCCTGTAGCACTCGTGCATGCTAGCCATACATAACACTGGACCCTATAGACATTTGAATATTTGAGCCTACCCTAAGCCCTTCATCAAACAAGAACAGGAAATAAGGTCAATTCAAACATTCTCAGGCTATAAGATCTTAGTTATATATAACCATGATGGATACACTAAGCAACTACAGTAATGACGTCAATTCCATAAATGAGAGGTCCTAGGCTATCAAACATCATATAATCAGGCAATTCTATCATGAAATTCCTGAAGATCCCTAGCCTATCACAAGCATGTTGTTCTAACATAACACAATATCAAACAATAGTATGGTATTTTGGGGTCTACTTACTGGCTCCGGCTGATCGTACACATTGCATCCTCCTCGAGTATTTTGAAAACCATTTGAAAATCATTTTTGAAAATCTTTTCCTTAGTTTGAGACTGGATTCACACGAGTGTTACTCCAATTCACTCAAACCAAGGCTCAGATACCAACTTGTAACATACGAAAATTATTGAAAAATTTAAACTTTTAAAACAAACGACAAACCAACATTGTTTATAAATTGTTTTCAAAATAAGTTCCATATCAGGGAAATCCTAAAATCGTAAAATAAAATACGACGAGGTGCACAATCATGCCTTCTCCTTCCTGCAATCTTCTGAAGTACCTGAAACATAATCCAAAACTGTAAGCCCAAAGCTTAGTGAGTTTCCCCCAAAATACCAATACATAAAAAATAGCACAAAATATAATAACAGCATAATATGGGCCCAATCAACCATCGGGTTGGAATACCCCAGGCCCCTCAACCATCTGGTTAGAATGCCGATATACTATGGGTCCAATCAACCATCGAGTTAGAATACCCCAAGCCCCCTCAACCATCAGGTAGGAATACCAACATATTATGGGTCCAATCACCCTCGGGATGGAATACCCTAGGACCTCAACCATTAGGTTGGATTGCCCCGGCATATTGCCTTATGCACAAAGCAGTGAAGCCTCATCCACCAATCAATCATGTCCACATAATACATATAACCATACTAATAACCAGCTAGCAAACAAATAAACAGATCTTACATATCACAAACATAGCATCATCCTAACTTCCAGAATACTGATCTACCAGATCACTATAGCATAACATGTACAACGGGATATCAATCCAAGGGCCAGCATTGGTGCCTTCGACCCGCAAGTACAGTGAGAAAAACTCACCTCACAAGTAGTGCTGAACTGATAAGATCCAACTCCCAAACTTAGCTCCGGACTCAAATGCCTACAATCACCATGTGACCATTTCTATCAAAACCCCGAATTACCAAAAAGTCCCTCAACAATCAAACTTAGTCAACCAAGGTCAAAGTCAAAGTCAACAGTCCATGTTGACCCAACTCGTCGAGTGCACATCTTGGACTTGTCGAGTTCTACAGAACTCAGAAAGTCGGGAAAACCCTAGCCAACTCACCAAGTTGTCTGGACAACTCGCCGAGTTTTCCTTAATTTAACACATACAGTTGATTCCTCGATTTCAGGGACTTTAAGGCTCAGATCTAAACACCAAATGTGTCTAAAAGGATAAAGTTTCTAACTTTATCCTTTGGGACTACTCCAAATTCTCAAAAACCCTTCCATAAGGCTTGAAAACTCAAGGGCTTAACCATTAAGCACAAAATCCTCGCAATCTAGAAGCCAACTTAATCCAGGAGAGATTCTAGCCTCAAAACATCCCAAAGGTGGGTGCTTTATATACATGCATGTCCAATGCATGTCTTGAACCAAAAAGGGGAAATATGACCTAAACTCCATGCATGGGATCAAAACTTGGAAAAGGACCAGATCTAACCCACTCCAAGGTCACCTTGACCTGGGGATTCATAAAGTTGCAAACATTATGAAGCCCATCCATTGCAACACCCAAGAATAAGGAGGAAAAAGGACCAAACTCAAGATCTATCTATATAGATAGATAAAAATTCGGATCTTGAATACTTACAATGGTCCAAAGAGTTCCAAACTACAAATATGAGTGTAGCTTGCTAGATCTTTGCCTCCTTCCTTCAATCTTCTTCTTCTTTACTCAAAAAAGGCACACAGTAACTCACACAATGAGGTGGAATGAAGATTAGGGTTTACAAGGCCGATATTAGGGTTTGGAGGCTGATAAAAGATCAACCTCAAGGACTTAAGGATGTTATATAGGGTGAAAACCCTAAAATTTAGGGTTTCTCATTCAGCCTCAAATTTGTCGAGTTTTCCTCTCCAACTCGTCGAGTTGGTCCAAAAAGATGTGCGGCCCAAAGTCGTTCAACACGTCGAGTTGAGGCCATCAACTCGACGAGTTCCAAGGGAATCTTGTCTTTTGAATAATAAATCTCATACCTGCGAATCAGGATGTTACACATGGGGAGCATAAAGGTTGTGCTCAAGACTACAAATTTGATACAGTAGGTACATGTGTAAGGGTCGAATTGTTTTAATTAGTCGAAATGTATTTTGAACTCTTCGAATGTTTTGTAATGTATTTTACTAGGGCGCTTTTATTCGAAGCTTAAGTGTCTATGCCTTAGTATATTTTTTGTACGCTTTCTGTTCCCTATAAATAGGGTTATTTACTAGAGTTAGACAAGAGTTTTTACAGACCTGTCTATTGTACTCTGTAACATTCGAAAGCGTAGTAGAGCTTAAACAAGATCATATTTATATCCGGTGTTCAATCTCACAATCTTACCTAAATTCATACTCTGGTTAATTCAATACTCGATTCTTTGATTAATCAATTGGTATCAGAGCAGGAATCACATCTGTGACCTGATTTTCATTCATTCAAAAAGTTTTTGAATCAAATTTTTGGTTCAAAAGTTTCCGCACTTTTTGATCGTGAAAAATTTGTCTAGATCTTAGTCTGTGATTTGATTCTGCATTTGAATTGTTGAATCGAGTGTTCTTCTAGCAATTTCGATTTGATTCAACTAGTTTGATTTCAAATTTCCAAATCTTCTTAAGAATTTTCAAAATCAACTTCCGTACAACAATGGCGAGTTTCAATCTCAATTCGATGACCTCGTTTTCTCATCTGTTAGGATCATCAACCAAAATTCCAATGTTAATCCCTGAATACTATGATCAGTGGGCTGATCGTATGCAAGATTATCTAAATGGTCTTGATGAAGAATTATCGTCATCTATCAATGGAAATGTCAATGTTCCAGTGAATGTTCAACCAATCTGATCTTCTTCCACAAGTTCAGATGTTGATAATCAAACTGATCGTCTGAAGAAACTGGAGAAGAGGTGTTTGAGGGAACTGCGAGGTGCTTTACCCCCAGTTGTGTACAATTACATTAGGAGTTGTACAACTGCAAAGGAGGTCTGGAACAATCTGAAAGATAAGTTTCAAGGAAGTGAGAAGACGAAAATCAATTCAGTCAAACAGTGTTTGGTTGAGCTGAAAGATTTCAGACAAAAAGAAGGTGAAACAATCAAAGTCTACTATGATCGACTGAACGAGTTAATCTATCGTCGTAATCGCTATGGAATTGCCAGGACTTCAATGGAATTCAATCTCATCTTTGTGATGGGTCTTCGAAAAGAATGGAGAAGCGTAAGTATGATGGTGAAGAATCAGCAAAGTTTTGATACATCAACTCTCAATGATTTGTACAATCAGTTGAAAACACACGAAACTGAGGTTAATGAAATTGCTGAAGAGACGAAGCTGAATTTGGGAGGTCCAATGGCACTTGTATCAAAGATATCTGAGAAAGAAGCAGAAAATGGTGATTCTGAGGAAGAAGAAGGATTCATCATGAATTCGGATGATGAGGCAATAGCTTTTTACTCGAATAATGGGGTTAAGAAGTTTTTCAAAAAGCCGTTCAATCCGAAAACTAAACTTGCTGAGGTAAAAGGAAGTGATGTGAGTAAAACTGCTGATGAGGAGAAAAAGAAAGTTGAGAAGAAAGATTCGAAAATGTCTGAAGGAAAGATTGAGAAAAAGCTGAAAGGTGATGCTGGAATAGATTGTCATTATTGCAACGGTGCGAATCATCTTGCGAATGACTGTATGCTTCGAACGAAGGATGAGAGGAAGAATAAAGTCAAGGATGAGGCGTATTATGCAGACAGACTTGAGGAGGTTCGTGTGAAAGCCAAGAATTTGTCATTGGTTGCAAAGGGTGAACATGAGGATGAAGATGGAACTTATCAAATCTGGTCATCCGGATTAGACGATGAAGAAATGCGAAATCCAACACATGGAGCGATGTATGCGAAAATAGAGTAGGATTCAGATGATGAGGAATTCGAAGTGAAAGGACGATGCTTCGTATCCAAAACGGCAGACAAATCTCCAATGACAACAAAGGTACGTAAAATTCTCGAAGCTTTTAATATTCCTACACATGTTTATGATTATGAACTAATATCTTTTGATGAGACGGTTACTTATTTTGATTCAATTGTTGTGTCTGCTAGCAATGAGGCCAACAAATTGTCCATGGAGTTATTAGAGACCAAAAAGAGATTAGACTTGAAAATAAGCAAAATTGAATGTTTGGAATTACAAATAACAAATATTATGTGTGATAGGGATACTTTATCAAATGAAGTCAAACTTTTGCTAGCACAAAGAAACATTTATTGTAATTTTGCAGAAAGACTTTATGGCAAATTAACTGATTTACATCATTCATGTGACATAAGTAAAGAGCAACATAGAAAATTACTTCCTTTTCTAGCATTCGAAAGAGCTAAGGTAGATAATATTTCGTATGATTGTGAGCAAATAATAGCTGATTTTGACAAAGTTCCTGATGATAGATATAAATATGGAATTGTCAAAATTGATGAATGTCTTGATGCAAATGAATTAGTTAACATCGTGAATGATACTTTAACTAAATCTGAACAAATTCAAATTTTGAAAAAGACTGAGAATTCAACATCTGATTCTCAATCTAATTTTGCTGATATTGAAGATAATTCTAACAATATTAGTGAAATAAGTGAACTTGAAGATGTTGATTGTTCTCAGTTGTCTGTTGTTAATGTTGCATCAACATCTAAAGGGAAAGAAAAGGTTAAGGATTTGATGGTTGAAAATAAAACTGATATACCCTCAACTTCGAAAGTTTATGATATAAACTTCGTGGATCTCAAAGACAGTCAAACTGATGATAGTGATGATGAAGATGAAGAGAAAATTTCGAAGGAAAAGAAATCTTCAAAGGAAGAAGAAACTCCTCGAATAGTGGTTGATCAAGTGTATGGTGATACACAAAAGTTCGAAAAAGTAATGAATGAAAAAGGTGAACACTATCTTGAAACGAATACAGTGGTTTATCCAAATTTCAAGTGTACAGATGATGTCATTTTTCCAAATCAAGTTTTCGTAAATACTGGAAATGTTGAGAAAATCAAACGAGAATTAAAGAAGTTAGTTGAAGAGGATAATTCAAAAACAACTGATGAAGGTTTTTTCGCAAATCAAAGCACAGTTGAAAACAACTTAACAAAGAATTCGTATGTGTTTCAACGTCAAAAACCACAAAGAAAATGGGTTGAAAAATCAAAAATTGAAAAAGAGAATTCAAAACAAGTTGAAAAGGAAAGTGAAAAAGCTGTCAAACTAAACTCCAAGGAATTTAAAGATCAAATTGACAAATTTTCGAAGGAAAACAACGTTTCAAAAAGACAAGCAAGAAAGAAAATATTTTGGCAAAATGTTGAGTCTCAAAAGGTGTATGAATCACATTCACCCAAAAATGTTTTCAAAGCTTAAAATTCCTCTTTTTCAACAAAACCTCAACATTCATCTCAATCAAATCATTCAAAGTCTGAAGTGAATAAACAACCAAGGTTTTCGAAAGTTTCAGAAACTAATATTTCAAGAAAATTTTCAAATAACTCAAATCCAAATCAAAAATTTCTTCAAAGTCAACATTTTAATTCAACAGTTGATACATCATATGCTCAATCTTTTATAACAAAACCAAAAGTTGATTTTGTTCCTCAAAAGCCAAATTTTCCAAATCACTCGAAGAAAGAAACTATGAAAATTTCACGAGAAAAAGGAATGACTTCAAGGAAAAACATTGATCATTGGCTTGAAGGCAAAGGAAAGATGTATCAGTCGAATACATTTTCAAAGGAGAAAATTCAAGAAGCTTATGAGAAGTATGTGAATACTTCATCAAACGGCAGTTCATCTTCTAAGGATTCGAACATTTCAGTCAAAGCTTGGAAACCAGTAATAAAAGCAAAGAATGTTCATTCACAAACTCAGAATTCGAAGGGTATTGTCAGTGAACAATCGAAACCATCAAAAACTTATGTTTCGGTTCCTTTAAATGAAGATGTAAACTTAATTGATAGTCTCAAAACCAAAGTTTGTGATTGGGTTAAAAGTTCTTCATTTCATTCGAAATTGAAATCTAATTTCCAAGGACCCAAAAAGCCTTGGGTACCTAAATTTTTCCATTGATTGTAGGTACTATGTGACGAGCAATATGATAATAAATGGTACATTGATAGTGGTTGCTCTCGTCATATGACTGGGAAGAAGGAGAATTTACGTGATTTTCGAAGTCTAAAAAATGTTGTAGTTGTGAAATTTGGGAACAATCAAAAATGTCAAGTCAAAGGATATGGGAAGATCACGAACGGACAATTTACAGTGAATCGTGTGGCGTATGTTGAAGGTCTTCAACATAACTTGATAAGTGTTTCCCAACTTTTTGTGGGCACTGGCAATCAAGTTCTTTTTAACGAAGAAGGAAGTGTTATTTCGAATGTCAACACAAAAGAAGTGTTACTGAAATCCAAAAGGAAAGGTGACATGTTCACTTTGGAAATCAATTCGATAGTAGGGAAACCTGCTATATGTCTTCTTTTGAAAGCAACATCAGACTTAAGTTGGCTTTGGCATTAAAGACTCTCTCAACTCAATTTTCGAAACATCAATAAACTAGTGGTACAAGATTTGGTAAGAGGTTTACCTGTACTTAAATTTGACAATGATTCTTTATGTGCAGCTTGTGAAGTTGGAAAACAACATAAACAAGGTCATCCAATTACGATTGATTCGAAAATTGTTGCACCTTTGGAGCTCTTACATATTGATTTGTTTGGTCCTTCAACCGTTTCAACTCTCAACAAGAAAAGGTACATTTTAGTTATTGTTGATGACTTTTCCAGATTTACGTGGGTTTATTTTCTCAGGCTTAAATCCGAAGTTGCACAAATCATGATTAACTTTATCAAAAAGATGGAAACAACATTAAAGAAGATTGTTCGAAAAATTAAGAGTGATCATGGAACGGAATTTAAGAACAAGGTTCTTGATTCATTTTTGGTGGACAAAGGAATTTCGCATAACTTTTCATCTCCATACACACCACAACAAAATGGTGTTGTTGAACGAAGAAATAGGTCTCTATGCGAAGCGGCAAGGACTATGTTGGTATATGCGAATCTTCCACAATACCTTTGGGCTGAAGTAGTATCCACCGCATGTTTCACTCAAAACAGATCTTTCATTCATCGTCGTTTTAACATTACTCCATATGAAATTCTCAACAATCGAAAACCTAACGTCAAATTTTTTCATGTTTTCGGATGCAGGTGCTTCATTATGAATCTCAAGGATAATCTTACGAAATTTCAAGCTAAAGCAGATGAAGGGATTTTCTTGGGATATTCGCATAATTTAGTCGCATATCGTGTGTTAAACAAAAGAACACGAAAAGTTGAAGAAACTTTTAATCTTACATTTGATGATTACTACATTAGACAAACTACAATGCAGTTTGAAAATCATCCTATTCTGAAAAACATTCAAGATGAATCTAAATCCTCACAAACATTAGATATTGATTATGATTTAATTTTTGGAATTTCAGATCATGTTGTTGATGCTGAAATAAATGCAAACGATAATCATTTCTCTGAACTAAACCTGAAAATGTTTCGATTGTCGGGTTAAAATGGATTTATAAAAATAAAACCGACAAAGATGGAAATATTGTTCGAAACAAAGCTAGACTTGTTGTTAAAGTTTATTCTCAACAAGAAGGAATCGACTATGAAGAAACTTTTGCCCCTGTCGCAAGACTCAAGGCCGTTCGTATATTTCTGGCTTATGCAGCTCACAAAGATTTTGATGTTTATCAAATGGACGTGAAGTGTGCATTTTTAAATGGAGAGCTTGAAGAAACTATTTATGTGGAACAACCCCCAGGTTTTACTAACGAAGAATTTCCAAATCATGTTTATATTTTAGATAAGGCAGTTTATGGTTTGAAACAAGCACCTCGAGCATGGTATGCAACTCTTACTTCATTTTTGAAACAATCTAAATTTAAACAACGATCTGTTGATCCCACATTGTTTCGAAAGAAAGTTGGGGATCATCTAATGCTTGTTCAAATTTATGTTGATGATATTATTTTTGGCTCAACTAACCCTGCTTTATCTAGAGAATTCGAAGATTTGATGAAAAGTAAGTTCGAAATGAGCATGATGGGAAAAATCAATAATTTTCTTGGTTTGAATATTCGTCAAAGCAGAGAAGGAATTTTTATTAATCAAGAAAAATATACAAAGAATCTGCTAGAGAAGTTTGGATTGACGAATAGCACAAAGTTACGAGTTCCAATGGCAACTGGAATAAAGTTGGCACCTTCGTTAGATAAACCTGCAGTTGACTTAACTCTTTATAGGAGCATGATTGGTTCATTACTTTATCTTACAGCAAGTAGACCTGATATCATGTTTTCTGTGTGTAATTGTGCAAGGTATCAGTCTAATCCACGAGAACCACATCTCACTGCTGTTAAGAATATATTTTGTTATCTTAAAGGAACAATTTCGTTAGGATTGTGGTATCCTTCGAAAACTGGGTTCTTTGTACAAGCATATTCGGATGCAGACTTGGGTGGGTGTAATCTTGATCGAAAAAGCACAAGTGGTGGATGTCAATTTCTAGATGGCAAATTGGTGAGCTGGCAATCGAAAAAGCAAACATGTGTATCCATTTCAACAGCTAAAGCAGAATATGTGGTTGCTGCTGCTTGCACTTCACAAATTATATGGATTCAAAGTCAATTGCATGATTATGCAATCAATATGAAAAAGATTCCATTATATTGTGATTCTCAAAGTGCAATAACAATTTGTCATAATCCTGTGCAGCATTCGAAGACTAAACATATTGCACTTCATTATCATTTCATCAAAGATCACGTGGAGGATGGAAATATTGAAGTACATTTCGTGAAAACAACTGATCAGTTAGCTGATATTTTCACGAAACCCTTAGATGAAAAATCTCTTGTGAAAATAATAGAAGGGCTTGGAATGATCGATGGAAATTCTGTTCCATGCGAAAAAGGAGAATGATGGTTGACAAGGAATGAATCAGAGGCGTTGAATAAAAGACAATACAAAGTCATTCAGCATTCAGAGGTTACTATTCATAGTCAATGCTTCAACCCCTTCGAATTCGTAAATTTATCACTAAATTTAAGGGTTGATTCAGAGGTTACTGTCCATAGTCAACACTTCGACCCTTTCGAATTCGTACATTTGTCACTTATCAGAAATGATAAAATTTCGTGTTTTTTGCAACAAGTACAGTATATTTTCATTTTCGAAAAATTAAAAATCCAAAAAAAATTTCTGTTATTTTGTCATTTCATTTTCGAAAATTCAAAAATCCAAAAAGATTTTCGTTTGTTTTGTCATTTAATTTTCGAAAATTCAAAAATCCAAAAAGATTTTCGTTTGTTTTGTCATTTAATTTTCGAAAATTCAAAAATCCAAAAAGATTTTCGTTTGTTTTGTTATTTAATTTTCGAAAATTCAAAAATCCAAAAAGATTTTCTTTTGTTTTGTCATTTAATTTTCGAAAATTCAAAAATCCAAAAAGATTTTCGTTTGTTTTGTCATTTAATTTTCGAAAATTCAAAAATCGAAAAAGATTTTCATTTGTTCTCTCTTTACTTTCGAAAACTCAAAACAACAAAAAAAATATTTTGATTCTTATTTCTTTTTAGTATTTTGTTGCAGATAATCATGAAGATACAGAGTGGATTATGCTTGCAGTTCTAGGGTCAGGTACATTTTTCGTATGAATCGATAAATTTTTCATCATTTGAACTAGTTAAGTTGTCCCTAGAAACATGCTGCTGCATGTTGTCCAAAAGCCTCCAATGACTCAATGTGTGTGTACGAAAGCCTTAATGAAATTGTTCATACGAAAATTTCTTCCCAAACAGGCTTATATTCACATTAGTCTCTGAGCTACCTGACTCTTATCAAAATGAGTTAAGAGTTTACTATTAGGTCCAAAAATAACAGAGGTACTTTTCGTGTCTTACATCAATCTTTTTCACCTATAAAGTTCTTACACGATCACACACGAAGACATATGTCCGAGAGGTCTCTGATCAAACCCATCGAGACTTAGACATATCAAAAATTTGTGTTTATGATCTGACATCATGAGACCGTGATGAAAGTGAAACCCAATTTTCACCATGCTTTTAAGGAATTGACGGGGAAAAATGTTCCAGATTTTCACGAAACATATGTTTCAGTACCAAAATTCGAAACTTCAAATCATATTTATTTCAAATGAGTGGTCTTGATCAAACATTCGAAAACCATGATGTTGTTACCCAACAAGATCCAGCACAAATTTTTTTTCTTGAAAATGATTTCTGTGTGAGTTTCATTCGAAAATCCATGTCACTTAAAATTTTCCAAATCACACTTGTCAATGACTACACTGGTTAAACAAGTAACTTCTGTTACAATTTCTCACCTTATGTTTAGGATGATATGTAACGAAATTTTTTTCCTACCCACGAAGCATTATAAAAGAAACCCTTCGATACTTATCAACAAGTATTCGATTGTAATTCACGGGAGCCCACACAAGCTATTGATCATTTCTCTTAATGATTAATGAAGTAATCTTTGCCCGGGATTTCATCTGCTTTTGTATCAATTGTTTGACATCACAATATCCCAAATTTTTCTTATCTTTGTTTCTCGTCTACATTCTTTGGAACACTGCACTCACGAAATCCTTGAGGTTCTGAGTAATACCAACTCAGGCTGATGATTTCAAACATCTGGTATATGACTTCGCTTTTCATCCCAAAAGTGAAAGAGCCTTGCTTCCATACGAAGGGCTCTGACGGTTACAATCATCATGGGGATAACAAGACAGGCTGTTTATAAATGACGTATTGTATTCTGTCTGTTTTTCAAGGCGATGTGACAGCTACTTTTTGACGCATGGCTACTTTTACGCAGTAATAGTCCGATTTTCAAGGTGCCACGTCGGATATCATTAAATACCTATCCCGCTTCAAATTCAAACTTCACAGTTACATATAAAAGGGCATTCAAGGGTTCATTATTAGTTTACGCGATCAAAAAGAACAATTCCCAAATTCTCTGATCTTCAAAATCTTCAAACCCTAACAATGGCGACTTCTGCTCATGTTGATTCTCATACCACTGAAGATGCCTCTTCATTACCAATAATGAAGATTCAAGCATCAAACTATCACTTGGAGGGTGATGTTTCTCAATACCCGGAAGAATTAAAGATGCTAATCGTTGCCTTGAAGAACTCTGTTTTATCTAAGGCAATGTTCTGTTCATTCTCTGTTCCAATGTCCTGGCTTTCTCAAGCAGGATCAACTACTGCTTACAACAAAGCTTCTGATACGATTACTTTTCATCTGGTGAACGACAAAAAGGTCAGGCTATCCAAGAAACTCTTTTGTCAAATTCATGACATTCCGAATTCACCTCCATATGTTGCTTTCACATTCCCTCAAATCGTTAACATGTTTAATGAGATGGGATATCAGCCTCCATTGTCCAAGATCAGTGATTTTAAGAAATCTGGTCTTCCATAACTATGGAATTTCTTATTTGGAATCTTTCTAAGATGTTTAACTGGGAGAACAGTTGGTCTTGATAAAGGAAGAATGGAAGTTTATGCAATGGTTGCTGGAATTTATTATGATCTTCAAGTGGATTATTCTACACAATTATGGAAGGAATTCCAAAAGGGTGTAGAACACACGAATGCTATTCATGGTATTTTGTGTGCAAGATACTGGAGCTTGATTTTGCAATACTTTTACAGCAAGGAAGGGATTTTGGTACCCAATGATGAAGAAAGAGCCGTTTTTCAATCGTATCATTATCCGAAGGATGTCACAGATAGTGCTGAAGTTTTTCCATCAGTTGCTCGTATTCCTGATGCAATGCCTAAACGAGTTGATCCTTCGAATTCTGTCTCGGTGGCATATTTGAAGACCATTGATTCTACAGTCGAAACTGGCATTTTATTGGGAAGAGATGATAAGAAATCCAAGAAGACGAAGAAGACATAAACAGATATAAAATCTTCGAAATCTCCAAAGAAGAAGCATGAAACAGTTGAAGTGTCTGTTGCTGAAACTCTAGTGACTGAGCCTATTATTGAATAAACACAAGAGAATGTAGTTATTCCTTCGAAGACTGGAATGTTTCGAAGAATAAAAATAAATTCAACCCATAGAAGCAAGTCTCCTATACATAAAGTGGTTCGAAAACCTCAAATCACTCATCAAGGTGTTTTAATTAGAGAAGTGCCAGTACCTGTTTCTCCGGTGTCCAAGAAACGAAGGGCTGAGGATATGGCAAAACATTTGTCCAAGAAGAAGAAGAAGAAGACTCGAAAACTTGTGATTTCTACTGAGTCAACAGAAGATGATGATGAAAGAATTCCAGAAACACCAGAGTTCACTCCTCACGAAGGAAGTTCAACTCCTGAGCAGACAGTTGTCATACCACCCGAAGATTCGGTTCCCAAATCAGTTTCTGAGGAGGTACGAACTTCAGGCATCCCTGCAAACGTATCTGATACGGATGCAAATGTCAATATGGGTGATGGAGATGCGAAGAATGAAGATCCAGGTCAATCTACTTATGTTTCCTTCGAAAGTCTTGTTTCTTTACCACCATTCGTTATTCCCACTACTTCAACCACTGATTCTCCTACATTCGAACACATTATCAATCAACCATTCACTTCTATTTTTTCTTCTCAATCCACTGACACACCCAAACCGACTTCAAATGTTCAAGAAACCATTTTTATGGAGACAGAAATTGATACAGAGGGGTTTGGAGGCACGTTTGAGGAATTGGAATTTCATGATGAAGAAGAGCAGTTTCCAGATCATATATTAATGACCATGAAGCAATTTAAAATTCTGAATCAGAAGTTGAATTCGATAATTCAATCTCAAGCTGATTTGGGGGGTGGCTCATCTATTTCAAGTTTGGAGGTTGATACTATGTTGAAGATGTTCGAAGCCAGAGTTGTGAGCAAAGTATCTGGAATGCTTACTGACTCTGAATCAAGAATTTTGGAGAAAGTTGATCATAATGATCAAAATAATGAACTTCGGATCAATTCTCAAAATTCAAAGTTTACAAGAAATGTGAAAGAGTTGAAGAATGTCACAAAGGAAAGGCATGTTCTTTTTGTTCAGGAAATGAAGAAAGTAAGGGAGGATGTTAATTTGCAAATTCGTGAACTTCGTGAAGACATGCAAAAAGAAGTTGCTTCTGTTCAACAAGATTATGCATCCTTGAATCAAAAGGTTGATATAATTTGTGACGCTGTCACCAAATTTGTCAAATTGTATGAAAGGTTGAGTCCTCAACTTACTCAACATTCAACATCCGAAAGTGCAAACTTTGAGGAAGTGATTACTTTGCTCAAGGAGCTAAAATAAATTTCTGACAGGCCAGTTTCTTCTTCCCTGATAACTCCTGAATTTTTATCACAAAAGTTTATCCAATTCGAAGCCATTCTCAACAAGCAACTTGCTCCTCTCTTTCGCATATCAAGTCTTCTTCCAACAACAAATGCCCCACCTGTTTTCACAAGGGTGCAAGGGGGAGAAAGAAAAACTGGAGAGTCGAAGACTAGTGGTGAAGATGCGAAAGTTGTAGGAAAAGTTTTTTCTTCGAAGATCCCAACAACAAAGCCAGTTATAGTTTCTGCTGGGATGGTTACTTCAACAGTCGTTACAACGCTACCTATTACAAGACCTATTTCGAAAGGAATTGTAATTGGTAAATCTACGGAGACTGGTGAAAGTGGTTCGAAATCAAAAGAGGCAATTGACAATCCAGCTTTGAAAGATAAAGGGAAATCGATTGTAGTGGAATTGTCAAAAGAAGAAAAGAAGGCTGCAGCAGAAGCTAAAATCGAAAAACTGAGGTTGATTCAAAGTATTATGGCTCAGCGTGCTAGTGATCCGAAGGGAATGGATAAAGGTGATCAATCCAAACACTACAATTACGAAACAATCGAAGCCAATGTAGCATATAATCACATGTATTCGTTTGAGAAGAAACCAAAACAAAGTTATTTGGTCACGAATACTGATGCAAGTCAGCTGGATTTTCCGATAAACGAAATGATGTTCATCATGCCTCAGTTCAAAGCTGAAGGAAATTTTAAAGGAAAGGATGAAGGTACACACATGAAAATTCGTTTTCATGCTGTTCTTGCAAAAGCCCCTGGGGAAGTGTGGTCATTGATTAAAATCAAGAAAGTGATCAGTATGAAAAAGGATGTGGTATTCGAAAACACAGTCCAAAATTTCAAGTATGTGGTTGCCAGGGCAAATGGAAATATTTGTGAGTTTACAGTTGTAGATTTTCCATTAATGAACTTGTATGATCTTATACAAGTTGCATTGCTTTTAAAAGACAAATCATTTTCATACCTTTAAAACACAGAACCTGATGAATTCAAGCTTGGGGTTGCTCACATCAAGATTTTCATCGAAAATTACTATGAGTGCTTGGCTCTTACAGATGTGGAGTTAGCTACGGCTAAAGGTATGGAAATTAAACTTCCGATGGCTCCTACGAAGACTCAGGCAAAATTGAAGAAGTATGCTGATGGTGAAATTTGCTTGAAGCGTTTTGGAATGGTATTCGCAGGAAAAGACAAGGCTGGAAAAGCTAAACGATTCTTATTCCAGGCATGCGAAGTGGAGAGATATTCAACATCTCAATATACGAACTTAATTGTTCGTATGAATCATTGCAAGAAGAACAATGAAGGAGATAAGAAAGAACTGAAAAAGATTATCTCCTGGTACACGTAGATTCGAAGAGTGATGCTGTATTCCATCCAACTTCTTACTAATTGAGTATTTCGACTACGATTACAAAGGGGGAGATTGTAAGGGTCGAATTGTTGTAATTATTCGAAATGTATTTTGAACTCTTCGAATGTTTTGTAATGTATTTTACTAGGGCGCTTTTATTCGAAGCTTAAGTGTCTATGCCTTAGTATATTTTTTGTACGCTTTCTGTTCCCTATAAATAGGATTATTTACTAGAGTTAGACAAGAGTTTTTACAGACCTGTCTATTGTACTCTGTAAATATTCGAAAGCGTAATAGAGCTGAAACAAGATCATATTTACATTCGGTGTTTAATCTCGCATTCTTACCTGAATTCATACTCTGGTCAATTCAATACTCGATTCTTTGATTCATCAACATGGGATCTTACAGACCGTGTAGAGCCGTTGGAAGAGTTATGTTAATCGATATTGTTTCGATCTTGAATTCCAGATTGGGGATTATGTGCTTCTGAAGGTGTAACCTGGGAAGCGTGTCATACGATTCTAGAAGCAGAGTAAGTTGGGCCCCCAGGTATATCGGTCCATTAGAATTATTTGCTCGTGTATGGAAGGTCGCCTATCAGTTGCAACTACCTGTGGAGTTTAGTCAAATCCAGAACACCATTCATACTTCTTAGCTATAGAAGTGTTTAGATGATGATTCAGTTGTAGTTCCTTTTGAATACATTAAGATTGATGAGAACCTAAATTAAGAGGAGCGACTGATTGCGATCCTTGACAAAAAGACGAAGAGCTTGCTCAACAACATGGTGGCCTTGTTTAAGGTGTAGTAGCGGCACCGGAAGGGTTTTGAATGGACTTAGGGAACCCGAGGAGGAGATGAGAGAGCATTACCCTAAGTTGTTTACAGCTATGAACTCGAGGAAGAAATCTAGTCTATGTGAGGGATAGTTATAACATCCATATTCCAGGTAGTATTGTTTTTAGTTCTCCTGTGTCTAAGATTTAGACTAGGATGTTTTTTCTCCATACGACGTGGTGTAGTGATTTTCTTGGCATGGTGGTGACACGTCACCATGGCACAGTGGTTATTTATAAATCCCACGCATCATCGCATTACACAAAAAACCATGATTTTTGGGATTTGGGCCTTATTTAAAGAATAGGGGGGATATATTTTTTACCACCATTAACCCCCATCACTCCAGAAGCACCCCATTGAAACCCTAATTCATTTTTCTCCATTTTTGAGCTTCATTTAGTGGTTTTTGACCTTTAAAGTAAGGAGGAAGGACTTATGGAGCAAAATATTAGCAAGAAAGAACCACCCCAACCTCTTTGAGCATCTCATAGACTTTTGTAAGTCTCCAGGTCTTTAGCTTCGTCGTTACTTCCTTGTAGATCTAGGTTTTGAAGCTAGTTCTTATTGCTAGGAAGATTTGAGTGATTGTTCTAAAATTCGAGTTATTAGAAAGCAAGCTTCTAGTTACAATGAAAGTGGGAGGCACGTGGAACTTAAAGCAACTCAAGAACCATAGCCTGGTGTAGCAGGAGTTGAAACTAGTTACAACAAGGAATTTTGGAACATGAATAATAGTTATTCATAAACACATAGTTGTCTCATTTATGAGTTCTACTTGATGGTTTCTAGTAAATCCATCAACTACCAAATTGTTATATCAGATCTTGAACTTGAATAATGACTTAGATTCATGAACACTCAGATGTAATCCATGTCTAATAATCATGTATGAGCTTGATTAATATTCATCTATATAGCAAGGGTAGAAGGAGTAAGTGATTCTTTTAAAAGAATACATTACATGTATATCTGTACACATTTAGCAAGACTTGTTTTAAAAGGATTTTCTCATACTGGTGTCATTAACTATGATCTATCCTTTTTACAAGTTGCTATGATTAGATCAACATGGATATTGTTTATCATAAATACATATTCTGATCATGAGATGTGACAAATATATTTCAAGAAACACTGGTTTCTTCATAGACACTTACTTGATGTCAATATAGCTTTTCATGGACGTTTTCCTAATCCTAGTTATCCTAACAAAATGTGTAGGCCTTTAGATCCAGTTGTTGATGTATAAAGTAAACATCTCAAGAGTGGAATCATCATTTTAATATAAAAATACAAGGTTTCTTTTATATCAAAATGAAGATAACATTTATGTTTACTATGAATTAATAGAACCAATAATGATATTTCTAATCTTGTATGAATGAGATATGCTTAATCATGAGAAATTACATTCTGACTATGCAAGGATCTTTCGCCTTGACTAAAACAGTGTTTCTAAGATGAAAGATTTAGGAAAAATAAGATATATTATGGGAATGTAAAATCTATAGAGATAGATAAAGATGAATGTTAAAAGTTATAAATATTTATGCATAAGTGACAATATCTTGAAAGAGATCATGATATAATATTTATTTGGAGGACTCATAGCATTGCCACATGGAAACATTTTGAGCCTGCCTTAAAATAACCTAGCATATAGGTTTGAGCTAGATAAAATGATTTGTATTCTATTTGCTTGGTAAATTAGTCCATCATTAATGGTGTATTATGCACAAGACCAAGCATATGTTCATGCTAAGAACATATCATAAGATACTAATTATATACATGGGTAAGTCAATGGATGGCTATAATGACATTCTAAGAGGACTTAATAAAAACTAAGAGATTGTATATGAGATAATCAGTTTAGAAGAAGTTTTTTTATGTAAAGAGACACACAAGATGTATACTTTAAAAACAGATAAATATAATTATGAATTATAATTGAATTATGAATTTATTATGGTATGAAGAGTAAGTTTTATATGAATGAGGCTCAAATATAATAAAATAGCACACTCTACTACATAATTAGAATACACTACTACTTCAGAAGTTGTAATCATTATGATTGGATGAATGAGTTCATTGAAAACTAAGTTAAGTACAACCTAGAAATAT
This sequence comes from Lactuca virosa, assembly GCF_052849685.1. Classification (NCBI taxonomy): domain Eukaryota; kingdom Viridiplantae; phylum Streptophyta; class Magnoliopsida; order Asterales; family Asteraceae; genus Lactuca; species Lactuca virosa. The sequence continues at coordinate 175,203,645 of NC_136430.1, forward strand.
TTTATGACTTTAAGAGTATACTTAATCAAGCTAAGAGACTCTAAATCACATAAGAACATCAATCGTATTATCCCAAATATTTAACTATACATAGAATAAACTAAAAAATGGAGATGATAGTATTCGTATAATTCACAGTAATTAAATTCAGTCGGACTCATTAATAAAGTCTTTCCTTAATCTAAGTATGAATGGCCACACTTCATCTATAAGAGATTACTATTCTAGAAATGGGATTTGCTTTATATTTAGCATTTTTATATTGGAACATTAAAACAACAGTTGTTATACTATTTTAATATATCGGTATATGATCATCACATCAATCCTTTTTATGTTCTATTTTAACGTATTTAATCCGTGAACAATCTTATTATTTTAAAAGTTCATAGACGGTCATAATTATGGGAGAAATTATGATGTAAAACTAATATGAATTGGATTAGTTAGCTTTACCAGATGAAAGTATGCAAGTAGTCATAACGAAGATTCATAAGTACCTGTTAGAGAACTCGAAGTTAACGGGCCCACATCAGGATCACGTCATGGATCGTTTTCGTGAGTGATACTTGATAAAAGGTACTGTCTTTGTATCCTTAATACCTGAGATACGTAGTGGGACTTAAATGTATATAGTGTTATACTTTGATGTGGTTAAACGATACTCCTTAACTGGGTATTTAGAAAATCCATTTTTAGGTGTGGTGTGAACTATGCAAGAGTAGTAAGTATGCGAGTTGTTCCTCTTATGCATTGAGAACTATACATCTAACACACGTTACCCAAAGTTGAACAACAAATAAGATTGATTGTGATCCAAGTCTCGTGTTCAAAATGGTGTCTATAACAAATGGATAACTAAAACCTTATACATCAATTATATCTTTGATATTTTGGGAATTAGATGTTGACTAAAGGCATTCTTCGTAATGTGTTATTGGGGTAGTAAAATGTTGCTAGACAGTCACCACTATATATATATATATATATATATATATATATATATATATATATATATATATATATATATATATATATATATATATATATATATATATATATATCAATTTATGATGAGTCATGTGCAAGTGAGAGATTGAAAGATCTTTATGCCCAAGAGTCATTATAGAATGATATTACTAATGACATATGATCCTATAAGGACACACCTTATAGAAAGTTAATTACTACTAATTCATAATTTATTATACCAATTGAATTATTAATAAATATAATCAACACTTGTATTTACTTGGAAAAATATTATTTTATGAAAATAATATTTTACCAACATATTGGGAATTATTATTTTTAGGAAATAGTAACAAAAGAGAATAAAACTAGCTAATATTATATGTTAGAATTATTTTTATTGTGTACAAATGTTTTGGGCACTTAGAGTAACCTCTTAGTTACATACTAACTAGCTAGTTGGAGATTCAGTAAAAATCACACAAAGATCCCCTTTTTGTGTATGAAAACTATCATAATAACACATTATGTATTCATTTCTATTTAATAACATTTAAATCTAATATTAACATAACGAAACAATAAATAAAACATTAAAACATCACAATTCACAACTTAAAGAACCTAAATTCACATTATCTGAGAAAACTATCATAATAACACATTATGTATTCATTTCACAACATAACCACCGTATAACATAAGCTGTATAACATAAGCTGTAAACAACAATTTTATGCAAATAATAAAAAAAAATAGGAAAACAAACTTATATTCACAAGTTAATAGTAGTTAAAAATAAAACTAAAAAATTTAAACAAAAATTTAGAGATTAAAACATTAAATTCACGCCTTCAAATAAAATAAAAAACAATCAAAACAAAAAATCGACATATCTGGTGATGTTTTATTAAATATCGGGGAGAAATAGATAGAGGCTAGTTCGTATGGTTTCACCGGAGCGACGACGCAACAATGATGGTGGTAGTTGATGGTGGTTATAGATTTGGTCACTCAATCTCACTGTAATTCATACATGTAGAGATGTAAATAGTATATTTAAATGCAGAAATCATAAATTTGTCATCAGCAATCGTAGATCCATCACCATAGATCATAGGTCTAGACCAGAACACTTCAGATCTGAGATTCTCATTGACGACATCGAATCTCTAGCGTTTCACCAAGGAAAAATAGTGGATCTAAAGGAAAAAATCATAAATCTAGCACCGAAGATCATAGAATTTCATCATAACACTTTGCATTTGAGATTCTTGTTGATCACATTGAATGTCTAGCATTCTGCCTAGGGTAAATAATAGATCTAAAGCATAAAAGAATAGATTTGTCACCGGAGAACGTAGGTATGGAACAAAAGGAACGTAGGTATTGACTTCTTTAGATGTGTAGGGCTATGGAAGATGAGGCAGCAGAAGGAACGATGTTTAGGACATTAGCTAAAAAAGGCTAAGTCTCCGGAGAAAGTAACGAATATGGTAGATCGAGTTGTGGCCTTTGAATACTACTTTTTGTTTGATTTGTTTAAAAAGTGGTGTTATTTCATCGGTAATCGAAAGTTGTGACAGAAGAAGAGAGGTGGAGGTGGTAGGACTGTCGTCGTCTGTGGTGGAGCTGCCATAGGTAGTGGTATAGGTAATGAGAGAAGGTTTTTATTGTTAAACTAACTAGAGAGAATAACAATCACATTTGTAAATAGATATAAATACGAAATGTGTTCAAATTTTGTATTGTGTACAATCATGTCGCCCCTTTTTTAACCATTGACAGAAAAATACCTTTAACAAAACTTCATAAATGGTCCCTGTGCTTTCACAAAATCCTGAGTTTCGTCCTTAATTTTAAAAAACGTCACGAATGGTCCCTGTTGTTTCAAAACTTTTAACAAAAGGTCCTTATTGCTAACTCCGTCAAGTTTTTTCCGTTAAGTGAAGGTCATTTCTGTCATTTTACTATTACAAGGACCAGTTATGAGTTTTTGTTTTAAAAAAATAATAAATAATAAATAATTATTTTAATATTCAATAGGTCCTCTCTCTCCTCTCTCTCTCTCTCTCTCTTTGTCCCAAAAAAATCCAGGTCCTTTCTCAGTTTCTCTCTCTATACATACAAACATATAAATTTATCCATCTATGTACAGATCTCTTATGACTTACTGTTTAAAATCTGCAATTTTAGTGGTAATTTTGTAGCCTCCGATTCAAAATTTGTGGTTTTTAAGTCTTTTTATGATCTGGGTTTTCTTCCATTTTCTTTGTGATGAATTTGCAGATCTTTATCTAGGTTTCAGATCTGCAAAGAGAATTAGAACCATAAAATACACACACTGTTGATGCAGAAAAGAAGCAGTTGAAGCAGATTTAGAATAGGGCTTGTGAGTCGATTTAGCCAACACCGACACCATCATTTTATCTTATCGATTCTAATGGTTTCATTGAGTTCATCGAAGGATCGAGTTGAGACTTCCAAGACCTCAGGTGGTGCCACCTCCGGTGGTAAACCTCCATCATCAGAGAGAGCATACAGGTGTTCATCCCTAATAAAATCTATATCGAGTAGGGTTTCACCATCAATCGAACCAAAATCGATATGGGTAATCACCCAGTCCATGGTGTGGTTTTGTTCAGAAAAAAATCGGGTCTCCACCTTAGCGAGTTGTATCTCATTCGTATGATTGAAATTAGCATATTCTGCAGCGTTGACGTCAGTTTCTTGTTCGAAAGAGTCAAAAGGGTCGGGTTGAGATCCAAATTGTTTGTCTGTGGAAACCTTTATAGAAACCGGTTGTACATCCTGGAGTTGAGGGAAAGCGTGATTGAAGGAATATTGTGTAGTAGCAACGATTTATAGAGCTTCATGTTGTTATTGGTGGTGGGGGTGGGTCACCGGAGACGAGGATAGTGGGAGTTGAACCAGTTGTTCATGGATGCTCATATTGATGGTATAGATTGCAGATTTTTCCATCTTGTACTTCTTTATTGAGTAATGCATGCTTGTCGGTTGAGAGAGAGAGAGAGAGAGAGAGAGAGACAGAGACCGATTGTATATTAAAATAATTATTGTTTTTTTAAATAACAAAAACTCATAAATGGTCCCTGAAATAGTGAAATGATGGAAATGCCCTTCATTTAACGGACAAAACTTGAAGGACTTAGCAATAAGGACATTTTGTTCAAAGTTTTGAAACCACAGGGACAATCCATGAGGTTTTTTAAAATTAGGGAGGAAACTTCAAATTTTGTGAAACCATAGGAACCATTTATGAATTTTGTGAATACCTTTTATAAGGTTTTTTAAACATTTATTTGATAAATAACAAATATAACCTTAGTTTTAAGTTAAAAATAAGGGTTTCTAGAGTTATTCATCTTTTTTGGTACTTGTTTAATCTTATATATATATATATATATATATATATATATATATATATATATATATATATAAAGAGAGAGAGAGAGAGAAAGAGAGGAAAGTTCTTTTTAGAACATATATTTGTGTAAGAACCTATAAATCATAATATGAATAACATTTTTCAAAGCCAACACCACCATTGGCCTCTAAATGTTGCGTCTAAGCCAAATTGAGGAGGATAGAAAAACCACATTTTTCCCACTGAATTGAGGAGGTAAGAAAGATAACCTATGCCCCGGTAAATATCAAAAGAATCCATTTTTTGGGCCTAAACCATACCTATTCCCACTGATATATTCAGAAAATGTTAAACCAATTTAAAACCAAACAAAAGTTGATTACGTCGAATGTATAGCATTCCACCTACGGTAAATAGTAGTCAAGAGGCAAATATCGTATATCTAACTTCCTCCTATGGTAAATAGTAGATCTGAAGGCGAAAATCATAGATCTATCATAAAAGATCATAGATCCAAAACATAACAATTCAAATATGAGATCCTTATTGATGATGTAAAATGTCTAGGGTTTTTGGAATGCGATGCGGTAGAACAAATGATGCTATAGACCTTATCTAAAAAGGTGAAGTCAGCGGAAAGGTAACGAGGTCGCTTGATCAGGACAATGGTGTCCAAGTAACACCAGATCCTTGTGTCGATTTGTTTCAAAAAAGAGTTGGTATTTCATTAGTGAGCAAAGGTGGTAACAGAGGACAAGAGGTGAGGTGGGACTGTCATTGGTGGTGGTGGTGTTAATCACAAGTAGTAGAAAAAGATGAGAGAAGTTTTTTTTGTTAAACTAACTAGAGAGAATATTGATCAAAACTTAGATGTAATAAATATGAAAGGTGTTTAAAGTTTGGACTGTTCACAATCACGCCACCCCTTTTTTAACCATTCATAAAAAAAAGTGATTGGTTTTCTTTCTTACAAAAAAGAATATTTACACAACGAATTCATAATCATATTATCGGTAGGTGAAACCTAGAAGTCTATGGCTTTTTCTATAGTTATAACAACATACTTATGAAACAAAGTTTTAACCTATGTAAATTGAAAATTACAAGTTAGAATACATACCTTTTGCAAAAATTGAATATTGCAAAAAATCCTCCAGAATTCTTCCTTGAAAAGCAAGCACCAATAATGTGGATGTCTCTAACGGTTCACAACCAAAACCCTAGAATCCCTATGATCGAAATTTAAGAGAGAGGAGGGGGAGGAGGAGGAAACTGATATCTCTTTCTTGAGTATGTAGGGATTGATTTCTATAAGGGATATGGTACCTATTATAGCAGCTAGAAACCCTGATTTTAATAATAAAGTAATAGTATTTTATCCTAATTCAAATTTTTTTACTAATATGCTATTGGTGGCTTCCAGAATATATCTAGAACCTCTCAAAATTGTCCAAGCATAAGGAGGTTCGAGAATTTCCTCCCTTGCTTAATTACTGAAAAATTTCAATTCAACCCTTGCACCCTTATATAATTCTTATTAATCCGAAATTAATTTCCAATTAATTCTAATTATTTCTTAATTAATTATTAGTTATTTCTATTAATATATTAATCTTATAATATTAACAAATCATTTTATCTCTCTGTTAATCTCAATTCTAGTTATTTTTGGTTATGAGGGCAATCCAAAAAGGGTTTTTACTTTTACTCATTAAGATTATACGAATTTAGTTAAGACCTTAGACACATTAATCCAACAGTCACCCACTTGGATAAGTCGTCAACTACAATTGCAAGTATAGACTTTGAATAACTAGTAAAGATTTCTTTCCAAAGAATCTGCTAACCTCTGATTAAATCAAATGTTAGCCCTAAGATAAGTGATCAGTTATCCTTTGTTCTTCTTGATATTGTATGGACACGAGACATGGATACAAAGTAATCTCATGGTCCAAGATTTTGTTTATGGATTTTTGTTTTATGATGACATCATCATACTACAAACTGAACACATCCATTTACTCCAGGCTGGGCCTAGCACTATAATGTGAACATCAAATCATCAAGGGGCCCAAAGATATCGTTTTTCCTTAATAGAGAAAATGAATGAATAAACTTTGACTACATAATCATAACCTTTACTCATCATGCCATACAAGGAATAACATTTTATAACATCTAGTTATCGTCTTAGAATTACTCTTAATTGAATCCATGAAGTAATCTCTAAGCGTGGGTTTACTAATACTAAAAATCCCTATTTTAAGTAATCATGAATATTGCAACATTCTCTACGCTATGTCCAATCACTATGGACAATCCACAAATATTCAATGGAAGTCTTAAATCAATACTTACTCCTAAAAGTAAGACTGATTGCGGCATTTCTAATAACCAAATATTTAAGAAGTTAACATGCAAAGTGAAACACTAGAATAAACAATTGAAAATGGTAGTCAAAACTTATAAATAACACTCTATTATTTAATAGCCAAAAAAATCACATTTACTTTATTACATTGTTTCAAAACTATCAATTAACTCCTAAGACCTAACATAATCTCTTAATCCAATGCTCCTAGCATGTTCTAAGTGCTTGATCTTGCTTAACGCCTTGGTAAAAGGATCATCAGGATAATCTTCTGATGATACACAATTCACCACGAGCTTGCCCTCTTAATCTTGATGTAAGAATTAATGGTATTTTCTTTTGATGTGCCTTAATCTCCCATGATCCTTTGGTTTTTTTGCTAAAGAAACCACACCATCATTGTCATAGAAAATCTCCATGGGCTCTTGGATTGACGGATCAACTCCATGGTCTCTAATGAAATTCTTTAAACATCTTTCTTCCTTTTCGGCACCGCTCACTATGATATACTATGATTCACAAGTAGAATCATCCATCGTTTGCTGCTTGGAACTTTTCCAAGTTACTACTCGGCCATTCAATAGGAATACCCAACCTAATTGAGAATAAGTATTATCCCAGTCATTTTGAAAGTTGGTGTCAATATAACCACTTACTTTAAGTTCATATTTTCCATCGAAAACTAAGATCATATCTTCCATTTTCCGCAAATAATTAAGTATATTTTTCACTTCTGTCCAATAAGTCGTGCCAGAATTTTCTTAATACCAACTAAGAATGCTCAAAGCATAAGCCAGATCAGGGCAAGTACAAGTCATAGCATACATGATTAATCCTATAGCTGAAGCATTTAGGACTCGACTTATAGCATCTATTTCTTCATCACTACTAAAACATTGAGCCTTGCTCAACTTGACCATATGTTGTATGGGAAAATCTCCTTTCTTGGAATTCTCCATATTGAACCGTTTCAATATTTTATCCAAGTAAGTATTCTCGCTAAGCGCCGACAAAAATTTCTATATATTCCTATAATTTCTTATTCCAATACTATACATTGCCTCACCTAGATCCTTCACAGAGAAACATTTTCAAAGCCAAGACTTCACTTCTTTTGAAGTTGGAACATTGCTTCCTATAAGGAGTATGCCATCAATATACAAAACTATAAAGGTCACCACACTCCTACTAGCTTTGACATAGACAAAGGACTCATCTTCACTTCTAGAAAATCCAAACTCTTTGACCTTTTCATGGAAGAAAATATTCCAGTTATGAGATGCTTGTACACCTTATTAGGGTATTTGTCATGTTACAAACCTTCTGGTTGAGTCATGTAAACATCCTCAGTCAGCTTCATGTTAAGGATATCGGTTATAACATTCATTTTCCAAACTTCATAATATTGAAAGATACCAATGGGAAGCATTGTCCAAATAGACTTGATCTTGGCAGCTGGTGAAAAAGTCTCATCATAGTTAACCCCTTTGGTTTCAGTAAATCCCTTCGCAACCAATCTGCCCTTGGACGTCTGTACATTACCATCCATGTCAGTCTTCTTCTTGAAGATCTGTATACAACCCACTATCTTCCAACCAGGTGTATGATCAACAAAGGTCCATACTTGGTTATCGTATATAGATTAGATATTATTATCTATTTCCTCTTTCCATTTATTAGCCTCAGGTCATGTGATTGCTTCCTTGTAGTTAGTTGGCTCATCGAGATTTATCAGTGTGTTATCACTAATAAACGTGACCCCATCCCCAGTTATATTGAAACCATAAAACGTGGGTAGCATACTAACTCTACAGGATCCACGAAGTGGTAAAAAATTGCCAATAGGCTCAACATTCATTTAATCCTCGGGTTGAGTGTTAGTGTCATCTATGGTTTCCTCATTGTAGGAATCTATAATTTCTTAAAGATCAATCATACTCCCACTATCCTCTTTGGATATGACATCTCTCTTGCGAAAGAATTCTCTTCGAGCTATAAATACCATTTTATCAATGGGTTTATAGAGCCCGTATCTAAAGGACTATTATAGGTAACCAATGAAAATACACCTCTCGACTTTGGTTTCTAGTTTGTCTTGGTTCTCATGTCTAATGAGATTCTCACAACCCAAAACTTGATGTGTGCGAGTGAGGGAGGTTTCCACTCCAAAATTCATGAGGTTTTTTGGCAACCTTCTTAATAGGTACAATATTAAAGATATGAGTGACTGTCTCTAAGGCATACCCCCATAAAGATATAGGAAGTGAAGCTAAATACATAATGGAATAAACCATGTCAATCGATGTTTGATTTTGCTTCTCAGCTACAACATTAAGTTTTGGTATCCTAAGAGGGGTCAATTGTGAAAGTATTCAACATTCCTTAAGATAGTCGTTGAACTCGATACTAAGATATTCTCCACCTCTATCAGATCAAAGTATATTTACCTTCTTCCCCATTTGATTCTCTACCTCGTACTTAAACTCTTTGAACTTTTCAATGATTTCTTATTTATCCTTGATTAGATTAATATAACCAAATCTATTATAATCATCAGTAAATATCATGTAGTACCGATTAGCATCCCTTGTGCCAGACCAGAAATAGACCACATACATCAGTATGGATGAGGTCTAACAATCCTATACTTCTCTCACTAGTTCATGTGAAAGATGACTTAGTCATCTTGTTTACTAGACAAGATTCACAATCATCATCATCTAACTTTATGTCAAATGATTCCAACACTCCATCCTCTTGAAGTTGGGAGATGTGTTTCTTGTTTCTATGCCCAATACGACAATTCCATAAGTAAAAACTTTCCAAACCACTAGAAGAACCAATACAAAATACACTATTGCCAAGATTATTCACACATATAATAGTTTTGTACACGCAATTACAAGGATAAGCTTTGAAAACAAAAAAAAAACCATTTTTATAAACCAAAATTGCCCCATCATGATTTTCAAACATATAACAATAACCTTGACTAAATAAAGTGTGAAAAGAAATTATGTTTTTGAATATCGACAATTAACTAACTAATCATAACTCTACTAGTAACCTTCAGATTGAAGTCTCCAATCGTGGTAACAATTGACTTCCATCCGTTTCCTACGATTAGATCGATCTCTCCATGTTTAAGCGGCTATTCTTAATTTCCTGCAATACCAAACATATGTGAACATCCCATCCAGTATCAATAATCTATGAATTAGTAATAAGCTGAACTTTAATGTGACATCCCCTAATTTCTCGGCCAGAAAAGACCGATTTATTTTATGCTTTTTAAAATCAAATCAGAGTAATCCTTTTAAAAGATGTTGCGGAATTTTTTCCCAAAACCAAAAATGATAAAAATTTATCAAAACCATTCTTTAAGAAATATATATTTTTATTTCATATCAAAACCTCGGGATGTCATGTTCCGATACAGATCAAAAGCATAAACAAGACATTATAAGCCTTACAACAGTTATTTACAACTACTAGCCTATAATCCAAAAATCACTCATCATCATCATCTGACTATGCTCGGGGTCCACTACCTGTAATATAAAAAGATGAGTGGGTCAGGCTTGGAAGCCTGGTGAGCATATAGGGTTTTCAACCCATAATAAATAAGTTTATTATACTTAAACATCAATCAGTCAACCAAATTACCCCAACCCCATTATCTTATTTATTTCTTAAGGATTTACCCTAAGAATCAATTATCACTCATTCCTAAGGAATCATCCTAAGGAATAGGCACGAAGTCACATCATCGTCAGGGTTTATACAACAGGCACTAAATCCATAGCTGCCAGGGTTTATACAACAGGCACTAAGTCCATAGCTTCCAGGGTTTATACAACATGTGCTAAGTCCATAGCTCTTATTTATCGACAGTATTATTCACAGGAATCACCCTGGCATACATGTCAATGGGTTTTTAGAGTACGACTGATGAACATATAGTTCACACACCTACAGATTGCAAGTCTGCTAGTGTTCCACAGACCGTCTAGAATAGTCCATGGTTGTCATTCATACTCTGCTGAATGACGGGGGCCAACGTTTGGGTAAGGGCTTTTCTCATATTTCACCACTCACCCTCAACTCATGATCTCATTTCACCACTCACCCTCAACTCATGGTCCAATTTCACCACTGACCCTCAACTCATGATCTAATTTCACTGATCATCTCATTTATCCAACTTATCTTTCATCACACACCCACTATTTCATCTACCCATGTTTTACCCAACATTTTTGTAGACAAAAATACATATATAGTTTAAATTATTTAAAAACCTGTATAAATCATTCCTTCAACATCCATCTCAAATAAACAAACAATATATATTCACACAACACGTATTTTATATAAAATACTTCATATCTATGTGTAAGGTGAAAGTAACTACACACTCACCTGATTTAATGAAAATCGGGCAGCACTTCGTTTCCTAAAACGATCGTTTCTAATAAAACCGGGAGTTTTATTGAGAAACCGGGCTCTGCAAGGGTTGGGCTTCGAAACCGAACAGATAAATTTCTCGGGCTTCTCGGGCACTTCGGGACGTGTTTCGGGTGCTATAATCGATACCGGGGCTTCGGGGGATGTCGAGATAGTAAAAATATTGAAAAAGGGGTGAAAAGAGACAATTTTCCAAAATTACCCGGGAGGTCTCGCACCCTTCTATTTATAGGTGCGAGGCTCCTGATCGAACGGTTGGAAAGAAGTCACGCGGCAGCAGATGCGAAGAGGCAGCACGTGGGTTGCGCATGCGATGGTTTCGCTGGAGGCTCCTGATTGGACCGAAGTCTGGGTCCGAGGAGGGGGGGTTCGTGGCACCCTGCATGCTCGGATGGGTCATTAGAAGGCACGCGTCGGACACCCATTGGACCGCGGCTTCGGATGAGAGGGCAGGCGACACGTCTCGGATGACTCACCAGACCTCGGACACGTGGCACGTTTTGAGCGAGGGTGACGTGGCCGAAGTCCACCTTGCGAAATTTCTCGGTTTTGGCAATTTTTTTCTCGATTTTCGTGCCAAAACTTCTAAAATCCATAACTTTGGCATACGAGCTCCGGTTTTTACGTTCTTTATATGCACGCGTAGGTAAAATTACGCTCTACAACTTTCATTTAGACTTCGTCGGCTAATTTTGACTTTAATTTTTATATTATTATTTTTAACAGACCGGGACAGGAAATACGTTAAAAATTCATAACTTCTTCATCCGACGTCCGTTTTCGTCTGTCTTTTTACCGTTGTACTACTATTTACGAGACCTTAGATTCTCGTTTAGGTCGTGTCGGCTAAAAATCACTCGATCTAAAATTCGAGTTTTTAGCTGTTTGCTGCTAAGCTGAAACTTCGAAAAATCATAACTTCCTCATACGAAGTCAGATTTGGGCGTTCTTTTTATACATACTCTCGGTTTAACGAACACTACGACTTTCGTTTAGATCACTAAGGCTAAAAAGTAGTTTATCAAAAACTCACTTTTTACGACATTCGGCACCGTGCCGGTTTTGTCGCGAAACTTCAACAGGTCATAACTTCTTCGTTATAACTCGGATTTCGGCATTCTTTATATATTCGTAATCCTTGTCACGACCGCTACAACTTTCTTAATAGATATCGGCTTTATCTAATATTTATTTTCGACGCTCATTTTTACTCTTAATTAATTAAACCCTAATAATTAAGCATAAAACACATAATTTTCACATAATATTCACATAATTCCTCTTCGTTTCCTCAAAATGAGTTACAAAGGTTAACCTAGACTATTATGTCAACATTAATGCCTAGCCTAGAAACACGGGCATTACATTTAAAGACTACATGATTTAGATATAGTTGCTTTGACCATCTCGTCCTTCACGAATTTCAAGTATCTTAGGTGGCTTCATTTCCAGTCAAGTTTCTCATGACATTAATAACAATCAGATACATTTGAAACATAGTTTAGAGCAATCTCGAAGTCTGCCTTTCTCTTGAGTCCTTGATTTACAATTCAATCACCTGTTTTTTTCATTTTCTTTGAGAAGTGAAAGTACATTTTGCTCGAAGTCATTACCTTTTTTAATAGCTTTCGAATGAGATAGGGTTCCCTTTTGAATAATGTTGGCTTCAATATCTCCGAACATTTCAAAAAGCTCCACCAGGGTTACATCGAGGTTCTTCATGTGAAAGTTCGTAAAAACGGCTAGTAACAATCTGGAAACGAGTACTGAACCAAATCAATGGCTTGCTCCTTTGGAAACTGAACACCTATGTTACCTGTTCCTTCAATGTACGTATTCACTTTGTCGACAAATGCACACAATGAAGTTCCTTCTTTGTATTTACATGTAAGTAAAACTTTTGTAAGCTAAAATCTTTCTTGATTCATATGGATGGAAAGGAGTGAGGGTTACAAGTCTGGGAGATGTGATGGAAGATATTGGAAGGAAGGAGGATGGGAAGGAAAATCACCATTTCCGTACATCTATAATAAGATATAAAGATTTTATTTAGTTGATTCAATTCATAATATTTTAACCCAAATTAATATATAAGGCTAAGACCCATATTTTAATTTTGTAATAAGAAGAGAGATGACGTATTCAAATTCCAAATTTATTTTAGATAGGTAATGCACTTTACCAATTTCAATCACTATTAAATACCTAGATAAGTAGAGCTACATTGAACTATTCAATGACATGTTTAATCTTAGATTATGTTCTTCGATTTGCGACTGGGATACCAAGAATCACAAACAAGATGCGAATAACCATGCAAACGCACGTAAGACCCCGTTCTTATTTATGATCCCACATTAATGTGCTTGTTAACCACATATGCTCCATCAACAATCATAAACTCAATTTGTACCATCATTTCAACTTTGTAGTCCCAAATGTGTCTGTTAATGACGCAGGCTTGATGAATCAATGAATCGAGTATAAAATGAATCAGGGTTAAAATTGAAGTAAGAATGCGAGATTGAACAACGGATGTAAATATGATCTTGTTTCAGCTCTATTACTCTTTCGAATGTTTACAGAGTACAAATACAGGTCTGTAAAAACTCTTATCTAACTCTAGTAAATATCCCTATTTATAGGAATCAGAAAGCGTACAAAAAATATACTAAGGCATAGACACTTAAGCTTCGAATAAAAGCGCCTTAGTAAAATAGATTACAAAACATTCGAAGAGTGCAAAATATACTTCGACTAATTACAACATTTTTGACCCTTATAATCTCCCCCTTTGTAATCATAGTCGAACTTCTTAATTTGTAAGAAGCTAGATGGAATACAGCATCACTCTTCGAAGTTTGGTTTCCCAGGAAATTATCTTCTTTAGCTCTTTCTTATCTCCTTCATTGTTCTTCTTACAATGATTCATACGAACAATTAAGTTTGTATATTAAGACGTTGAATATCTCTCCACTTCGCATGCCTGGAATAAGAAACGTTTTGCTTTTCCAGCCTTGTCCTTTCCTGCGAAGACTAACCCAAAAGGCTTCAAGCAGATTTCACCATCAGCATACTTTTTCAATTCTGCTTGAGTCTTCGTATGTGCCATTGGAGCTTTTATTTCCATACCTTTAGCTGTAGCTAACTCCACATCAGTTAGAGCCAAGCACTCATAATAATTTTCAATGAAAATCTTGATGTGCGCAACCCCTAGCTTAAATTCTTCAGGTTCAGTGTTTTGAAGATATGAAAAAGATTTGTCTTTCAGAATCAATGCAACTTGTATAAGATCATACAAGTTCATTAATGGAAAATCTGCAACTGTGAAATCGCAAATACTTCCATTTGCCCTGGCCACCACGTACTTGATATTTTGGACTGTGTTTTCGAATACCACATCCTTCTTCATACTGATAACTTTCTTGATCTTCACCAAAGACCAAACTTCCTCAGGGGCTTTTGCAAGAACAGCATGAAATCTAATTTTCATGTGAGTACCATCATCCTTTTCTTTAAAATTTCCTTCTGCTTTAAATTGTGGCATGATGAACATCATCTCATTCACTGGAAAGTTAAGCTGACTTGTATCAGTATTCGTAACCATGTAACTCTGCTTTGGTTTCTTCTCAAACGAATACATATGATTATATGCAACCTTGGCTTCAATTGTTTCGTAATTGTAGTGTTTTGACGGATCACCTTTGTCCATACCCTTAGGATCACTCGCACGTTGAGTCATTATGATTTGAATCAACCTTATCCTTTCAATTTCAGCTTCTGCTTTAGCTTTCTTTTCTTCTTTCGACTTTTCCACAACTATCGTTTTCCCTTTATCTTTCAAAGCTGAATCATCTATTACCTCTTTTGTTTTCGAACCACTCCCACCAGTATCAGCAGATTTACCAATCACAATTCCTTTCGAAATTGGTCTTGTAATTGGCATAGTTGTTACAACTGTTGAAGTAACCGGCCCAGCAGATGCTACAATTGGCTTCGTTGATGGGATCTTCGAAGAAAATACCTTTCCCACAACCTTCGCATCTTCACCACCAGCCTTCGTATCTTCAACTTTTCTTTCTCCCCCTTGCACCCCTGTAAAAACAGGTGGGGCATCTGTTGTTGGTAGAAGGCTTGATATATGAGAAAGAGGGGTCAGTTGCTTGTGTAGAATGGCTTCGAAATGTGTGAACTTCTGATATAAGAATTCTGGAGTAATCAGAGAAGACGAAACTGGCTTGACAGATAGATCTTTTAACTCCTTCAGCAACGTAATCACTTCCACAAAGTTTTCACTTTCCATTGTAGAAAGTTGAGTAAGTTAAGGACTCATACTTTTGTACAATTTGACAAATTTCGTGACAACATCACAAATAATGTCAATCTTCTGACTCAAAGACGCATAATCCTGTTGGATACTAGCAATCTCTTTTTGCATGTCTTCGCGAAGTTCACGAATCTGCAAATTAACATCCTCCCTGACTTTCTTAACTTCCTGAACATAGAGAACATGTCTTTCCTTGGCAACTGTCTTCAATTATTTCAAGTCTCCTGCAAACTTCGAATTTTGAGAATTTATGCGTAGCTCATTGTTTTGATCAATATGATCAACCTTCTCCAAAATTCTCGACTCCGAGTCTCTAACCATCCCAGAGACTTTACTCACAACCTTGGCTTCGAACATTTGCAACATCGTATCAACTTCCAAACTTGAAACCGACGAACCACCCCCCCAGATCAGCTTGAGATTGAATTATGGAATTCAACTTCGTATTCAAAATTTTAAACTGTTCATCATAATCAAGATATGATCTGGAAAATATTCTTCTTCGTCATCAAACTTTAATTCATCAAACATGCCTCCAAAACCTTCATTGTTAGTGTCGGTTTCTATAAGAATGGTTTCTTGAACAGGCAAATTAAGTTTGGGTGTATCAGTAGATTGAGAAGAAAAAATGGAAGTAAAGGGTTGATTGATGATATTTTCGAATGTAGGTGAATCAGTGGTTGAAGTAATCGGAGTGATTGGTGGAGGTAAAGAAACAATATTTTCGAAGGCAATAGAAATAGGATGACCATGATCTTCTTTCTTCGAATCTCCTTCACCCATATTGACATTTGCATCCGTATTAGATACGTTTGCAGTGATGAAGTTCGTACCTCCTCAGAAACTGATTTGGTAACCGAATCTTCGGGTGGTATGACTATTGTCTGCTCAGGAGTTGAACTTTCTTTGTGAAGAGTTACTTCTGGTGTTTCAGGAATTTGTTCATCTTCATCTTCTGTAGATTCAGTGGAGAGCATAAGCTTTCGTGTCTTCTTCTTCTTCTTCTTCTGTGAAAGATGTTTGGCCATATCCTCAGCCCTTCGTTTCTTTGACAATGGAGAAACAGGTGCTGGTACTTGACGAATTAAGACACCTTGATGAGTAACCTGAGGTTTTCATACCACGTTAGGTGTTGGAGACTTGCGTATATGCTTAGACTTCATTTTGATTCTTCGAAAAATACCAGTCTTCGAAGGAATGACCACTTTCTCTTGAGTATCTTCAACAACAGGCTCAATCGATTTAGTCTCAGCAACAGACACTTCGTGTACCACAGGCTCTTCAACTGTAATTGGCTTCTTCTTTGAAGATTTCATAAATTTCAATTCCTGGACTTTCGTTTCAGAAGAACCAGGTTCATTCTTCTTCGAACGCTTGGATTTCTTCTCTTCTCTTGGCAATAATTTCCCAGTTTCTACAGTAGAATCAATGTTTTTCAAATAAGCCACCAAGACTGAATTCGTAGGATCAACTCGTTTTAGCATAGCATCAGGAATACGAGCCACAAAGGGAAAATATTCAACATTATCTGTGACATCCTTCGGACAGTGGTATGTCTGAAAAACAGCTTTTTCTTCATCATTGGGTACCAAAATCCCCTCTTTGTTGTAGAAATATTGAAGAATCAAGCTCCAGTACCTCGCACATAAAATACCATGAAGAGCATCCGTGTGTTCTACACTCTTTTGAAATTCCTTCCATAACTATGTAGAATAATCCACTTGAAGGTCATAGTATAACCCATCAACCATGGCATATACCTCCATTAGTCCTTTATCGAGACCAACAGTTCTACCAGTTAAACACCTCAAAAAAATACCAAATAGAAAATTCCAGATACTAGGAAGACCAGATTTCTTAAACTTACTGATCTTAGTTAGTTGTGGTTGATAACCCATCTCATTGAACATATGGACAATTTGAGGGAATGAGAAATCAACATACGGTGGTGAATTTGGAATTTCAAGAATTTGGCAAAAGAGTTTCTGGGACAATCTGTCCTTTTTGTCATTAACCAAATTAAAAGTAATGGCATCAAAAGCTTTGTTGTATGTAGCCGTTGATCATGCTTGAGAAAGCCATGACATCGGAACTGAAAACGAACTGAACATAGCCTTTAACAGAACAGAACTCTTTAAAGCAACAATTAACATCTTCAATTCTTCAGGGTATTGAGAAACATCGGCCTCTAATTGATAGTTAGTTCCTTGAATCTTCATAATCGGTAATGAAGTCACATCTTCAGTGGTTTGAGAAAGGTCAGCATCGACATGAACAGAAGTCACCATTGTTAGGGTTTGAAAGCTTTGAAGATCAGAGAGAATTGGGAATTTTTACTTTGAACGCGTAAACTGATAATAGACCTTTGAATCCCCTTTTATATGTAACCCTAGAATTTGAATTTGAAACGGGATATGCAATTAATGATATCCGACGTGGCACCTGAAAAGTCGCATCAGTCTGCCAAAAAATTTCCAGGTGTCAAAAAGTAACTGTCACATCTCCTTGAAACAAGGAAACGTATCCTCCCACAGTCTGTTCGTGTCTCATCAAGGAATAGTAACCGTCAGCATCCTTCGGATGGAGGAAAGGCTCTTTCACTTTTGGGATGAAAAACGAAGTCATATGCCAGATGTTTGAAATCATCAGCTTGAGTTGGTATTACTCAGAACCTCAAGGATTTCGTGAGTGCAGTGTTCCAAAGAATTTAGACAAGAAGCAATAATAAGAAAAATTTGGGATACTGTGATGTCAAAATGTCAATTTGACATGAAGACAGATAAAACCCCGGGCAAAGATTGCTTCGTTAATCACCAAGAGATATGATCAACAGCTTGTGTATGTTCCCGTGAAATACAATCGAATACTTGAAGAGAAGTATCGAAGGGCTTCTTTTATAAGGTTTCATGGGTAGCTATAAAAATTTCGTTACATATCATCCTAAACATAAGGTGATAAATTGTAACAGAAATTACTTGTTTGACCAGTGTAGTCAGTGACAAGTTTGCTTTGAAAAATTTTAAGTGACTTTTGGATTTCGAATGAAACTCACATGGAAAGCATATTCATGAAAAAAAAAATTTGTGATGGATCTTGTTGGGTAATAAACATCATGGGTTTCGAATGTTTGATCAAGACCACTCATACGAAATGAATATGATTTGGAGTTTCGAATTTGGGTACTGAAACAAAGGTTTCGTGAAAATATGGAACATAGTTCCTCGTCAATTCCTTAAAAGTTTAGAAAATTGGGTTTCACTTTCATCACGGTCTCATGATGTCAGATCATGAACACAGATTTTTGATATGTCTAAGTCTCAATTGGTGGAATCAGAGACCTCTCGGACATATGTCTTCGTGTGTGATCGTGTAAGAACTTTTTGGATGAAAAAGATAGATGAAAGACACGAAATGTACCTCTGTTATATTTGGACAAAACAGTAAACTCTTAACTCATTGTGAGAAGAGTCAGGTAGCTCAGGAGACTAATGTGAATACAAGCCTAATTGGGAAGAAATTTTCGTATGAAATATTTCATTAAGGCTTTCGTACACACACATTGAGTCAATAGAGGCTTTGGACAACATGATGCAGCATGCTTCTAGGGACAACTTAACTAGTTCAAAATATTCAAAAATTTAAAGATTCATATGATAGATTTACCTGACCCTAGAACTGGAAGCATTATCCATTGTGTAGCATCAAGAATATCTGCAACAAAGTACTAAAAAAGAAATAAAAAACAAAATATTTTTGTTGTTTTGATTTTTCGAAAATAAAGAACGAAATTAAGAGAAAATCTTTTTGATGTTTTTGATTTTTCGAAAATAAAGACAGAACCAACGAAAATAGTTTTGGAATTTTGAAATTTTCGTAAATAAAATGACAAAACAAAGGAAAATCTTTTTGGATTTTTAATTTTTCGAAAATTAAATGACAAAACAAACGAAAATCTTTTTGAAATTTTGAAATTTTCGTAAATAAAATGACAAAACAAAGGAAAATCTTTTTGGATTTTTAATTTTTCGAAAATTAAATGACAAAACAAACGAAAATCTTTTTGTATTTTTGATTTTTCGAAAATAAATGACAAACGAAATGAACTTGTTGCAAATACACGAAATTTTATCAACCCTTGAAAAGTGATAAATCTACGAATTCGAAGGGGTCGAAGCATTGACTATGAACAGTAACCTCTGAACGCTGAATGACTTTGCTTTGTCTTTTATTCAGTGCCTCTGAATCATTCCTAGTCAACCATCATTCTCCTTTTTCGCATGGAACGGAATTTCCATCGATCATTCCAAGTCCTTCTAAAATTTTTACAAAGGATTTTTCATCTAAAGGTTTCGTGAAAATATCAGCTAACTGATCAGTTGTTTTCACGAAATATACTTCAATATTTCCATCCTCCACGTGATCCTTGATGAAATGATAACGAAGAGCTATATGTTTAGTCTTCGAATGCTGCACAGGATTATGACAAATTCTTATTACACTTTGAGAATCACAATATAATGGAATCTTTTTCATATTAATTGCATAATCATGCAATTGACTTTGGATCCATATAATTTGTGATGTGCAAGCAGCAGCAGCCACAAATTCTGCTTCAGCCGTTGAAATTGATACACATGTTTGCTTTTTCGACTGCCAGCTCACCAATTTGCCATCGAGAAATTGACATCCGCCACTTGTGCTTTTTCTATCAAGATTACAACCACCCAAGTCTGCATCCGAATAAGCTTGTACAAAGAACCCAGTGTTTGAAGGATACCACAATCCTAACGAAATTGTTCCCTTAAGATAACGAAATATATTCTTCACAGCAGTGAGATGTGGTTCTCGTGGATTTGACTGATACCCAGCACAATTACACATAGAGAACATGATATCAGGTCTACTAGCTGTAAGATAAAGTAATGAACCAATCATGCTTCTGTAAAGAGTTAGGTCAACTGCAAGTTTATCTAACGAATGTGTCAACTTTATGCCAGTTGCCATAGGAACTCGTAACTTTGTGATATTCGTCAATCCAAACTTCTCTAGCAGATTCTTCGTATATTTTTCTTGATTAATAAAAATTCCTTCTCTGCTTTGACGAATATTCAGTCCAAGAAAATTATTTATTTTTCCCATCATGCTCATTTCGAACTTACTTTTCATTAGATCTTCGAATTCTCTAGACAAGGCATGGTCAGTTGAGCCAAAAATAATATCATCAACATAAATTTGAACAAGCATTAGATGATTCCCAACTTTCTTTCAAAATAATGTGGGGTCAACAGATCCTTGTTTAAATTTAGATTGCTTCAAAAATGAAGTAAGAGTTGCATACCATGCTCGTGGTGCTTGTTTTAATCCATAAACTGCCTTATCTAAAATATAAACATGATCAGGATGTTCTTCGTTAATAAAACCTGGGGGTTGTTCCACGTAAACTATTTCTTCAAGCTCTCCATTTAAAAATGCACACTTCACGTCCATTTGATAAACATCAAAGTCTTTGTGAGCTGCATAAGCCAGAAATATACGAACAGCCTCAAGTCTTGCGACGGGGGCAAAAGTTTCTTCATAGTCAATTCCTTCTTGTTGTGAATATCCTTTAACAACAAGTCTGGCTATGTTTCGAATAATATTTCCATCTTTGTCGGTTTTGTTTTTGAAAATCCATTTTAACTCGACAATCGAAACATTTTCAGGTTTAGGAATTAATCTCCAAACCTTGTTTCGTTCAAATTCAGACAATTCAGATTGCATCGCAACAAACCAATCTGAGTGTTCCATTGCAACCTTAACTGTCTTTGGTTCAATTTTAGAGATGAAAACATTAAACATGAAAATTTTTTGATAAGTATTCAATACTTCATTCTTTGCACGAATTTGAGCTCTTGTTAAAACACCCTCTTGCGGATTCCTAATTACTTGATCCTTCGGATGATCTCTTGTCCACTTTTCCATTGGCGGATAAGCTGGATCAAAGTCCAAATGTGCATCTTCATATAAATCATCATTCTCTGAACCTGCAATCGAACAAACATCATCAAAATCATTATTATTTTCATTGTTTTCTAAATGCTCCCCCTCAACATTATGCTCCCCCTCAACATCAACATTCAATCTCTAATTCTCCCCCTCGAAAGAATGCTCTCCCTCAACTAGAGTGTTCGAATCCAAGTGCTCCCCCTCTACTGGATTATTTTGCATACTTTCGCCTATTTCTTGAGAAGTTGATGTTGAATCATCAGTAAGTTTCGTTAATTCAGGGAGATGATTATCATTTATATTAATTTCAGCATCAACAGCATGATCTGAAATACCAAAAATTAAATCATAATCAATATCCAACGTTTGTGAAGGTTCAGATTCATCTTGTATTTCTTTTAGAATAGGATGATTTTCAAAATGTGTTTCAGTTTGTTTAATATAGTAATCATCAAATGTAAGATTAAAAGTTTCTTCCACTTTTCGTGTTCTTTTGTTCAACACACGATATGCGACTGAATTATGCAAATATCCCAAGAAAATCCTTTCATCTGCTTTAGCTTGAAATTTTGTAAGATTATCCTTGAGATTCATAATAAAGCACCTGCATCCGAAAACATGGAAAAATTTCACGTTAGGTTTTCAATTGTTGAGAATTCATATGGAGTGATATTAAAACGCCGATGGATGAAAGATCTGTTTTGAGTAAAACATGCGGTGGATACTGCTTCAGCCCAAAGGTATTGTGGAAGATTCGCATATGCCAGCATAGTCCTTGCTGCTTCGCATAGAGATCTACTTCTTCGTTCAACGACACCATTTTGTTGTGGTGTGTATGGAGACGAAAAATTATGCGAAATTCCTTTGTCCACCAAAAATGAATCAAGAACATTGTTCTTAAATTCAGTTCCGTGATCACTCTTAATTTTTCGAACAGTCTTCTTCAACGTTGATTCCATCTTTTTGATAAAGTCAATCATGATTTGTGCTACTTCAGATTTAATCCTGAGAAAATAAATCCACGTGAATCTTGAAAAATCATCAACAATTACTAAAATGTACTGTTTCTTGTTGAGTGTTGAAACTGTCGATGGACCACACAAATCAATATGTAAGAGCTCCAGTGGTTCGAAAATTTTCGAATCTATCGTAATCGGATGACCGTGTTTATGTTGCTTGCCAACTTCACACGCTGCAATAAAGAATCATTATCAAATTTAAGTATAGGTAAACCTCTTACCAGATCTTGTACAACAAGTTTGTTAATGTTTCGAAAGTTGAGATGTGAAAGTCTTCGATGCCAAAGCCAACTTATGTCTGATGAAGCTTTCGAAAGAAGACATACAGTAGGTTTGCCTATTATTGGATTGATGTCCAAAGTGAACATGTCACCTTTCCTTTTTGATTTTAGCAAAACTTCTTTTGTGTTGACATTCGAAATGATGCTTCCCTCTTCATTGAAAAGAACTTGATTTCCAGTGCCCACAACAAGTTGTGAAACACTTATCAAGTTATGTTGAAGACTTCAACATAAACAACACGATTCACTGTGAATTGTCCGTTCGTGATCTTCCCATATCCTTTGACTTGGAATTTTTTATTGTTACCAAATTTCACAACTCCAGCATTCTTTAGGCTTCGAAAATCTCGTAAATTCTCCTTTTTCCCAGTCATGTGACGAGAGCAACCACTATCAATATACCACTTGTTATCGTATTGCTCGTCACATAGTACCTGCAATCAATGAAAAATTTTAGGTACCCAAGATGTTTTGGGTCTTTGGAAATTAGATTTGAATCTTGAATGTAATGAAGAACTTTTAACCCAATCACAAAATTTCGTTTTGAGACTATCAATTAAGTTCACATCATCATTTAAAGGAACCGAAACATAAGATTTTGATGGTTTCGGATGTTCACTGACATTACCCTTCGTATTCTGAGTTTGTGATTGTACATTCTTTGCTTTCACTACTGGTTTCCATGCTTTGACTGATATGTTCGAATCCTTAGAAGATGAACTTCCGTTTGATGAAGTATTCACATACTTCTCATAGGCTTCGTGAATTTGCTCCTTTGAAAATGTACTCGACTGATACATTTTTCCTTTGCCTTCAAGCCAATGATCAATATTCTTCCTTGAAGTTATCCCTTTTTCATGTGAAATTTTCAAATTTTGTTTCTTCGTGTGATTAGGAAAATTTGGCTTTTGATGAATGAAATCAACTTTTGGTTTTGTTAGAAAAGATTGACCATAAGATGTATCAACAGTCAATTTAAAATGTTGACGTTGAGAGAATATTTGTGGTGGATTTGATTCATTTGAAAATTTCCTTGGAATAGTTGTTTTTGAAACTTTCGAAAACTTTGGTTGTTTATTCACTTCAGACCTTGAATGATTTGATTGAGATGAAGGTTGTTTATTTGTTGAAAAAGTTGAATTTTTAGCTTTGAAAACATTTTTGAGTGAATGAGATTCAGACATATATTTATTTGTTTGAGCGGTTTTTTTCTTTTTGTCTGAAAAAGTTGTTGAATCAGTTTTTGTCGTTTCTTCTGACATCTTTTGAGACTCAATAGTCTGCCAAAATATTTTCTTCCTAGCTTGTCTTTTTGAAATGTTATTTTCTTTCGAAAATTTGTCAATTTGATCTTTGAATTTCTTGGAGTTTAGTTTGACAACATTTTCATTGTCCACTACAACTGGTTTTGAAATCTCTTTTTCAATTTTTGATTTTTCAACCCATTTTCTTTGTGGTTTTTAACGTTGAAAAACGTACGAATTCTTTGTTAGGTTGTTTTCAATTGTGCTTTGATTTGCGAAGAAACCTTCATCAGTTGTTTTCAAATTATCTTCTTCAACTAGCTTCTTTAATTCTGGTTTGATATTCTCAACATTTCCAGTAGTTACGAATACTTGATTTGGAAAAATGACATCATCTGTACACTTGAAATTTGGATAAACCACAGTATTCATTTCAAGAAAGTGAGCACCTTGTTCATTCATCACTTTTTCGAACTTTTGTGTATCACCATGCACTTGATCAACCACAATTCGAGGAATTTCGTCTTCCTTTGAAGATTTCTTTTTCTTCGAAATTTTCTCTTCATTTTCATCATCGCTATCATCAGTTTGACTTTCTCTGATGTCCACGAAGTCCAAATCACAAACTTTCGAAGTTGAGGGTTTATCAGTTTCTATCTTAACCATCAAGTCCTTAACTTTTTCTTTCCCTTTAGATGTTGATGCAACATTAACAATAGACAACTGGGAACAATCAAAATCCTCAAGATCACTAATTTCACTAATATTGTCGGAATTATCTTCAATATCAGCAAAATTAGATAATCCTACAATTCGAAAAGGCAAGTAAATCGATCCTGAAACCCTACTCCAGCCAAAACCACGTCGTCGTAGGAGCCAGCCGTGCCACGTCCTGCGATTGACAATTTTTATTTGTTAAGGTATTAATTTCCAGTTTGATATATGCACAAATAACAGAAAACTCTAGGCTCTGATAACACTGATGGCTTTTCTAGGTTACAAACAACAATATTTAGTCAATGGATTCATAATCATATCATGGGTACAAGCAACCAAGAAGTATATGGATTTTCTCATGTTATAGCAACATACATATGAAACAAAGTTCTAACCTATGTAAATCGAAAATTACAAGTAAGAATACATATCATTTGCAAAAGCCTAGTAAAACAAACAATCCCCTTGAGTTATCTCTTGAAAAGTAAGCACTAATAATTTGGATGTCTCTAATGGTTCACACCCAAAACCGTACACACCCTCGGATCAAAACATGGGAGAGAGGAGGAGATGAAAACCAAATTCTCTTTCTTGGTTATGTAGGGATCAATTCTACTAGGGATATGATCCTTATTTATAGCTACTAGAAACCATGATTGGAATAATGAAATAATAGTATTTTATCCTAATTCAAATATGTTTCCTTATCAAATATTGGAGGCTTTCAAAATATATCTGGAACCTCTCAAATCTGTCCAATCATAGTGAGGTTCTAGAATTACCACATTTGCTCAACTATTTTACAATTGCAATTCAAGTCTTCCACCCTTCATTAATTATAAATAATATAGAATTAATTAGCGATTAATTCCAATTGATTCTTAATTCATTTTTAACTATTTCTAGTTAATATATTAATCTTATAAAATATTAAAAAAAAACTTTTTATCTTTCTCTTAATCTTCATATTATTGGTTACGAGGAAAACAAAAAAAGTCTTTACTTTTATTAATTAAGATTATACCAATTTAGTTAAGATCTTAAACACTATAATAAAAAATAAAAAAAAAACATTATACGGTTTTGTCAACTTTTTGTTTGAGAAATGACAAATATACCCTTAATTTTACATTAAAAATAATGGTTTTTAGAATTTTTAGTCTTTTTTCTTTATTTTATATATATATATATATATATATATATATATATATATATATATATATATATATATATATATATATATATATATATATATATAATAAAAAAAACATTATACGGTTTTGTCAACTTTTTGTTTGAGAAATGACAAATATACCCTTAATTTTACATTAAAAATAATGGTTTCTAGAATTTTTAGTCTTTTTTCTTTATTATATATATATATATATATATATATATATATATAGAGAGAGAGAGAGAGAGGCTTGTCAATGGAGCAAGTTTTGACCCTGATCCGATCCAAACCCTTAACAATTATACAGGTTTGGAGCACAGTTTTTGATCCGTTTACTCGTTAACGACCCATACCAGCTAACCCTTTTATTAAAAGGGTTCGGGTATAGACCATCACCGATCCGCTCCATTTATAACCCGTCCTATATAAATTTTAGAATCATACATTTATAGTTTATACTGCTTAAAGTTTACTTTAAATTCCAATCGAAAGTCCATAGAGAAAATGTCAAAAACTAGATTGTTTTTACATAGGACTCGAGGACTCAACTTCTAGACTTCCCGTATTCTCCCAAGAATTATGATGTCATTTCATTTATATTTCACCATGTAATCACCAATTTCATTTATAAATTAATAAATTCATTTATCAACCGGAAGAAAGTTTATAATTCATATTCTCTATCAATGCAACCGACGGTCAAAAACCAATCGGAAGTAACTACGATAATGATTTTAATTTCAATCGAAAGTCTATGAGTACATAATGTGTTTTCTAAATCAACATTTGTTTTATTTAATAAATGTGATTTTATGATTTAAGTAAAATGTGTTTGATTATTCAAAAAACCTACGGGTTACGGGGCGGGTTTGGATATCTGCTGATTCGGTGGATAAGGGTATGGGTTTGATTATTCAAAACCCTGCAGATTACAGAGCGGGTTTGGATCGGATTTTGGAATTTGTTAAAAGGGTTTGGATCAAGATCGATTCGCTCCAAACCCGCCCCATTGCCAGGTCTAGAGAGAGAGAGAGAGAGAGAGAGAGAGAGAGAGAGAGAGAGAAGGAAACATTCTTTTACTTTAGAACCAATATTTATATGAGAACTTAGAGAGATTAAGCCAATACTTTTTGAAGCAAACACCACCATTGTTTCCAAAATGTTGCGTCTAACTGTGTAAGCTGGATTGAGGACGTCCCAAACACCAAATATTCCCACTAAAGGGTAGCTAATAAAAATCACCTTTGATCCTTTAAATATCACAAAAATCCATTTTTCGTTCCAAAACCAACTCTATACCCACTAAAATTAAAATAAACAAAAGTGGATATTATCTCACTCACTAAAAAGAGATACTTTTGCCATCCTTTCACGAAAAAAAAAAAAAAACAACAACACCCTAATCAAAATGAAAACAAAATCAGAAGTCCCGTCTTTTGACTAAAAAACTACCCTACAAAATGAGTTCAAACCGAAAAAGTTAGAATGCCCATCATTTCATCTGCAACCAACCTAGAAAATCTCCTAAAAATAAGTTCAAACCAACCAAATCAATGATGCTCACTACGAGATGATTTTGTGGTTTATTGGAAACCTGATCTACATGACATCTACAAAACATAAATTAAAAGAAAACAAAAGTTGAATGAGAAGCAGAGTTGCAAGCGATAAAAGGAGGGGAACATCCATACTAACTTTTCAAAACATGGACAAAAACTATATATTTGTGTTAAAGTATATGGACCAAACTTGTAATTTACTCTTAATCCTATGATAAATAGCTACATATTATTTTTCCCCCAGACATATATGTCAGTTCCATAATTAATTTTCCTCCAAAATTTATTTGTTATTTCCCGCCAATGGAAATTCCGCCCCCAAATGAAATTTATATTTCCCCAAATATATATATATATATATATATATATATATATATATATATATTTGGGGAAATATAAATTTCATTTGGGGGCGGAATTTCCATTGGCGGGAAATAACAAATAAATTTTGGAGGAAAATTAATTATGGAACTGACATATATGTCTGGGGGAAAAATATATATATATATATATATATATATATATATATATATATATATATATAACTAGGTATAATTATAAACATAAAATACTGATAAATAAATGATAAAAAAACTATTTATGATTATAAAATAATAATTTTATTATTAAGTTGATATAAAACATTTTAAATATTTCATAAGCTAAAAGATATAGTAAAACTACATTATCTTAATCGTATTTATCTATGGTTTATTCGTGAAAATAGATAAACTAAAATTTTATTGTTATTACTTTTTAACTACTATTAATGTTAACTAGGAAATAAGCCCATGTTTCGCATAGACGTTGTTTTACCTTTTCACTAAAATGCAATGTTAAATCTTCATAGTTTTACAAAAATCTGATATAGCGACTAGTTATAAAGAAATGAAAGTATATTACCAAATTTGTCTATAGTTAAAAAATATGATAGTACATTGGTATAAAAAAAACATAAATGGTTACAGTAAAGAACACTTCCTATCTTCGTTACTTTATATTTAAGTGGTTTGATAAATCCTACAAATTCTTTATATCCTCCGTTACTAAGGACTTCAAATCATGTTTCATGCGAACTTTTTATGTCTTTTCTGGAGAATGAGTGTTTTTTTTATGAAATGTAAATCATTAATTTTAAGTTTCAGTGAACCGTTTCTAAATTTTGGTTATGAAGTTTATTATATTTTTTATGAGATTGTTTTTCTTGATTAAATAAGCATTTTAATAATAAAACGTAAAGGACAAACAAAAAAGATAATAACAACGTATTTATGATGAGGAACAATCACATACAACATAATTAACAAACACCCAATATACAACATATCTTTCTCCGGTCCAAGATAGATGCTTGGCATCAAAGGTTGTAATGAGCATTATATAAATGAATAAAGTAATTTTTTTCTTATACGTGTGTTGTTTTTCTTGGATTGTTAAGTTTACTACATTTAAGTTTACAAACTTGGATCCATACACCCTACTTTTGATTTGAAGTCCAAAGCTTGGGTACAACTTGCAAGATACATTTAAATTAATGAGAGCCAAAAGATATAAATACCTTCTGATTGGTTTTGTGATGTAACATTTCAGCAACTGAGGTTTCATATATCTGAAGCAATATATTTTGCAGCCTGAAAATATATAGTGATAGTTTTTAACACACGTTTCATACCAAGTTGTGCACAATATCAATACATAAAGAATCTAACTTTTATATTATTTTGATTATCAGATGCTATCAAGATTCAAGAAAAGGGAATACCTTCGATCCTTTGTACTGTGTAATCTGTGCATGTATTCTGGTATGTGGTAACAACCCCTTTGTCCTCTTATCCTCCTCTATGAAAGCATCAGCAATCAAACCTCGATTGTCAAGTGTCAGCATTATTTACCCAACCCTTGTGATAAAAAATTGGAAAATAATATGGATTAACAAATAAAATGACCTGATTCAATACTTGAAGCATAGAAATTTTATGAGACAGTTGTTTGTGTTTTATTCTTTTTTATTAATAATAATAATAATAATAATAATAATAATAATAAAAGGTAAGCTTAAGTCGTCGTTTATCAGTAAGACTGTAAACACATCAAAAAAACATTAGAACTTTGACAGAGACATACCATAGGTTCTCTAAAAGAACTTTGACGGATCCATAAAAGCCATACCTTTAAAAAAAAACATGTCCATTAGATTACCTTTTGTGTAGTCTGGTAACCAGATAAGAAATGAATCAATAGTATGTTCTTATTTATTTCGATGTAGTCCTTAACTCGTCCAAAAATCATATTTTGAAAGTTTCTGCAAGAATACATGTTCACAACAAACATAATCAGATAGCCTTGTAAATTAAAAATGAATTCATGAATCATCTTACAATTCAAAAAAGCATATATCACCAACTTATAAAATAAAATAATGAGGAATTACTACTTTGTCCTTCCCAGTCTCAATGCTGCATTTCTTTTGCGGTGTGAATAAACCTATAAGATACCAAAATAGAGCAATGAATAATAAGCAAAGTGTCGAAGATCAAAATAATAGAGCACTATATTCAAAGATTAAAGTACCAGACTCCCTGAGCCCCGGCATTCAATCGATCTCGCAGGAATTTTTTAATTTCAAACCTCTATTGTCAAGTGTCAACACCTCATTTGTTGAATTATTGTTGCTTCTTGGAGATGGACATGGTGCATTATGGTGAAGATGCCCTCTTAATTTCCTCCTCAAATTCGGATTTTTGAACTTTATTGGTGCATCAAGTTTACATGTATTTCCGGGGTAGTGGACTTGATAACTGACCATAAGCAAAAAAGAAAGAAGTCATGTGAAAGTAGGATGTCATTATTGGTGGATACTTAAACTATGTAAGCCATATTTGGTACAGCAACAAACTATTTGGAACCAGTTGTTACTTATTTATCCGATTGGTCCAAGATTAACCAAACAAAAGAAAGTTGTTTATAGTCTGAAATAGATGACATATTGACATTATTACCCTTTATTAAAAACAATGTTAACTATTTTCACAAAGATGGTCATTTTGTGGATATTACCAACAACCGAATTCTAGCTGTTGAGAGAAAGGACAAATTTGTAAATTCAGAGTTAATAATGTGAAATAGACGAAGAAAAATAACAATATTGACAAACCTGGGCATTGTTATGCATAACTCATGAAGCGACTAAATTAAAAGCTTTTAATAATGTTTGGTATGACGGAAATTGTCCCTGTGGTTCTATTTTGTCGCAAGAATCACCCCTTATTAATATAAACTTAATATTAAACCCTTAACTAATATTTCTTTCTTTTCAATTTTATAAAATTATGTATTGTGTGGGAGGCCGTGGGCCCACACAACTAATAACTCTAGAAACAGAAAGAAAAGAAAATATCAAATATGGGCAATAATGGTCAATTTACAGGCCCAAAGTTAAACATGATTAAACATACATTGTTATGTGGAAGGGTGGCGGTTGATCCTATCTCAACTTTACCTTACCCCCTCCCACCTTCCAGTACTCCTGTCTCCAAATTTTTATTTTTTTTATTTTTTTTTTAAGATTTAGCTTTGAGATTATATCTAGTAACCTATTATTCATTAGTGTGGTGTCCTACCTTTTAGAATATGAACGATTCCAATATAATAGAATAGAAACTAAATCATTTAATAAATTTGTATTTACTATTTACCTATGTTCTTCCAATGTCGGTTGTTATTGTTACTGTAATAGTTTACAGCTATAATAATAATAATAATAATAATAGTAATTACCACTATCGTCACCATTACTATTACTTTTGCAAATTTGGGCCTTATTTGAGGTCTCTGTTCCAAGAAAAATGACTATTTTTGGTCCCTAAGTATGGCTTACTTTTGCAATTTTAATCCCAAAATAATAGTCAGTTACTTGGAAGGACCAAATAATTAAATATGGACAAAAATTGTAAAAACCGACTAAACAATGGAACTAAAAATGTAATTTATTCTTATAAGTATAAGTATTATAATTATTACTATTGGTTCAAAATATTGCAAAATTAAAATAAAGTTTTTAAACTAAATTTGAGGATAAATAATTAAATAGCATTACCAAAACACCAGCAACCATATCTTATGGCTTTAGACGATATTCCCAATATTCTTCTACAATGCCCAGAGCCACGTGGCACATATCTACAGCAGTTGCACCTAATCTTCTTGTTCCCTAAAAAATCTCAATCCTTATCATAAATGATAAGAAAATGAAAATAGAAATATCAATAGTAGAATTAAATTTTTTACCCGGCTGATGTAGTAAATTCTTTGAATAAGTTCATATTGGCAGCACATGGACCATCATGTTCATATCCAAACTCAACCACCAGTAGAGATCGTTCAACCTTATCAGTGTCACCTAACATGAATTTTTTGCCCATTACAAAAGGCACCTCCACACCTAAAAATACATAAAAATATAAATAATCAATATATAGTTTATACCTAATTAATCGTAATCATAACAAAAATGCATACAATACATTCATCAAAATAATTACTTCATACCAGAAACCGCAGAAAATGTGTGTGTGTTCCAACACATGGGATCCCTAACAAACTCTACCTACCAACAAAAATGTAAAGAAGGTCGATAACAATTTTAAAAGATATTTCATACATTTGAGCCATTAAATTAAAGAAGTGAATATGATATTATATATACCACACCAGTAGTTGCAGGCTTTCCTTTGAAAAGCACTCTCACAGAGACTGCAAAGCTTGGATACCCATGACCAGAATCTATTGCCCCGTCTATATAGTTGAAAGAAATGAGTATATATTTCAGGTGAATGTGATTTTGATATAACTAA
Organism: Lactuca virosa; assembly: GCF_052849685.1. Classification (NCBI taxonomy): domain Eukaryota; kingdom Viridiplantae; phylum Streptophyta; class Magnoliopsida; order Asterales; family Asteraceae; genus Lactuca; species Lactuca virosa. The sequence goes on from NC_136430.1 coordinate 175,236,002, forward strand.
AAAGATTGTTGAATCACATACCCAAAGGGTCTACGCACCAAAGATAATTAGAAGATAAGTCTCCAATGACACCTCCTTCCTCCACTAGAATAAGATAAAATTCATATTTGAATAAGAAAAACATTTAAAATAACACCCGCTCTCCTCCACTCGTTGTCAACATTTGGCTTACAGGTTTGGATGGAAGTCGAGATAGATACAAAGAAAAAAGAAAGCGTACCTCTAAAATAACAGTTGCTAAGGCGGATGTAGGAAAATAAGCTTATCAACCCCTTTGTTGATCTAAAAAGAGTTAATTTCTTTGAGGACTTAAATCAAACAATTGGTGTGCAACCTGAATCCATATTTCAAATGAGCAAAAAACATAGGAAATTCAGAACTTTACAATCCATTTTTGAATGTTTACCTCATTGAAATTTAGGATTTGTGTATTAGATCATTGTGGTGATGGTGGTTGGCAGTTTTCTTCCCCAACGGTGACAGAAGTAATCGACTTCAAATTATGAGCTGATTTTGCTTGTCCCTACCCAATCGATTTTGTTGTAATGGAATACACAGTGGTAGAGTGTGTAAAGATCAGAATCAGAGACCATGAAGGGGATGCTTTTTATCGGAATCAAAACTGAAGAAGAACCTAGAATAGAAGCTTATCTGATTAGAGGGGTAGGGCATCAATCGATAACTTCATCAGTAATCACAAAGAATCGTTCATTGCTTGTCTCCTGATTAATCAAAGACCTTTGGATACAGAATAAATGAGGGAGGGTCGTTACAGGCCGTCGATGAAAGTTGAGAAGCCACAACCGCACGACGACGGCGTTAGCGATTTCTTCGTTTTCCTCTCCGATCTATTTTTGCCCCACCGATTACGAATGGAATGGTCAAATGGAGGAGTCATTCAACTGGAGATGGTAAGTAGAGAGAGATAAGCAATGACGATGGAGGCAAAGTAAGAAAGGGTATTACGGGGAAAAAAGGTGGGGGAAAATTTACCTGCTTGCCATAAACGAAGAACATACAAGAAGAAGAAAGAAGAAACAGAGTAAAGAGACGAAGTAAGGATCAGTGGGCCCGAAAGAAAACCCAAACAAAGCACGTGTACACAACGGCACAGGAACCAAAGCCAGTAGGTGTCACAGAAACCCAGTCACTAAGGAAAGGACCCAAAAGAAAAAAAAAAAAACCCAATAATACTGTGGCAAAAGTCAATAAAAGAAAATACCAGGTAACAAAAACAAAGAATGGATATTTTTTGTGACCAAATTGAAAGAATGAAAAACTTTAAGCTCCCCACAATTAAGTGTATATATAATTATAAATATATAAAAATATTAAAGACAAAATTTCAAAAATGGTCCCTGTGGTTTTCGAAAATATCAAGTTTAATCCCTAAGTTCAAAAAACCTCACAGATGGTCCCTGTGGTTTCAAAACTTTTAACATTTGGTCCTTCCGGCTCACTCCGTTAGCATTTCACCGTTAAGTAAGGGGCATTTTTGTCATTTCACTACCCAGGGACCATTTATGAGGTTTTGTATTACTTTTGTTTAAATAAATAAAATTTAATATGGAAGGGGTCCCACCCTCTCTCTCTCTCTCTCTCTCTCTCTCTCTCTCTCTCTTCTTCTTCTTCTTCTTCTTCCTCCTCCTCCTCCTCCAGAAAAAAAATCCCCCCCGCTTCCCTTTTACTGATCACGATTTTTTTAGACCTAATCTAACTCAAATCTTCATCTACGTTGCAACAACAACCATCGTAACTATTGGGGGTTTTCTTTGCTTATTTTTGAAAGAGTGAAAACCAGTTAATAACACTTCTACAGGATCGGAATGAAAAATTCCTTCTTCCCAACAAAACAAAAACCAGCTAGCAACAACGCTAGGTCGAGATTGAGAAAAACAGTGAGGTATTAATTCCATGGTGGCAGATCGTCGGAAAAGATGATTTGGGTTCAGTTGTTTCAAAATGAATAAATTCACATGATTGTAATGAGAATCATCTTCTTCCAAGATCAAATCTAGAAAAGATGGTCAATCCATAAAAGATGAACATTCATATGATATCTTATTACCATGGTGAACCAACGCAGGAAGCAAAAACAATAAAACTTGACAAATTACTCGGAATAAATTCAAAGGCGAACATGAATTCAAAGACAACAACACATCATAGTGTGCAAACGACCACTGAATCGATTTACTGGGTTCACCAGGGCCCAAGCTCGTCTTCATTGTTATCGAATCAAAAGCAAATACTAGAATCGTATGCACAACGATCAAACCCCAATGTGATGGACCCTGGTGAAAAGCGATACCATAGCCTTCGCTTTCAATCATCTTCTAATGGTCTTCGAATCCCAGGATTCTGTTGGGTTCGATGATCAACCATCTACTGTTTATGGTTATCAGATCAAGTCTTACATGAATCAAATGGAGTCATTAACCCCAAAATCACCATCATTTGGTTCTTTAGAAAAGTATAAATGGTCTGTATTCTTTAACGAAAGGCCTGCAAAACCAAACCCTGTGAGTGAACCAAACAAGGGAATGATATTGGAAGCTCTAAGACATCCTCAAACACGAGGAGGAAAATCAGAAAACGCATCAAAGGAAGCGTATGTAGAGAAAGAGAATTTGTTGAAGGTCGTTTTGAGACAGGCATCAGAGTTGCAGTTGTTTGCTTGCAGACAACAGGGAAGCAGGGGGATTTTTTCTGGAGGAAGAAGAAGAATGGGGAAGAAGAGAGAAAGGGGAGGAGACGAACTAAGAGAGAGAGAGAGAGGGTGGGACCCCTTGCATATTAAATTTTATTTATTTAAAAAAAAAGTAATACAAAACCTCATAAATGGTCCCTGGGTAGTGAAATGACAAAAATGCCCCTTACTTAACGGTGAAATGCTAACGGAGTGAGCCGGAAGGACCAAATGTTAAAAGTTTTGAAACCACAGGGACCATTTGTGAGGTTTTTTGAACTTAAGGATTAAACTTGATATTTTCGAAAACCACATGGACCATTTTTAAAGTTTTGTCAATTTTAAATTTTCTTTTGTGTCTACAATTACTGAAGCTAGTAATATAGGTTATGATGCATGTTGTACAAGCCATACAAGCTACTCAATTACTATTTAAATATAGATTTCTCTATTGTGCCTTGCGCCTCACTACCATCTTTCAATTGCTTTGAATATAAGTTACACAAATAGCCCTTACAGTTTTACTTTCTATTTATAAACCATCCAACTTACATTGAATTTGTTGAATATTGAGTATAAGTTTATAGAAATAGCCCATGAATTCCTTTCTTTTATTCATAATCTACACAAATTACAAAAACAGTCTCTTCGACTCTTAATAAAAAATAAAAAAATAAAAAATAAAAAAAACTATACTTATTTCTTTTAAATTTATGATGTTAAGCTCATTATCATACAACAAAATAATTTTAAAACTTGGATTTTTCGAGAAAAAAATTACTATTTATTGTTTTACGGACTAATTCTGAACCAGATCAAAATCCGACAAACCATTTTGTTTTATTTACAATTTTTAATAATATGATTTTCTTCTTTTTTTTTTTCCAAACATTCATATTTTTTTCCTAATTTTAAATTTTTTACTGTTTTTGTCCAACATTTAATAATTTTTTTTTCTAACTTAGTTTTTTTAATACTTTTACATCTTATATATGATTTGATATACTAGTTTAATCAATTGTCATTCCTAATGCGGAAAAAACACGCAAGAATCTACGGCAAAGCGCGAACACAAATACTAGTAAATATATATAATTAAGGGCTACAAAATTATAATAATAAATCCAACTCCTATTCTTTTTTCTACTTAACTCACTTTACCAATGATCAATTCACATTCACTTTATAACAAAACACATACACCGATACATACCTTGCAAACCAATGTGGCTCTACATGAGGTTTTAAATGGCGTACCTACATCATAATTTATGAAAAAACTCATATTTTTAAAACCCATAATTAACATCAATAAATAATGGAATTCTTATTTTTTTAGTTTTACTAACCTCGTTATAAATATTAATAATTGATAGTAAATTAGATCGAATGATCTCCTTGATAACAGAGGAGACTATAAATAGATACAATAAATACAACAAAGGAATGAAGAAATAGAAAAATACAGGAACAGCCCCTACACATATTAACTATGACAAGTTGCATAGCTGTTATCCCCCCTCAAGCTGAGGGGCGGAGGGCCGAGCCAAAGCTTGTCTCTGAAGAACTCAAACTGACGTCGAGGAAGGCTTTTAGTGAAAATATCAGCAACTTGAAGCTTTGATGGTATGAACTTGGTGTGAAGTTTCCCGGAAGCAACGAGTTCTCGGACAAAGTGGTAATCTAAATCAATGTGCTTCATTCGCTTGTGATCAATTGGATTTTGAGTGAGGAAGAGAGCACTTTGATTGTCACATAGGAGTGTAGGTCGAACCGCTGGAAGAGTGTGAAGCTCGTGAAGCAAATGAGTGATCCAGATGATCTCAGCAGCGGCATTGGCCATGGCACGATATTCAGATTCACAGCTGGATCGAGAAACGGTGGGTTGTTTCTTGGCACTCCAAGAAACAAGGTTGCCGCCCAAAAAAATCGAGTAGCCATAGGTTGAACGTCGTGTCTCAACACACCGAGCCCAATCCGCATCAGAATATCCAAGAAGGGAAGTGTTGGTGGGCTTAGAGAACGTCAAACCAAACGTGAGCGTGCCTTTAATGTAGCGGAGGATTCGTTTGACCTCTTGAAAGTGTTGATTGGTTGGAGCATGGAGGAATTGACTGACTTGATTGACCACATAGGAGATATCAGGTCGCATTATGGTGAGATATTGTAGTGCCCCTACAATAGAGCGGTACTGAGTCGGATCCGAATATGGGTCACCCGTCGAGGAGAGGGTAGCAGTTGGTGACAAGGGAGTAGGTGCCGGTTTGGCATCAAGCATCTTAGCGCGTTCAAGCACATCTTTGGCATATTTTGTTTGGCTTAGGAACAAACCATCATGTAGATGGGAGACCTCAAGACCAAGAAAGTAGTTAAGCTTTCCCAAGTCTTTGATAGCAAAGTGATTGTGAAGCTGAGTGATAAACTCTTTGAGCATCCCATCTTGATTTCCAGTTAAAATTAAATCATCGACATACACCAAAAGATACATGATGCACCCGCCACGTGTAAAGATAAATAGAGAAGTATCGGCCCTACTACAAGAAAACCCGTTAGAAACTAAAAAGGTGCTTAGTCGATGAAACCACGCACGTGGGGCCTGTTTAAGGCCGTAAAGTGCCTTATTCAACTTGCACACATAATTTGGGTGTTGAGGATCAACAAACCCAGGAGGTTGCTCCATGAATAAACACTCTGTGAGCTGCCCATGCAAGAATGTATTGTTAACATCCAGTTGATGTAAGGACCAGTTGTTAAGAACTGCAAGAGATAGAATGATCCGAATGGTGGAAGCTTTAACCACAGGGCTGAAAGTGTGGGAGTAGTCTAGCCCAGGAGTTTGACTGAACCCTTAAGCAACAAGGCGGGCTTTGTGTCGTTCAATGGTGCCGTCAGAATGGAACTTTGTGCGAAACAGCCATTTGGACCCCACCACCTGGCGATTTAAAGGACGTGGAACAAGGGTCCAAGTGGTATTTTTGTGAAGAGCATCAAGTTCACGTTTCATGGCGTCAACCCAGTGAGGTTGTTTAAGGGCAGATTTCACACTTTTTGGGTCACTAGTAGCGAGCAAAGCAGTGTGTAATGGTTGGCTTGTAAGAGTAAAGAAGTCGGCAAAGTGGCGAGGCTTGAAAATGCCCGCCTTGGCTCGAGTGGTCATAGGATGTGTGGGTAGTGGGGGTGGCGGAGATGATGGTAAGGGAATAGTGTTGGGTGGAGTCACAGGATGTTGAGAGGAAGGGGATGACGAGCTTGAGGAGGAGTCGATGATTGGGCTAGAGGCGTGGCTCGAAGTTGGGCTTGGGGGTGGGCTCGGATGGGGGTTTGAAGAGGTGTTATCGGAGCATAGTTTGCATGGGGAGGAGTTTTTGATAGTGGCAGGTTGTATGGGAGTGATCGGGGTGCTTGGTTTGGACAGAGAAGTATGTGGGTTGTCAAGGAAGGTGCAAATCTCAAGGGTGGTGAGTGAGCTGGGTTTAGTGTGATCCATAAAGGGGAAGACACTTTCATCAAATCTTGCGTGTCGGGAAGCATATATCCGAGATGTGATAGGATCAAGGCACCGATAGCCCTTGTACATAGGGCTATAGCCAATGAAAACACACGGTATACTCCGTGGAGCAAGTTTGTTTTCCGAGTAATCACGTAGATACGGGAAGACCTGACACCCAAATGCCCTAAATGTTGAGTAATTGGGTGGTGTGGAATGTACAATCTCAAATGGAGATTTTCCATCAAGAACTTTTGTGGGTAGTCGGTTAATTATGTAAACTGCAGATGAAAAGGCATCAATCCAATAAGTTGAAGGCAGGTGGGCATTAAACATCATTGCCAAACCCGTTTCAACAATGTGTCGGTGTTTTCGTTCGGCCCGTCCGTTTTGTTGCGGAGTATACGGGCACGAGGACCGATGTAAAGTGCCATTTGCTTCAAATATTGACTTGACTTGGTGATTAAAAAACTCAGTGCCACCGTCACTTTGAAATAGTTTGATTTTCCTTGAAAATTGGGTTTGTGCCATATTGAGGAAACCCACTAATACACGTGAGAAATCAGATTTTGCCTTTAAGGGGTACAACCAAGAGAAGCGAGAATGGTCATCAACAAATATGATATAATATCGATAGTTGTCGTTTGAAGCAATAGGGGAGGGTCCCCATAGATCACAATGAACAAGATCTAATAAATTTAAGGCACGAGTTTTATTTATATCAAATGGTAAACGTTGACTTTTAGCAAGTTGACACGGGGAACAGAAGCCCGGTTTAGGTAACAGTGCATTCACTACAAGATAACCAAGTTTTTGTAAAGAGGTAATAACGTCAAAATTTGCATGACCCAAACGGGAATGCCACACTTCAAACGATGCTTGGGGTCTTTAATGAGACACAAATGCTTGATGACTTGGGTGGAGGACATAGAGACCATTCTCACAGTTTCCTTTGGCTAGGACCTGTTTGGTGTGACGATCCTGAATAGAAAACGAAGGATAAGAAAGTAAGACATCCACCAAGTTATCTTTAGTGAGTTTACTGATAGACAAAAGGTTGTGAGTGAGATTCGGTACAACCAACATGTCTTTCAAACGAAGATTATTATTGAGTATTGAGTGCCCTTTATGAGTGACAGGGAGGGACTTGCCATTACCAAAGGTAACAAATTCGGTACCTATGGTAGTTGAAGCATCGGAGACTGAGTGAGTGGTGGAAGTCATGTGATCGGTTGCGCCGGAGTCAACGAACCAATCAGGAACCGGAGACGAAACATGGCATTGAGATAAGAAGGCAGTGGCTAGGTCATTATCCTTTACATCGATCCCAGCATCAAATTTCTTTAAATCGGGACAAGCATTGGCATAGTGACCATTGGTGCGACACAGTTGACAGTGGGGACTGCGTATGTCACCCCGATTGCCACGACCATCGCGAGACCCTCCATTGTTACCACCACGATAGGGTCCACGACCCCCATGATTTCCAGGAGCATTCGAAGCAGTCACAGGTGGTTCAAAATTGGCGCTGAATGCGACTGGGGGTGTAGCGGAGTGATGTAGTGCCCGGATGAATAACTCATGACTTTCAGCCCGAGCGAGCAAGTCTGCGAAGGGCGGAGCAGGCCTGATTGAGTGAACAGTAGTGGATAAGGTCTCAAATATGGGTCCGAGGCTGCACAAGAACCAGTGGAACTGATCATCTTCATCAACGGGAAACCCGATCGTAGCCAACTGATCACACAGGGCTTTGAAGGCGCGACCAAACTCAGCAACTGTCTTGGTTCCTTTCTGGATCAAGCGGAGCTGGTCACGAAGATTATGGACCCGTTCAATCGATAAGTTACCATAAGTTTTTTCAAGGGAAACCCAGATTTGTCTAGCGGAAGTCAGACCCACAATAACAGTGATGGCTTCTTCCGATAAAGAGGGGGTGAAGAATGATGATGCAGCGCTGATCGGCACTGACCCAAGACGTGAATTCAGGGTTCACAGCCACTTTTTCTGCAACAGTAATGGTGTTGGGTGGGCATGGGAGAGAGCCATCAACATGAGCGAATAAGTCTTGATAGGTTAATATAGGGTGCATCTGATGCTTCCACAACAGATAATTGGTGGAATTGAGTTTAACAGTTATCATGTGCATCAATGTGTTTATTGGGATTGATGCATCAGAGGAATTAGCCATGGAGGCGGAGGGAGGGAAGAACAGAAGAAGAAGAAAAGACGGAAGAGAGAAGGGCAAGGAGAGGAAACAGGAGACGATTAACGCTCTGATACCATGATAGTAAATTAGATCGAATGATCTCCTTGATAACAGGAGGAGACTATAAATAGATACAATAAATACAACAAAGGAATGAAGAAATAGAAAAATACAGGAACAGCCCCTACACATATTAACTATGACAAGTTGTATAGTTGTTAATAATGTATGAATCTAGCTTCATTATCATAACTTGTGTGGTGATTAGGCAATCGATAATGTCTTCAAATAGTTGCCCATTTGTGGATAGAAGAAGCGAAGGACAAAGGTATCGTGTTGTTGTTATACTCAGTCAAGTTTACAGAAAACACTTGGATAATGTGCAGAAGTTGAAGGTTCACATAAATTACCTTATTTTCCTTCGATGCTTCTTCAAACAACCATAAATCCTTAAATCAACAATATATGTCCAAATAATAAAGCTGATATTTTTATTATTTCTATTATTAAACAATGAATCTACAAAAAAAAATCAACTTAAGAAGGCCCATACCTTCCAAATTGAAGCATTATCTCTCTACCATCAACAATTTTTCTTGAAGCAAAGGCGTAAACATAAAAGAAAAGATAGGTTTTCTAATTCATGAAATGGATTCTTTATCGCATTGTTGACGTATTGGTTCTAAAAATTTACAATGAAGTTGGTTTTACCTTGCACAACATGATGAGAACAAAAGAATTTCCAATCAGTTTGTTGTCTTCCAAGGTGGTAGCATCTTTAACTTTAAGCATTTTGTCTTGATGGATAAGCATCTCCTTGAATTATTTATGTATTCTTCTTCATGTCAACAACCTACAAGGGTAAAACACTAAAGGACTGAATTAAATATATACTTAAAACGAAAATAAATGAAATAAGACAGCATTTTCCATAATGGTTTGCAAGCTACTGATTCGGAAAAGTTGGAAGTTATGACAACGAAAAGTACAAAATGAGTGTACTTTACCATTCAAAATATATATTACTTTTAAAAACGTATATTACTTAATAGAGAAAGTTGTAGGTAATAGCAATATAATTTAGTCTAGTTAATCGTTAGCAATATGAACAATGTACTTTATTTTTAGCGCATGATAGCAACCTACTTATGTTTCTTTACCTATAATGTACTTTGTTTTTTACCAACAGTATCAACAAACTTACATTCCATTACCGATATTGGCATTCTACTTTATTTGTGACATATTTATTTTATCAGTAAGGAGATGTAAGCACATTGCTATTATTGGTGAGAAAACATAAGTACACTGCTATTTTGGCCTGCCTATTACTATTATCAACAAAAAACAATTGATGTACATTGCTAGTATGGTGATGAAATGAATGTAGATTGTTATTTTCTGTAATAGTATAATATACATTGCTTATATTGGTAAAAACAGTAAAGTATGTTGCTATTTTTAGCAGTTTATTTGACTTTTTATTGTATAAAGACTAGTAAAAAGAAACACACATGTATATTTTCCTAGCTAAAGTACTACACCACTACTCTTCAACACCTTCAAAAGTAATTGTTATATCTTTTCCCTTTTCGGTTGCCCTTTCCATATGTGCAATGGCATCATATAAACATTTTGATATGTTAAACTAAAGCATGTTAAGGATTTAAAAAAACAGCAAATATAACGACGTAAATATCATGCATAGTCTTTCCAAGTTTAAGTACATACTTTTCTTGTCGATCTCTCCACAGTGCAACCAAACCTTCATATATCAATTAAACAAGAACTTCTAATTTCCTCAACTTAACATTATCATTATCTAGACAAAGCTTCTTTACTAAATCGTATATTTTCCACTTGTATGTTCAAAACAAATTGATTCACTCGTCAAAGCTCCAATGTCATAATCTTCAATGACATTCGCTCTCCTAATTGCCTTTACCAGTTGTCCAAATAATGATAATAATTTATTATAACATGATTCAAAGATTTTCATGATATATAAATAAGTATGTAACAAATAGCATACCTCCGTCCCTCTTAGACAACGTCTATTAAGTCAACTGTTAAATAAAATAGAAAGAAGTGACAAATAATGAATAGCATAGTCGTCCAATCATTATATGTATTGTAACTTATAAAAGTCGTTTTAGGTAATCATGAATTGAGGGTGGACAATTAAATGATCATTTAAACCAACCTTTGATTGTTCTTTTTGTATCTTTTTCCCTTAAATGACGCTCCACTTCCTCTCGTTCTATTTGGTCACACAATCTTTCTTCTTTAGACTACAAAAAAGATGGAATGAAAATAGATATCTTGATTTTTAACTTTAAAAACTACCACTAAAATCATTTTAAAATATTTCAAATACCATTGAAATTATTTTCACTCTTTTTTCTGAAGCATTTCTCATGTTTATCAACTTTTTTTGATTTAGGAGCAACATAAACTGAACCACCACAATCATTGTTATCATCATCATCATCATCATCATATGCCTACAATATCTTGTAAATACTTTGTTTACTGACTAACATTAAATCCTTGTTTTCTTGTTGCCAATAAAGCTATCTAATATGAATAACAATAAGAATCTCGGTAACAGTAGCAGACAATTTAAAATATATAAACATTAATATGTAACACCTATTTTCCAGATCGGACCAGTTAAAGATTTAAAGGATTATAAGGTCTAGTTTTTGGAGAAAAAAAAACCACATGCCATGACGTGGAGAGTTGATGACCACGACGTGGCATGGAGTTTAATGAAGACCGTATTTAGCTTGGTTGTCACAATGTGGCAAGAGGAGGGACACGACATGGTAGCTATTGCAGCCCAAACCCATGGATTTTCAGGTTTCCTCCATATTTAAGGACCTTAAATTTAGGTTTAGGTCACCCTTTTTAGCATCCACCCCTCATTTCTCGAAACCATATCCCCATTGAGTGTTCTTAAGGTGCTCTTGGTGTTCTTGCCAACTTGAACGTTGATTCCTCAATATTTTTCTTCTAGTTTGTTAGATCTATCTTATGGTCCATTTTATGCTTTTGGTACCTTTTTGGTAGTGTGCTTAGATTTGAGATGACTCCAACCACTTCTAAGTACTAAGGATTATCTTATAGATTTCTTCTTGTTTGAAAGTTAGTTGCTTGATCTTGTCCTTGGAGTCTGTGACAACACGAACCTTTTTCCGTTTCCATTAACCGATTTCTGTTAATAAAATTTGAGTTTTATTAAGTTTCCGTCAAACTTCTTGGTTTAGAAAATCATCTAATTTTATATAATTAAATTTATATACGAGTCGGAACCAACAATCGCGCGAAAAATCCGAATCTTCTTGAAAAATCAAACGGTTCTCGGCCTGACTGAGTTTACGGCCGTAAACCCGTGTACGGCCGTACACTCGTTTACAGCCAGCGTCGGGTGGACCCTACCACCGACCACGAAAACCCCTATAAATACGAAACCCTACCGCTCATTTACACTTTTCTGGCTGAACACTCACTCCTTCTCTCTCTAAACTCGTGACCGTACACCCCTAAAACACTCTTATCCTTCCGAAAAATCATCAAGAATCGCCATTGGGAGTCATTTCGGAGCATCTAGAACACGTTTTTCAGCGATTCCAGCATCCTTGTTCTTGAGTGTACGGCCGTACACCCTTCAAGTCTGCAAATCTTCATTGACCATACACTAGTTTACGGTCGTACACGCTTCAAACCTTCAAAGGCCGTAAACCCTTCAAGAGGCTGTTAACGGCCGTACACCTATTGACGGCCGTAAACTCCCTTCACGGCCGTAAACCCCCATTCACGGCCATACACACTTCCTAAGCAGTGAATTAGACTGAAAACCCACTTTCCTCGATTCAATCAAGTCCCGGTAACATTCCTTAACCGAAAGCAAGTGTTTTCCTAACACTTTATCTAACGTAATCGCTAATTTAGATACACATATGTATTTAAATATTATTAGTATTCTGTTAAGTGCCACACGCTACAACTCGAGGGTCTTCATTCCAGTTTGTTGAGTAGACGTTTGCACACAACTAACAATGAGTTCATACCCCTACGCTTTTATGATTTTTAATGTTTTCAGGGGGGGGGGGGGGGAATACAAGCCAAATACAAATGATTTTAACAAGTTTAAAACCTATGCAATTGATTTAGTCAAACGATTTCCACGTTTTATAAGATATTTAGATATTTTATCCCTTTTGTACTATGTTGAGCATAAGGGACACTTTTATCTTGGGAACCTAATTGCATAGTTTTCAGAACAATTTACAAGACAAGTACATAACAATTCAAGCAAACTATAATGGGTATAGTTTGGGGATCTCAATACACAACTTTTCCCGTTTCAGATTAATATATGGGTAAACATATAAACTATGAAAAAATTAGTTTATGACATTACTACAATAGTACAACATTTAATAATTATTTAAGTATAATTATTACCTTATACAGTATACAACGGATTCAAATACAAGAGAACACTACAGAAACTAGATTATACAAAGTTGTGAGACTCTACTTCAAAATTGTACCCTTAGGTGTACATAATTAAATCCTATCATAGTATAACCAGAGTCTCCTGGAGGGAGAGTGTGAGATTTGTGAATAGATCTATTCGGGACTGACAATCCCACACCTGAACTGCTAGCTACAGTTAGGCAGGCATGCTTGGGGTGACAAATGTCATTTAACCGACAGTTGAAGAACGTCGCAAAGGTCACTAGGTCATATCAAGCATGGTTATACGACTCACAATAGTATAAACTAAACATTTGTTTACGGGATTTTCATTCTTCATTAGTTTTATTTTAAGTAATGAAACTACTATACATATTGGTGGTAGCTAGGGTTTTCATACAGAACATATTATACATACTGGTGGTAGCCAGGGTTTTCATACATAACATACTGTACAAAGGTTTTTGTACAAGAACACACACATACTTCGATTGGTAGAAATCAGACATACAAATTAACATTTTTCCTATACTACAAACAAGATACTGTAACAAACATTCATAGTTGATTCTATAACTTCTTAGGTTAGGCACTAGGGCTATGTATGGAGAATATTCGATAGACTGTGGAATGTGTGGTTTCCGCCTCATTTCCTATTCCTTGTTTGGTTGTGGACTTAGGGCAGATCCACATAATTAACTGCCTGTTCGATATTGGTTTATACATGGCTAGCATGAACTGAGTAGTCATAGATAGAACTGATATTATCACACTTTTACTAAAGAAAATATTTGATTTTCTTGGAAATATGCGAACATTTTTACAGAGTCATCAACAGGTTTTCATTACAAAAACATCGCTTATGAACTCACCAGCTTTATGCTGATACTCTTTCAAAACTGTTTGTATTCTCAGGAAATCAATAGACAGGTACCTCCTAGAGTTTTGAGAAGACGGAGCGTATAGAGTCACATCTTTTTCTTTTGATTATGCTATTAATGTATAAAAACATGAATCAAACAGATGCAATACCTTTTCATTTATGTATTCAATGTAATGGTTGTGTTTACTATGATTACTATGCTGCAATTTTTGTGATACTACATATGACGTCACCCACCCCTGAACGTTTCCGCCGTTCCGGTTTGGGGGTGTGATAGATTGGTATCAGAGCTCTTGTTTATAGTGAACTAAGTATACCGAACCTTACATGGTATACAACTATAAACACTAAGGGGCCGAAGTGCTCTGAACTAAAAGTATACTTTTAAAATATAAGTATTTTATAAGAATTATACAAGTATACATAAGTATCAGAAACAATATCATGAGTAGAACAAAACAAAAGTATTTGGATGTTGGACACTGCGGTTAAACCTGTACAGTTATGTAATCATGTCCGGGATCAATATAGCTTGATCAACTATATTTATTTGAGACATGACCAACATGTGTCTAGGAGTGATCATGGTGTTGCAGCAAGCCTAAAACTTACCAAGCTACATACATCAAAATATCGATAAAACAGAGCATACAACTTAAAATACTGTAGGAGTATTTTAGCTAAAGTCGAATACAGTATAGAGATTTATTCCAAGTGTTGCTACTTATTTCTTCCTAGCGATAGTTTACTTGCATTGGTAACCATTCTCTGTTTATCGCTTAGTAGAACACTTTATCTATCAAGATGAGATATATCTTGTTTCATATCTCTTGATTTAAAAATCTGGAGGACTTACCATCCTCTTATTCCTGATTATTTTTAGAAAATGATGCCTCCCAGAAAGAGACCCAATAGGAAGAACAACGACCCTCCGCCGCCACCACCTTCTCAGTACGATCCTTCCATGTTCCAGGCAGCAGTTACAGCCGCCGTGACTGCATCAATGACACAAATAAACCCCGGTGGGGCTAGCGGATCCGGAGGTGGTCATCCCCAGAATCTCGGCGATCAAAGACATCAAAAGGAGTGTTCTTATAAGGATTTCATGAATGCGAAACCCAAATCCTTCGACGACAATGGAGGAGTCATTGCCTTAACCTGATGGTTCGAGAAGATCGAATATATCTTCGAGATTTGAGCCTATTCCGAGGCAAACAAGATGAAGTTTGCTGCCTGCACCTTCACCAATAGAGCACTGACCTGGTGGAATGGTCGAGTCAAATACCTAACCCTGCCGGTAGCGAATGCCATGGGTTGGGAAAGCTTAATAGAACTCATGCTTGCAGAATACTGCACAAGGGGCGAAATGCAGAAGTTAGAGCACGAGCTCTGGAACCTGAAGATGAAGGGTTCCGACATTTCCGCCTACACAGCTAGATTCTGCGATCTAGCTCTTCTATGTCCGGGAATGGTCACTCCGGAAAGCAAAAAGATTGAAAGATACATTTGGGGATTGACGCCCCCAACGCAAGGAAATGTTTTGGCTGCTAAGCCTTTTACTTTTAACAGCGCCAAGTGCCTGTCGCAGACCCTAATAGATCACAGGGTTGATCTGGATGAAGTGGTACCCGCTCCTGAACCACCAAAGACAAGTGGTGGGAAGAAAAAGTCCTGGAACAAACAAAAGGGACAGTCTTCGCAGCAGCCCTCCAAGAAACAACAAACAGTGGCAGTTCACGCTGCTACTACTCCTGCTGTTGTTACAACCACCCAAGCACCTGCCAGTAGGTATGCTGGTACCCTTCCGAGGTGTGACAAGTTCAACTTCCATCATGATGGGCAATGTCGGGAGTTGTTGTGCAACAGCTGTGGTAAGAAGGGGCATACAACTCGATTCTGAAAGGCACCAGTCCAACCAACCAATCAGGCTCCTGAAGCGGGCGCTGGTCAAGCCTGTTATGGCTGTGGGGAGGTTGGGCATTTCAATAGGAATTGCCCCAAGGCAACAACAGTTGGCAACACAGGGAGAGTGCTAGCGATGGGCCAAGAGGAGGCAGTTACTGATCCCACCGTTGTTACAGGTACGTTCCTCCTCGACAACTCTTATGCATGCATTCTTTTCGATTTTGGTGCGGAGAGAAATTTTGTTAGTCATGTATTTAAGCATCTACTCAAGTGTAAATCCCAACCTTTAACCGAAACATTTACCGTTGAGATGGCTAACAGAAAGAAAGAGAGCACTAACGACATATTCATAGTGTAACACCCTGATTTCCGAATACCTAGAAAGGAAAGAAAACCTCAAGATGAGGAACTGATTCGTCGAGTAGATGGGTGACTCGACGAGTAGGAGCGCGAATTTGGTCGCGGGATAAGTGACCTACTCGACGAGTCAGAAGATTGACTCGGCGAGTTGGCCAGGTTTTGGGAAAACCCTAAATGCGGGACTTGTACCCTATTCAAAGAACATTACAACCCTTCTTCAGCCCCCTTGATACTCTCTCAAGTTCAGAACGAAACCCTAGAGCCTCCCTCGAGTTTGTGAACCATTTTGTGAGTCTTGAAGCATTTTGAAGCTTGGAAGAACAAGAAGAAGGTTGAAAGGTCAAGGAGGAAGGAGTAGATCCAGAAGATTCACTCCATTTGCTGCTTATTTTGGTAATTAAGTTCTCACCTTGACTTCTAGTTTGATAGATCTCTCTATGTCCCTTTTTATGGAGTTTATGGTCCAAGAAGGATGTCTTGTGGGATTTGGACGTCCCCAAACAATATCCTTCCAGATTTAGAGATGTTCAGAGTAGTAGAGGAATAAAGGTGGAAGCTCTATGCCATTGTACCTCTCCATGCAAAGTTTAAGGAGTTGTTTTGGCCTTTTGAGCAAAAAGGGCCATGCATGGGTGCAAAGGTAGTGGCTTTGTGTGATATCACGACCCTAGGAGGCCGGATCTGGGTCTTGGATACCTTAAGCTTGTCTGAAATCGTCTGAATAGTGTTGGACATACAGAGACTCGGCGAGTCAGTTGTGGGACTCGGCGAGTCAGGCTAGTTCTTGCCCCAAAACCCTTCTGTTAAGGGTGTGAGTGAGCTTGGAAAGGGACTCAGTCGGCCCGAGTCCATAATGGTCATGAAGTTCATCATACTCGACGAGTTCATGGAAGAACTCGACGAGTCTAAGGCAATCTCCTTAGTTATGAAGATGGACTCGACGAGTTGATCATACAACTCGACGAGTCACAGACTAGACACATTCATATGTGGATGATGAACTCGACGAGTTATTGCTAGAGTCGACGAGTGGATTTGGGGTTGTATGGGGTTGGAGTAATATGGACTCGACGAGTTGGTGGACCAACTTGGCAAGTCAGGTCAACTGGATGTTGACTTTGACCATTGACTTTGACCAAGTCCGACCAGGGTTGACTTTTGGATTATTATGGTCTAAATGTTGTTTTGGGTGTTGATAGTTCGGGAAGCCGAAGGGTCAGAAGTTCAGAAGCGTCGGTTAGCAGTCAAAAGTGGTCAGCAAATCTTCTGCAGTGTGAGGTGAGTTTCCTCACTGTTTGTATGGGTCTACGACCACAATGCCTGCCCATTTAGTTTATGTATGGTAGGAAGACCCGGGGGTTAGCCCTAGGCATTATGCATGAAAGACCAGGAGGAGGCTCCTGGCACACAGTATGTTATTATGTATGGTAGGAAGACCCGGGGGTTAGCCCTAGGCATTATGCATGAAAGATCAGGAGGAGGCTCCTGGCACACAGTATGTTAATATGTTTGGTAGGAAGACCCAGGGGTTAGCCCTAGGCAACATGTATGAAAGACCAGGAGGTGGCTCCTGGCACACTGTATGCTGAGTAGCCTAGTGGAGTAGTATGTATAGTTGTCTTTGTGATGCTTGCATGGAAGACCAGGGGTAGCCCTTGGCACTTGTCTGTAAGACCTAGGGAGTGGCCCCAGGCTTGATAAGAAAGACCACGTGCGGCCCGTGGCAAAACATCAAGACTATGTTTGGCACATAACACCTTACTTGATTATGGATATGTTTGTTATGTATGGCTCATGGTTACGTATGGCATGTATGGATCAGTTGATATGTATGGTATGTGGTATCTGGGGAACTCACTAAGCTTCGTGCTTACGGTTTTCAACTATTTGTTTCAGGTGATAATGTTTTTCCAAGGAAGGAGCTCGGGGCGATTGCAACGCATCACACCATGTTTTCCGCACTAGATGATCTTTGGGATTTAAAACTCGGATAATTGTTTATTAAGAATGTTATTAATTGATTGAGCAAGATTTATTAAGCAGTTTTTGATTAATTGAAATGAAATTTTTGGCCTTGAATTTTGGGATGTTACAAGTTGGTATCAGAGCCTTGGTTTGAGGGATTCAGGCACACTCTCGGGTGTGCTGGACTCAAACTGAGGGCTTGATATGAAAATTTTCAAAAGGAACTTGAAAAGTATTTGAAAGAGAAAAAAACTTTGAAAAGAACAAGGTGTGTGATGCGTGCAATCGACCGAGCTCAAGTAAGTGGTTCCCAAAATACCAATACATGTTTGATATGTGACATGATATGATTATATGAACTGAATGCTAGAGTAGGGCTAAGGATCTAGGAGGATGCCTTTTATGCCTGATATATGATTCTGAGAACTGCATGCTAGGTTAGGGCTGAGGATCTAGGAGGATGCCTTGAATGCCTGTTGTGTGAGCTACATGCTAGGACTATCTAGTCAGCAGTAGGATAGTCTGATTATGTTATGCTTGATGTGGTTACTCAATGCACAAATGATGCTTGCTTTGTGCTATAGGGTTCCTGACTAACTTTGACTAACTAGTGAGCAGATATGTAGCAGTATTCACAAGCTAGTTAGGGAAAGGAAGTAGGGACTCTTAGTGCAGCTGATGGAGGAGAGTAGGTCGGAGGGTGCCCTAGGAAAGCCTAGGACGAGATTAGTGGAAAAGGGTATCGGCAAAGGGACTTGGTGAATTTGAAGCAATCCTTGAGGAAAGTACGGATAGATACGGAAGGTAGTATGGGCCCGTACTACTGGAAGCAGAGGATCCGTACTCGAGTCAAGGAGGGCCGAAATGGAACCAGGAAACTTGGATGGTGTGTGAGACCTCTCGGGAGTATGTATGATCCTAACGTTTATGTGTTTATTCTTAGTATGGTGACCACAGGACAAGGAGCAGGAGGATCAGGATCCGGGTCAGGATCAGGATCAGGATCAGGCTTGGGGGCAGGATCCGAGCAGGTTGATGACGGGCTATGCGAGTTCATCGCGCCTGAGATCACGAGAGGTATCCTTGAGTCGACCCCGGTCATTTTCGGGTCGATCAAGGAAGGGATTATTGAGTTGATGGAGGATCGCCTCAGAGCGTTCCGAAGTGATATGGCATCCAGCCAATCAGAATCGCACACATTGTCCTTCAAGGACTTCAGGGGGAGTGGCGCGCCAGACTTCCACGGGGTGAAGGACCTCATTGTTGCCAGGAGATGGATTGTAAGCATTGAGTCTGCACAGTTGACGAGCTTCTGTCCCGAGGGGTCGAAGGTTTGATTTGCTGTAGGATGCTTGAGGGACAGAGCTAGAGACTAGTGGGAGTCAGTTGGTGATTCCTTGGGAGCCTCAGTCATTGAGGCTATGACCTGGTCCGACTTTGTGACCAGGTTTAGGGCGGAGTTTGCGCCGGCTGTGGAGCTTCAGCAGCTGGCGAGGGAGTTCCTAGACATGAGACAGATGACGGAGTCGGTGGCGGAGATTACCGCCAAGTTTCGGGAGAGGGCCTTATTGGTACCTCAGTATGCAGGGGATGATGAGACGCAGAGGACCCGCTATCATGACATGTTGAGAGCTGATATTCGGGAGCATGTCAGCTTCTCGGCATGCTCGACCTTGGACTCTATGATTGCCAGGGCGCGGGAAAGGGAGATTGATTTGGAGCACATTGCGAAGAGGAGGTCAGATCAGATGTATACTTTGGAGGGTCCCGGGAAGAGACCCAAGACTTCAGATCAGTGATTAGTAGGTCGGCAGGGCCGAAGTCAGTGCAGCACGTGCGGGAAACTGCACGAGGGAGTTTGTCATTCCAGGGGTTCAGGCTGCTACAAGTGTGGCAGTGATGGTCACGTCAGCAGGGACTGCCCACAGGGGGCAAGCCCATTATGTTTTCACTGCAATCAGGTGAGCCACAAGAAGGCCGACTACCCGGCCATGAGGGGAGGAGCAGGGAGTGCGTCTGCCCCGACGACTTTGAGGATTGCGGATGGGCGAGAGGGTAGGGCCTTGTAGTGACGGATGAGGGAGATCTGGATTACAGCAGGGAATGTTGCAGGTATGTATCAAGGGCTATTTTCGATTTTATAAGTATTATGATTGTTCTTACCTCGATCTCAGGTGATAATATGTATGAGTTATCTCTCTGCTTGTATTCAGATTGTATTTTCGGAATTGTCATATGCCAATTGCATACCAGGAACTATTAGTAGCTAGTGTAAGGTTATCTCTCACTTCGGGTTCAAAGTGTCCAGTTTTATCTCGGTTACGGCCGAAAACGGTTCATGAGCGTTACGTGGAGGTCGGTGGGCAGGGTCCATGGAGTGGTCATCCACCATCATCAGGGTTCGGTGGTTCTAGTCTTGGTGTTTGGGGTAGCTTTTGGAAGCATCAAGGGAAGTGGTCTATCACTGAAGAGATTGCTCTGAGCATTAGTTATTCGGACCTTAGGGATGACAGTTGAGCTCATGGGATTATCAGTATCGGGGATGCAGGAAGTGTTCATCCAGTATTCGGTATTTGGAGTGGGCTAGTGACGGATCGCTAGCAATATTAAGGCGATGGTAGTTATCATGCCTTTTTGGGTAAGGGAGGAAGGAATGGAAATCCTCGGATTTTCGCGTGCCGTAAAGACTTAGCCGAAGCTAAGTGGGGGAGAAACAATCATGTTATGGGAGCAGAAGCGGTTTTGAAACTGGGATAAGTGTCGCTCTCCTGTCGGGGAGAAAGACGGCCCAGGCGGCTGTATGAATTGAGGATAGGGTGAATTGGAAGTTCGTAAAACTTGCCAATTGTGAGATTGCATTCTAGGGATGTCTAATAGCAGGTTTCATAAGAATCAGTTGGGAGTTTCAGTTAGGACATGAGTACAGCTTGGGGTACTAGATTGTGCTTATATGCTCGATTATGGGTATGTACGGATTAGTAATGAGCGAAAGACCATGGTCATCGGTCGAGTCAGTGTGGAAGGTGTTGTAAGAGTAGGGGCTAGTTGTAGCATCCACTAGCAGCCAGTCGGTGTGGAAGGTGTTGTCAGACTACCGGATAGCCGTAGCATTCACCAGTGGTCAGATAGTATGAGAAGTGTGGTAAGACTGCGGGGTGGCCCGTAGCAATGGTTAGCAGATAGCGTAGGAGTGTTGTAAGACTATGGGGTGACCCGTAGCGTTCACTAGTTAGCAGATAGAGTAAGGGAGTTGTAAGACTGCGGTGTGGCCCGTAGCAATCGTATATTAGTATAGTTAGGCTGCGGTGTGGCCCGTAGCATTAGTATTGTTAGACTGCGGTGTGGCCCGTAGCATTAGTATAGTAAGACTGCGGGGTGGCCCGTAGCAGTAGTCGGCAGATAGTGTAGAAGTAGGGTGAGACTGCGGGGTCGCCCATAGCATTAGTTGGCTAGTAGCGCAGAAGTGTTGTAAGACTATGGGGGTGGCCCGTAGCATTCACTAGTTGGCAAAACAAGTATAATAAGACTACGGGGTGGCCCATGGCATCCACTAGTGGTCAGTTAATATGGAAGCACAAGACTGCAGGGTGGCTGGTAGCATTCGTCGGTCCCTATTCGGTAGTACGAATGTATCAGATGCGTGATTCGCTGGCAGGGTTTTTCAAATACTTTAAGATAGGGCGGGGCAACTGCCCGGATGTGAGTGGGCCACAATATCTTTGGATTCGGAAGGCGGTAGGTCATTGGAGACCAGGAGTAATGTAAGACTGCGGGTAAGCTGTAGCATTCATTAGCAACTTAGTTCACGGAATGTAGGCGGGGGGGGGGGGGGGGGCGTATCTCCGAGTTAGCATGATAAGATCAGGAAAGTCTAGCTAGTTGAGAATAGAGGAGGAGTGGGTCTGCATAGCCCTGGATAGTGGAGACCTGTGGGAGAGGCCGCACCGAAGTATAGATGGGTGAGACCCGTGGGCGAGGCCCGTGTTCTTTTAGCAGCAGGTGAGACCTGGTAGAGACCTTAGGGTAAGGTAGGGGATCGGGGATCCTAGATCTTCTAGAGCCAGAGTGGCTGGGCTGGTAGAGCAATTCAGGTAGTCGCTGTATCTTCTTAAGTTGCTGAGAGCGACTGAAGGAATGTTCTTGCGTTCGGTAACTGGTGGGGGACCGGTATTTCGGGTAATAGTAGATCAGTTGGGACCAGGGCGGTCTAGGTTCATCCGGTAGGCGAATGGGAGTCAACAGGACTTCAGGCAGGAATGATGGTGAGGGATTTGTTTTAAGAAGCCGTGAGCTGATCGGGTGGTGCTGAGTTGCTCACCGCGAAATCAAATGATCTCAGAGTAAATGATTTGGCTCGGTGATGCTGTTATCGTCTGAGCCTTAATCGTAGCAGAGAGGGATCTGCTACCCGGAGGATTGTCTGAATTCTCACGCTGAGTGGAGTTTTCATTATTGGAGCATCGTTGTGGGATTGTTCCGGAACTGGTAGTGGCTGTGATTGCGGTTTTAGCAGAGGATTGGTCCTCGAAGGAGATTGGGAAGGTCTGTTGCTTGTGGAAAGTGCCTTGGAAAGTCCAGTGACAGTGCAGGGTAAGGGGGTGAACCGCTTGTGTATCAAGGTTAAGTGTAACAGGAGTATCGGTAAGGTTACCGGTTAGGTAAAAGTGTTGTCCTTGAAGGTAGCAATGATCGGGTTATTCTGAAGATGACATCTTCAAGGTTTCGATCGGATGGGTGGAGTGTGTAGCTAGTGGTAAAGTGGTAACCGGATGGTAAGGTAGTTGACCGTGGAGGACTTCGAGGACGAAGTCTAGTTTAAATGGGGGAGAGTTGTAACACCCTGATTTCCGAAGACCTAGAAAGGAAAGAAAACCTCAAGACGAGGAAGTGACTCGTCGAGTAGATGGGTGACTCGACGAGTAGGAGCGCGAATTTGGTCGCGGGATAAGTGACCTAATCGACGAGTCAGAAGACTGACTCGGCGAGTTGGCCAGGTTTTGGGAAAACCCTAAATGCGGGACTTGTACCCTATTTAAAGAACATTACAACCCTTCTTCAGCCCCCTTGATACTCTCTCAAGTTCAGAACGAAACCCTAGAGCCTCCTTCGAGTTTGTGAACCATTTTGTGAGTCTTGAAGCATTTTGAAGCTTGGAAGAACAAGAAGAAGGTTGGAAGGTCAAGGAGGAAGGAGTAGATCCAGAAGATTCACTCCATTTGCTGCTCATTTTGGTAATCAAGTTCTCACCTTGACTTCTAGTTTGATAGATCTCTCTATGTCCCTTTTTATGGAGTTTATGGTCCAAGAAGGATGTCTTGTGGGATTTGGACGTCCCCAAACAATATCCTTCCAGATTTAGAGATGTTCAGAGTAGTAGAGGCATAAAAGTGGAAGCTTTATGCGATTGTACCTCTCCATGCAAAGTTTAAGGAGTTGTTTTGGCCTTTTGAGCAAAAAGGGCCATGCATGGGTGCAAAGGTAGTGGCTGTGTGTGATATCACGACCCTAGGAGGCCGGATCTGGGTCTTGGATACCTTAAGCTTGTCTGAAATCGTCTGAATAGTGTTGGACATAGAGAGACTCGGCGAGTCAGTTGTGGGACTCAGCGAGTCAGGCCAGTTCTTGCCCCAAAACCCTTCTGTTAAGGGTGTGAGTGAGCTTGGAAAGGGACTCAGTCGGCCCGAGTCCATAATGGTCATGAAGTTCATCGTACTCGACGAGTTCATGGAAGAACTCGACGAGTCTAAGGCAATCTCCTTAGTTATGAAAATGGACTCGACGAGTTGATCATATAACTCGACGAGTCACAAACTAGACACATTCATATGTGGATGATGAACTCGACGAGTTATTGCTAGACTCGACGAGTGGATTCGGGGTTGTATGGGGTTGGAGTAATATGGACTCGACGAGTTGGTGGACCAACTCGGCGAGTCAGGTCAACTGGATGTTGACTTTGACCAAGTCTGACCAGGGTTGAATTTTGGATTTTTATGGTCTAAATGTTGTTTTAGGTATTGATAGTTCGGGAAGCCGAAGGTTCATCAGTTCAGAAGTGCCGGTTAGCAGTCAGAAGTGTTCAACGAATCTTCTGCAGTGTGAGGTGAGTCTCCTGGCACACAGTATGTTATTATGTACGGTAGGAAGACCCGGGGGTTAGCCCTAGGCATTATGCATGAAAGACCAGGAGGAGGCTGCTGGCACACAGTATGTTAATATGTTTGGTAGGAAGACCCGAGGGTTAGCCCTAGGCAACATGTATGAAAGACTAGGAGGTGGCTCCTGGCACACTGTATGCTAAGTAGCTTAATGGAGTAGTATGTATAGTTGTCTTTTTGATGCTTGCATGGAAGACCAGGGGGTGGCCCTTGGCACTTGTCTGTAAGACCCAGGGAGTGGCCCCAGGCTTGACAAGAAAGACCACGTGCGGCCCGTGGCAAAACAACAAGACTATGTTTGGCACATAGCACCTTACTTGATTATGGATATGTTTGTTATGTATGGCTCATGGTTACGTATGGCATGTATGGATCAGTTGATATGTATGGTATGTGGTATCTGGGGAACTCACTAAGCTTCGTGCTTACGGTTTTCAGCTATTTGTTTCAGGGGCTAATGTTTTTCCAACGAAGGAGTTCGGGGCGATCGCAGCGCATCACACCATGTTTTCCGCACTAGATGATCTTTGGGATTTAAAACTCTGATAATTGTTTATTAAGAATGTGATTAATTGATTAAGCAAGATTTATTAAGCGGTTTTTGATTAATTGAAATGAAATTTTTGGCCTTGAATTTTGGGATGTTACACATATAGGCTGTACCCTTACCCTAAATGACCATTCCTTCCCCATCGACCTTATGCCGGTTTCCATAAAAAGCTTCGATGTCATCATTGGTATGGATTGGTTGAGCCCCAATCGTGCCGATATCCTTTGTTATGAAAAATCAATTCGCCTCAACCTGCCCTCGGGTGAAGCTCTCATAGTTACGACGATAAACTCAGCTCGAACCTTCGTATCATTTCATGCATCAAGGCTCAGAAATATCTGTGAAAGGAATGTCATGCATTCATAGCTCATGTTGTTAACGAAAAGCAGGAAGTTAAATACCTCGAGAGCATCCCCGAAGTCTGCAACTTTCCTGATGTTTTTCCCGATTATCTTCCAGGAATTCCTCCCGAGCGCCAAGTCGAGTTCTGTATCGACTTAATCCCCGGAGCTATTCCTGTAGCTAAATCCCCATATCGTCTAGCACCGACACAAATGCAAGAGTTATCAAGCCAGCTTAATGAGCTGCTCAGCAAGGGATTCATCAGACCAAGTTCCTCACCCTGGGGAGCTCCGATCTTATTCGTGAAAAAGAAGGATGGATCCTTTCGGATGTGCATTGATTATCGAGAACTGAACAAGCTTACCATCAATAACCGTTATCCCTTACCCAGAATCGACGAACTCTTCGATCAACTTCAGGGAGCCAGTTACTTCTCGAAAATATACCTAAGATCAGGGTACCATCAATTCCGAGTTCATGAGAATTATGTCCCCAAGACAGCATTCCGAACTCGTTATGGACACTACGAGTTTGTAGTAATGCCCTTTGGTCTAACCAACGCACCCGCTGTATTCATGGATCTGATGAATCGGGTGTGCCGCCCTTTCCTAGACAAGTTTGTAATCATGTTCATCGATGATATACTTGTCTATTCCCGAAGCGAAGAAGATCATAGTCAGCACTTGAGGCTAGTACTGGAAACCTTAAGGGCGGAGAAGCTATATGCGAAATTCTCTAAGTGCGAATTCTGGATCCGAAAGTAACCTTCCTTGGTCACGTGGTTAGCAAGGAAGGCATACACGTGGACCCTTCCAATATCAAAGCGATTGAGAATTGGTCAGCACCGAAGACGCCCACAGAAATCCGTCAATTCTTGGGTCTCGCTGGCTACTATCGCAGATTTATCCAGAACTTCTCCAGAATTGCTAAGCCCTTAACCACCCTAACTCAGAAAGGTGTACCCTTTTGTTGGGGAGAAAAGCAAGACACTGCATTTCAAACATTGAAGCAGGCCCTATGCAGTGCACCTATCTTGTCCCTTCCCGAAGGGATGGAGGACTTCGTTGTCTACTGTGATGCATTCAATTAGGGCCTAGGCTGTGTGCTCATGCAGCGAGGAAAGATTATTGCCTATGCCTCGAGACAGCTGAAAACACACGAAGCCAATTACACAACTCACGATCTGGAGTTGGGAGCATTGGTCTTTGCGTTAAAGATATGGAGACATTATCTCTACGGAACCAAATGCACTGTCTTCACCGACCATAAGAGCCTACAACATATTTTCGATCAAAAAGAGTTGAATATGAGACAACGGCGATGGGTAGAGCTACTTAGTGATTACGAGTGCAAAATACATTACCATCCCGGCAAGACCAATGTGGTAGCGGATGCCCTCAGCCGAAAAGAGTATTCAGGTCGTACAGTGAAGGCACTGACAATGACCATCCGTTCACATCTATCCGCTCGAATCAAAAAGGCTCAGTTGGAAGCCTTAAAACCAGAAAATGTGTCGGATGAAGCCTTGAGGGGAATGGAAAAGAACTTAGAGGTCAAGGGAGACGGAGTTTACTACCCTTAAAAGAGGCTGTTCACGGCCGTACACCAGTTCACGGCCGTACACCAGTTCACGGCCGTAAACTCCCTTCACGGCCGTAAAACCCCATTCAAGGCTGTACACACTTCCTAAGCAGTGAATTAGACTGAAAACCCACTTTCCTCGATTCAATCAAGTCCCGGTAACATTCCTTAACCGAAAGCAAGTGTTTTCCTAACACTTTATCTAACGAAATCGCTAATTTAGATACATATATGTATTTAAATGTTATTACGATTCCGTTAAGTGCCACACACTACAACTCGAGGGTCTTCATTCTAGTTCGTTGAGTCGACGTTTGCACACAACTAACAGTGAGTTCATACCCCTACGCTTTTATGATTTTTAATGTTTTCAGGGCGGGGGGGGGGGCATACAAACCAAATACAAATGATTTTAACAAGTTTAAAACCTATGCAATTGATACAGTCAAACGATTTCCACATTTTATAAGATATTTAGATATTTTATCCCTTTTGTACTATGTTGAGCATAAGGGACACTTTTATCTCGGGAACCTAATTGCATAGTTTTCAGAACAATTTACAAAACAAGTACATAACAATTAAAGCAAACTATAATGAGTCTAGTTTGGGGAATTCAATACACAACTTTTACCGATTCAGATTCATACATGGGTAAACATATAAACTATGACAGATCTAGTTTATGATATACATTACTAAATTAGTACAACATTTAATAATTATTTAAGTATAATTATTACCTTATACAGTATACAACGGATTCAAATACAAGAGAACACTACAGAAACTAGATTATACAAAGTTGTGAGACTCTACTTCAAAACTGTACCCTTAGGTGTACATAATTAAATCCTATCATAGTATAACCAGAGTCTCCTGGAGGGAGAGCGTGAGATTTGTGAATAGATCTATTCGGGACTGACAATCCCACACCTGAATTGCTAGCTACAGTTAGGCAGGCATGCCTGGGGTGACAAATGTCATTTAACCGACACTTGAAGAACGTCGCAAAGGTCACTAGGTCATATCAAGCATGGTTATACGACTCACAATAGTATAAACTAAACATTTGTTTACATGATTTTCATTCTTCATTAGTTTTATTTTAGGTAAATGAAACTACTATACATACAGGTGGTAGTTAGAGTTTTCATACAGAACATATTATACATACTGGTGGTAGCCAAGATTTTCATACAGAACATACTATACAAAGGTTTTTTACAAGAATACACACATACTTCGATTGGTATAAATCAGACATACAAACTAACATTTTTCCTATACTACAAACAGGATACAGTAACAAACATTTAAAGTTAATTCTATAACTTCTTAGTTTAGGCACCAGGGCTACGTATGGAGAATATTCGATAGACTGTGGAATGTGTGGTTTCCGCCTCATTTCCTGTTCCTTGTTTGGTTGTGGACTTAGGGCAAATCCACATAATCAACTGCCTGTTCGATATTGGTTTATACATGGCTAGCATGAATTGAGTAGTCATAGATAGAACTGATATTATCACACTTTTACTAAAGAAAATATTGGATTTTCTTGGAAACATGCGAACATTTTTACAGAGTCATAAACAGGTTTTCATTGCAAAAACATCGCTTATGAACTCACCAGCTTTATGCTGATACTCTTTCAAAACTACTTGTATTCTCAGGAAATCAGTAGAGAGGTACCTCCTGGATTTTTGAGAAGACGGAGCGTATAGAGTCACGTCTTTTTCTTTTGATTATGCTAGTAATATATAAAAACATGAATCAAACAGATGTAATAGCTTTTCATTTATGTATTCAATGTAATGGTTGTGTTTACTATGATTACTATGATGCAATTGTTGTGATACTACATATGACGTCACCCACCCCCGAACGTTTCCGCCATTTTGGTTTGGGGGTGTGACAGAGTCATGCATGTATTGTGAAAGATTTTATGCCATTTTGGACTTGGGGTTATAGATCTTACTTTAGGGTGTGGTCCTAATGGATAAAGTTAGAAACTTTATACATTAAGCCATTGAAAAGGACTAGATCTAAAGTTCTGAGCTTTGTTTGAAAGGATTAAGTGCTTAATGGAGGTTTTCGCTTCTGAAAAGAATCCACGACGTGGTCAAGAGCTTGCTACGACGTGATGGTATCCTTCACGTCTATTGTTTTGTTTGGACATGCCCACGTCGTGGCGAAGAGATCTCCACATCGTGGTGGCTATTGTTTTGGTTGACCATTGGCCATTAAATATTGAGCAATTTGACTTATGGTCAAACTTGGAGGATTTAGGATTCATCTGTTTTAGTGATGAGTCGGTTCGTTGGATTAAGCAGTGCAAGGTGTGAGAGTGTTACTGTACTTCTTCAGTTCTTCAGTTCTGGTGAGTTTTTCACTATGAGACGTATCCCGTTGTGTATCCTTTCCATGGTAGGATAGAGGTACTGTTAGAGTACAAGTATGCTAGTTGGCTAGGATAACTCTGTGTAATGTACGAGCAGTTTAAGACATTCAGTGTCTTGGTGAGCTAGACTGGGAGTGTTTTGCATGTTGATCATAAGATACCGTTATGAGTTATGTTTAGTTAGGGTAACTGGGGTAGGTCAGTGTTGGGTTTTGAGCATTCTAACACTCCTATGGTGTACATGCAACCCTATAAACCTTGGATCTATGTTTTCTCTATTATACATGAAAATATTAACTATTCCAAGGTTTCATCCTAACTAGCATATTATGAAGCACCTATACTACAAAGTTCTAGTTAGATGACATACCTTTTGATGTAGCTTGATGTCTTCAAGCTTTAAGAGCTTAGCCCCAGTAGTGTGGAAGCCTCAAATGGAATCACAAATCACCAAAACACCTTGGAAGAACTTGAGAGAATATGTATGCACACTAAAATCGTCCCATTTTTATTTTCACACACTTGTGCCAATTTTGTGAGCCAAGGACCCCTTTATATATTATGGAGGATTAGGGTTACATCCATGTAAACCCTAATACCCATGACCTTTCATTTACATAGGATCCATGGGTTAAAAGCTCCATGGACCATCCATGAAAGCTTAGCCCAACCTAAATGAACTTGGCCCATTCCATATATATAAGAGTCCATATTTAATTAGTTCTTTTTGATCACTTAATTAATTCTAAATTAATTCTTGATCAATACTAATTAAATAATATGATTCCATATTAATATATTAGAACTTATAATATATTAATATAAATCATAAATATACTATTCTCAAAAGACTATCCATATAAATTGTGCCGGTGAAGTGCAACCCAACTGGACCATGCCGGGTCGGTTCAAGTACATACCAAATATAGTTATGGACTTAGACATTAATCCAACAGTCAGTTATTAGGGTTATGTATGATTGACCAACGAAGCACTTAATTGAGAAGTGGTCAACAGAAGGGTAATTAGGGAAGGTTAGTAACTAAGGGTATGGATATGTTAGTATCTGTTAAGTGTTTATGTATGAACGCTTAGATGGTAATGATATATTGGGTTCTATGTAGCTTAAGTTGGATAGCCTAAGAACTTTTGATTTAATGCCTGGTTGTGATGTTCTTGTTTGATTTTTTGCTCTCGAGTGGCACATCTGCTCAATTGTCTATCCGATGCTTGAGTACATATGACTTTATGTATTATATGGAAAACTAGGATGTGGCTCCTAGAGTTTATATGAAAGACCAGGGTCTGGCCCCTGGAAGTTGTATGAGACTAGGATCTAGCCCCCGAAAGTTGTATATAGAAGACCAGGATCTGGCTCCTGGTTGTTGTATGTAGGACCGAAAAGGAAAGACCATAATTTGGCCAATGACAATATGTAAGACTATGATTTGGCCCATAACTTTCACTCAGGGTGGGAGAAGACCCCTTATTTCATGTATGATTGTTACGTATGTTTATGAGTAAATGATATTTGGTTGTTTGGCACTAGAGGTGGGAATTTTTTTGGATGCATTGTATGTATGATGAAATATGTGGTATATTGGGGAACTCACTAAGCTTTATGCTTACAGTTATGGATTAAACATTTTACAAGTTGTTCGTGAGAAGAGCTCGGTAGGACTGTATACACGCATCGAAGATGTTCGTTTCCGCGCTTTTGTAATCTTAACTCTGATTTCAATCTATCTAATGTTACTCAATGATTTTTGAAGTAAAGGTTTAATTGGTAGTTATATTTTTAGAATTCAAAACTCTTTGTAATTATTGGGAAGTTACATAAGAATTATAAACCATCAATTACCCACTAAAAGAATTCCAAAATTAAAGCCTATGCATTCAATCTATGTTCTAAAAAAGACAAAAGCTAGAATCTCAATTGAAGGAAGATATATATTTAGCATGTTGAGTAGATAAGGTAAATTTTAGTTTTTAACTGATTACCATCATGTATGGTTTCCTTTGGTATTTCGTTTATCAAATTTATCATATACACTCAAATAGATACATAGGCATATACATATATGTTTGTTTTTCATGTAATCCATTAGATCATAAAAATGCAGTATGTGAGAATCATCAATAAACATGAATAGTTAAGTTCTTTATAGAAGCAACATGGAAGACGTGAAATGATTTGAGCCAATATTGGAGTGCAATATTAGGTTACTTGTTGAATAGAGCATGAAAGCGATTTAGGTATGGTAATTATTGATTCAAAATGGGTTTAGGAGACCTAGTCACTCTAACTTTTCGACGACAGTGCTCTTGGTGGTAGATTAATCCACTACTAGAAAAATACCCTTTAATGACGCGCAAACCATGACACGCGCTGTTTTACGATACGCAAAAGTGTGTGCCCTAAAAATAATGTCAGTTCTTCCAAAATGTGAAGGATTTAGGACACGCATTTTTGCATGCCCTAAAATTTGTGTCAAAAAAAAACGCGGAGGGCACCTATCTTAAAAGGCGTATCATGATCATGTTACTTTATATTTTTTTTAATGAAACGCGCATCTTCCTCAGCGGGAAAAGGAATTCCCAAAAAAATTAGAAAAGCTAAAAACCCCGCCATGGCGATTTAGGGTTTCCGTTTCCATCTCTTGTTCACTTCCATATCAACTTTCTCTTCCATCTACAATCTTTCTTTCCGGCGATGAAGGTTTCTCATGATTTTTTGTTGTACCTACAAGCCCTAGGTCCTGATGCGTGATGCGTGCGTATGTTGCACATAATGTGTTCTTTGGATTTTTTAAGCAATCGTGATGTCGAACAGATGTCCCCTCTCCCACCGATCAAGCTTCAGAATGATTGTTATCCCTCCACCTTCCCCTGCGAATACGCTCCCACCTCCCATAATGTCAAACTCCTAAAACGGCCTCCTTCTAATCCTACCGACAGTCCGACACCATTAAATTGGATCCCTAGATGCTGTTGTCATCAAAATAGCCAAATCAGAGATTCATCTCATCATCTTATTCTTATTCTTATTGCTTGAATCTTTTCATTGCTCACGTGATCAACGATCTTTCCTCTGTACCTAAAGCAAAACTGATACCAATCTTTCTCTAAGATTTATTCTCCTTCTTGTAGTTCTAATGCAAATCCACCATTTTGGATTCCAATACATATTGTGATCTCTGAACGACCTATGGAGTCAATCGTATTCAATGTCATAGCAGGTACTCTGTGTGAAATTCTTTTAGTATCTTTAAATTGTTCCTTGTGGTATATCTTTATTCTAAGTCATGAATTTTTTTTATTGAATAACTATGCTAGATTCTCCATGTGATTCAGTTCAATTTATTGAATGGTCACCTTCATGGGAGAATTACTATCTGGACTCAGCCTTCCCATGTAATCTTTGCCTGCTTTACTTCTAGTATCTTCTTTCACTATTTGTGTACATCTTACCTCCTGCTTACCTCATTCTTTTGGGAGTTGTTGTTTTTGTATGCAAGTAAGACTATTGGTTTAATGTTAGTTTTTCTTTACTGGAAAAAGTATTTGTAGAAGGTGACTCCTGGATTTGGGAATGGATTTCAAGCTACTCCAAAGACTAGCACCACCAAAGGGATCCTTCCTTCACTTACTCCACCTTCTTGGGATGGTTTTGCTTCATTGGCTTCTTATTTGTTTAGCTGGAAGGAATACTTTGATTCAGAAAGTAAACAAGGGAAGAAAGTTACAGAACAAGATTACAGTGACATGGTTTCCCTTCATTATTCTCCCGTTTCAAATTTTTCTGCATATGTGAGTCCTGAAGCTTCAACGCAATTAGCATCAACAACTACATGGGGTTCTGGAGTTACTGTAGTTTCCTTTGACCCTACCTGTGGTGGCTCTGTCATTGCTATTGTAATTGTTGAAGGTGCTTAACCTTTCAAGCTTCCAACCTTCTCCATTTGTGAAACATACATTTACTTGTTAACTGTTGACATTGTTTATGTAGGTCAATACATGTCTGCTTATGACCCAGATGAAGATCCTTCAATTACTGGATGGAGAGTTCAAAGATGGGAATGCTCTTTAGAGCCTGTTGTTCTGCATCCGATATTTGGGAATCCTACATCAACTTTTGGTGGACAACCTCCTATGCAGACAGTGTGGGACACAAAAGTGAACTGATTACTTTAGAAACAATCCAACACCTACACGAAGATCGACTTCTGAGGGTATAAACATGTCAGATTCTGACATAGAGAAGGCAAAAAGGGTTGTTTTTGATCCTTTTGATTTTCCAAGTGATGTTTTTGATCCTTGTAATCCAAAAAAACTTTAGGCCTAAAAAATTAGCTAGTGAAGGGCAGTTTTGTCATTTCAAGAACATGTGTTGATGTTGTGGCTGTTATGTTGTTACTCAGTTTCACTAAACAATGTGATTGCGGTTCTGGATGCGAATTTTCATTCTCTTCCTTTCACTCAGCACAGACAACAATATGGCCCTGTATGTTTGTTTAAGCTATTTCTCTAATTTATGGATGGTTCTTTTTCTTTTGGATTTAATTAAAAAATAAAAAAAATGTAGGGATTAGACAGGATAAAATGCAGGCTATTAGAAGGAACAAATGCTCAAGAGGTGAGAGCAATGGTGTTAAATATGCAAGCGCGATTATTACTTGATATGTTGAGGAAAGGAATAGAATCAGCTCTGATTAATCCTTCAGCTCTAGTTGACCATGAAGCAATGGTTGTTGACCCTGCACTTGTATTAACCATCCAGGTTGGAAGTTGTCACTGAATTGAATCATGATTTTATTGATGATATTGTTAGTTGTTTGGTTATTTTAAGGATTAAGTGACAAATATGTAGGCATATGTTGATGCTGTTCTTGATCTGGCATCACATTTCATCACACGATTGCGACGTTATGCCAACTTCTGTCGTACGCTAGCAAGTCATGATGTAACTGCAGGGACAAGTGGCCCTGCTACTGGCACTCCTGCCTCTGGAGCTTCACAGGGTTACTTTTTACTTTTTACTACACTTGTTATTTACTGTTAAATGCAAGAAACAACTGTTGGATTAGAT
Organism: Lactuca virosa; assembly: GCF_052849685.1. NCBI lineage: Eukaryota > Viridiplantae > Streptophyta > Magnoliopsida > Asterales > Asteraceae > Lactuca > Lactuca virosa. The sequence continues at coordinate 175,270,103 of NC_136430.1, forward strand.
GTCTAAGCCCATAACTATTATTGGTATGTACTTGACCCGAGAGTAGCATGGTCCATTTGGGTTGCATATCATATGGTTGTGCTTACAAGTATAAGTGTAATTCTCAAACATTGGAAAAGTTTCAATGTGTGGCAGGACGAATGAGAAGAATCAAATTAGGCAGAAAGATAAAAGTTTCTCCAATCTGAAAAGATGGGAGAGTACTTTAGTATCATGTTTTATGATTATCCTAATGATTATGAAAAACCATATCACAATTGATCCTCTAAGGACATCTTAGTGCATTTGTTTGACTAAGAAGAGGAATCATGAATTATTGAAATGGTTAAATCAAAAGATGAATCATACTTTGTTCCAAAATTGAGTCTTAGAGTAATACTCTAAGATTGTAACTCGAGTGACATAATCTTAAGAAAGGTTTAAAACACTTGTCAAATGTAGAGTAAAATGTTTTCTACTCTTGTACATTTGAAATTGGTAAGTTGTGATGTCTTGGATAAGACAAAGACCAACTAAGACCAATTGTGTGAAGTGTTTTTCTTGATAAGAATCAACACTAACTCTTGATTATTTGTTTTTTCAAGGAATGGTTCTTGACATGAGAAACATATATGTCAAGAGGTCAGTAGGAGTTTTAAAGATCTTGAAAATTTTCAAGAACTAATCAAGAATAAAACCTGTTGTTTATCACTAGCACGCGACTTGAGGTTTGTAACCTATCGTGTTTACATATTATTGTTTCTGTTCCCATTCCAGTTAAAATTGACTATGCATATGAGTTCTATGAGTTCTCAATTGTTTGCATAACAACCTGGAAGCAATGGTAGGCCCTTGTGCTGCTGGGTGGCAAGAAAACTAAGATTAAACAAGTTCAGTCCATATGAGTTTGGATTTGTTACTAACCTTGTCTTGTGATTATGGTTATGACAAATTCACATGGATAGGAACACATACACCATAAAAGCTAAGTGTCATAAGGTTTCTCTTCGATTCATGAAAATGATGGTGAGGAAACGCTTTCACTAAGTAGATTTTAAGTAGATAGCAATTGTGATATTTGCATTCTCAAAGTCGTTAGTGGAGCGTGTATGGTTAACCAACACAGTAACATGGACTAGTCAGAATGGCAAAAGGTCTAAACATTATGATTACGACATCCCTCTTTGTAATTGTTTAGACACACATGTGAGCTATCTAAGGAAAGGTGTATGATTTTGATAAATTCTTATCAAAGCATCTCGTATCAGAAATTTGAACTTTGGTAAGAAAGTCAATAAGTATTGATTTCTAGAAGTCCAGCTGATTTCTGGATACATGTCAAAGTTAGTGGGAGCATAAGTGTTATGCTAATAATTATCAGGTTAGTGGGAGCATGATTATTATGTTAGGTGTTGCAAGCTAGCAATGTTAATTATAGAAAACAAAAGTGTCAATTTGCAAAGTTGCAGGGTTTGGAAAGTTGTTTTGCTATAATTAAGGGAGAGGAAATTATACTTCATTCCAATTCTAAAAGCTTAGATTGTGAGTCTTTAATCAAATAGAAATAGAAATATTATAGCAAAAGACGTGTCTAGTATCATGTTTTTGTGTGAGACATCATGAATCGTGTCCCATATGCTTTGGATATAGGATCGATTACATCTGCTATAATATTCATCCGTTCTAAATTTTCAAAATGCCTAGGGCATTAAGAGGGAAAAGGACTAGAACTGGATATGACTAAAATCATTAAGCAATTGTCGAGGACAATCTGAGGTTTACCAAATATTGGTTGCTCATGGACAGTTGGAAGTATAGTGTTACGTTTTGGAAAGACCATATTGACATATTCTGAAAAGAGGCAACTCTTGTTCGGAAGTGATAGTCGAAAATGGGAATATGGAAATGTTTCCATAGGTGGAAGTTGATCTTCAAATCTGTGTAAGAAAACTTAATGCAAGAAGGATGTTCAAAGGAATGTACTTTGAATGTGAGACTTCGTTTCCATGGAATTGCTCTCCATTGGAATACTTTGTAATGTCTGTTGCCAAGTCTTTGTGAATTTTGTGCATAGTCATTACAAAAAGGATCATTGCATATAAGTTTAGAATCTAACATATTTCAGTAAATGGCAAAGAATCTTGTATTCTTACATTTATCATAAGGATTTGGAATTGTGAAATGAGTATCATTGAAATGTTTTTCAATTGATCTATTTCACAAAGTAAAGACCATAGACAAGCATAGTGTGCATGCTTGGAGCATGACATAACTGTTTTTTTAATTCAAGTATTAAGTTGATAAATCGAAACATTATACAATGAGTAATGAGTAATCAATATGACTCAAAAGTGTTTCGGGCATATAGGATTAGTATTGTTCTTGTGTTTCACTTTGCATGTTTTGACTTGCCGAATAACTAGGTTATTCAAACCGTCCACAGTCGATCATACTTTGGAAGTAGGTATTGAGGCAAGACTGTCATGAATGTGTCTGTAGTATGTCTAGATGTTTTAGACATAGCTGCAGTATTCATGAGTGCTCCTTGACTAAGATTCGAGTATTGGATTAAACCCACGCTCATTTGAATCACTTCATGGATTTTATCACGAGTGATCATGAGACGATAATATCTTATATTCTTCAAACTGAGAGATATGAGTTGCAGTCTACAAGTTGGTTACACATTGATAATGTGAAAACGCACCAGTAACTTGGTGTTATAAAACACATTGTTGTGTGTGATTTGATGAGTAAATAGATCAAGCATATGAGTAGAAGTTTATCCATTCCTTTTACCCTTGGTGGGATAAAAGCGATATCTGAGGGCCCCTCGATGATTTAGTGATGACAAACGTAAGTGCTCGGCCGAGCCTGAACTGATTTGATTTGTTCAATTAGTCGGTCGTCATAAATCAGAAATCGGAAAACAATAGATGGACAGAGAGAATGATTATAGTCCATGTCTCAGTCCATATGGTATCTAGAATGGAAGAATATATGATCCCTTATCTAATGGACACGTCATTGACTAGGTCAGAGTTCGACAGCGGCTTTTAAGAGCTACGATTGCTAGTCGAGGTTTTGGTGTCGTACTTGCAATAATAGTTTTAGACTTATCCAAGTGGTAGACTGTTGGATTAGATGTCTAAGCCCATAACTATTATTGGTATGTACTTGACCCGAGAGTAGCATGGTCCATTTGGGTTGCATATCATCAGGATAATTTGTTAGGATAGACTCTTGAGAGAAGGTTATATATGATTTATTAATATATTATAAGTTATAATATACTAATATGAAATCATATGTTTTAATTAGTATTGATCAAGAATTAATTTGGATTTAATTTAGTGATCAAAAGAGACTAATTAAATCTATGGGGACTAATTATGGTAATTAGTTATATTTATATGTGTTGGGCTTATGATCCATGTTGGACTAAGTTTATGTATGGATACATAAAGAGTTGGGCCACATGAACCATGGATCATAAAACCCATGGGTATGGATTTGGGTTATACCCATGACCCTTGGAATCCTACATATAAATATGTGCTCTATAGCTAAAAAAACGCCTACATTCATGTTCTTGGAGTTCATGGGTGTTTTTGGGTGCATGAAGATTCTCTCTCAAGAGCCACCTTTGTCCATGATGTGTTATGATTCCATTTGAGGCTTCCACACTATTGGGGCTAACCTTTTAAAGGCCAAATACATCAAGGATAGCAAGCTACATAAAGAGGTAAAGTTCTAACTAGTATCTCATGTTGTTTATATCATTTGTATGCTAGTTGTATGCTTAAAGCTTTGGAAACAATATTGCATGTATAATTAGAGAAAACATAGATCCAAAGCTTTTAGGGTTGTATGTGCACCATAGGATGTTGTAGTGTACTAAAACCCAACAACAACAACATACTTTCTTTTACACGTGTATTATAGCATCCTATTTCATCTCTTTCTATTAAATCCCTGTACTTTGTATTGTTTAGCCCTAGAATTAGTTATTTATACTATGGGAAAATGGTGAGATATTCATTTACTTTGTTTCATTTTTCAGCTGCTCAAGATGGCGGTGCAAGTTCTACAACAAGCACTCCAATCCAAGCATGGGTACAAGGAGCCATTGCTAAGATCAGCAACACATCTGATGGTGCTCCTAACAGCAACAACAGTAACAACAACAACACTAACACTAACATGACTCCCAATCCCATAACTGGTCCACCTTCCTTTATGTCAGATATAAACACCAGAACTTTCCCAGGGACGCCAGCCGTCAATAAATAAAACCGAAAATTGATGGTGAAGCTTATGAAATTGAAGATGCTTCCAGTTTCCACATGGTTCTTGTTCAGATCCCCATGCTAAATGTTATTGCACCAAAACATTGCAGCCTAACCACATTGAATACCAAGGATCTAGTATCCTCTTTCTTTGAGTTGTATTTGGTTTGGTTTATATCAAGTTAAATTCTAAAACCTGCTAATAGAGAAAACAATTATAATGTGAAACTGCTTTTGTGACATGTTGGCAACATCATAAGGCAGAATGAATTTCTTTCTTGTTATCTAAATCAATATATTTGACCAAATTTCATTTAATACAAATAGTGACAGCAAAATTTTCCTGAGACAGCAGTAGATAATTTCTGCATTTGTAGTGCTGCCTGCAGGTTGATGTTGTAGATGATTTAATTTTAATGATGCAAAAGCATATTGGCTCAGACTACCATCATCAGAAGCTATATATATATATATATATATATATATATATATATATATATATATATATATATATATATATATATATATATATATATATATATATATATATAGGGTGAGGTTCAATAGAGAACCATAATTAACCAAGGAACCAATGAACCAATCGTGAACGTCGGAAATCATCACGATCAACGGCCAAGGAAATAGATGTACATTTTTTACATTGGACGCACACATACCGGATTATACCAAAAAATCCACCATTTACAAGAAAACCCGCTATTTTTTTTCGTTTAAATTTTTAGGCCATGTTTTTTATCAAAAAAAAAACCCGAATATACCGTTGTTCACGATTTTTCGTCCTCTTTCCATAGAGATCCATGATGATATATAAAAAACGAACTTTTTTTTTGAAAAAAACCCACTTCATTTTCTTAAATGAAAAAAGTTAAGGTCTATTTTTTATAGAGAAAAATTAATAAATATATCAAAATTCATATTTTTTGTACTTTTTAAACATAGATTCATATTCATGTTAAAAAAAACGATATTTTAGTTCAGATTCACATTGTGAACCTGTGCAGATTCATATTGTAAATCTGTTCAGATTCACATTGTGAACCTCCTCAGATTCACAGTGTGCATAATAATAAGTCAGATTCACAGTGTGAATCTGAACTGACCGGAGCTTTTTCACATTGTGAATGTTAAAATTTGAAATATTTACAGTTTAGATTCACAACGTGAATCTACACAGATCGAGGTTTTTTTTTTTTTTTTTTTTTTTTTTTTTTTTGTGAACCTTCTCAGATTCACAGTGTGCATAATAGTAATTAAGATTCACAATGTGAATCTGAACTGTTCGAGATTTTTCATATTGTGAATGTTAAAAATTGAAATATTTACAGTTTAGATTCACAGTGTGAATCTACACTGTTCGAGGTTTTTTTTTTTTTTTTTTTTTTTTTTTTTTTTTTTAAATCGGTGTTGATGTTTATTAATAGAGTATAAAAAATTAATATTTTTGGTATAATTAGTTTTTTTTTGATAAAAATAATCTTAAATATTGAAAAAACTAAGAAAATTAAGTGAGTTTTTTTCGAAAAAAAAGTTCGTTTTTTATATATCATCATGGATCTCTATGGAAAAAGGACGAAAAATCGTGAATAACGGTATATTCGGTTTTTTTTTTCTCAATAAAAAACTTGGCCTAAAAAAAATTTTAAATGAAAAAAAAGGAAGTGAGTTTGTTATAATCCGGTACATGTGCGTCAATTATAAAATTTTACAACCTTCATTTTGCCGTTGATCGCTTTAAATTCCGAAGCTTTGGATTGGTTCCTTGGTTCATTGATTAATAATGGTTCTCTATTGGACTTTTCCCTATATATATATATATATATATATATATATATATATATATATATATATATATATATATATAGGCCTAGGTTATTCTATTCTAACTAATTATTGTGTTATATATATATATATATATATATATATATATATATATATATATATATATATATATATATATATATATATATATATATATATATATATATATATATATATATATATATAGGCCGAGGTTATTCTATTCTAACTAATTATTGTGTTATTGTATGAATGATTGTGGGCCAATCATTTTATTTATTTTAATACAGTGATTATTACATATTATTGAATTAAATATAATTGAAAAATACCATGTAATTTAACTAGAAGAGTATTTTAGTCAGTTAATATAAATTTTAATAAAGGAAATTTGCATATTTTAAGGAAAATTGCATATTTTAAGGGAAAATAGATTCTATTATTTTAAAAATCTGATTGTATGGATGATAATTCTCCTAATTCGGAAATTCTGACGGAATATGTTTATCAATATATAGAAAAATAGCAAAATTTATTGAACCATACAAGAAAACACATTCTGACATAATATATATTTTGATTTAATGAACTTCTTGAAGAATAACAAAATTTTGGATACAAATTAAAAAAAATTTCATTACATTCTTAGAGAAGAAAAAAATTTATATACTATTCTATGAGAATGGTACACTTATTAATAACAAAGAAATACAAATATATAAATCATTCTACCAGAATATACTATTACATATATTTCTTTTTATTATATTGTATATTATTCTGCTAGAATAATCCATTCTTTTTGGAATATTGGTGGTCATTGTTCATCTTCATCCCGTAGAATGTTCATCTTCAAGATTCTATTCTGACATAATCGGAATTCAAGATTCCATTTCAGTAGAATGTTGTAAGTCTCATATGTACCCTTCCTAGCCAAGAAAACAAGAACATTCTTGTTCTTGAGTTCATGTATACCTACAAATGAGAAATACAACCACTCATTGTTATTGCTTAATCTTCTTTCCATGGCAATTTCAAGCAATAAACACCACATCGAATTCTGTTAACAAAACAAACAATTTCCTGTAAAACATTAACCCCAAAAATCCATTCCATTTATCCATTTCTATCAAGAACAATCAAACCCAAAACAAATGAGATTAATACGACTTATAATCAGCAATTCAGAAAATAATTTGTAGAAATCATCGCTCATTAAAAACAGAAAAAAAAATCAACTCAGTTAGAAACAACCTCAATATTATGCTGAGAAATCTTTGCCTCTGGATAATAAAAAATTAAGAAAACAAGAGAAGTTGTAATCAGAAAACGCATACATCAGATAATCAAAAAAAGTTATATAAGCCCTAAAACCAATGAATTGATAATGATTGAAGCTCGAGAATCAAATCAAAATTGGTGAGAGAGCGATAGTCGACAGAAGTGGAGATTTCAGAAGGAGAATAGAGAAATTAGGAAAATCATTGAATCGATAATCAAGACTAATTAATCGTTTCAGAATGAAAAGAAGAAAGAAAAAAAGAATCGAGAAGTTTTACCTGCTGTAGCCGATCCCACAACCAAATCCTTCTTCTTGCTTGACCTTTCCTGCCTCGTCTTCCTCCTTGGATCGACACCACAACTTCTACTCTTTTCTCCATATCACAATCTCCTCTTTCTTTCTCCGCTTAAGCAAATACACGCCACAAAAGGATTTAAGGCTAGGTTGGTCTGTTAAGCCCGACATTGCTGAATTGATTGTATTTTTTGGGGAGGATTGAGTTGAAAAGTACAGAGTAACCACGATGGTCCTAGGTCAGAGAAACAAAATCGAGAAGAAGGAAGATAGAAGGAAGGTGTTTGGGGCGGTCGACAGTGGCGACGGCTTTGTATCATCGGCTAGGGCTTGTAATCGGTGGAGATTGAGTGACTCTAGATATAAACCTGGAGAAATTAGGTTAAAAGTCAATACCATGATTATAGGGATTATTATTGGAAGTTACTAATCAAATTACTAAATTACCCTTATTTATTTATTTAATTATTTAATTTTTTATTTAATTTTGATTGGCCCACATTTATGCATACAATAACACAATAATTAGTTTATACAAATGAACCTAGCTCTTTCTATATATATATATATATATATATATATATATATATATATATATATATATATATATATATATATATATAATATTCTTTTCAAAATATCATTATATAACTAATGTCAATCCCTTTTTTGTGTTTTAATACACATTTTCATGATTGCACCTTAACCAAGGGCATGAGCTTGTAATGCATGTGCTATACCACCTCCATGCGGTCAGGGTGTCAGATTCAACCTAAGACTCTTCAGGGGTCGTTGTATATGAGAAGTTCCTTCTGGGAGTGGTAAGAACTAGCTATTTAATTGATCCACATAAAACTTTTAAACTTTTTTTTTTAAAAAGAAGTGGTTTGGTTCAACATCTGCATCTAGGGTTCAATTAGAGAGGAAGTTTTGGGAAATAGTTGAAGGATATGTTGGTGAAGTTGAAGTTATTTATGGTAGTGATCTTGATACTTCTGTTTATGGTAGTGAGTTTCCATGTGCAGCTGATGAAAGACCATCACCACTGGTATGTATAACTTAAGTGTATCTGTGGCTTAATCATAATAATAATTCAGTTTTATATTATCTTGAAATGTGATCCTAATTATTTTTCATATACTTTCAAGGGAGAGCCTAAATGTTGGTACAATGTCCCTGGTAGTGAAGTAAGTGCATTTGAGTAAGTAGGCCATTGGCATTTCCTGTTAAATAAGTGTTACTGGATGATCTTTTATTTAGCAGGTGCTGGATATTCGATTTCTTATTGTCAAGTTTGGTCAGTAAGAAGAGTAAACCACAAGCTTCTAGGGCCAATTCAGTTGTTGCGACCTTTTCTGAATTCAAACACCTTCTTTTTCCAATAACAGATAGGAATCCTTATCTCTCTTAAGGAACTAGATAGGTTATTGCTATCTTTATTGCTTCAAGAATACATGGTACTTTTTTTTATTTTCTGTAAGAAAATAACAATGTATGTCTATTGCTATCTTCACTACTATATTTGGATAGAATTTATTAAGTAGTATATCCTTACAAGGAAAAAGTCTATAAATGGATAGATGTTATAATACATAAATAAATGAAAGTACATTGCCATTTCTTCCATTTAGCTTTAAAGATTTATCCCATTCCATCTTGTGGTGCTACTGTTGGTGTGGACATGCTCAATATGTTGACTTCAGATGAAATTGATCTTAATGGTTTCATAATCAAGATTTTTATTATACTTTTATTCATTGATAATTTGAAATTTGATATGATAGACAAAGTAGTGCCTTGCTCCTGGATGTGATTGTGCTATTGAGTTTGATCTTGGAAGTGGAAGCTATGATGTAACTTGCTATTGCTCATACAACTTTTGTTCGAATGTGAGTATCATAATTGATGCATTTTTATAAAAGTTTAAAAGATTAGTTTATGTTTTTTCTATATAAAAGATAAAATCTTTTTGTTGCTATTGTTATAGTGTACAGAAGAAGCTCATCGCCTTGTGGACTGTGAAACTGTGTCCAAGTGGATTATGTAGAACAGTGCAGAGTCTGAAAATATGAATTGGTAAATGTCTAAACTTGTCACAACTAGGAATTTTGATGCTTTGTAACAACAACAATGATAACATTTGTGAACCAAAAATGTGAAAGCATGTATGATGCTTATTCAATAACAATAAACTTCCATCAAACACTTTATACAAGCATTGCAAATAGTCAACAAAGAATTGGAAACCCTAGAAACCCCGGTTTAAGTCCATTTTGGATTAGGATTTTCTTATTTGGGCCTAATAGACCAATAAGCTTCCAATTTGACTATTTTGGGCTTAGAACTCCTATATGGACTCTAATTGGACCCACTTTCATTTATTTTAACATTTTGGGCCATAATGGGCCCATAATGAAATAAAATACCCTAAGGGGGCCATAACAAATCTAAATAACTTAAAAAGGCCATAAGACTCATACTTTGATGTAAATTGGGCCCATATCTTGGACTTAAGCACAAAAAGCCCAATTTCTTTTCTTCCTTCCCCTTCTCTCGGCCCAACTACACAAATGGGGGGGAAGAGTTGACTTTTTACTTGCCACCTCACAATTGTACATGGGGTATCCATGCACCCTTCCCATATTTCCAAGCATCCATCACTTCACACTCTCTTCTCCTCTCTCTTTTCTTCTTCGGCCGAGAAACACAAAGGGAAAGACACACACACACAATTCACTCAAACACTCTCAAAGAACACTCTTCCTTCTTCTTCATCAAAAATTTCGAGATCTAGGAGCTTTCAAGTAGGATTCTCCCTAAGAGTCATCATCTAAGGTAAGTTGATGCTTAAATTCATGATCTAGCTACTTCATTTCATCAAAAATCTCTTCTAAATCTATTCAAACTCGTGATCTTGCATCTTAGAACACATCTAAGCCAAAGATCCACCAAGAAGCTTGTTAGGCCGAGATTTGCATCAAACTTCTTCCATTTTTCTTCTAAACCGAATCCACAAACTCAAGGTGAGTTCATACCCCTCTCTTTTCGGTTTTTATAAGTTTTATGGGGGAGAATACAAGTAAAATGTGTAGATCTATGTGTATGTGTATTCTATGTATGATTTTATGCATGTATGTGCGATTTTATGTGCTTATGTGTTGAATATGTAAACAAAGAGGGAAGAAAACTCGAGATCTATGGCATGAGTAAGAAAACAAACAAGAACTAAGGTATATTACACTAAACATGTCAAGAAAATTACCCTCCAAGATTATGATAAACATATTGTAACACAAAACTAATTTTTGGGCTTAAATTGTCAAATAAACAAAAGTAGAGTTAAAAATTGCCATTCACGGTTTTCTTCAGGGTCAAAAGAGTCAAATAAGTTAAAACAAATGTTTTTATGAATATTATACTCTTCAAAGGACTTGAAATGTAAATATTAGCTTAATGGGCTAATTTTTGGGCTTTTCGGCCCATTAAGCCCAAAGTTGCGAAAATCATGACTTTCAAAGGGCTGAAATGGTAAATTATTCAAAACAGGGGATAAAAAGTTAAACAAACTATTTCAAGGGTTAAAATGCTTTTCTTTTCCAAAAAGGATCAAAAATGTAAAGTTTTTGGATTTTGGGCCAAAGTTGTAAAAATTGCGAAAAGTTTGGACTTTAACCGAAAAACACTTTGCTGGAAGGTCTGAAACTGCCAAAGAATAAGTTTTGAGCTAAAAGTATCATTTGAACAAGTCTATGATTCAAAAGTGTCAAGAAAATGGTCTAAGGGTTTAAAATGTCTTTTCTTTTGTATAAAGGACTAAAATTGTTATTTTTATTAAAGAAGGGCTGAAAAGGTCAAACCAATATTTTGAACCAATTATTTTATTTTAAGATATTTGAGTCAAAAGAATACAAATTTACAACTTACGAAAATAGAATGAAGAATATACCTATATTTTTAAAAACATCATTATAAACAACCGAACGGTCTCGTGCCGATCCAAAAATAACAATCGTTCAATCAAACCTTCCAACAATTATGTAATACCTAAAACAAGTAAACATTCAAACTTTGGGCTTGAAAGTTCCAATCATGCTAGTTGGACCTTTGTGATCCATTAACATGACCGTTGGGCCCAAGGGATAATGGTAACCAATGTTATTGGGCCTTCTATGACCCAATTCCATGTTAAAGGGACCTTCAATGGCTTTTAAGTGCCATTGGGCCTTAGTGGCCCATTAGCATTGCTAGTAAGGTCCAAGTAATCAAATGCGAAATGGGCCATCGTGTCCTTCGTATACCCAACAGCCTAAAATAACTCACGGAAGTAGCTGGACTTTGTATTCCTCTTCTCCTCGTTTGCTAGGCTTATGTGTAATCAAAGTAAACAAATTCAGGTCGTTAATCAATAGTAATCAAGGTGGTTTGGATTAAGTGAGTAATAACGGACGACACCTCTATGGGTCGTTCGTAGTTGGTAGTTATAACCAGTCATTACCATGCATGGTTACAATGACTCACAAAAATTTGATAATATCCGACACCACCCGAGTAATCAAGGAAGAGTAATCAAAAATCATTTGTTGTGGCGGTGTAGCAATTCGTAAACAAGTATATTTCGCGTTATCGGAAAACATCGGGTTTTTCGAGGAAATCAACACCACTCGCTTGTAATTTCTGTAACTATAATACAAAACTCCCTTTTATATACACGTTTTGAAATCATTCATGCATCAACTTATGGATCTTCACACTTTGATAAACTATTGCCTTTCAGAAAATATCGGATTTTCTGGGTTTTACAAACTACACAAATCATTTTTATCACAACCTTGCTTATGAACTCACCAACATTTCATATGTTGACGTTTTTCAAAATAACTTGTATTCTTAGGTAACAGGTAAGCTGAAGGGTAATATCAAGTATGTTAGGATATTATGTTTTGAAAACTCTCAAACAATTTAGGGTTGTGGATGTGTAATATTTAAAACAATGTACTGGATGTGAACAATATCAGTTGTAATGTATTGATGCATGGTGATGTTTATGTTATGATTCATGTATATTCATTGTGATGATATTCAATTTAAGTCACGCGAGCCCTCGGACGTTTCCACCGTCTGGTTTCGGGGGTGTGACAGGTTGGTATCAGAGCTCTGTTTATAGTGAACTGGCATATCTAACCACACATTGATATGCAACTATAAACCAAAGAGGGACTAAAACAACTCTGAACAAAACAAAATAAAACACAACGATAAAACATCTTTACTTGTGCGATATAGGAAAAAGTACATAATACCAAATCAAATAAAATAATGCTGACATCTTGGTTAAGTCGGGACTGTTCTTAGTTGTAGTAAGGGGTGGATGTAGCCTGATCAACTACATTTTCTCCGAAGTACAACTATTACATACCCCGGTGAAAACCTCGATGGTTGGTAGACCTAAAAACATACCCCTTTGTTACCAAGAAAAGAACATCAACTCGAATTGCATAATAACTAAAACATATTAGTAGTAATAATAGTTTACTCATACACCTCCTCTCAGCCACCATGGAAGGAGAACACCAGGGCATTCAGTTTCATCAGGTCTTAGTGGCCCACGGGATGATCGAGGATGAGCCTGAGGGAGATCAGGGAGGGGCACACGGCGTGGGTCCCGACGAGTACACAGACACAGACTACGAGTTTGATGGGACCAACGACGACATGGACGAAAAACAAGACTCAGACAAGGATTCTGCCACATCACCTACCAGTGAGATGCAGCAGAACCACCCCGCCCCCCAGGAAACCCCTCGAGGGAGAATCGCTCTCCGGAAGCTGAGATTGCTGCTCTGCGGCAACAGCTATTTGCCATGGAAGCACGAGCGGTGCAAGCGGGACAGGAGATAGATGAAGTCATTTAGAAATAACTGAGATGGCCCAGTTGTTGGCACAACACTTCGGTATATGACCTCACTACCGTCGTCGAGCGCTCCTTAGAGTGTTAGGACTAGTCATATCTATCCATAGTATTATGCTTATGTGACCTATGCTATGTACCATCGAATCTATGTTTAAGTGATTACACTACTCATAGAGCCGTTACGTTGCTGAACTTGCACCACTAATGTGTGCTCCTTCGAGCAAATTTTCATGTAACAAAAATTCGGATAATATTAATGGAAAAATTTTATGTGTTCTATTGTGATGTTGTTATCTGTTATGATTGTATGTTAACATGCGGAACCACTTAAGTATACACAATACACCTAGTTTTTAGGACCACAATCTCACAAAAATCATAGGCGCTCAACATCTTTCCGTTCCATGACAGAAAGATGCCCCAACGACCAACCCGTGGAAACCCTGGACCAACCCCACCCGAAGTCAACTCAGCTGCATTCCAAGCAGTTGTATCTGCTGCGGTTACTGCAGCCATGGCGCAAATCCACCAAGGGAAAAATGGTGGAGTCAATGGACAAGGGGCTGGAAGTTCGAACAACGGAATAAATCAAGGACCTACCAAGACATGCTCCTACAAGGACTTCACCAACGCCAAGCCACGAACCTTTAATGGCACGGGTGGAATGATAACCCTAAAGAGATGGATGGAAAAGGTGGAATCAGTATTTGAGATATGTGAATGCCCCGAGGAGGTGAAAGTGAAGTTCGCCGCATGCACATTCGTTGACCAAGCTCTCACTTGGTGGAATGGACATGTAGAGGCCATGACTCTCCCCGTAGCCAACGCTATGCCGTGGGCGGAGTTGAAAGAAATGCTGATGGCTGAGTACTGCCCGCGAGGCGAAATTCAGAAAATGGAGCAAGAGTTATGGAATCTCACCGTCCGAAACTCCGACATAGATGCATACATATCAAGGTTTAGCGAGCTGTCATTGTTGTGCCCTGGGATGATTACTTCAGAGGGAAAGAAAATCGAACGATTCATCTGGGGATTAACCTCCCCAATTCAAGGAAATGTAGTAGCTGCAAACCCTGAAACATTCGACAGTGCCAAGAGGTTGGCCAAGAAACTATACGATCACAACAACAAGAAGGGCGAGAAGCCAGTAGAAACTGAGAGCAAGAAGGAGAGTGACAACAAGAAAGGAAAGAACAACAAAAGAAAAGGGCGACAAGGCTCAGAGTCGTCAAAGAAGCAACAGACAGTGACAGTCAATGCTGCAACCACCCAAGTACCCTCCACACCACATGCTCCAGCTTCAGCTAATCCAAGTGCCCCTAGGCAGTATTCTGGGAATCTCCCAAAGTGCAACAAGTGCAGTCTCCATCATAATGGTGAATGCAGGGAGATGCATTGTACCAGTTGCAATCGGAAGGGTCACACGGCAAGGTATTGCAGGACCTATCCTCCCCAGAGCCAACAACAAGGAAACAACAACAATAACAACCGCAACAACAGCAACACCAACAACAGCGGCAATAATGCAGGATCAAGCCCCACCTGCTATGGATGTGGAAAGACTGGGCATATCCGTCGAAACTACCCCAACATCAACAACCCTGGGAACGGAGGAACAGGAAGGGTGCTAGCTATGGGTCAAGGAGAAGCGGTTCAGGATCCCGCTGTTGTTACCGGTACGTTTCTCCTAAACCACACTTATGCATGCATCCTATTTGATACTAGGGCAGAACGAAGTTTTGTGAGTAATAAATTCAAACACTTGTTAAAACAACAACCCTAGAAGCTTAATGAAACCTTTACGGTGGAAATGGCTAATGGGAAAACAAAATCCACTGGGGAAATCTACATCGGATGTACCCTGACCTTGAACCATCACGTCTTTCAAATAAACTTAATGCCTGTTTCCATTAGGAGTTTTGATGTGATTATCGGCATGGATTGGTTAAGCCCCCACCATGCTGAAATTATGTGTCACGAGAAGGCCGTTCGCCTTCGCCTCCCAAATCACGAAACCCTAATTATATACGGAGACAAACCCAGCACGAACCTTCGTCTTATCTCGTGCATTAAGGCACAGAAGTATCTACGAAAGAAGGACTTGACGTTTCTAGCTCATATAGTGGATAAGTCCAAAGAAGAGATCAATATTCGAAACATCCCTGTGGCTTGCGATTTCCCGGATGTCTTTCCGGAGGATCTTCCAGGGATACCCCCAGAAAGACAAGTCGAGTTCTGAATCGATCTAGTGCCAGGAGCTACTTCCATCGCCAAATCGCCCTACAGATTGGCTCCTGCGGAGATGCAAGAGTTGTCCAGTCAACTCAGCGAGCTTTTAGACAAAGGATTCATCCGACCCAGCTTCTCACCTTGGGGAGCTCCGGTTCTCTTTATTAAGAAGAAAGACAATACCTTTAGGATGTGTATTGACTATAGGGAACTTAACAAGCTCACTATCAAAAACCGCTATCCACTTCCACGAATCGACGATCTATTCGACCAGCTCCAAGGAGCAAGTTACTTCTCTAAGATAGATCTGCGATCTGGATACCACCAACTCAAAGTCCGGGAGGAGGATATCCCCAAAACTGCCTTCCGAACTCGTTATGGACATTATGAATTTGTCGTAATGCCCTTCGGTCTAACGAATGCCCCTACCGCATTCATGGACCTAATGAATCGAATCTGCCGACCATTCCTTGACAACTTTGTCATCGTTTTCATCGACGATATCCTCGTCTATTCTCGAAGCGAAGAAGAACACGGCCGACATCTCCGACAAATCTTGGAAACCCTGCGAACCGAAAAGTTATACGCAAAACTCTCTAAGTGTAAGTTTTGGCTCCGTAGTGTGAACTTTTTAGGTCATGTTGTTAGTCAAGAAGGGATACATGTGGATCCTTCTAAGGTCAAAGCCATTGAAGGATGGGCGATCCCAACAACACCCACAAAAATTCGCCAATTTTTAGGCCTCGCAGGCTACTACAGGAGATTCATTCAGAACTTTTCCAAAACAGCCAAGCCACTTACCTCGCTTACACAAAAGGGCGTACCTTTTGAATGGACAGATAAACAAGAAGCTGCATTCCGAACTCTGAAGCAAGCACTCTGCAGTGCGCCGGTGCTATCACTACCGGAAGGAACAGAAGACTTTGTAGTTTACTGTGATGCGTCGAATCAGGGTTTGGGCTGTGTACTCATGCAGCGTGGAAAGGTGATAGCTTATGCGTCCCGACAACTAAAGACACATGAAGTGAATTATACCACCCATGACCTGGAATTAGGAGTTGTGGTCTTCGCCCTGAAAATTTGGAGTAACTACCTTTATGGTACCAAGTGCACCATTTTCACCGACCACAAGAGTCTCCAGCACATCTTAAATCAAAAGGAGTTAAACATGAGGCAACGAAGATGGGTTGAATTGCTGAACGATTACGAGTGCGAAATCAAGTACCACCCAGGTAAAGCTAACGTAGTAGCTGATGCCTTGAGGCGGAAGGATTACTCGAATCGTCGTTTGAAGACTCTCTCAATAACCATCCAATCCCACCTGACCTCGCAAATCAGAGCAGCCCAGTCGGATGCCATGAAGGCAGAAAACAGGACGAGCGAAGCGCTACGTGGAATGGAAAAGAATTTCGAAGTGAAGGAGGACGGAGCATATTACTTCATGAACCGCATTTGGGTCCCTAAACTTGGGGGATTCAGAGAAGTAGTCATGAATGAAGCCCACAAGACGCGATAATCCATCCATCTGGGTTCAGATAAAATGTACTTGGATGTCAAGCAACATTATTGGTGGCCTAACATGAAGGCAGAGATTGCCACTTACGTTAGCAAGTGCCTCACATGTGCTAAAGTAAAAGTGGAATATCAAAAGCCCTCGGGATTACTACAGCAACCAGTAATTCCCGAGTGGAAATGGGAAAGGATTATTATGGACTTTGTGACCAAGCTACCCAAGACGACTGATGGTTTAGATACCATATGGGTAATAGTTGATAGATTGACAAAATCCGCTCATTTCCTGCCAATAAAAGAATCATACAAGATGGAACGTCTGACAAGGACCTATATCAAGGAAATCGTGAGACTCCACAGAGTGCCAATATCTATCATCTCAGATAGAGATAGTAGGTTTACTTCACGCTTTTGGCAATCCCTTCAGAAAGCTATGTGAACACAACTTGACATGAGCACTGCCTACCACCCTCAAACGGATGGTCAAAGCGAATGAACCATTCAAACCCTTGAAGATATGCTTCACGCATGTGTGATAGACTTTGGAAAGTCGTGGGATATCCACTTGCCTTAGATCGAATTCTCGTACAATAACAGTTATCACTCAAGCATCAAAGTCGCTCCTTTCGAGGCATTGTATGGGCGTAAATGTAGATCACCGTTGTGTTGGGCAGAGGTAGGGGACACTCAGTTAGCAAAAGGACAAACATCAGACAATGCACTAACGGGACCAGAAATCATACGCGAGACGACCGAGAAGATAATTCAAATCAGAGCCCGACTGCAATCATCACGAGACACTACGCCGATAAGCGGCGAAAGCCCTTGGAATTCAGAGTCGGGGATAGGGTGTTATTAAAGGCCTCTCCTTGGAAAGGGGTGATTCGTTTTGGGAAACGGGGAAAGCTAAACCCTCGATACATTGGACCCTTCGAGATTCTTGCCCAAATCGGTCCAGTGGCTTATAGACTGCAGCTACCCGCTGAGCTCAGCAGTGTACACCCCGTGTTCCATGTTTCCAATTTAAATAAATGCTTATCTGATGAAACTCTCGTCATTCCATTAGAAGAAATCGAAATTAACGAGAATCTCCTGTTCATCGAAGAACCAGTCGAAATCATGGACAGGGAGGTGAAGCGTACTAAGCAAAGTCGCATTCCGATTGTGAAAGTTCGATGGAACGCGAGACGTGGACCAGAATTCACATGGGAACGTGAAGACCAAATGAAGCAGAAGTAGCCACACCTATTCTCGCATTCTCAAATCTAGCTTTCAAAAGAATTTCGGGACGAAATTCCCTCTAACGGGGGGATGATGTCACAACTAGGAATTTTGATGCTTTGTAACAACAACAATGATAACATTTGTGAACCAAAAATGTGAAAGCATGTATGATGCTTATTCAATAACAACAAACTTCCATCAAACACTTTATACAAGCACTGCAAATAGTCAACAAAGAATTGGAAACCCTAGAAACCCCGATTTAAGTCCATTTTGGATTAGGATTTTCTTATTTGGGCCTAATGGACCAATAAGCTTCCACTTTGACTATTTTGGGCTTAGAACTCCTATATTGACTCTAAATGGACCCACTTTCATTTATTTTAACATTTTGGGCCATAATGGGCCCATAATGAAATAAAATACCCTAAGGGGGCCATAACAAATCTAAATAACTTAAAAAGGCCATAAGACTCATACTTTGATGTAAATTGGGCCCATATCTTGGACTTAAGCACAAAAAGCCCAATTTCTTTTCTTCCTTCCCCTTCTCTCGGCCCAACTACACAAATGGGGGGAAGAGTTGACTTTTTACTTGCCACCTCATAATTGTACATGGGGTATCCATGCACCCTTCCCATATTTCCAAGCATCCATCACTTCACACTCTCTTCTCCTCTCTCTTTTCTTTTTCGGCCGAGAACCACAAAGGGAAAGACACACACACAAACAATTCACTCAAATACTCTCAAAGAACACTCTTCCTTCTTCTTCATCAAAAATTTCGAGATCTAGGAGCTTTCAAGTAGGATTCTCCCTAAGAGTCATCATCTAAGGTAAGTTGATGCTTAAATTCATGATCTAGCTACTTCATTTCATCAAAAATCTCTTCTAAATCTATTCAAACTCGTGATCTTGCATCTTAGAACACATCTAAGCCAAAGATCAACCAAGAAGCTTGTTAGGCCGAGATTTGCATCAAACTTCTTCCATTTTTCTTCTAAACCGAATCCACAAACTCAAGGTGAGTTCATACCCCTCTCTTTTCGGTTTTCATAAGTTTTATGGGGGAGAATACAAGTAAAATGTGTAGATCTATGTGTATGTGTATGCTATGTATGATTTTATGCATGTATGTGTGATTTTATGTGCTTATGTGTTGAATATGTAAACAAAAAGGGAAGAAAACTCGAGATCTATGGCATGAGTAAGAAAACAAACAAGAACTAAGGTATATTACACTAAACAAGTCAAGAAAATTACCCTCCAAGATTATGATAAACATATTGTAACACAAAACTAATTTTTGGGCTTAAATTGTCAAATAAACAAAAGTAGAGTTAAAAATTGCCATTCACGGTTTTCTTCAGGGTCAAAAGAGTCAAATCAGTTAAAACAAATGTTTTTATGAATATTATACTCTTCAAAGGACTTGAAATGTAAATATTAGCTTAATGGGCTAATTTTTGGGCTTTTTGGCCCATTAAGCCCAAAGTTGCGAAAATCATGACTTTCAAAGGGCTGAAATGGTAAATTCTTCAAAACAGGGGATAAAAAGTTAAACAAAACTATTTCAAGGGTTAAAATGCTTTTCTTTTCCAAAAAGGATCAAAAATGTAAAGTTTTTGGATTTTGGGCCAAAGTTGTAAAAATTGCGAAAAGTTTGGACTTTAACCGAAAAACACTTTGCTGGAAGGTCTGAAACTGCCAAAGAATAAGTTTTGAGCTAAAAATATCATTTGAACAAGTCTATGATTCAAAAGTGTCAAGAAAATGGTCTAAGGGTTTAAAATGTCTTTTCTTTTGTATAAAGGACTAAAATTGTTATTTTTATTAAAGAAGGGCTGAAAAGGTCAAACCAATATTTTGAACCAATTATTTTATTTTAAGATATTTGAGTCAAAAGAATACAAATTTACAACTTACAAAAACATAATGAAGAATCTACCTATATTTTTAAAAACATCATTATAAACAACCGAACGGTCTCGTGCCGATCCAAAAATAACAATCGTTCAATCAAACATTCCAACAATTATGCAATACCTAAAACAAGTAAACATTCAAACTTTGGGCTTGAAAGTTCCAATCATGCTAGTTGGACCTTTGTGATCCATTAACATGACCGTTGGGCCCAAGGGATAATGTTAACCAATGTTATTGGGCCTTCTATGACCCAATTCCATATTAAAGGGACCTTCAATGGCTTTTAAGTGCCATTGGGCCTTAGTGGCCCATTAGCATTGCTAGTAAGGTCCAAGTAATCAAATGCGAAATGGGCCATCGTGTCCTTCGTATACCCAACAGCCTAAAATAACTCACGGAAGTAGCTGGACTTTGTATTCCTCTTCTCCTCGTTTGCTAGGCTTATGTGTAATCAAAGTAAACAAATTCAGGTCGTTAATCAATAGTAATCAAGGTGGTTTGGATTAAGTGAGTAATAACGGACGACACCTCTATGGGTCGTTCGTAGTTGGTAGTTATAACCAGGCATTACCATGCATGGTTACAACGACTCACAAAAATTTGATAATATCCGACACCACCCGAGTAATCAAGGAAGAGTAATCAAAAATCATTTGTTGTGGCGGTGTAGCAATTCGTAAACAAGTATATTTCGCGTTATCGGTAAACATCGGGTTTTTCGAGGAAATCAACACCACTCGCTTGTAATTTCTATAACTATAATACAAAACTCCCTTTTATATACACGTTTTGAAATCATTCATGCATCAACTTATGGATCTTCACACTTTGATAAACTATTGCCTTTCAGAAAATATCGAATTTTCTGGGTTTTACAAACTACACAAATCATTTTTATCACAACCTTGCTTATGAACTCACCAACATTTCATATGTTGACGTTTTTCAAAATAACTTGTATTCTCAGGTAACAGGTAAGCTGAAGGGTAATATCAAGTATGTTAGGATATTATGTTTTGAAAACTCTCAACCAATTTAGGGTTGTGGATGTGTAATATTTAAAACAATGTACTGGATGTGAACAATATCAGTTGTAATATATTGATGCATGGTGATGTTTATGTTATGATTCATGTATATTCATTGTGATGATATTCAATTTAAGTCACGCGAGCCCTCAGACGTTTCCAACGTCTGGTTTCGGGGGTGTGACAAAACTGCCCCTTGGCAGGTATGCTGATCGAATTGCTAATGCTAATGGGAAGTTAAAGAACATGGAATGGAACACAACATGTGATTATTTTTAATTTTAGCACCAAATATTTAAAAATATCATTTTTTTATGTTAAATCCTAACCATAACTAAGGTGCTATATCTTTTATCTACTATTTGTAATGTTGATCTGATAATTTTAGTTAATAACATATTTATATAACAACTCTATCAGTTAGCTAAAATTGATTATGTGATTAATAAAAGCTCTTTTTGTTTCAGCTAATGTTCAAGTCATTACTTGCCATTCACGCCCGGTGGACAACAACCCAGTATACCAGGTGGCAAACCAATAAAATAGAGGATTTTTTGACATGATATCTGAAACAAGAAGGTGCCCTTAAATAGCAATGTAGTATTAGGTTATGTAGTTAGAGAAAACCTCTTAATAACAATGTACAATCCGATCCCCTTAATATCAATGTATTACAATTTTTTGACATTATGTTATTGGATGAAATTGATTGTTTTGGTATATATTTGTTTCCATATTTTGTATTATGCGTAAATGAATATCGTAAAGGCACGTCGTAAATGCATATCGTAAATGGTTGCTGAAGTTTATGACACGCAAATGCGTGTCATCTTCATTTATGACAGGGGCTTTAATGATACACAATGCGTGTCATAAATGCGCGTCGTAAGGTTACGACACGCAAATGCGTGTCGTCTTCCTTTATGACAGGGCCTTCCTTGATACGCATTGCGTGTCGTAAATGAGCGTCGTAAATGTGTGTCATAAATGCGCGTCGTAAATGAGAGTGGTCTATAGATGACGCGCAAAAGCGTGTCGTCTCTCATTATGACAGGGCCTTCCTTGACACACATTTGCGCGTCGTCTGAGCGTTTTAAGACACGCATTGCGCGTCGTAAAAGGCTGTTTTTCTAGTAATGATCATCCTTTGTCTCGCCGCGGCAACTCTATCTCTCAGCGTCCCTTCCTTTCTTTTTTCTGCGATTAGAAAATGGAGAATCTAGAGATGGATTGGAAGCTTTAATGGAGATAAACCAAATTGATAAAAGAAGTTATAGACAAACGACACAGGAGGAACCATCAAACCTTGAGAAATAAAAAAAAATCAACACAAGAGGTTGAATGACCGGATGTCAATGTAGTAGATGAAAAACCCCTTTTACGCTTCCCCAAATCTAGCACCTTAAAAAGACAATGAACAAACAAATAACAAAAACATATCTCACATACAATAATCAGACTGCATAAATAAAATACAAAAACAAACAATAAAGAGCAAAAATTACTGAAACCCTATAAAACCAAACACAATACAAAGCAATGACAACATATCATAATTGGATATACAAATAATGAAAAACGACGTAGGAAAAGTGACGAAAATCACACCCAGAGAATTTGGAAGCAAACAAGATGAATAACAGGAAACTGGAATAATTGGAAAAGGGTCGCAATAACCCGAAACACATCTAGACGAAAGTGCTTGAAACAAATGGCCAGGATGTAACAAAAGTCGAAAACATCAGCTCAAAACCGGCCGCAAAACCAAAAAGGCCAACCAGCATAAGAAAAACTGAAAACCACCAACTAAAATTTAGTAATTGTTCAATAACGCTACAACTTTTAATATGTATATAATTAGTTGAAATACATCTTTAATACTCTTATTATCGCAATAGTATATCTTCGGGTTATACGCAAAAAAAAAAAAAAACTAAATATATGTTCTGAATATATTTTATTTTTAACTATTGTTATTGTTAATAAATTTAAAAATAAATTATTTGATTACTTTTTGGTTTCGACCATGATTATCATTCAATGTTCGAAATTGTTTTAAAATAATATAAAATAGTTTTAATTTTTTTTAAAACAAAAATTATATTTAATGTTCTATTAAATTTTTACCTTTAGTTAAATTGACATTTCGATTTATGTTTTATATTTAACCTTATATTAATTTTTTTTTCTAAAGATATAAGAATCAGTCTTTTGAACATAATTGAATTTTATTTGAAATAAGTCAATAAGTTTTGAATATATTATATGTTGAAAATTGAAGAGTTATCTCTAAATTTAAAATTATGAAAGATTTTAGTATTTTAAAATTAAGTTAATGGTGATTAATAATTAGGTGAAAATTGAAGAGTTGTGTAGGTTTTGAATCAACATGTGACTTCAGATTCTCTCTCACTCACTCTCTCTCTCTCTCTATCCCTCTCTCTCTCTCTCTCTCTCTCTCTTGGTTTTCTTAGATAGGAACACACTGAAAACTATCTTGGACCATTCATTTTTTTATAACTTAAACTTAAAAAAGAACTCCTAGTTCAATACAAACATTGAGCTATCTATATATTTGGTTATGTATAGATCCAACCATAAATTTGGTTTTTATATATAAATAATTTGATTGATGTAAATGGAAAATATTTTACATTACCTTTGATTTGATCTCCATAAACAATGCTTATTCGATTTTAGCTTGAATGATTAATCAAAATTGTCTTAAAAAATTTTATAATTTTGATTATATGAAATCCGCCAAGAAAAACATGAACAAAAAATATTAGCATAATTTCATACACACATTGCATAAACACCTTGGTCAAAAAGACTTTTAAAAAACAAAGAAATAAAGAGAGAAAGAGAGAATCTAAAGTTATGTGTAATATTTTATATAATATAATAGAAATAAAATAAAACCCCTTGTCTGGTGATTTTGGTGATTTTGGTGATCACTACGGTGAACATCTCCTTACTTCCCCTTCCCTGACGATATCAAATGTTTGTAGGGTGTAATTGCTTCCTTCCTGGTAATAATTCATCGCCCTTATGATTTCCGGATGGATCTAGTTTAATTCTCTAGGGCTGACTTTTCCTCAAGATAGCACTTTGTTTCATTGATTAAGAAAAAAATCTTATATTGTATATATTTCAAACTTTCCCTCTTACTTCACAAAATGAGAATTATGGAAGATCTGCGAATGATTTAGAATAGTGATTGATGTTTCATTACTCCTGTATTATTAAAGATGGGGAAAGCTTATGCTTTCATTAAATTCTCTAAGTCATGTAACGTGGAGAATTTGGTTTCAAATTTATGTACTATTTTGGATTTGTAAACTAAAAGTTGTTGCTAATCTGGAATAATTTCAAAGAAGTAATCATCAAAATTTGGCTATATAAAAAAGACATATTGAGGATCATGTTAGATCAAATAAAAATTACATGGATCAATAATCATATGCTACGATCTTATGTGGAGATCATCAAACATGCATGCTAATACAAGTGATGTACCTTCTTTTGTTTTTATGAGGATTGTTTAATCAAGAATAAAAGTAATATTTCTCTTAGGGATATCAAGGAGTTCCAATTTCTTAACAACCTTCATGTTATTTGTAACAATGAAGGCTTTGATGAAATCAAGTTTAGCTACTTGGGAGGTAAATGGGTGTCTTTGTAGTTTATGTTCATGAAGGCGAATGAGTATTTTGCTCAACATTTTTGTATTTATTATTGGTTGTCTTCCCTAGAAGCATGGCATGATGATTTTTTTCTTAATGAACGAGTTGTATGGATTGATGTGATATTAAATATTTTGAAGATAATTTCTATAGTAAAAGATTATGTATCTCCATGACTATTAAAAACATAATCATTGTAGTGGTTTGGGGAAAGGTGTTTCATGCAAGAGCTAAAGAGATTACAATGTGGATCCTAGACTTTATTGAAGTTCATTCGAAAGTGGTAAAAAATAATCATGAAAACTTTGACAATGGAAATACAGACATTGAGTAATTGAAAGAGGAAATACAGATTGTGTGTAAACCGTAAATGAAGAAGATGATTCAGACGGTATACCCGATACTTGTGATCAAAATGTTAAAGCAAAAAAACATTCGGAAAATCATTTTGGGGTATATGAATTGCTTCAAAAAGAATCTAAAGATTAATAAATTAGGATATGATGGTCCACTTTATCCTCCTAGTTTTTCCCTACCTGCATCTGAGGTTAATGGTTCTAGTCCCCTAAATCAGCAACCCTTTTTTCCATCCTATTGTTGCCACTGTTATAGCTGCTCATGCTGTTATGAAGCAACATTCTCCTAAAGTATGTAAGATTCCCATTGCATATCAGTTTGCTCTTTCTAGATAGCCTTCAAGTAATTCTCAATAGCAATTAGGCCCCTCTAAGAGTGATTCCATTCAGTAAGTTTTCAATTTAGGGTATCATTTGAAGGTAATTGTTAGCCTCAAGCTTTACAAGAGATTTGGTGTCCAAAAACTTTAACTCTATGAATTCTTTTTCTATTTAGTGGGACAATCATGAAGTTCATTTGTCATCTACTAAGACCATAAAAAGAAGGTTTTGGAGACTCCCATTCATCTTTAGGAGAATCTGTAAAAGTTATAAGCAGACATCAAGGTTTTTCTCTTATTGATGAATGGATATATATTTTATTGAATCTGGGCGAGTTATGGGTTATTCAATAGATTGATGTACTGAGAACATTCATGATCTTATTAATAACCATGAAAGGGTGAATAGATTCTCATGACTTTCCTTTTTCTTAATTTTCAAGGATTAGGGAAGTGTAGAGGACAAAATTTTGTGAAGATAATCATTGTCGGAGTCTTATGGTCTTAATATCGAATAACATCTTATAGTCTATATCGAAGGTTATGCACCTTTGACACATTTATGTATTTAGAAAGCACATGTATTGAAACACTTTGAGTGTCAATGTCTCTCTATACTTTTTGTGTCTATTGAGGGTACTATATATAGTACTATAGCATAGGTTAAGAGTAGCGTTTTCCCAGAACATTTCGTGTACTCTTGTAACTTTACTACCTTCCAAAAAATTAAGAGCTTAACCATATGTTATTTACATACCGTGTTCATTTCTTTTCCAAAATCATTAATTGATTGAATTCTTAACTCATCAAGTGGTATCAGAGTAAGAATCATCAAATCTTTTGTGGAATTTCTTTTTCAATTTCAATTATTAATTCAATCTTTCTGAATTCAACAATTTCCATGTTTGATAATCGTTTTTCTTCAAATGGTGTTTAAGATTGAATGATTCTAAAATCGAGATTCAATCAATTTGAGTTTATTTGATTTCATTCCAATTAAATTTCTCATTTCTTCTAATCCAATCAATGGCAAACATGAATATGAACATGATGATGAACTACACAAACCTTCTTGGATCTTCTACAAAAACCCTAACGTTGCTTCATGAATATTATGATCAATACGTTAGTCATATGGAAGATTATCTGAATGGAGTCGATGAAGATATATGTTGTCCAATTAGAGATGGTCCATTTCGTGCGTCTGTAATTGAAGTAGTAGAACGAAAGCTCAAAATGAAAATATGATTGTAAGATGAATGACGAAAGAAGCGAATGACAAAAGGCGTGTTCGAGAACTTAAGGCTACATTACCTCTAGTGGTCTACAACTATATTCATGGTTGTAAGACAAAACTAGAAATCATGAACACCCTGAAGGAAAATTTTCAAGGAAATGAGAAAACAAAGAAGATTTTAGTAACTCAATGTTGATATGAGTTATCTAAATTTAAGCAAAAAGTTTTAGAGTCAATCGAAGCCGAAGATGAATTATTCAACGATCTGATTTACAAACGTTCAAGGTATAATGTTACTCGATTATTTATGGTGTTCAACATTACATTTATTCAAGGTTTAAGGAACGATTGGAAAAAGATTTTCCTGATGATCACGACTCAAGAAAATTTTGATTTATACTCTTTGTCAAAATTGTACAACGTCTTGAAAGCACATGAAGTTGAAGTTAAAGAAATCCCAGATGAAAAGGATAAAACAAGTTTTGGTGTTCTTTTAGCTTTTGTTCTAAAACGAATGTCAATGAAACATGTTATGATGTCGAAGATAGTGACAGTGAAGAAGGGATTATTGTGAACTATGAAGAAGAAGTTGTGGCTTACTATTCCAATAACAATGTCAAGAAGTTTTATTAGAATCCAATGAAGGGAAACTTTAAAAGTCATGCATTCAAGAAAAATACTTTGACATCCAATCTTATTATTCAAAACAAGAGAGATGAAAGTTAAAATGAGAAGAAGTTAGAAAAGAAGTTAAATTGTGACTCTGGTTATGATTGCAAATATTGTAATTGTATAAACCATTTGGCAAGGGATTGCCTGTTAAAAAAAAGGAAGAGAAGCGGGAGAAAGTAAAGCATGAAGCATATTATGCCTTGAAGATCAAAGAACTAAGGGCTAAGTCAAATAATCTATTACTAATGGGGAAGGGCAAGGATGAGAATGATGGTACATATCAGATTTGGTCATGTCGATCTGATGATGAGGAGACGTGTCATCCGACGCATGGTGCTTTGTTCGCTTAGCATATGGGTGATAAGAGAGATAAGGAGATGTTGAGTGAAGACGTTGTGTATGATGACGAAGATTGGATTGCTGAGGAAGAGACTATTGAACGACAATGTTTCATGGAAGCTACTTCGAAATCTCTAATGATGGAGAAGTTTCGTGCTCTCTTAATCTCACTTAATATTTCTTCAAGTTCGTATGATTGAATTTCATATTATATTGATGATGCTTGTGCTTAAATGAATGATTTGTTAATTTCTATGAGTAGTGATGTGGAAAAATTCATGGTTGAATTTCACGATGATAGGAATAAAACCAAAGAGAAAACTCTAGGATAGAGAGTATAAATCTGAAGCATAACAATGTCACAATAGAAACGGACTCTGTTAGGATTAAAAACATTTTGTTAACCAAACAGAGAAACATCTATTGTAATATAGTAAAAGATTGTATGGAGAATTAACACTCCTATATCATTCTTATGATATCTATAAAGAACAACATAAAAAAGTTTTGCTTTTTATCACATTAAAAAAGGAGATGGTTGATGAAGTGTCATACGATTATGAAAGTAGGGTTTCTAGGTTTGATAAGTTCCAAGTGATTCATATCTTATGGTGTTGTGAATATTAATGAATATTTTGATGTTTATGATTTGGTGAATATATTTAATGACACTTTGAGTAAAAACGAACAAATGAAAATTTTGAAAAAAACTGAATCTTTGACACGATGTTTTCAACAAAATTATGCTGATATCGAAGATGATTCTGACAATATCAGTGAAACATAAGAATAGGAATGTGTTGATTATTCAATTTTTTCGGCCATAAAAATTAGTTCACTAGCTAAAGGCGAAGAAAATGTTGATTTAGTGTCGAAGCATAACACTGATTCTTCTTCGACAATTGATAATAATGTTTCTCAAGAGTCAATTCACATCGGACACATAACAAATAATGAAAGTGAAAATGATGATGTCTCTAATGACGAGGAAATTCCTCGAGTTTTCGAGACACGGTTTTTTGAGTATAAAAGGAAAACATTATCTAGAACAAAATATAGTTTTCTATCTAAAATTCATGGATTTTCCAAATCAAGTTTTTGTGACGTCTGGAAATGGAGAGAATGTAAATTCAAAGTTGAAAGATTTGTTTGAAGAGGATTATTTGAAATTTAATGATGAAGGTTTTTACTCCAATCAAAATGTAGAGAAGAACAATTTGATTCAAATATCAAAGACTTTTCAAAGAAAGAAAAATCAAAAGTTAAGTTTTAAACAAAACAAGAATGTCAAAACAGGTGTTTGGGTTGTGAAAGGAACTTAAACTTCTATTTAAGACATTTCGAAATGTCTCTATTCCATAAGAGTCAAAGGCTCAAAATTCAAAACAAAATTCACAAAAACCACCTTTAAAAATAAATCAAACCAATAGGAATGTTCGATATAACTCTTGTTGTAAGATTAAGTGTAATCGTAAAAAACAAAGTGATTTTGCACAAGAACCACAAACAGTTTTTCAAAATAACTCTCAAAACCAATTTCTAAACTATATTCAAAATCATTCTCAAAACTATTCTCAAAATCGCTTTTCATACAATTCAAGAAATCATGTTCAAAAAGTAGTGATATTGCCATATTTATACATATTTTTAGGCAATATTTATCGACATTTTTATGAATAATTTGTTTATTTATATAGAATAATTGTACTTATAAAGATTAATTGTTATTTGCAGCCAAAGTGAACCATTTTCGAAGAAAGGGACCAAAATGGACAAAGCATGGAACTATGAAGGCTTGAAAGAAGAAAGATAGAAATCCAACAATAATTCGCACTCACGACGTGAGAGTTGAAGGCTCACGACGTGAGTTGGAGTTTTCTAGAAGATTAGTATCAGATGGAAGAGTCCTTGTATAACACGGATAGATGCGTGCTCACGACGTGAGACGTTATTTCTCACGACGTGAGCCTAGAAAAATCAGATTATAAATATCCTTAGTCCAATACGATTTTGGGGACTTTTGGGAGATAGAAGGCAGACCTAGAGACGATTTGGAGAGGAGAAGAAGTTCTGGAAGAGGCTTTTACCACCAAGGAAGAGAAGAGTACATCAATAGTTTAATTGTTTGGTACATTCATTATGACTTCTATTATGATTTGTGTTTGTTTATCTGTTGCTATGAGCAGCTGAATCTAGCTACTCTTGTTTAGCTAGATGAAGCTTCTGACTTATGGTTTAGCTTATTGATAATGGATTTGCTTAGTTGGTAATTTGCTTGTGTTGATTATTATTACCTAGCATGTTAATATTTGTTTCTTTAGTTGCTTGAATTCATGTTCTGTGTAGCTTAGTGATTATTAAATTACATGAACTTGAAACCTAGTGATTTAGTGAACATTGAATTGCTAGAGCTAGGATTGACCAATCTTAGACAGTAATTAAAGTAATTAAAGTTAGTTGTGCTAGAGAACATAAATTATGACCATAATTGTGTTTTGCATAATCTTATATAGCATATTCATAATCTATAACTGGTTTTGTGTTTGATTGTGTGTGACCATACATAGTTTTACATGAATTCGTTTAATATTGGTAAGTTTAGACTTAAATTACTAATACAATAATAACCAACTTGATAATCCATAATTGTTAGCTAACCATAAAGAAGAAGTGAATTCGAACTAAATAAGAGTGTTTTTAATTATTGATTGAATTTGACTTAAGTTAGTCTAATATTGCAAAATTAGATAAAATCCTTTCCCTTGTTGATAATTAGGTTAGTCTAATAGTAAGTAGATTAATCAGTCAAAACCGTTCCCTGTGACCGACACCCGACTTACCCAAAGCTATACTATAGTCTGACTAGGTACACTGCCTAGGTGCAAGTAGTTAGTTAAGGTAGTTAGGTTATAAATTTAAAATTAGGTGTAGCTATTTGCATGCATCAAGTTTTTGGCGCCTTTGCCGGGGAACGGCTTGTTTGATAGTTTATTTA
Source organism: Lactuca virosa (assembly GCF_052849685.1). Classification (NCBI taxonomy): domain Eukaryota; kingdom Viridiplantae; phylum Streptophyta; class Magnoliopsida; order Asterales; family Asteraceae; genus Lactuca; species Lactuca virosa. The sequence goes on from NC_136430.1 coordinate 175,301,200, forward strand.
TTTACTTTAGATTAATCGACCCTTTTTGTGGGGTAAAAACTGCAAAAAGTTATTTTTTTAGCTTATTTTCTTTTCAGTGCCTAACTCACGACGTGAGCCTTAAGTTCACGACATGAGTCTATTGTTTTCTCATTTTTTTTCGTCTTTTTTTTTTCTGCTAATTTATGTGCGACAATACGAGGTGGTAGCATTTACCACGTCGTGGTGGACAGTCAGTAGGAAATTTTTATTCAGTTTTTGTTCAGTTTTACGTTTTTATTTCGTTCATTTCGCACGAGTTCATGACCAGAGGGTCTAATACACCTTTGGTGCCACCTCTTGAAGATCCAGAGTCAGCCCTTCTCAAAAAGAAGGATAAGAACGTGAAAGACGATCAAACACCAAAGAAGACACCTTTACAAGAGTTCAAGTCAGTGTTCTCAATGAAGTCGGGGATGAAAACGGGAGAATCGAGTTCATCTACAAAGGACAAGAGCAAGGTTGCAAGTTTAGATCAAATACCTTTCCCAAACGAGTACGAGAACGAGTTTGGGCTATATACGAGCGAACCCGAAGACGAGCCAAGAAACGAAATGGCGAACATTGAAGAAATATCAATGGGAGCTTACAAGAAGCGTATTCGAGAAGATATTGGTCCGGGATTAGTACAACCCGCGGTTCCTGCCACTGCCACATTTGAGCTAAAGGGACACATCCTGACAACACTTAAGGATATCCCATTTTATGGGAAGGATCATGAGGATGCATTTAAACATCTAGATGAGGTCAATGACATTGCTGACTACTTCAATGTCCCGAATGTCAATAGAGATACCATCTTACTAAGGATGCTACCAGTCACTTTCAAGGGAGCTGCAAAAGACTGGTTAAAAGCACTTCCTCCTGGTACAATCACTACTTGGGCTCAAATACGTGAGAAAATTCTAGATCAGTTTTTCCCACCTTCCAAGATAGCTAAACTCAAGAAGGCAATAACCAGCTTTGACCAACAACTGGGGGAGTCACTATACGAAGCTTGGGAGCGTTACAAAGGGTTGTTAAGGAATTGTCCTCAACATGATCTAAATATTCAACATGAGATGTCTATTTTCTATGATTGGGTCAATGTTATGAAAAGACAACTCCTTGATTCTCAAGGGCCATTGACAAAGAAAAATCCAAGGGAGGTCAAGGAGTTAGTTGAAGAATTCGCAAGACACTCTCGTGAGTACCACAACCTAAGACAAGATGGAGCAAAAGGCAGTGGGGGTGTACATTCTGAAGAGATGGCTGCTATGATGGCGATGCTCAATACTATGGACCAGAGATTGACCCAAATGGACCAATCAATTCATGCAATAAGAGTTGGATGTGAGAAATGCAGTGGGTCACACTTGACTAAGGATTGTCATTTGGAAGATTATGGGAACAAGAAGGCTCAAGTTTGCTACTCAAGTGGAGACAAGTATGATGATGATTGGAGGAAGCCAAAGAAGGAGTGGCTGCCTTATGATGAGTACAAGAAACAGAACGAGGAGAGATACAGGCAGACTGGCCGAGGTTTTTACCAAAAAGAGCAACCGCCAGCTGAGAAGAAAGCTGATTTGGAGACTATGTTGGTTCGTTTCATGGAAGCATCGGAGAAGAGACATGATGATACTGATGCAACATTGAAGGATCAAAGAACAAGGATGAAAGAACAGCAGACCTTGATGAAAAATCATCAAGCCATGATGATTGACCAGCAAAACTCACTACGAAATCAGCAAGCCTCCATCAATAACCTTGAAGCTCAACTTGGCCAACTTACAACTTTGGTGAATGAGAAGCTATTTCCTCAAATTCCTGAAAAGAATACTCAATCCCATGTTCTGGCAATTGATACTGAAGAAGAGGCAATCTATGAGTTTTTAGAAGCCCAAGAAGTAGAGCCAAAGCCATCCGAACCAAAGCCAAAGAAGATGAAGCTCGAAAATGAAAATGTTGCTGAATTACCAGACTCACGTCGTAAGCCCGCCATGCTCACGTCGTGGGCTCGGTCTGAACAGAAAAATTCAGATTCCGTCCCGGCTTACCGACCACCTTTGTTGTTTCCATCTCGAGCACATCTCAGTCCACTGGAAAGGGAACATCTGGAATTTATTCAGAAAATAAAGGGTATTCCTATTAATACCCCTTTTATCGATTCACTTTCAAAAATTCCAGAATACGCAAAGTTCCTACAAGATCTTATGGACACTCTTCAACAATTAAAGAAGAACTCTAAAGTAATTCTTAGTGAGCAAAGTTCAAGAGTGGTATTGGGAGACATAACTAAGAAGATGGGAGATCCTGGACGCCTCACTCTTCCATGTGGGTTTGGTAACAACTTGAAAACTTATGCTTTAGCTGATTCTGGGGCTAGCATAAATTTGATGCCATATTCATTTTACCAAAAGCTGAACATTCAGAAAATGAAGGGTACAAAGATGACCATCCACATGGCTAATCGTTCGGTGACTCACCCGAGGGGAATTGTAGAAGACATCCTAGTTAAAATTATGAAATTTGTTTTCCCAGTTGATTTTGTAATTATGGATATGAAGGAGGATGTGAATGTCCCAATTATTCTTGGTCGCGCTCTACTTAATACTGCTAGAGCTTTAGTTGATGTAAATGAATCGAAGCTTACATTGAGGGTTGGTGATGATGAGGATACATTTGGAATACAAGAAGGTTTTCAAGGAGATGATGTAAAAGGTGAGGTGTTCAATATGGATAAAGATAATGATCTTGAAGAATTGGAGAAGCTAATGGAGGAAAAAATCAAGACAATTCATCAAGTAAAACACACCAAACCAAGAGCATCCGTCCCATTCTTCGTTAAAGTCATTACCTACAAAAGACCAATAACTTTGATAAGTAAGGAAAGAGATGATTTTTCGAGTGATGAAGACGAGATTATATCAAAGGAAACGATTCCAGTGGTGAAAGAAGAGAAGGTTCCTATTAAGCTACAGAAGAATGAAGAAAGATTAGAAACAAAAGGGACCAAAAGGAAACTTGACATAGTCGAGGCAAAGGCTAAAAAGGAAAATTCGAAAAAGGCGTACATTCGACGTGTTCAAGCATACAAAAGGCGATGGAGGGAGCAGAAGATCCAGCTGGTGATGGGGTCATCTGAAGATTCAACGTAGAGAGGCATGGAGTCCGGCTCACGACTCCATAAAAAAGAAGCGCTCCTCAGGAGGCAACCCGAGTTTGGTTTGAATTTTCTTTCTTTCTTTTTAGTTTTTGTGTTTTTAGTAATCGATCGTATCATTTAATTCACTTTGTGCAAAATAGGTTATTAAGTGTGGGGTTAGTAGAATTAAGTGGTAATAAATTAGGGGTCTAATTAATTAAAATTTAAAGTTTTTAAACGAACTCATGACGTGGATCATTATGGTTCACGACGTGAGTCTAGTGTGACTTACGAACATCTTTCTGATTAGGCCATTATATTCCCTAATAAAAGTCCAGCCCACTAAATGTTTAATTTGAATGGCCCATTTCTATTAGCCTAAAAAAAAACAAGCTCACGACGTGAGGAGTACTTTCTCACGACGTGAGACTGGATGAATCGGGACCACAGAAATAAGAAAGCAGATTAAGTTGACCTACCATTATCTTATTCTTCAACCGCCGACAGATCTTGGTCCCCCCCACTCACGTTGGATTTCAACGATATTTACCATATTTTACTCTTGTGCTCACGTTTGCATCACTTTAAGGTAACCATTCCTATTGTTTATGCTTAATTTTGACTTAGTTGGTTAATTTAAGGTTTAAGGTTTTGAGTTTATTTGAATGAAAAATTTATTGCCCTAAATGTTAGAAATTTGTGTTGCATATGGGGTGTATATGTTTAGGATTAGGTTAGAATGAAACACCAGCAAGAAAATAGCCCAGATTTTGTCACTGTCATGACCGATTTCCGTTGAAGGGACGAACTCACGACGTGAGTCTTATTGCTCACGACGTGAGACCTGGTCTGTGAGTTTTATGTTTGCTGTTAATCAGTTTAACAAGCGGAACTTTGTGTTTCGTTTTTCTTGTTTGTTTGTCTTTCAGAAAATGGCTTCAAGAGGTTCTAATGAGCAATTCCAAGGGCATGTATCATCACGCCACATTTTATACCGTCTTCTAGTTGACATGTCAACCAATGTTCTAACCAACTTCACAAATAAATTAGGATGGCTACACAACTGGGAGTTTGCCATTTCCCCTACTATTGATTGGGTGCGTTTTGAAGAAGTTGGGTTGATGGAAAGGATGGCTCCCTTATTGACCAAGCATTTTGCGGTAGATGATTTTTCTTTTACCTGTAACGGGTGGAGGAACTTATTTTCTATAAGTGAGCCCGTCTACCAGGAGCTTTGCGTGGAATTTTTCGCATCTGTGTCTTTTGAAGCCACCACTATTGGTCCATTTTATCCAAGGGCACTGGTATTCCGTCTTGGTTGTCAGTTCCGGGAGTGCAGTTTGATTGAGTTTGCTTGGAGAATGGGAATTTATGAGCAGAGTGAAACACAATTGCCTGAATTTAGGCTTTTTATGAGAACGACAGCACGAGAATATTTACCGGGCACTTCGGGACAGGGATTTTGGGTATCCATTGCCAATGGGGCGTTTCATTCGGGGGTCTCCCACGAGAGTCAAATAAGATCCCCAATTCACCGTTTGCTTCATAGGTTAATCGGTTGTTCCATCAACCACAAAAGACGTGGGGATAAGGTCACTAGCCTTAATTTGTTCTTTCTGTGGACGATAGTTACACCGGGGATATTCTGTAATATTCCATATCACTTGGCTAACTATTTGGGAAGCATGGCTGCTATTTCTAGAGCTGGGAGTCCCATCAGTGGGGGACATTTTGTTACGCGCCTTGCAAGATCCTATGGTCTTCTTGTCCCACGTTTGACCCAGACTCTGACACTAAAACTCGGTGATGATTTGACTATGGGATATTTAGAGTCCATGCGGGTGGTGACAAATGAAGGGTCACATTGGAGTATTCTAAGGGATGATTATGTGGTCGTTCAAGACCAACCTACGCCCCAACCAAGGCCAAGAGGGCAGAGGAATGTGTGAGGACGAGGGGAAAGAGGACAACCGGTGCATCAACCTGCACCAACGGGAGGACCCAATTTTGGAAGAGATATGGCGGGTTATTTTGATCAGCTGTCTTTCAGCACTAATTGTATTGGGGGTACAATGGAGAATATGGTCCGACATTTCCAGATTGAGCAACCACCACATTTGGGTAACTACCCCATTTGCCCAACGTGGAGTTCTTATCAACATTCGAGGGGCGATGGGGTTGGTACGAGTGGAGCACGGGATGATGAAGATGACGATTGATTTCTTATCTATTTAGTTTTTATTTTTAATTTTATTTGGTTTAGTTTTTTGTGGTTTTGAACTTGTATTATGGTTTGTAAGACTTATATTTAGTCCTTTTATGGCTTTATTTTGGAATTAATATGGAGTCTCGGAAAAGAGGGTCGAGTCAAGAGCATATGTGTCTAGCCGAGGGTTGTCTAGAGTCTAGAGTCGCGAGTCGAGACCCAAAATTGGAAATACGTGTGGGGTGAATCAAGAGAGAGGATGAATTTAGCCAAACATCATAGAAATTCTGCTTTTAGAAGTGTCTTTATCCATTAAGATATTGGGGTGGACTGCTAAAATCATTAAGAAGATTGGGCAGTTTTAATTTTCAGTCGCCCAGTTCTCACGTCGTGAGGCTATATTCCTCACGTCGTGAGATGGGTTACAAGGTATTTCAGTATACGCAGTTCAGCGAACTCACGTCGTGGGACATATTACTCACGTCGTGAGTTTTCTGTTTTCACCATATTGAAGTCCTTTCGTTCCTATTCACTACATGGATCACCACCATTTTATTTGGAGTTCTTATGATGATTATTATGGATCCTTTCCTCTACTATTAATGTGGTGTATGCTTTCCCACATTATTCTACACGTTTTGAAGATTTGCATCCACCTTTCTTGAAGATTGAAGTTTCGATTCGTCGCTTGTTGGCTCATTTTCATATTTAGCGAGTTCAAGTCCGAGTTCTTATTTAGAAGAGGTTCATATTCGTGATGCACATTTTATCCACACTTTCATTTTCATGGAGTTTGATCACGCCACTATCCCAGGGGAGTCTGTTCCTTTTTCTCATTTTATTGCTTTTCAATTATTTTATGCATACAATGAGGGCATTGTATGTAATAAGTGTGGGGTAGGGGGTCGAAAAAAAAGGAAATTTCTAGAAAATTTGGTAAAATTTAAAAATTTAGAAATAAATTTTAATAGATTTGAAATAATAATCTAATAATTAGTCTAGTAATAATAATTTAAACTTAAGTTGCTAATGTTGTATAGGGTGATCCGATGAGAGCTCAAATGTTTAGTTGAGCCGATACACGTTATAGTGCCTTTGTGGCCTCCTTTATTCTAGTGAAATCATGAGACAAAACCACAACCTCGCTTAGTTTGAGGGATGCAATATGTTTAGCAGCCTGTACTTGAAATTTTCCAGGAAGACTAATATCTCTAACCAATAAGGGTTGAAGTTAAGCGCCTCTGCTTAAGCATGTAGGTTTTTAAGTGAAAAAAAGTGAGTACATGTAAAAAAAAAGAGAGAAATTACCAAAAAGTGAAAAATTGAAGAATTTTTGGAGCTATAGAAGTATCAAAGTTTGAAGATCAAAGATCAAAAATTCTGAAAAAAAATCAAAAGTTGAAGATACCAAAAATCACATAAAAAGGTGATGAATTCAAAGTATAAATTGAAGATCAAATGTCAAAGAAAGAAGAATTCAAGAGCTCCATTGTGGTATCTTAAAGTTGTCATTCTCTAGTTTATGTATGCTTGGGTGGCTTTACAAAAATACCTTGAGGATGGGAAGTTTTCTGCAGATGGATTCAGAGGGATGCATAAAATGAGCATTGTTCAAAAGAAGTGGGCGAGTGTTTATGAGAATTGTGAGTATTTAGAATTGAGGGGGGTTATTTAGGAAAATTTTAGACACAAATGCACGCGTTGAGGTCTTGGCATAATGGCTGAGTTTGAGTTGGATCGTTCTATGTGGTGTAGGTGATAAAGGTTTAATTTAAAAATAATCAGATTTGCTTGAGGGCAAGCAAAGTGATAAGTGTGGGGTATTTTGATATTGCCATATTTATACATATTTTTAGGCAATATTTATGTACATTTTTATGAATAATTTGGTTATTTATATAGAATAATGGTACTTATAAAGATTAATTGTTATTTGCAGCCAAAGTGAAGCATTTTCGAAGAAAGGGACCAAAATGGAAAAACCATGGAACTATGAAGGCTTGAAAGAAGAAAGATAGAAATCCAGCAATAATTCGCACTCACGACGTGAGAGTTGAAGGCTCACAACGTGAGTTGGAGTTTTCTAGAAGATTAGTATCGGATGGAAGAGTCCTTGTATAACACGGATAGATGCGTGCTCACGACGTGAGACGTTATTTCTTACGACGTGAGCCTGGAAAAATCAAATTATAAATATCCTTAGTCCATTACGATTTTGGGGACTTTTGGGAGATAGAAGGCAGACCTAGAGACGATTTGGAGAGGAGAAGAAGTTCTGGAAGAGGCTTTTACCACCAAGGAAGAGAAGAGTACATCAATAGTTTAATTGTTTGGTACATTCATTATGACTTCTATTATGATTTGTGTTTGTTTATCTGTTGCTATGAGTAGCTTAGCTTATTGATAATGGATTTGCTTAGTTGGTAATTTGCTTGTGTTGATTATTATTACCTAGCATGTTAATATTTGTTTCTTTAGTTGCTTGAATTCATGTTCAGTGTAGCTTAGTGATTATTAAATTACATGAACTTGAAACCTAGTGATTTAGTGAACATTGAATTGCTAGAGCTAGGACTGACCAATCTTAGACAGTAATTAAAGTAATTAAAGTTAGCTGTGCTAGAGAACATAAATTATGACCATAATTGTGTTTGCATAATCTTACATAGCATATTCATAATCTATAATTGGTTCTGTGTTTGATTGTGTGTGACCATACATAGTTTTACATGAATTAGTTTAATATTGGTAAGTTTAGACTTAAATTACTAATACAATAATAACCAACTTGATAATCCATAATTGTTAGCTAACCATAAAGAAGAAGTGGATTCGAACTAAACAAGAGTGTTTTTAATTATTGATTGAATTTGACTTAAGTTAGTCTAATCTTGCAAAATTACATAAAATACTTTCCCTTGTTGATAATTAGGTTAGTTTAATAGTAAGTAGATTAATCAGTCAAAACCGTTCCATGTGACCGACACCCGACTTACCCAAAGCTATACTATAGTCTGACTAGGTACACTGCCTAGGTGCAAGTAGTTAGTTAAGGTAGTTAGGTTATAAATTTAAAATTAGGTGTAGCTATTTGCATGCATCAAATAGTTCAAGAACATTTTCAAAATAACCAAAATCATGTTCGACATGGATCTCAATATGGTTTTCATTTCCATAATAACCAAAATCATGTTCGACATGGATCTACATCTGGTTTCCAACAATGTTATTAAAACCGTTTTAAAAAAAGCCACAAAAGTCTTACCCAAAACTAAATCATGCAAAAATGTCAACCAATGCTGTTAAGAAAAATGTGCCATTTAAACCAAATGATCAAATTTTTCGAAATCCAAAATCAAGAAAAGGTCGAAAGTTACATTTTCTAATGGTAAAAGTGATGTTGATAATTTCAATCATTGGTTTGAAAATTATTGACAAATCTATCAGTCCAAGAATTTTTCCAAGATCAAGTAAAAGATGCTTATGAAAGTTATTTGTGTGAATCAACAAAAGAGAGTACGTCTTCACAAGAAACATTATCGAAGCCATAAAAAATGGAGCGAAGTAAAAACAAAATAAAAAATTCAGTTTAGAGAGTGTAAAGTTGACAAAGAGAAAGTCAATGTTGATTCTTCAATATTGAATAAATATGTTTCTTTGCCACAAACTAATGAAGTTTATTTGATATATCGAGTTAACTTCAAAGTTCGAAAGTGGATATGTAATTCCAGCTTTCACACTACATTCCAATCTAGTGTTCAAGGGCCTAAAAAGTTTAGGTACCTATCTCGAAGATCTAAAGCATAATCTAATAAGTGTATTGTAGTTGGTTTTAGGAAAAGAAAATCTAGTGCTATTTGCTGAGGAAGGAAATGCCATCTCCAACAAAGTAACAAACAAATTGTTTTTCAAATCCAAAAGAAAATGTGATATGTTTAAGCTAGATATGAAGCATATTGTTGATTTACCTTTAATTTTCCTACTATCGAAAGCTTCCTCATATTTAAGCTCGCTTTGACATCGAAGGCTTTCTCACTTGAATTTCAAAAATCTTAATAACCTTGTTCTAAATTATTCTGTTTAAGGTTTACCTATTCTAAATTTTGATAATGATTCTTTATGTGCAGGTTGTGAACAAGGAAAGAAGCATCAACAAGAACATCCAATTTTCATCAACTTCAAGATAGTTGAAATCCTGGAACATCTACATATTGATTTATATGGACCTTCGACAATTGAGTCAATTAGTAGTAAGAAGTATATCTTGGTCATTGTAGACGAGTTCTCACATTTTACTTGGGTTCATTTTCTTCGAAATAAGTCAAAAATGGCTCAAGTCATGATTAATTCCATCAAAAGCACTGTAATAAGCTTGAAGAAGACAGTTCGTAGAATCAGAAGTGATAATGGAACTGAAATCAGAAATCATATTCTTTATTCATTATTAATAAGTCATGGCATTTTAAATAATCTTTTAGCTACATATATACCTCAATATAATATAGTTGTGGAAAGGCGAAATCGATTCTTATATGAAGCGACAAGAACAATGTTAACATAAGAGAATCATCCTCAATACTATTAGGCTGAAGCAATTTCTACTGCTTGTTTCATTCAAAATCATTCTTTCATAAATCAAATATTCAATATCACCCTATATAAAATCATCAACAAAAGGAAATATCATGTCAAAATTTTCCATGTTTTTTTTGTAGTTGTTTCATCATGAATTTGAAAGATCGTCTTTCAAAATTTCAACTAAAAGCTGATGAAGGAATAAATCATGGATATTAACAAAATTCAGTTGCATATCGAGTGATTAAAAAAAGAACATGGAGGATCGAAGAGATGTTCAATTTAACGTTTGATGAATATTATGTCAAAATAGTCAAGACTGTTTTTCCTCGGAATCCAATTTTTTCTACTTGTAAAGATGATTATGATCCAATGCTTACCGTTGATGTTGATTTGGGTTTGATTTTTTGTATTCCTCATAGGGCGATAAATGTTGAAGTGAATATCAAAGATAATCAAGTTCTCGAGACATCTAAATATTTACATGATTACACAATCATTGATGAAAGAAATGATAACGTATTACTTCGATACCCTATGCTCGAGTTGAGGGAAACCATTCAACAATACATGTTCATGTAGAGGGGAGCAGATATCTACACGTACTCGAGTTGAGGGAGAGCAACTGATGTCGAATGCTTATGTTGAGGGGGCAACATACTTTGAATGCACATGCTCAGGGGGTTAATGGTCAACGCATGTCGAATAAGAACACTAAACACATGTTGAAGATGAATAGGGAACACATATCAAAGATGAACATCGAACACATGTCGAAGATGAATATCAGACAGATGTCGAAGATTGTCACACCCCTAAACCAAGGATGGCGGAAACGTTCGGGGGTGGAGGACTTCATGTAAAGTATCACAACAACGAGTATAATAGTGCTCAAATTAAATACAACCATCATAAATATAATTGAAAAGGTTACACCATAGAATAAGTTTACATGTTTCAAAATCAATTACATTATGATGACAAAATGAACTGTTTGACGATTTATCGTCCCATCCTCAAAATGCTGTTGGTTTTCCTGTTTCACTGATTTCCTGAGAATACAAGTAGTTTTGAAAAGAGTGTCAACAATTAAGTTGGTGAGTTCATAAGAGTTTTGTTTGAGAAAGAAACCGTTTTCCTTGTAAAAGCGATAGAGTATGATTTCCAGAAAATCCAATATTTTCTTAGTTAAGTGTGAAATGAATGCTCCTACGTTATGCGATAATGAACCCTAGAAGGACCCATAGATTCCTTCTATAATCGCCCAGCGTATATAAGTTATATAAAAGTTAAGTCAAATAAACCGTTGAATATAATGGGTCTGCCCTAGGTCCACAACCAAACAAGGAACAGAAGATAAGGCGGGCCCACCAATTCAGTCGATTGTGACTAGATTCTTATATAACTCTAGCATATACACTTAGCAATTATAGCTGAAGTCTAACAATTCTAGATGAAATGTAGTTTTAATAGAAATATTTTTCCAAAGAAAATCCAATATTTTCCTTATAAAAGTTATGTAGTCCTAAATCCCAGGACCGAGAATAAACAAGTATTTTTCCATACTTAAAGTAATTCATGCAAGATTAAATCGACATAAACTCGTTTATTTTAGAAGTAAACCCCTTTTCAAAGTGGAATTTTCCATGTAAACTTGAAAGATTGTTAACTACCTATGTGAGTCGCTATAACCATACTATGACGAGAATATAACCTGCACAACGTTTTTCAGACGTTAAGATACTATGACTCTTGTCACCCGCAGACCTGCCGGTCCGGCTGTAGCTAGCAGCGAGGTGTGGGGTGTCAATCCCAATATAGATCTATACACAATTATCACGCTCTCCCTACAAGAGACTATGGTTATAACTTACAGGAATTAGGATCCTGTACTCGAACGCACGGGGAGAGAATTGCCTCACAACCTAAGTTAACTAGTTTACACATAGTTTGATATTAAAACCTCTTCCATGGAGGAAGTAAAATCACCTTTTATGAATAAATTAGTGATATAAAATCCTTAAACTATTACTATTATAGTTTATCATGTAGTATATAAAAACCCATTTGTTTTGAGAGTAAAACCTTTTTCACGTAGTAAAAATCCATAAACTATGCTTATTGTAGTTTATTATATGTGTTCAAAATGAATGAGTAAACCTTATCATGAATGACTAAATTTCATTTGATGATGATAAACTAACACGAGAATACATTCAATATTTAGAATTTACTGTTATACACTTTGCTCAACACAATACAAAGTGTTATGAAAGTTATAGGTTGTTAACAAGTTTTTAACCTTTCTGCACTGTTTTAGAAAAGTCATAGAAAAATCATACGAAGTCGAAAACTGAATCCGTAAATTCTGAGTGTTCACAAAATGTGTCTAGTTTATTCATAATTTTTATTATGATTTTTAGAAGTCTTTAACTTGTGTTAAAATGTTCATATTCACGGACTGGTCCGAATTCGTTTCTGAAATGATAGGCAGTTTTGTAAAAATCACCATAAATCGTAGAAAAATCGGATGGAGATGTGCAAGTAGTCATTTTAAAGTTATGAACCTGAAATAATTGCGTATTAAACAGTTTTGAAAGATATTAAGTTTAAGATAGTCAAAACAGTCAGTGAATAAGACTCAACATTTCTGATGAAAGCTGTTGTTTGAGTTTAGTTAAGTTTTTGGTGTTTTAACTTGTATTCCCCCCCTAAAACTTGAAGAAAACATGAAAATGTAGGGGTATGAACTCACCTTGAGTGATTTCAGTAGATGGATGATGAAGAAAAGAAGTGTTCAACTCAAGAACACTTGGGAGATGCTTGAAGATTTGAAGATCTAACACAAATATGACTATATTCGTGTAAGCAATCTATGATTTGGATGAAGGATAGCAGAATATCTAAGTGTAGGAGGAAGATATTTACCAAATGTGGAAGAAAAGTCTAGAGAATAGCCTTGAATCTTGAAATTTAGAGAGAGAAAGTGAGAGAAAATGAAGTTTGTTCTTTGGTGGAAAATGAGGGGAATGAGGGAAATGTGAGGAGAGGGGAGGGCTTTCCAGCTCTTGACCAAGTGTGTGGCTGAAAAATGGTGGGAAAAGTACTATGGAATGACTAGGTATGGTGGAAGGACAAGGGTGGTTCATGGAGTGGGCATGGGGTGGTTGCTTGTGTCATACAGTAAAGCAAAGTCAACACTCCACCACAAGTATCTCACCCACTATATTTTTATTCTTAAGTAAGGATTTTCTTAAAAATATAATTAAATATGAATATTTAAGGTTTATTATGTTAAAATACGAGTTTGGGTGAAAATCCCGTGTTAAAATCTTGAAAAACGGGCTCAAAACGCTAAAAATATTGGAAACCGGGCAAAAACTGCCAATTTCCGAAGTTCAGGGCCGGAGGTTCGGTCCTAGCCCTTAGAACCGAAAGTAGAAGAGGAACCGAGAGTAGGGTTCGGCTGCGCAGGGTCGCCTCTCGGACCGAAGGTGCAGTCCTCTCGGACCGAAGGTGGGAAGGGGGAGAGCCGAAGGTCAGGTCTCGGTTCGGAATGGTCAGGGGACCGAAATAGACCGAACCCTCGGTCCATTTCGGCTGAGAGGGTTTCGGTTCTGATGCAAGGTTTCGGCTCCTAAGAAGGTTCGGTTCTCAGGAGGTTTCGGTTCCTTAAGGGAGGTTCGGCTCCTTAAGAGGGTTCGGCTCCTTAAGGCTGTTTTTCGCGTAGACTTCCGTTTTCAAACGGTTTTCGACTAAATCGAGGGTCGGGATGCCCCAAGTGATTATAACAAGTTGAGAGAGATTTCGAGAGAGATTTGGGAGAGATTTGACATACTTGGAGAGATTTGACATACTTGAAGAGATTTGGGAGAGATTTCACATACTTGGAGAGATTTCTCATACAGAGAGAGATTTGGGAGAGATTTCACATACTTGGAGAGGTTTGGGAGAGATTTCACACACTTGGAGAGATTTCTCATTCAGAGAGAGATTTAGGAGAGATTTCACACACTTGGAGAGATTTCTCATTCAGAGAGAGATTTGGGAGAGATTTCACATTCTTGGAGAGATTTGGGAGAGATTTCACACACTTGGAGAGATTTCTCATTCAGAGAGAGATTTGGGAGAGATTTCACATACTTGGAGAGATTTCTCCTACTTAGAGAGTTTTGGGAGAGTTAGAGTGAAAGAGATTGGGAGAGACTTCTTTTGTGACCTTTTTGAGTGTTTGGCTTCGCAACGCAAGGTTTTTACACTATGTTAAGCCTTGTTATGAATGTTATATGCTCTCGAGGGGTATGGAATAATGTTTTATCAAGTAGATTCATCACTTACCCTGATTAGGGTTTAGAATTTCCGAACACGTGAAAACTCTAAGTGATACTTTATATTAAGATTGCGAGTAGTACAATAAGAATCATAATGGAAACCCTAATATACAAGGGTTAGATGAGTTGACCGGTTTGACTTGTTGACTTTAGTTGACTTTGACTTGGCCAAAAATTGACGGTTGTCACAAAGATGAACATTGAACACATGCTGAAGATGAATATCAAGTCGGGGCGGACACAGGATTTCACAGTAGGGGGTGCACGAGAAAATCAGGGGTTGCACGATAGTAGAAAAAATAAAAATTTAAAAAACTTTAAAAAAAATTTCCACTGCGGCCGAAAAAGTTAGGGGTTGCCGGTGACACCCCCTAAATCTGCCCCTGATATCAAGCACATGATGTGTCAGGAAATACAAACTGCAATGATGATGTGTATGATTCTTGTTCTGTTACAGAAGAGTTTTTTGATGGTCAAAAAATCTTTGAGGATGCAAATATGAAGTTTGATCCATCTGATCCTCCAATGGATAAGTAGACAAGAGTTCATCCAAAAGAACAAATTCTTGATAATCGTAACTCTGGTGTGTTTACAAGAGCAAAAATTAGACCTCGAAATGAAATTCTTATTGTTTTTCAATAATTTTGTATCTTTAATTTTTTTATATCAAAAATCAAATCAAATAAAGTTAAGGTTGCATTAGAAAATCTTGATTGGGTTGTTGCTATGCAAGTTGAACTAACTTCGTTTGAAAGAAACAAAGTGTGGATGTTAATTCCTAAACCTGCAACTGTTTCTTTTGTTGGATTAAAATGGGTTTTCAGAAACATAGTTGATAAAGAAGGGAATGTTGTTTGTAACAAAGCAAGACTTTTGGTTAAAAGGTTATAGTCAACAAGAAGTTATTAACTATGATGAATCTTCCGCTCCTTCCACAAGACTCGAAGTTGTTAGATTTTTTCTTGCTTATCCAGCTCATAAGAACTTTGATGTCTGCCAATTGGATGTTAAATGTGCTTTTCTTCATGGTGTACTCAAAGAGAACGTTTATGTCAAACAACCACCTGCAATTCTAAATGATAAGTTTCTTGATCATTTTTATATTCTTGATAAAGTTGTTTATGTCTTAAAACAAGCACCAAGGGCTTGGTATGGAATTTTAACCATTTTTTTGAAAATATCTAAATTTAAGCAAGGATCTATTGATCTTACTCTATTTCAAAAGAATGTAGGCGATCATCTTATGTTTGTTCAAATATTATGTAGATGATATAATTTTTGATTCTATTGAGCCTGCTTTATCGAAGGAATTTGAGGATTTTTTGGGCGATCAGTTTGAGAGGACCACGATAGGAAAAATTAATTATTTATTGGGGTTCAATATTTGACAAATCAAAGAAGGCTTCTTTATCAGTCAAGCGTATTATACAAAGAGCTTTGTTGAAAGGTTTGGAATAAGAAACTGATCAGATGCTAAAGTACCGATGGCTTGTGGTACAAGATTGAGTTCACTTTTGGGTAAAGTCGTTGTTGATATCAAGACATATCAAAGAATCATAGGTTCTTTATTGTATTTGACAACAAGAAGACCCGATACCATGTTTATCGTGTGTAATTGTGCCTACTTTCAAGCTAGCCGAAGGTAGCTATATCTTACTTCAGTGAATAATATCTTTCAAGTTATTCATCGAACAACTACACTTGGCATTTGGTATCCTGAAAATACTAGATTTTTCATCCAAGCTTATTCATATGTTGATTTGGATGGTTTTGATCTGGATCTAAAAAGTACAACTTGTGGTTGTCAATTTGTTGATGGGAAGTTAGTGAGTTGGTAGTCTAAGAAGAAGACGAGTGTATCGATATCCACATCTGAGGTAGACTATGTTGTTGCTACCGCATGTACTTCGCAAGTAATATGGATACAAAGTCAAGTACGCGACTATGTGATCAACATGAAGAAAATTCATTTTTTTAGTGACTCTCAAGGTACAATACGCATTTGTCACAATCCAGTTCAACATTCCAATACCGAACATATTTCTCTTCGATACCATTTTATCAAAGATCATGTCGAAGATGGCAATAGCGGGGTTCATTTTGACAATACAATAGATCAACTTGCTGACATTTTCACTAAGGTTATTGTTGAGAAAGCATTTTAAGGATTCTAAATAGATTGGGGTGATGGAATTATGTTATGTTCCAAAATAAACTGATTTTCATGTCGACGACACTATTCACTGATGAAGACTTCGATACATATGCAACTTTGATGTTGCGTTTCTAGAAAAACCAAAAATTCCAAAAAGATTTTTTTTTATTTCTGTCTTTACTTAAAAAATCAAAAGCATCAAAAATATTTTCTTCACTTTTTGTATTTTGTTTAAAAATCAAAAATACCAAAAAGATTTTCGTTATTTTTCTCTTTTACTAAAAAATGAAGAAATCTCAGATTTTTTAGGAATGCCTTGTATTATAGCCTGGAACAAATGAATTGATGGATATCTTAACAATGATTTTTGATTAACCCTTAACATTCTGAGTCTATACCAACTTAGAATTATGGTTATTCGAAAATTGTCTTTATGAGCAAGTTTGATGTATCAATAAATTTGTGAAAGAATCGTTATTAGTCTTCTTACCTCAATTTCTTTCACTAAGCACACATATAGATGCATAACCCATTAGATCTTTAGTCGAAACCAACTATAATCATGGTTTGAGAAAACTATGTTTTTATGATCTTGAGGTTAATATCACCATGATTTTAGTGAAACCCACAAAGCAATACCTTTAGGGAATTGACTAAACAATTTATTATTCTAGATTTTTACAAATGAATTGACGGAAGAAAATTTTCATGTTTCGCTATGCCTTTATCTGATGTTCAAAATCTCATTTTCATTCCTTTGCGTGATATTTATTAAATTGACCATTACCAAGTCATTTCTTCCCAAAAAGATCTTGGTTTTCTTTTCATGAAAAGAGATATCAGTCAAAACATATTAAAACCATTTTTACTTTAAAATCATACCAATATTTGCTTGTAGTTGATTATACTGATCACTCAAGGATTTCCATTCATATCTGTGCTCTTATGTTAAGTTGCAAATATATGTTTGAAAATACAGCCTACCTTTGATAGTAATCAATAAATACCCTTTGATAGTTCTCTATAAGTATTTGATTGTACTTCATGGGAAACCACACATGCACTTCAATATTTTTCTTTATGTCACGGGAAGAGAATCTTTAATGAGGATCATATTGCTTTTATATCAAAGTGTCTTTGAGATCATGAATTTTCAAAGATTTTTTTAATCTTGATTCTATCTTTTCTTTGGAACACAATTGCATTAGAATCCTCATGGTTTCAAATAATACCTAATTGTACCAGGATTCAACAAAGTTTGATTTATGATTCCATTTATTGTGCTCGTAAGTGGATGATACCCAACCTTATCTATTCTCAATACCGAAGTTTGGTAATTGTTCGATTATTTAACAATGGAGGTTCGATGTTTGTTAATTGTGAGTTGTGTAGCTGATGTCACATATTGTTGCTTTATCTTCATTCGAGAGAAACTTCTTATTATTCTTCTACATGGCAAATCTTGTTGATGACGCTTCAGTTACCTACTTTCCGCGTGGAGTCTCTTACCTTGACTTTGATTTTGAGGATTCAAAAACACCCAAATATCTCATTATTTTCGTAGGTTGAAGGCTGAGTTTTGGTGGAAAAAGTTAAGAAAAGTAGAGAGTGTATTTAGAGAGTGTAACATCCCGTTTAAAATAGAATAATTAAATAATAAACCCAGAACCCCGAGAAGTAATTATTATTATTATTTTATATTATTATTGTCCAAAATCAAATAATAATTAGTGGGGTGTTGGTTTCGGGAAGCCAAATGACAATATTTGAATCTCAGGGGGTTAAAGTATAATTTCAGGATTTATTTTGAAAAGAATTTCAGAAGTCAGGGTGTGTTTGGTAAAATATGGACTTATTATGAAAGGATTTTGGATAGCTGGGGTTAAAAGGGTATGTTATGTGCCTAAGTTGAAAAGACTTTGTAAAGGAGGGGCCATTTAGTAACTTTCGGACTTAATTTGAAAGAAGAAGGAGAAAGAGGGACTGGAAGTGTCATTATGGGGAGAAGTTTGTATGGACCGGATATTTAACCTCCATGTCCCATAACCCTAACCCTAATGCTCCATTCCGCCACCACCCTCACCTAACCATCTCCGGCGCCGCTATCCTCTTCCCATCGAGTCGCACACCACCTCGGTTGGGGTCCCAAACCGCCGGAGCAACTGCCTCTCGCTCATCCTAACGCCGGAAAAACGAAGTTGTGTGCGTGGCTGCCGCCGTTGCTCGTTAGAATGCCCTTCAGTCTTCGTCGCCGCCATGGAAGCCTTCATCCGCCACCTTACGAACCTCCAACCGCCACTATCGGGAACAGGAATCAATGGTGTGGGTCGTGAACCACCGAGATTTGCTACCCCTGTTGTGTTGAAACGGTGGAAGACGTAGTCGCCACCGCCGCCCATGTTTCATGCTGCCAATCGTTCGTCATCCCTCCGCCACCGTCCTCCTCCTCCAAGACTGAAGTACAAGCGAGGTGGGTCGTTTATGCTCGTGTATGGATGTGTATTGCAGAATATGTTGGCATGTGTGTGCGCTTTGGTCGGCCGAAAGTCGAAGAGAACCACCATGGCCGCCAACCATGGTGGCTGGTGTCACTGTTCCCTTTTCTGCCACCACCAACTGTTGTTTGGTGGTGGCCATGTGTGTGAGTTATAGTGTGTGAACGTATTTTGGTGGCTTGATGTTGTATGGCCTTTGTTTGGCCGGAATCCACAAGAACAGTTACCACCACCACCGTGAGGTGGTGGCTGCCACCATCTACCACCGTCGGCTACCACAAGGTGGTTGTGTATGTGTGTTTAGCTTAGTGTGTGTGTATGTGTGTGTTATTTGAGATTTGCGTTGTAAAACTGTAATAGGGTAGGAATAATCAAAAGAAATCTCAAAAACCACCACCGTAGGGTGGTGGCTGCCGCCACCGGCCGCTGTGTTGGGTGGCGGTGAGCTTTGCAAGTGTTTGGATTGCTTTTGGGATGCTTGGACACGACTGGACCAGAACCCTAACCACCACCACGAGGTGGTGGCCGTCGCCATGGGCCGCCATTGACCACCACTACCCGTGGTGGTAGTGGGTGGTGCCCGACTAATGAAACCCTAATGGGCCTAGTGAAACCCTAGTGGGCTTAATGAAACCCTAATGGGCCCAATGAAGCCCTAATGGACCTAAAAGCCCAACCATGTAACTAATGGGCTAGTATTTGGGTTGGAAACCCTAATTAGGATTTGGTGAACCCTAATGTCATGAAACCCTAATTTTGGGAATTTGATCAGGACCCGCACTGGACTTATTTATTAAACATAAAATATTAATTAATAATCATTTTCAATTAACCTAAGTCAATATTGGACTTAATGGATTAAGTCTTTAATGAGTTAAGTAAGAACACTTAACCCTAATCGTCATTTCATGTGAAAACCCTAATTTCACTTGGGCCTTGAGTTGGGCCTTTCTATTGGGCTTTTGTGATTGGACTATGGATGGGCTATCTAAGAACAAGTAAATGGACCAAAATAATTGGATGGGCTTAAGGATAAGGGCCATTTGAAGGACTTGGGCCCAATTTGGAAAATTGGGCCATAGGTGGGCCATAACTGGGCCTTGATGATTATGAGATATTATGCCATTGGAATACCAAGAGTTTGGACTAGAATTAATGGATGGACCTTAAGGAAAGACAATGCAGAGGTCTGGGCCCAATTTGGAAAATTGGGCCATATGTTGGGCCTTGGAGTGTGAGTTGGGCCTTGGACATGAGTCAAGCTAGGTTGGGGGTAAAGTAGTCTTTTACCCCAAGCATGGACTTGTGGTTATGTGTTGGAACCCAATTATTAATTGGGTATTGTTATAAGTTGACAGTTCGGGAAGCTGTCAACCAGCAGCTGGAGTTTTTTCCGCGAGACTTCAGCAGTGCAGGTGAGTTATCCTCACTATATTCACAGGTTCTAAGGCACCAATGCAGGCCCTTATCGGATTTGTATCCGGGTTTATTGCATGATATGCTTATTGATTTACATCCTAGTAGTTAGGATGCTGATATGATTAGTAACCTGGTTAGGTCGGTATACTGGTATATAGGATGATGCTATGTGTGACATCCCCATTTTCACTGCCAGAAAAGACCGATTTTGTTTATGCTTTGTTTAAAAATCAGAGTAACATTTTAAATAAAAGTGTTGCAGAATTTGTTCCCAGAAAAACATGATAAATACATTATCAAAGCATTTCCGAAGAAATGTATTTTATTCATTTTAAAACATTTGGGATGTCATCGTCAATACAGAAACATAAGCATAAACAGAACTTACATTCATTTATACTAGTGATCGACATCTCTTTTAAATCTCTCAGTGTAAAGTAGCTTCATATCGACACCTGTGATACAAATAAGCTTGAGTGGGTCAGGTTGGGAAACCTGGTGAGTACATAGGCTTTTCAACCCACAATAATATAATTATTATGTTTAAACATCAAACAATCAACCCAATTACCCATCCCCATTATCTTCTTAACTCTCAAGGATCTACCCTAAGAATCGACAATTCCTCGTTAATTCATTCGTAAGGATCATCCTAAGGAAATGGCACGAAATCCATCGTTGCCAGGGTTTACTCAACAGGCACTAAGTCGCATAGTCGCCAGGGTTTAGGCACTAAATCTCATAGTCGCCAGGCTTATCTCGTTTATCGACAGTATCGTGTCCGACAATCCACTCGCAATACATGTCAATGGGTTTTTAGAGTACAACTGGTGAATACACAGTTCAAATACACCTACAGGTTGCGAGCCTGCTAGTGTTCCACTGGACTGTCTAGAATAGTCCGTGGTTGTCATCCATACTCTGCTAGATGACGGGGCCAACACTTAGGTAAAAGGCTTCTCTCATGGTTCACCTCTCACCCTTATCTCATGGTCTATATCACCTCTCATCATTTTGTTTTTGTCACACAACAACTATTTCATCTACCCATGTTTTACCCAACACATTTTGTAGATATAAAATACATATATAGTTTAAATCATGTAAAACATGTATAAAAATCTTTCACCCAGCATAGACGGCAAGTATACAGACAATATGCACACATAGCATGTAATTTATATTAAATACTTCATATCTATGTGTAAGATGAAAGTAACTATGCACTCACTTGTTAAAGTGATGATTCCAAATTCGGACAGCGCTTCACTTTTAACGATTATATTTTCCTTTGACGAAACCTAGCATTATTATCGCTAAATTTTAGTCTAATATTTACTGTGACTAATTATTAGTCTTAGCATTATTATTATTATATAAGTGTTTAAACAATATTTTCCAACCACTATGTACAGACACGGGCCAGACATAAAACACCGGAGGGCAGGACCATTTTGGCATATAGCACTTCTGAAATCCAACAACCCTATGTGGCCCTTTAAACCAGATTCCCCGTACCATGAGTAGTTAAAAAGATATTATAACAACACTTATATAACTCATAATAATAGCCCAAATACTCATTATAAGATCCTAATAACATTACTATATTGAAACATAAGCTATACTAAAGATAGGTTAGGCATAGTTTACTTACAGCGGGTTTTCTCGAAAACCGGGCTCTGCCGGAGCAGAGTTTCTGAGCCGAAAGGCTCTTTTCTCGGGGCTTCGGGAGCCTCGGGGCTTCCTTCGGGTGCTAGGGGGTTTACCTAGACTTTAGGGGGAGTCAGGGAGCTTAGAGAGAGAGTATAGAGAGAGAAAGAAGAGGGTTGAGGGGTGAGGAAATGAGGGAATATGTCACTCTTATTTATAGGCTGAATTCCTGATGGATTCGCCGAGTCAGTGCCATGTGTCATCATCTGATGGCTTTCCTTGGAGAGAAAGCAACGGTTGTGACTGCGCCACATCACCCAAACTCGCACAACACACTCCCGACTTAGAAAAATCAAAACTCTCGCATACGAGCTCCGTTTTCAACGTTCTTTTTTTCCACGCTTAGGTAAAAACAAGATCTACAAATTTCAGCTAATTCTTGACTGGTCTTAATATTAACAGTAGGAGGAGATTAGACCGTTAAATGACCGTGAAAAATTCGTAACTCCTTCATACGACCTCCGTATTCGTCTGTCTTTTTACCGTTGAGTTCCTATTAATGAGATCTTCAACTCTCATTTAGGTCGCGTAAGCCAAAAACAGCTCGATATAAAATTCTAGTTTCGGGCCGTGTACTGCTATGCCAAATCTTAGAAAATTCATAACTTCCTCATACGAAGTCAGATTTGGGCGTTCTTTTTTTTGTATGTTCTCGGTTTAATGTATTCTATGACTTTTCTTTAGATCACTAAGGCTAAAAGTCACTCCATCGTAAATTCACTATTTACGCTTCCCGGTGCCATGCCGGTTTTGCCGTAAAACTTCGACGGGCCATAACTTCTTCCTTATAAGTCGGATTTCGGCGTTCTTTATATGTACGGAACCCTTGAGACATATTATACAACTTGGTTAAGATTATTTATTCTAAATAATCTTTTGTAGAAAAGTCGTTTTCGACCCCTATTATCTCTAAATTGAGTACCCCAGATCTATGGGCGTTACACTATGTTAGTGACCGGTTAGGTCTGTATCCTGGTTATAGGATATTGCTATGATTGATGATTTGTTAGATCGGTTGACTGTTATATATACTAGCGTATGATATTATGTGCACATGTTTGTTTGATTGGGATTTGGTTTGAGGCAGACCTGCTTTGTGCTGAAGGCCAACATAGCCAGGTTGGTCCGAATAGACTACAGGCCCAGGAGGGCATATTAGTCAGACCGAAGGCCCAGTGAGCAGTCTGGACAGGCTGTAGGCCTTGCGAGGCGGTCCAGACGTGCCGAAGGCTCAGAGAGCGGTCCAGATAGGCTGAAGGCCTGCGAGGCGGTCCAGTCAGGCTGAAGACTTATTATGCATGCTGTTTGTTATATGTGTTATTGATATGTTATGGCATTGGTATTTTGGGGGTAACTCACTAAGCCTTCAAGCTTACATTTATCGATTATTGTTTAAGGTACTTCTGATGATCGCGGGAAGGCGAAGGCGTAATCGTGCACCTCCTTATATTTTCATGATTTGATTCTGGGGTTACTCTGATGTCTAAACTATTTTGAAAACAAATTGTAATGACTTAATGGTTTTAAATGTTTTAAAAAGTCTTAAATTGGCTTGAATTTTATGGTGTTACAGGTTGGTATCAGAGCCTTGGTTTGAGTGAATTGGAGGAAAACCTTGCGTGTCTCCAGTCTCAAACTGAGGACAAGATTTTAAAATGATTTTCTTAAAATGTTTTCAAAATAATAAAGGAGGATTCAAGTGTACGATCAGCCGGAGCTCGTGGATAGACCCCAAATACCTTACAGATTATTTGGTTTTGTTGTTGGATAAGGTGTCTAAGTCCGTAACTATATTTGGTATGAATTTGACCCGACCCGGCATGGTCCATTTGGGTTACACTTCACCTAACAATTTGTATGGATATACTTTTGAGAATAAGATGTTTATGATCTATTAATATATTATAAGTTATAATATATTAATATGAAATCATATTATTTAATTAGTGTTGATCAAGAATTGATTTTGGAATTAATTTAAAGATCAAAAAGAGGCTAATTAAATATGGACTCTTACATATATATGGATTGGGCTAAGATTTATTTAGGGTTGGCTAAGAGTATATGGAAGTTCATGGATAGTCCATGGAGCTTCTAACCCATGGATCCTAGGTAAATGAAGAGTCATGGGTATTAGGGTGTAACCCTAATCCTCCATACTATATAAAGAGGTCCTTGGTTCTAGAATTGGCACTAGTGTGTGTGAGAAACAAGAGTGGGCCGATTTTAGAGAGCATCATATTCTCTCAAGTATTTCCAAGTTGTTTTGGGTGATTTGTGACACCACTTGAGGCATCCACACTATTGGTGCTAGGCTCTAAAACTCCAAGCAATCAACCATAAAAGAAAGGTATGTTATTCTACTTAAAGTTTTGTATTACAAGTACCCCATAACATGCTAGTTAGGTTGTAAACCTTGGAAATAAAATTTGCATGTATTTTAGAGAAAACATAGATCCAAGGTTTCTAGGGTTGCATGTACACCATAGGAGTGTTAGAATGCTCAAAACCCAACAGTGGTATAAGAGCCTAGGCTTGTTTTCTTGATACTTGATGCAAACTTCTTGAAAAAGCTCAAAAAATCTGCTATCTGCTGCATGAACTCACCGAGTCCATGGGGGGACTCAACGAGTCCATGTGATAATTCATCATGCTCGTCGAGTAGGTTCTTGAACTCGATGAGTAGGAGCCCCTGAATGCAGATTTTCGAGTTTTGCTGCTGGAAATGGACTAGAAACATTACCCTAAACTGTTTTGGTGTTTTAAAACTTGTTTTAGATGATGTAATGCTTATGCTAATCCATTTACAATGGCTAATATCAAAATTCCATGTTTTATATGTGTTAATATGATTCTTGAAATTTTGATATGAATGTTCATGTTCTTATGAGTTATTGTTAGATCATAGGAATTATTTGCTGAATTGTTTAATGATTAATTCTTGATCAATTATGTGTTTAATGGAATCCATAATTTGTCCTCAAGTTATGGATTACCAAAAGTCACTCTTTTAAAGTCCATATTAAAAACACATAGGTTACATAAAATGAAAAGTCTCTCATTTTAATAAATCATTAACTCATAAGTTATGAAGTTGAAAAGTCTTGAATAGTTTCAAAACTTGCCCTCAAGTTTGGAATTAGTAAAGTCTCACACATTAATACTTTAAATTCTAAACTGAACCTTAGAATTTTAAAAGTTTAAAATTCAACCCGTATACTTCTATAATATTAAAAGGTTAATTATTACATATATGTATAAGAATAAGTCGGTCTTACCGTTAGTAGGCCTCATTCACGAAGTCGGTCTATAAGGGGGGTATAAGGTTACTGCCTATAAATTGGCGGTTTAATGGGTGTCCACTCTCACCCACCGCTTCCTTGATTGGTGGAGGGTCGTTAGCCGAACGGGTAGGATAGGACTTTTATCCTCATTAAACATATAATGAAATTATAAAGTAACTAAACCTTTAATAATACCCAATATTAGTTACTTTAGGAAAATGTGAAATAGGTGTTAACCCATGAAATTACACTTTGTACCTTACCAAGTCGTTTATGGAGCGTGTGTGGTTAACCGGCACACTAACAAGGACTAGTAAGAGTGGTAAAGCGTGACTTAAGTTTTATCATAGATCGATGGAGCGCGTGTGGTTAACCGGCACATCAATTGGGTGATAAAATTAAGGGTACCAAGTCAATTTTCATGGTTATTCACACCGTGTTTGTGATCCTCGGCAGCCCAGTCACAAACTTGAGAGGGCACAATCAAGATTTAAATATGCCATTGCAAGTTCAATGTATCTCAAAAGATCTAGGAGTTTTAAATCTAATTAAAACTTAATAATTTATTCTGTTTATAATGGTGGAAATTGGTAAATCGTCATTTACCTACCTTCAAATATTTTATAGCTTGGATTACGGCATCTCTCTTCCAAGTTATGAAATAGTTTGTAGGATCCTAGCCTTAATATTTCATTTGGGTGACTTATTAAGGACTCCTTATCTAATTAAAACTTGTCTTTCTTTTCTTTCAGATGTCTTCCAACACTTTTGCTGGCTCAAACCCTACAGGCTCTTTTTCCCTCATGAACTTGTGTGGGAAAGTCACTTTTGATGGTTCTAATTTCGATGAATGGATTAGGAACATCAGAATGATTACCCACTATGAGGACAAGGAATATGTCCTTGACAAGGAGCTTAAGGTGATCAATGAGTCCATTGCTACTCCTAAGGTGATTGCGGAGTATGCTGCACATGAGAGGGGTGCTACTAAAGTGTCCTGCATGATGTTGGCTAATATGACTCCAGAACTCCAGAAATCCTATGAAGATTTCCACCCCTATGAGATAAACATGGATCTGATGGAAAGGTACCATCAGAGAGCGCATCAAGAGAGGTATGAAATCATCTCCTCCATGATAACAGCCAGGATGAAGGATGGTGAACCCATCACCGGTCACTTTCCGAAAATGCAAAGGTTTGTGGACCGGTTGCTGAAGCTTAATATGGACTTCCCTGAGGACATGGCGATTGATATCATTCTCCATTCCTTACCTCCAAGTTATGATCAGTTTCGTATGACTTATCATATGAACAAGGAGGAAGTCGCACCTAGCAAACTTCAAGGACTTTTAAGGACTGCTGAAAGTGGCCTTAAAGGTAAATCGGTTGTTACTTCTACTCCTACTCCTACAACAGCCCCTATTCTGGCAATTGGGCAGGGAAAGGGGAAGAAGAAGAAGACCCCTTCGAAGGGTACCAAGGGAAAGTCTCTTGATGGCTCCTCTTCAAGTGGGACCAAGAAAGGTCCCATTCCTCCTTCTCCAAACCCAAAGGAAGCATAATGCTTCTACTGCCACGAAAAGGGGCACTGGAAGCGAAGCTGCCCTAAGTACTTGCAGGATGTAAAGGATCGGAAAGTTAAACCCACCCATGCAGGTATTTATACCATATTGTCTAATAACTCATTGCATACTAACTCTTGGGGTGCTTGATACAGGTTATGGTATTCACATTTGTACTGATTTGCAGGGCCTAAGAAGTAGTGAAGAAGTGGAGCACAGGAAGATAAACTTAATCATGGGCAACAGGAAAGCATCACCTGTGACCAAGATTGGAGTTTATTCTTTATTGCTTAATAATGGGTTAACTTTAGATTTGAATAAATGTTGTTACTCATCAGAAATGGCGAGGAATATTATTTCCCTTCATAGTTTGTACAAGCAAGGATTCACATTTTCATTTGATAATAAAATTGGTGCTATTGATGTTTTTTATAATGATGTGTTTTATTTTAAAGCATTACCTTGTGATGGTGTATATGAAACTGTGCCGATTGTAGAAAACTTAGTAAATAATGTATTTCATATTGATTATTCTATTACTTTGGATAAAGCATCCTTGTGGCATTGTCGTCTTGGACATGTCAACAAGAAGCGCATAGGCCAACTCCAAAAGGCTGGAGTTTTGGAATCATTTGACCTAAAATCAGATGATAGTAGCGAGTCTTGTTTACTTGGAAAAATGACAAAGTCACCCTTCACTGGTTCTTGTGAGAGGGGTGAAGGTTTGTTGGACCTCATACACACAGATGTGTGTGGACCCTTCAAAACCGCCACTAGGGATGGCAATCGCCACTATGTGACTTTTACTGATGATTACAGTAGATATGGATATATCTACTTAATCAAACATAAGTCAGAAACCTTTGAAAAGTTCAAAGAGTTCAAGCAGGGAGTGGAGAATCAACTGGGCAGGAACATCAAGATGCTCCGATCCGATCGGGGAGGAGAGTATCTTAGTATTGAGTTCTTTGACTATCTTAAGGAATGTGAGATTGTCTCACAATTGACACCTCCTAGGACACCACAACTGAATGGTGTGGCTGAGAGGCGCAATCGAACCTTGTTGGACATGGTTCGTTCCATGATGAGTCGAGCTTTGTTACCAATCTCATTCTGGGGGTATGCCTTCAAGACTGCCACCCATATCCTTTATCTAGTCCCTACCAAAAAGGTTGCCAAAACACCTCATGAGATGTGGACTAGGAAAGTTCCTAATTTAGACCACATCAAGATTTGGGGTTGCAAGGCTTTCGTGAGGCGCGAGTTTCACGACAAGCTCGAACCTCTTTTCATCGGCTACCCACATAAATCCTTTGGTTACCTCTTCTACAGACCCAGTGATAATGTGGTCTTTGTAGCAAGAACATGAGTCTTTCGTGAGAGAGAGTTCATAAGCCAAGGAAACAGTGGGATGCAAATTGACCTTGACGAAATTCAAGAGTCAAGTGGTGAAGGAACCTCAAACCCTAGTAATCAACCTGAGGAGGAAACTCCTGTTGATCCGGCTGACGAGCCCATACCTCTGAGGGGTTCCACGAGAGTTAGGAATGCACATGAGCATTACTATGGTTTCCATATTACTGCTGAAGGTGATACGCTTATCAGTGATAGTACACTGGTAAGTCTGGATGAACCTAACAGCTACACGGAAGCCATGGCAGGCCCTGAGGCTGCTAAATGTAAAGAGGCTATGGACAACGAGATACAATCCATGTATGACAATCAAGTTTGGAACTTGGTTGACAATGTACCAGGTCGTAAGACAGTCGAGTGCAAATGGATCTTCAAGAAGGAGACCGACATGGATGGTAATGTACACACGTATAAGGCGCGACTGGTTGCAAAGAGCTTTTCTCAAACTCCGGGAGTTGATTATGATGAGACCTTTTCACCAGTAGCAAAGATTAAGTCTATTAGGGTTATGCTAGCCATTGTTGCATTTCATGATTATGAAATATGGCAAATGGATGTCAAAACCGCTTTCCTTAATGGAAAGTTGGATGAGGATATTTACATGAATCAGCCAGAGGGTTTTGTCGACGCTAAATACCCTAATAGGGTGTGTAAGCTTGAGAAATCCATCTATGGATTGAAACAAGCACCTCGCAGATGGAATCTTTGCTTCGATGAGAAAGTCAAAGAGTTTGGCTTTTCGAGGAGTGAGGATGAGTCCTGTGTATATGTTAGGGCTAGTGGGAGTATAGTTAGTTTTTTGGTACTGTATGTGGATGACATACTACTCATAGGAAAAGACATCCCAACTTTGCAGGAGGTTAAGTCCTTGCTTGGGAAGTGTTTTGCTATGAAGGACCTTGGAGAAGCTGCCTATATCCTAGGGATAAGGATATTGAGAGACAGGAGTAAAAGACTAATTGGACTTAGTCAGAGTACCTACTTGGATAAAGTGTTGAAGAGGTTCAACATGGAGAATTCCAAGGAAGGGGAGTTACCGATCCAACATAATGCCAGACTGAGTAAAACTCAGAGTCCG
Organism: Lactuca virosa; assembly: GCF_052849685.1. Classification (NCBI taxonomy): domain Eukaryota; kingdom Viridiplantae; phylum Streptophyta; class Magnoliopsida; order Asterales; family Asteraceae; genus Lactuca; species Lactuca virosa. The sequence goes on from NC_136430.1 coordinate 175,330,573, forward strand.
AGTACAGAGGCTGAGATAGCTGAGATGAGTCGACTACCATATGCTTCCGCTGTTGGCTCGATCATGTATGCTATGACTTGTACTCGTCCTGATATGGCCTTTGCTTTGAGCATGGTTAACAGATATCAGGGTAACCCTGGCAAGGCTCACTGGACTGAGGTAAAAGAATATTCTCAAGTACCTACGGAGGACTAAGGAATGAGTTCTTATCCTCGGTGGGAGTGATGACTTGAGAGTAGTAGGGTATAGCGATGCTAGTTTTTAGACTGATAGGGATAATTTTTGCTCTCAGTCTGGCTGGGTCTTTACCCTAAATGGAGGAGCAATTACTTGGAGAAGTTCCAAGCAGGAGACAGTAGCTGATTCTACTTGCGAATCAGTGTACATAGCAGCAAGTGAAGCGACAAAGGATACGATATGGCTGAAGAACTTCATTGGAGACCTTGGAGTTGTACCAGCTATACAGGAGCCTATGGAGATTTTCTGTGACAGCAATAGTGTGGTTGCCTTAGCCAAGGAACCAAGAGATCATGGCAGATCCAGACACATTGACAGAAAATATCACTTCATAAGACACAAGATAGAAGAAGGACTCCTCGTGGCAAAAGAGTATCGTCAGAAGAGAACCCTACAGATCCCCTCACCAAGGGACTGACTAGGGTTAGACATTTGCAGCATGGGAGAAGCATCAGGCTGAGAGACGATATTAGTTTTAATAATTAGATAGCTATTTCTGAAACTTGTAAAATGTAATTGACATTTGATGATTAAATAAAAGTTGTTCTTTATTTATAAGGAAGGTGTTACTATCTGATGTTAATCGGTTACTATTGTTTCAGTTTTGCATGTTTTGACTTCCAGGATAATTATTTTATTCAAAACTCTCCACAGTCGGTCATACGTTGGAAATAGGTATTTTAATTGAGACTGTCATGAATTTGGCTTGTATGATTTATCTAAGGTGCATTAGACATTGCAATGGTTGCTACAACATTCATGAGTACTCATAAGGTCTGATTATTGGATTAAACCCACGCTCACTTGTATCACTTCATGGAATTTATCTCGAGTGATCGTGAGACGGTAATATCATATATATCTTCAAACCTAGAGATGTGAGTTGTTGACTATGAGTTGGTTGTCCATTGATTGTACGAAAACGCATCAGTAACTTAATGTCATAAAATGTAATGCCCGCAGATCCGGGCTAGTCAATTTAGAGACGATGCACATCAAAAATGAGTTTTTGATGGAAGATTATTTAGAAGGATTAATCTTAACCAAGTCGTAGTATATGTGACAAGGGTTCCGTACATATAAAGAACGCCGAAATCCGAGTTATAACGAAGAAGTTATGGCCCATCGAAGTTTTACGGCAAAACCGGCACGACATCGGGAGACGTAAATAGTGAATTTACGGTAGAAGAGTTTTTAGCCTTAGTGATCTAAACAAAATTTATAGTATACGTTAAACCAAGAACATACAAAAAAAGAACGCCCAAATCTGACTTCGTATGAGAGAGTTATGAATTTTCTAAGATTTGGCATAAGAGTGCACGGCCCGAAACTCGAATTTTAGTTCGAGCGGTTTTTGGCCTACACGACCTAAATGAGAGTTGAAGATCTCATTAATAGGAACTCAACGGTAAAAAGACTGACGAAAACGGAGTCCGTATGTAGAAGTTATGAATTTTACGCGGACATTTAACAGTATAATCTCCTCCTACTGTTAAATTTAAGATCGGTCGAGAATTAGCCGACGGAGTCTAAATGAAAGTTTTATATCTTGTTTTTACCTACGCGTGGATATAAATAATGTCGAGATTAGAGCTCGTATGTTAAAGATATGGACGAAACTTGGTCCCTACTCTTCGAGCGCGATAAATTCGATACAGTTTTGTAAATCTGAGATAGATTGAGAATTAGCTGACGGCGTCTAAATGAAAGTTGTAGTACTCATCAATACCAACGCGTGGATATAAAGAACATCAAAAATGGAGTTCGTATGAACGAGTTACAAATTATAATAGCATATTTACGTATTAAAATAAAGTATAAATCATATATACGTACACATATATATACAAATGTATATATCATTAGAAACGTATCGACGATGCGGTTATTATAAGACTAGTGTTGAGTACTTTCGACATTAGTTTAGTACAAATATCATTAAATCTATTTAAAATAGTATTATGGAGGGGTGTTTAGTCGTTTATATAACTATAAAGTTATTAAGTAATTATGGAGGGTAGTTTTTGTAAATTCAATTACTATAAATAAGAGGTTGGCCTCTCATATTTCTTGCACCATTCTCTTGATTCAAGAGTCTTTCTCTTCTTATCCCTCGAGCATTTCGGTCCCTGGTGATTCGACTTCTCTTTCTGTAGTTTTAGTATAGTAAGGTGAGCGCTGAAGCGCTGCACGAATCTTTCTTAGAAAGATTCAGCGACGAAGTTCTGCCCCTACAGAGCCCGACTCCTAGCTAAAACCCCGTTGTAAGTAAGTTATGCTTACCTATTTTAATATAGCTTATATTTAAAATTGGTATTGTTATTATGAACTTATAATATATATTTGACCTATTAATATGACTTATAGAAGTGCTATATGCCAAAATGGTCCTGCCCTCCGGTGTTTTATGTCTGGCCCCTGTCTGTACATAGTGGTTGGAAAGTATTTTTTAAACGCTTATATAATAATAATAATAATAATAATAATAAGACTAATAATTAGTCATGGTAAATATTAGACTAAAATCTAGTGGTAATAATACTAGGTTTCGTCGAAGGAAATTATTTTAAAGTAAACGAAGCGTTGTCCGAGTACCGAGTCACCACCTTATCAAGTGAGTGCGTAGTTACTTTCATCTTACACATGGATATGGAGTATTTTATATAAATTATGTGTTATGTGTGCATATTATCTGTATACTTGCTATCTACGTTGGATGAACGATTTTATACATGATTTTAATGATTTAAACTATATATGTATTTATATCTACAAAATATGTTGGGTAAAACATGGGTAGATTAATGATGAAAGCTGATATAGAGGAATATTAGCAGTATGGACATAGTGACCTATAGGTGAACATTGGCAACAATGGACTTAGTACCCTATAGATGAGCATTGGCAGCTGCGCCACAACCTGTAGATGTTTATAATATACGATGTACTCTAAACATCCTAGCAGTTGCGCTCGAAGGATAGTATCGGCAGCTGCGCCTAATAGAGAACATCATAACCATGGCAGTTGCGCCTAAAGGACAATACCGGCAGTTGCGCCTCATAGAGAATGTCACAATTATGGCAGATGTGCCTAAATGATAATATTAGCAGTCGTGCTTGACAACTGTGTCATTGGCAACGATGGACTTCATGCCTATTCCTTAGGATAATCCTTAGGAATGAATGAACGAGGAATAGCTTATTCTTAGGGTAGATCCTTACGAGTTAAGAAGATAACGGGGATGGGTAATTGGGTTGATTGTTTGATGTTTAAACATAATAATTACATTATTGTGGGTTGAAAACCCTATGTACTCACCAGGTTTCCCAACCTGACCCACTCAAGCTTATTTGTATCACAGGTGTCGATATGAAGCTACTTGACACCGAGAGATTTAAAAGATATGTAGAGCACTAGTGTAAATGAATGTAAGTTCTGTTTATGCTTATGTTTCTGTATTGCCGATGACATCCCAAATGTTTTAAAATGGATAAAAATACATTTATTCGGAAATGCTTTGATAACGTATTTATCATGTTTTTCTGGGAACAAATTGCGCAACATTTTTATTAAAAGAGGTAATCTGATTTTTTATAAAGCATAAACAAAATCGGTCTTTTCTGGCCGTGAAAAATGGGGATGTCACAGTTGGTATCAGAGCATTAGTTTAAGCGAACTAGGAATAATGATTTATTTCTAGACTTAAACTTAGAATGCTAAGTGATGACCGTGAGGAGTGTGTCTAATAAATATTAGGTAATACACCTGAATGGACACAAGCACTGACTAATTTAGGGAAAATGCCTAGCATGCTTTTATGTGCTAAATGAATTATGATGTTTTATGATGCTATCGTCTGATCGGATCTATGGTCTGTTGCCGACCGGATCTGTAAACTTTATGTGTTCAGATTTCTAAAGGTTTAAATACGGGATTAGAACTAGCATGTAACTTTTCGGAGTAATAAGGAGGAATACGCGTCTAAATCTTCTCTATCTATATTCTCGTCTCGATTCACTAAACACATGCTTCCGTGAACATAACGTCTTGGTGAAGACTCGTAGCGAATTGAATAAATGGAGGAAAAAGGCTTACGATAGTGAATGATACCTATTGGAAGATATCGTAAAAGTGGTATCTTGCTTTTAGAATACGTCTGATAAAATAACGTTACGTATAGAGGAGTATGGTATGTATGAATGTACACATTTGATTGGCAGGATGATAAACGATTGGTGTAATTCCTAAAGTTGTCCTATCGTCTGGTGTTTCCATCACCAATCGAGTTGATGCAGAATTGATGTTGAAGATATGAATGGAAGAAGTCCTAGTAGAGTCTAGGAAAATATTTATGATTATTTGGACACATTCGTATGTGTTAAATTGTTTTGTGCTTTTAAGAAATAAGAACTTGGGGACTACGAGACAATACTTGGGACGAGTATGAGTATGTGTGGATGGTAGTAGAGGCCTATACTACCGGAAACACATGACTCACACTTGGATCAGGGAAAGTCACAAGGTTACCAAGAAGCTAGTAATTGATTCCATTTTGTTCAAGTATGTCGTTACCATCGTTTCGGTAATGACTAAGAAGAAGATTGTTATTCCGACCCAACTGGTCATATCAAATTGAGTCTGACGAAGATGAGTATGTTACATGGTTCAGAGAACCAAGTTCGATGTAGCATCTGACCTAAGACAGAAGATTGAAGTGAAAGATAATTGAAGCAATCAATAGAAGTTCCGTGATCATTGTTAAAATAAGAAGCTTGTAGCTAGAAGTGCTGCATGCTAGAATATGATTATCTCACTTTAGAACATGAAGGAAGGTATATTCCTTTCTGGAATTTGACTCTAAGAGACCTGAGTCTAAGCATTGCATCATACGATGAGAGGTCATTAGAACATGACCCATCAGTCTATTACGATAATCAAAGTAAAGTGTGTTTACGAAGGATCAGGAGTTTCCAATAAGTATCAAGATTGTAACTCGAAGGTTACAATTGAAAGTCCAACACCGTATGAAGAGCGGGTGCAAGATTGAGCACCACCAATAGTCAAGAAGTCCAAGAGTTAAATACTCGTTTGAAATGACATAAGAGTTACGATTATTACCTAGGATGAAGAGATAACGTATGGAGTCATTATACAAGCCATGTTTTGTTGATGATTCCGGGACGAAATCATCCTAAGGGGGAGATAATTGTAACGCCCGCAGATCCGGGCTAGTCAATTTAGAGACGATGAGCATCAAAAATGAGTTTTTCAAGGAAGATTATTTAGAAGGATTAATCTTAATCAAGTTGTAGTATATGTGACAAGGGTTCCGTATATATAAAGAACGCCGAAATCCGAGTTATAATGAAGAAGTTATGGCCCATCGAAGTTTTACGGCAAAACCGGCACGACACCGGGAGACGTAAATAGTGAATTTACGGTAGAAGAGTTTTTAGCCTTAGTGGTCTAAACAAAATTTATAGTATACGTTAAACCAAGAACATACAAAAAAAGAACGCTCAAATCTGACTTCGTATGAGAGAGTTATGAATTTTCTAAGATTTGGCATAGCAGTGCACGACCCGAAACTCAAATTTTAGTTCGAGCGGTTTTTAACCTATGCGACCTAAATGAGAGTTGAAGATCTCATTAATAGGAACTCAACGGTAAAAATACTGACGAAAATGGAGTCTGTATGTAGAAGTTATGAATTTTACGCGGACATTTAACAGTATAATCTCCTCCTACTGTTAAATTTACGATCGGTCGAGAATTAGCCGAGAGAGTCTAAATTAAAGTTTTAGATCTTCTTTTTACCTACGCGTGGATATAAAGAATGTCGAGATTAGAGCTCGTATGTTAAAGATATGGACGAAACTTGGTCCCTACTCTTCGAGCGCGATAAATTCGATACAGTTTTGTAAATCTAAGATAGCTTGAGAATTAGCTGACGGCGTCTAAATGAAAGTTGTAGTACTCGTCAATACCAACGCGTGGATATAAAGAACATCAAAAATGGAGTTCGTATGAACGAGTTACAAATTATAATAGCATATTTACGTATTAAAATAAAGTATAAATCATATATACGTACACATATATATATACAAATGTATATATCATTAGAAAGGTATCGACGATGCGGTTATTATAAGACTAGTGTTGAGTACTTTCGACATTAGTTTAGTACAAATATCATTAAATCTATTTAAAATAGTATTATTGAGGGGTGTTTAGTCGTTTATATAACTATAAAGTTATTAAGTAATTATGGAGGGTAGTTTTCGTAAATTCAATTACTATAAATAAGAGGCTTGGCCTCTCATATTTCTTGCACTATTCTCTTGATTCAAGAGTCTTTCTCTTCTTATCCCCCGAGCATTTTGGTCCCTGGTGATTCGAATTCTCTTTCTGTAGTTTTAGTATAGCAAGGTGAGCGCTGAAGCACTGCACGAATCTTTCTTAGAAAGATTCAGCGACGAAGTTCTGCCCCTACAGAGCCCGACTCCTAGCTAAAACCCCGTTGTAAGTAAGTTATGCTTACCTATTTTAATATAGCTTATATTTAAAATTGGTATTGTTATTATGAACTTATAATATATATTTGACCTATTAATATGACTTATAGAAGTGCTATATGCCAAAATGGTCCTGCCCTCCGGTGTTTTATGTCTGGCCCCTGTCTGTACATAGTGCTTGGAAAGTATTTTTTAAACGCTTATATAATAATAATAATAATAATAATAAGACTAATAATTAGTCACGGTAAATATTAGACTAAAATCTAGTGGTAATAATACTAGGTTTCGTCGAAGGAAATTATTTTAAAGTAAACGAAGCGCTGTCCGAGTACCGAGTCACCACCTTATCAAGTGAGTGCGTAGTTACTTTCATCTTACACATGGATATGGAGTATTTTATATAAATTATGTGTTATGTGTGCATATTATCTGTATACTTGCTATCTACGTTGGATGAACGATTTTATACATGATTTTAATGATTTAAACTATATATGTATTTATATCTACAAAATATGTTGGGTAAAACATGGGTAGATTAATGATGAAAGCTGATATAGAGGAATATTAGCAGTATGGACATAGTGACCTATAGGTGAACATTGGCAACAATGGACTTAGTACCCTATAGATGAGCATTGGCAGCTGCGCCACAACCTGTAGATGTTTATAATATACGATGTACTCTAAACATCCTAGCAGTTGCGCTCAAAGGATAGTATCGGCAGCTGCGCCTAATAGAGAACATCATAACCATGGCAGTTGCGCCTAAAGGACAATACCGACAGTTGCGCCTCATAGAGAATGTCACAATTATGGCAGCTGTTCCTAAATGATAATATTAGCAGTCATGCTTGACAACTGTGTCATTGGCAACGATGGACTTCGTGCCTATTCCTTAGGATAATCCTTAGGAATGAATGAACGAGGAATAGCTGATTCTTAGGGTAGATCCTTACGTGTAAAGAAGATAACGGGGATGGGTAATTGGGTTGATTGGTTGATGTTTAAACATAATAATTACATTATTATGGGTTGAAAACCCTATGTACTCACTAGGTTTCCCAACCTGACCCACTCAAGCTTATTTGTATCACAGGTGTCGATATGAAGCTACTTTACACTGAGTGATTTAAAAGAGATATAGAGCACTAGTGTAAATGAATGTAAGTTATGTTTATGCTTATGTTTCTGTATTGCCGAAGACATCCCAAATGTTTTAAAATGGATAAAAATACATTTATTCGGAAATGCTTTGATAACCTATTTATCATGTTTTTCTGGGAACAAATTCCGTAACATTTTTATTAAAAGAGGTACTCTGATTTTTTATAAAGCATATACAAAATCGGTCTTTTCTGGCTGTGAAAAATGGGGATGTCACATTAAACGTGCTTTTGTGCATAATTCAACTAGTAGTTAGTACAAGCATATGCGTCGAAGTTTATGTGTTCCTTCTAGCAATAGTAGCGATATCTGGGCCCCTCGATGATTTGGTTTTGACTTATGTGCCGGGCCCGGTCAGAACTTGATTTATGTGTTCAATTTTGTTCTATGTCAAACAAATCAGAGATCGAGAAACAACTGCTGGACAATAAGTATGACATTGTTCCATGTATTTGTCCGGCTGATATCTTGAGAACAGAGGATTATATGATCACTTATCTAAAATGGCGCTTCATAGTTCAATAGAGTTTTAAAGAGCTACGATTGCTGGTTGGTTCCTGAACTTATACTTTCAACTATAGTTATCAGACTTATCCAAGTGGGAGACTGTTGGATAAGGTGTCTAAGTTCGTAACTATATTTTATATAAACTTGACCCGACCCGGCATGGTCCATTTGGTTTGCACTTCACCTAACAATTTGTATGGATATACTTTTGAGAATAAGATGTTTATGATCTATTAATATATTATAAGTTATAATATATTAATATGAAATCATATTATTTAATTAGTGTTGATCAAGAATTGATTTTGGAATTAATTTAAAGATCAAAAAGAGGCTAATTAAATATGGACTCTTACATATATATGGATTGGGCTAAGATTTATTTAGGATGGGCTAAGAGTATATGGAAGTCCATGGATAGTCCATGGAGCTTCTAACCCATGGATCCTAGGTAAATGAAGAGTCATGGGTATCTAGAATGTAACCCTAATCCTCCATACTATATAAAGTGGTCCTTGGTTCTAGAATTGGCACTAGTGTGTGTGAGAAACAAGAGTGATCCGATTTTAGAGAGCATCATATTCTCTCAAGTATTTCCAAGTTGTTTTGGGTGATTTGTGACACCACTTGAGGCATCCACACTATTGCTGCTAGGCTCTAAAACTCCAAGCAATCAACCACAAAAGAAAGGTATGTTATTCTACTTAAAGTTTTGTATTGCAGGTACCCCATAACATGCTAGTTAGGTTGTAAACCTTGGAAATCAAATTTGCATGTATTTTAGAGAAAACATAGATCCAAGGTTTCTAGGGTTGGATGTACACCATCAGAGTGTTAGAATGCTCAAAACCCAACATTTGTGATATGTTAGAACAACATGCTAGTACTAGCTTAGGGATCTTCAGGAATTGCATGATAGAATTGTCTGATTATATGATGCCTTATAGCCTAGGATTTTCCTTATATGAAATTGACATCATTACTGTAGTTGCTTAGTGTATGCATCATGGTCGTACACAATTAAGATGTTATAGCCTGAGAATGTTTGGTTTGGCCTTATTTCCTGTTCTTGTTTCATGAAGGGCTTGGGGTAGGATCGGGTATTCGAAAGTCTATAGGGTCCAGCGTTATGTATGGTTAGCATACACGAGTGCTGCAGGGTTGGTGGAAGTTTCATGGGTGGGTTGTGTGAGGCCGAGAGGCCAATTATGAGATATTTACCATTCCTCTAGGAGTGAGGATTGAGCGCTCGCTATGTTTATGTATATTGTTAGGGTGTTGTGGTGATACTTGAGACAAATATGGGTAGGTGTGGAAGGTAGTATGGGCCCGTACTACTGAAAGCACAGGACCCATACGCGTATCAAGGAAGTCACAACCCCAAGGGTTGGTTGGGAGTGATGGGTTTTGAGCATTCTAACACTCCTAAGTGTACATGCAACCCTAGAAAACCTTGGATCTATGTTTGTCTAAAAATACATGCAAAATACTTTTTCCAAGGTTCATAATCCTATCTAGCATACATGGGGAACTTTAATCATAAAAGATAGCTAGAATTACATACCTTGTTGTTGATTTGATTCCTTGCAAACCTTGAGAGTCTAGCACCCCAAGTGTGATGCCTCAAATGTTTCACACAACACCAAATGCTCTTGGAATGACTTTGAGAGAATTGTCTAACACTTGAAATCGGCCTAGCCCTCTTGTCTCACTAGTGTAGCCGATTTCGGTTGCTAGCATGTACTTTATATAGTGTGTTGCATTAGGGTTACACCATGTAAACCCTAATGTAATATGGCTCTTCATTTCCATGCCCCATGGGTTTGTAACTCCCATGGAGCATCCATGGAGCATCCTATGGACCTTAGCCCAACTAGATAATCCATGGAGCGTCTAGCCCACTATACAAGTATGGATGATTTACACAATCAACCCATATATTTAATTAGTCTCCTTTTTGATCACTTAATTAATTATCGATTAATTCTTGATCAATACTAATTAAATAATATTATTAATATATATTAGACCTTATAATATATTAATAAACCATAAGTGTTATTTCTCTCATTAAGTCTATCCAAATGCATGATGCCATGCAACCCAAATGGACCATGCCGGGTCGGGTCAAGTACATATCAGAAATAGTTATGGACTTAGACACCTTATCCAACAATCTCCCACTTGGATAAGTCTAATAACTATAACTGCAAGTATGACTTCAGGAACCGATCAGCAATCGTAGCTCTTTTCAAGGTTTCTCGGAACTGAGAAGATGATGATACGCCATTTAAGATAAGTGATCATATAATCATTTGTTCTAGATATCAGCCAGACAAATACATGGAACAGTGTCTTACTTTTGTCTAGCAGTTTGTTTCCCGATTTCCGACTTGTTTGACATAGAACTTAATTGAACACATCAACTTAGTTCTGACCGGGCCCGGTACATAGGTCAAAACAAAATCATCGAGGGGCCCAGATATCGCTTCTAATCCAAGAAGGAACAGATAAACTTCGACTCATGCTTGTTCTACTATTTGTTAAATCACACACAAACGCACATTTTATAACATCGAGTTACCAATACGTTTTCGCACGATCAATGCATAACCAACTCATAGACAACAAGACATATCTCTAGGTTTGAAGACTTATATGATATTACCGTCTCGCAATCACTCGAGATAAATTCCATGAAGTGATACCAGCGAGCGTGGGTTGAATCCAATACTCAGAACTTATGAGCACTCATGAGTGTTGAGGCCATGTCCAACATCTTAGACCTCTACAACCAACTCATGACAGTCTTAATTCATATCTACTTCCAACATATGACCGACTGTGGATAATTTGAATAATATGTAAAACACAACATAAATATTCTGGAAGTCAAAACATGCAAATGAAATAATAGAAAACGATTGACAAAAGATAGCAACACTTTACTTGTAAATAAAACACACCTTTTATTCATCATCAAACGTCAATTTACATTTTACAAATTTCAAAACTATCTAACTACTAAAACTAATATCATCCTTCAGCCCTATGCTCCTTGCATGCTGGAGATGCTTAACCCTACCCAGTCCCTTCGTGAGGGGATCTGCCGGGTTCTCATCCGATTATACCCTCTTTGCCGCGAGGAGTCCCTCTTCTATTTGATGTCTGATGAAATGATATTTTCTGTCAATGTGTCTGGATCTCCCGTGATCCCTTGGTTCCTTTGCTAAGGCAACAACACTTTCACTATCACAGAAAATCTCTATGGGCTCCTTTATAGCTGGTACAACTCCAAGGTCTCCAATGAAATTCTTTAGCCATATCGCCTCCTTTGCTGCCTCGCTTGCCGCTATATACTCTGATTCGTAAGTTGAATCAGCCACTGTCTCCTGCTTGGAACTTTTCCAAGAAATTGTTCCTCCGTTTAAGGTAAAGACCCAGCCCGACTGAGAGCGGAAATTATCCTTATCAGTCTGGAAACTAGCATCACTATACCCTACAACTCTCAAGTCATCACTCCCACCAAGGGTAAGGACCCAGTCCTTAGTCCTCCGCAGGTACTTGAGAATGTTCTTTACCGTCGTCTAGTGAGCCTTACCAGGGTTCCCCTGATACCTGCTAACCATGCTCAAAGCAAAGGCTACATCAGGACGAGTGCATGTCATAGCATACATGATCGAGCCTACTGCAGAAGCATAAGGTACTCGACTCATTTCTGCTATCTCAACCTCGGTACTCGGGCTCTGAGTCTTACTCAATCTAGCGTTACTTTGGATGGGTAACTCTCCTTTCTTGGAATCTTGCATGCTGAACCTCTTCAGCATCTTATCCAAGTATGTACTTTGACTAAGTCCAATTAGTCTTTTACTCCAGTCTCTTAGAATCCTTATCCCTAGAATATAGGAAGCTTTTCCTAGGTCCTTCATATCGAAACACTTCCCAAGCCAGTACTTCACTTCCTGCAGGGTTGGGATGTCATTTCCTATAAGTAGTATGTCATCCACATACAATACCAAAAAGCTAACTATACTCCCACTAGCCTTGACATATACACAAGATTCATCTTCACTCCTCGAAAAGCCAAGCTCTTTGACTTTCTCATCAAAGCAAAGATTCCATCTGCGAGGTGCTTGCTTTAATCCATAAATGGATTTCTCAAGCTTACACACTCTATTAGGGTATTCTGTACTGACAAAACCCTCTGGCTGACACATGTAAACATCCTCAGCCAACTTTCCATTAAGGAAAGCGGTTTTGACATCCATTTGCCATATTTCATAGTCATGAAATGCAGCAATGGCTAACAATACCCTAATAGACTTAATCTTGGCTACTGGTGAAAAGGTATCATCATAATCAACTCCTGGAGTTTGAGAAAAACCCTTTGCCACCAGTCGCGCCTTATAAGTGTGTACATTATCATCCATGTCGGTCTTCTTCTTGAAGATCCACTTGCACCCAACTGTCTTACGACCTGGTACATTGTCAACCAAGTTCCAAACTTGATTATCATACATGGACTATATCTCGTTGTCCATTGCCTCTTTCCATTTAGCAAACTCGGGGCCTGCCATGGCTTCCGCATAGCTGTTAGGTTCATCCAGACTTACCAATGTCTCATCACTGATAAGTGTCTCACCTTCCGCAGTAATATGGAAACCATAGTAGTGCTCAGGTGCATTCCTAACCCTTGTGGAACGCCTCAGAGGTACAAACTTGTCAATTGGATCAACAGGAGTTTCCTCCTCAGGTTGACTGCTAGGGTTTGAGGTTCCTTCACCACTTGACTCTTGAAGTTCTTCAAGGTCAATATGCCTCCCACTGTTTCCTTGGCTTATGAACTCTCTTTCTCGAAAGACACCCCTCCTTGCTACAAAGACCATATTCTCACTGGGTCTGTAGAAGCCGTAACCAAAGGATTTATGTGGGTAGCCGAAGAAAATACACCTCTCACTGCGTGGTTCGAGCTTATCGTGAGTCTCACGTCTCACGAAAGCTTCGCAACCCCAAATCTTGATGTGGGCTAGACTAGGAACTTTTCCAGTCCACATCTCGTGAGGTGTTTTAGCAACCTTCTTTGTAGGGACCAGATTAAGGATATGGGCGGCAGTCTCTAAGGCATACCCCCAAAATGAGATTGCTAGCGTAGCTCGACTCATCATGGACTGAACCATGTCCAACAGAGTTCGATTATGCCTCTCAGTTACCCCATTCAACTGTGGTGTCCTGGGAGGTGTCAATTTGTGAGACAACCCCACATTCCCTAAGATAGTCGAGGAACTCTGTACTAAGATACTCACCACCACGATCGGATCGAAGCATCTTAATGTTTCTGCCCAATTGATTCTCTACTTTCTGTTTAAACTCTTTAAACTTATCGAAAGTCTCTAACTTATGCTTGATTAAGTAGACATATCCATATCTACTATAATCATCTGTAAAAGTCACATAATAACGATTAGCATCCCTTGTGGCAGTTTTGAAGGGTCCACACACATCCGTGTGCACTAGATCCAACAAACCTTCACCCCTAGCACAAGAACCTGTGAAGGGTGACTTTGTCATTTTTCCAAGTAAGCATGATTCACAACTATCATCTGACTTTAGGTCAAATGAATCCAAGACTCCATCCTTTTGGAGTTGGCCTATGCGTTTCTTGCTTACATGTCCAAGACGACAATGCCATAATGATGCTTTATCCAAGTTATTATCATTAGTAGAATCAATACACAACACATTATTTCCTAAATTATTTACAACAGACACAGCTTCATACACACCATCACAAGGTAATGCTTTAAAATAAAACACATTATTAAAGAAAGCATTTATTCCACCAACTTCAATATCAAAAGAAAAGGTAAAACCTTGTTTGTACAAAGCATGAAAGGAAATAACATTTCTTGCCATTTCAGGCGAATAACAACATTTATTCAAATCTAAAGTAAACCCACTACTTAGCAACAAAGTATAAACTCCAATCTTGGTAACCGGTGAAACTTTCCTATTCCCCATGATCAAGTTTATCTTTCCATGCTCCACATTCTCACTTCTTCTTAGTCCCTGCAAATCAGAACAAATATGAATACCACAACCGGTATCAAGGACCCAAGAGTTAAAATAAGGTGAGTTATTAGATAATATAGTGTAAATACCCGCGTAGTTGGGTTTCACTTTCCCATCCTTCAAATCTTGCTGGTACTGTGGGCAGGTCCGCTTCCAGTGCGCCTTTTCATGGCAATAGAAGCATCCAGCCTCTTTTGGGTCAGCAGAAGGAGTGACGAAATCTTTCTTGGTTCCGCTTGAAGAGGAGCCATCAAGGGTCTTACTGGTACCCTTCGAAGGGTTCTTCCTCTTCTTCCCTCCATCTTTCCCGATTGCCAGGACAGGTGCAGAGTTTGGAGTAGGAGTAGGAGTGGTAACAACCGACTTACCTTTAAGACCTGATTCTACGATCTTCTGGAGTCCTTGAAGTTTTCTGAGGGTGACTTCTTCCTTGTTCATGTGGTATGTCATGCAGAATTGATCATAACACGATGGTAAGGAGTGCAAAATGATATCTATTGCTAACTCCTCTGGGAATTTCACATTTAGCTTCATCAGACGGTCCACATACCTTTGCATTTTCTGCATGTGGCCTATGATGGGTTCACCATCTTTCATTCGGGTTGTTATCATGGAGGAGATGATTTCATATGGCTCTTGACGAGCACTCTGATGGTAGCAGTCCATCAAATCCTGGTGCATCTCAAAAGGATAGTAGTCCTCATAGGACTTTTCGAGCTCGGCTGTCATAGTGGCCATCATGATGCATGACATTTTGGTAGCATCTCTTTCATGTGCCTCATATTCAGCAAACTCCTCAGGAGTAGCAGTTGGCTCAGGTACCTTAAGCTCCTTGTCGAGAACATATTCTTTGTTCTCGTATCGAGTGACCATCCTGATGTTTCTAATCCAATCAGTAAAGTTGGATCCATCAAAGATGACTCTCCCACAAAGGCTCATGAGAGAGAAGGGGCCAGTGGGGTTTGAGCCAGGAGCAGCATTGTTGGTAGACATCTGAAAAGAAGAAAAGACAAGTTTAGTTTAGATATAAAGATAGTCCTTAATAAAACACCCAAATGTTATATTAAGGCTAGGATCCAATCACAATATATTATAACTTAGAAGAGGGATGTCGTAATCTAAGCTAAAACATATTTGAAAGGTAGGTGAATGACGATTCACCAATTTCCACCATGAAAACGAAATATATAAATTATTAGGTTTTATTTGGTTTTAGAAACTCCTAGATTCTTTTGAGATTCATTGAACTTTTCAATGCCATGTTTCAATCTCGAGTGTGCCCTTCAGGTTTTGTGACTAGGATACCGAGCATCACAAAACAAGGTGTGAAGTAACCATGCAAATTACTTGGTACCTTTAATGGTTTTTTCACTTAATCGATGTGCCGGTAAACCACACGCGCTCCACCGACCTATGAAAAACCTTAAGTCACCTTTTGCCAACCTTGTTAAGTCCAAGTTAGTGTGCCGGTTAACCACAGACACTCCACTAACGACTTAATCAAACTGCAAAGTGTAATTTCATGGGTTAGCACCTTATTCACATTTTCCTAAAGTAACTAAGATTGGGAATTTAAAAACATTTAGTTACTTTATAATAATCATTGTACTTTTAATGAGAATATTTTAAGTCCTTGTCCTACCCGTTCGGCTAACGACCCTCCACCAGTCAAGGAAGCGGTGGGTGAGAGTGGACACCCATTAAGCTCCCATTTTATAGGCAACAACCTTATACCCCCCTTATAGACCGACTTCGTGAATGAGGCATACTAACGGTAAAACGACTTGATCTTATACATATATATATATATATATATATATATATATATATATATATATATATTATTAAACTTATAATATTATAAAGTATAAGGGTTGAATTTTAACTTTTAAAATTCTAGGGTTTGGGACTAAAGTTTATTAAGATGGCTTTACATGTTCCAAAACTTGAGGGAAAGTTTTGTAACTTTACAAAACCTTTCAATTCATAACATATGAGTTATTAAAATGAAGACTCTTCATTTTTGTAACTTGTGTGTTCTTTTAATGGAATTAAAACAAAGAGACTTTTGGTTATCCATAACTTGAGGACAAGTTATGGACTCCATTAAAACACATAAAGATCATGAATTCAGCATTAAACAAGTAATTCCTATGATCTATCAAGAACTCATAAGAACATGAATTAATCATATCAAAATTTCAAGAACATATGAACACATATAATCATGTAATTTTGATATTAGCCATTGTAAATGGATTAGAACAACCATTACACCAACTAAAACAAGTTTTAAAACACCAAAACAGTTTAGGGTAATGTTTCTAGTCCATTTTCAGCAGCAAAACTCGAAAAACTACACTCAGGGGCTCCGACTCGTCGAGTGCACGAACCTACTCGTCGAGTAGGATGAATTTGGTCATGGACTCGTCGAGTCCCCCCATGGACTCGGCGAGTTCATGCATCAGAATGCATAAAAACAAGTTTTTTCACAATTTTGCTTCAAGTATCAAAACAAACAAGCCTAGGCTCTGATACCACTGATGGGTTTTGAGCATTCTAACACTCCTAAATGTACATAAAACCCTAGAAAACCTTGGATCTATGTTTGTCTAAAAATACATGCAAAATACTTTTTCCAAGGTTCATAATCCTATCTAGCATACATGGGGAACTTTAATCATAAAAGATAGCTAGAATTACATACCTTGTTGTTGATTTGATTCCTTGCAAACCTTGAGAGCCTAGCACCCCAAGTGTGATGCCTCAAATGTTTCACACAACACCAAATGCTCTTGGAATGACTTTGAGAGAATTGTCTAACACTTGAAATCGGCCTACCTCTCTTGTCTCACTAGTGTAGCCGATTTTGGTTGCTAGCATGTACTTTATATAGTGTGTTGCATTAGGGTTACACCATGTAAACCCTAATGTAACATGGCTCTTCATTTCCATGACCCATGGGTTTGTAAGTCCCATGGAGCATCCATGGACCATCCTATGCACCTTAGCCCAACTAGATAATCCATGGAGCATCTAGCCCACTATACAAGTATGGATGATTTACACAATCAACCCATATATTTAATTAGTCTCCTTTTTTATCACTTAATTCTAGATTAATTCTTCATCAATACTAATTAAATAATATTATTAATATATATTAGACCTTATAATATATTAATAAACCACAAGTGTTATTTCTCTCATTAAGTCTATCCAAATGCATGATGTCATGCAACCCAAATGGACCATGTCAGGTCGGGTCAAGTACATATCAGAAATAGTTATGGACTTAGACACCTTATCCAACAGGGAGTTGGTTCCCTGTTATTATATGAGTTACCAGAGATCTTTCTGGAGTATTACCATAAAGGTGGTTACCAGACGTCTTGAGACCGGATCCGGGTTAGGATCGGGAGTTGGCAGCCAAGATAGGCCAGTATTATCAGAGGATCATGTAAGGGAGATCATCCGGGAGGAGGTGATTGAGATTGTCCGGGTCAGATTCCGGAGATGTTTGGGTCTATCAAGACCGCCATGGTTGAGTATTTCGACGAGCGATGTGCAGCCATTGCCGAGATGGCTACCGCATCAGCTTCAACAGCTATAACGTCGGCAGGGGAAGGAGCTGGTCGAGCTTTCCAGTACCGAGTCTTGTTACCGGGACATATTTTGAGGAGCAGAGGGCTGCAATTATTTGGGATCAGGGAGATGATTTGTAGGCTTTATACTCCGCGGGTCGAGCGGGAATGGTTGGCACAGGAATTTATGGATTTAAGGCTTTGGGGGTTTTGCTTGAGGCTGGATTGCGAGTCGCGGGGACTCTGGAAGTGATTGATGATTATGTTCAGCTGGAGCTTTGCAGCTGGAAGTAGAATGGTTAATTGATGGATTGGAATGTCGCTTCTAGGGTAAGGATTGTGCCCTTTCAGTTTTTCGAGCTCGAAGGTGTGAGTAGGCTTGTGACCCCAAGATCAGGTTGTATTCCAGCTCGGGGTCAGTTAGTCGCAGGGGTTGGCGACATTATTTCAGCGCCGGTGAGCGCATGTGGGTCGATGTGGCATAAGCATCTTGTGGGGCGTACACAATTACCATCCCTACCCATAGGAATTAAGGTCTGGTTCGCTTTGGATCTATTGTATTAGGCGGCAAGGTTTGATTGTGCGATCTGTTGCACTTTTGGGATTGGAGACTTTGTCTTGGGAGTAGTTTGTATCCCGGTATAGGGCAGAGGTTGCTTCAACTACTGCAGCTCAGCTGTGGACGACTGAGTTGGTGAGTGAGCCAGGGTACGAGACCCTGAATGATATGATTTCTAGAGCCGAGAGCGGGAGAGTTTTTTGAAGCACCTTAGGAAGAGGGGTATTATGTGGGAGGTCTGCGGACAGGGTCCCACAGGATGGTTAGTCAACATTGTGAGGATTCGATGGTTTTAGTAATCCTTATTGACTGGCGGGTGAAAGTGCCAAGGGAAGTAGCTCGTTGCTGAGGTATTGGTTAGGGGCACCCATCTTTTGGTCTTTAAGATTTTGGTGGGATCATTCAAGAATTAAGGACTATCGGTTTCATTAGGATTCAGAAAGTGTTCATCTAGCTCTTAGAAGTGTGTGAACATTTGGGATTGGCTAGTAATGGAGCACTATTTGGAAAGAGTTGGATGTCATCGGATCGATCATTGGGAAGTGAGAAGGATTGGGAATCCTCCAATTTTCATGTATTGTGAAGGCTTAGTTGAATCTAAGTGGGGGAGAGTTACCCCGAGATGCAGAAGCGGGAGCGATTTTGAAACTGAGATAAGTTTCGTATTCCCGTCAGGGAGGAAGGCGGCCCAAGTGGCTGTTTCGTTTGAGGGTCGTGTTGGTTGGGGGTTCGATAAAACTCCCCAACATGAGAAACGCGTCTTCTTGGTGCTTGATAGCAGAATTTGGGGAACCAGGTTGGGGTTCTAGTCATGAATGAGTTCAGTTCGGTGTTCGATCGAGTGTGTGCTAGACTCTGAGGGTTTTTGGATTGATAGATTGAGGGTTTTGTTAACTGCCAGGGCTCAGCAGTACATTTATCACGGGTGTGCGGGTTATTCAGCGTATGTGGTAGATACGCGGGTCAGGGATCAGACCACGTTTTCCCGAGAGGGTGGGCGATCAACATGAAGACTCTGTATGTAATCTGTTAGATCTAGTGGTCAGATAGTATGGCAAGTGTTGTATGATTGCCGGGGGGGGGGGGGGGTAGCCATAGAATTCACAAGCGATCAAATAGTATGGAAAGTGTTGTGAGACTACAGGGGTAGTTGTAGCATTCACTAGCGGTCAGATGGTGTGGGCAGTGTTGTGAGACTGCAGGATGATTCGTAGCATTTACGTATTCTTTCAGATGATTAGGCCAAGGTGGGCCAGTTCTTAAGATTGTGGGTAGACCACAACTTTATTGGAATCAGGAAATGGTAGGTCGTTAGGGACCGGGCATGATGTAAGACTACAATATTCAGGTAGCGTTCACTTTTTGTATTTGATTTGATGGCGACAGGTTGTGAGACTATCATGGTCGGATGGACCAGAAGGATTGATAGGGCCATGAGTGGCGATATAGCTAGGGTAGTTATTGCTAGTCGAAGTTTCCTTCGGGAATCGCGTGAAGCGATTGTAAGATCGCTCATTGGTTCAACAACTGGGAAGGAATCCGGTATTTCGAATGAGTTTTCTGTCAAGCACAAGTGTACTGCAGGGAAACTTGGTATGTGATTCTGCTTTCAGGTGAGAACCTCCAGTCACCAGAAGTTGGATGGTAAGTTTAAGGGATAAGTGGAATGGAAATAGCAATGGTTCAGTATGTGCGGTCTGTCGGGGAGTCAGACCATCTCAAGATTTTAGGCATCAGATTGTGTAATGTGTTCATGTAGCAAGGAATGCGTTCACCTTCAGATTGTAGAACCCTATGAAGGTTGGATACGGTTTCCTTGGAAAGGGCTGGGGTATGCTGGTAGTTGTGGCCATGTAGTTCAAGTTGTCTGGCGTGTAAGGAATGATAAGAAACGATTTCGAGGACGAAATCAAATTTAAGTGGGAGAGAGTTGTAACATCCCGTTTAAAATAGAATAAGTAAATAATAAACCCGGAACCCCGAGAAGTAATTATTATTATTATTATTTTATATTATTATTGTCCAAAATCAAATAATAATTAGTGGGGTGTTGGTTTCGGGAAGCCAAATGACAAGATTTGAATCTCTGGGGATTAGAGTGTAATTTCGAGATTTATTTTGAAAAGAATTTCATAAGTCAGGGTGTATTTGGTAAAATATGGACTTATTATGAAAGGATTTTGGATGGCTGGGGTTAAAAGGGTAAGTTATGTGCCTAAGTTGAAAAGAATTTGTAAAGGAGGGGCCATTTAGTAACTTTCAGACTTAATTTGAAAGAAGAAGGAGAAGGAGGGACTGGAAGTGTCATTATGGGGATAAATAATTCATAAACTTGTATTCTCTTGAATTAAGTTATAGAAATGATAACATATGGTTTGATTTTTATAAAATCAAATTTTATATTTCAAATTAATAAAACAAAGGCTCACATATGAATGTAGGATTAGACAATCCTTGGATTAGATGTTTGGTTCATAATTCAAATTATGAATTGTATGAATATTGTCTCAATTTTGTAATTAAACCATATTATGATTTAATTTGTACGCATTTGTTTAGAATACCTAAAGTCATTAAGTACTTGAAATATTCCAATTGGGTAATTAGGGTATTTAACTTACCCTTGAGTTGTGATCTACCCTACATGGTTTTGTGTTTAGTTTTAAGATTGAACTTTGGCACTTTATTACATTGTTGGTGTATTCACATATCAATGTGACTGCTTAGCACAAGCTAAGTTACAACTAATTGTTCTGAGGGGTCTATTAAGTTGCGACCTAGTTCAACTTATGACATCTAAGGCCAAGTTATGTGCATACAATGATGAGGTTCTTGACGAGTACCAACCTGAGTTTTGACGGATGTCACTGTCTCCCCCAGTTATGGGAATTTCATCCCACAAATTCAATTGACGATACAACTGGTTCAAACATAGCGAATAGTTGAGGATAATTGTTCTTTATGAATACTCCTGTTCACATGTAAAGTCAAGCACGTGCTTAGAATTCCAACGAACTTTCACAATTGGGATTCTACTTCGTTTTAGTTCCATGAATTCTAGATCCAAGATTTCTATGGGTTCCTCCACAAACTTTAGTAGATCATCAATTTGGAGGTCCCCGAGAGGTACATGTAGGGATTCCTCCTCCAAGGACTTTTTGAGGTCTGACACATGGAATGTGTCGTGTATCACACTCAGATTCTTTGGTATCATGAGCTTATATGCCACTGTACTGATCATTTCAGTAATGTCGAAGGGTCCTACATAGCGAGGACTTATTTTTACTTTTTTTTCCAAAGTGTACAACTCCTTCCCATGGCGATACTTTTAAGAGTACTTTGTCACCCACTTGAAATTCGAGGGGTTTCCTACGCTTATTAGCATGGCTCTTTTGGCGATCCCAAGCGGACTTTAGTCTATCACGTATTATCATGATATTGTTAGTGGTCTATTGAATTATATCAAGCCTGGTTAATTTCCTATCGCCAATTTCCAGCCAACTAAGTGGTGATCCACACTTAAGCTCATATAGTGCTTCGTAGGGGAGCGCATTTAACACTGGCGTCCTAGTCTATATTATAGGAAAACTCAGTTAATCGTAAATGGGCATTCCAACTACCTCAGAAACTAATGATATGGGCTCGTACTATGTCTTCCAAAGTGTGGATAGTTCATTGTCTTTTCCATACATCTGAGTATGGTAGGTAGTACTTATGTTTAATTGTGTACGAAGGCTTTCTGAAGTGACTACCATATTTGTGACGTAAGGCAACTATGTCTATCCAGGTGACTATTTCTATTTAAAATAATGGAAATAGGTATCCCATGACATTTTACGATCTCGTCTATATAAATATGGAGAATATTTTCCATTCGGTAATCCTCTCGAATGGGAAGCAATTGTGCATATTTAGCCAATAGATCCACCTCCACCCAAATCGGATCATGCTCTTTAGCAGTCCTTGGTAATCTCCAATACAACAAATTATATCTACCATCCTGATGGTTTGAATACCTCATATGCATTGCAAGAGGATCGAAACCATTTGGACAAACAAGCACTTGCAGTGCTAAAATTATTAATGGTGAAGGATGTGCATACAACCTTGGCAGTGTGGAGATATCCTGTAATTTGATACGAGCATTCTCCAAAATATATGAAACATCCTCTACTGCAAACAAGTTCCACTTGATTCGTTGGCTATGGAAGATGGATATGAAAGGGTAGCCTTGTGTTGATTCATGTGGATAAACACAAATCAATTACCTCACGACTAGCCTCTGTTAACATTGGGTTAAAATATGTAGTCCTGTTATTGCCACAATTATCATTTTCCTTATAGCTTGACCATCACCCGGGAAATTGTTAGCAGCTCCATTAGGGTTGGATAGCTAATTTTAGAATGTAGTCATCACTGGATCCTTGATAAGAACATGTATGGATAAAGTTCCAGCGGAAATATCCAAGTAGGAGAGTAGATGTTAATTGAAGAATGGGGAAGACATCTCAGGTTGGAACTCCAAGGGTAACGATGTTGGATTAGATTTCTAAGCCCATAACTATTAATGGTATGTACTTGACCCGAGAGTAGCATGGTCCATTTGGGTTGCATATCATCAGGACAATTTGTTAGGATGGACTCTTGAGAGAAGGTTATATATGATTTATTAATATATTATAAGTACTAATATATTAATATGAAATCATATGGTTTTAATTAGTATTGATCAAGAATTAATTTAGAATTGATTTAGTGATCAAAAGGAGACTAATTAAATCTATGGGGACTAATTGTGTTAATTAGTTATATTTATGTGTGTTGGGCTTATGATACATGTTGGACCAAGTTTATATATGGATACATAAAGAGTTGGGCCACATGAACCATGGATCATAAGACCCATGGGTATGGATTTGGGTTATATTCATGACCCTAGAAATCCCACATATAAATACACACTTCATTGCCTAAAATCGACACAAGTGGATTCTTGGAGTTCATGGTGGTTTTGGGTGCATGGAGATTCTCTGTCAAGTTCCTCCTTTGTCTATGTTGTGTTGTGATTCCACTTGAGGCTTCCACACTATTGGGGCTAAGCTCTTAAGGCTAGATACATCAAGACTTCAATCTCCACCATAAGGTATGTTATCTTAACTAGATTCTTGTGTGGTATATGATAATTGTATGCTAGTTATATGTTTAATACCTTAGAAACACCATTGCATGTATAATTAGTGAAAACATAGATCCAAGATAGTTAGGGTTGCATGAACACCTTAGGAGTGTTAGAATGCTCAAAACCCAACAGTGGTACCAGAGCCTAGGCTTGTTTTCAAGTTATACATGCTGAAATAGCTTAAAAATCGAAAATTCTGGCTTCCTGGGCACTGGACTCGCCGAGTCCACTGATGGACTCGCCAAGTCCATGAAGAAATTCATCCAAATCGTCTAGTAGGTTCATACACTCGACGAGTAGAAGCCCCTGATAGCATATTTTCGACTTTTAAGGTTGGAATTGGTCTAGAATCATTACCTTAAACTGTTTTGGAGTTATAAAACCTATTTTTGATGTGGTAATGATTATGGTAAACCAATTTCAAAGTTATTATCAAAGTTTCAAGATTTATATATGTTTATATGATTCTTGAAAACTGTTGATATGGATTGTTCATGCTTATGAGTTTTGGTAGATCATAGGAATTATGTGCAAATTGTTTGTTAGTGTAATTCTTGATCTTAATGACATTGTATGGACTCCATAACTTGTCCTCAAGTTATGGATTACCAAATTTTTTTTGTTTCACCTTGTTTTATGAGTTAATTTAGATTAATGGAAAAATTATGTGTTAGTTATTTTCAATCCAAATTGATCTAAAAGTAGTTGATAAAATGTGTTTTTGTAACTTGTCCTCAAGATTATATGAAAAGTCACATTTATGACTCTTAAAACTCATAAAATTGCCATAGGTTACAAAATGAAGAGTCTTTTGTCATAAATAGTTTTATGGACTTCATAACTTGTCCTCAAGTTATGGATGTTCAAGAGTCTCTTCATTAAAGTTTTTAAAAATTTAATTAAACTCATAAGTTATGAAAATCCAAGAGTTTTGAATAGTTTCAACACTTGCCCTCATGTTTTGGAATTTACAAAGTTACCTCCCCATGTATACTTTAATTCCAAATTAAACCTTAGAATTTTAAAAGTTTAAAATTCGACCTTATACTATTATAAAATTAAAAGTTAATGGTTATGTATATGTATAAGATAAATTCAATCTTACCATTAGTAGGCCGCATTCAAGAAGCCAATCTCTAAGGGGGGTATAAGGTTACTGCTTATAAAATGGCAGTTTAATGGGTGTCCACTCTCACCCACCGCTTCCTTGACTGGTGGAGGGTCGTTAGCCGAACGGGTAGGATAGGACTCTAATTCTCCTTTCATTAAAAGTATAATGATAAATACTAAGTAACTAAACTCTTATAAATTCCCAGTCTTAGTTACTTAGGAAAATGTGAAATGGTGCTAACCCATGAAATTACACTTTGCACCCTTGTTAAGTCGTTAGTGGAGCGCCTGTGGTTAACCAGCACACCAACATGGGACTGAAAATGTGTGGCAAAGGGTGACTTAAGTTTTATCATAGATCGGTGGAGCGCGTGTGGTTAACCGGCACATCGATTGGGTGATAAAATTAAGGGTACCAAGTCAATTTGCATGGTTATTCACACCTTGTTTGTGATCCTCGGCATCCCAGTCACAAACTTGAGAGGGCACAATCGAGATTTAAACATGCCATTGAGAGTTCAATGAATCTCAAAAGATCTAGGAGTTTCAATCCAATTAAAACTTAATAATTTATTTTGTTTTTCATGGTGGAAATTGGTAAATCGTCATTTACCTACCTTCAAATACTTTTGTAGCTTGGATTACGGCATCCCTCTTCCAAGTTATAAAATAGTTTGTTGGGTCCTAGCCTTAATATTTCATATTGGGTGTTATGTTAAGGACTTAAATCAACTAAAACTTGAATTTTTCCCTCATAGATGTCTAAGTTCATACAACTATGGTGTTCCTCATCCTTTTGGATAGAGCTTCACTTCCTCCACCTCCTCCAATAATTCTCCCTGACCCACGAGTTCAAGGTCACTCAATCCCTATTTGGCAAGCAAAGTCCATATGTTCTTACATCTTGGAGATTAAGTCACATATTGGCAAGCCAGGAGAGTTGGGTGTCAAAGTCTTTAGGAAGTTGACTGTTGACAGGGTTCTTCAATTACTTCCCAAGTCATATAGTGAGTTCTTTAAGGACTGCTATGTGACAGACCATGACATGACCCTTAATGATCTTGGATATTTTCTCGATGCTACTGAATCAGCAATGATTTGGAGTAATGGTAAAGCAAATTTGATTGGAAGATCTACATCCCATGCTTCCATGGACACTGGTAATGGTAACATTGAAAGTCCAGAAAAGCTTTCTCTTTCCAACGGAAAGGGATCGGCCATGGTTAAGTCATTTACCTAATGGTAAAGAGAAAGGCTAATTCTAAGATAGTCTCGTGCACCAATTCCAAAGAGTCGATATGTTTCTTTTGCCAAGAGAAGGGACATTGGTTGCGAAGCTGCCCATTTTACCTGAAAAATCATAAGGATGGTAAAGTCAAAAAAGGTTTGACTCTACTTCAGGTAAAGTCCACTATCTAACTCTATTAAGTTCTTATTTGGAGATTCTTAATACATGATGTAATGTAATTATATTTTGATGTTTTGTAGAATCAAAGAAAAGTAAGGAAGCTTAAAGAAAGAGTAAGCTGATTCTGTTCGCGAATAGATGGATTTCGATCTCATCATTCGATGATCAGAATTTTGAGCTGCTTCTTAACAGCTATGATATATTGCTTAGGAATAGATAACAACATGTTTTCATATGTATTTTCATTGTAAGGATAAATTTTTCTGCAAGTTTTAAAATAAAAGAAAAGGTTTGGATTTTATTTATTTTAAGCATCCTCGCGATGGCATTTGTGAAAAAATTATTGTTTATATGATTTTATTGATAGAAATATTGGAAGATGGATTTGATTCTTTCGTTTGTGGTAGTGTCACAATTTTCCGAATAAGGAAAGATTGTCATCACCCATGTTTCAGTTGGATAGAAACTTGGATTCATGCAACTTGTATTGTATGATGAATAAGAATTTTTCATTTTTGGGAAATTAAGACTAACTCCTTGCTCCATGCATGTGTGAGTCAAGTGAGGGACTAAAGGATTGGGTACACTTGGTTGTGCGTTGGTCAGGTCCACTACAAAGATCTATAAGATTATTCGTTATGATTTACTAAATTTTAGTAAATATGGTTATACTTACAAGTTTAAGTGTAATTCTGAAACATTGGAAAAGTTTCAATGTATGACAGGACGGATAAGAAGAATCAAATTAGACAGAAAGATAAAAGTTTCTCCAATCTGAAGAGATGGGAGAGTACTTGAGTATCTTGTTTTATGATTATCTTAGTGATTATAAAACCATATCACAATTGATCCTCTAAAGACACCTTAGTGCATATGTTTGGCTAAGGAGAGGAATTATGAATTGTTGAAATGGTTAAATCAAAAGATAAATCATACTTCGTTCCAAAAATCAAGTCTTAGAGTCATACTCAAAGATTGTAACTTGAGTGACATAATCTTTAGAAAGTTTATAACACTTGTCAAATGTAGAGTAAGATGTTTCCTATTCTTGTACATTTGAAGTTGGTTAGTTGTGATGTTTTGGATAAAACAAAGACCAACTAAGACCAATTGTATTAAGTGTTTTTTTTAAGGAAAGGTTCTTGACAAGAGAATCTTATATGTCAAGAGGGCAGTGGGAGTCTTAAAAGATCTTGAGATAGTTTCAAGAACTAATCAAGAATAAAACCCATTGTTTAATCGATAGCACACAACTTGAGGTTTGTAACCCATTGTGTTGGCATTTTTCTGTCCCCACTCCAGTTAAGTTGACTATGCTTGTGAGTTCAATTAGTTCTCAATTGTTTGCATAACAACCTGGAAGCAATGGTAGGCCCTTGCGCTAATAAGTGGCAAGAAAATGAGATCGGGCAAGTTCAGTCCATATGAATTTGGATTTGTCACTAACCTTGTCTTATGATTATGGTTTTGACAAATTTGCATGGATAGGAACACTTACACCATAAAAAATCTAAGTGTCATAAGGTTTCTCTCCGATTCATGAAAATGATGGTGAGGAAACTCTTTCACTAAGTAGATTTTAAGTAGATAGCAATTGTGATATTTGCATTCTCAAAGTCATTAGTGGAGCGCGTGTGGTTAACCGGCACACTAGAATGGACTTGTGAGAATGGCAGAAGGTCTAAACATTATAATTACGGCACCCCTCTTCATAATTTTTTAGACACACATGTGAGCTATCTAAGGAAAGGTGTATGATTTTGATAAAGTCTTATCAAAGCATCTCGTATCGGAAAACAGAACTTTGGTAAGAAAGTCAATAAAATATTGATTTCTAGAAGTCCAGCTGATTTATGAGTACATGTTAAAGCTAGTGAGAGCATAAGTGTTATGCTAATAATCATCATGTTAGTGGGAGCATGATAATTATGATAAGTGTTGCAAGTTAGTAATGTTAATTATAGAAAACAAAAGTTTCAATTCGCTTTGAAAAGTTGTTTTGCTATAACTAAGGGAGAGGATTTTATACTTCATTTCAATTCTACAAGCTTAGATTGAGATTTTAATCAAATTTAGTCAAGGATATATATGAATTTTATGATGGAATGGTTCAACATAAGGAAATTCTATATATGTGGCGTTCTCAAAATTCGATTATGATTACAGCATCCCTCTTCATAGTTCGAATTGCGAGAACATGGAAAATAAATTTTTTATAGAATTAATCGTGTCCCATATGCTTTGGGTATAGGATCGATTACATCCATTCTAAATTTTCCAAATGCTTAGGGCATTAAGAGGGAAAAAGGAATAGAACCGGATATGACTAAAATGATTAAGCAATTGTCGAGGACAATCTGAGGTTACCAAAGATTGGTTGCTTGTGGACAATTGGAAGTATAGTCTAAACTTTGGAAAGGACCATATTGACATATTCTGAAAAGAGGCAAATCTTGTTCAGAAGTGATAGTCAAGATGGTAATATGGAATTGTTTCCATAGGTGGAAGTTATTCTTTGAATTTGTGTAAGATTAGAAAACTTAATGCAAAGAAGGATGTTCAAAGGAATGTACTTTGAATATGAGACTTCGTTTCCATGGAATTGATCTCCATTGGAATACTTTGTAATGTCTGTTGCCAAGTGTTTGTGACTTTTGTGCATAGTCATTACAAGAGAATCATTGCATATAAGTTTAGAATCTAACAGATTACAGTAAATGGCAAGAGTTTGGTATCCTTACATTTACAAAAGGGATTGGGATTGTGAAATGAGCATCATTGAAGTCGTGTTCAATTGATCTATTTCACAAAAGAAAGGACCATAGGTAAACATAGTGTGCATGCTTGGAGCAAGGCATGACTATTGTTTTAATTCAAGCACTAAGTTGATAATTTGAAACATTACATGAATAATGAGTAATCAATATGGTGCTTAGATAAAAGGAGTTTTATTTACACTCAAGTGTTGGGGCCATATAGGATTAGTATTATTAATGTGTTTAACTTTGCATGTTTTGACTTCCCGAATAACTAGGTTGTTCAAACCGTCCACAGTCAATCATACTTTTGAAGTAGGTATTGAGGCAAGACTGTCATGAATAGGTATGTAGTTTGTCTAGGTGCCTAGGCTTAGCTGCAGTGTTTATGAGTGCTCCAGGAATAAGATTCGAGTATTGGATTAAACTCACGCTCATTTGAATCACTTCATGGATTTTATCACGAGTGAATCATGAGACGATAATATCTTATATTCTTCAAACCTAGAGATGTGAGTTGTTGACTATGAGTTGGTTATACATTGATTATACAAAAACGCATCAGTAACTTGATGTTATAAAACGTGCATTTGTGTATGATTCAACAAGTAGTTAGTACAAGCATATGAGTCGAACTTTATCCATTCCTTCCACCTCATCAGGATAAAAGCGATATCTGTGGGCCCCTCGATGATTTAGTGATGACACCCCTAAGTGCTTGGCCAAACCTGGACTAATTTGATTTGTTCAACTAGTCAGTTTTCATAAATCGAAAATCGGGAAACAAAAAATGGACAGAGAGAATGATTATAATCCATGTCTCAGTCCATATGATATCTAGAATGGAGGAATATATGATCACTTATCTAATGGATGCGTCATTAATTTGTTCATAGTTCGACAGCGGCTTTAAGGGATACGATTGCTAGTCGGGTTATGAAGTCGTACTTGCAATAATAGTTTTAGACTTATCCCAATGGGAGACTGTTGGATTAGATTTCAAAGCCCATAACTATTATTGGTATATACTTGACCCGAGAGTAGCATGGTCCATTTGGGTTGCATATCATCAGGACAGATTATTAGGATGGACTCTTGAGAGAAGGTTATATATGATTTATTAATATATTATAAGTACTAATATATTAATATGAAATCATATGGTTTTAATTAGTATTCATCAAGAATTAATTAAGAATTGATTTAGTTATCAAAAGGAGACTAATTAAATCTATGAGGACTAATTATGTTAATTAGTTATATTTATGTGTGTTGGGCTTATGATCCATGTTGGACCAAGTTTATGTATGGATACATAAAGAGTTGGGCCAACTGAACCATGGATCATAAGACCCATGGGTATGGATTTGGGTTATATCCATGACCCTAGAAATCCCACATATAAATACATACTTCATTGCCCAAAATCGACACAAGTGGATTCTTGGAGTTCATGGTGGTTTTGGGTGCATGGAGATTCTCTCTCAATTCCTCCTTTGTCCATGATGTGTTGTGATTCCACTTGAGGCTTCCACACTATTGGGGCTAATCTCTTAACGCTAGATACATCAAGACTTCAATCTCCACCATAAGGTATGTTATCTTAACTAGATTCTTGTGTGATATATGATAATTGTATGCTAGTTATAGGTTTAATACCTTGGAAACACCATTGCATGTATAATTAGTGAAAACATAGATCCAAGGTATTTAGGGTTGCATGAACACCTTAGGAGTGTTAGAATGCTCAAAACCCAACAAACGAGTGCTTCCAATGCCAGTTCCCAAACGTCTACGAATAAGAGTAGGAAAGAGGTGAATGTTGCAAAAGATTCTAATGATGATACTCTTATTTACTGTATTAAGAACTAAATAAAATCTTAACTAAAAGGACATGGAGTGTTGCTTCATGCTAGACATTTCATAATTTCCATAAAGAATCCAAAGAACTACAATGGGATAGTTTGTGTAGCACACAGTATGAGCTATAGTATCGTTGTCATTAGGGATACGGTCCCCAAAGCAACCTTTGGTACAAATTTAGAACTTGCGGAAAGTCAAGTTCTTTCTAGTCCTAAAGGGAATGTCGATATAGGTGGACCCACTGGACGGTGAGGGTCACCAAGCTACTTATGGTGGTTAGCTATGTAAAGCAACTTAAAGAAACTTAGTAGTTTACTATATAGAGAAAGCTTCTAGTTCTAAAGTACGTGATGATGACAAATTTGATCATAATGGATGGAGTAATAATACTTTACTACATAGTGAGAATGAATCATAAAGGGTTTATAAGGATGCAAGAACATCAATGGAAGTAAACACTCCAAGTTTGACAAGAGCGGTGCTAGAAATTTCATAAGGAAACTAATTAATTTGTTGTTAAAATTGGAAAGTGAGTATTTTGAAAATTACCCAAGGTTTGATACTATGTTTTTCTTATCATAAAGAACATTGCAGTGAGGGAAAGAAATAACAGGCTTGGGTCAAGAAGTTAAGTGTAAAATGTCCAAAATTTGTGTTCCTCATTTAAAAATTAAATTTGACTTATAAAAAATATCAAAGTTTTAAAATTTTCTAATTTTGGAAACTTTCATGATTTATAATGCGAAAAGTGGCATATAAGATTAAAATAATAGGTGTTTTAAAATCGACGTCCTTGTAATGTAAAATAAACATCTTAGGACCAAAAGGTTCTGAAATGACATGGTCGAATTCGAGAAAATATATTTAGGCAAAGTGGGATACCTAAATGAGAAAATTGTCAAAATGTCAAAGATGATTAATACGCCCTTACGAAGCATACACTAATATTGAAATGGATATATAATGCTAATGGAATGAGTGGGAATGAATTCGGAGATACAGTTTCAAATAGTGAATCCGCACTAGCAACGACTGAAGTCTCAATCATATCCATAGGAGGAATATGTTGATTCACTTAAGTATACATGCTTTCGTTTAGGTATTCGGCCTTAGCAAGCTACTCATTGTCTCCGCATTATGTTGAATACTTTTGTGGTCAGTAAGAATAGTACATTTTTTTTAGTATAAGTAGTGCCTCTAGATTTTTAAGGGCGAATACCACCATTGCTAATTCTAGTTCGTGCACGGTATTGTTCTGCTCATGCACCTTTTATTGCCTTGATGTAGATGCAGCAATCTTTTCCTCCTACATCAATATGCAATCCAAGGATCGGTGTGAAGTGTCATAATACACTGTTATATTATCCATGCCCTATGGTAAAGTAAGGACTGACATGTTGCATAACCTATTTTTTAGCAATTGGAATGCATCTTCTTGTTGTTTTCCCCAAATAAACTTTCTATATTTTTGTCTCAATGCATTTAGTGGTTGGGCGATCTTAAGGAAGTATGAGGCATCTTGGGGTCGCTTGAACAATTCCTTAATTTAGGGAAGAGAGTATCAATTTTTGATCGTCAATTTGTTCAGTCCTTTATAATCGATGTACATTCGATTGATCAATCTTTCCTCTTTAACGGGTAGGGTTGGTGCACCCCTTCATGTAAAATTTGGACGGATGAACCCTTTTTTTAAGGGGTGACTGGAGTTGACCAGACAACTCTTATATTCAGAAGGGTGCTAAGCAGTATGACGCTTTAGTTACAGGTGTTGCCCTATAAATTAGGTCAATTCTGAACTCGACCTATCTAGGCACGAAAAGTCTAGGCAAATCCTTGGATTTATTTTTAGGTCGAACACGAGATATCTAACATGTTGCTTTTCAGGTCTACATGATGAGGATTAACAGGCTAGAAAAACAATTATCTAGATTGGTTGAGGTACATGACCTAAGTATTGTTATGCATATATTGGAAATGGGCATAGCGAGAAATAGAGTTAATGGTATTCTAAAAATTTCTCAAAAGAAGTATATCCCAAAAATTTCCTAAGGAAGTTCCTACAGATAGAAGCATGCTCAGACATACGCCTTTAAGAAGTCACTTAAGACATTCAACGAATCAATCTCTAAGTAGAGAGAGAACGACCAAGAAGGAGTGGCCAAGTCCCTTTACATATTATTAGTTGGAAACATAACATATACACAAATATGCGCTAGACCACAATTTCCCCCTACACTGGGAGTAGCGAGTCACTTTATGTATAATCCAGCGAGAGAACATTAGGATGGTGTCGATTAGCTACGATGTTACTTGAAGGTTATTTCTAAGGTTGTTTAGAATAACAGATCATAATGGGCGCACACGGTCTAAATATGGTTGTATAGGTGTCAAGCGAGGTTCGGATATATTCCCAAAATGGGATAAGAAGACTATTCCATGGTGGTACCTTCCATCATTATGTAGTTCTCTATAATGATGTTTGCGAGGTAATCTCCCCTCTGGGTCTCGAATGACGCCGTAATGGGTTGATTTCCCTCCATGTTACACTCTTTGAATCGGAACAATGTTGGAAGGGATCCGACCTTATGGGTTGGGGTAAAAGCTTAGGGAAATAAGAGATGTGTTTGTATGTCCTTTGAAAACCATTATTTATTTAGCTCCCGAAGCTCATGAGATGTTTTCATCTTATGCATTACATTATACTCCACGTATCTCAGGGGGTATCTAAATTAAGAATATACTTACTGTTATGCTAGCAGCACGCTACAAGACAACTGGAGTTACATCCTTATAGTTTCCAACGGCGACTAGTGATATAAATCGGCATGTCGGTCATGTATGTGGTGTAGGATGACGAAAATGTTGCCCTAAGTAGACTATAACACAACTAACTAGTGCGTGGTTTCCTGGGTAGGTTCCAGACTACCAATCTCCTCTCCGGACACTGATCCCATAGAGGGGTCATTTTCTATCTCAATATTGGATTAGTTAACTAATGCACATTCGATAATATTGTTGGATTAATGTCTAAGTCCATAACTATATTTGGTATGTACTTGACCCGACCCGGCATGGTCCATTTGGGTTGCACTTCACCGGCACAATTTATATGGATAGTCTTTTGAGAATAGTATATTTATGATTTATATTAATATATTATAAGTTCTAATATATTAATATGGAAT
Organism: Lactuca virosa; assembly: GCF_052849685.1. Classification (NCBI taxonomy): domain Eukaryota; kingdom Viridiplantae; phylum Streptophyta; class Magnoliopsida; order Asterales; family Asteraceae; genus Lactuca; species Lactuca virosa. Next base: position 175,364,719 of record NC_136430.1, read on the forward strand.
CATATTATTTAATTAGTATTGATCAAGAATTAATTTAGAATTAATTAAGTGATCAAAAAGAACTAATTAAATATGGACTCTTATATATATGGAATGGGCCAAGTTCATTTAGATTGGGCTAAGCTTTCATGGATGGTCCATGGAGCTTTTAACCCATGGATCCTATGTAAATGAAAGGTCATGGGTATTAGGGTTTACATGGATGTAACCCTAATCCTCCATAATATATAAAGGGGTCCTTGGCTCACAAAATTGGAACAAGTGTGTGAAATTAAGAATGGGCCGGTTTTAGTGTGCATACATATTCTCTTAAGTTCTTCCAAGGTGTTTTGGTGATTTGTGATTCCATTTGAGGCTTCCACACTATTGGGGCTAAGCTCTTAAAGCTTGAAGACATCAAGCTACATCAAAAGGTATGTCATCTAACTAGAACTTTGTAGTATAGGTGCTTCATAATATGCTAGTTAGGATGAAACCTTGGAATAGTTAATATTTCCATGTATAATAGAGAAAACATAGATCCAAGGTTTATAGGGTTGCATGTACACCATAGGAGTGTTAGAATGCTCAAAACCCAACAGTGGTATCAGAGCCTGGTTGTTTTCTGTTATATTGATACAAATGTTTTATTTTCAAGTTGGAAAAAAAGGAAAAAAAACATGACGTTTGTCAAATTTTAAGATAATTACTTGTTTTGTGAAAAACGAATTATTTGTAAAATTTGAATCATTTGTTATATGAGTTGAATTAGGTCAAATTTAGTAAAAGATAAAATGATATGATTATTTTATTAGTTTTAAAAGTTTGATCTAAATGTTTTAAGGAGTTACATATTCTGTCATAAAATTTTGGAGCTCAAAAGTTTTTTTTAAAGTTGTGATCTTAAGGTTTTTTGAAACTTCCATAAGTTATGGATATGAAAGTTTTTTTAAAAAAAAAAAATTTGATTCAAAGTTTTTATGGAGTAACAAACTTTGGTGTTAATGTTTTAAAGAATTCCATAACTTGTTCTTAAGTTATGGAACATGGAAAGTTTCATCATAAAACACCATTAATTCCATCAGTTATGGAATCTAAAGGTTTTCAAGAATTACAAAACTTGCGCTCAAGTTTTGGAATTTGAGAAAAGTTTTTTTTGAAAAAAAATTGAATTCTAAAACTCTTGGGTTTATAACTTAAACAATTAATTAAATGGTTTTAATTTTGAGTTTAATAATTGGAATTATGATGTTTTGTTGAATAGTTCAAAGTAACTCTTATGGACTTTATTAATAGTTAATTAAAGCGTTTAATTAAAAGAGTATTATTAATCCATAAATATATGGTTTGAGTTTAATTAAATTAAAAGTCTAGTTTAATTAATAGATTAAACCACCAAGTATTTTAAATGTCTAAAATACACCCTTATACTATTATAATATTAAAAGTTTAATATATTATATGTATAAGAGCAAGTCGTCTTACCATTAGTAGGCCTCATTCACGAAGCCGGTCTATAAGGAAAGTTCCTCATCGCCCAAGTTTCAATTGGACCGAAACTTGGAATCATGCAAGTTGAATAGTATGATGAATGAGAACTTTCAAGCATTGGAAAATCAAGACTAATTACTTGTTCACATGGATGTGTGAGTCAAGTGAAGGACTAAAGGGATCAAATACACATTCTTGTGCACTGGTCATGTCCACCACAAAGCTCGTTAAGACTATTTGATTTACTAAAGTTTAGTAAATATGGTTATACTTACAAGTTTAAATATAATTCTGAAACATTGGAAAAGTCTCAATGTATGGCAGAACGAATGGGAAGAATCAAATTAGGCAGAAAGATAAAAGTTTCTCAAATCTGAAAAGATGGGAGAGTACTTTAGTATCATGTTTGTGATCATCTTAATGATTTAGAAATCATATCACAATTAGTCCTCTAAAGGTCATCTTAGTGCATTCTTATGACTAAGAAGAGGAGTCATGAATTGTTAAAATGGTTAGATCAGGAAGATGAGTCATACTTCGTTCCAAAACAATTCTTAGAGTCATACTCCAAGATTGTAACTTGAGTGACATATCTTAAAGAAAGGTTTAAAACACTTGTCAAATGTAAGAGTAAAAGTGTCCTACTCTTGTACATTTGAAATTGGTAAGTTGTGATGTTTTGGATAAAACAAAGACCAACTAAGGCCAATTGTGTGAACTGTTTGTCTTGATAAAGAATCCGCACTATCTCTTGAATATTTGGCAAGATAGTCTTATATGTCAAGAGGATAGTGGGAGTCTTAAAGATCCTAAAAAGAATTTCAAGAACTAATCAAGAATAAAACCTGAGGTTCTTCACTAGCACACGACTTGAGGTTTATAACCTATCGTGTTGACATATTCTGTGCCCATTCCAGTTAAAGTTGGCTTTGCATAGGAGTTCTGAAAGTTCTCAATTGGTTGCATAACAACTTGGAAGCAATGGCAGGCCCTGTACTGCCAGGTGGCAAGAAGTTAAGATTGCATAAGTTCAGTCCATATGAGTTTGGATTTGTCATTATCCTTGTCTTGTGACTATGATTTTGACGATTCACATGGATAAGAACACATACACCATAAAATCTAAGGGTCATAAGGTTTCTCTCCGATTCATGAAAATGATGGTGAGGAAACACTTCCACCAAGTAGATTTGAAGCAGATGGCAAAAGGTCTAAACAATTGAGACTATGATTACGGCATCCCTTTTCATAGTTCTGAAATTGTTTAGACACACATGCATGCTATCTAAGGAAAGGTGTATGATTTTGATAAAGTTTTATCAAAGCATCTCGTATCAGAAATCTGAACTTTGGTAAGAAAGTCAATAAAGTATTGATTTCTAGAAGTCCAGCTGATTTCTGAGTACATGTCAAAGCTAGTGGGAGCATAAGTGTTATGCTAATAATCATCATGTTAGTGGGAGCATGATAATTATTGTTAGTGTTGCAAGTTAGCAATGTTAATTATAGAAAACAAAAGTTTCAATTCGTGAAGCTGCAGGGATTGAAAAAGTTGTTTTGCTATAATTAAGGGAGAGGATATACTTAATTTCAGTTCTAAAGGCTTAGATTGAGACCTTAATCATCTTTAGTCAAGAATATATATATATGAATTTCATGTTGGATTGGTTCAACTTAAGGAAATTCTATATATTGCGTTCTCAAAATTCGATTATGATTACGGCATCCCTCTTCATAGTCAAATTTTGAAAACATGGCAAATAAAAATATTGTAGCAAAAGACTGGTCTAGAATCATGTCTCTATGACTAAAATGATTAAGCAATTGTCGAGGACAATCTGAGATTTACCAAAGATTGGTTGCTCAGGGACAGTTGGAAGTATAGTGCTAATTTTGGAAGGACCATATTGACATATTCTGAAAAGAGCCATCTCTTATTCAGAAGTGATAGTCAAAATGAGAATATGGAGTTGTCTCCATAGGTGGAAGTTATCTGTGTAAGATTAGAAAACTTAATGCAAGAAGCATGTCCAAAGCAATGTACTTTGAATATGAGACTTAGTTTCCATGGAGTTGATCTCCATTGGAATACCTTATAATGACTATTGACAAGTCTTTGTGACTTTGTACATATTCATTACAGGAGGGTCAGTGCATATAAGTTTAAAATCTAAACAGATTTCGATAAATGATAGGAATTTGAAATTCTCACATTTTTCGATAAGGATTTGGGAGTCTGAAATTAGAATCATTGAAATTATGTTTAATTGGTTTATTTCACAAAGTAAGGATCATAGACAAACATAGAGTGCATACTTGGTGTATGGCAAAGCTATTGTTTAAGAAAAACATAGTGTACATGCTTGGAGCATGGGACAACTAGTGTTTTTAATTCAAGTATAAAGTTGATAAAACCGAAACAATGAATAATGAGTAATCAGTATGGTGATAAATAAAAGTGTTTATTTATATTCATAGGGTTTGATACCATATTTGATTCATTTATTCTTGTGTTTCACTTTGCATGTTTTGACTTCCAGAATAACTAAGTCGCTCTTCCTGAATGATTAAGTTATTCAAACCATCCACAGTCGGTCATATGTTGGAAGTAGATATGAATCAAGACTGTCATGGGTTGGTTTGTAGAGGTCCAAGTTGGTGGACAAAGTGGTGCTACAACACTCATGAGTGCTCATAAGTTCTGAGTATTGGATTCAACCCACGCTCATTTGGATCACTTCATGGATTTTATCACGAGTGATCATGAGACGATAATATCTTATATTCTTAAAACCTAGAGATATGAGTTGTTACTAGGAGTTGGTTATACATTGATTGCACGAAAACGCATTGGTAACTCGATGTTATAAAACGTGCCTTTGTGTATGATTCAACAAGTAGTAGAACAAGCCATATGAGTCGAAGTTTATCCATTCCTTTTACCTTCGGGATAAAAGCGATATCTGTGGGCCCCTCGATGATTTAGCGATGACACATGTGAGTGCTTGGCCAAGCCAGGACTGATTTGATTTGTTCAATCAGTCAGTCATCATAAATCGAAAATCGGGAAACAACAAATGGACAGAGAGAATGATTATAATCCATGTCTCAGTCCATATGATATCTAGAATGGAGAAATATATGATCCCTTATCTAATTGACAAGTCATTGACAAGGTCAGAGTTCGACAGGGGCTTTAAGAGCTACGATTGCCAGTTAGGTTTTGAAGTCATACTCAATAATAGTTTTAAAATTATCCAAGTGGGAGACTGTTGGATTAATGTCTAAGTCCATAACTATATTTGGTATGTACTTGACCCGACCCGGCATGGTCCATTTGGGTTGCACTTCACAGGCACAATTTATATGGATAGTCTTTTGAGAATAGTATATTTATGATTTATATTAATATATTATAAGTTCTAATATATTAATATGGAATCATATTATTTAATTAGTATTGATCAAGAATTAATTTAGAATTAATTAAGTGATCAAAAAGAACTAATTAAATATGGACTCTTATATATATGGAATGGGCCTAGTTCATTTAGGTTGGGCTAAGCTTTCATGGATGGTCCATGGAGCTTTTAACCCATGGATCCTATGTAAATGAAAGGTCATGGGTATTAGGGTTTACATGGATGTAACCCTAATCCTCCATAATATATAAAGGGGTCATTGGCTCACAAAATTGGAACAACTGTGTGAAAATAAGAGTGGGCCGATTTTAGTGTGCATACATATTCTCTCAAGTTCTTCCAAGGTGTTTTGGTGATTTGTGATTCCATTTGAGGCTTCCACACTATTGGGGCTAAGCTCTTAAAGCTTGAAGACATCAAGCTACATCAAAAGGTATGTCATCTAACTAGAACTTTGTAGTATAGGTGCTTCATAATATGCTAGTTAGGATGAAACCTTGGAATAGTTAATATTTGCATGTATAATAGAGAAAACATAGATCCAAGGTTTATAGGGTTGCATGTACACCATAGGAGTGTTAGAATGCTCAAAATCCAACAAATATATCCTCCTGCATCGCCCGATCAGGGAGCGCGAGACGTAGAGTTGGAGCTAACTAAATTGTACATAACGAATCCTATCATTTAGAATCATTTTAGCAGTCTAATGTAACTTCGTAGCTATGTGCGCCTAAGGGTTAATATTTTTATTTAGTGTCTAAGCAGATCCTGGGTTGTTCATACCACTTACTATAACCAAGTCCGGTCTTGCACTTGTTCTTCCTTATATATACATAAGTGATCAAGCTATGTCAAATTAAGGTACATTAGTGCACTACACGATTTAGTTACACTAGATGGCATGATTATTAACTCGTTGGTTATAGTCTAGGCTTTCCCAAAGGAAAGGCAAAACCGGCATTCGCTATAACCTTCGGGTCTGATACTAAATCTGTCATACCCCGTTAAAGCGGAAATACGAAGGGTGACATGTTAAGGTCTCATAACAGAAGGTAAATAGAGTACCAAAAATAATCCTTGAGCATTTAAGTTTACATCATATTCGAAATAGTATTGCATTTTAGTTCCATACTACGTAATAAAAATCATGACATCAAGCATAAATTATTGTGGCATCTTAAATTGGCTCATTGAGCGTCTCCTAAAAAGCATGCAAAAATGAGCGTCAACTATAAAATAGTTGGTGAGTTCACAGGTTCATAATGAAATATCGTTTCAAGAAAAAAAATTTGTTCAATGAAAAGTTCGAACTCATAAAAATAATTAATGCCAATGCATTCATGTTCACAACCAAGCCTAACGACCGTTCTTTCCCCGTCCGATCATGTCCATGGTTCTCATGATATGTGTTCACAGAAATATGCACTCGCGACTCTCAGCGAGTGGGGGTTATCTACCCCAAATAATGATATCCATAAGACCATGGGCTCGAATATGAGTTAATAGGTTGTATCGGTTCTCCATGGACGTAACATACAAAGTCCATAACATAGAGTTCATATAACAAAGTTCATTAAATAACATCGTTCCAAGTTCAATGAGTTCATAAAACATCGCTCAATAAGTTCATAAAACAAAGTTCAACACGTTCACAAAACAGAGTTCAACAAGTTCATAGAAAAGTATGGATAGTTCATAAACTAGTAGCATGCTTCCACCCCAAAACATGAAAACAATAAAAAGGGGGTTGTGAATACTATCTACGAAAAGTTTGTGTTTCGAGCTTAGCGGTTCGGTGTTGTCGAGATTGATTTCTACTAGTACCCTACGCAACAAATAGTTTCTAGTGAGATATAATTCACTAAACTCTTATCTAAGAACTACCTATCCAACTAGTGGTGTCGCAAGGTGCCTAAAGTTTGTTTGGTTAATTATTGGTAATATTGGATTCACGGTGCCTTGTGTTCAAAAATCCACAAAGGCATGAAAAGTAACTCCAAAAATTATAAAAAATTATTTTCTGGTTCTAACAGAGGGTATGAGTGGGTAGAAATTTTATAGTAATTTTTGAAGGTCATTTGCTATTTATTTGAAGTTTTAGCTTTAATAATATGAAAAATTGGAAATAAATAGTAAACAGTGGCTAAAATTTCCAAATTAATTTTTACAGGTTCTCATAAATTTCCCAAAGCTGTGAAAAATATTGTTTCATCCTTAAGTCATAAGACTTGGTTTTGTAAATCCATGATCCAATTAAATGAAAAATCTAAATAAAATATCAAACAGGTGCCAAATCATATAAAAATTTAGATGGCATCATTATGTTTTGAATACATAAGTGCTACAATTTTTCTGATTTTTCTCTTCTCTAAGTAATTATTTTATATTGTTGGCCATTAAATCATTATTTTTGTAGAAACATAAAGATCTTTTTTCTAGTACTTGGGGTTTTACAGAGCATCCCTTGCAAACATGAACTTTCATAAAACAAATTGGTTCAAAATTATTTTGAAGATAAATGGGGTATTCAACCCCAACCAGTTATGAAATGTAGCACTATATAGTGCATGAGTTCCAGATGTTGCTGTAAGTTCGAGAATTTGTGTAGAAACTTATATAAGGTTTTAGTTCATGAAAATTTACGTCTACAGAGATATATGTGTCAAGTTTATAAAATAATTTTCTCCGGATTTATGTTGGGGTCTAAGGCCTTTGATCATGTAATGTAAACCTAGTTATCATAGAAAAAGTGTTGATTGAGCAACTATTTTGTAAAAATGGTTGAAAATCGAAATATGAAAGTTTAACAGTGAGACCACTTGGTTTTGAAAGTTAACTCAAAGAAATACTTCTCGGAAAAAGAATCTCATGGTTTGGTCAAGTAATGAGTGAGATATGACCGTTCAAATTAAGGTAAAGAAATCTAGCAGATTGCATGTATGCTAGTGGGTTGGAAAAATGAACTTTAATAATTGTTTTTGAGAAAATCATTTAAAGATATCATGTTCTTTACATGTACTATTCATGTTTCTAGAGATAAAAGTGATTAAAACATAAAATATACACATGCACTCCAATACAAAGTCTTTGTTCTCAAGAACTCTTAAAATGAGTTTGATGTTCTTAACTTGAAAATCGATTTTGTGCTAATATCATGAACATGCAACCTTATTTTTACACATTAATGATGTCAAAACACATCCATGATGTTCTAAAAACATTTCAACCATAAGAAAACAATTTTTGAAGAAGATGGAGGTGTAAAATTGATTTTTGATGTTGTAAGAGCATGCATGGGTTAATCTTTGATCTTAACATTGATTTGATCATGGATTATCACCATTTTTAACACATGCAACATGTTATGGTGATAACCTACAAACATCAAGATGAAAGGAAAGTTCTAGCCTTTAAAGAGCACATAATCCAAGGATGAATAGAAAATAAGCTAAAACTTGCATTAAGATGAAGAGAATGATGGAGAGAGTGAAGTCTCTTACCTTGACTTACATTTTGAGGCTTCAAAAACACCCAAATATCTCATTATTTTCGTAGGTTGAAGGCTGATTTTTGGTAGAAAAAGTTGAGAAAAGTAGAGAGTGTTTTTAGAGAGAATAAAGAGAGAAAGTGAGAATGTTTCTCTCTGGATATGCTATCTCTCTCGTCATCTCTTTGGGGTTATCCTTCACGAAAGTAGGACACAAAACTCCAAAAATGTGAGCTAATATATGACTAATGAACCGGAAAAATCTCTCCGAAAGAAGTTACTTCTAACATCAGATTTTCTCTCTCTCAAGACATGCAAAATCTGACCTCGGGATTTTGCATAAAGAAGCAAGGTATAATAAAAGAGAGAGAGAGAGAGAGAGAGAGAGAGAGAGAGAGAGAGTGTGTGTGTGTGTGTGTGTGTGTGTGTGTGTTTGTGTGTGTGAGGGTTGTGTATGGCCGATTTTTTGGGGTGACGAGAGGCTTTATTATGATCTTGAATGCTGAAAATCTTTAATAATATTGCCTCTTAACCATTTTTATAAAATGATCTTTAATTTTTCTTAATATTCTATGTATTTTTATAAAATTCCAAGAGTTTATTTCTTGGTTTTATTCATGCATTTTGTTTTTAGAAATAAGTTTATAAACTTGAATTCTCTTTAATTAAATTATAGAAATGATAACATATGATTTGATTTTTATAAAATCAAATTTTATATGTCAAATTAATGAAAAAAAGGTTCACATATGAATGCAGGATTAGACAATCCTTGGATTATATGTTTGGTTCATAATTCAAATTATGAATTGTATTAAAATTGTCTTAATTTTGTAATTAAACGATATTATGATTTAATTTGTTTTCATTTGTTTAGAATACCTAAACTCGTTAAGCACTTGAAATGTCCCAATTGGGTAATTAGGGTATTTAACTTACCCTTTAGCTGTGATCTACCATATATGGTTTTGTGCTTAGTTTTAAGGTTGAAATTTGGCACTTTATAACCTAGTTGGTGTATTCACATATCAATGTGACTGCTTAGAAGAAGCTAAGTTACAACTAATTTTTCCGAGGGATCTATTATGTTGCGACCTAGTTCAACTTGTGACATCTAAAGCCAAGTTATGTACAGAATTGAAAATGATGAGGTTCTTGACGAGTACTAACATGAGTTTTGACGAATGTTACTAGATTCGGAAAGATTCTAAGCGAACATGTTTGGAGAACAAATATCAAAGCTTGCAGTTTCTTCTACATTCTCGATGCTTGATGTTTATCTTACTACAACTATATATTTGATAGATGCTTGCTTTAAAACTTAGCATGAACCAATCTTGGATTTGGTACTACGACTTCCTACAAATGCTACACGTGCTTCACATGTGTCACAAGGGGGAGATAGGGGTGGTACATCGAAGTTGGGAGGTGAATATAAAGGAAAAGGTGTTGGGAAGGTATTCTCTAAGATAATTCCAATTTCAATTCCAACCAAACCTGTACAAATGATGGAAACGACTGTAACTTCGAGTTTAGTTGTGACTCCAATTGTTGAAATTGATATTTCTAAGGTATAGTTGAAAAAAGGCTTAATCATCAACGAAGGAGATTGTTCTTCGATAGTCACAACTACAACAAGTAAAGATAAAGGAAAGTGTGTTGAGCCGTTTGATGAGGACATGAAAAGATTCAAAGAACTGGGGATAGAGAAGCTAAAATAGTTAAACAGCTTCTTGAGGAAAATAGAGAATGATCCACCAGGAATGAACAAGGGAGAAGTGAACAAGACATGAAACTATGAGACCATTGAGTCTTTAGTGTTTGGAGAGGCATATGTGTTTGAAAATAGGACAATTGAGAGTTATGCAATAGAGAATTCACTAGTACAACATCTTGACTTTCCTTTCAATCCTATGGTGTTTACTTTTGCTCGGTTTAAGCTCAATAATAATTTTCCTGAGTACCAATCCCTCAATTATGTCAAGATGATATTTCATGCAGTTCTTAGGAAGAAAGAAGAGGAGACTTGGTCAATAAAGACGATAGTAAAGTTGATTTCAATAAACAAGGATGTTTTTTAGAATATCTTGCAAAACTATCGATGCAAGGTTATTAGAGTAGATCAAAGTGTTTGTTAGTTCAGCAGTGCTGACTTTCCTTTGATTAATCTTAATTATCTGATTAACATGGGATATATTTTTAAAAACATAGAAAATTTGCAAGTGATTGATAAAAGACCTTATGTTTTGGGATATGCTTATGTGAAGAATTATATAAATTGCTATCTTTAATATCTTGGTTTATCTCATTTCGAGATTGCCAAAGAATATAACAAACCTGGGAAGAACCCAAAGTCAACAATTAATGGTGTGGATTTGGAACAATATGATGAGGAGGAGATCATTTTGAAGCCATTGGGAGTAGTGTTTGAAGGAAAGAGGGTGAAGGGGAAGCAGATGAAGCATTTATTTTATACTAATGTAAAAGATATGTATTCTATAGCTAATTCGACCAACATGTTGCTCACAATAGAAAAGTGGAAGAAGAATTCAGATGCTGATAGGCACAAAATAAGAAAGGTTGTTTGTTGGTATACCAAAATAAGAAAGACGTTGATGGCAGCGGTGAAGACACCACCAATTGTTTGAAGAATTAAATACTCTTCACAAAGGGAGAGAATGTAGAGGACAAAATTTTATGAACATATTCATTATCGACGTCTTATGGTCTTAATATCAAAGAATGACTTGTAGTCTATATCGAAGGTTTCTCACCTTCGATATGTATATATATATATATATATATATATATATATATATATATATATATATATATATATATATATATATATCTGTGTGTGTGTGTGTATTTTAGAGAGCACATGTATTAAAACACTTTGAATGTCAAAGTCTCTTTATATTTTTTGTGTATGTTGAGGGTACTACATATAATACTGTAGTATAGGTTAAGAGTAGTGCTTTTCAAGAGAATTTCTTGTACTCTTGTAAGTTATCTACCTTCCATACAATTAAGAGCTTAACAAGATGTTATTTACATATCATGTTCATTTCTTTTTAGAAATCATAACTTGATTGAACTCTTGACGCATTAGGAAGGAAGAGAAACATAGTTGGTTGAAAATTTTATATTGTAAAAACCAAATCTCTTTTAAAGCTTTACATGAAATGAAGGTGAGATGCATGGATCTTCAAGTTGTGAAATATATTTGGGGTAACTTACATTTTGATTATACTAACTGATCTTCGAGAGGTCTTTTGGGAGGTATTCTGTGTATTTGGGATAAGACATATCTTTTTAAAAATTATTAGTTTTCTAATGATCATTTGGTTATTTTGGAGGGTGTTTGGCTTTATATGAACACTCATATTCTTATTGTGTCGATTTATGCTCCATAAGATGTTGCTATAAATAAAATATATTTAGGATCAACTTCTTGGCATAAGTGGTAGCTGGTATACAAATATTTAGACTTCTCACCTCCTTCAATAACACACTTAATTCTTGGAATATTCATCGTCTTTTTATTTATTTATTTAATTTTTGCAGATTCTGTTATCAATCATTCCTGTTTTTTTTAACACATCCAGATAATATGCATCATATATATGCACAACATACAAACATTCAATATATATTATCAACACACATTGTTCAAATTCAAGTATAATATTAAATACCAATATAGTAATAACACAAAAAATCAACCGTCATCATCATATTCTCCTCCACCTCCTCCTCCTCCTCCTTCTCTCCCTTTGGCCTCGACGGTTTGTTGAGATGGTATTCCATGTGAGGTACTTCCAAGAAAAATTTAGGAATTGGTGGTGGTTGGAAGGTAGGAATACTTGCTTCGAACGATTCATTATATTGTTGCATTTGTTGGCTATATGCATCAAATTGGGATTGAGATATGGATTGAGATTGTGAATATTTGAATGACCGTTGATTTGGAACTAGACCTATGTTGGTGGTTGGTTTCCTTCCCACTCTGCGAGTATGCCCGCGTCTTGTCCTGAGGGCACGAGCAAGACATTCTTTCTCATTTACAACTCCACCCTCCCCGACATTTGTTTGCATTTCCTCATACTCTTCTTGAATCTTCTCCTAAAATAAAGATAACAATAAAAATAAAATAATTAAAAGAAACAACTAAATTGAAACATTATAATAATAATAATAATAATAATAATAATAATAATAATAATAATAATAATAATAATAATATACCTTAAAAAACAATAGATATTAATAAATAACATAAACAACATATTAACTTCGTTTATCTCCAACCCTCAATACGGCGTGACTGTAACCCTTGTTATACCTATAATAAGCCAAAAACAATAAATATATTTATATAAGTGTTCATAAGAATTATATATAATACAAGTATATTTTATTACGTCTAACCAACATCTTTGAGCATATGACCTAGAACCATAAGCATGCAGAAGTTTTGCCCTTGTACTTTTAAATTTAAAATATTCAACTTTCAAATTTTTTTCTTATTAATACATTTTTCTTTGAAAAATATACCCAATGGTAGCATTGTACTTCCAAAAAATGCAATGCTCTAAAATCAATATTAGTATGTTGCTATATTTAGATAGATTTCTAAATATTCATGTAACATCCCGATTATGAGGTACTTCTAAATTGGCCCTATAATTGAATTATATTGCATTTTGGTCCCTAAGTGTAAGATTGAGTGCAAAAGGGCCCATAGTGGCAATTTGGCAAATGTTTGAACTGCAGGAGTACGTTGTGTGTATGAGTGTATGCTAAGTGTACTAAGGCGCGCCTTAGTATGTGGAGCGTACACTTCGTATGCAGGGTGTGCATGGAATGCATGAAAACCCTAATTTTAGGGTTTTGGCTCATATTTAAGCAACTTTATGGACTCAAATCCTCTTCTTACCGAGCCCCCTTCTGTGTTATCAACCCTCAAACAACCCTAGATCAAGAGAGAGCAAATTTCGAGTCTTTAAGAGAGTTTTGGAGTGGTTTCGAAAAGAGAAGAAGGTGGTGAGAAGATCTTGGAGTTGAGAGCACTTTGGATCTGGATTTCTTCTTGGTTTGCAACATCTTGAAGGTATAAGCTTGCATCTTTTCCACTCCATCTTGTATATCTAGGGTTTTGCTCCTTTAAGTCACTTTTTGGTCCCAAAATGATGATTCATGAATATAGCATGTTCTTGACCCATTAAGCTGTCCTTTCAGACCCTTGGAAGGGTCTTGAGTCATAAAAATGGGTTCCAAATGGTTGGTTTTTCTCCATGCATCATTTAAAAAGTATTAATGGATTAAGAAGTTGATTTAAGCACTTAATGGACATTCAAGGTCATAAAGTTGGAAACTTTATGACTCTTGAGAGTATTTTAGCCTTGGATCTGAAAATGGAAGTGAGTACTTAAGACCTTAAGCACTTATTGGGTTTTGGGACTTCTGGGAGTACGCCCTGTATACTTTGAGTACGCCCAACGTATGAGGTCAACCACCCCGATGGTGGTCAACATGCGAGTACGCCTAGCGTACATAAGTAGTACGCCCCGCATACTCACTCTGAGTTGACTCAGCTGGTTTAACTCAGTTGACTTAGTTGAATTGACTAGTTTGACTTTGACTTTGACCAAGTTTGACCTTAAGGGTATTTTAATTATTTCGGGATTTTGATTGAGAATGGTCATTTGGTTGGAATAGGTGACTGTTATAGCTGAGATTCGGAGTCGAGACCTCATCAACGTTTTTCTATAGTTTGAGTCAGTAAGTAGACCCCAAATTACCACATTGTTATTTGATATTGTGATATATTAGAAAAACATGCTAGTGATAGGCTAGGGATCTTCAGGAATTGCATGATAGAATTGCCTAATTATATGATGCCTGATAGCCTAGGGTTATTCCTTATATGAAATTGACATCATTACTGTAGTTGCTTTGTGTATGCATCATGGTTGTACATAACTAAGATTCTATAGCATGAGAATGTTCGATTTGGCTTTATTTCATGTTCCTTGTTTAGTTGTGGGCTTAAGGTTAGGTTGAATATTCGACTGTCTATAGGATCCAGTTATATGTGTGACTAGCATACACGAGTGATGCAGGGTTGGTGGATGTTTCATGGATGATTTGTATGGGGTCAGCTAGTTTCGTAATGTTTAGCCTTCCCCTAGGATGTGAGGATAGAATATATTCTTATGCTAGTATGTTTGTTAATGTCATTGTAATGTTCCTCTGAGAAAAATATGGGTAGGTTTGGAAGGTAGTATGGGCCCGTACTATTGGAAGCACAGGACCCGTACGCATATCAGGGAAGTCACAACCCCTAGGGTTTTGTTGGGAGTTGGTTCTGATAGTATGATATGCGTTTTATCTAATATCTCCCTAGTTTATTTTCAGTATGGTGATGATGAGACGATTTGAGGTAGGATCAGAATCAGGATCGGGAGCTGGTGGCCAGGATAGGCCAGCTTTGACTAAGGAGCAGGTTAGGGAGATCATGCAGGAGGAGGTTGTTTCCCTCTTCCGGGCGCAGTTACCAGAGATTGTTGGGAGTATTAAGACTACTATGGTAGAGTACTTTGACGAGCATTACGCTGCACTTTCAGAGGCTGCTTTTCTATAACCACTGCAAATGTTGCTGCTGCCGGGATTGTTGCTGGGAGAGCGTTCCAGTATTGACTTCGATAATACGAAGACCCCGACATCTGATGGAGTTCAGGATCCGATCATAGACATGAGGTGGTTGTCTGAAATTAATGTATGTTTCTTCACTTGCTCTTACCCAGCTGACCAGAAGGTCAACTGCGCTCTTAACCTTCTGTGGTCCGGAGCGAAGGATTGGTGGAGACCTTTTATTAGCTTGTTTCTCCTCAATAGATGATTGCAGTGACTTGGGAGCAGTTCTTGGAGATGTTCTGTTCTAGATATGTCCCGCTAGTGGAGCATGAGAGGTTGGCCCAGGATTACTTGGATTTGAGACAGGGGGCTGAGTCGGTGATGGAGATCACCAAGATGTTCACGGAGAGGGCACCGGGGTTGGTTTAGGTTTCTTTTTGGAAGCCAGGGATCGACAGTATATTCAACACGGGTGTACAGGTTATCCATATTATGTGGTTGATACCCGGGTTGGGGAGCAGACTTCAGTTATAGCTGTTCCTGTTGTCAGGGAGTTCACTGATGTTTTTCCGGAGGAGTTACCCGATATGCCTCCCAAGAGGCAGGTTGAGTTTAGGATAGAAATAGTGCCAGGTGCGGCTCTGATTTTGAAGGCGCCATGCCGCTTGGCACCTCTTGAGATGCAGGATTTGTCCTCTCAGCTTCAGGAGCTGTTACACAAGCAGTTCATCATACCAAATAGTTCTCTGTGGGGGGTGTCGATACCGTTCATCAAGAAGAAGGCTGATTCACACCGGATGTGCATTGATTTCCAGGAGTTGAACAAGTTAATGGTGAAGAACCGTTATCCCCTTCCGCAGATTGATGATCTAGTTGATCAGTTGCAGGGTACGTCTTGGTTCTCCAAGATCGATCTGAGGTCTGGGTATCATTAGGTGAGAGTGAGAAAGGAGGACGTGGAGAATACCATGTTCCAGGCTTGTTATGGGAATTACGACTTCGTGGTGATGCCATTTGGGCTCACCAATCCGCTTGTTGTATTTATGGATTTGATGAATCGGGAATGCAGGACGACGCTCGATCGATCTGTCATTGTGTTTATGGATGATATCTTGGTGTATTCCAAGACCAGAGAGTAGCATGAAGAGCATCTTCGAGAGCTTTTGGGGGTTTTAATACGGGAACGACTTTATGCCAAGTTCTCGAAGTGCGAGTTTTGGTTACAAGAAGTCCAGTTCCTTGGGCACCAGGATGGGATTTTGGTCGATCCGGCCAAAATCGAGGCCATGATGCAGTGGGAGGTTCCGAAATCTCCCTCTAAAATCAAGAGTTTCTTGGGTTTAGCGGGGTACTATTGGAGAATTATTCAGAACTTCTCCAAGATTGCGGTACCCCTCAATCGTCTGACGAGGAAGGGGTAGATTTCCGATGGGTCCCTGAGTAGCAGTCGGCGTTCGAGACACTTCGACAGAGGTTATGTGAGAGTCTAGTATTCACCCTCCAGGAGGGATTTAAGGATTTTGTGGTATTTTGTGATGCATCTATCACCTCTTTGGGGGCGATCCTTATGCAGAAAGGATGAGTGATCACTTACGCTTCACGACAGCTAAAGTCGCATGAGACATGATATCCCATGCATGACCTGGACTTGAGGGCAGTGGTGTTTGCCCTCAAGATTTGGAGACATTATCTATATGGGGTCCGTTGTACGGTCTACACGTTTCACAAGAGTTTGAGATATCTTTTGGATCAGTTAACCTGAACATGAGGCAGCACAGGTGGCTGGATGTGGTTAAGGATTATGACTGCGAGATCCTTTACCATCTGGGTAAAGCGAATGTGGTGAGCAATGCTTTGAGCCGCAAGTCGGTTGGGTCTTCGGTTGGGGAGATGTGTATGAGTATATCTGTTGATTCTTCGCTTTTGGGATTGGTCAGAGAGGCTAAGGAAGAGGGAGTTCGGAAAGAGAACTGGAAACAGGAAACAATCATGGGTGAGATTGACAGATTTGTCACGGATTGTTGAGGGTTATTGACCAGGTGTGGTCGGGTTTGGGTTCTAGTTTCAGGCGGGATCAAACAAAAAATGTTATAGGAGGCTCATAAGTCTAGATTTTCTATACACCCCAGAGCCACCAAGATGTATCAGGATTTGGGATTGAGCTACTGGTGCTCGTATATGAAAAGGGAGATAGCCTGGTATGTCGAGAGGTGCTTGACCTGGAAGATGGTCAATGCCAAGCATCAGAGGCCGCATGGCAAGCTATAGCCTCTATAGGTTCCCATGTGGAAATAGGAGCAAATCACCATGGATTTCATCACCAAGTTTCCGAAGACAGCAAATGGTTTTGATGCTATATGGGTCATCGTGGATCAATTGACCAAGCGTGCCCACTTTTTGGCCATCCAGGAGAGCTCTTCGGCCGAAAAGTTGGCCAAAGTGTATGTCCGGGAGATTGTTGCTCATCATGGGGTTCCAGTATCTATTGTTTCCGAAAGAGATATTCGATTTACTTCCCATTTTTGGCAGAAGTTCCACGAGGAACTAGGCACGAGGTTGCATTTCAACACTGCATAGAATCCGCAGACTGATGTTTAGAGTCATCACACTATACAGACCATGGAGGATATTTTGCGGGCCTGTATTATTCATTTTGGTGGGATTTGGGATTCCTACCTACCTCTTGCGGAGTTTTCCTACAACAACATTTATCACTCCAGCATTGGTGCTCCACCATTTGAGCTCTTGTATGTTCGGAGAAGTCGCACCCCGTTTTGTTGGGGAGAGGTTTGTCATAGGGCTATGGGAGGGACCAAAGTAGTCCTTCAAACCATGGAACTTATTTAGCAGATGAGGAAGAGACTGTAGACCGCTTAGAGTCGGCATAAGAGCTATGCCAACCGGCACCGATCTGAGTTGGAGTTTCAGGTTGCTCCTGAAGGTCTCGCCCTCGAAGCGTGTGATACGCTTCAGGAAGTGTTAGGGTCGAATTTTGTTGTAATATGTCGAAGTATGTTTTACCCTTCATATGTTTTCTTAAGTTTATTTACTGAGGTGTATTTTGTACGAAGCTTATTTGTCAATGACTTAGTATTTTTTGTATGCTTTCACTGTTCCTATAAATATGGAACTTTACTAGAGTTAGATAAGAGTCCTTTACAGAACCTGTCTATTTTCTCTGTAAAAGTTGAAAGCGTAAATGAGCAGAAACCATATCTTATTTACATCGTTTGTTCAATCTGCATTCGTTTAACTCTGATTTTGATTAATACTTGATTCTACGATTCATCAATTGGTATCAGAGCAGGAATCATGATTTGAGATCTAATTTTCATTCTGTTTCAAATGGTTTTTGAATCAAAATTCTGGTTCAAAAAGTTCCGCATCTTTTGACGTGAAAAAGTTTTCTAGATCTTGAGTTGTGATTCGATTCTGCAACAGATTTGTTGAATCGAGTATTTTACTTTGTTTTTCTGTTCAATTCAGCAATTTGCTTTCAAATTCTCTTTGATTTCTCATAAATTCTCAAAAATTTTCTTCCGTACATCAATGGCGAACTTCAATCTTAACTCGATGACTTCATACTCTCATCTGTTAGGATCTTCAACTAAGATACCTATCCTCATTCCTGAATACTATGATCAATGGTCTGATCGTATGCAGGATTACTTGAATGGAATCGATGAAGAGCTTTGGACTTGCATCTCAGGGAATGTTACTCTTCCAACGAACCTTCAACCAATTGGATCTTCATCCAGTACTACGAGTGTGGAAAATCAAAATGATCGTATGAAGAAACTTGAAAAACGATGCATAAGGGAGTTGCGTGGTGCATTGCCTTCGGTGGTGTATAACTATGTCAGAAGTTGTACAACCGCAAAGGAAATCTGGAATAATCTCAAAGAAAAGTTTCAAGGCAGCGAGAAGACGAAAATCAATTCAGTTAAGCAATGTTTGATTGAATTGAAGGATTTCAAGCAAAAAGATGGTGAAACGATTGAAAGTTACTATGATAGGCTGAATGAGCTGATATACAAATGCAATCGTTATGGAATCACAAGGTCTGCCATGGAATTCAATCTCACCTTTGTTATGGGACTCCGTAAAGAATGGAGAAGCATTAGCATGATGGTGACAAATCAACAAATTTTTGACACATCTTCTTTGAATGATTTGTATAATCAAATGAAAACTCACGAAAGTGAAGTGAATGAAATGGAAGAAGAGTCGAAGCTCAGTCTGGGAGGTCCATTAGCACTTGTCTCAAAAGTGACTGAAAAGGAAACTGTCGAAAAAGATGATTCTGATGATGTAGAGGGGTTTATAATGAATTCGGATGATGAGGCGATTGCTTTTTACTCTAACAACCGAGTCAAAAAGTTTTTCAAGAAACCGTTTAATTCGAAGGTAAAGCAAAGTGAAGGAAAAGGAAGTTTCGTGAACAAAGCTGCAGGAGCAGAGAAGAAGAAGTATGAGAAGAATGATGCGAAGGGTGCTGAGGAAAAGAAAGAGAAGAAATTGAAAGTAGATTCTGGTATGGATTGTCACTATTGCAATGGAGCCAATCATTTAGCGAATGATTGTATGCTTCGAAAGAAAGATGAGAAGAAGAATAGAGTGAAGGATGAGGCATATTATGTGGAGAGGTTGGAAGAAGTACGTACGAAGGCGAAAAATCTGTCTTTGGTGGCTCAAGGTGAACAGGAGAATGATGGCACATATCAAATCTGGTCTTCGGGCTCCGATGATGAGGAAATGCGTAATCCTACGCATGGGGCAATGTATGCAAAGCTGGAGGAAGATTCAGACGAAGAGGTCAAGGGCCGTTGCTTTGTGTCAAAATCTGCTAATAAGTCTCCAATGACAACAAAGGTACGTAACATTCTTCAATCTTTCAATATTCCTTTGAGTGCATATGATTTTGAAATTGTTGCTTTTGACGATACTGTTGCTTATTTCAATAATTTGGTTGTTTCTGCTAGTAATGAAGCTAAGAAATTAAGCAATCAGTTGTTAGAGACACAGAAGAAGTTAGATTCGAAAGTGGTCAAGATAGAATGTTTAGAATTGCAAATAACAAACATTATGTGTGATCGTGATTCGTTATCTAGTGATGTAAAACTTTTGTTAGCTCAACGAAATATCTACTGCAATTCTGCTAAACGTCTATATGCGAAATTAACTGCATTGCATCATTCGTGTGATATTAGCAAGGAACAACATAGGAAATTATTACCTTTTCTAGCATACGAAAGAGCGAAGGTAGATAATATTTCATATGATTGTGAGAAAAACATTGCTGAGTTTGACAAAATTCCTGATGATAGATATGCTTATGGAATTGTCAAAATTGATGAATGTCTTGATACAAATGAATTGGTTAACATTGTGAATGATACTTTGACAAAATCAGAACAAATCAAAATTTTGAAAAAGACTGACAATTCGACATCTGATTCTCAATCTAATTTTGCCGATATTGAAGATAACTCTGATAATATTAGCGAAATTAGTGATATTGAGGATGTTGATTGTTCTCAGTTGTCTGTCATTAATGTTGCATCAAAATCTAAAGGAAAAGAAAAACTTAAGGATTTGGAAGTTAAGATTGACACTGACAAACCTTCAACTTCAAAAGATTGTGATTCTGAGTTTGTGGATATCCGAGATAGTCAAACGGATAGCAGTGATGATGAAAATGATGATGACGAATCGGACAAAAAGGTCTCTTCAAACAAAGATTTGATAGAAAAAGAAATTTCTCGTGTTATTGTTAATCAAGTATTTGGAGACACTGAAAATTTCGAAAAAGCGTTGTCTGAAAAAGGAGTCCATTATTTGGAAACAAATCAAGTGGTGTATCCTAATTTCAAGTGTACTGATGATGTTGTCTTTCCAAATCAAGTGTTTGTTACAACTGGAAATGTTGAAAACATTAAACCAGAATTCACCAAAATGGTCGAAGATGACAACAAGAAGACAACGAATGAAGGATTCTTTTCGAATCAAAGCACAGTCGAAAATACCTTAACAAAGAATTCGTATGTTTTTCAAAGACAAAAACCACAACGCAAATGGGTTGAAAAATCAAAAAATGTGAAAGAAGTTCCAAAAGAAGTTGTTGTGGAAAAAGATACTATTGTCAAATTAAATACCAAAGAATTTAAAGAACAAATTGACAAGTTGTCAAAAGAAAATGCAATTTCAAAAAGACAAGCTCGAAAAACGGTTTTTTGGCAAACAATGGAACTTCGAAAACAACAAAATGGATTAAATTTGAAAACAACTGAAAACAAAAAGACTAAATCTGTTGAAAACAAGTCTTCTCATTCAGAAATTTATTCAGATCTTAAGCAAAATCCCGCTCAAACAAATAAATCTAAATCTGAATTTCAACCAAAAACAAATTTTTCGAAAGTTTCAAACTCATCATTTTCAAGAGATAACAAAAATACATCAAAGAATGTTCAAAATCAATCATCACATCAACGATTTTCTTCTAATCAACAAACAAGGTTTTCTCAAAATCAAAAATCTCCAAATCGATTTTCTCAAAATCGAAGTGTTGGCAACAATGATGGAAGTCGATATGCTATGGCATTTCGACCTAAATCAAATGTTGATTTCTTTCCACAAAAACTGAATTTTCCAAATCCTACAGGAAAACAAAATTTAAAAGTTTCGTACACAAAAGGGTTGTCTCGTGACAAAAACATCGATCATTGGCTTGAAGGAAAAGGTTGAAAATATCACTCAAAGAAATATTCTCAACAACAAATTCACAAAGCTTATGAGAATTATGTGAATTCTTCGTCAACTGAAAGCTCATCATCAAAAGATTTGAATGTTTCGGTTAAAACTTGGCAACCGGTTTCGAAAGACAAGCTTGATCATACTCAATCTAAAAAGACGAAGGCACGTGTCAGTGACAATCGCAAACTAACTAAAACTTATGTTTCTGTTTCTTTAAATAATGATGTGGACTTAATTGATAGTCTCAAAACTAAAGTTTGTGATTCGGTTAAAAGTTCTTCATTTCATTCAGTGTTTAAAACTAATTTCCAAGGAACCAAACAGCCTTGGGTACCTAAACTCTTTCATTGATCGCAGGTATTATGTGACGAGCAATATGATGAAAAATGGTATATTGATAGTGGTTGCTCACGTCACATGACAAGACGAAAGGAAAACCTGCGAGATTTTCGTAGTTTGCAGAATGCATGAGTTGTGAAGTTTGGCAATAATCACAAATGTCAAGTGAAAGGCTATGGTAAAGTCACGAATGGAAAATTCACTGTTAATCGTGTTGCTTATGTCGAAGGTCTTCAACATAACTTGATAAGTGCTTCCCAACTTGTTGTGGGCACTGGCAATCAAGTGGTGTTTAACGAAGAACGTAGCATCATTTCAAATGTTGAAACTAACGAAGTCTTGCTCAAATCCAAACGACATGGTGACATGTTTACTCTTGATATCAAACCAATCATCGACAAACCCTCAGTGTGTTTACTTTCGAAAGCTTCCTCTGACATCAGCTGGTTATGGCATCGATGTTTATCGCATTTAAACTTTCGAAACTTAAATAAATTGGTTGTTGATGATCTTGTTCGTGGTTTACCTGCACTAAAATTTGACAATTATACATTGTGTGCAGCTTGTGAACAAGGGAAACAACACAGGAAAGGCCATCCAATTGTGATATATTCGAAAATTGTCGAACCGTTGGAACTTCTACACATTGACCTTTGTGGACCATCGACTGTTGAAACTCTCAACAAGAAACGGTACATTTTGGTTATTGTTGATGATTTTTCACGATTCACTTGGGTATACTTTCTCAGGTTAAAATCTGAAGTTGCTCAAACAATGATCGAGTTTATTAAGAAGATTGAGATGAGTCTGAAGAAAAATGTTCGAAAGATCAAAAGTGATAATGGATCTGAGTTTAAGAACAATGTGTTGGATTCATACTTAACAGAAAAAGGAATTTCGCATAATTTCTTTTCGCCTTATACACCGCAGCAAAATGGTGTGGTTGAAAGACGAAATAGGTCACTTTGTGACGCAGCAAGAACTATGTTGACATATGCGAATCTTCCTCAATATCTATGGGCTGAAGCAGTTTCTACATCTTGTTTCACTCAAAATCGATCTTTCATTCATCGTCGATTCAATATCACTCCGTATGAAATTATCAATAATCGGAAACCTAATGTCAAATTCCTTCATGTTTTTAGTTGCGGGTGTTTTATCATGAATCTTAAAGATAACCTTTCAAAATTTCAAGCTAAATCTGACGAAGGCATATTTTTGGGATATTCGCACAATTCGGTTGCATACAGAGTGTTAAATAAGCGAACAAGAAAAATAGAAGAAACTTTCAATCTTACTTTCGACGATTATTATGTCAAACAAGTTGAAAAGCAATTTGAACAAAATCCAATTATTAATGAATCATCTGATGAAACTGAAGAATCAAATTCATCTGATTTTGATTATGATTTAATTTTTAGTATTCCTGACAGGGCTGTGGATGCTGAAGCTCATGCCAATGATAATCATCACTCTGAATCTTCGAAGCATAATGATGACTTGGAAATTCCTCAAAACATCGTAGATGTTAATTCAACAATGAATTCTCTTGGACTTGGCGAAAGTATGCTTGATAATCCAATCGAAGGAGAGCACTTGGATTCGAATACTCTAGTTGAGGGGGAGCATTCTTTCGAGGGGGAGAATGGGAAAATGGATGATGTTGTTGAGGGGGAGCATCTAGTTGAGGGGGAGCATCAAAATGATAATAGTGTTGAGGAGGAAAATGATACAATAAATTTTAATCCAAATGATGATTTTCATGATCTAAATGATAATGTTTCTGTTGTAGGATCTGAAAATGAAGAGATTTACGTAGATGCACCTTTGGAATTTGATCCGGCTTATGCACTATTAGAGAAATGGACAAAGACTCATCCAATAGATCAAGTCATTGGAAATCCTTAAGATGGAGTATTAACAAGGGCTCAGATACGTGCGAAGAATGAGGTATTAAATACTCATCAAGAATTTTGCATGTTCAATGTTTTCATATCTAAAATTGAACCAAAGACAGTTAAGATGGCAATGGAACACTCGGATTGGGTTGTTGCAATGCAATCAAAACTGGCTGAATTTGAAAGAAACAAGGTTTAGAGATTAATTCCTAAACCTGAAAATGTTTCGATTGCCGGGTTAAAATGGATTTTCAAAAACAAAACCGACAAAGATGGAAATATTGTACGAAATAAAGCACGTTTAGTTGTAAAAGGATATTTGCAACAAGAAGGAATTGATTATGAAGAAACCTTTGCCCCTGTTGCGAGACTCGAGGCTGTTCGAATATTCTTAGCATATGCAGCTCATAAGGATTTTGATGTCTATCAAATGGATGTGAAATGTGCCTTTCTCAATGGAGAACTCGAAGAAACTGTTTACGTAGAACAACCTCCAGGTTTTGTAAATGAAATGCATCCTGATCATGTATATATTTTAGATAAAGCTGTATATGGGTTAAAACAAGCACCAAGAGCATGGTATGCAACTCTTACCAGTTTCTTAAAACAGTCGAAATTTAAGCAAGGATCAGTTGACCCCACATTATTTCGAAAGAAAGTTGGATGTCATCTGATGCTTGTGCAAATTTATGTTGACGATATTATTTTTGGCTCTACTGACCCTGCTTTGTCTAGAGAATTCGAGAACTTGATGAAAAGCCAATTCGAAATGAGCATGATAGGTAAACTCAATAATTTTCTTGGCTTAAACATATCTCAAAACAGAGAAGGCATATTCATCAATCAAGAGAAATATACAAGGAATTTGCTCGAAAAGTTTGGAATGACAAATAGCACGAAGTTAAGAGTACCAATGGCTGTTGGCACAAGGCTAACACCTTCGTTAGAATCACCTGCGGTTGATGTTACTTTATACAGAAGCATGATAGGTTCATTACTTTATCTTACTGCAAGTAGACCTGATATCATGTTTTCTGTATGTAATTATGCTAGGTATCAAGCAAATCCTCGAGAACCACATTTAACAGCTGTGAAGAATATCTTTCGTTATCTCAAGGGAACAATTTTGTTAGGATTGTGGTATCCTTCGAAAACAAGATTTTTCATTCAGGCATTTTAAGATGCAGATCTAGGAGGGTGTACATGGGATCGAAAAAGTACAAGTGGTGGTTGTCAAATTTTGGATGGAAAGTTGGTTAGTTGGCAGTCGAAGAAGCAAACGTGTGTTTCGATTTCTACTGCTGAAGCCGAATATGTAGCAGCTGCTGCTTGTACATCACAAAATATTTGGATTCAAAGTCAGTTGAGGGATTATGCAGTGAATATGAAAAAGATTCCATTGTACTGTGATTCTCAAAGTGGTATACGCATTTGTCATAATCCAGTACAACATTCGAAAACTAAACATATAGCACTTCGTTATCACTTTATCAAAGATCATGTGGAAGATGGAAACATTGAAGTTTATTTTGTAAAAACAACTGATCAGCTTGCTGATCTTTTTACAAAAGCTTTGGATGAAAAATCGTTTGTTTAAAGTTTGATAGGTTTGGGAATGATTGAAGCGACTTCAGTTCCAGGACGGATTTCAAATGTATAGCAAAGGCATGTTATATAAATGTGTCGATTCAGAGGTAATAAGACGCCATTCAACGATTACTGTTCATAGTCAACGCTTCGACACGCTTCGAATTCGACAATTTGCATGATGGTTGTGTGGTACAAATTTTCGTTAGTTTGTCAAATTTTCGTAAGAGTGGCGAATTGTAGTTTGTTTACAAATTTTCGTTTGTTTGTAAAAATGTTTTTCGTACGTTTGTATCTTAGTTTTCTTTTCGAAAAATCAAAAACTACAAAAAGATTTTATTTTCGTTTTGTTGTTATCTTTTCGAAAAATCAAAAACTACAAAAAGATTTTATTTTCGTTTTGTTGTTATCTTTTCGAAAAATCAAAACTCCAAAAAGATTTTCTTTTGTTAATTGTTTCATTTTTCGAAAACATTCACAAAAACTCAAAAATATTTTTTGGAAAAATCAAAAATATCAAAAAGATTTTTGTTATTCTCTTTGTTTCTTTTTCATTGGGCAGATAACACGAACATTTTTTCAAGGGTCATGCTTATGTTTCTATGGGAAGGTAAACTTTCGTCAACTATGTACTAGTTAGGTTGTCCTTAGAAGCATGCTGCAGTATGTTGACCCAAGCCTCTGTAGACTTAATGTGTGTTTACGAAAGCCTTAATGAAATTTTTCATATGAAAATTTTTTCCCAAGTCAGGCTTATATTCACATTAGTCGATTGAGCTACCTTACTCTTCTCACATGAGTTAAGAGTTATCTGGTTTGTCCGAAAATAACAGAGGTACAATTCATTCTTCATAACCACTCTTTTTCATCACAAAATTTCTTACACTTGCACACACGAAGACATATATCCAAGAGGTCTTTTGATTCAACCCATCAAGATTTAGATATATCAAAATTCTGTGTTAGTGATCTGACATCATGAGGCCATGATGAAAGTGAAACCCAACTTCATATCTTAATAAGGAATTAACGGGGAACTATGTTCCAGATTTGACGACACATTTGTTTCAGTACCATTTTTCGAAACTCAAAATCATATTCTATTCTTATGCGTGATCTTGATCAAACTATCGAAACCCACGATGTTTGTTACCCAACAGGATGCAGAACAAATATTTTTTTTTGAATATGATTTCTGTATGAGTTTCATTTGTTCTCAAAGTTACTATCAACATATTTCAAAGCATACTTGTCACTGACTACACTGGTCAAACAAGTTATTTCTGTTACAATTACTCACATTATGTTTAGGATGATATGTAACGAAATTTTAAACCACCCAATAAGTCTAACAAAAGAAGCCATTCGATACTTCTCTACAAGTATTCGATTGTAATTCACGGGAACATATACAAGCAGTTGATTATCAATCTTGATAATTAATGAAGTAACCTTTGCCCGGGGTTTCTCTACTTTTATGTCGAAATTTTTGACATCACAGATCCAAATTTTTGTTAATTTGTTTCTTATCTTTTCCTTGGCACACAGCACACACGAAATCCTTGAGGTTCTGAGTAATACCAACTCAGGTTGATGATTTCGACAGTCTAGCAAATGACTTCGTCTCTAAACCCCAAGACGAAAGAGCTTAACCTCCATCCGAAGGTTGCTGACGGTTACTATTCCTTGACGAGACACGAACAGACTGTGTGAGGAGACGTTTCCTGGTTTCAACGCGATGTGACAGTTACTTTTTGACGCATGGCAACTTTATTGGCAGACTGGTGTGACTTTTAAGGTGCCACGTCAGATCTCAATCAATGACTATCCCGCATTCAATTCAAATTAAGGGTTACATATAAAAAGGGCATTTACGGGTTCTTTATCTTTTTACGCACACAAAAGAACTCAAATACCCAAATTTTATCTGTTCTTCAAAGCTTCTAAACCCTAATCATGGCTGGCGTTGATTCTACTTCTCGAACAACTGAAGACATCACTTCTCGACCGATCATGAAGATTCAAAGCACCAATTATTAAGTGGAAGCAGATGTGTCTTTGTATCCAGAAGAATTGAAGATGCTAATTATCGCATTGAAGAGTTCTGTTCTTTCCAAGGCGATGTTCAATTCTTTCTCAGTTCCTCTCTCATGGCTTTCTCAAGCAGGATCTACTGCTACTTATAACAAAGCAATGTATATCATCACCTTTCAACTGGTGAATGACAAGAAAATCCGTTCATCCAAGAAGATCTTTTGTCAGATTCTGGATATTCCCAATTCTCAACTTGTTACTGATCTTTCTTATGCACAAGTTATTCATATGTTTAATGAGATGGGTCATCAACCCCCACTCACAAAGATCAGTGATTTCAAGAAATCAGCCCTGCCAACTGTTTGGAATTTTTCTTCGATGCTTGACAGGTCGAAGTGTTGGCTTAGACAAAGGTCGCATGGAGGTTTATGCGATGGTAGCAGGATTGTATTATGATATCTCTGTCGACTACTCTACTCAACTATGGAAGGAATTCCAAAAGAGTGTCGAAAACACGAATGTGGTTCAAGGCATTTCGTGTGCTAGGTATTGGAGCTTAATCCTTGGTTATTTCTATGATAAAGAAGGAATTGCTGTCCCTGCTGATGAAGAAAAGGCTGAGTTTCTGAAGTATCATTTCCCAAAAGAAGTTTCGGATGATATGGAGGTATTAACATACATTGCTCGGATTCCTGATGCAATGTTAAAGGGGGTTGAGCCAACAAATTCAGTGTTGGTTGAGTACTTGAAAACCATTAATCCAGATGTTGAGACTGGAAAATTATTGTCGAAATAAGAAGCTGGTCCTTCCAAGAAGTCTAAACGTTCTAAAAAGGATGCAAAAGCTACACCAGAGAAGCCGGTGCACGAATCAAAGAAGTCTCCTGAGAAGATTGTGCATGAATCTACGAAGTCTCCAAAGAAGCCTGAGACGGCTGAAGTGAATGTCTCGACAGATGTCATCAAACCAGTGGAACCTGTCGATGATACTGTAGTGGCAGAGAAAATTCCTTCTAAATCTGGTGTTTTTCGTCGTTTGAAGAAAAGGTCTAGGGGTTCCAGAAAATCTTCTGATGGTGGATCAAAATTTTCTCCTTCTAATGTTCGTAAACCACAACTCTCTCATCAAGGAGTTATTTTTCGAGAGGTTCCAGCTCCAGTCTCGCCTCTATCCAAGAAACGAAGAGCTGAAGATGTGGCCAAACATATTTCAAAGAAGAAGAAAAGACAAAGAAAGTTGGTTATTCAAGAGGCATCTTCTAAAGAAGAAATTGTTCCTGAAACACCAGAACCAGTTGTTTCACAATCTGTATCTACTCCTGAGAAGACAATAGTCATACCACCCGAAGTCTCGTTAACTGAATCACATACTGAGGAGGTTCGAACTTCAGGCATTGTTACACACGTATCTGATATGGATGTAAATGTCAACATGGGTGAGGGAGAGTCGAACAAAGAGGTTGCACCTACTAATCAAGGTATTCTTGTATCTTCAAAACCAGACATTTTCGTGTCTTTACCACGTTTTATTCTTCCGAATACTACAAATTCCCCAACTTTTGAAACCATTCTTCATCAACCCTTTACCACTCTTTTTCCATCTCAATCTACTGATTCTCTCAAAATTAATTCACCTGTTCAACCTTCACCTGTTGTTGAAGCTGATACTGATAATCAAGGTTTTGGAGGTGCCTTTGAAGATTTACAGTTTGATGATGAAGAAGATCACTTCCCTGATCATATGTTGATGACGATGAAACAATTCAAGATTCTTAACCAGAAGTTGAATTCTATTCTTCAATCACAAGCAGATTTGGGGAGTAATTCGTCTGTATCTCATTTGGAAGTTGATAATATGTTGAAAACATTCGAAGGAAAAGTGGTAAGTAAAGTCTCTGGAATGGTTCGAGATTCAGAGATTCGTCTGTTGGAAAAGATTGATCACAATGATCAAAATGATGAATTACTGGTCAATTCTCTCAATTCGATGTTCAAAGGGGAAGTGAAAGAATTCAAGCATTTGATGAAAGAACGACATGTACTATTCATTCAAGATATCAAGAAGGTGAGGGAAGATGTAAATTTGCAAATCCAAGAACTTCGACAGGATATGCAAAAAGAAATCTCAATCGTACAACGTGATTATGCTTCGATCAATCAGAAAGTTGACATTATTTGTGATGCTGTTACCAAATATGTCAAACTGTATGAAGATTTATGTCCTCAACTTACTCAATTGTCGACCACGGAAAATCAAAGCTTTGTGGAAGTGCTTAATTCGCTGAAGGAGCTTAAAGAGTTAACTGTTAAATCAGTTTCATCTCCATTAATCACTCCGGACTTTTTGTCTCAAAAGTTCGTTTATTTTGAAGCGATCTTGCAAAAACAACTTGCTCCACTTTCTCATATTTCTAGCCTTCTTCCGAAGAATGCCCCACCTATTTTCACAGGGGTGCAAGGGGGAGAAAAGGAGGATGGTAGTACGAAGGCTAGTGGTGAAGATTTGCATGTAGATGCAAAGGTTATTGGAAAGGTGTTCTCCAGGAAGATTCCAATAACAAAACCATTTGTGTCTACTGCTGAGCCAGTTATTTTGATTGTTGTAACAACAATGCCAGTGACAACGAAGCCAATTTCAAAATCAATTTCCAAAGGAATTGTGATTGGAGAAGGAGGCAACAGTTCGAAGCCTAAGGAAAATGTTGATAATTCCTCTGTAAAAGACAAAGGCAAAACTGTTATGGTCGAAAAGTAAAAGGAAGAAAAGAAAGCTAAAGCGGAGGCTGAGGTTGAAAAGCTCCGAATTATATAAAACATTATGCTACTTCGTGCAAATGATCCACCTGGGATGAACAAGGGTGATCCTTTAAAGCATTACAATTATGAGACAATAGAGTCGAAAGTTGCATATAATCATATGTATGCTTTCGAAAAGAAGCCAAAGAGAAGCTATGTTGTTCTCAACACTGATATGAGTCAATTAGATTTTCCCATCAATGAAATGATGTTCATTATGGCTCAGTACAAAATTGTTGAGAAATTTGACAATGATGATGAGTACACATACATGAAGATCAGATTTCATGTTGTACTTGGAAAACTTCCAGAAGAGATTTGGTCTCTGGTGAAGATAAAGAAGGTGATAAGCATAAAGCGAGATGTGTTGTTCGAAAATATAATGCAGAATCTTCGCTTTATTGTTGCGAGGGCGAATGGGCAAGTATGTGATTTTTCAGTAGCTGATTTTCCCTTAATGAACTTGTATGATCTGATACAAGTTGTATTGTTACTAAAGGATAAAGACGCTTCATATCTTCGAGAAACTGATCCTGAAGTTTTTCGACTTGGGTTGGCTCACATCAAGATTTTCATTGACAACTATTATGAGTGTTTAGCACTTACTGATCTTGAGTTAGCTACAGCAAAGGGATTGACTGTAAAAGTGCCAATGGAACTTCCTTTAACTCAACCTGAGTATGTTTTGTTAAGTTTGTTTACTGAGGTGTATTTTGTACGAAGCTTATTTGTCAATGCCTTAGTATTTTTTGTATGCTTTCACTGTTCCTATAAATATGGAACTTTACTAGAGTTAGATAAGAGTCCTTTACAGAACCTGTCTATTTTCTCTGTAAAAGTTGAAAGCGTAAATGAGCAGAAACCAGATCTTATTTACATCGTTTGTTCAATCTGCATTCGTTTATGTCTGATTTTGATTAATACTTGATTCTACGATTCATCAGGAAGCGAGGGTAATTGGGTCCCCGAGTTATTAGACCTTTTCGGGTGATTGTCAGGGTTGGCAAGGTGGCTTACAGTTTGGATTTGTCGAGCGAGCTCAGTCAGATCCAAAACACTTTCCATGTCTCTCAGTTGAGGAAGTGTGTATTGGATAGCAAGGTAGTGGTACCGTTGGATGATATTTAGGTCGATGAGCGCCTAAACAATGTTGAGAGACCAGTGGCTATCCTCGAAAGGAAGATGATGGTCTTGCGCAACAAGGAGATATCTTTGGTAAAGTTATAGCGGCAGCATCGAAGAGGCTCTGAGTGGACCTGGGAGCTGGAGACTGAGATGCAGGAGCATTATCCTCAGTTATTCACCGCATCCGACTTCGAGGACGAAGTCTAGTTTAAGTGGGGGATATTTGTAACATCCTAATTATGAGGTACTTCTAAATTTGGCCCTATAATTGAATTATATTGTATTTTGGTCTCTACGTGTAAGATTGAGTGCAAAAGGGCACAAGTGGCAATTTGGTAAAAGTTTGGACTAGAAGAGTACGATGTGCGTACGTGTGTACACTAAGCGTACTAAGGCACGCCTTAGTATGCTGGATGTACACATTGTATGCAAGGCGTACTTGGAATGCATGGAAACCCTAATTTTTAAGGTTTTGGCTCATATTTAAGCAACCTTATGGACTTATATCCTCTTCTTACCCAACCCTCTTCTGTGATATCGACCCTCAAACAACCCTACAACAAGAGAGAGCAAATTTTGAGTCTTTAGGAGAGTTTTGGAGTGATTTCAAAGAGAGAATAAAGTGGTGAGAAGGTCTTGGAGTTGAGAGCACTTTGGATCTGGAATTTCTTCTTGGTTTGCAACATCTTGAAGGTATAAATCTTGCATATTTTCCACTCCATCTTGTAGATCTAGGTTTTTTCTCCTTTAACTCACTTTTTTCTCCCAAAATGGTGATTCGTGAACATAGCAGAGTACAAGTGGGTTTTTTTCTTTCTCTCACTAAACTAACACTCACAAATGGATCTTACATAATAGGAGTTACTCACTTCCTATTTGTAGGAAAGACTTAACCCATTACACAGACAAGAGGGTAAGCTACATCTACGGATAACTTCGCACTCTAACATGTTCTTCACCCATTAAGTTGTCCTTTTAGACCCTTGGAAGGGTCTCGAGTCATAAAAATGGGTTCTAAATGGTTGGTTTTGATCTGTGCATCATTTAGAACGTCTTAATGGATTAAGAAGTTAAGTTAAGCACCTAATGGACATGCAAGGTCATAAAGTTGGAAACTTTATGACTCTTGAGAGTATTTTAGCCTTGGATAAAAAAATTAGACGTGAGTGCTTAAGCCATTAAACACTTATTGAGTTTTGGGACTTCTTGGAGTACGCCCCACGTAATTGGAGTATGTCCAACGAACGATGTCAACCACCCTGATGGTGGTCAACATGCGAGTACACCCACTGTACATTAGGAGTACGTACCGTGTACTCACTCTGAGTTGACTCGTCTGGGTTGACTCAGTTGACTTAGTCGATATGACGAGTTTGACTTTAACTTTGACAAAGTTTGACCTTAAGGGTATTTTGAGTATTTTGCGATTTTGATTGAGATTGGTCATTTTGGTTGGAATAGGTGACGGTTAGAGCTAAGATTCAGAGTTGAGACCTCATCAGCTTATAGGTCGAAGCCACCAAGGCCGCCTCATTGGAATAGATATCTTTTTATGTGATAGTACATTATCGTTTTGTAGTGATCTGTTATATCTGTATCCTGGTATATAGGATGTTGTTATGCTTAGGGATCTATAGACTTGTCTGATTTTCTGTTGACTGATTATATGATTATCTGTTATATGTGCACATATTTGGTTGGTGGTTGAGGCTTTACTGCTTTGTACATAATCCAACAGGCTAGGGGCATTCTAACACGATGGTTGATTGGGACCAATGGTATTCCATCCCGAGGATGATAGGACCCGTTGTATATTGGCATTCCAACCCGATGGTTAATTTGGCCTGGGGTATTCCAACCCGATGGTTTACTGGACCCATAGTATATTGGCATTCCAACCCGATGGTTGATTGGGCCTGGGGTATTCCAACCTGATGGTTAATTGGACCTGACATGCTTTTATTGTATATGTTATATGTTCATGTGTTGGTACTTTGGGGCAAACTCACTAAGCGTTGGCTTACAATATTGGGTTATGTTTCAGGTACTTCGGATGACTGCGGGAAGACGAAGGTGTGATCGTACACATCCTCTTTTTTATGACTTATGATTTTGGGAGACTCTGATATTTGGAAAATGTTTTGAAAACTATGATTTGTAAACAATTTATGAATTGGGTTGATTTTTACAAGTTTAAATTTCTTGTGACTTTTATGGGTGTTACAATTCGATGCTCTAATATGGTCAAATATGAAAGTAGAGTGTTATAATCAACAAATCAATGAAAGAGCATTGCTATATTTGTATAGATTTTGAAAACTACAATGCTATATTATGATGGAATATGAAAGAAAGGATGACTTGTTTTAATTTTTAATGTTGATTAAAGTAGCTTTATTTTTTCCAAAATGTATCTATATCTCGTTGTCAAAAACAAGAAATCGATCAGCTTATTCCAAGCATCAGCGGACCAATTAGTCGGTGGACATCTTCTTTCACCTTCCACGTTATTATATCTGCCGACGTTTTGAAAATGTTTTTCATATCATGCTTGCGATCTCTATATGCTCTTGTCATGTCAGCATTTATACCCGCTCGACATATTCCCATAATTTGTATTCAGAAACATATCAAGATTAAAGTAGGTCTACAAAAAAAACATATTTGATCAATAAAAGATATATTTAATAAGCATAAAGTTCAATAGATATAAATTATATTATATACTTACTTCTAACTTGGGATATATATATATATATATATATATATATATATATATATATATATATATAAAACATCTTTTTACTGGAGAGGAACATGACGCGATGATGGATAATGCAAAAGAAACTTTTCTCCCACCATATTTGAGATCAATCTAACAAACATTTGCCTATTTTCTCTATAAACCGACAGGTCTCCCCCAGGGGATCAAGCTCCATGACTAAAGCTTGCTTACTGTTATTGGCATACGCTTCAAAGAGATATAAGTCCCTTCCAAGGCCATAGACATTCTTCGGGCTTGCTACATTTAAACATAAAATTAGAAATATAGAAATTAAAAATTATATCCAATACTTAAGAATTTCATGTAACTTACAAGATTCATAACCCGATGGTAAATTGTATACCCGTCCATGTGGTGGCCTGTCACCACAATGTCCTCGATGTCCTCTCACAAAATTCTCTGACATTTTCTTAACAAATATTATAAACATTCAAATATTATAATAAACATAAGAACACTTATAAGGAATATTTGAAAATTTAACAAATATTATAAGCAATTAGGATATCTAATAACCGTAACATATTGTCAATCAGAATTAGCACCAAAACAATATTCATATACAATAGCATCATTACTGTCATAATTTTCGTTATTTATTTCTTCATTTGAAGAGTATGTATCTCCACCACCATCATCATCATTAATGAAATCATCATCGTTTACAGTAGGAGCAACAATGATTCTAGCAACCGCACTTGATTCACTAACTTCACTTAAAGGCATCTACATGGGCAAGGTGCCTTAGTCGACAACCAAGGTAAAATCAGTTGATCGAGTATCGTTCATGACATCTACATCTATAACAACACTGATAAATGGATGAACCCAAATTTTTCTATGATGAACCACTTCCATATCTCTCAAATTATTATTTTTAGTATGATCTTGGAGATTAAAAACATATTTAGCCTGTGTAGCCAAGATGTATTGTTGATCATCATACAATGTTTTACCGCATTACTATACGTGGATGGTATTGATAAAAATCATATTGTTTTTAAAAACTAAACGTTTGTTACGTAATGATTCATTGAACCATTTGCCACAAAAAAGTACAAATGAGTAACCATATAAATACTACAACTCTATATCTCCTCAAGTTAACCATAGAATGGTGTACCGTTTTCTTATAATTTAACAATAACACTATTTTTAGTAGTGTGTCGGAGATTACAGATACGCACGACAAATCAAACAGCATTTACTATGCACACAGTGGAATAATATGCATTCAAAGGACCAAATGCCAACGCCTTTAAATCATCAGTTTATAACAAATCGAAAACATATCTTCTTGGAGACGAAAAATCTGTAAGGAAATATATGATTTTACGTTTAAGTAACACTATACATTAGTTTTATATTATAAATATATTACGTATTTTCCTTTCTTTAGAATTCACTGGATGTGGGAAAAAAATTAGAATAGTTCAAATATATTATAACACTATCGCATATGTAGTTAATAGATCATAAAACTTACGCTTTGTAGGATTTCATCTCATACTTATTGCAGTTGTTTAGTAAGAACCAATGGAATGATTTTTTGGGCTCGTTACAATGTTCGGCGATTTGCATACCCTCAAGATACATACAACATAATGTTAAAGCATCACCTGCAACTTAACTCTCTGCTAAACCTTCTAGCCTAGCTTTTTTTGCTAAAATAATTTTTAACATTTTTCATATATATTTTAAAAGGATACATCCATCTCATGTGTATAGGCCCTCCAATATTGGCTTCTTTAGGTAAATGACGAAGATGATGGATCATTATGTCGAAAAATGTTGGAGGATATATCAAATCAAGATTGCATAAAATCTTCACCACTTCCACTTTCGCATTTCTCATGTAGTTAACATCCAATGATCATTCACAAATTTTTTTGAAGAATATACACATGCTAATGATTGTTGTTGAAACATTTTCTAAGGATATGCTCGAACCCCTATAAGCAGAAATCGTTGCATGAGGATGTGATGATCATTAGACCTTAGCCTAACCAAATTTGATTTAGTCTTACAAAACTTCTTCTTAAAGCTCAGTCCAAAGCCATTAGGTAGTCTCACTCCATTAATTAATTGACAAAAGAGTTGTTAATCAATTGGTTTGGAAGATTAATTATTATGTGGTAGTATCACTTTCTTCTTGTTGTCTTCCTTCTTTTTGTTTTCTTCCTTCTTCTTGTAGACTTTCGGTTTTGGCCATTGATTTGGCCGAATGCTCATTGTTTTCAAGTCATCTCTTGCTTCTTCTTTTTTCTTTGCTTTTTTTTCATCAGCGCAATATCAACAAATTCTCATCCACATTTTTCTCCACATGCATAACATATATGTTGTGTTTTAGGTCAACAGAAGACAAATACTCAAGCTCGAACCAGATATTTTGTTTCGTCCAATTCAACTCTCTCTTTTATCTTTCATCATTTCTCTTTCTTTTTGCACCCCCGTAATTAGGATGATTCCCCAGGAAACA
The DNA here is from genome assembly GCF_052849685.1 of Lactuca virosa. Classification (NCBI taxonomy): domain Eukaryota; kingdom Viridiplantae; phylum Streptophyta; class Magnoliopsida; order Asterales; family Asteraceae; genus Lactuca; species Lactuca virosa. The sequence goes on from NC_136430.1 coordinate 175,401,533, forward strand.
ATAAGAGAGATGAGCTAAATGCCTTAATATAGGTGCATTACTAAATCTTATTGGATGTGATCTTGTCTCAACTTAACCATTTAACAATAGAATTTTCCTCCAATTCGTATTTAAGAATCGTCTGTGACCAACATAAGACATCTTGTTGGTCATATAAATAGAAGTTGTGTCTTAGTTACAAGTAGGTTGTGCTAAATAACCTTGACCACTCCATCCAGACTAACTGTCGCATGTTGGAAAATCATTGATAGTCCATAGCAACATCGCACGCATATTGAATATAGTGTTGGTTGATTCATCTCGCATTTGGACTCCTTCATCCCACAATATCTTCAACTCATCCACCAAAGGCCTCAAGTAACCATCAATGTACTTTACGGGCGATCTAGCTCCAAGAATCAGCAAAGTTAGCATGCAGGAAGACTCTTTCAGACATATCCCATTAGGGATTATAGGTTACACAACAATTTTACATGCATAAATTCTCTTAACACTTAAGGGTGAATGAAACCTAAAATGGATCTATGTCTTTTTCACATCTAATAGCAAAATACTTATTAAAAAACAAACTAAAACTTATGAACCGAAGATCATGGTTAAGAATACATACCTTTTCTTGATTCCAATCAAGCTAATTAAGTCTTGTCTCCTTGGAAAACCTAGCTCCAATAGTATGCGAGCCTCTAATGTTTCACACCCACAACACAAGAAACCCTAGGATTGAACGGGAGAAGGGAGAGTAAAAGGAGAATTTATTTCTCTATCTTTAGGTATGAGAAAGCCATGAAATTAGGTACCCAAAGGGTCCTATCTATAGTCTACGTAACATGCATATAAAGCCAGATTTGAATGATTATATAATAGTTTAATCCCAATTCAAATCATTTCCTTATCAGCAACTATAGCTTTCCAAAAACCCTTAGAAGGCCTACAAAACAATCAATACCATGGATGCTTCTAGAATTGCCTCTCTTTTTTCCACTAATGAATCATTACAATTCACCCCTTGCGCCTTTAATTAATTTCAGTTAATCATAAATTAATTCCATATTAATTGTGATTAATAATTAATCAATTCTTACTATCTTTAATTGATTCATATTAATCATTAAGTATTTCTAATTAATTTATTTTTCATATAATAAATTAACAAGTAAGTTAATTAATAATTTCTAATTAATATATTAAACCCATAATAAATTAACAAATCATTTTATCTTTCTTCTTTGATTAGTCCAAGTCATTTCCTATTTATGTGGACAACCCAAAAAGGACTTTACTTTTATTCATCAACATTATATCAATTTAGTTAGGATCTTAGACACCTTAATCCAACGGTGTCCCACTTGGATAAGTCGTTAACTATAATTCCAAGTACAACTCCGAATAACCAGTAAAGAGTGTTTTCCAAAGACACCGCCAAACTCTGATTAGACGTTGGTCCTAAGATAAGTGATCAGCTATCGCTTAGTCGAACAACACATTATATAGACATGAGATATGGATCAAAATCATTCCCATGTCCAAAATTCTACTTCACGATTTCCCGATTTATGACGACTGAATTCAAACTACTAATTGAAAACAACAATTTAGTATGAGATCGCCCAAGCACTTAAGATGTCGGCAACAAATCATCAAGGGGCCCAAAGATAACGCTTTTCATGATAAGGAAAAAGGAATGAATGAAATTTAACTATATGGTCATAAATGTGACTCACCAAATCATACATGGAATTACACTTTATTACACCCAGTTACGAGATGTGTTGGAGCTAAGCAATGCATAATAGATTTGAAAAATATAACTTATATATCTTCGTTTGATGAACAAAAGATATTATCGTCTTACAATACTCGTGCTTTAATCCATGAAGTACTCTCTAAGCACAGGTTTAACTAATACTTAAAATCCCTATTTTCTAAGTACTCATGAATATTGCAACAATCTCTATGCAATATCCAATCTCTATGGACAATCTATAAATAATTCATGACAATCTTAAATCAATACCTACTCTTAAAAGTATGACTGACTGTGGGATTTCGAATAAATTAATACTCTGGTCATGTTTCTTAGTTAAGACCCTCTGGTCTCACAACTCGGGTCGGACCCTCCAGTCCTGTATCTCAGTGAAGACCCTCCGGTCCTGTCTCAGCAATGCACATAATAATATAGCATATATCACAAAGACAAGATGCATAATATCACATAACTCAATATAAGCACATAGGACCCTCCGGTCGATAACTCAAATAAGACCCTCCGGTCAAACAAAATTACCATTCAGGTAAGTATAGTGAGAAGACTCACCTCGTAAGTAGGCAAGTAGATCTAGTACCCCACGAACGGTCTAGACTCCGCCTACATAACATAGTTATCTCTAATAAGCAATATGTAATAACCACTCGAGATGCTAAGCTAAATCCTCTACTAGATCTCAAAAAGGGTGAAAATACCATTTTACCCCTCCATGGACTCAAAAGTCCACAATTGACCAAACCCTAAAATTCAACAGAAGTAAACACTTGAGTCAATAGTCCATGTTGACCGAACTCGGCGAGTGCACCTATGTCACTCGTTGAGCTCCCCCTGTCCTCAGAAAATCGGGAAAACTCCAACTCAACTCGTCGAGTTATCTCACCAACTCACCGAGTTGTAGTGCGCTCAGACTATCGGGGAAACCCTTGTCGACTCGTCGAGTTGGCTCATGCACTCGTCGAGACCCTCTAGACCAATTCTCATTTTGACGATTCTAAGCAGAAATAATGTCCCAAACTCTAGACCTAGCCTCCCAAAGCTGAAATACCACGTAAAGCTGCAAGCTTTACGTCCATGCATGGCATCTAGGCCTCAAAATGCCATAATAAGCTCTATATGGGGTCCAAAGCATAAAAGCTTGTCTCTAGCTTGATAAAGCTTGGATCTATGGACTTAAGGGACCTTATTCAGTCCAGATCTGATGTCTCAACTTCATGTCATGCTCAAATGACTAAATACCCAAAAGATGGATGGGAGAAAGCCCTAAAACTCCATAGAAAGAGATCTAACAAAAGAAATGATCAAGGTGGTAGCTTTTTACCTCCAAACAGAAGCTAACATTGAAGATCATTGGATCCAAACATCCCTCCTCGTTCCAAGCCTTGATGCTCTCCAACCTCTTTCCAAAAATGCACTAGAACACACAAGACTAGCCTCTCTTTCTCTTACACAAGGTTATAGCTCGATTAGGATTTCTCACAGAGTGGTAGGGTGATAAGGGAGGCGGAAATGTAGGCTTAAAGTCCTTTAAATAGTACACAAACCTTGAAAATTAGGTTTTTCTCACCCATCTCCTACTCGTCGAGTTGGGGTCCTCTAACTTGTCGAGTAGACTCTAAAAATCATGGGGACATCTCCATCTCTACTCGGCGAGTTGGGGCCTCCAACTCGTCGAGTTGCCCTAATAAAATGAACATAAAATAATTAATATTATACCTGAGAGTTGAGATGTTACAATTCTCCCCCACTAGAATCAAACTTCGCCCTTGAAGTCTTCCTCCATAAACAACTCTAGGTACTGCTCCCGCTTCTCGGACTCCGGCTCCCAAGTCCACTCGGACCCTTCCGATGTTGCTACTGAACCTGAACCAAAGGCACCTCTTTGTTCCTCAAGACCTTCACCTTCCTATCCGAGATCACTACCGGCTTCTCAATGTACTTCAGGCGCTCATCAAGCTGAATGTCCTCTAAGGGGACCACCGCCGTCTCATCTGCTATACACTTCCTCAGCTGGGACACATGGAAGGTGTTACAAATCTGACTCAACTCTGCAGGCAGCTCCAACCGATAAGCTACCTTACCCACTCGAGCGATCACTCTGAAAGGACCGATGTATTTAAGGCCCAACTTACCCCACTTCCTAAATCGGATCACCCCTTTCCATGGGGATACCTTCAAGAGGACAAAATCTACGACCTGAAACTCCAGCTCTGAACGGCGCCGGTCGGCGTAACTCTTCTGATGACTCTGGGCCGTCAGTAACCTCTGTCTGATCTGCTGGATCTGTTCTGTCGTCTTGAGCATTATCTCAGTGCTCCCCATCACTCTCTTGCCTACCTCTCCCCAACAGATGGGTGTCCGACACCTCCTCCCATATAAGAGCTCCAAGGGAGGCATACCAATACTGGAATGATGGCTATTATTGTATGAAAACTCAGCCAAGGGCAAGTAAGTGTCCTAACTTCCTCCGAAGTCCATAACACATGCACATAGCATGTCCTCGAGTGTCTGTATCATCCGTTCGCTCTGCCCGTCGGTCTGTGGGTGGTAAGTGGTGCTGAAATGCAACCGGGTACCCAGCTCCTAATCCAATTTCTTCAAGAACCCGGAAGTAAAACGCACATCCCGATCTGACACTATCGATGTTGGCACCCCATGCCATTCCACCACCTCTCGTACGTAGATCTCGGCCAACTTCTCTGAAGAAGAGCTCTCACTGATAGCCAGAAAGTGAGCACTCTTCGTCAACCGGTCTACAATCACCCATATCGCATCGATACCTCGCGTGGTCCTTGCTAATTTGGTGATAAAATCCATGGAAATTTGTTCCCATTTCCATTGGGGAACCTCTAAAGGCTGCAACATGCCATGTGGACGCTGGTGTTCCGCCTTGACCTGACGACAGGTCAAGCATCTCTCGACTACCCATGCCACATCCCTCTTCGTATAGGGCCACCAATAATCCTTTTTCAAGTCCAAATACATCTTGGTGGCTCCCGGATGGATCGAGAATCTCTACCTATGGGCCTTCTCCTTCAAAATACGCCGAGCTCCACCCGTTCTTAAACTCAGAAATCTGCCCAATCACCCACTCTCTCTTACGGTTCTCTGGTCTCATGGCCACCACCTAGGCCTCTCGAATGCTATCTAAGACTGGATTCATCACCGTCATTAGCCTTGCTAGGGTAATACAAAATTTCACATTCTTACTATTTCACTACATCCAACCATCTCCTCTGTCTCATATTCAGGTGGCGCCAAATCTTGAGGGCGAACACCACCGCCCCCAACTCTAAATCATCGGTGGGATACCTCGTCTCGTGAGGCTTCAACTGCCTCGATGCATATGCAATCACGTGTCCCCTTTGCATCAACACAACACCCATCCCTGATATAAATGCATCACAGTAAACTAAGAAGTCCTCCATTCCCTCGGGAAGGGCTAAGATTGGAGCTTCGCACAATCTCTGGCGAAGAGTCTCGAATGAGGCCTGCTACACGGGGCCCCAAGGAAAAGTAACACCCTTCCTGGTCAATCTGGTAAGAGGAACGAAAATCTTGGAGAAATCCCTGATAAATCTCCGGTAGTATCCTTCCAGGCCAAGAAAACTCCTGATCTCGGATGGGACCTCGACACCTCCGATCGCATAACTACCTCAATCTTGGACGGGTCGACCAAAATCCCATTCTGGTTAACGAGATTCCCTAAGAACTGGACCTCTAGTAACATGAAATCACACTTGGAGAATTTGGCATAAAGCCTCTCCGTCCTCAACACTCCAAGAATCTCCCGAAGATGCTCCTCGTGCTGCTCTCTGGACCTCGAGTATACCAAGATGTCGTCGATGAACACGATCAACGAACTGTCCAACATGGGCCTGTACACCCGGTTCATGAGATCCATGAATGATGTCGGTGCGTTGGTGAGTCTGAAAGGCAGCACCACAAACTCATAGTGCCCATAACGAGTCCTAAAGGCCGTCTTCTGGATATCCTCCTCGCAAACTCTCATCTGATGATATCCAGATCTCAAGTTATTCTTGGAAAACCAATACGCCCCCTGCAACTGATCAAATAAATCTGTGACATCCCTATTTTCACGGCCAGAAACGAATGATTTGTTTATGCTTTATTTGAAAATCAGAGTAACCTTTTAAAGAAAAATGTTACGAAATTTGTTCCCAAAAGAAAATATGATAAAGACTTTATCAAAGCATTTCCGAATAAATGTGTTTCATTATATTAAAACCTCGGGATGTCATTATCAATATAGATCAAAAGCATAAACATAACAACATAGGACTTACAACATTTATTTATATCTACTGGCCTATAATCCATAATCCCTCATCAAGTCATCCAACTATGCTCTTGTGCCACTACCTGTAATACAAGAAACTGAGTGGGTTAGACTTGGGAGCTTGGTGAGCACATAGGGTTTTCAACCCACAATAAATAAGTTTATTAATTTCATAAAACCAAACAAAACGATTACCCGTTCCCGTTATCCTCACTTTACGTCCCTAAAGCACCTATTATAAGGGACCTCGCCTAAGGAATTTCATCGGGATGGACACTACTACTAAGGGGGGTCCTCAGCAATAAATGTATGTAAGGCAACCGTGAGGGGGATGGAGTACACCGGTGAACACATTGTTCACAAACACCTACAAGTTGCGAGCATGCTAGCGTTCCACTAGACTGTCTAGAATAGTATGTGGTGGTCATCTATACTCCGCTAGCTGACTGGATCATCGTCAACATCGATGCCTCTCATCATTTTATTTCATCGCACACTATCTATTACATCTACCCATGTTTTACCCAACATATTTGTAGATATAAAATACATATACAGTTTAAATCATTTAAAACATGTATAAAATCGTTCGTCCACCATAGATATCAAGTAAACAGATAATATGCACACATAGCACGTAATTTACATAAAATACGTCATATCTATGTGTAAGATGAAAGTAACTATGCACTCACTTGTTAAAGTGGTGATTCCATACTCAGACAGCGCTTCGCTTCTATGAATTTATTTTCCTTGGACGAAACCTAGTATCATTACCACTAGCTTTTAGTCTAATATTTATTGTGACTAATTATTAGTCTAGATTCATTATAAACTCAGAGTCTACTTCATGATTTATCAAGTAAAGAACAACCAGGTAGGATCATATCGGAGGTAGGGTCCGTTTGGTATACAAAGTATACTGTTTGGAAATATGACTTTAAACACCTCAGTAAATCAGAGCCTAGACATCATCCCCATAAGTAGATAAATCAGTATAATGACTTTGAAGAACTGATAAATCTTATTTATAGGTTCATAATAACGATATTATATTTAAATATAAGCAATATTTAAAGTAGGGTAGGCGTATCTCACTTACAGCGGGTTTTGCTAAAAACCGAGTTCCGCTGGAGCAGAGCTTCTGAGCCAAAAATCTCTTTTTCTCGGAGCCTTCGGGCACTCCGGAGCTTTCTTCTAGCACTAAGGGAGTTTCCTAGGGCTTTGGGGGGCTTTGGGAGGTTTAGAGAGAGAAAGAGAAGGGTGGAGGTGTGAAGAAATGAGGGTGGAAGGGGTTCTATTTATAGGCTGAAATATGGCTCAACTTGGTGCTACATGTCACCATCTGGTGGCAAGACTTGGGGAGAAAGCAATGGCCGAGATTCAGCCACGTCAGCCCCTTCGAAGCAACACCCTGCCGACTTCTAAACTCCGTAAAGTTCGCATACAAGCTACGTTTTTGACGTTCTTTATATCCACGTGTAGGTATTGAAAAGATCTACAACTCTCCTTTTGACTCTGCCGCCTAACACTCGACCGATTTTAAATTTAACAGTATGAGAAGATTACACTGTTAAATGGCCGTGTAAAATTCATAACTTCTATATACGTACTCCATTTTCGTCTATCTTTTTATTGTTGAGCTCCTATTAATGAGATATTCAATTCTCATTTAGGTTGCGTTGGCCAAAAATCGATCGATCTAAAATTCGAATTTCAGGCTGTGCACTGTTATGCCAAATCTTAGAAAAATCATAACTTCCTCATACAAAGTCAGATTTGGGCATTCTTTTTATGCACACTCTCGGTTTAACGTATACTACGACTTTCATTTTGATCGCTAAGACTAAAAAGTAATTTATCAAAAATTGACTTTTTACGTTACGCGGTGCCGTGTCGGTTTAGCCGTAAAACTTCGACGGGTCATAACTTCTTCGTTATAACTCGGATTTCGGCGTTCTTTATATTTCCGGAATCCTTGTCATGACCACTACAACTGTCTTCATAGATATTCAGTTTATCTACACTTTTATTTTTGGCGCTTATCTTCACTCTTAAATTATTATATTTTATAAATAAGTATAATGCACATAAAATCACATAATTCACATAATATTCAAGTAATTCCTCTTTATTACTTCGAAGTAAGTTACAATGGTTGACCCTACCTATTAGATCATCACACCAATGCTTAGCCTAGAAACACAGGCGTTACAATCCTCTCCCCCTTAGGATGATTCCGTCCCAGAATCACGCATCAGCAAACAGATGTGGATAGCGACTCATCATGTCACTCTCTGTTTCCCAGGTGAGGTTCGGCCCATTCGTACATTTCCAACTCACAAGCACTGAGTCGACCATCTTGCGTCGCAACTTCTTTGTCTTACGGTCAACAATCGCTTCGGGCTCTTCGATTAGCCTTTTATTTTCATTCATTCTTAACTCTGAAATTGGAAATATGTCGGGAACTTTTCTCGTGAACTTCCTCAAGTAACACACATGGAAAGTGTTATGAATACAATCTAGTTCTTCTGGTAATTCCAACTTGTAAGCTTAGTTCCCAATCCTCTGAAGAATTTTGAACGCTCCAATAAACCCTAGACTTAACTTTCCTCTCTTTCTGAATCTTATAAGTCCCTTCCATGGTGAGACTTTAAACAAAACTGAATCTCCAACTTCGAATGTCATCGGTCGTCGGTTTTTGTCAGCATAGCTCTTTTGACGATCCTGAGCTGCTAACATCCTTTCCCTAATCACCTTCAGCTTTACAGCAGTCTTATGGACTATCTCGGGGCCCATAAACTGCTTTTCTCCCGCCTCAAGCCAACAAGATGACGTACGACACTTTGTCCGTACAAACCTTGATAAGGTTCCATCTTGATGCTCGAGTGGAAACTATTATTGTAGGAAAACTCTACCAGAGGTAAGTGCTCATCCCAGTTTCCTTGGAATTCCAGGGTACATGCTCTTAGCATATCTTGCAGTGTTTGAATTGTTCTTTCGTTCTGACCAGTAATCTGCGGATGGTAAGCTGTACTTAAACATAATTTCGTACCCATTTCCTCTTGTAGACTTCTCCAAAACCTTGATGTGAAACGACTATCACGATCTGATACAATCGTTAGAGGAACACCATGAAGTCTTACTACTTCCCTTACATAAGCATTTGTAAGCTTATCCATAGACCATCTCTCATTGGTTGCTATGAAGTGTGCACTCTTAGTGAAACAATCCACGACTACCCAAATTATGTCATGACCGTTCTTCGTTCTGGGTAGTTTAGTCACAAAATCCATGGTGATGTCTTCCCATTTACCCAAGGGTACAGGTAAAGGTTCTAAACTCCCATGTGGCTTCTGATGTTGTGACTTAACTCTTGCACATGTTACACACTCGGCTACATACTTTGCAACATCGAGCTTCATTGTCGGCCACCAGTAGTAGGGTTTTAGATCCCTATACATATTTGTGTTGCCGGGATAAATCGAGTACATGGTCTTGGCAGCTTCTTCCATCAGGAGATCTCTTAATCCTCCCGTCTTAGGTACCCAAATCCTATCTTGGAATACCTTCAATCCTTGATTATTCGTACCGAACACTAACGTTTTGCCCAAACGTTCTTCCTTTCGGTCATTTTTCTCTGAATCTTCTTCCTGAGCTTTCTTAATGCTTTCCATAATTGTCGAGACAACTTCTATTTTCAATGCTCTTGGCCTTTTTCTTTCAAGATTTACTTTCTAAATTAGAGCAGCAGCTACAACATTTGCTTTACCAGGGTGGTAAAGTATCTCACATTCGTAGTCCTTGAGCAACTTTAGCCAATGTCGTTGTCTCATTTTTAATTCCTTCTGATTAAAGAGATACTAGAGACTCTTATGATCAGTGAAAAGTTTGCACTTCGTGCCATATAGATATTGCCTCCATATCTTTAGGGCAAATACTACCACTGCCAATTCCAAATCATGAGTGGGGTAGTTCTTTTCATGATCCTTCAATTGTCGAGATGTATATGATATCACCTTTTCTCTTTGGGTCAGAACACATCCTAACCCAACCCCAGATGCATTGTTGTAAACTACGAAGTCTTCAACTCCGTCGGGTAGAGAAAGAATCGGTGCTTCACATAACTTCTTCTTTAGCTTCTCGAATGCTTCTTCGTGCTTCTCACTCCAAGTATACATAACTCCTTTATGGGTCAAAGTTGTCAATGGAGCAACTATCGAAGAAAAGCCTTGGTGGGACTTTTTGGTCATTCCCACTTCATCACAGCTTCAATCTTTGCTGGGTCAACCATTATTCATTCCTGGTTAACCACATGACCCAAGAATTGGACTTCTCGAATCCAAAAATCACATTTCGAGAACTTTGCATACAACTTTTCCTTATTCAACACTTCTAACACTTCTCGTAGGTGCTTGCCATGCTCCTCCTGACTCTTTGAGTAAATCAGAATGTCATCTATGAACACTATCACGGATTTATCGAAGACTGGTTTACAAGCCCTGTTCATTAAATCCATGAATGTTGTCGGAGCATTGGTTACTCCAAATGACATAACCAAGAATTCATAGTGTCCATATCTTGTTCTGAATGAAGTTTTCTCAATATCCTGCTCTCTTAGCTTCAGCTTATTATAACCTGACCTAAGATCGATCTTTGAGAAATAGCTCGAACCTTGCAGCTAATCGAACAGGTCATCAATCCTTGGCAATGGGTACTTGTTCTTTACCGTTGCCTTGTCAGCTCTCAGTAGTCTATACACATCCACATGCTTCCGTCCTTCTTCTTCACGGATAACACCAGAGCTCCCTAGGGTGATGAACTAGGTTTAATGAAATTGTTGTCCAACATCTCCTGAAGTTGCGTCATGAGCTCTTTCATCTCCGTCGGCGCTAATCGGTATGGTGCTTTCGCTATTTGTGTCGATCCTGGTAACAAGTCTATTAGAAACTCTACTTGTCTATCAGGGGGTAATCCAGGAAGATCTTTGGGAAAGACTTCCGGATAGTCACACACCACTGGTATTTGTTGTATCTCCCTCTTTTCCTTCTTAGCATCGATCACAAATGCTAAGTATGATGTGCATCCTTTAGACAAACATTTTCTAGCTTTCATTAGGGAAATGATTCCAAAATTTACTCTGCGTTTGTCCCCGCACACCATAAATGACTCTTTCCCCAGTGCGTTTACTCTTACTATCTTCTTCCTGCACAGTATTTCGGCATCATTGGCGCTAAGCCAACCCATTCCCAAAATGATGTCGAAACCATTCAACTCTATCGGTAACAGCTCTTTGTGGAATTTGTTTCCGTTTAAGTCGATGACGATGTTTTTAATGCAATCACTAATAGGTGTGAATTTTCCACTGGCAACTTCTACAACTAGAGCATTGTCAAGTTTATCTACAGGCAATGCTAGTCTTTCACCAAATTTATGCGATACAAAGAAGTAGTTTGCTCCCGAATCAAATAGTATATTGGCAGGCAATCCATTTACAAGAAAGGTACCTGAAGCGAAATCCGCTACATCCTTTGCAACTTCCAGTGTCATTTGGAAAGCTTTGGCTTTTGGCTTTGGTGGAACATTGGGACTTGCTGCCTCCTTCTTCTTCGGGCATTCCCTCGAAATGTGCCCTTCCTCGTTACACCCATAACAGACTTTCTTGTTGAGGGTGCATTCATTGGCATAGTGCCCAGGCTTTCCAAATTTAAAACAAGTGACCTCTCCTTCACATTTCCCATGGTACTTCTTTTTGAACTTTTCGCACCACTTGCTCTTCTTGTTGCACTTAGAAGATCCATAGAACTTTCTTTTCTCACCAACCTCAGTTCTCTCCAGATCCCTTTCTCTTAACTGGGTCTCAACATTCTTGGTTGCTCTAACGGCTGTCGTCAACGTGCTTGCCATTTTGACTGTTGGGCCAAAGTCTGATGGCAATCCGTTAGCAAACTTCTCTATCTTGGAAAGTTCAGTCGGCACCAAGTATGGAAATAACTTCATCTTCTCGGTGAATGCAGTAGCATAGTCATCAATGCTCATTCTCCCATTCTTCAAGTTCTGGAACTCATTGTTTAGATCTATCAGATTTATCTCTGAGCAGTACTGCATCTTCAACTGCTCCAAGAACGTTTCCCAAGACATCTTCAGAGCTTCTCCCCGGGGCATCGTATCTGCCAACAACTTCCACCAGCTCAAGACTCCGGTCTTCAGTTGTCTGATTGCAAAGACGGTCTTTTGTTTGTCGCTACAGTTGCAGCTCTCAAATACCATCTCCATTTCGGAGATCCATTCCATAATCTCTACTGGTTTTGGGCTTCCGGAAAGACTTGGTGGCTTGGCACCCAAAAAGTTCTTATACATATGTAAATCTCTGTCGATTCCCCTCTCTGTGTCATTCCTTCTTGCCACTGGGGTTCAACTTGGCTTAAAATGCGGTTGTAATTCCCTTCCTCTAACTGTTCAACGATTAGCTCAGGTTGCACAATGGGTACTGTAGGTTCATCCCTATTTTCGTGCAACATCTGCCTCATCTCTTCCCTATGTTCGGCCATGATAGCCAGAATCATGGCTTGTACTGCAGCCATTGTGATTGGCTTAGGTGCAGCTTCTGCTACAGGCACTTGCTCCATCACTAGGGGTTGAGGCTGTTGATTCCAGTTTCCATTCGTGTTTCCGACTCCACTTCAGGTTCTTTCCATTTCGATCTATACAACAAATTAGGTAAATTTAGATCTTTATTTATGATAGACGTTTAAATCCTCCTTATCACTCCGAAACGTTACATGCTAGTTCTAATATCGTAGTTGAACGTTTAGAATCCTGAACACGTAAGGTTTCCAGATCTGGTCGGCAATAGAACATAGATCCGAATATATAATAGCATATAAGGGAAACATAAAGAATTTAGCACATAAAAGAATTTTAGGCATCTTTCCTAAAGTAAACTACTGCTCGTGTCTAAAATATAGTAGACACTCTTCTCACAATCATCGTTTAGCATTCTAAGTTTAAGTCTAGAAATCCTACAAATTCCTAGTTCGCTTAAACTAATGCTCTGATACCAACTGTGACATCCCCATTTTCACAGCCAGAAAAGACTGATTTGTTTATGCTTTATTTGAAAATCAGAGTAACCTTTTAAAGAAAAATGTTGCGGAATTTGTTCCCAAAAGAAAATATGATAAAGAATTTATCAAAGCATTTCCGAAGAAATGTGTTTCATTATAGTAAAACCTCAGGATGTCATTGTCAATACAGATCAAAAGCATAAACAAAACAACATAGGCCTTACAACATTCATTTATATCTATTGGCCTATAATCCAGAATCCCTCATCAAGTCATCCAACTATGCTCTTGTGCCACTACCTGTAATACAAGAAACTGAGTGGGTCAGGCTTGGAAGCCTGGTGAGCACATAGGGTTTTCAACCCACAATAAATAAGCTTATTAATTTCATCAAACCAAACAACCTGATTATCCGTTCTCGTTATCCTCACTTTACGTCCCTAAAGCACCTATTATAAGGGACCTAGCCTAAGAAATTTCATCGGGATGGACACTACTACTAAGGGGGTTCCTCATTAATAAATGTCTGTAAGGAAACTGTGAGGGGGATGGAGTACATCGGTGAACACATCTTTCACTAACACCTAGAATAGTCTGTGGTTGTCATCAATAGTCCACTAGATGACTGGATCATCATCAACATCGATGTCTCTCATCATTTTATTTCATCGCACGCCATCTATTACATCTACCCATGTTTTACCCAACATATTTGTAGATATAAAATACATGTACAGTTTAAATCATTTAAAACATGTATAAAATCGTTCGTCCAACATAGATATCAAGTAAACAGATAATATGCACACCTAGCAAGTAAGTTATATAAAATACTTCATATCTATGTGTAAGATGAAAGTAACTATGTACTCACTTGTTAAAGTGGTAATTCCGTACTCAGACAGCGCTTCGCTTCTATTAATTTATTTTCGTCGACGAAACCTAGTATCATTACCACTAGATTTTAGTCTAATATTTATTGCGACTAATTATTAGTCTAGATTCATCATAAACTCAGAGTCTACTTCATGATCTATCAAGTAAAGAACAACCAGGTAGGATCATATCGGAGGTAGGGTCCGTTTGGTATACGAAGTATACTGTTTCGAAATCTCACTTTAAATACCTCACTAAATCACAGCCTAGACATCATCCCCGTAACTAGATCAATCAGTATAATGACTTTGAATCACTGATAAATCTTATTTATAGGTTCATAATAACGATATTATATTTAAATATAAGCTATATTTAAAGTAGGGTAGACGTATCTCACTTACAGCGGGTTTTGCTAAAAACCGGGTTTCGCTGGAGCAGAGCTTCTGAGCCGAAAAGCTCCTTTTCTCAGAGCCTTCGGGTGCTCCGGAGCTTTTTATAGCGCTAGGGGAGTTTCCTAGGGCTATTAGGGGGGGTTGGGAAGTTTAGAGAGAAAGAGAAGGGTGGAGGTGTGAAGAAATGAGGGTGGAAGGGGTTCTATTTATAGGATGAAATATGGCTCAACTTGGTGCCACATGTCACCATCAGGTGGCAAGACTTGGGGAGAAAGCAATGGCCCAGATTCAGCCACGACACCCCTTTACAGCAGCACCCTACCGACTTCTAAACCCCGTAGAGTTCGCATACTAGCTCAGTTTTGGACGTTCGCATACTAGCTCCGTTTTCGAAACCCCATGGTGAGCTACTCGGTCTAATAAAACCCTTCCTCAACAGCTCCTGAAGCTGCAAGGATAACTCCTGCATCTCGGGCGGCCAAAGGCGATAAGGTGCCTTGGCAATAGGCACTGCACCTGGAATCAAATCAATCCGGAACTCCACCTGCCTCTCGGGAGGCACACCCAGTAACTCCTCGGGAAAAACATCTGAAAACTCACACACAACCGGAACATCGGAGATAGAACTCGGCCTCTCAATGGCAACACTCGTATCCATCACGTATGCTAGAAAGCCTATACACCCTAGATGTAAACTCTACCTCGCCCTGGCGGCAGAACAGAAAGCTGATCCAGATCTGGTCCCCTCGCCATACACAGTAGGCACTCCCCCACTAGGGTCTCGTATGGTCACCATCTGACGCTCACAGTCAATCACAGCTCCAAACCGGCTCTGCCAGTCCATTCCCACTATGACATAGACATCACCCATCACTATCGGCACCAGATCTATCGGGAACTCAACACCAAAAATCACCAATACACATCCCTGGAACACATCGGTGGAAAAGACCGCATGCTCGTCGGCTATAGAACCCTCAGTGTTCGACTCAACGCCTCGTGTCTGACACTAATGTGACGACTAAAGGATACAGACAGAACAGATCCACTTGCACCCGAGTCGAATAACACCAAAGCAGGCACAGAACTCACAAGAAAAGTACATATATGCAGCACAGTATAAGCATAAACAATTCGCAAAATAACATGAATAAAAGGAGATACGTACCAGCAACAACATCAGGTGCTGCGCGGACCTCATCTGCGGTCAGCTGGAATGCTCTCCCACGAACCCTCGGAGCCTCGGCCTTCACCGGCCGACCATCAGTAACACAAAAAGCAGAAGGAACAAAAGCGTGAGTCGATCCCTGAGTGAGCTGAGGACACTTGGCCTTCTTGTGGTCAGTCTGGTTGCAATAAAAGCAAACGAAAAATCCCTTGGGGCAGTCCTTAGCCATATGCCCCTCCTTGCCACATTTGTAGCAAGTACCTGCTCGGCAAGATCCCTCGTGACTCTTGCTGCACTTTCTACAAGTGCGGCCCTTCTGTCCTCCTTCTCTCGAATCAGCGGGCTTGGCTCGCTTTGTCGCCGGCTACGACTACACTGGTCTCCTATCTCTCCCCTGCTGATCTCCCTCCTCCCTGTTCTAAATCTCCAACTCAATCTCTCTCCTCCTGGAATTGGTCTGTAGATCAGCCAATGTCTGGTATGACGAGTTCGCCACGAACTCCCGAATGTCCCTCCTCAAGATGCTCAAATACCGACTCACACGTGTCTTCTCAGTGGACACGTGCTCAGTGCAAAACAACGCCCTCTCATGAAACATCCTCGTAATCTATGTCACTGACTTTGTACTCTGCTTGAGGGACATAAACTCATGTTCCAAACGTTCCCTCTCCACCAGGGGAACATACTTATCTCGGAATAACTTGGTGAACCTCTCCTAAGTCACTGCAGCATGATCTGCAGGGGTAAAATCATTCGTCACAAACTTCCACCAGTCCTTCACTCCCAAGCGAAGCTGGTTCAGTGCGAACCGGACTCTCAGATGCTCTCGACATGAACACGTATAGAAACACCCCTCAATGTCAGAGATCCATCTCATGGCAGCGATCGGATCCGGCGTCCCATCAAACTCTGGTGGCTTCGTGTTGCTGAACTCACGAAACAACAACGAGTCACCTCGTTGTGGCCTCGAAGCAGCTAGAACTGCGGTGGCTGCGGCATCAGCAGCCTCGGTATTAGCAGCGTATTGCTCCTCTAACCGCTCAATCAGGGTGGTCTTGATAGACCCCAACATCTCTGGTATAGCCTTTCTAATAGCTGCAGCCACCTCCTCATGTATGATCCTGTGGATCTCCTCGTCACTGGTACCACTGCCCCCGGGGTTGTTGCGTGTAAACACGAAAAACATCAGAGACTGCCTCAAGCACTCACACCATTACCCACCCCTACATGCTCCTTAGTATCCTAAGTTTCTTACTTGGGTCGCATAAAGATCCGATGCTTTCAGTAGTACAGGCCCAATACTACCTTCCACACCAACCTGTAGTCGTCCCAAGTGCTCCTCCTAGGATCCTAATCCACAAGTACTCTATCCCTCACGGATATTAAACTACTCTCTTGGTAGATTCCTCGATGCTCATCTAGGTATCTCCCCTAGATTACTCACAACTCGCTCTAAAATTTCCTGCTATTTTTCCGTACTCAGTACACATATAGCAAATAGCAGAAATGATCAAGTAATAGCATACCCTAGGCTAAGGCATCATGAATCAGGCAACTCTAGCTCTAAATTCTGAAATACCTAGCATATCCTCTAGCATGCAACTCTAATATCTCATAAATATCTCATAATATAAACAGGTAGTGGTATTTTGGGAAATCACCGTTAAGGCTTTGGCTGATTGTACACACTGCTCCGTCTCGTTATCTCTTAAAAAGTCTTACTCATTTTTAGAAAAATCATTTCTTTTTAGAAAATTTTTCTCAAATCCTCGGTTTGGGTCCAGACATACCCGAGAGTACATCTGAATCCCTCAAACCAAGGCTCTGATACCAACTTGTAACACCGTAAATTTCCAAACAAAATTTTCATTTTTTTAATCACATAAAAACTCAATCTCATATGTTCTCAAACCACAATGTATCAAATATCAAAACACGAGTCAACAAAACAACTGATAATATCCCAGAATCCACAACATAATCTGCAACAAGTGTATACAATCAAGCCGGCGCCTTCCCGCGATCCTGAGAAGTACCTGAAATACATATCACACAACACTGTAGGCACAAAGCTTAGTGAGTTCCCCAGAATACCACAAACACAAATAATAAGACTCTCATGGATATAGCTCAGCATGGACCCTCTGGTCATGCGTCTCGGTAAGGACCCTCCGGTCTCACGGCTCAGTGTGGACCCTTCGAGCATGTGTCTCAGTGAAGACTCTCCAGTCTCACAGCTCGGGTCGGACCCTCCAGTCCTGTATCTTAGTGAAGACCCTCCGGTCTCACAACTCGGTTTGGACCCTCCAGTCCTATCTCAGCATTGCACAGAATAATATAGCATATATCACAAAGACAAGATGCATAATATCACATAACTCAATATAAGCACATAGGACCCTCCGGTCGAAAACACAAATAAGACCCTCCGGTCACACAACATTACCACTCAGGTAAGTATAGTGAGAAGACTCACCTCGTAAGTAAGCAAGTAGATCTAGTACCCCACGAACAGTCTAGACTCGGCCTACATAACATAATTATCTCTAATAAGCAATTTGTAATAACCACTCGAGATGCTAAGCTAACTCCTCTACTAGAAATCAAAAAGGGTGAAAAGTCCATTTTACCCCTCCATGGTCTCAAAAGTCCATAATTGACCAAACCCTAAAAGTCAACGGAAGTCAACACTTGAGTCAATAGTCCATGTTGACCGAACTCGACGAGTTCACCTATGTGACTCGTTGAGCTCCCCCTGTCCTCAGAAAATCGGGAAAACTCTAACTCAAATCGTCGAGTTGTCTCACCAACTCGCTGAGTTGTAGCGCGTTCAGACTCTCGGGGAAACCCTTGCTGACTCGTCGAGTTGGTTTGTCGAGTCCCGATAGACCAATTCTCATTTTGATGATTCTAAGCAGAAATAATGTCCCACATTTTAGATCTAGCCTCCCAAGGCTGAAATACCACGTAGAGTTGCAAGCTTTATGTCCATGCATGGCATCTAGGGCTCAAAATGCCATAATAAGCTCTATATGGGTTCTAAAGCATAAAATCTTGTCTCTAGTTTAATAAAGCTTGGATCTTTGGACTCAAGGGACCTCCTTCAGTCCAGATCTGATGTCTCAACCTCATGTCATGCTCAAATGACTCAATACCCAAAAGATGGATGGGAGAAAGCCCTAAACCTCCCTAGAAAGAGATCTAACAAAAGAAATGATCAAGGTGGTAGCTTTTTACCTCCACTCAGAAGCTAACACTGAATATTGGATCCAAACATCCCTCCTCGTTCCAAGCCTTGATGCTCTCCAACCTCCTTCCAAAAATGCACTAGAACACACAAGATTAGCCTCTCTTTCTCTCACACAAGTTTATAGCTCGATTAGGGTTTCTCACAGAGTGGTAGGGTGATAAGGGAGGCGTAAATGAAGGCTTAAGGTCCTACTCGTCGATTTGGGGTCCTCCAACTCGTTGAGTAGACTTTAAAAATCACGCGGACATCTCCACCTCTACTCGGCGAGTTGGGGCCTCCAAATCGTCGAGTTGCCCTAATAAAATGAATATAAAATAATTAATATTATACCTGAGAGTCGGAATGTTAAAATTCTCCCCCACTAGAATCAGACTTCGCCCTCGAAGTCATCCTCCGGAAACAACTCTGGGTACTGCTCCCGCATCTTGGACTCCGGCTCCTAAGTCCACTCAGATCCCTTACAATGTTGCCACTGAACCTGAACCAAATGCACCTCTTTGTTCCTCAAGACCTTCACCTTCCTATCCAAGATCGCTACCGGCTTCTCAATGTAGTTCAGGCGCTCATCAACCTCAATGTCCTCTAAGGGGACCACCTCCGTCTCATCTGCTACACACTTCCTCAGCTAGGACACATGGAAGGTGTTATGAATCTGACTCAACTCCGCATGCAGCTCCAACTGATAAGCTACTTTACCCACTCGAGCGATCACTCTGAAAGGACCGATGTATCTAGGGCCCAACTTACCACACTTCCTGAATCGGATCACCCTTTTCCATGGGGATACCTTCAGGAGGACAAAATCTCCGACCTGAAACTCCAGCTCTGAACGGCGCTGGTCGGCGTAACTCTTCTGACGACTCTGGGCCGTCAGTAACCTCTATCTGACGTGTTGTATCTGCTCTGTCGTCTTGAGCACTATCTCAGTGCTCTCCATCACTCTCTGCCCTACCTCTCCCCAACAGATGGGATTCCGACACCTCCTCCCATATAAGAGCTCAAAGGGAGGCATACCAATACTGGAATGATGGCTATTGTTGTATGAAAACTCAGCCAATGGTAAGTAAGTGTCCCAAATTCCTCCGAAGTCCATAACACATGCACGTAGCATGTCCTCGAGTGTCTGTATCATCCGCTCGCTCTGCCCGTCGGTCTGTGGGTGGTAAGCGGTGCTAAAATGCAACCGGGTACCCAACTCCTCATGTAATTTCTTCCAGAACCTGGAAGTAAAACGCACATCACGATATGACACTATTGATGTTGGCACCCCATGCCGTGCCACCACCTCTAGCACGTAGATCTCGGCCAACTTCTTTGGAGAAGAGCTCTCACTGATAGCCAGAAAGTGAGCACTCTTCGTCAACCGGTCTATAATCACGCATATCGCATCGATACCTCGCGCGGTCCTCGGTAATTTGGTGTTAAAATCCATGGAAATTTGTTCCCATTTCCACTGGGGAACCTCTAAAGGCTGCAACAAGCCATGTGGACGTTGATGTTCCGCCTTGATCTGACAACAGGTCAAGCATCTCTCGACTACCCATGCCACATCCCTCTTCATACAGGGCCACCAATAATCCCTTTTCAAGTCCAAATACATCTTGATGGCTCCCGGATGGATCGAGAATCTTGACCTATGGGCCTCCTCCATCAAAAGACGCCGAGCTCCACCCGTATACGGCACCCAGATCCGCCCATGATAAGTCATAAGCCCACGACTATCAGTCTCAAACTCAGAAATCTGCCCAATCACGGGCTCTCTCTTACGGTTCTATGGTTTCATGGCCACCACCTAGGTCTCTCGAATGCTATCTAAGACTGGAGTCATCACCGTCATCCTCATGCACACAGCTCGGATCAGAGCACTCAGTGCTCGGCGACTCAGGGCGTCGGCTACCACATTAGCCTTGCTAGGGTGATACAAAATTTCACATTCTTACTCTTTCACTACATCCAACCATATCCTCTGTCTCATATTTAGGTTGGGTTGATCCATAACGTACTTCAGGCTCTTATGGTCTGTATATATGGTACACCGAACACCATGCAGATCGTGGCGCCAAATCTTGAGGGCGAACACCACTGCCCCAACTCTAAATCATGGGTAGGATACCTCGTCTTGTGAGGCTTCAACTGCCTCGATGCATATGCAATCATGTGTCCCCTTCGCATCAACACATCACCCATCCCTGATATAGATGCATCACAGTAAACTACGAAGTCCTCCACTCCCTCGGGAAGGGCTAACACTGGAGCTTCGCACAATCTCTGGCGAAGAGTCTCGAATGAGGCCTGCTACTTGGGCCCCCAAGTAAAAGTAACACCCTTCCTGGTCAATCTTTGTCACACCCCAAAACCGGAACGGCGGAAACGTTCTGGGGTGGTGGACGTCATGTTTAGTATCACAAGTCATGCATCATAGTAAGCAAAGTAATAAACAACCATTTCATTAGAAAGAAAGTGTTTACAAAGTATGTGATTCACATAATATAGAATACATAGCAAATAACAAAAAGACATGAAGCTATGCTGCTCCATCTTCTGAATCCCACTGCGTGTACCTGTCTACTGGTCTCCTGATAATACAAGTTATTTTGAAAGCGTAGATCAGCATTTAAGCTGGTGAGTTCATAAGATTTTAGTGATGTAAGTAAGTTGTAAGAAAGTTGTAGTAAGTGGTAAGTTATGTTTAGAAAAGTTCGCCTGTTCCTCCAGAAAATCCTATATTTCCTGCTTTGAAGGAAGATAAGTAAAAATGACTCTACAATCCTTTCTATGAGTACTAAATGGATACAAGTTATATAAAACTCAGAGTAAACAAACAATCAGTTGTGTGTATCTTCCCTAAGCCCACAACCAAACAAGGAATAGGAAATGAGGCGGAAGGCACACATCCCATTGTTTGTTAGATCATCGTTGTATATAACCCTGGCGTATTCACTTGGTACTCACGGAGTTAACTGTAATAGTTCCTTTAATTTGATGTAAACATTCTTTAAGAAAACCCTTATTTCTATTAGTAAAAATGGTAACCACAGCGGTTCCTTCTATAATCACTTAGTTTATACTAGCCATATATAATCTAATATCGAACAGATAGTTAATTGTGTGAATCTGCCCTAAGCCCACAACCAAACAAGGAACAGGGAATGAGGCGGAAAGCACACATCCAACTACCTATCGGATATTAATTATATATAACCTTGATGTATAAACTAAGGTCTTATGGAATTAACCACCTAAGGTCCTTTAAGTTACACCGGTTTAATAAAATGGATTAAACCCTTTACTGGGTAAGTTTCTAGTTTTGTATACCAAGAGTTCTTATTTGAAAAGTATGTTTTGTACTAGAAAAGGGTGCATTGAATTAGTGACCGATGACCTGGCCCATACATGGTACTCCTTATGATTACTTGGTGTATACGGAATATATATATAGCTAAGATCGAATAGATAGTAGGCTGGGTGAATCTGCTCTAAGCCCACAACCAAACAAGGAACAGGAAATGAAGCGGAAAGCACACATCCTACTACCTGTCGGACCCGATTAATATATATCCCTGAATGCATACACTAAGGAATCAAAAAGTTAGCAATATAGGCCCCCTATCTACTGAATGTACTAGACTCGACTGTTCTGTTTGTCGTTTGTAAAATGTAAGTTTTCCCTAGTTTATAACTATCTTGACTCGAAAATAGTTTGCATTAAGTTTTAAGTGGAACTGTCACAAAATGAAAGTAATGGGAAATTATAAGTACACAGTTGTCTTTTGAATTAACATCCTGACGTACTGATTACCTTAAAACATGTTTGTTTTATTATGGTCATAATGTGATGGATAGTACCCATACTATACGCTCTCCCTGTAAGAGATTATGGGGACCAAACGCGACTTTCGCAAACAAATTGCTAGGCCGTGTAAATTCACATTAAAGTTATATGATCATGTATACCCAATTTTACTATCACCTTTTGTTTAGAACAATGAGTTAGTGATTCATTGGTATAATTAGATCCTGTAGTTGTTCTTATGATATAGCATCTTAGTATGTTCGTTCTGTTATAGTATATAGTATGTCTCTATGATGTATTGTATCTACCTCCCTATTTCTCTTTATAGTATGATCTCTATGTTATCGTGTATTGTTTCTACCTCCCTGTTTCTCTTTATAGTATGTTCTCGCATCTAGTATGAACTGAACCTCTAAACTATACCCCTTATAGTTTACTAGTATTTCACTTGAACTGTTATTGAAAAGACTCATTTTTCTACTAAGTTATGCTTGTACTTTAAAAACGGAGTTTTGTTAAACTATAAAGTAACATAACTTTAAAAGAGTTTTTGAAATGTTTTGATCACTTATAAAAGACATAAGCAATCTTTTGAAAGATGTTTATAACAAACACTTACACAATTATCATTGTGTTCAACTTGTATTCCCCCCCCCCTTAAAAGCATTTAAAACAGTTAAAAGATTCATTATAGGGGTATGAACTCACCTTAAGTGGGTGATTCAAACGAATATGCGTGTAAGGATGAGAAGTTCCACGAATGAAGTCCCGAGACACAAACGAGTCCTAAATGACATATAATGGCATGAATATAGTGTTTAGAAGCATCCACATGCAAGAAAACACCTTTAGGGACTAGGAAACACTTGGACCAAGTGTTAGAATCACATGTGATTCATCTAAGGGGAGTGTACGGCCACAATGAGGAGTGTGCGGCCATGGGTGTACGGCCATGGAGTGTGCGGCCGTACACTCATGGTAATAAGTGCATAAAAGTGTTTTCTAATGATAGGGAAGCTTGTGGGACAATTGCTCATCAAGTGTTGAAGCTAGAAATGCACTTTGAACGCCCTTTAGGGGTGTTTTGAGGGGTGTACGGCCACACATGGGTGTACGGCCGTACACTCCTTATTTTCTTGAGTTATGAACATTTTTAAGGTGTTAATCTAGTGTTCCTATCAAGTACTAAGAGTAGGGAAGGAGTACTTACGATCTGGAGGCTCAAGAAGGTTCACAATCACCAAGAACAAGTGTGTGCTCTTGGTGTTCTTGGTGAAATGGATGAAGATTTGAAGATCTAGCCAAAAGATGATTTCAAATGGATGAAATCAAAGGGTGTTACTAGGGAAAGAGGGATAACAACAAATCAAAACGGAAGAAAGGCTTACATTCTTGAAGATCGGGTGAAAGGCTCGATGATAGTTGAGAGAGAAATCGATGTTCTTGACTTGGAAATTGAAGAAATGACTTAGGAATGGAAGGATATCACCCTTATATAGGGGGTGTAAAGCAAACATGGGTGTACGTCCGCACACACATGTGTGTACGGCCGCACACTCATGTGTACGGTCGTACAATCCCTCAAATGGAGTGTAGGGCTTGATTTCAAGGCTAGGAACTTACGCGACCCAATACTATACTCAATGCTTGAATGTACTGAGATTTGAACCCTTGAACAGACTCTAAACAAGGCTAACTGATAGCAGAAACGAGTCTGACACTCGGTTAAGTTGAATGGCTGAACTTAGAAGGCAAAAAATTTTGGGTTGTCACAATCTTGTAAGAGGAACGACAATCTTGGAGAAATCCCTGATAAATCTCCGGTAGTATCCTGCCAGGCCAAGAAAACTCCTGATCTCGGATGGGGACCTCGACATCTCCGATCTCAAAACTGACTCAATATTGGCCGGGTCGACCAAAATCTCATTCTGGTTAACGAGATGCCCTAAGAACTGGACCTCTAGTAACCAAAAATCACACTTGGAGAATTTGTCATAAAGCCTCTTCGTCCTCAACACTCCAAGAATCTCCCGAAGATGATCCTCGTGCTGCTCTGTGGACCTCGAGTATACCAAGATGTCGTCGATGAACACGATCACCGACCTGTCCAACATGGGCCTGCACACCCGGTTCATGAGATCCATGAATGTTGTCGGTGCGTTGGTGAGTCCGAAAGGCATCACCACAAACTCATAGTGCCCAAAACGAGTCCTAAAGGTCATCTTCTTGATATCCTCCTCGCAAACTCTCATATGATGATATCTAGATCTCAAGTCAATCTTGGAAAACCAAGACGCCCCCTGCAACTGATCAAATAAATCATCGATCCTTGGTAATGGATAACGGTTCTTGACCGTCTCCCGGTAGTCAATGCACATCCGGTGTGAATAATGCTTTTTCTTGACAAAAAACGATTGGCGCTCCCCACGGTTAGCTACTCGGTCTAATAAAACCCTTCCCCAATAGCTACTGAAGCTGCGAGGATAACTCCTACATCTCGGGCAGCACAAGGCGATAAGGTGCCTTGGCAATAGGCGCCGTACCCAGAATCAAATTAATCCGCAACTCCACCTGCCTCTCGGGAGGTACACACGGTAACTCCTCGGGAAAAACATCTGGAAACTTACACACAACCAGAACATCGGAGATAGAACTCGGCCTCTTAGTGGCAACTCTCGTATCCATCACCTGTGCTAGAAAGCCTATACACCCTTGTTGTAAACTCTGTCTCGCCCTGGCGGCAGACCAGAAAGCTGATCCATATCTAGTCCCCTTGTCATACACAGTAAGAACTCCCCCACTAGGGTCTCGTACGGTCACCATCTAACGCTCACAGTTAATCACAGCTCCAAACCTGCTCAACCAGTCCATGCCCACTATGACACGGACATCACCCATCGCTATCGGCACCAGATCTATCGGGAACTCAACACCGAAAATCTCTAATACACTTCCCTAGAATACATCGGTGGAAAAGACCACATGCTCGTCGGCAATAGAAACCCTCAGTGGTCGACTCACCGCCTCGCGTCTGACACTAATGTGACGACTAAAGGATACAGACACAAAAGATCGACTTGCACCCGAGTCGAATAACACCAAAGTAGGCACAGAAGTCACAAGAAAAGTACCTATATGCAGCAAAGTATTAGCATAAACAATTCTCAAAATAACATGAATAAAGGAGATACGTACCAGCAACAACATCAGGTGTTGCGCGGACCTCCTCTGCGGTCAGCTGGAATGTTCTCCCACGAGCCCTCGGAGCCTCGGCCTTCACCAGCCGACCATCAGTAACACGAAAAGCAGCAGGAGCAGAAGCCTGAGTCGATCCTTGAGTGAGCTGAGGACACTCGGCCTTCTTGTGGCCAGTCTGGTTGCAATGAAAGCAAACCGAAAATCCCTTGGGGCAGTCCCTAGCCATATGCCACTCCTTGCCACAATTGTAGCAAGTACCTTCTCGGCAAGATCCCTCGTGACTGTTGTCGCACTTGCTACAAGTGCGGCCCTGCTGGCCTCCTGCTCTCAAATCAACGTGCTTGGCTCGCTGTGTCGCCGGCTGCGACTGCGACTGCACTGGTCTCCTATCTCTCCACTGCTGCTATCCCTCCTCCCTGGTCTGAATCTCCAGCTGAATGTCTCCCCTCCTGGCATTGGTCTCCAGATCAACCAATGTCCAGTATGACGAGTTCGCCACGAACTCCAGAATGTCCCTCCTCAAGATGCTCAAATACCGACTCACACGTGCCTGCTCAGTGGACACGTGCTCAGCGCAAAACATCGTCCTCTCATGAAAACATCCTCGTAATATGTGTCACTGACTCTGTCCTCTGCTTGAGGGACATAAACTCATGTTCCAAACGTTCCCTCTCCACCAGGGGAACATACTCATCTCGTAATAACTTGATGAACCTCTCCCAAGTCACTGCAGCATGATCTGCAGGGGTAAAATCATTCGTCACAAACTTCCACCAGTCCTTTGCTCCCTAGCGAATCTGGTTCAGTGCGAACCGGACTCTCATATGCTCTGGACATGAACACGTATCGAAACACCCCTAATGTCGGAGATCCATCTCATGGCAGCGATCGGATCCGGCGTCCCATCAAACTCTGGTGGCTTCGTGTTGCTGAACTCACGAAACAACAACGAGTCACCTCGCTGTGGCCTCGAAGCAGCTAGGGCTGCGGCAACAGCAGCCTCGGTATTAGCAGCATATCCCTCATCAAACCGCTCAATTAGGGTGGTGTTGGTAGACCCGAACATCTCTGGTATGGCCTCTCTTGTAGTTGCAGCCACCTCCTCATGTACGATCGTGCGGATCTCCTCGTCACTGGTACCACGGCCCCGGGGTTTTTTCATGTAACCACCATAGTGTCTTTGAATTACAAACACGAAAGTCATCATAGACTAGCTCAAGCACTCACGTGTGACAATCGTCACGTTTTGGTTAGGTCAAAGTCAACAAGTCAAATTTGTCAACTCGACTAGTACTAATATGATTAGGGATTTCTTTATGGTTACTAATGTATGACTCTAAACCTTAAATGCAAAGTAACACTTGAAATTTTCAAATGTTCAAAATTCTAAACCCTAATCAGAAGGAGGGAAGTAACAACTCTATAAAACACTATCACGTGCCCTTCAGGGGTGTATAACACTCAAAATGGGATGTAACTAAGCCTACGATCTTTGAACTACGAAGAAAGACATTAATAAAGACTCCCGACAAAGTCTCTCTCAATCTCTCCCAAATCTCTCCAAGTATGTGAAATCTCTCCCAAATCTCTTCAAGTATGTGAAATCTCTCCCAAATCTCTCCAAGCATGTGAAATCTCTCCCAAATCTCTTCAAGTATGTGAAATCTCTCCCAAATCTCTCCAAGCATGTAAAATCTCTCCTAAATCTCTTCAAGTATGTGAAATCTCTCCCAAATCTCTCCAAGTATGTGAAATCTCTCCAAGTATGTGAAATCTCTCCCAAATCTCTTCAAGTATGTGAAATCTCTCCCAATTCTCTCCAAGCATGTGAAATCTCTCCCAAATCTCTCCAAGCATGTGAAATCTCTCCAAGCATGTGAAATCTCTCCAAGTATGTGAAATATCTCCCAAATCTCTCCAAACATGTGAAATCTCTCCCAAATCTCTCCAAGTATGTGAAATCTCTCCCAAATCTCTCTATGTACCTTCCTCGGTTGAAAACAGCCCAAAACCAAAGGAGAAAACCCAAAGGAACCCTCTTAGTGCGGAACCCTCTTGGTCCGGAACCGGACAATTTCGCATCTCCCTCAGCTTCGGACTCCTTCACTCCGGAATACTCTTACCTCGCACGTCTCGGAAGACCTCGCTCCCGAACCCTCGCAGGGTCGCTTCCTTCTCCCGGTTTTCGACCACTTTTGTCCTCTCATGCCTCTCCTCCAGCTGGTAACTTGATCAAAAGTTGGAAACCCCCATCTCTCCTTCCACTTTACTCACTCTCTCACCAAGAAACAAACACTTCTCTCTCATTTCCCTCTCTAAGAACTCAAGACTCCAAGGCTGCCTTTGAGCTTCTCACCCTCATTCAGTAAGTATTCTCATCCTACATTTAACATTCTTCACTCCTTCACTCAGATTATGAATCTATCATAACAAATGTCACCATAATTGTTCTTAGATCTTCAACTCTCCAAGCTCCTATCAAGTGTTCTTGACGTGGAAACCCTTTCTCTTCATCATACATCTAAGGAAATCACTCAAAGTGTGTTCATACCCCTACATTTTCATGTTTTCTTCTAGTTTAAAGGGGGGGGGGGGGGGGAATACAAGTTAATACATCAAAAACTTAACTAAGCTCAAACAACAGCTTTCATCAGAAACGTTGAGTCCCAGTCACGTACTGTTTTGACTATCTTAAACTTAATATCTTTCAAAACTGTTTAATATGCAAGTAGTTCAGATTTATACCTTTCAAATGACTACTTGCACATCTCCATACGATTTTTCTACAATTTATGGTGATTTTTATAAAACTGTCTATCAATTCAGAAACAAATCCCGACCAGTCTGTGAATATGAGCATTTTCACACAAGTTAGAGACTTCTAAAAATCATAATAAAAATTATGAACAAACTAGACACATTTTCTAAACTCCCAGAGTTTACGGATTCAATTTCCGACTTCGTATGATTTTCCTGTGACTTTTCTAAAACAATGTAGAAAACTTAAAAACAATTTACATAGCTTACAATATTGACAACACTTTGTAACATGTTGAGCAAAGTGTATAACAATAAGTTTTTAAATTTTGAATGCATTTCTTTTTAGTTTAACATCACAAACAGAAATTAGTCATTCATGATAAGAGTTTTCATACATTTCAAATGAGTACAATAAACTATAATAAGCATAGTTTATGGATTTTTACAATACAACATACCATGTAGAAAAGGGATTCAATTCTCACACAGAAAAGGTTTTACTCTCCATGCAAATGGGTTTTCAATTACCACATGATAAATTATCATAGGTACAGATTTTGGATTTCACATTTCAAACATACTACACAAAAGGGGATTTCAATTCCACCATAGAAAGGGTTTTACTCGTATACTACACGTAAACTCGTTATCGTAAATTGTGAGACACGTCTTCATTGTACTCCTAGAGTACGGGTTAAAATTCCTGAAATAGTTATAACCAGAGTCTCTTGTAGGGAGAGCGTGATAATTATGTATAGATCTATATTGGGGTTGACAACCCACACCCACGTTGCTAAGACAGTCCGATCGGCCGATCGGGGGTGACAAGTGTCATTTCAATTCCGACGCCTGAAGAACGTCGCAGCAGGCATCTCTGTTATAGTATTTATTATAGCGACTCACATAGGGATATAACGACACATATAGTTTACGGGAATTTCTACTTTGAAAAGAGGTTTTATCTATTTTGTAACTGCTTACAAACACACATACCTTCGGTCTTGGGATTTAAGACTACATAACATTTTATAAGGAAAAATATTGGATTTTTCTTGGGTATACATTACAATTACAAACACACATACATTCGGTCTTGGGATTTAAGACTACATAACATTTTATAAGGAAAAATATTGGATTTTTCTTGGGTATACATTACAATTACAAACACGTTACCAGTACAAAACACACACATACATTCAGTCTTGGAATTTATAACTACATAACATTTTATAAGGAAACATTGGATTTTCTTGAAGTATACATTACATTTACAACCAAGGGTTTTCAAACTCGGGATACAATACTCAGTTTTATTTCAAATAATAAAACTACTATACATACTGGTAGTAACTAGGGTTTTCAAATTCTACATCCAAAAGCTTATGAACTCACCAACTTAATTGTTGACACTTTTTTGAAATTTACTTGTATTCTTAGGAACTCAGTGAAACAGGAAATCAACAGCTTTTGAGGATGGGACGTTAAATCGTCAAACATTTCGTTTTGTCATCATAGTGTAATTGATTTTGAAACATGTAAACTCATACTATGGTGTAACTCTTTCAATTATATTTATGATGGTTGTATTTAGTTTGAGCACTATTATACTCGTTGTTGTGATACTATACATGAAGTCCACCACCCCCGGACGTTTCCGCCATCCTTGGTTTGGGGGTGTGACATCACGCAATTACCCACCCCTACATGCTCCTTAGTATCCTAAGGTTCTTACTTGGGTCGCATACAGATCCGGTGCTTTCAGTAGTACGGGCCCAATACCACCTTCCACACCAACTCGTAGTCGTCCCAAGTCCTCCTCTTAGGATCCTAATTCACAATTACTCTATTCCTCACGGATATCAAACTACTCTCTCGGTAGATTCCTTGATGCTCATCTAGGTATCTCCCCCAAATTACTCACAACTCCCTCTAAACGTTTCCTGCTATTTTTCCCTACTCAGTACACACACAGAGCAAATAGCAGATATGATCAAGTAATATAATACCCTAGGCTAAGGCATCATGAATCAGGCAACTCTAGCTCTAAATTTTAAAATACCTAGCCTATCCTCTAGCATTCAACTCTAATATCTCATAAATATCTCATAATATAAACAAGTAGTGGTATTTTGGGAAATCACCGTTTGGGATCTAGTTGATTGTACACACTGCTCCGTCTCGTTATCTCTTAAAAACTCTTACTCATTTTTAGAAAAATCATTTCTTTTTATAAAAATTTCTCAAATCCTCGGTTTGAGTTCAGACATACCGAGAGTACATCTGAATCCCTCAAACCAAGGTTCTGATACCAACTTGTAACACCGTAAATTTCCAAACAAAATTTTCATTTTTTTTAATAACCTAAAAACTCAATGTCATATGTTCTCAAACCACAATGTATCAAATATCAAAACACGAGTCAACAAAACAACTGATAATATCCCAGAATCCACAACATAATCTGCAACAAGTGTGTACAATCAAGCCGACGCCTTCCTGTGATCCTAAGAATTACCTGAAACAAAAATCACACAACACTGTAAGCACAAAGCTTACTGAGTTCCCCAAAATACCGCAAACACAAATAATAAGCTTCTCATGGCTATAGCTCGGCATGGACCCTCCGGTCATGATTCTCGATGAGGACCCTCTGGTCTCACAGCTCAGTGTGGACCCTTCGGTCATGTGTCTCAGTGAAGACTCTGCGGTCTCACAGCTTGGGTCGGACCTCCAGTCCTGTATCTCAGTGAAGACCCTCCGATCTCACAACTCGGTTTGGACCCTCCGGTCCTATCTCAGCAATGCACAGAATAATATAGCATATATCACAAAGGCAAGATGCATAATATCATATAATTCAATATAAGCACATAGGACCCTCCGGTCGATAACTAAAATAAGACCCCCCGGTCACACAGCGTTACCACTCAGGTAAGTATTGTGAGAAAAGACTCACCTCGTAAGTAAGCAAGTAGATCTAGTACCCCACGAACAGTCAAGACTCCGCCTACATAACATAATTATCTCTAATAAGCAATTTGTAATAACCACTCGAGATGCTAATCTAACTCCTCTACTAGATCTCAAAAAGGGTGAAAAGACCATTTTACACCTCCATGGTCTCAAAAGTCCACAATTGACCAAGCCCTAAAAGTCAACGGACGTCAACACTTGAGTCAATAGTCTTTGTTGACCGAACTCGGCGAGTGCACCTATGTGACTCGTCGAGCTCCCCTGTCCTCAGAAAATCAGGAAAACTCCAACTCAACTCGTCGAGTTGTCTCACCGAGTTGTAGCGCGTTCAGACTATCGGGGAAACCCTTGCTGACTCGTCGAGTTGGCTCATGCACTCTTCGAGTCCCTCTAGACCAATTCTCATTTCGATGATTCTAAGCAGAAATAATGTCCCAAACTCTAGATCTAGCCTCCCAAGGCTGAAATACCACGTAAAGCTGCAAGTTTTACGTCCATGCATGGCATCTAGGGCTCAAAATGCCATGATAAGCTCTATTTGGGATCTAAAGCGTAAAAGCTTGACTCTAGCTTGATAAAGCTTGGATCTTTGGACTCAAGGTACCTCCTTCAGTCCAGATCTGATGTCTCAACTTCATGTCATACTCAAATTACTTAATACCCAAAAGATGGATGAGAGAAAGCCCTAAAACTCCCTAGAAAGAGATCTCACAAAAGAAATGATCAATGTGGTAGCTTTTTACCTCCAAACAGAAGCTAACATTGAAGATCACTGGATCCAAACGTCCCTCCTCGTTCCAAGCCTTCATGCTCTCCAACCTCCTTCCAAAAATGCACTAAAACACACAAGAATAGCTTCTCTTTCTCTTACACAAGGTTATAGCTCGATTAGGGTTTCTCACAGAGTGGTAGGGTGATAAGGGAGGCGGAAATGAAGGCTTAAGGTCCTTTAAATAGGACACAAACCCTGAAAATTAGGGTTTTCTCACCCAGCTCCTACTCGTCGAGTTGGGGTCCTCCAACTCGTCGAGTAGACTCTCAAAATCACGCGGACATCTCTATCTCTACTCGGCGAGTTGGGGCCTCCAACTCGTCGAGTTTCCCTAATAAAATGAATATAAAATATTTAATATTATACCTGAGAATCGGGATGTTACAACATTTCTCATGCAAATGCTCTTAGCATGTATATCATGTTTTCCTTTGGTCATCACTATCATGAATGAATCATCAAAAAGATATTCACTTCATATCTAGATCTGCATCCTAAACATTTTCTTCTATGTTGTGGAATTCCATTCTTCTCTCCATTGGCCTTTTGTGATCTCAATAATCCGTAGTCAATATGACTATAGTTTCGCATCATTTTTCTAGTGGCAATTTGTTACTCAAAACAATTTCAATGTCAACTATGAAGTTTTTCTAGTCAAGGTACGCTCCTTGGATTGTTCACTTGCACTAATGTAGTCTTAACCACATAATCTACCACCATCTCCTTAATGAAACCTTTCATGCTACAACTCAAACATGAATATCCCTTTTGACTATGACTCAAAGTCATCTCTAAAATTCATGCTACTATAACTCTTCTCAATCATGTTCTCTACTGTCTACAAGCAAGCATTCCTTGGTATCTTTCAGTAACTCATAATGTTCTTGACAGTTGCCTAGAAATTAAGTCATGCCAATTTATGACAGGATCTCATGATGCTCCTAATATCTGAGACATCAGAATAAGCACAAATGATAGCATTCATGATAGATCCTATATTTGAAGCATATGGGACTCGACTTATTCTTTCATTTTCATGACTAGAACAAAACATTGAGATTCACTCAAGTTCTTGCTACGATGTATATGAATAATCCTTTTCTTGGAATTTTCTATGTTGAAACCTTTAAGCACATTGTGCTTTATTGAATCCTCTTAACCATTTTGATCTATACTTTAGATACAAAAACCAAGATCAAAACTGCTTTCCCATTTCCATCTTAGCGAGACTATTCTCAAACTTTTGCACTGTGCAACTTAGAGACAATGTTTCCTATTACTTGTATTGTCATTAACATGCAATACTAGGAGGACAATGACACTCCCACTAGATTTGACATGTACTCAAGACTAATCTTAACTTTTAGAAATACAACACTCTTGACTTTCTCATGGAAGAATAGATTTCTTGTTATGAAATTCTTATCTAAATCTATGAAATATTGCACAAGCCTACACACCTTATTTGGATACTTTGTATGCTTAAATCCTTTCAGAATATGTCATATATCCTTTGAATGTTTCCTATTGATGAAATTCATTTAAACATCCACTTTACCAGATCTTATATCAAAGAAGAAAACAATGGTAACAAATAACCAAATAACCAAATATACCTTTCTCAACTACTGGTAAGAATGTTTCCTCATAATCTATTTCTTGAGTCTGAGTGAAACTCCTTTCCACCATACTAGCTTTAAATGTGTGAACATTCCTATCCATGTTAGTCTTCACATTGAAGATCTAACTGCAACCCACTATCATAAGACTAGGCTTTGGATTAACCAATTTCAAAATTAGTTATCCTTCATCGATTTAATTTCGCTATCCTTAGACTCTTTTAACGGAAGCCAAAGGATCTACCATTGCTTCCTAGTAGCTATTAGACCTATCCAAATTGAACAATGTTTTAACACTAATAAATGTATCTCCTTTCACGGTTAGATGAATTTCAAAAACTTGGGAGGCGTTCTAACTCTATTATATCTTGAAAAGAGGTAACGTAATGTTATTTGACTCAACTGGTTTATAAACTTCAGGTTGAGAACTAGTACAAAGTATAGGTTCATTGTCAGTCATATCTCAAATCTCTTCATGATCAATATGACTCCAATTGAATTCTTGATATCTATATGTTCTTTCTCTCCAGGAATACACCTTTTAATCAATAAGAAACATATATCAAGAGCCTTTTGTGAATACCCAACAATGTAACACTTCACAAATCTCGATTAAAGTTGGTCATTGGTTTCTCATCT
This sequence comes from Lactuca virosa, assembly GCF_052849685.1. Classification (NCBI taxonomy): domain Eukaryota; kingdom Viridiplantae; phylum Streptophyta; class Magnoliopsida; order Asterales; family Asteraceae; genus Lactuca; species Lactuca virosa. The sequence goes on from NC_136430.1 coordinate 175,436,108, forward strand.
AACGAAATACCTCACAACACCAGATCCAAATGCGAGGGAACTCTCCAATTCCATATTTCATGAGGTGTTTTCAAAACCTACTTAGTTGATTACAAGGTTCAAAATATGGTCTATTGTTTAAAGTGTATATTCCTGAAAAATTTGTGAATGGTGTCGAAAGGAACACTCCTTTTGACTTATAAGCAAAAAATATCAAGAGCCTTTAGTGAATACCCGACAATGTAACACTTCACAAATCTCAATTCAAGTTGGTCATTGGTTTCTCGTCTAACGAAATACCTCACACCACCATATCCAAATGCGAGGGAACTTTCCAACTCCATATTTCATGAGGTGTTTTCAAAACCTACTTAGTTGGTTACAAGGTTCAAAATAAGCTCTATTGTTTAAAGTGTATATTCCGAAAAAAATGTGAATGGTGTCGAAGCACATATCATCATAGATCGAACCATATAGTATTCGATTTTGCTCTCAAAAACATCATTACATTATGATGTCCTAGGAGAAGCCAATTATGGAATCTATTATACAATCTCTATGAAGATCGTAGAACCCGATACTATGGCATTCTCTTTTCCTTTCAGATTGCAGATCCTTCTTCTTCATGACTAATTGATTCCCTACTCTGTTCTAACAATATTTAAATATTTTCAAAGTGCCATGCTGACTCATATAAACATAAAAAGATCTACTCAACCTATCAATAAATATGAAATCATAGTATATTGCATGCCTTGTGGTGGATTTGATGGTTTCATGCATATTAGCGTGTATAAGATCCAACAATCCTTTCTCTCCATTACATGTCCATTTGAATGGTGACTAAGTCATCTTGTTAACATATAAGTCTTGCATACATAATCCAACTCAAGGGAGGATGATTCAAATTCCGGTCCAATTGGAGCTTGGTGATACGATTCTCACTAGTACGGCGAAGGCGATTATGCCACAGGCACGATCATGTGTAAACTATTAGAGGAATCAATGTTCAAGTCAGCATTGCTATTAGTAGAAACATCAACTACAATTTCATGAATGTCAATTGCAAGAAGATGTTTTAAACATAACCCATAATCTTTATAAACTATAATTGTCACCTTTCCATCATCAAATGAAAATTGAAATTCATGTTTCTACAATGCATCAGATAAATTTTTTCTTTCTAGACATCTTCGCAGCGTAATTGCGGATAACTAGTATAAACCTAACTCCATTAGCAAGTATTAGATCAAAATTGTCAAACATTGATACATGCGTCATTCGTCCAATCTAATGATTAGTTTTAGCTTTCGATGATTAACTTCCTTTTATTCTTATAGATCCTACAATTCCATCTTAATGTGTTTACCACATCATGCATCGAGGAACCACAAATTGCATGTATTTGGAGTTTAAATATTTAACTACATGATATAGAGTTAAACATTTGACTTTACCATCTCAAAATACTTAGGGTAACTTCATTTCCTATGATCCTTATCATTTCATTAATTGCAACTTCCCTCATTTGGATCATGGTTTCATTGAATAGAGGACACACCAATTGCACTCCTTTATAATGGGAAGTGTCAGCAACAGTCGTTCCTTTCCATTAGGATTTGAATGTTTCCTATTCATTCCACTAACATTCAAAAGCAATAACTGCAATTGGATAAGAAATCTAATTCCTTTCTAGTTTTCTCATTTTAGAGAAGGTTTAAGAATCTCATCAATTTTTTCTTCCATGCTATTAATATGATAAATCAATTCGAAGTTATCATAAGAACTAATGAAAGATCGAAGCACAAGATCTATAGCAAGACTCTTGTCAAGGGCAACATTATTATTCTAGAGTTTGTCTATGTAGCTCTCCTGATTACATACGAAACTCTTTTTTTCAATTCGAATGCAATTAAGAAATTTTGATGATTTAAAATCACTCTTGCCTTGTGGTTGAACATTTCACTTAAATGAAAATTCATTTCATATGTTCACACGTTCAAAAAACGTCATTTTGGAACATCGAGGACATAAACATAATCATGCAATAGAACCATATTTGTATATTTTATAGGAATAAAAACTTATCTAAATTTGACACATAATTGATTTAAGAGATATGCTCATTATGGACATCTTTCCCAATATCAAAATCAAGGAAGATCCCATAACAAATTAGTCATTCGTAAGGAAGAACAAAGAGAAGTTAGAATTTAGAAAGTGAGTGAGGATGTGAAGATGATTCCATCTAACCTAAAGGAGAAATTTTAAAGAAGTCGATTTAATCATTAATTATTAAACCAATTCTTAAATAAAGGCTAGCTTCGATAAACATGACTCGTAAAATGAAGACGGATGTCATAGTCATATTACGAAACTATATTAGGTAGCTAAAGCATTTTATAAATCTCAATCACGATAAAAATTAGATAAGAAAAAAGATCTGCGAATAGATCATTTAGACCATACACTCTCAAAACACACACTAAGGTGCGATTTCACATATTAAACCAGTAGGAGTTCAATTATTGAAGAGAATTAAAGATTAAAGCTTCAATTTTGTGGATTAAGGTATGAATTGCCACTTCTAGTGCACTTAATCTTGATTTAAGACATGATGATGAGGCTAATTATGAAACCCTAGGTAAAGGGGTATGATCGTGAATGATGAAATTGAGTTAGTGGCTGATGTTATAAAGCTTAATTATAGTTTATTCTAATAATTATGAACTTTATATGTGTAATTTAGATATTTATATGAGAAACTAAATCCATAGGAATTAGGGTTCATAGATGAATGGTGTGAATTAATGAATTAAGCCCTCAACTGATAAAACATGGTATATGTAATGTTCATAATAGGTAATATGAACCTCCTATGAGTATCGAATATTGGATACATGATTGGATTCTTGATAAATGTTGAGGCGGTGGTATGATTTCATATAAGAGAATTGATCTATATGAGTTGATTCATATAACTGACATAAAAATTGGTATATATCAATTTAATTGATTAGGGAATCAAGGTAAAACCTTGGAGAAGAAAGTTTAAAGTTTGCGGTACCACCCACACAGCCTTAAACAAAGGTGAGTAACTTTTAGCTCACTTAAGATATTATTGATATGAAATGAACTTTATTTTGTTATTAGTTATTGAATAATTAGATATGAACTATGTGGTTAATGTCCTATATGATAGTGTCAATAAAAAGTGATTGAACTTGAGAAGTATACCCTTTATATCAATGAGTGATGATTGGGTTATATTATGTTTGAGATCATTGGGATAAAAAAGAATTGTTATGATTATGATGAGTTCTATAATGGATCTATAAGAGATAATTAGATCATGTATTTTGAATGAGGTTTGAAATGAGATTATCAAATAAATGATTGTTGAGATTATGATAAGTGTTATGATGGATCTATAAGAGATAACTAGATCATGTATTATGAATGAGATTTAAAATAAGTTTATCAAAAGAATGATTGTTGAGATTATGATGAGTTGTATGATGGATCTATAAGAGATAATTAGATCATGTATTGTGAATGAGATTTCAAATGAGATTATCAAATGAATGATTGTTGAGATTATGATGAATTTAATGATGTATCTGTAAAAGATAATTAGATCATGTATTGTGAATGAGATTTCAAATGAGATTAATAATTGAATGATTGTTGAAATTATGATGAGTTTCATGATGGATCTATATGAGATAAATAGACCATATATTGTGAATGAGTATCTAATGAGATAAACAAAAGAAGATATGAGATATAGATACTCATAAGAGATGATGGAATATGATATGATGAAATCATTTCCTTGAAAAAAAATATGAAAAATATAGAAAATTGTTTATCATTTGATATATTTGAGATGAAGAAGAATCTAGTCAATAAAACTCATTTGTTACGGTAGATAATTATGAATTAAGTATATCATCACAAGGTTGATTGGTATTCACTAAGATTTCAAGCTTATCTTTTTTATGCTTTTATGATTTCAGATACAAGTATTAAAGATAAAAGGAAGGGTATGATGAAGTAGTGTAACATCCCAAAATTTAAGACCAAAAATTTCTTTTTTAAATAAGTTGTTATGTAAACCAACAGTATAAAAACATCCATAAAAACATCCCATGTCAAACCAATTTGTCAATAATCAAAACATGTTATCATAAAACAATATTAGAGTGTAATCCTAAAGATCTCATGTGCGGAAAACATAGTGTGATGCTCTACGATCAACGGCTCCTTTCCTTTGAAAACGAAGTACCTGAAACCAAAACTGAAAACCGTAAGCACGAAGCTTAGTGACTTCCCCCATCATACCACATACCATACAATATACATACTACCTAACATATCCGGGTACTGGACTACCCATTCGGTCTCTTTCAAGCAGTAACTGCCTAGCATACCAGGGTGTTGGCCTAACCTTCGGTCCTGTCGACCGGTACCTTGCCTAGCATATCAGGGTGCTAGCCTACCCCTTTGGTCCTTTCGACTGGTACCTTGCCTAGCATATCAGGGTGCTGGCCTACCCCTTTGGTCCTTTCGACAGGTACCGAGGACTATTTCACCCCTACTTCTACCACATATCATATTAGCTCATAAACACATAAATCATATAGTTCCTAGCTTATCAGGGTGTTGGCATACCCCTTCGGCCTTATCGTTCGGTATTGGGTTCTATCCTACCCCTCCTATCACATATCACATAACATCATAACATACCATCACATAATCATAATAGATAACGACATACCAGATAATTATCACAAAGATAATCATCCATACTATAACTCTTACTAGTGGGTCGGCATTGGTGCCTTAGATCCACTTCTACTGGAAGGTAACTCACCTCGTACTGCTGAAGTCCTGCAGACAAGACCCTAGCTGCTGAATGACAGATTCCCGAACTATCAACATCAAAACAACACTCAATTAATAATTGGGTTACACCATATATCCATAAGTCCATGATTGGGGTAAAAGGCTACATTACCCCCATCTTAGCTTGATTCAAGCTCAAGGCCTAACCCAAAGGCCTAAAAGTCAAACTATGAATCAAAGCCCAACCTATGGCCCAATTTTCCAAAGTGGGCCCAAAACTTTACATGGTCTTACCCTAAGGCCCAACCAATTATTCCAGTCCAAACATTTAGCATTCTAATATTTAGCATTCTAATGGCCCAATATCTCATAATCATAAAGGCCCAGTTATGGCCCATCTATGGCCCAATTTTCCAAATTGGGCCCAAACCCCTTACATGGGCCTTACCCTAAAGCCCATTAAATTATTCTAGTCCATATGCTTGTTCTTGGATGGCCCATTATTAGCCCAATCACCAAAGCTGTCTCAACTAGCCTTTTTAGCTAGGAAATTATGTCTTCATGTAAAGATGTATAACTTGTAATCTAAGCTGATGTCAAGTACTAATGCTCATTCAAAATCAACCAATTGAATCAAAACTCATGAGTGAAGTTCAAAACTTAATTAAACACATCTCATATACTCAACTATGGGTTTGAAACCCTAATATCCCGAATCAAACATTTTAATGAGCCATGAATCATCTATAGGGCTTAATGGACCAATAAAACCTCAACTTGATTCTTTTAAGCTAAAAGTCTTCAATTGGGCCCTAATTGGACCCATATTAATTAAATAATAGCATTTTGGGCCATAAGACTTCTCATGGGCCTTATTGGGCCTAAATGTCTCACTTTGTCATCATGCGCCTTAATGGGCCGTAAATGGTTTCATAAGCCCTATTGAGCCGTAAACTAACTTCTTAAGCTTCATTGGGCCGTAAACTTTTTTTCCTTATCATTTTGGGCCGTAAACCCTTATATGGGCCCAATGGGCCGAAAACTCCTATAATGAGCCTTATAATTTCGAAAATACTCAATAATGGCCCAAAATTTTCCTTTCTCTCCTTTCATTCTCGAATTTGAGTATATATATATATATATATATATATATATATATATATATATATATATATATATGTATATATATATATAATATGGGAAAATTGTGAGGAAGACACCTCACCATTGCATGGTGAGTATCCATGTTTAATATCCATCAAATATCCATGTTAAACTCATTTATCCATGCATGTCCCATCTCACTTCTCTCTTCTCTCCCTCTTCTTCTTATTCACGGCCAAAGCCCCCTTCACTCACTACTCTCCATTCCAAACGCCCAACACTACAAATCCTCCTATCAAATCCATCTAAGGTTCTCTCATTTTCATCCCTCAAAAATTCGTGAACTAGGGTGTGTTCACCAAGTTTTTCTTCAAATATCATCACTCATTGGGTAAGCTACTCTTTAAGTTTGATGATTAACTTCATTTTATGATAATCTTCACTCCTTAACATATCATTTCGTGATCCATGCCCTTAGATCCATCTTAAGTTCGAAAAACTCCACTAAGAAGCTCCTAGGGCCGAGATCCTCATCATTCTTCATCAAAAACCGAAATCTTCAAACCAATGTGAGTTCATACCCCCTATTTTTGGTGTTTCCTATGTTTTGGGGGAGAATACAAGTTGTTTTGTGTATATCTATGTGTGTATGCATGATTTTGTGTGTTTTTCATGATATATGTGTGATTATGTGTTATAAACTCCATGAACTTGAAAGTATGATAAAATATGATGATATTTGTAGAACATAACATTTATTGCAAACTTATTATGTAAAGAAAGGTTTTTAAATACTTCAAACTTGCTTAAACTAAGAAAATTACATAAAAGGGCCAAAAATGGCAAAACAATAAAAAATGAGGTTATTATATGTAACTCACGATTTTAAGGGACCAAAAAGAGTTATTTTTGGTAAATATGAATCCTTATGGAATTTGTGATTTTAAAAGAGTTAAAAGTGTAAATTTTCACAAATGGGCCTCATTTTTGGGTTTTCACGGTTTTTGGGCCAAAATTGTAAATTTTTGGACTTTTGTGGGCTCAAGTGTCATTTTCAGCAAAGTTGTGCCAAAAATGTAAATTTTTCATAAGAAGAACTGAAAATGTAAATTTATTTAAAACTTGGGCCAAAAAGATAAATTTATTTACAAATGGACCGAGAATGCACATTTTCATAAAATTAAGCCAAAAATGTTATTTTTGACAAAAGTGAGTTAAAAATGTTATTTTTACTTAAAACTAGCCTTAAATGCAAACTTTGGTTTTAAAGGACCTAAAATGTCATTTTTACCAAAAATGTGCCAAAATTGTAAATTTTTGGTTTTTGGGACCGAAAATGTTTTTTTACAAAAAGTGGGCTTTTTATGTCATTTTAATAAACAACGAAGCTTACACAATCAATGTAACAAACCACGGATCAATTATGTCATTTATACTTTTATTGGGCCTCGAATATAATTTACATGCTTAGTGGGCCTTAGTTGTCCACTTACATGTTTATTGGGCCTGGAATATACCTTATATGCTTATTGGGCCTGGAATATAAATTACATGCTTAGTGGGCCTTAGTTGTCCACTTACATGTTTATTGGGCCTGGAATATACCTTGTATGCTTATTGGGCCTGGAATCTAATTTACATGCTTAGTGGGCCTTAGTTGTCCACTTACATGTTTATTAGGCCTGGAATATACCTTGTATGCTTATTGGGCCTGGAATATAATTTACATGCTTAGTGGGCCTTAGTTGTCCACTTACATGTTTATTGGGCATTTACATGTTTATTGGGTCTGGAATATACATTTCATGTTTATTCGCGTAAATTTGATTAAGGTTCTAGTGAGACGTTTCGTTTGGCACCAAATGAGTGTACAAACGTAGCATGTAGTTATAACCAGAGTCTCCCGGAGAGAGAGCGAGAGTTTGTGTATAGATCTATACAGGGGTGACACCCCACACCTGAGCTGTTCGCTATAGTTAGACTAGGCGGATCTAGGGTGACAAACCTTACCTTAAACAAGTGGGCGTCTTATAGACGTCACGACAGGCGAATTTGTCATTATCAAATATGGTTATAACGGCTCACTTAGAGGAATTAACACCATTATAAAATTTACGGGAAACAATCTTTTATGGAAACATGGTAGCCTACACGCACTCGTACTTAACCTCGGGTGTTGAGATTCCAACATTTTCATATACAGACAACATCGGTTTGTCTAGGGTCATTCTCTTTATATTCTCACAAATATTAACACACATGCGTTAATACAAGATCGGACACAAACATTTCAAACCGTTTTTCAGAAAATATCAGATTTTCTGGTGTTTACAAAGTAATACAAAACGTTTTTCTTAAACATGCTTATGAACTCACCAACATTATATATGTTGACCTTTTTAAATTAACTTGTATTCTCAGGAAATCGTTGAGCAGGTTGGTCAGCAAGAATACCTGAATATTTTGTTATGATTTGTTTTCATCATACTTTGGATATTTTGGCATGTAATATTGAAAGACAATCTTTGATGTAAACCAATGACAATTGTAATATTATATGTGTGATGATGATGTTATGTTTCAATTATATACACTGTAATGATACTACCAGAATGAAGTCACACATGCCCCTGAACGTTTCCGCCGTCTGGTTCGGGGGAGTGACAAAAGCCCAATAGGAAGGCCCAATTAAGGCCCAAGCAAGATTTAGGTTTTCACATAAAATGATGGTTAGGGTTAAGTGTTTCTCACTCAACCCCTTAAGGACTTAATCCATTAAGTCCATCACTCTACTAGATAAATCATATGGTGTGATCGGCTGTAATTCACAATTCAATTCCAATGGCCCAAAACGCGGCTTCGGATAAGTCTAAACCAATAAATCCAAAATTAGGGTTTTCTAAACCCCTTTTTAGGGTTTCCAACCCAATCACAACCCAATTAGTCAATTAGTTAAGTTTTTAGGTGAATTAATTATTAATTAAGTTTGGCACCACCCACTACCACATCGGGTAATGGTGGTCAATGGCGGATCACGGCAGCGGCCACCACCTCACGGTGGTGGTGACGGATTTTCCTTAATTATTTCGATCAAATACAATGTTACAACGCAATATCCAAATAAACACACACACACACAAATAACACATACACACATACCCAACCACCTTTTTGGCGGCAGGCGGTGGTTGGAGGTGGCAGCCACCACCTCACGATGGTGGTGGTGGTTTTTCTCATGAAATTCGGCCGAGAAACACCACACACAATACACTCTTTCTAATCGCAACATGAATCCAGCCACCCACCTGGTGGTGTACACCGGAAACGATGGCACGAGACGGCGGTAGCAGCGGCGGCTAACGGCGGCAGCCACCATGGCAGCCATGGTGGTTTTCTTGAGTTTTTCTGTTCAGCAACCACACACATACACGCGTCTGGAATACAGAAATATGGGGTTATGCAGTCAATCAACAACTTGTGGCGGCATATTCTGGTTGGAGATGACAGCCACCACCTCACGGTGGTTGTGGTGGCGGGTTATCTTTAATCCCAGCCCAAAATAACGCACGTACTACTATTAGCTCCGAAAGCAGCCCTTAGTTGTCCACTTACATGTTTATTGGGCGTGGAATATACCTTGTATGCTTATTGGGCCTGAAATATAATTTACATGCTTAGTGGGCCTTAGTTGTCCATTTACATGTTTATTGGGCCTGGAATATACCTTTCATGTTTATTCGCGTAAATTCGATTAAGGATCTAGTGAGACGTTTCGTTTGGCACCAAATGAGTGTACAAACGTAGCATGTAGTTATAAGCAGAGTCTCCCGGAGAGAGGGCGAGAGTTTGTGTGTAGATCTATATGGGTGTGACACCCCACACCTGAGCTGTTCGCTACAGTTAGATTAGGCCAATCTAGGGAGACAAACCTTACCTTAAACAAGTCGGCGTCTTATAGACGTCATGACAGACGAATTTGTCATTATCAAGTATGGTTATAACGGCTCACTTAGAGGAATTAACACCATTATAAAATTTACGGGAAACATACTTTTATGGAAACACGGTAACCTACACGCATTGGTACTCAACCTCGGGTGTTGAGATTCCAACATTTTCATATACAGACAACATCGGGTTGCATGGGCTCATTCTCTTTATATTCTCACAAATATTAACACACATGTGTTAATAGAAGATCGGACACAAACATTTCAAACCGTTTTTCACAAAATATCGGATTTTCTGGTGTTACAAAGTAATACAAAACGTTTTTCTTAAACATGCTTATGAACTCACCAACATTATATATGTTGACCTTTTTAAATTAACTTGTATTCTCAGGAAATCGTTGAGCAGGTTGGTCAGCAAGAATACCTGGATATTTTGTTATGTTTTGTTTTCATCATACTTTGGATATTTTGGCATGTAATATTGAAAGACAATCTTTGATGTAAACCAATGACAGTTATAATATTACATGTGTGATGATGATGATGTTATGTTTCAATTATATACACTGTCATGATACTACAAGAATGAAGTCACTCAATCCCCCGGACGTTTCCGCCGTCTGGTTCGGGGGTGTGACAGATTGGTATAATGAGCATTGTTTATAGTGAACTGGCATATCTAATCATACAAGATATGCAACTATAAATACAGTGGGACTAAAACACTCTTAATAAAATAATTAACATACCTAGGTAAGCATTAATACAATAACACTAAAAGTCTCTGGAGGAAATTGAACATCCTGGTTAAACTCGGACAGTTATGTAGTCGTATAGAGCCTGATCAACTATATTTATTCAAAATACGACCAACATGTGTTTGGGAGTGATCATGGTGGGCAATGAATCTAGAAACTTACCAACCTTGTATCCAAAAAGCTTTTAAGGAACTCAAACATAAACAATTAAAATATTATAGGAGTAATTGAGATGCTATCTATATACACTTCCCTCACCCCTTAGTTTCTCGCGTAGTCGTCATGGAAGAATTCCAACAAGGTATCCTTTACTATCAGGCCCTGGTGGCCAATGGGTTGATTGAAGGAGAACCTCTTTTGGGTCAGGAGGCAGAACCAGGTGTAGGACCTGAGGAATATTTGGAGACCGACTATGAGTTCGGGGAACCTGATGAGGATATGGAGGAAGTAGGGGACAATAATGAAGTCCCCAGCAAGCCTCCCACTTCAGAGGTGATGCAGGACCACCCCACAGCACCGAGGGATTCCATCGATCAGACTCGTTCCTTAGAGGAGGAGGTTGCCACCCTTCGACAGCAACTTTTAGCAGCAGAAGCCCCCACCGTGCTGATATTATGTGTCACGAGAAGGTCATTTGCCTTCACCTCCCCAATCACGAAACCCTAACAATCTATGGTGATAAGCCTGGCGCCAATCTTCGTCTTATCTCGTGCATCAAGGCACAGAAGTTCCTGAACAAGAAGAGTTATGCTTTCCTCGCTCATGTTGTGGACAAAGCCAAAGAAGAAGTAAACATTAAAGACATCGCGGTGGCATGCGACTTCCCGGATGTATTTCCTGAAGACCTTCCGGGAGTACCCCTAGAGAGGCAGGTTGAATTCTGAATCGACCTAATACCGAGAGCCACATCAATTGCCAAATCACCCTACAGGTTAGCTCCCGCCGAAATGCAGGAGTTATCCAATCAATTAAGCGAATTTCTGAACAAAGGATTAATCAGACCAAGCTTCTCACCCTAGGGAGCTCCGGTCTTGTTTGTCAAGAAGAAGGACGGATCCTTCAGGATGTGCATTGATTATAGGGAATTGAATAAGCTCACTGTCAAAAACCGATACCCACTCCCTCGGATTGACGATCTATTTGACCAGCTTCAAGGAGCTAGTTACTTCTCCAAGATACATCTAAGATCCGATTATCATCAGCTCCGAGTCTGAGAAGAGGACATTCCAAAAACTGCTTTTCGAACTCGATACGGTCATTACGAATTTGTTGTGATGCCCTTCGGTCTAACAAATGCCCCCGCAACATTTATGGACCTCATGAATCGAGTCTGTCGTCCATTCCTCGATAATTTCGTAATCGTCTTCATTGATGTCATTCTTATATACTGCCAAAGCAAGGAGGAGCACGGTCAACATCTCCGTCAAATCTTGGAAACTCTAAGAGCTGAAAGGCTATACGTGAAACTCTCAAAATGCGAGTTCTGGATTCGCAGTGTAAAGTTCTTGGGTCATGTAGTTAGTGAGGAAGGGATTCATGTAGATCCTTCCAAGATCAAGGCCATTGAAGGCTGGGTGATTCCGAAAACACCAACGGAAATTCGACAATTCTTGGGTCTCGCAGGCTACTACCGAAGGTTTATTCAGAACCTCTCCAAGATAGCCAAGCCCCTCACCACCTTGACACAAAAAGGGGTATCTTTCAACTGGACAGATAAGCAAGAAGCTACCTTCCAAACCTTGAAGCGAGCCCTCTGTAGTGCACCGGTGTTATCCTTACCAGAGGGAACTGAAGACTTCGTAGTCTATTGCGATGCTTCGAACCAAGGGTTATGCTGTGTCCTCATGCAGCGTGGAAAGGTGATAGCTTGCGCGTCCAGACAACCGAAGACACATGAAGTAAACTACACCACCCATGATCTCGAGCTGGGAGTTGTGGTCCTTCCCTAAAGATTGGGAGGCACTACCTTTACGGTACAAAGTGCACCATCTTCACAGATCACAAAACCTTCCAGCACATTCTAAACAAAAAAGAGCTATACACGAGGCAGCGAAGGTGGGTTGAGCTGCTAAATGATTAGGAATGTGAGATCAAGTACCACCCAGGCAAGGCTAACGTGGTATCCAATGTCCTGAGCATGAAAGAATACTCAGGTCGTCGGGTGAAGACATTATCGATAGCCATCCACTCCTACCTAACCTCGCAGATCAAGAGAGCCCAATCGGAGGCATTGAAGCCGGAAAATGCTGCAAATGAAACGCTGCGTGGGATGGATAAAAACCTTGAAGCCAAAGATGACGGAGCTTATTACTTCATGAATAGAATATTTGGAGGATTCAAAGAGATAGTCATGAACGAGGCTCATAAAACGTGATATCCCGTCCACCCAGGTTCGGATAAGATGTACATGGACATCAAACAACAATATTGGTGGCCAAATATGAAGGCGGAGATTGCCACTTACATGGGCAAGTGTCTCACTTGCGCCAAAGTGAAAGTAGAGTATCAGAAGCCCTCGGGGTTATTACAACAGCCAGTGATACCCGAGTGGAAATGGGAAAGGATTACCATGGACTTCATAACCAAATTACCTAAGACAGCAGACGGATTGGATGCTATCTGGGTGATTGTCGATAGGTTAACCAAATCCGCCCATTTCCTGCCAATAAAAGAATCGTACAAGATTGAGAGATTAACACGGATCTATATAAAAGATATTGTGAGACTTCATGGGGTGCCATTATCTATTATCTCGGATCGGGATAGTAGACTTATTTCACGGTTTTGGCAGTCACTCCAGAAGGCAATGGGAACATAACTAGACATGAGCACTGCTTACCACCCGCAAACCGATGGCCAAAGGGAGAGAACCATTCAAACACTTGAAGACATGCTCCGGGCCTGTATGATCGATTTTGGCAAATCTTGGGATACTCACTTGCCTTTAATTTAGTTCTCGTACAACAACAGCTATCACACGAGCATAAGGGTTGCTCCTTTTAAGGCTTTGTATGGTCGTAAATGCAGATCGCCTCTCTGCTGGGCTGAGGTGGGAGACACCCAGCTAGCAAAAGGGCAATCACCAAGCAGCACTCTTACAGGACCAGAGATCATTCGAGAAACAACAGAAAAGATAATCCAAATCAAGGCTCGACTCCAAGCATCGCGAGACCGACAAAAGAGTTATGCTGACAAACAACGAAAGCCTCTCGAATTCCAAGTCGGAGATCGGGTGTTATTAACGGTCTCTCCCTGGAAAGGGATGATCCGTTTTGGAAAATGGGGAAAACAAAATCCGCGATACATCGGACCGTTCGAGATTCTTGCCCGAATTGGTCCGGTGGCATATAACTTGCAGCTACCTGCAGAGCTCAGCAACATACACCCCGTGCTCCACGTCTTGAATCTGAAAAAGTGTTTATCTGATGAAACCCTTGTCATTCCTCTGGAATAGATCGAAATAAATGAGAATCTCCTGTTCGTCGAGGACCCGGTTGAGATAATGGATAGAGAAGTGAAGCGTACGAAAAAGAGTCGCATTCCAATTGTGAAGGTTCGATGGACCGCTAAGCGTGGACCGAAATTCACTTGGGAACGCGAAGACCAGATGAAGCAGAAGTACCCTCATCTATTCGCTCGTTCATAGTTCTATCTTTCAAAATAATTTCGGGACGAAATTCCCTCTGACTGGGGGATGATGTCACAACTAGCCTTTTTAGCTAGGAAATTATGTCTTCATGTAAAGATCAACTCTTGTATAACTTGTAATCTAAGCTGATGTCAAGTACTAATGCTCATTCAAAATCAACCAATTGAATCAAAACTCATGAGTGAAGTTTAAAACCTAATTCAACACATCTCATATACTCAACTATGGGTTTGAAACCCTAATATCTCGGCTCAAACATTTTAATGAGCCATGAATCATCTATTGGGCATAATGGACCAATAAAACCTCAACTTGATTCTTTTAAGCTAAGAGTCTTCAATTGGGCCCTAATTGGACCCATATTCATTAAATAATAGCATTTTAGGCCATAAGACATCTCATGGGCCTTATTGGGCCTAAAATGTCTCACTTTGTCATCATGAGTGTTAATGGGCCGTAAATCGTTTCATAAGCCCTATTGAGCCGTAAACTAACTTCTTAGGCTTCATTGGGCCGTAAACTTTTTTTTCCTTATCATTTTGGTCGTAAACCCTTATATGGGCCCAATGGGCCGAAAACTCCTATAATGAGCCTTATAATTTCGAAAATACTCAATAATGGCCCAAACTTTTCCTTTCTCTCCTTTCATTCTCGAATTTGAGTGTGTGTGTGTATGTGTGTGTATATATATATATATATATATATATATATATATATATATATGTATATATTTACATATATACATGTATAAAAAATAATAATAATAATAATACAGGAAAATTGTGAGGAAGACACCTCACCATTGCATGGTGAGTATCCATGTTTAATATCCATCAAATATCCATGTTAAACTCATTTATCCATGCATGTCCCATCTCACTTCTCTCTTCTCTCGCTCTTCTTCTTATTCACGGCCAAAGCCCCCTTCACTCACTACTCTCCATTCCAAACGCCCAACACTACAAATCCTCCTATCAAAGCCATCTAAGGTTCTCTCATTTTCATCCCTCAAAAATTCGTGAACTAGGGTGTGTTCACCAAGTTTTTCTTCAAATATCATCACTCATTGGGTAAGCTACTCTTTAAGTTTGATGATTAACTTCATTTTATGATAATCTTCACTCCTTAACATATCATTTCGTGATCCATGCCCTTAGATCCATCTTAAGTTCGAAAAACTCCACTAAGAAGCTCCTAGGGCCGAGATCCTCATCATTCTTCATCAAAAATCGAAATCTTCAAACCAATGTGAGTTCATACCCCCAATTTTCGGTTTTTACTTTATTTTGGGGAAGAATACAAGTTGTTTTGTGTAGATCTATGTGTGTATGCATAATTTTGTGTGTTTTTCATGATATATGTGTGATTATGTGTTATAAACTCCATGAACTTGAAAGTATGTTAAATATGATGATATTTGTAGAACATAACATTTATTACAAACTTATTATGTAAAGAAAGGTTTTTAAATACTTCAAAGTTGCTTAAAACTAAGAAAATTACATAAAAGGGCCAAAAATTGCAAAATAATAAAAAATGAGGTTATTATATGTAACTCACGGTTTTAAGGGACCAAAAAGAGTTATTTTTGGTAAATATGAATCCTTATGGAATTTGTGATTTTAAAAGGGTTAAAAGTGTAAATTTTCACAAATGGGCCTCATTTTTGGGTTTTCACGGTTTTTGGGCCAAAATTGTAAATTTTTGGACTTTTGTGGGCTTAAGTGTCATTTTCAGCAAAGTTGTGCCAAAAATGTAAATTTTTCATAAGAAGAACTGAAAATGTAAAATTATTTAAAATTTGGGCCAAAAAGATAAATTTAGTTATAAATGGGCCGAGAATGCACATTTTCATAAAATTAAGCCAAAAATGATATTTTTGACAAAAGTGAGTTAAAAATGTTATTTTTCCTCAAAACTAGCCTTAAATGCAAACATTGGTTTTAAAGGACCTAAAATGTCATTTTTACCATAAATGTGCCAAGATTGTAAATTTTCGGTTTTTGCGACCGAAAATGTCTTTTTACAAAAAGTGGGTTTTTTATGTCATTTTAATAAATAACGAAGCTTAAACAACCAACGTAACACACCCCGGATCAATTACGTCATTTATAATTTTATTGGGTCTGGAATATAATTTACATGCTAGTGGGCCTTAGTTGTCCACTTACATGTTTATTGGGCCTGGAATATATCTTATATGCTTATTGGGCGTGGAATATAATTTACATGCTTAATGGGCCTTAGTTGTCCACTTACATGTTTATTGGACCTGGAATATACCTTATATGCTTATTGGGCCTGAAATATAATTTACATGCTTAGTGGGTCTTAGTTGTCCACTTACATGTTTATTGGGCCTGGAATATACATTGTATGCTTATTGGGCCTGGAATCAAATTTACATGCTTAGTGGGCCTTAGTTGTCCATTTACATGTTTATTGGGTCTACAATATATCTTTCATGTTTATTCGCATAAATTTGATTAAGGTTCTAGTGAGACGTTTCGTTTGGCACCAAATGAGTGTACAAACGTAGCATGTAGTTATAACTAGAGTCTCCCGGAGAGAGAGCGAGAGTTTGTGTATAGATCTATACAAGGGTGACACCCCACACCTGAGCTGTTCGCTATAGTTAGACTAGGCGAGTCTAAGGTGACAAACCTTACCTTAAACAAGTGGGCGTCTTATAGACGTCACGACAGGCGAATTTGTCATTATCAAATATGGTTATAACGGCTCACTTAGAGGAATTAACACCATTATAAAATTTACGGGAAACAATCTTTTATGGAAACACGGTAGCCTACACGCACTCGTACTCAACCTCGGGTGTTGAGATTCCAACATTTTCATATACAGACAACATCGGTTTGTCTAGGGTCATTCTCTTTATATTCTCACAAATATTAACACACATGCGTTAATACAAGATCGGACACAAACATTTCAAACCGTTTTTCAGAAAATATAGGATTTTCTGGTGTTTACAAAGTAATACAAAACGTTTTTCTTAAACATCCTTATGAACTCATTAACATTATATATGTTGACCTTTTTAAATTAACTTGTATTCTCAGGAAATCGTTGAGCAGGTTGGTCAGCAAGAATACCTGAATATTTTGTTATGTTTTGTTTTCATCATACTTTGGATATATTGGCGTGTAATATTGAAAAACAATCTTTGATGTAAACCAATGACAGTTGTAATATTACATGTGTGATGATGATGTTATGTTTCAATTATATACACTGTGATGATACTACCAGAATGAAGTCACACATGCCCCTGAACGTTTCCGCCCTCTGGTTAAGGGGTGTGACAAAAGCCCAATAGGAAGGCCCAACATAAGGCCCAAGCAAGATTTAGGTTTTCACATAAAATGATGGTTAGGGTTAAGTGTTTCTCACTCAACCCCTTAAAGACTTAATCCATTAAGTCCATCACTCTACTATATAAATCATATGGTGTGATCGGCTGTAATTCACAATTCAATTCCAATGGCCCAAAACGCGGCTTCCGATAAGTCTAAACCAATAAATCCAAAATTATGGTTTTCTAAACCCAAACTAGGGTTTCCAACCCAATCACAACCCAATTAGTCCATTAGTTAAGTTTTTAGGTTAATTAATTATTAATTAAGTTGGGCACCACCCACTACCACCTCGGGTAATGGTGGTCAATGGCGGATCATGGCAGCGGCCACCACCTCACGGTGGTGGTGACGGATTTTCCTTAATTATTTCGATCAAATACAATGTTACAACGCAATATCCAAATAAACACACACACACACAAATAACACATACACACATACCCAACCACCTTTTTGGCGGCAGGCGGTGGTTGGAGGTGGCAGCCACCACCTCACGATGGTGGTGGTGGTTTTTCTCAAGAAATCCGTCCGAGCAACACCACACACAATACACTCTTTCTAATCGCAACATGAATCCAGCCACCCACCTGGTGGTGTACAGCGGAAACGATGGCACGAGGCGGCGGTAGCAGCGACGGCTAACGGCGGCAGCCACCATGGCAGCCATGGTGGTTTCCTTGAGTTTTTCTGTTCAGCAACCACACACATACACGTGTCTGGAACACAGAAATATTGGGTTATGTAGTCAATCAACAACTTGTGGCGGCATATTCTGGTTGGAGATGACAGCCACCACCTCACGGTGGTGGTGGTGGCGGGTTATCTTGATTCCCAGCCCAAAATAACGCATGTACTACTATTAGCTCCGAAAGCAGCCCTTAAAGGCAAACACACACGCATTCAGCCACCTGCAAGGTGGCAGGACATCGCCGGCATGCAACCGAAATGGCGACCAACGGCGGCGGCAGCCAAAACGGCGAGTACGGCCCCATACAACCAAAAGGAATGAAAGAGATGAAAGATAGCCTCACCGGGAGCATTCCGATCGCGCACGACTAGTGTTCGCCGGTCACAGCTCTGTCTTCGCTCTTGATGGGATTTCTCCAGCCGTTCACGGCTTCACCGACGGCAGCAGGGGAGGTGACGGTTTAAGAAGTAGAAGAATGAGAAAGGAGGAAGTTTGGTGCTCGCTTGGCGGCCACTAGCTGATCGGAAAATACATGGATTGTGACGCCGACGGTGGAGAAGGAGGGTGGCGGCCGGTGGGGGGGAGACATAAGGTGGCGGCTGATTAAAGTTCCTAAGGTTAGGGTTTCGGAAGGGTTATATACTCGGCACCTTCTAAACTTTTTGACATAATGACAACAATTGCCCCTCCCTCCTGAAATAATTTCGAAACAGCTCGCATATTTATCCATTATACCCTTGCTCCTATAATTGTTTTCATAATAAGTCCAACAGTTACTAAACAGCCCTTCCTCTACAAATTACTCTCAAATGAAGTCCATATGTTACCATTCAGCCCCTTAGACCCCCAAAATCTCTTCAAATTAAGTCCCAATAATTTACTAAGTAGTCTCTTCCTTCATAAATATTTACGAAACCAATCCAAAACTTACACTTTTAACCCCCGACTTCTAAAATTGCGACAGTTTGCTCCTCGAGACCAACACTTGCTATATAATTATTGATTTTAGCTCTATTATTCATTCATTAATTTGTTTATTTATTTATTTAATAAACGGGGTGTTACATGTAGCCATCGTGTCTTTTTTAAATCAACTTATTATGATTAGCTTTTTGTTAAATTGTAGACCTAGTTCGATCTCGGTCATGTATAACTTTCTTTTAATATGTAAGATAACGGTTTGTTTGATAGGTTAATGTAATTCACACTTTAAAAATAAAAAAACTTGAGTGTCTTTATTTTATTTAGGTGTTACAACTTCTAAACCCACTTTTTGAATACCTTATCTTATATGTGAATGTGTATTGCATGATTGTTTGTTTGAGAAAAATTCAACAATATTTACTTTTAGCTCCCAAGTATATAAAGAATATATACACGAGGAGCAAATATAAAATGACAACCAATTTTTTCTTAAATAAATAATGATGCAATACACATTTACATCCTAAATGAGCTAAAGTAATCAAAAACCAGTCACAAAATGGAGACAACCCAAAATTAATTTCTAAATCAATTTTGGGTGGGTATTTCTAGACTCCTGATGATTATACAGAAGAGACTTAAATTAAAAATCAATATTTTAACATGTTTTCATACTTTTGTTAAATATAGCATCATAATGTTGTTTGTTACTTATGTCATCATACTTTTATCAATATAAAAAAGAAATGAAAATAAAATGCTTTAATAAACAAACTAATAAAAGTATGTTGCTATTAATAACCTTTGTAGTTTGCTTTTCTTTCATAGTAACGTACTTTTATTAGTTTGTTTATTAAATCATTTTCTTGCCACTTGCTGTTCATATCTATAATATTTAACACATCTTATTTTTGAGTTTTTTTTAGTTATAACATTGTACTTTAAACATTCATATTACCTAATTAAAACAACCACTTGAACTTATCACTAATCACTTATCATGAATTTAAATACAACCATATTAACTTATTAATTATGCACTTTATCATTTCATCATATATGCACTCAAACTAATAAACACAATCATTAATATTATACTTGCAATTCTAATTGCATAGAAATATACAATCCATCTACACACAAAATCAAACAAATTATGATTATACAACACATCCAATTCCAAAATCACAATGGGTACAAACATAAGCAAAATCATCTTTTTTAACCAAAATTAGAAAAAAAAAAACACTAACCTGTTCTTCCTTCAGTGGTCGCCGAATTCCGGTGGTGGGTGGTCGTCACTGGAGAAACACCAAATCAGAAAAAAAAAAAAAACTCGATAAATCAAATATTCTTACCTTTGTTGGCGGTGCTGAAAGAGGCCAGAAGAAGAGTGGAGCCGTCGTATGTGCTCGAGTGACATCCTAACTGGAAAATAATCAAAAACCTAGAACAATGTCCCCAAATCTCAAAATCAAACCTTTAAAAGAGTAGAATCAGAAATAGGGAGTTTCCTAGATGTTAATCGACGGTCGACAGTGAAAGAGGTGACCGGAGCAGACGATCACAGGTGAGAAATCGAGAGAAAGATGTGTTGGTGTGTCGTTGCAATTGAGGAAGACGACTAGTATCTGCAATAGGTTAAAACCCTATGTCGACAACAAATCGTCAGTATAGGGTAACAATCATAGCTCCGTCTTCGCTCTTGATGGGATATCTCTGGCCGTTCACGACTTCACCGACGGTAGCAGGGGAGGTAACAATTGAAGAAGGAGAAGAAGAAGAATGGAGGAAGTTTGGTGCTTTCTTGGCGGCCACTAGCTGATCGGAAAAAACATGGATGGCGACGCCGGCAGTGGAGAAGGAGGGTGCGGCCGGTGGGGGGAGACATAAGGTGGCGGCTGATTAAGGTTCCTAATGTTAGGGTTTCGGCAGGGTTATATACCCGGCACCTTTTAAACTTTTTGACATAATGACAACAATGGCCCCTCCCTCCTGAAATAATTTCGAAACAGCTCCCATATTTATCCATTATACCCCTGCTCCTATAATTCTTTTCATAATAAGTCCAACAGTTACTAAACAGCCCCTCCTCTACAAATTACTCTCAAATGAAGTCCTTATGTTACCATTCAGCCCCTTAGCCCCCAAAATCTCTTCAAGTTAAGTCCCAATAATTTACCAAGTAGTCACTGCCTTCAAAAACATTTACGAAACCAATCTGAAACTTACACTGTTAACCCCTGACTTCTAAAATTATGACAGTTAGCTCCTCGAGACCAACACTTGCTATATAATTATTGATTTTAGGGCTACTATTCATTCATTAATTTGTTTATTTATTTATTTAATAAACGGGGTGTTACAACTCTCCCCCACTTAAATTAGATTTCGTCCTCGAAATCATCCTTACCATTCCTTACATGCCAAACCACTCAAGTAACATGGCCACAATCCTGGCATACCCTAGCCTTCCCAGGATAATTATGACCAACCTTTGCAAGGCCCTAAAATCCGCAAATGAACGAATTTCCTGCAACAGGATCACATCTACTCCGTTTGAAATCTACAGTCTCGACTCTCGAGTTGGTCTGACTCCCTGACAGACCCCTCATACCGAATCATTATTGTTGAACCCAGTCCACTTATGCCTCATCTGAATACTCAACTTCTGATAACTCGAGGTTCACACTATAAACAAGGATCACAGACCCAATTATTCTTGTAGATCACTTATACTTGGCCAAGTCTCAGATAATCCCGCTATGAGTGACTTAGCATAACCCAAGCAATCTGTTACCCATCCATACCTGAAATTCTAAAACAATAATACGAATACTTCCAAAACACTGAAACTGCCCGAAACAGTATGCTACCACATGGCTGCTTTCCAAAATCTACCGAGACCTTCCTGGTCTCAATTCATTCGTCAGTCATCTGAAATACTGGGTTCCAGCCCGGTTGTGGAGCCAAAGGACACCCACATAGTCGCCTCACACGGCTTCCGAACAAAATCCTTCTTTGTAACAAGTTGCCACTATTTATCATGCCACTGTGGCTCTAACGACCTTCTGATCCAACTGTGCGGGTTCATACGTCGACTCCTGACATCACCATATCCAAGGCTAAAAGTGATTGCTACATGACCAATGGTAGCCTTATATCACAAACGACCTTAAGCAGTCCATTGCTTCCTTGATCACATAACTGTAATGGCGTTCCTACAGTCTTATCACTGGCTCAACCAGGTCCAATCCCTCTGGGGGAATCCATAAACCAATCCATGGATTTGCCACGCCCTCTGCTACACCCGAACTGGTGGGTACTAATGTTCCTTCCGCGTCCTAACAACACGCTCATGCTATCTACCAACCTAGTGAATGATACGGCTACACCCGCAGACTTACAACACTCTAGTACCATTTTCTAACGTTGTGAATGCTACGGCTACACCCGCAGACTTACAACACTTCTCACACTATCTGCCAACCTTGTGTATGCTACGGCTACACCCGCTGACTTACAACACTTCTCACACTATCTGCCAACCTTGTGAATGATACAGTTACACCCACAGGCTTACAACACTTCTCACACTATCTGGCTGCTAGCGAATGCTACGGCTACTTTCGTAGTCTTACAACACTTTCCATACTGGGTCGAACACGCACTCGACCGAACACTCAACTGAACTTGAATTCTAATTGGACCTCTAACTTGGTTCCCTAAACATGTTATCCGATGCCAAGGAAAAGCGTGAACCAAATGTTGGAACGTTTTCTGAACTCCCAACTCACCCAATCCTCAATCAAGACAACCACTTGACCAGCTTCCTCCCTGATGGGGATACGAAACTCATCCTAGTCTCACACCTATTTCTGCTCCTAAATACCTGATCGATTCTCCCCCACTTAGATTCAACTAAGTCTTCACGGGACGTCAGAATTGAAGGATTCCCAATCCTTCTTGCTTTCTAATGATCCACTGATGACAACATGTGCTTACCAATGCTAGCAATCACTTACCAACTAAACCCTAAGATCGACCATCCTCTGAAAACTTGAAGAGTACTCTTGAAATCTGGTCCAGTCTAACACCTCAATCCACCTCCCATGCTAGCGAATGGAGGCCTTAATCTTCACCCTGGATGACAAATCCTCATTCCCACTTCCAATCTCGCAGCTCCACTGTACTTTAACCGAACACAGCCCATGCGAAAATTACAATTCTCTTAAACCATCAATTATCAAACACCCATGCGTCAAACACTTGCAATTGACTCCACTATTTTCATATTACCAGTCCTTTCCTAGCAACAACAGTGCCTTGAACTCCCAAGTCCTTCCATAGGCAAATGTCGACCACACCCGAACAAATGATATAACCACTGAACTCTGACTTCATTGGAGAACTATCCCATTAATTCCTGACCAAGGATCTTCCAAATAATACTTCTGAACGGATCCCGACAAAGATCCGGAATAGTAACGGTACACGCGGAACCCACTCCGTAAGATATGCCCATCTGTAGGTTCCTCAAAAATCTCCCGGTATGCAGAATGGCATATAACAATCCTCGATAACCCAAACAATAGCAGAAAACCGACCCGAGATCTAGCCTATTCAAACTCAATCAAAATTCCAAAGTGGTACAATTTCCCGATATCTACTTGGAAGCAGCAGCAAATAACATACCCGCAATATCTGAAGGAATCCTGATCACCTTCTTCAGAGATACTCTGACCATCGTGAGAGCATGGTGCAAAACTCCATTCTGATCTCGATGACAGGAACTAACAATAGGACCCTCCTTCCTGAAGGAATCTAAGGATTCACATGCTTTGGGCTTCAGATGAGCCCATAACTTCCCCGCAACAAATCTGTACTATGAACCGAGAGAACAATGAACACCCCGAACCAGCAAAAGGGAAACGATATTAAACTAACCACTAGTAATTCACAGTGTGCAATTGGCATATGACAAAATTTGATGATCTAAGCCAACAGGAGCAAAGAAATAACCCAGGGATACACTTACTCATCCTGCTACAGTATCCCAAACCACAACACAATTCCCACAACAATGTGTAGATACACCTGAAAGAAGGCAAGGTTACATACCCGCAACATTGCATGTTGGAGTTCTGACTTCTCCTGTCTGACACTGCAGGGCCTGACTCCTTCTGCTGACATGACTAACCCCGCTACACTTGTAGAAGCCTAAACCCCTGGAATGTCAAACTCCCTTGTGTACTTTCCCGCACGTGCTGCACTGACTCCGGCCCTGCTGGCCTTTCACCCGATGATCAGAAGTCTTTGGTCTCTCCCCGGGACCCTCTATTATATGCACCTGGCACGGCCCCCTCTTCTCAAAGTGCTCCAATCGATCTCGTATCCTCGGACTTAGAAGTCATATCCTCCCGGGTCTGACACCCTATCACACTCACTAGCTCACTTGCCAATGGCTGAGCTGCAACAGTTGGAACATCCTCTGTCCCCAAACCGGGTCACAAACTCCTCCCCAAAGCTTCTCAGATTCTACAAGACTCTCACCGATTTGAGTATGGATCCTGTGCTTTCAGTAGTACGGGCCCAATACTACCTACCACACTTATCCATACTTTCCTCAGCAAATCCTCACGAATCCTCCAAGTCACTTCCTCAAATTGATGCACCCAAGTCTCACTAAACCTCACTACTAACCCATTGAAACATATCCTAGGATTTCCTAGGTTCCCAAACCCAACCAGTCCTCAGCTGCTGAAAGATTCCCAGTAATGTCAACTAGCTACCTCATGAATATAGCCACATGCAACAGAGATTAGATAATCCTTCGAGTAAAAGACCCATCCCTAGAACGGTTGAACTCTGACAAGAGCTACACAATAGGTTCAAGTCCATCACTCGGAGATTATCCGGCCTGTGTCCCATGTGACTTAGCATATTCACTTAGTAGCTAACTCACATCACTAAGAGTCCCATAAAGCACAAAGCAAACAACATTCAGACAATGGAAAATCTAATCATCATACTCCAATAAAACCATTTTATCCTCTAATCAGGAATCTGTACATGTAATCAGGAATAACCTAAACATGCCATCCTATCACTGACTGATCAGTACTAGCATGCAGGTCTACAAGCACATATAATAGGCATATAAGGCATCCTTCCTAGATCCTTAGCCCTAATCTAGCATGCAGTTCACATATTCTCAATTCATATCGTAACATAACATAACATATATGGGTATCTTGGGGAAAACTTACTTGAACTCGGCTGATTGCATGCATCACACTCCTTGTTCTTTATCAAAACTCTTTATTTTAGTTTTTAGAAAATTAATTTCTTGTAAAAATCTTTCAAACCACATATTTGAGTCCAGACACACCCGAGAGTGTGTCTGAATCCCTCAAACCAGGGCTCTAATACCAACTTGTAACATCCCAAAATTTAAGACCAAAAATTTTGTTGTTAAATAAGTTGTTATGAAAACCAACAGTATAAAAACATCCCATGTCAAACCAAACTGTCAATAATCAAAACATGTTATCATAAAACAATATCATAGTGTAATCCCAAAGATCTCAT
Source organism: Lactuca virosa (assembly GCF_052849685.1). NCBI lineage: Eukaryota > Viridiplantae > Streptophyta > Magnoliopsida > Asterales > Asteraceae > Lactuca > Lactuca virosa. The sequence continues at coordinate 175,461,979 of NC_136430.1, forward strand.
GTGCGGAAAGCATAGTGTGATGCGTTGCGATCGCCAGCTCCTTTCCTTTAAAAACGAAGTACCTGAAACCAAAACTGAAAACCGTAAGCACGAAGCTTAATGATTTCCCTCATCATACCACATACCATACAATATACATACTATCTAACATATCTGGGTACTGGACTACCCCTTCGGTCTCTTTCAACCGGTAACTGCCTAGCATACCAGGGTGCTGGCCTACCCCTTCGGTCCAGTTGACCGGTACCTCACCTAGCATATCAGGGTGCTGTCCTACCCCTTCGGTCCTTTCGACCGGTACATCGCCTAGCATATCAGGGTGCTGGCCTACCCCTTCGGTCCTTTCGACCGATACCGGGGACTATTTCACCCCCTACTTCTACCACATATCATATTATCTCATAAACAAATAAATCATATACTGCCTAGCTTATCAGGGTGCTGGCATAACCCTTCGGCCCTATCGTCCGGTACTGGGGTCTATCCTACCCCTCCTATCACATATCACATAACATCATAACATACCAGCACATAATCATAACAGATAACAACATACCAGATAATTATCACAAAGACAATCATCCCTACTATAACTCTTACTAGTGGGTCGGCCTTGGTTCCTTAGACCCACTTCTACTGGAAGGTAACTCACCTCACACTGCTGAAGTCCCGCAAACAAGACCCTAGCTGCTGAATGACAGATTCCCCGAACTGTCAACATCAAAACAACACCCAATTAATAATTGGGTTCCAACATATATCCATAAGTCCATGCTTGGGTTAAAAGGCTACATTACCCCCATCTTAGCTTGATTCAAGCTCAAGGCCCAATCCAAAGGCCAAAAAGTCAAACTACGAATCAAAGCCCAACATATGGCCCAATTTTCCAAATTGGGCCCAAACCTTTACATGGTCTTACCCTAAGGCCCAACCATTTATTCCAGTCCAAACATTTAGCATTCTAATGGCCCAATATCTCATAATCATAAAGGCACAGTTATGGCCCATCTATGGCCCAATTTTCCAAATTGGACCCAAACCCCTTACATGGGCCTTACCCTAAAGCCCATTAAATTATTCTAGTACATATGCTTGTTCTTGGATGGACCATTATTAGCCCAATCACCAAATCCCAATAGGAAGGCCCAACTTAAGGCCCAAGCAAGATTTCGGTTTTCACATAAAATGATGATAAGGGTTTAAGTGTTTCTCACTTAACCCATTAACGACTTAATCCATTAAGTCCATAACTCTACTAGATAAATCATATGGTGTGATCGGGTGTAATTCACAATTCAGTTCCAATGGCCCAAAACGCGGGTCCCGATAAGTCCAAACCAGTAAATCCAAAATTAGGGTTTTCTAAACCCTAATTAGGGTTTCCAACCCAATCATAACCCAATTAGTCCATTAGTTAAGTTTTTAGGTTAATTAATTATTAATTAAGTTTGGCACCACCCACTACCACCTCGGGTAGTGGTGGTTAATGGCGGCTCACGGTGGTGGTGACGGATTTTCCTTAATTATTCCGATCAAATACAATGTTACAACGCAATATCCAAATAAAAGCACACAAACAAATAACACATACACACACACCCAACCACCTTTGTGGCGACAAGCAGTGGTTGGAGGTGGCAGCCACCACCTCACGGTGGTGGTGGTGGTTTTTCTCATTAAATCCGGCCAAGCAACGCCACACACAATACACTCTTTCTAATCGCAACATGAATCCAGCCACCCACCTGGTGGTGTACGGCGGCGGCGATGGCACGAGACGGCGGCAACATCATCGGCTAATGGCGGCAGCCACCATGGCAGCCATGGTGGTTTTCTTGAGTTTTTTTGTTTAGGAACCACACACATACACACACCTGGAACACGGAAATACCGGGTTATGCACTCAATCAACAACTTGTGGTGGTATATGGTGGTTGGAGATGACATCCACCACCGCACGGTGGTGGTGGTGGCGGGTTATCTTGATTCCCAGCCCAAAATAACGCACGTACTATTATTAGCTCCGAAAGCAGCCCTTAAAGGCAAACACACACGCATTCGGCCACCTTAAAGGTGGCAGGACATCGTCAGCATGCAACCGGAATGGCGACCAACGGCGACGGTGGCCAAAACGACGATTACGGCCCTATACAACCAAAAGGAATGAAAGAGATGAAAGATAGCCTCACCGGGAGCATTCCGATCGCGCATGACTCGTGTTCGTCGGTCATAGCTCCGTCTTCGCTCTTGATGGGATTTTTCTGGACATTCACGGCTTCACCGACGGCAGCAAGGGAGGTGACGGTTGAAGAAGGAGAAGAAGAAGAATGGAGGAAGTTTGGTGCTTGCTTGGCGGCCACTAGCTGATCGGAAAATACATGGATGGCGACGCCGGCAGTGGAGAAGGAGGGTGCGGCCGGTGGGGGGAGACATAAGGTGGCGGCTGATTAAGGTTCCTAATGTTAGGGTTTCGGCAGGGTTATATACCCGGCACCTTTTAAACTTTTTGACATAATGACAACAATGGCCCCTCCCTCCTGAAATAATTTCGAAACAGCTCCCATATTTATCCATTATACCCCTGCTCCTATAATTCTTTTCATAATAAGTCCAACAGTTACTAAACAGCCCCTCCTTAACAAATTACTCTCAAATGAAGTCCATATGTTACCATTCAGCCCCTTAGCCCCCAAAATCTCTTCAAATTAAGTCCCAATAATCTACCAAGTAGTCCCTGCCTTCATAAATATTTACGAAACCAATCCGAAACTTACACTTTTAACCCCTGACTTCTAAAATTGTGACAGTTAGCTCCTCGAGACCAACACTTTCTATATAATTATTGATTTTAGGGCTACTATTCATTTATTAATTTGTTTATTTATTTATTTGATAAACGGAGTGTTACAAGTAGCCATCGTGTCTTTTTTAAATCAACTTATTGTGATATGATTTTGTTAAATTGTAGACCTAGTTCGATCTCGGTCATGTATAACTTTCTTTTAATATGTAAGATAACGGCTTGTTTGATAGGTTAATGTAATGTACTCTTTAAAAATAAAAAAACTTGAGTGTACTTTATTTTATTCAGGTGTTACAACTTCTAAACCCACTTTTTGAATACCTTATCTTATATGTGAATGTGTATTGCATGATTGTTTGTTTGAAAAAAATTCAACAATATTTCCTCTTAGCTCCCAAGTATATAAAGAATATATACACGAGGAGCAAATATAAAATGACAACCAATTTTTTCTTAAACAAATAATCATGCAATACACATTTACATTCTAAATGAGATAAAGTAATCAAAAAGCAGTCACAACATGGGGACAACCCAAAATTAATTTCTAAATCAATTTTGGGTGGGTATTTCTAGACTCTTGATGATTATACAGAAGAGACTTAAATTAAAAATTAATAATTTAACGTGTTTTCATACTTTTGTTAGTTATATCATCATACTTTTATAAATATAAAAAAGATATGAAAATAAAATGCTTTAATAAACAAACTAATAAAATTATGTTGCTATTAATAACCTTTGTAGTGTTCTTTTCTTTAATAGCAACGTACTTTTATTAGTTCGTTTATTAAATCATTCTCTTGTCACTTGCTGTTCATATCTATAATATTTATCACATCTTATTTTCGAGTTTTTTTTTCAGTTATAACATTATACTTTAAACATTCATATTACCTAATTAAAACAACAACTTGAACTTATCACTAACCACTTATCATGAATTTAAATACAACCACATTAACTTATTAATTATGCACTTTATCATTTCATCATATATGCACTCAAACTAATAAACTTAAACAATAAACACAATCATATATATTATACATCTAATTCTAATTGCATACAAATATACAATACATCTACACACAAAATCAAACAAATTATGATTATACAACACATCCAATTCCAAAATCACAATGGGTACAAAAATAAGCAAAATCATATTTTTAACCAAAATTAGAAAAAAATAATAATAACAATAACAATAATAATAATAATAAACACTAACATGTTCTTCCTTCTGTGGTCGCCGGATTCCGGTGGTGGGTGGTCGTCACTGGAGAAACACCAAATCAGAAAAAACAAAAAAAAAACTCGATAAATCAAATATTCTTAAATTTGTTGGCGGTGCTGAAAGAGGCCAGAAGAAGAGCGGAGCCGTCGGATGTGCTCGAGTGACATCCTAACTGGAAAATAAACAAAAACCTAGAACAATGTCCCCAAATCTCAAAATCAAACCTCTAAAAGAGTAGAATCAGAGATAGGGAGTTTCCTAGATGTTAATCGACGGTCGACGGTGAAAGAGGTGAACGGAGCAGACGATCACCAGTGAGAAATCGAGAGAAAGATGTGATGGTGTGTCGTTGCAATTGAGGAAGACGACTAGTATCTGCAATAGGTTAAAACCCTATGTCGACAACAAATCGTCAGTATAGGGTAACAATCATAGCTCCATCTTCGCTCTTGATGGGATATCTCTGGCCGTTCACGACTTCACCGACGGTAGCAGGGGAGGTAACATATGATCCATAACATGTATACGATATAATTTACATTAACGATTCAACCACAACATACGTCGATTGTATTACAAAAAATACTAAAACGAAGAAAAAAAGAATTGATATACAACAAAGTTACAAATTAAATGCTATAACATAATAAAATGCATCAATAAAATAGTAAAAGTATCTCAAACCAACACAAAAATCTTTAAGCGTGCTTTCTTTTCCAATTTAGCATGTGATTTGTTTGATTGTCTACTCGAAATATTACCCTTTTATAGTTATATTTCCGTTAAGTGCATATTAAATGTAATATATAAGTTATAAAACTTTTGAATGTTTAAGTCATTATTAAGAAGACTTTAGAGTGATATTAGTTAAATGGTGAGGTTTCAAATAAATACGATTTGAGAAAAATAATTATATTATTAGATACAATGTGAATATTGGTCTGTTGTACAACATAAAATTATATAGTTAAAGCTTAGCAAGTATATTTTGAAAATAATTATGTTATTGATACTAAGTATGAAAAAATATTTTTTTTACACTAATTTGTTATACAAAATTATAATGATTTTGAATTGTACTATAACATCTATTAAAATTATCATTTAATAGCCGTTAGTTGCAACTTATGTGTTTATGGTGAATAAAACTAAATATAATTGTCTATTAAATGTTACTTATAACATTATGATAAACTAATTTAGAAATTATTTATTTGATATTTTTTTGTAAGAAATATAATGTAATTTATAAGGTTGTGTTATTTTTAATTATTATTATTTTTAATTGATTTAAAAACCATTTATTTGAAAATTTTTAATTATTATAAAAAATATGTTTTGGATATTTTAGTTAATTCAACATGTCCATTTGGTTTTAAATTTAAACCATTCAAAAAAGTTGTTTGTAAAAAACTGAGGCCCATTGTTATGGTTTGCGTTTTTGTAGTTATTGAACACTTGTATTCAAGAAACGTGTTGATTTTTTTTTTTTTTTTTTTTTTTTTTTTTTTTTTTTTTTGAAAGGGCAAACTCTACACGTTAAAGTTTGATAGTATTTTAGCTAGTAACCCTACCAGAATATATGGGCTTTGTTTACTGATAGTGTTGCATCATGATTGGTAGGAGTGGTAGAAGAACATAACATTGGCGAAACTGCATGGGTGAAGAATATATACCATGTCCTTTTAACTGCAAAAGAGTTGTGTAATGTTGCCAAGAGCTGGAAACAACGCACTAATTTCAGGAATGGATGCAGTTTACAAGCAAATATCAACTACAATCAATGTTGGCAAGGCAGACTACGGCATCAGAAAACAGAAGAATTGCAGAGTAGTATATGGTGAGCAAGAGTAGAAACTTAGTTTGTGTGTTTCATAGGGTTCGGCTCCAGCTGATTTATAGGTAAAATACAAAGACCTGATCAATTCAGATATTCTAATCTAATCCTAATGTATTCAGCAAGCTCTAGCAATTCAGGCCAAAATTTTCGGTCGACATCAAACTGATGCGAGAGTGTAGTTACTTTCTAAAAAGATACCCTCTCAATAATATAAGAACCTCAGGTGTACATATTCAAGAACAATTACCTTAAGGGATACCTCATTGGAAACCATTTACCCTTAATATATTACAAGAATATATACCTCTATAATATTGGTCATTCGTCATCACCAACCCACCCATCCTCACCCCCTATATAGACCTCCACCCTCGTACCAAATCTCACTATCTTCGATATCCATATTCTTCACTTTCATAACATATCGGAAATAAACCATGTCGGGTGTTTGGGTGTTCAAGAATGGTGTTGTTAGGCTAGTGGAGAACCCAGGTGCTGATGCCTTGCAAGGTGCAACTCGTGGCAAGGTGCTGGTGCACCTACCCACGAACCAAGTGGTCACTTCATACGAGGTTCTTGAACGAATGCTAACATCTATGGGCTGGGAAAGGTACTATAATGATCCTGACCTTCTTCAGTTTCATAAAAGAACGACAATTCACCTCATATCTCTCCCAAAAGACTTCAATAAGCTCAAGTCAATGCACATGTATGATATCGTCATCAAGAATCGCAATGTCTTTGAAGTAAGAGACACCTAATAAACTCCTGCTTGTCGTGGTCTTGCATATATACATGGCTCGTTCCCTGGATCCAAATTTTCTTTCTAGTTACATGTATGTTTTGATCGTTCGTATTCCGGGATTTCCGTCATAAAGTTTTGATTTGTACTGTTTCTATATATGGCTTTCAAGTATTTGTATATGATATCGTCTTTTGTTTTTATTATATGTACAGTTAAGTTCTTGTATGTATGATGTAAGCCTTTTTTTTTTGTTATTTCTTTGTGGTGTGATCAATACCTAATCTAACATGATAAATCAAAATCAGTTTTGTTAAATGTGATATTCTGAATGAATTTGGCACGTCTCATTTCTAGGATTTATTTAATTTTTTTTTTCATTTTCAATTTCCTATGTTTTTCATTTTCTTTTTAATTACTAAGGGTTTATATAAGATTATTTTATTAAATGACCAAATAAATATTCCACAACTGGTTCTTTTCTTACTAATTCAAATCTTATAGAATTAAAGTTTAAATTACTAATATCATACATTCAATTGATTTTGTCATTCCCACTTTATATTAAATTTTTATTTTTAATAAATGTATGTATTACACGTCTCTCACACCTAATTACTTATAAAGAGTGTTCATATCATCTAATTTGTGGTATAAACTTTTTACGTTAAGCCGGAGGGTATGGATATAACCGCACCAAACGGCTTGCTAATTGGGACTAGAACCGAACCACGGAACACCTCACAATGGGTAAAGGACGTTTAAGTGAGGGGTTTCTCGATACGATAGCCTCCTTGTACTCTCATTCTCTGATATTGCTACAAAATGTTTTTTTTTCTTTTATATATATATATATATATATATATATATATATATATATATATATATATATATATATATATATATAACACCCCAATTTTCAAATATCGATTAAATGATAAATAATCGTTCCAACATCTCCCAATATCAATTTTGAACTTACTTATAGATTAAACTACAGCGGAAGCAAAATAAAATAAAATAAAGTTATTAATTGAACAACTTCAGGTGTTACATTTTTGCGGAATTCCTCTTTCGTCGTCTTGATCAATCCTTCTCCTTGGACTTTTCTCTGCCACTTGCTAAATAATTTTCTGGGTTGCATACATTTAAAGTTTCTAAATGGGGAAGGCTAAAGCCTAGTGAGTTCGTGTTGCACATACATATCCATCACTTAGAAAAATATAGTAGTTTTATCATATATCTTTAATAAATCATACAACAAACATATCACCCGGTGACATAATTTAGGGAAACGATTAATTATCCATAGAAAGAACCAAATGTTCATTTCCCTTCTCCTTGAAACAACTCATCATCCATTATACTCAAGTATTTTAAATATCCAAGGAAATGAGTATAAATCTCAATTCTCATCCCCGCCGATCACATACATCCGTCATGCTCATGGCGATAAACACCCCACCCGTTCCCACTAAACATGTCACCTAAAAAAACGCACAATAGATAAACAACTCAAAATAACATTTGCACACAATCATACTTATCATAAAATATACTGTGAATAAATAATTGAAAACCGCATATAAATCGCATGATAAACATTTATGTGCGAGCAACCACAAAACACGAAAAAAAAAACTCACATCGTTGTTGTTAGGTCTTAACCGAATCTTGTCGCACTATACACACCCTATATTCCACCAACAAGTTTCCTAAGACAACATCCTAGAAAACATCCTATGAGTTCATGGTATGGGTTAATTATATGTCTCTGTTTTCGTCCAAGAAGATGGGTAATTAAAAAACGAATAGTGGGTCTTTGGAAAAAAAAAATGAATTTTAGAATGTTGTGATGTTTCCTTCAAAATTTTAAATATTGATTTATGTTAGTAAGTTTTGGAGATAGACCATGATGATTTTTACATAACTATTTAATGGTTATTCGAGAATATTGGAGCTGTGAATAAAATATATAAATGACAGAAAAACAAAAGAGATGGATGTTTGGGTTAAGAAGGAGGCTGATCGGATCCATTTTTGGGTGGGTCTAATGCAAAGAGTGGGTTCTGCTTTATACAAAATGTTTTTTTTTTTTTTTTATAATATATATATATATATATATATATATATATATATATATATATATATTAAAACTAATAAAAATATATATATAAAAATTTACGCCTTTTAATTCTCTATAAAAAAATGTAATATTAGTCTTTAATATATTTTAATAAAATAAAAAATAAGGAAACTATGAAAGAAAATTAATCTGGTGTTGAGGTGCCACAAAAAAAGTGAAGGTAAAAAATAGTACACTCCCTGAACTTATATATTTGAAGAATATATTTTAACCATTTGAGAATATATATATATATATATATATATATATATATATATATATATATATATATATATATATATGATTAAATGTGAATGATATATACTCTATAAATATATGACAAACTTTGGACCATTAGATATATACTCTATAAATATATGACAAACTTTGGACCATTAGATTAGATTTGTATATGGTTAAGATATGGTGTATAATAGCTACAATGGGAAAATACATATAAACATTTCTTTTTAATAAATGAAAATCGTAAAAAGTAATTATAAATGCATGATTGACATTTTGATTAATTTTCATTATATATATATATATATATATATATATATATATATATATATATATAATAACATTATAAAAAACTTAACATTTCAGTCTCTTACATCTCATTCTTTTAAAACCACTTTAGTTCTGTGTTTCATTCTTCACTAATCGTTTTTAGTTAAACATCTTATTCTTTAAGAATATGTTTCAATTCTGTATTCCATTGTTATGCATTCAATTCAAGAATTATTTTCATTTTGTTAACCATTCTATTGCATGAAAAACAAAAAAAATACCATATTATATCCATTTTCAGTTAAAATATGAAAAAAAAAAATATAAGAAATTAAACATATGCTACATGTGTTCATATTCCTTAAGAATGAGATAAAAATTCCACAAAAAAAAAACTCAAATCCTAATAGTAAACCATATCATAACACAAAAAAATTAAGGATCCAATAAATGTCACAAAAAACATTTATAGTCGTTGGCATTCCTAAATATTGTCGACCACCTGGATTTTTTGTCCTTTTCTTTCTTCTTGCATGAGTTGTTTTTTCTAGTAAGACAAGCTTCCTAAATGCTTGCAATACAATTCTTGAACAATCGCTATGCTAAAGAACCTGGAACCTTAAGTTCAACAAATTAGCACAATATAAAAGCATACAAAAACAATAAATTAATTAACAACACAATTCAAATAGAATATCATCAAGATCAATGACATGTTGTCACAAGTTAATCAAATTCGACAAGAATGTTATTAATATTTTAGAATGTTATCGTACTAACAATAAAATTCTTCAACAAGAGCCACATGCACAACACAATGACAACACAATTCTAAAAGAAAAGGCACATTATAAGAACTTTACTTGTACTCTTCAATAATTTATAAATAACTATAACCTAAATTAGTATTACACTAAACAAATTACCCTTATTCTATGATAAATAATCCAAGGAAAATGCCCACAAATTTAACATTTAACAATATTTATAGCATATTCTAGAATCTAAAGACACTTATATAATAAATTTGAGGATTCGAACCTCAAAACGAATGATGTCTTTAAGAAATCAAATTTGGTTTGGGAAATCATCCTTGAGATGCAATATGCAACTGGTGAAACAAACGTGAAGTAACTTAAGGAAATTAAAATATTGTAAATTATTAGCATTCTTCTAGAATTATTAGCGTTCTTGCATAATAATTAACAATCGCTAACAAATATGGTTGTATCTTTGAATACACAGTAGTATTGTTTAGGAAAAAAACAACATTCTTTAAGAATAATTGCTATATTATTCAAGATTATTTGCTAAATTCTTAAGAATGTCTCCCTACTTCTATGATGACTAGCACATTCTAAAAAAATATTTGCAATATTCTTAAAGAATAAAACTAAACTAAAATCTTATTACGTTCTTTAAATAGATTACACTCAATAATCAACTGAAATTGCACTATGGTATTCAAGAAAAAATAGGCAATTCCTAAAGAATTTAAAAATCTATATCACATTATTGACTATCGCCTTCAAATATAAAGGTCTAAAAAACCCTAACCCTTTCTCTGCATTTTGTTTCTCGCGGGAGCTTGGAATTGGAACTGTAGCAGTGTATTGTTTCTTTTAATATATTTTCTACATTTTTATCTTGTTTAAAGATCACCATGATCCATTTAAGATACCTATTTCACTAGAAAGAATTTGAAGAATAAATTGTATCAATCATAATCATAACTGAGACAGATGAGAAGTTGATGGCCAATTTTTCTCCTTTTTTTAGGAACGATTGGTTTTACCTTAACATATAGATAACGATTTAGTACAGTACACGATCCATGAAGGATACACCTTTGATTTGGTACACGATCCATCAGACATCAATAATATCTTGATTCTTGATTTGCATGTGTAGAATCAAAGAAAGATGACCGATTACGGCATATGAGGGAATGGATATCGTGAAATCGTGGAGATGATGAAGTCCAGAAGGTGAAGGTCGTGTTAGGCGTGATCTTTAAATTCTCTGTCTTTTATTTTTTAATATTCCTTATTTATAGGTTGTTAATTTTGGATAATAATTGTAAAATTGCAGAACTTTCCTTATAAAATGATTGGACCATATTTGGTCATACAATCAAACAATAGTTGTGGTATATATATATATGAACCTAACTCTCTCTCTCTCTCTCTCTCTCTCTCTCTCTCTATATATATATATATATATATATATATATATATATATATATATATGGCTTTTTGCTTTAAAAGAAATGAAGTTTTGACATTTTTGACCATCAATGTATGAAATTGACTTGATTTAGCTACCGAAGATTTGATCACACTAAATTGGACCCCCAACATCTCATTTTTAGCTTGATTTGGCCCTTAAAATGTAACACTCGGTTTCGGATTGCTTCATTATTCGGGGGTTGTGGCCTAATCATCAGTTGTCTTGAGGTTTAGGGCCTTGTGGAAGAAAGGATTGGCCCTTTTGGGATGTTAGGTGCTATAGTTTAAGTGATACGAGTGTTTGATGTCGATTCGGAGCCCAAGGGTATGATCGTAATTTGTTAGTTCGGGCTTTTATGAATTTGGGTTTCTGTTCGGGAAGCTTTAAGGCAAAGGTGAGTTGACAGAAGTGTAGGGCTTCTCGTCACCTTTCTGTGGATATAAAGTTCGTAGGAAACGGACCTAAGACGAGGAAGTTATGGCAGTTTGAATAATTGGTAGATATGACCCTTAATGGAAAAGGTTTCCAAGTTGGTACCATGCCCTTAATGCAAGGAAGTCAGGCGCATGTTTGGTCACGTACGCCCAGTGTAAGCTGGGGTATGCCGAGCGTAACTGGCAGAGTGCCAAACCCTAATTTTTAGGGCTTGTGCACTATTTAAACATCCTTATAAGGTCAAGGTTCTCTCATTTCTCAGCCTCCACTGATCTTAGAGCCTCATGTCGAACCCTAATTCCCTTGGTGGTGTATTCTTGAGCTTGGAGGTGATTTTGAAGGGTTCTTGGTTTCATTTCAAGGAAGTGGATCTTAGTAATCAAGCTTGGTGTGGCCTTGGGGTAGTAGATATAGAACCTTCACACTCTTGGGAAGCTTCAGGAGGTAAAAAGTTCTTATATTGACTTCGTCTTATGCTAGTTTGAGTTTAGGGCAAGATTAGGAGCTTTTATGGTGTATTAAGTTCTCCATGTGAGTTTGAGCCACTCCAGGAGCTTGGAGTGATAGATCTTACTGATGGTTTTTGAGCATATCTACATTCCTATGTGATCATGCAACCCTAATTGCTTTGGATCTAAGTTTTTCTCTATTGAACATACAAATATGAACACCAAAGCAATAACCCTATAGACTAGCCTACAATTTCGAATTTCATGTATAAACTAGGGTTAGATGATTACCTCACTTGTTATGTAGTAATAACAAGAACCACCTTGACTCTTGAAAGCTTAGTGCCCCAACTGTTGCACCTCTAGTGGAGTCACAAACACCCAATGCAAAGAATGACTTGGAGAGAGGTGGAAAATCGGTTATACTAGGGTTTCACAAGCTTAGGGCCGAAATTCCAAGAGATGTAGGGGATTTATATAGCTGGGTGGGTTGCTAGGGTTTCTGGAGGAAACCCTAATTCCTGCTTAAGGCCTAAGCAGCCCATGAACCTCCTCTTTAGAGCCCTTGGACGAAATCTTATGGTCTTACCCATAAATTTCGTCCACTCCACTCTATGGAGTCCATCAGCCCAGTTTTACAACTATTAATGATTTACAAAACAGCCCCTCCATTATTAATCAGTTCTTTTAATCCATAAATTAATATCAAATTAATTTCTGATTAATTACTAATTAATAATATGATTTCCAAATAATATATTAATCTTATAATATATTAAATTTTGAGTACCAATTTATTATTCATATAATAAATCCTACTCTCTTTCTCCACTAGTAATCCTATCAAGTTGCATGAGTGAAGGCAACCCAAAAGGACCATGCTCATAATCAAACCAAGTACATACCAATTATAGTTATGGGCTTAGACACCTAATCCAATAGTCTCCCACTTGGATAAGTCTAATAACTATTATTGCAAGTATGACTTCAGAATCTGATTAGCAATCGTAGCTTTCAAAAGCCGCAGTCTAACTTTGATTTTATCAGTAACGCGTCCTTTAGATAAGTGATCAAATATTCCTCCGTTCTACAATATATCCTATGGACATGAGACATGGATTATAATCATTCTCTCTTTCCAAGTGTTGTTTCCCGATTTCCGATTTATGACGACCGACTAATTGAACAAATCAAATTAGTCCAGGCTTGGCCAAGCGCTTAGGGTGTCATCACTAAATCATCGAGGGGCCCACATATATCACTTTTATCCCGTTTAGGGTAAAAGGAACGGATAAACTTCGACTCATATGTTTGTACTATTTACTCATCAAATCATACACAACAATATGTTTATTAACATCAAGTTACTGATGCATTTACGTATTATCAATGTGCAACCGCCTCGTAAACAAAAACTATATGTCTCTGTTTCAAGAATATAAGATATTATCGTCTCACAATCACTCGTGATAAAATCCATGAAGTTATTCAAATGATCATGGATTTAATCCAATACTCAAATTCCTATTTCAGGAGTACTCATGAACACTGCAGCAAACATTTGCTATGTCTAAGCACTTAGACAATCTTACAGCTGGATTCATGACAGTGTTAATTCACTACTTACTTCCAAAGTATGATCGACTGTGGATGTTTGAATAATCATATTATTCGGGACGTAAAACATGCGAAGTGAAACACAAGAATAATCTAATCCAATATGGTCTCAAAACTTTTGAATATAAATAAAAGCACTTTTATTTAATCACCATATTAATTAGACTTTACTCATTGTATAATGTTTCAAGTAATCAACTAAACACTTGAATTAAAACATTAGTTATGCCATGCTCTAAGCATGCACAATATGTTTATCTATGGTCCTTCTTTTACAAATAGATCAATTGAACACATTACCAATGATACTCATTTCACAATTCCAAATCCCTATCATAGGTGTAAGAATACCAAATTCTTCCCACTTTTAGAATCCGTTAGAGTCTAAACTTACATGAAATGATCCTTTTATAATGTCAAGGCACCAAAGTCATAAAGACTTGGCCAATGATATTACAAAGCATTCCATCGGAGATTCGTTACAAAACAATTCCATAGAAATGAAGTCTCACATTCAAAGTACATTCCTTTGAACATCCTTCATGCATTGAAGTTTCTAACATTACACACAAATTCTTAATATCCACTCACACAATGGAAACATTTTCATATTCCCATATGACTATCAATTATGAACAAGAGTTTCCTCTATTCAGAACATGTCAAAATGGCCCTTCCATGATTATACTATACTTCCAACTGTCCACAAGCAGCAAATCTTTGGTAAACCTCAGATTGTCCTTAATAGTTTAATAACTTTAGTCATATCTGGTTCTAGTCCTTTTCCCCTTAATGCGCTAGGCATACGAAAATTTAAACGAGTGAATATTATAGCGTATGAAATCGATCCTATACCTGAAGCATATGGGATACGATTCATAATGTCTTACATAAAGACATGATACTTGATCAGTCCCTTGCTATAATATTTCCATATATATGGAATTTCCTATGTTGAATCACTTCAACACGAAATTTATATATGTTTATGATTAAGTTCCATTAAAATTTCAATCTAAACTTTTAGATTTGAAATGAAGTATAATTATCTTCTCCCTAGAATCTTACTATAGCGAAACAATTTCCAAATTCTGCAACTGTGCAAATTTGTAACCTTTGTTTCCTATAAATAGCATTGCTAACTCGCAACACTTATCATAATGATTATGCTCAGAGTAGCATAATAATTATGTTCTTACCAGTATAACGATTATGCTCCCACTAGCTTTGACATGTATCTAAAAATCAGCTAGACTTCTAGAAATCAATACTTATTGACTTTCTTACCCAAAGTTCAGATTTATGATACGTGGTGCTTCGATAAGTCTTTATCTACACTTCTCAAGCTCATACACCTTTCATTAGATATCTTATGTGTATGTCTAAACTCTTCCAGAACTTGTTGCAATAAGCCCCGAGTGTTCAAACTATTTTACAATTCTTACAATTCGAACTATGAAAAGGGATGTTGTAATCATACTCGAATTTGAGAACGCAATCATCACAACTGCTAACTTTATTGATACTAATCAATCTTTTAAAATCTGCTAGTGAAAGCGTTTCCTCACAATCATTTTCATGAAGTGGAGAGAAACCACTTGTCACTTAGATTTCATGGTGTATGTGTTCCTATCTGTGTGAATTTGTTATTTCCAACCACTATCAAAAGACAAGGTTTATGACAAATTCAAACTCATATGAACTGAACTTGTTTAATCTTAATTTCCTGCCATTTGGTAGCACAAGGGCCTACCAGTGCTTCCAAGTCATTGAGCAGCTCACCCATACAGATCAATGTACTTTCATGGATCAAGGTACTTTGCCTTATGCAATCAAATGAGAACTCGTAGAACTCACATGCATAGTCAACTCAACTGGAATAGGCATAGAAACAAGAATATGTCAACACGATAGGTTATCAACCTCAGGTCATGTGCTAGTGATAACCAAAAGGTTTATTCTTGATTAGTTCCTGAAACTATTCAAGACTATTAAGACTCCTACTGACCTCTTGACACATAAGATTCTCTGTCAAGGAGCATTACTTGACAACCAAATATTCAAGAGTTAGTGTGGGTTCTTATCAAGACAACACTTCATATAATTGGTCTTAATTGGTCTTTGTTTTATCCAAAACATCACAACTACCAATTTCAAATATGCTAGAGTAGGAAAACATTTCTACTCCACATTTCATGAGGCGTTATAAACCTTCTTAAAACATTTTACTTAAGGTATAACTTGGAGTAACTAGAGTATGACTCTAAAACTTGATTTGGAACGAAGTATGACTCATTTTTTTGATTTAACCATCTCAACAAAGCCTGATTCCTCTTCGTAGTCATATAAATTCACTAAGGTGTCCTTAGAGGATCAATTGTGACATGGTTCCACAATCATTAGGATGATCATAAAACACAATACTAAAGTACTCTCCTTTCCTTTCAGATTGGAGAAACTTTTATCTTTCAGCCTAATTGATTCTTCTTATTCGTTCTGCTATACTTTGAAACTTTTTCAAGGTATCAGAATTACACTTAATCTTGTAAGCATAACCATATTTATGGAAATAACAGTAAACCACGACGAATAGACTTCATCGTCCTTTTTAGTGGATCTGACCAGTGCACATCAATGTGTACTAGATCCTTTAGTCTTACACTTGACTCATATACACATGTGAACAAGGAATCAGTCCCAATTTCCCAAGGATCAAGATTCTCATACATCATACAATTCAAATCACATGATTCCAAGTTTCTGTCTAATTGAAACTTGGGTGATGAGAATCCTTCCTCACTTGGCAAATTACGACACTACCACAAACGATATGACCAATAATCAAATCCATTTTCCAACATTGCTAATAATAGAAATATACCAATTTTCTATAAATGTCATTACAAGGAAACAAAAGGTAAATAAAATAATTTTACTAATAATGTGCGGAAATCGTATCCTTACAACGCAAATACATATGAAAACTGTGTTTCTAAATATTCCTAAGCAATCTATCATAACTCCTAAGCAGCAGCTCAAAAATATGATCATCGAACCATGCGACCGAAATCCACTTCTTCATGATCAGACTTAGCTAACTTTTTTTTAAGCTTCCTTCTTTCTCTTAGATCCTACAAAACATCAAAATGCAATCATATCACATCATGTATTAAGAATCTATAAATAGGAACTTAATAGAGTTAAATAGTGAATGTACCTGAAGTAGAGCCATACAATTTGACTTTACCATCTCTTAGATCTCTCAGGTAGTCAGGACAGCTTCGCTTCCAATGCCCCTTCAATTGGCAGTAAAAACAAATGGACTCTTTAGGAGTGACACGTGGAACTATCTCAGAATCAACCTTTCTCTTATTGTCAAACTTGTTGACCTTGGTTAATTTCTCTCCCTTAGGAGAAGAAATCATTTCTGGACTATCAACGTTGTCATTACCAATGTCCATGGAAATTTGGGAGGTAGATCTTCCAATCAATTTTGCTTTACCAGTGCATCAAATAATTGTTGATTCAGCAGTAATTAGCAAATATGTCAGATCAACAAGGGTCATGTTGTGGTCTGTCATATAGTAGTCCTTAACAAACTGACTATACGAATCAGGAAGTGATTGAAGAACCAAGTCAACAGCCAGCTTCCTCGGGAAAACAAAACCCAAAATTCCCAATTTGTTAGTGTGCAATCTTCAGAACGTGTGCACACACAGGACTTCCATCTCGATGCTTGCATGCCAATAGGGCTTGAGTGACCTTGAAATTTTCAATTCGACAAAAACGTGGGTAAGGGAGAACCATTGGAGGAGGTGGAGGAAGAGAAATATGATTTCCAGTTCCACCAATGCACGAAGAAGGGATATTAATCTTTCACCTTGATCGACACGTGGAATATCATCTTCATTAGGAAAGCTTTTTCCAAAAGGATAAGGAATACCATAGTTGTCAGAACTAGGCATCTACAAGGGAGAAAACTCAAGTTAGTTGATTTAATCCTTAATATAACACCCAAATGAAATATTAAGACTAGGACCCAACATAATAATTTACAATTCAGAAGAGGGATGCTGTAATATGTGACAACCGTCAATTTTTGGTCAAGTCAAAGTCAACTAAAGTCAACGAGTCAAACCGGTCAACTCATCTAACCCTTGTATATTAGGGTTTCCATTATGTTTCTTATTGAACAACTCGCAATCTTAATACAAAGTATCACTTAGAGTTTTCACATGTTCGGAAATTCTAAACCCTAATCAGGGCAAGTGATGAAACTACTCGATAAAACATTAATCCTTAACCCTCGGGGGGCATATAACAATCATAACGAGACTTAAAGAGGTTTACAAACCTTGCGTTACAAAGCTTAACACTCAAAAATGTCACAAAAGAAGTCTCTCCCAATCTCTTTCACTCTATCTCACTCTACCTCAAATCTCTCCCAAATACCTCTAAGTATGTGAAATCTCTCCCAAATCTCTCTTTGTATGAGAAATCTCTCCAAGTGTGTGAAATCTCTCTCTGTATGAGAAATCTCTCCATGTGTGTGAAATCTCTCCTAAATCTCTCTCTGTATGAGAAATCTCTCCAAGTATGTGAAATCTCTCCCAAATCTCTCCAAGTATGTGAAATCTCTTCCAAATCTCTCTCTGTATGAGAAATCTCTCCAAGTATGTGAAATCTCTCCCAAATCTCCCTCTGTATGAGAAATCTCTCCAAGTGTGTGTGAAATCTCTCCCAAATCTCTCTAAGTATGTGAAATCTCACCCAAATCTCTCTCTGAATGAGAAATCTCTCTAAGTATGCCAAATCTCTCCCAAATCTCTCTAAGTATGTCAAATCTCTCCAAATATGTCAAATCTCTTCCAAATCTCTCTCAACTTCTTATAATCATTCGGGGCATCCCGACCCTTAATTTAATCGAAAACCGCTCGAAAACGGAAGTTTACACGAAAAACCCTCTTAAGGAGCCGAACCTTCTTAGGAACCGAACCTTCTTAGGAACCGATCCTCCTGAGAACCGAAACCACCTCCTGAACCGAAACTACTAAGGAACCGAAAGTAACCTTCGGTCCGAGAGGCCACCTTCGGTCCGAGAGGACTACCTTCGGTCCAAGCCTTCACCTTCGGTCCGAGATGCACAGCTTAAGGAGCCGAACCCTACTCTCGGTTCCCCCATCAACTTTCGGTTCTAAGAGCTGGGACCGAACCTCTGGCCCAGAATTTCGGAAATTGGCAATTTTTGCCCGGTTTTCAATATTTTTAGCGTTTTGAGCCCATTTTTCGTGATTTTAACGCGAGATTTTCACCCAAACTCGTATTTTAACATATAGAACCCAATACTTCATAATTAATCACGTTTTTGGGGTATAATCCTTATCCAAGAAGAGTGGGTGGGATATTATTGGTGGAGTGTTGACTTTACTTTAGTGTATGACACAAGCAACCACCCATGCCCACTCCATGACCATCCCTTGTCCTCCCACCATACCTAGTCCTTTCATTGTACTCTTCCCATCATTTTTCCAACCACATCCTTGATCAAAGGCTGGAAAACTCCCCTCTCTCCTCACATTTCTCTCATTTTCCACCAAAGAACAAACTTCATTCTCTCTCACTTTCTCTCTCTAAATTTCGAGATTCAAGGCTATTCTCCAAGCTTTTCTTCTACTTTTGGTAAGTATTATCATCCTGCATATGATTATTTCACTCCTTTCTACTCAAATCATAGGTTTCTTACACAAACTTCATCATACTTGTGTTAGAACTTCGAATCTTCAAGCAATCTTCTAAGTGTTCTTGAGTTGAACACTTCCTTTCCTCAACATCCATCCACTGAAATCAAAAAAGGTGAGTTCATACCCCTACATTTTCATGTTTTCTTCAAGTTTTAGGGGGGGGGGGGGAATACAGGTTAAAACACCAAAAACTTAACTAAACTCAAACAACAGCTTTCATCAGAAAAGTTGAGTCTTATTCACGGACTGTTTTGACTATCTTAAACTTAATATCTTTCAAAACTATTTAATATGCGAATAGTTCAGGTCCATACCTTTAAAATGACTACTTGCACATCTCCATACGATTTTTCTACGATTTATGGTGATTTTTACAAAACTGCCTATCATTTCAGAAATGAATTTGGACCAGTCTGTGAATATGAACAATTTAACACAAGTTAAAGACTTCTAAAAATCATAATAAAAATTATGAATAAACTAGACACATTTTATGAACTCTCAAAATTTACGGATTCAGTTTTCTACTTCGTATAATTTTTCTATGATTTTTCTAAAACAGTGCAGAAAGGTTAAAAACTAGTTAACAGCCTATAACTTTCATAACACTTTGTATTATGTTGAGCAAAGTGTATAACAGTAAATTCTAAATATTGAATGTATTTTCTTGTTAGTTTATCATCATAAACTGAAATTTAGTCATTCATGAAAAGGATTCTTCATTTATTTCGAACGCACATAAATAACTATAATAAGCATAGTTTATGGATTTCTACTACATGGAAAAGGTTTTACTCTCAAAACAAATGGGTTTTTCATATACTACATGATAAACTATAATAGCAATAGTTTAAGGATTTCATATCACTAATTTATTCATAAAAGGTGATTTTACTTCCTCCACGGAAGAGGTTTTAATATCAAATTATGTGTAAACTAGTTAACTTAGGTTGTAAGGCAATTCTCTCCCCGTACGTTCGAGTACGGGATTCCAATTCTTGTAAGTTATAACCAGAGTCTCTTGTAGGGAGAGCGTGATAATTGTGTATAGATCTATATTGGGATTGACACCCCACACCTCGCTGCTAGCTACAGCCGGACCGGAAGGTCTGCGGGTGACAAGAGTCATAGTATCTTAACGTCTGAAAAACGTTGTGCAGGTTATTTCTCGTCATAGTATGGTTATAGCGACTCACATAGGGAGTTAACAATCTTTCAAGTTTACAGAGAAAATTCTACTTTGAAAAGGGGTTTTATCTATTTAAAACTACAAATACGTTATAAGTAAAAAACACACACATACCCTCGGTCCTGGGATTTAGGACTACATAACTTTTATAAGGAAAATATTGGATTTTCTTTGGAAACACATTACTATTAGGAACATTATAAGTACAGAACACACACATACCCTCGGTCCTGGGATTTAGGACTACATAACTTTTATAAGGAAAATATTGGATTTTCTTTGGAAACACATTACTATTAGGAACATTATAAGTACAAAACACACACATACCCTCGGTCCTGGGATTTAGGACTACATGACTTCTATAAGGAAAATATTGGATTTTCTTTGGAAACATATTTCTATTAAAACTACATCTCATCTAGAGTTGCTAGACTTCATCTATAATTGCTAAGTGTATATGCTAGAGTTATATAAGAATCTAGTCACAATCGACTTAGAATTGGTGGGCCCGCCTTACTTCCTGTTCCTTGTTTGGTTTTGGACCTAGGGCAGACCCATTATATTCGACGGTTTATCTAACTTAAATTTTATATAACTTTATATACACTGGGTGATTATAGAAGGAATCTACGGGTCTATCTAGGTTTCATTATCGCATAACATAGGAGCATTCATTTCACACTTAACAAAGAAAATATTGAATTTTCTGGAATCATACTCTATCGCTTTTACAAGGAAAACGGCTCTTTCCTCAAACAAAACTCTTATGAACTCACCAACTTAATTGTTGACACTTTTCAAAACTACTTGTATTATCAGGAAATCAGTGAAACAGGAAACCAACAGCATTTTGAAGATGGGACGTTAAATCGTCAAACAGTTCATTTTGTCATCATAATGTAATTGATTTTGAAACATGTAAACATATACTATGGTGTAACCTTTTCAATTATATTTATGATGGTTGTATTTACTTTGAGCACTATTATACTCGTTGTTGTGATACTATACATGAAGTCCTCCACCCCCGGACGTTTCTGCCATCCTTGGTTTGGGGGTGTGACAGATTGGTATCAGAGCATTGTTTATAGTGAATTAAGTATATCGAACCACATAAGATATATAAACTATAAATGCATTGGGACTAAAGTCTCTGATTAAACATTTTCAAAAGACTATACTTTTAGAAATAAATAGTTTCGTGTTAAAAGTATACATGCATGCATACATACTAAGGACAACATCATACTAGAACAAAATAAAAGTAGTGATTGTTGAATGGCACAAGTAGGCTTGGGGATGTATAGTCAGGTCTGGGAATGACATAGCCTGATCAACTATGTCTATCCCAGAAGTGATTAGCATATGCCAGGGAATGGTTGTGTTGTTGCAACAAGTCTAAAAACTTACCAACTCTATCTACAAAGAAACATTGAAAACATAAGACAAACATTAAAATACTATAGGAGTCTTTGGTGATACTATGATCAACTTATGTGAAAACTAAAGACCCCTATTTGTAGGTCTATAATGACTAAGTGCATACGCTAAGGTTATATATAATTAAAGATATTATAGACTCAGAATCCATGACTATTGCTCTACTTCCTGTTCCTTGTTTGGTTGTGGATTTAGAGTAGAGTCATTTATTCGAAGGTCTATTCTATCTCAGATTATGTATAACTGGTATGCACTATGTGATTATAGACGTGACTAATAAGGATCACCCCTATAAGTAATTATAGGATTAGACGTCTATTAATTATCTCTTCCACCCCTATTCTCGCACGGACATCACGACAAGATCTTACATACCAGGAGGCCCCTACTTTCCGAACCCGGAGAGTTAGTGGGTGATGAGGAAAAGAGTCAGAGGTGGAGCCAGAGGTCAGCAACTCTCCTCACATAGCCTGGGCTCTCGCGAACCATCTCGACTCCATCGAACATGTGCCCCGTTGGACAGCATTGATCGAGGGATGGAGTCGCCATCAGCAACAGCAAATCGCCATTTGGAGACGTATTATCGTAAGCAGAGTTCATTTTTTTTACTCACAAGACCTTGTAGATTAGGTCTATGAGTACGCGTTGGTGCTACTCCCCTCCATGTGTAGGCCCGACCCCGCGAGTTAGTGATTCCATTAGTCGAGAGATTTATCTGTGGTCCAAACTTTTCTTACAATGATGTGGTGTGGACCTGCATCAGACTCAAAACCTTTCTCTAAAAACTAAATATACTAAAATCATACAAATAAAAGGGGCATGCGTATTATTTCATTGGGAGCAATACTACTAAAAATTTATAAGATTATCATATATAGACTCTCGTTATGAATTGTTTTCAGAACAACATAAACAACTGGAACACGATACACTCAGAACAAAGATAAAATAGCTCCCGATGTATAAGCCCTTATTCAAGACTCACTATCATCTAACCTTTTTAAGCCTCATAGTTGAAAGGTGCCTTTTTATTCGTAGACCTATAAGGGTGCGATCATATCAGCACTAATGCACCGGATCCCATCAAAACTCCTCAGCTAAGTGTGTTTGGACAACCATGATCCTAAGATGAGTAAAGCTTAACGCCCGTACGAAACCTACTTCTACCCACTACCATAACTCCGTCTCAGGGAAGTTAGCAAAAACACCGAGAATAGTTCAGTAAAGTGCGAAGTTTATATATATGTATATAAATGGTAAGGATATAACTAGAGATAATCATCCCCACTCACGACATCATTTCTCCCCATGCAACAGGATTATGTCTTCACAAGAAGGTAACCAGCCAGCAAGCAAGGCAGCAATCCTGCAGATAGACCATGCTACCTTTCAAGCTGCAGTCACGGCAGCCGTGACAGCCGTCATGGTGCAACTCAATGTTAATAATGCCAGCAGAGATGGAAGCGGTACCGACGATATAAATCGATGTAACAATCAGGAACATCGGTGGGTGTCCACCAACGAAGGCGCCTCAGGCCACAAACCTAATAATAAGAAACGAAAGTTTTGGAACGAAAAGAAGTGCAACCTACCTCAAAAATTCGCTAGAAGACAGCAATCTGTGGCTGCCCCTGCCATTACAACATCAGTCACGACACATGCCTCAACACTAGCACATGGTCTGTCACCCAAGCACCGGCCAGATCATATAATGGAACACTCCCAGAATGTAACAAGTGTAACTTCCATCACAATGGGGCTTGCCGGGTGATGCACTGTAAAAACTGCAACGAGAACGGACATACTGCCCGTTTCTGCAGGAACCAGACCCAGCACCTCGCTTCAATCACCAACACTAGGGTAGGCCCAGTATGCTACCGATGTGGTGAAATAGGACACTTCAAGAGATAATTTCCAACTGAGAAGAATAACGGGGGAGCGGGAGGAGTGTGACAAACAAACCAGCAGGAGCAACAAGGGAACCCTATTAGGACTTTTGTAATGTTTCCAATGACAAAAACGTTTGAGTACCATATGTTTGTAATGAATTTGGTATGTTTGCTAAAATTACCGTCTTTCAAAAAGGTAGTTAAAATACTCTCTCGTTCAAATCAAATCAAAGACACTCATATATGATCTTAGGATCATTACCGGTGAGCTGTGACGACTTTGTGCATACATCAGGGTTAATTATAATCAAAATACTAAAGACTTAAGCGAATAATTCCGTCTTGACTCCTATTCCATGTCTAGTAGTGGGGTTAGGGTAGAGCCACTCACTCGACGATTTCACCAGTACCAAATTACATGCGACTTGCATATACCGCTCGATCATAGAGTGACATGTCGAGGATCATGATATAAAGTATCATTACTAGCTATCAGAACATACTCACTATCAGTACTAGTAACATCAATACGAAACAATTGCAGTAACGATAACATTTATCAAAACGGAGCACACTGAAAAGAAACACAAGATACTCCATCACTCTAACAAACATTTCGTGCGAATACAGCTTAACACATGTTTTTACCTAACAAGATACTGTTGTCGTCATTCGATTTCGATTGATATAGTCCTCACTTTCCCGATTAAACGGCTAGGAAAAGACCCTTCACCTAATCTCGAAACCTTCGTCTCCCATAAACACAAATCCGGCACGGACCTCCGGGTCATCTCTCGCTGTGAAACCCCAAAACACTCACCAGAGGAGTATTATAGCTTCCGAAACCTTACCACAAGTATTTCCAGGAGACCCTTCGGGAATGTCACGCACGCAGCAGATAAGGTTCAAGCACAGAAGCTTGGGACGAATACGGTTAGTCTATCACTACTAAGTGTATACGCGAGGATAATGTATAATTAAGATTCTACGGACATTCGATGTGTGTTTCCGCCCTACTTCCTGTTCCTTGTCTGGTTGTGGACTTGGGGCAGAGTCACCCATCCAACTGTCTTGCCAACCTTAAGTACATACGAACTATATGCGCAAGTTAATGATAGATAGACCAGGTACGAGTCCTACCACGAACTTCGGGACAAGGCTACCCAGGAGGGCGAGTGAACGTCCTATCATCCGAATAAGTCTAGTCGTGTAAACCGAACCAATATGTTCCCTACCGATCCAATCCGACGAGAAATACTAAAGCAGGCCCTGTGCAACGCTCCGAGGAGAAGTTATCACCTCTGACTTACTACAAGTTCGAGAAAGGCTGAAAGCATCTCGAGAACATGGCAAAACCCGAATAAGTCTTATCATCTATATAAAAACGCAGGATTTTTACTAGTGAATCTACGATGGCTAGTGTAAACATTATTGTCATATATCATTAAGATTCTATGGACCTAGAATGTGTGATTCTGCCTCATTTCCTGTTCCTTGTTTGGTTGAGGGCTTAAGGCGGGGTCACTCATCCGAATGCCCTTGCAATCTTAATGATATACGATTAGTTTACACCAAGCAATTATAAAAGGTCTGGTAGAACCTATAATCCAAAGTTATCACAAATTGTTGAAGCATTCGTAATACTAGTACTCACTAACTACATTATAAAATATTCATAGTGGTAACAATAAGGATAAAACGGAGAGCATAAAGGCACACGTAGAATACACTATCATTCCAAAACAATAACTCCTTTCAAATCGACTCAGCTCAAGTTACAATAAGAAGTTCCAAGGTCGTCATTTAACATCTGGCGGGTTGATCCCCACCATAATCAATTTCTTGTACTACTAAAAGTTCCCCTATCTTTCCACCAAATTCTTGAAGTCCCAGTCGAAACACTAATTTCGGGACGAAATTCTTTCTAACGGGGGGATGATGTGACAACCGTCAATTTTTGGTCAAGTCAAAGTCAACTAAAGTCAACGAGTCAAACCGGTCAACTCATCTAACCCTTGTATATTAGGGTTTCCATTATGTTTCTTATTGAACAACTCGCAATCTTAATACAAAGTATCACTTAGAGTTTTCACGTGTTCGGAAATTCTAAACCCTAATCAGGGCAAGTGATGAAACTACTCGATAAAACATTAATCCTTAACCCTCGGGGGGCATATAACAATCATAACGAGGTTTACAAACCTTGCGTTACAAAGCTTAACACTCAAAAAGGTCACAAAAGAAGTCTCTCCCAATCTCTTTCACTCTATCTCACTCTACCTCAAATCTCTCCCAAATCCCTCTAAGTATGTGAAATCTCTCCCAAATCTCTCTTTGTATGAGAAATCTCTCCAAGTGTGTGAAATCTCTCCCAAATCTCTCTCTGTGTGAGAAATCTCTCCAAGTGTGTGAAATCTCTCTCAAATCTCTCTCTGTATGAGAAATCTCTCCAAGAATGTGAAATCTCTCCCAAATCTCTCCAAGTATGTGAAATCTCTCCCAAATCTCTCAAAGTATGTGAAATCTCTCCCAAATGTCTCTCTGTATGAGAAATCTCTCCAAGTATGTGAAATCTCTCCCAAATCTCCCTCTGTATGAGAAATATCTCCAAGTGTGTGTGAAATCTCTCCCAAATCTCTCTAAGTATGTGAAATCTCTCCCAAATCTCTCTCTGAATGAGAAATCTCTCTAAGTATGCCAAATCTCTCCAAGTATGTCAAATCTCTCCCAAATCTCTCTAAGTATGTCAAATCTCTCCAAATATGTCAAATCTCTCCCAAATCTCTCTCAACTTCTTATAATCACTCGGGGCATCCCGACCCTTAATTTAATCGAAAACCGCTCGAAAACGGAAGTTTACGCGAAAAACCCTCTTAAGGAGCCGAACCTTCTTAGAAACCGAACCTCCCGAGAACCGAAACCACCTCCTGAACCGAAACTACTAAGGAACCGAAAGTAACCTTCAGTTCAAGCCTTCACCTTCGGTCCGAGATGCACAGCTTAAGGAGCTGAACCCTACTCTCGGTTCCCCCATCAACTTTCGGTTCTAAGGGCTGGGACCGAACCTCCGGCCCAAAATTTTGGAAATTGGCAATTTTTGCCCGGTTTTCAATATTTTTAGCGTTTTGAGCCCGTTTTTCGTGATTTTAACGCGGGATTTTCACCCAAACTCGTATTTTAACATATAGAACCCGATACTTCATAATTAATCACGTTTTTGGGGTATAATGTTTATCCAAGAAGAGTGGGTGGGATATTATTGGTGGAGTGTTAACTTTACTTTAGTGTATGACACAAGCAACCACCCATTCCCACTCCATGACCAGCCCTTGTCCTCCCACCATACCTAGTCCTTTCATTGTACTCTTTCCATCATTTTTCCAACCACATCCTTGATCAAAGGCTGGAAAACTCCCCTCTCTCCTCACATTTCTCTAATTTTCCACCAAAGAACAAACTTCATTCTCTCTCACTTTCTCTCTCTAAATTTCGAGATTCAAGGCTATTCTCCAAGCTTTTCTTCTACTTTTGGTAAGTATTATCATCCTCCATATAATTATTTCACTCCTTTCTACTCAAATCATAGGTTTCTTACACAGACTTCATAACAACAATGTAACATACTCGTCTTAGTCGGACTCAATTCGATATGACCACTAGGGTCGGAATAACAACAATCTTCTTAGTCATTACCGAAAGAATGGTAACGACATACTTGAATAAAATGGTATCAATTACTAGCTTCTTGGTAACCTTGTGACTTTCCCTGATCCAAGTGTGAGTCCTGTGCTTCCGGTAGTATAGGCCTCTACTGCCATTCACACCTACTCATACTCGTCCCAAGTATTGTCTCGCAGCTTTCCAAGTTACTATCACAAAAACAATTTTAACACATAAAAATGTGTCCAATCAATCATAAAATTTTCCCTAGACTCTACTAGGATTTCTTCCATGTGTATCTTCAATAATCAATTCTGATGCAACTCGGTGGTGAAAATGCCAGAGGGTAGGATAACTTCAGGAATTACGCCAATCGTTTCATCATCTTGCCAATCGAAGGTGTACTTCGGACGTACCGTACTCCTCTAAACGTACTGTTATTTTTTCTGACGTACTCTAAAGGCAAGATACCACTCTTACGATATCTTCCGATAGGTATCATTCACTATCGTAAGCCTTCTCATTTCCTCCATTTATTTAATTCGCTACGAGTCTTCACCAAGACGTTATGTTCACGAAAGCATGCATTCAGTGTATCGAGACGAGAATATAGATAGAGAAGATTTAGACGCGTATTCCTCCTTATTACTCTGAAAATTTACATGCCAGTTCTAATATCGTAATTAAACGTTTAGAAATCTGAACACATAAAGTTTCCAGATGCGGTCAGCAAGAGACCATAGATCCGATCATACATTTAGCATCATAAAGCATCATAAATCATTTAGCACATAAAAGCATGTTAGGCATTTTCCCTAAATTAGCTAGTGCTTGTGTCTATTCAGTTGTATTACCTAAATTTTATTAGACAGACTCCTCACGATCATCGCTTAGCATTCTAAGTTTAAGTCTAGAAATAAATACATATTCCTAGTTCACTTAAACTAATGCTCTGATACCAACTGTGACATCCCCATTTTCACGGCCAGAAAATACCGATTTTCTTTATGCTTTATAAAAATCAGAGTACTTCCTTTAATAAAAATGTTGCGGAATTTGTTCCCAGAAAAACGTGATAAATGCATTATCAAAGCATTTCCGAAGAAATGTATCTTTATTCATTTTAAAACCTTGGGATGTCATCGTCAATACAGAAACATAAGCATAAACATAACTTACATTCATTATCACTAGTGATTTATATCTCCTTAATCTCTCAGTGTAATGTGACTTCATATCAACACCTGTGATATAAATAAACTGAGTGGGTCAGGTTGGGAAACCTGGTGAGTACATAGGGTTTTCAACCCACAATAATATAATCATTATGTTTAATCATCAAACAATCAATCAACCCAATTACCCATAACTTACATTCATTATCACTATTGATTTATTTCTCCTTAATCTCTCAGTGTAATGTAACTTCGTATCGACACCTGTGATACAAATAAACTGAGTGGGTCAGGTTGGGAAGCCTGGTGAGTACATAGGGTTTTCAACCCACAATAATATAGTTATTATGTTTAATCATCAAACAATCAATCAACCCAATTACCTAATCATTCTTCCAGCTCTGATACCAACTGTGACATCCCCATTTTCACGGCTAGAAAATACCGATTTTGTTTATGCTTTATAAAAATCAGAGTACTTCCTTTAATAAAAATGTTGCGGAATTTGTTCCCAGAAAAACGTGATAAATGCATTATCAAAGCATTTCCGAAGAAATGTATCTTTATTCATTTTAAAACCTTGGGATGTCATCGTCAATACAGAAACATAAGCATAAACAGAACTTACATTCATTATCACTAGTGATTTATATCTCCTTAATCCCTCAGTGTAATGTGACTTCATATCAACACCTGTGATATAAATAAACTGAGTGGGTCAGGTTGAGAAACCTGGTGAGTACATAGGGTTTTCAACCCACAATAATATAATCATTATTTTTAATCATCAAACAATCAATCAACCCAATTACCCATAACTTACATTCATTATCACTATTGATTTATATCTCCTTAATCTCTCAGTGTAATGTAACTTCGTATCGACACATGTGATACAAATAAACTGAGTGGGTCAGGTTGGGAAGCCTGGTGAGTACATAGGGTTTTCAACCCACAATAATATAGTTATTATATTTAATCATCAAATAATCAATCAACCCAATTACCTAATCATTCTTCCAGCTCTGATACCAACTGTGACATCCCCATTTTCACGGCCAGAAAAGACCGATTTTGTTTATGCTTTATAAAAATCAGAGTAGTTCCTTTAATAAAAATGTTGCGGAATTTGTTCCCAGAAAAATGTGATAAATGCATTATCAAAGCATTTCCGAAGAAATGTATCTTTATTCATTTTAAAACCTTGGGATGTCATCATCAATACAGAAACATAAGCATAAACAAAACTTACATTCATTATCACTAGTGATTTATATCTCCTTAATCTCTCAGTGTAATGTGACTTCATATCAACACCTGTGATATAAATAAACTGAGTGGGTCAGGTTGGGAAACCTGGTGAGTACATAAGGTTTTCAACCCACAATAATATAATCATTATGTTTAATCATCGAACAATCAATCAACCCAATTACCCATCCCCATTATCTTATTTACTCTTAAGGATCTACCCTAAGAATCAACTATTCCTCGTTCATTCATTCCTAAGGATTATCCTAAGGAATAGGCACGAAATCCATCGTTGCTAATGACACATCTGTCAAGCACAGCTGCTAATATTATCACTTAGGCGTAGCTGCCAGAATTGTAACATTCTTTATGGGGCGCATCTGCCGGGGTTATGAGGTTCTCTATTAGGCGCTTCTGCCGGTAGTGTCCTTTAGGCGCATTTGCCAGGGTTATCTCGTTTATTGACAATATCGTTTTCGAGAGTCCACTCGCAATACAGGTCAATGGGGTTTTAGAGTACACCGGTGAACACATCGTTCACAACACCTACAGGTTGCGAGCCTGCTAGTGTTCCACTGGACTGTCTAGAATAGTCCGTGGTTGTCATCCATACTCTGCTAGATGACGGGGCCAACATTTGGAAAAAGGCTTCTCACATCGTCCACCTCTCACCCTTACCTCATGGTATATATTACCTCTTAACTTATCATCCAACTCATATTTCATCTACCCATGTTTTACCCAGCATATTATGTAGATATAAATACATATACAGTTTAAATCATATAAAACTTGTATAAAATCGTTCATCCAGCATAGATAGCATGTATACAGATAATATGCACACATAGCACGTAGTTTATATAAAATACTTCATATCTATGTGTAAGATGAAAGGGACTATGCACTCACTTGAAAAGGTGGTGATTCCGAACTCAGACAGCGCTTCGCTTCTTAAAAATAATTTCCTTCGACGAAACCTAGTATTATTACCACTAGAGTTTAGTCTATTATTCGCCGAGACTAATTAATAGTCTAGCTATTATTACTATTATATAATCATTAAACAACACTTATATAACCCATAATAATAGCCCAAGTACTCCTTATAAGGTCCTATTAAGATTACTATATTGAAACATAAGCTATACTAAAGATAGGGTAGGCATAGCTCACTTACAGCGGGTTTTCTCGAAAACCGGGCTTCGCTGGAGCAGCGTTCCCGAGGCGAAAGACTCTTTTCTCGAGGATTCGGGAGCCTCGGGGCTTCCTTCGGGTGCTAGGGGGTTTACCTAGGCTTAGGGGGGTTTTGGGGGCTAGAGAGAGTGTAGAGAGAGAAAGAAGGCTTGAGAGGTGTGAAGAAATGGCAAGACCCGACACATCTATTTATAGTGGAAATATCTGATCGACTCGCCGAGTCTTGACACAAACTCGCCGAGTTGGTGCATGTGGCAGCCTTCTGGTGGTGCCACGTGTCCTCTTTCTGGTGGTGCCACGTCACCCAAACTCGCGTATCAGCCTCCCGACTTAGAAAAATCATAACTCTCGCATACGAGCTCCATTTTCGACGTTCTTTTTTTCTACGCGTAGGTAAAATCAAGATCTACAACTTTCATTTAGACTCCGTCAGCTAATTCTCGACCGATCTTAAATTTAACAGTAGGAGGAGTTTAGACTGTTAAATGACCGCGAAGAATTCGTAACTCCTTCATACGGACTCCGTTTTCGTCTGTCTTTTTACCGTTGAGTTCCTATTAATGAGATATTCAACTCTCATTTAGGTTGCGTAAGCCAAAAACCGCTCGAATTAAAATTCGAGTTTCGGGCCGTGCACTGTTAAGCCGAATCTTAGAAAAATCATAACTTCCTCATACTAAGTCAGATTTGGGCGTTTTTTTATGGACGCTCTTGGTTTAACGTATACAACAACTTTTGTTTAGATCACTATGGCTAAAAAGTCCTTTATCGTAAATTCACTATTTACGTCTCCCGGTGTCGTGCCGGTTTTGCCGTAAAACTTCAACGGGCCATAACTTCTTCGTTATAACTCGGATTTCGGCGTTCTTTATATGTGAGGAACCCTTGAGACATATTCTAAAACTTGGTTAAGATTATTTATTCTAAATAATCTTCTGTCAAAAAGTCGTTTTCGACCCCTATTATCTCTAAATTGACTAGCCCGGATCTGCGGGCGTTACAATAGTTCGAACTGCGAGAACATGGCAAATAAAAATTTTATAGCATGAATCGTGTCCCATATGCTTCGGGTATAGGATCGATTGCATGTGCTATAATATTTATCCATTCTAAATTTTCAAATGTCTAGGGCGTTAAGAGGGAAAAAGGAATAGAACTGGATTTGACTAAAATGATTAAGCAATTATCGAGGACAATCTGAGGTTTGCCAAAGATTGGTTGCTCATGGACAATTGGAAGTATAGAGATATTCTGAAGGAGGCAACGCTTGTTCAGAAGTGATAGTCAAAATGGGAATATGGAATTGTCTCCATAGGTGGAAGTTATTCTTTGAATATGTGTAAGATTAGAGAACCTAATGCAAGAAGGATGTTGAAAGGAATGCACTTTGAATATGAGACTTCGTTTCCATGGAATTGATCTCCATTGGAATACTTTGTAATGTTTGATGCCAAGTCTTTGTGACTTGGGCATAGTCATTACAAGGGGATCATTGCATATAAGTTTAGAATCTAACAGATCACAATAAATGGCAAGAATTTGGTATTCTTACATTTACAAAG
This sequence comes from Lactuca virosa, assembly GCF_052849685.1. Taxonomy (NCBI): domain Eukaryota; kingdom Viridiplantae; phylum Streptophyta; class Magnoliopsida; order Asterales; family Asteraceae; genus Lactuca; species Lactuca virosa. Next base: position 175,495,079 of record NC_136430.1, read on the forward strand.
TAAGGATTGGGATTGTGAAATGAGTACCATTGAAATATTGTCAGTCGATCTGTTTCACAAAGTAAGGATCATAGAAAAACATAGTGTGCATACTTGGAGTGTGGTATAGCTAGTGTTTGGACAAACATAGTGTGCATGCTTGGAGCATGGCATGACTATTGTCTTAATTCAAGTTTTAAGTTGATGAATCGAAACATTAAATAATGAGTAATCAATATGGTGCTTAGATAATAAGATGTTTTATTTACGCTCAAAGTGTTGGGGCCATATAGGATTAGTATTATTTTTGTGTTTCACTTTGCATGTTTTGACTTCCAGATTAACTAGGTCGTTCTTCCAGAATGACTAAGTTATTCAAACCATCCAGAGTCGGTCATATGTTGGAAGTAGATATGAATCAAGACTGTCATGAAGTTGGATTGTAGATGTCCATGGTGTCACACCCCCGAAACCAGACGGTGGAAACGTCCGAGAAGATAATTCAAATCAGAGCCCGACTGCAATCATCACGAGACAGACAAAAGAGCTACGCCGATAAGCGGCGAAAGCCCTTGGAATTCAGAGTCGGGGATAAGATGTTATTAAAGGTCTCTCCTTGGAAAGGGGTTATTCGTTTTGGGAAACGGGGAAAGCTAAACCCTCGATACATTGGACCCTTCGAGATTCTTGCCCGAATCGGTCCTGTGGCTTATAGACTGCAGCTACCCGCTGAGCTCAGCAGTGTACACCCCGTGTTCCATGTTTCCAATTTAAAGAAATGCTTATCCAACGAAACTCTCGTCATTCCATTAGAAGAAATCGAAATCAACGAGAATCTCCTGTTCATCGAAGAACCAGTCGAAATCATGGAGAGGGAGGTGAAGCGTACTAGGCAAAGTCGCATTCCGATTGTGAAAGTTCGATGGAACGCGAGACGCGGACCAGAATTCACATGGGAACGTGAAGACCAAATGAAGCAGAAGTACCCATACCTATTCTCGCATTCTAAAATCTAGCTTTCAAAAGAATTTCGGGACGAAATTCCCTCTAACGGGGGGATGATGTCACAACTAGGAATTTTGATGCTTTGTAACAACAACAATGATAACATTTGTGAACGATGTCACAACTAGGAATTTTGATGCTTTGTAACAACAACAATGATAACATTTGTGAACCAAAAATGTGAAAGCATGTATGATGCTTATTCAATAACAACAAACTTCCATCAAACACTTTATACAAGCACTGCAAATAGTCAACAAAGAATTGGAAACCCTAGAAACCCCGGTTTAAGTCCAATTTGGATTAGGATTTTCTTATTTGGGCCTAATGGACCAATAAGCTTCCAATTTGACTATTTTGGGCTTAGAACTCCTATATGGACTCTAATTGGACCCACTTTAATTTATTTTAACATTTTGAGCCATAATGGGCCCAGAATGAAATAAAATACCCTAAGGGGGCCATAACAAATCTAAATAACTTAAAAAGGCCATAAGACTCATACTTTGATGTAAATTGGGCCCATATCTTGGACTTAAGCACAAAAAGCCCAATTTCTTTTCTTCCTTCCCCTTCTCTCTGCCCAACTACACAAATGGGGGGAAGAGTTGACTTTTTACTTGCCACCTCACAATTGTACATGGGGTATCCATGCACCCTTCCCATATTTCCAAGCATCCATCACTTCACACTCTCTTCTCCTCTCTCTTTTCTTCTTCGGCCGAGAACCACATAGGGAAAGACACACACACACACACAATTCACTCAAACACTCTCAAAGAACACTCTTCCTTCTTCTTCATCAAAAATTTCGAGATCTAGGAGCTTTCAAGTAGGATTCTCCCTAAGAGTCATCATCTAAGGTAAGTTGATGCTTAAATTCATGATCTAGTTACTTCATTTCATCAAAAATCTCTTCTAAATCTATTCAAACTCGTGATCTTGCATCTTAGAACACATCTAAGCCAAAGATCCACCAAGAAGCTTGTTAGGTCGAGATTTGCATCAAACTTCTTCCATTTTTCTTCTAAACCGAATCCACAAACTCAAGGTGAGTTCATACCCCTCTCTTTTCGGTTTTCATAAGTTTTATGGGGGAGAATACAAGTAAAATGTGTAGATCTATGTGTATGTGTATGCTATGTATGATTTTATGCATGTATGTGTGATTTTATGTGCTTATGTGTTGAATATGTAAACAAAAAGGGAAGAAAACTCGAGATCTATGGCATGAGTAAGAAAACAAACAAGAACTAAGGTATATTACACTAAACAAGTCAAGAAAATTACCCTCCAAGATTATGATAAACATATTGTAACATAAAACTAATTTTTGGGCTTAAATTGTCAAATAAACAAAAGTTGAGTTAAAAATTGCCATTCACGGTTTTCTTAAGGGTCAAAAGAGTCAAATCAGTTAAAACAAATGTTTTTATGAATATTATGCTCTTCAAAGGACTTGAAATGTAAATATTAGCTTAATGGGCTAATTTTTGGGCTTTTCGGCCCATTAAGCCCAAAGTTACGAAAATCATGACTTTCAAAGGGCTGAAATGGTAAATTCTTCAAAACAGGGGATAAAAAGTTAAACAAAACTATTTCAAGGGTTAAAATGCTTTTCTTTTCCAAAAAGGATAAAAAATGTAAAGTTTTTGGATTTTGGGCCAAAGTTGTAAAATTGCGAAAAGTTTGGACTTTAACCGAAAAACACTTTGCTGGAAGGTCTGAAACTGCCAAAGAATAAGTTTTGAGCTAAAAATATCATTTGAACAAGTCTATGATTCAAAAGTGTCAAGAAAATGGTCTAACGGTTTAAAATGTCTTTTCTTTTGTATAAAGGACTAAAATTGTTATTTTTATTAAAGAAGGGCTGAAAAGGTCAAACCAATATTTTGAATCAATTATTTTATTTTAAGATATTTGAGTCAAAAAAATACAAATTTACAACTTACGAAAACAGAATGAAGAATATACCTATATTTTTAAAAACATCATTATAAACAACCGAACGGTCTCGTGCCGATCCAAAAATAACAATCGTTCAATAAAACCTTCCAACAATTATGCAATACCTAAAACAAGTAAACATTCAAACTTTGGGCTTGAAAGTTCCAATCATGCTAGTTGGACCTTTGTGATCCATTAACATGACCGTTGGGCCCAAGGGATAATGGTAACCAATGTTATTGGGCCTTCTATGACCCAATTCCATATTAAAGGGACCTTCAATGGCTTTTAACTGCCATTGGGCCTTAGTGGCCCATTAGCATTGCTAGTAAGGTCCAAGTAATCAAATGCGAAATGGGCCATCGTGTCCTTCGTATACCCAACAGCCTAAAATAACTCACGGAAGTAGCAGGACTTTGTATTCCTCTTCTCCTCGTTTGCTAGGCTTATGTGTAATCAAAGTAAACAAATTCAGGTCGTTAATCAATAGTAATCAAGGTGGTTTGGATTAAGTGAGTAACCCATGGAAACCCTGGACCAACCCCACCCGAAGTCAACTCAGCTGCATTCCAAGCAGCTATATCTGCTGCGGTTATTGCAGCCATGGCGCAAATCCACCAAGGGAACAATGGTGGAGTCAATGGACAAGGGGCTGGAAGTTCGAACAACGGAATAAATCAAGGACCTACCAAGACATGCTCTTACAAGGACTTCACTAACGCCAAGCCACGAACCTTTAATGGCACGGGTGGAATGATAACCCTAAAGAGATGGATGGAAAAGGTGGAATCAGTATTTGAGATATGTGAATGCCCCGAGGAGGTGAAAGTGAAGTTCGTCGCATGCACATTCGTTGACCAAGCTCTCACTTGGTGGAATGGACATGTAGAGGCCATGACTCTCCCCGTAGCCAACGCTATGCCGTGGGCGGAGTTGAAAGAAATGCTGATGGCTGAGTACTGCCCGCGAGGCAAAATTCAGAAAATGGAGCAAGAGTTATGGAATCTCACCGTCCGAAACTCCGACATAGATGCATACATATCAAGGTTTAGAGAGCTGTCATTGTTGTGCCCTGGCATGATTACTTCGGAGGGAAAGAAAATCGAACGATTCATCTGGGGATTAACCTCCCCAATTCATGGAAATGTAATAGCTGCAAACCCTGAAAAATTCGACAGTGCCAAGAGGTTGGCCAAGAAACTATACGATCACAACAACAAGAAGCGCGAGAAGCCAGTGGAAACTAAGAGCAAGAAGGAGAGTGACAACAAGAAAGGAAAGAACAACAAAAGAAAAGGGCGACAAGGCTCAGAGTCGTCAAAGAAGCAACAGACAGTGACAGTCAATGCTGCAACCACCCAAGTACCCTCCACACCACATGCTCCAGTTTCAGCTAATCCAAGTGCCCCTAGGCAGTATTCTGGGAATCTCCCAAAGTGCAACAAGTGCAATCTCCATCATAATGGTGAATGCAGGGAGATGCATTGTACCAGTTGCAATCGGAAGGGTCACACGGCAAGGTATTGCAGGACCTGTCCTCCCCAGAGCCAACAACAAGGAAACAACAACAACAACAACCGCAACAACAGCAACACCAACAACAGCGACAATAATGCAGGATCAAGCCCTACCTGCTATGGATGTGGAAAGACTGGGCATATCCGTCGAAACTACCCCAATATCAACAACCCTGGGAACGGAGGAACAGGAAGGGTGCTAGTTATGGGTCAAGGAGAAGCGGTTCAGGATCCCGCTGTTGTTACCGGGACGTTTCTCCTAAACCACACTTATGCATGCATCCTATTTGATACTGGGGCAGAACGAAGTTTTGTGAGTAATAAATTCAAACACTTGTTAAAACAACAACCCCAGAAGCTTAATGAAACCTTTACGGTGGAAATGGCTAATGGGAAAACATAATCCACTGGGGAAATCTACATCGGATGTACCCTGACCTTGAACCATCACGTCTTTCAAATAAACTTAATGCCTGTTTCCATTAGGAGTTTTGATGTGATTATCGGCATGCATTGGTTAAGCCCCCACCATGCTGAAATTATGTGTCACGAGAAGGCCGTTCGCCTTCGCCTCCCAAATCACGAAACCCTAATTATATACGGAGACAAACCCAGCACGAACCTTCGTCTTATCTCGTGCATTAAGGCACATAAGTATCTACGAAAGAAGGACTTGACGTTTCTAGCTCATATAGTGGATAAGTCCAAAGAAGAGATCAATATTCGAAACATCCCTGTGGCTTGCGATTTCCCGGATGTCTTTCCGGAGGATCTTCCAGGGATACCCCCAAAAAGACAAGTTGAGTTCCGAATCGATCTAGTGCCAGGAGCTACTCCCATCTCCAAATCGCCCTACAGATTGGCTCCTGCGGAGATGCAAGAGTTGTCCAGTCAACTCAGCGAGCTTTTGGACAAAGGATTCATCCGACCCAGCTTCTCACCTTGGGGAGATCCGGTTCTCTTTATTAAGAAGAAAGACGGTACCTTTAGGATGTGTAATGACTATAGGGAACTTAACAAGCTCACTATCAAAAACCGCTATCCACTTCCGCGAATCGACGATCTATTCGACCAGCTCCAAGGAGCAAGTTACTTCTCTAAGATAGATCTGCGATCTGGATACCACCAACTCAAAGTCCGGGAGGAGGATATCCCCAAAACCGCCTTCCGAACTCGTTATGGACATTATGAATTTGTCGTAATGCCCTTCGGTCTAACGAATGCCCCTGCCGCATTCATGGACCTAATGAATCGAATCTGCCGACCATTCCTTGACAACTTTGTCATCGTTTTCATCGACGATATCCTCGTCTATTCTCGAAGCGAAGAAGAACACGGCCGACATCTCCGACAAATCCTGGAAACCCTGCGAACCGAAAAGTTATACGCAAAACTCTCTAAGTGTGAGTTTTGGCTCCGTAGTGTGAACTTTTTAGGTCATGTTGTTAGTCAAGAAGGGATACATGTGGATCCTTCTAAGGTCAAAGCCATTGAAGGATGGGCGATCCCAACAACACCCACATAAATTCGCATATTTTTAGGCCTCGCAGGCTACTACAGAAGATTCATTCAGAACTTTTCCAAAACAGCCAAGCCACTTACCTCGCTTACACAAAAGGGCGTACCTTTTGAATGGACAGATAAACAAGAAGCTGCATTCCGAACTCTGAAGCAAGCACTCTGCAGTGCGCCGGCGCTATCACTACCGGAAGGAACAGAAGACTTTGTAGTTTACTGTGATGCGTCGAATCAGGGTTTGGGTTGTGTACTCATGCAGCGTGGAAAGGTGATAGCTTATGCGTCCCGACAACTAAAGACACATGAAGTGAATTATACTACCCATGACCTGGAATTAGGAGTTGTGGTCTTCGCCCTGAAAATTTGGAGGCACTACCTTTATGGTACCAAGTGAACCATTTTCACCGACCACAAGAGTCTCCAGCACATCTTAAATCAAAAGGAGTTAAACATGAGGCAACGAAGATGGGTTGAATTGCTGAACGATTACGAGTGCGAAATCAAGTACCACCCAGGTAAAGCTAACGTAGTAGCTGATGCCTTGAGTCGGAAGGATTACTCAAATCGTCGTTTGAAGACTCTCTCAATAACCATCCAATCCCACCTGACCTCGCAAATCAGAGCAGCCCAGTCGGATGCCATGAAGGTAGAAAATAGGATGAGCGAAGCGCTACGTGGAATGGAAAAGAATTTCGAAGTGAAGGAGGACGGAGCATATTACTTTATGAACCGCATTTGGGTCCCTAAACTTGAGGGATTCAGAGAAGTAGTTATGAATGAAGCCCACAAGACGCGATTCTCCATCCATCTGGGTTCAGATAAAATGTACTTGGATGTCAAGCAACATTATTGGTGGCCTAACAGGAAGGCAGAGATTGCCACTTACGTTAGCAAGTGCCTCATATGTGCTAAAGTAAAAGTGGAATATCAAAAGCCCTCGGGATTACTACAGCAACCAGTAATTCCCGAGTGGAAATGGGAAAGGATTACTATGGACTTTGTGACCAAGCTACCCAAGACGACTGATGGTTTGGATACCATATGGGTAATAGTTGATAGATTGACAAAATCCGCTCATTTCCTGCCAATAAAAGAATCATACAAGATGGAACGTCTGACAAGGACCTATATCAAGGAAATCGTGAGACTCCACGGAGTGCCAATATCTATCATCTCAGATAGAGATAGTAGGTTTACTTCACGCTTTTGGCAATCCCTTCAGAAAGCTATGGGAACACAACTTGATATGAGCACTGCCTACCACCCACAAACGGATGGTCAAAGCGAACGAACCATTCAAACCCTTGAAGTTATGCTTCGCGCATGTGTGATAGACTTTGGAAAGTCGTGGGATATTCACTTGCCTTTGATCGAATTCTCGTACAATAACAGTTATCACTCAAGCATCAAAATCGCTCCTTTCGAGGCATTGTATGGGCGTAAATGTAGATCACCGTTGTGTTGGGCAGAGGTAGGGGACACTCAGTTAGCAAAAGGACAAACATCAGACAATGCACTAACGGGACCAGAAATCATACGCGAGACGACCGAGAAGATAATTCAAATCAGAGCCCGACTGCAATCATCACGAGACAGACAAAAGAGCTACGCTGATAAGCGGCGAAAGCCCTTGGAATTCAGAGTCGGGGATAGGATGTTATTAAAGGTCTCTCCTTGGAAAGCGGTGATTCGTTTTGGGAAACGGGGAAAGCTAAACCCTCGATACATTGGACCCTTCGAGATTCTTGCCCGAATCGGTCCTGTGGCTTATAGACTGCAGCTACCCGCTGAGCTCAGCAGTGTACACCCCGTGTTCCATGTTTCCAATTTAAAGAAATGCTTATCCGACGAAACTCTCGTCATTCCATTAGAAGAAATCGAAATCAACGAGAATCTCCTGTTCATCGAAGAACCAGTCGAAATCATGGAGAGGGAGGTGAAGCGTACTAGGCAAAGTCGCATTCCGATTGTGAAAGTTCGATGGAACGCGAGACGCGGACCAGAATTCACATGGGAACGTGAAGACCAAATGAAGCAGAAGTACCCACACCTATTCTCGCATTCTCAAATCTAGCTTTCAAAAGAATTTCGGGACGAAATTCCCTCTAACGGGGGGATGATGTCACAACTAGAAATTTTGATGCTTTGTAACAACAACAATGATAACATTTGTGAACCAAAAATGTGAAAGCATGTATGATGCTTATTCAATAACAACAAACTTCCATCAAACACTGCAAATAGTCAACAAAGAATTGGAAACCCTAGAAACCCCGGTTTAAGTCCATTTTGGATTAGGGTTTTCTTATTTGGGCCTAATGGACCAATAAGCTTCCAATTTGACTATTTTGGGCTTAGAACTCCTATATGGACTCTAATTGGACCCACTTTCATTTATTTTAACATTTTGGGCCATAATGGGCCCAGAATGAAATAAAATACCCTAAGGGGGCCATAACAAATCTAAATAACTTAAAAAGGCCATAAGACTCATACTTTGATTTAAATTGGGCCCATATCTTGGACTTAAGCACAAAAAGCCCAATTTCTTTTCTTCCTTCCCCTTCTCTCGGCCCAACTACACAAATGGGGGGAAGAGTTGACTTTTTTACTTGCCACCTCATAATTATACATGGGGTATCCATGCACCCTTCCCATATTTCCAAGCATCCATCACTTCACACTCTCTTCTCCTCTCTCTTTTCTTCTTCGGCCGAGAACCACAAAGGGAAAGACACGCACACACACAATTCACTCAAACAATCTCAAAGAACACTCTTCCTTCTTCTTCATCAAAAATTTCGAGATCTAGGAGCTTTCAAGTAGGATTCTCCCTAAGAGTCATCATCTAAGGTAAGTTGATGCTTAAATTCATGATCTAGCTACTTCATTTCATCAAAAATCTCTTCTAAATCTATTCAAACTCGTGATCTTGCATCTTAGAACACATCTAAGCCAAAGATCCACCAAGAAGCTTGTTAGGCCGAGATTTGCATCAAACTTCTTCCATTTTTCTTCTAAACCGAACCCACAAACTCAAGGTGAGTTCATACCCCTCTCTTTTCGGTTTTCATAAGTTTTATGGGGGAGAATGCAAGTAAAATGTGTAGATCTATGTGTATGTGTATGCTATGTATGATTTTATGCATGTATGTGTGATTTTATGTGCTTATGTGTTGAATATGTAAACAAAAGGGGAAGAAAACTCGAGATCTATGGCATGAGTAAGAAAACAAACAAGAACTAAGGTATATTACACTAAACAAGTCAAGAAAATTACCCTCCAAGATTATGATAAACATATTGTAACATAAAACTAATTTTTGGGCTTAAATTGTCAAATAAACAAAAGTTGAGTTAAAAATTGCCATTCACGGTTTTCTTAAGGGTCAAAAGAGTCGAATCAGTTAAAAAAATGTTTTTATGAATATTATACTCTTCAAAGGACTTGAAATGTAAATATTAGCTTAATGGGCTAATTTTTGGGCTTTTCGGCCCATTAAGCCCAAAGTTGCGAAAATCATGACTTTCAAAGGGCTGAAATGGTAAATTCTTCAAAACAGGGGATAAAAAGTTAAACAAAACTATTTCAAGGGTTAAAATGCTTTTCTTTTCCAAAAAGGATCAAAAATGTAAAGTTTTTGGATTTTGGGCCAAAGTTGTAAAAATTGCGAAAAGTTTGGACTTTAACCGAAAAACACTTTGCTGGAAGGTCTGAAACTGCCAAAGAATAAGTTTTGAGCTAAAAATATCATTTGAACAAGTCTATGATTCAAAAGTGTCAAGAAAATGGTCTAACGGTTTAAAATGTCTTTTCTTTTGTATAAAGGACTAAAATTGTTATTTTTATTAAAGAAGGGCTGAAAAGGTCAAACAAATATTTTGAATCAATTATTTTATTTTAAGATATTTGAGTCAAAAAAATACAAATTTACAACTTACGAAAACAGAATGAAGAATATACCTATATTTTTAAAAACATCATTATGAACAACCGAACGGTCTCGTGCCGATCCAAAAATAACAATCGTTCAATAAAACCTTCCAACAATTATACAATACCTAAAACAAGTAAACATTCAAACTTTGGGCTTGAAAGTTCCAATCATGCTAGTTGGACCTTTGTGATCCATTAACATGACCGTTGGGCCCAAGGGATAATGGTAACCAATGTTATTGGGCCTTCTATGACCCAATTCCATATTAAAGGGACCTTCAATGGCTTTTAACTGCCATTGGGCCTTAGTGGCCCATTAGCATTGCTAGTAAGGTCCAAGTAATCAAATGCGAAATGGGTCATCGTGTCCTTCGTATACCCAACAGCCTAAAATAACTCACGGAAGTAGCAGGACTTTGTATTCCTCTTCTCCTCGTTTGCTAGGCTTATGTGTAATCAAAGTAAACAAATTCAGGTCGTTAATCAATAGTAATCAAGGTGGTTTGGATTAAGTGAGTAATAACGGACGACACCTCTATGGGTCGTTCGTAGTTGGTAGTTATAACCAGTCATTACCATGCATGGTTACAACGACTCACAAAAATTTGATAATATCCGACACCACCCGAGTAATCAAGGAAGAGTAATCAAAAATCATTTGTTGTGGCGGTGTAGCAATTCGTAAACAAGTATATTTCGCGTTATCGGAAAACATCGGGTTTTTCGAGGAAATCAACACCACTCGCTTGTAATTTCTATAACTATAATACAAAACTCCCTTTTATATACACGTTTTGAAATCATTCATGCATCAACTTATGGATCTTCACACTTTGATAAACTATTGCCTTTCAGAAAATATCGGATTTTCTGGGTTTTACAAACTACACAAATCATTTTTATCACAACCTTGCTTATGAACTCACCAACATTTCATATGTTGACGTTTTTCAAAATAACTTGTATTCTCAGGTAACAGGTAAGCTGAAGGGTAATATCAAGTATGTTAGGATATTATGTTTTGAAAACTCTCAAACAATTTAGGGTTGTGGATGTGTAATATTTAAAACAATGTACTGGATGTGAACAATATCAGTTGTAATGTATTGATGCATGGTGATGTTTATGTTATGATTCATGTATATTCATTGTGATGATATTCAATTTAAGTCACGCGAGCCCTCGGACGTTTCCGCCGTCTGGTTTCGGGGGTGTGACACATGGTATGGGACATAGCAAGAGTTGCTGCAACATTCATGAGTGCTCATAAGTTCTGAGTATTGGATTAAACTCACGCTCATTTGAATCACTTCATGGATTTTATCACGAGTGAATCATGAGACGATAATATCTTATATTCTTCAAACCTAGAGATATGAGTTGTTGACTATGAGTTGGTTATACATTGATTGCATGAAAACGCATTGGTAACTCGATGTTATAAAACGTGCCTTTGTGTATGATTCAACAAGTAGTTAGTACAAGCATATGAGTCAAAGTTTATCCATTCCTTTTAGCCGTAAAGGGATAAAAGTGATATATGTGGGCCCCTCGATGATTTAGTGATGACACCCCTAAGTGCTTGGCCAAGCCTGGGCTGATTTGATTTGTTCAATTAGTCGGTCGTCATAAATCAGAAATCGGGAAACAACAATTGGACAGAGAGAATGATTATAATCCATGTCTCAGTCCATATGATATCTAGAATGGAGGAATATATGATCACTTATCTAATAGATGCGTCATTGATTTGTTCAGAGTTCGACAGCGGCTTTTAAGAGCTACGATTGCTAGTCGGGTTATGAAGTCATACTTGCAATAATAGTTATTAGACTTATCCAAGTGGGATTAGTGTCTAAGTCCATAACTATAATTGGTATATACTTGACCCAACCCGGCATGGTCCATTTGGGTTGCATGGCATCAGAACATTTGGGTAGACCTTTTGTGAGAAGAGGATATTTGTGACATATTAATATATTATAAGTTCTAATATATTAATATGAAATCATGTTATTTAATTAGTATTGATCAATAATTAATTTGGAAATAATTTAGTGATCAAAAGAGACTAATTAAATATATGGGGATTGATTGTGTAAATCATTCATTCTTATATATGTGGGCTTATGATCCATGATTCCTTATGTTGGGTTTAACCCATATGGTGACCCATGGATACTCCATGGAGGTTAAAACCCATGGAGCATAAGGAATGGGTAAAGTCATTGGTTACATGGTGTAACCCTAATGTGCACACTATATAAAGAACCCATGAGCTCAAGAAATCGGCCTAAGGATTCTATGTGAGGGCTAGCCGATTTTGAGCCTATGATATCTTCTTCTCATGGTTATTCCAAATGTTGCTGGTGTTGTGTGAACCATTTGAGGTGTCACGCTTGGGGCACTAGGCTCTTACGCTCCATGGAATCAAGCTACAACAAAAGGTATGTCTTCTATCTCGTTTTTGTTATCCTAGTACATATGAATGTATGCTAGTTAGGATAATACCTTGGAATATTCATATTTGCATGTATAATAGAGAAAACATAGATCCAAGGTATTTAGGGTTGCATGTACACTTAGGAGTGTTAGAATGCTCAAAACCCAACAGGAATACCTTTAAATGTTTGAATAAAGATAAATGAATGTTTGACTACATATTAAAATGAAATTTTTACCCTATGATTTTCTGGATGTTACATAAAACTTGGTAAAGTCGTTTCCCGGTATCAATGCCTACGTGGCACCTGACGTGGCTAAGAGGATCTCAATTATTGACGTTTTAATGGCAACTTTATGTTTAAAAAATTCTTTTTGAACATTTATAACTGGAAACATGTCAAATCAAGATTACCACCATTCTCCATCTTCTTTACTAGCAGACATCCTGTCTTCTCCCTCAAAGATCCTACTCCAAAAATACTAAACCAAAGGGTGAAAAACCCTTTTCCGAGGGTGATGACCACTAAGGATGAAGGTAGTCGTGAGTTATAAATTGAGATAAACTACCATCTTTTATTCATATCAAATCTTATTAGTTAAGAAAATAAACACAGTGAGACAGTACCACAGTTCGACTATGTCTCTCTTACCTACAACAAATTCAAGGATGGACTAAAGGAAGTTATCAAAGATCTATGTGATTATGTGTACTATGCTCTTCCTGGTGAAACATTAACAGAGGCATTAAATAAGCAATAAGATAAAACGGACAGCATAAGGTTTGTAGATTACGAGATGTTAACTGTTAACCGATGAGAGTCTATGTAGACTAGTTTAATGAGCCATTTTTTCATTGGATTCGAGATGAAGTATGAGTAGAAGCTGAGGATAACATCCAAACATCATTTGATGAGGAATCTGGGCGGCATGAATCCCTCACATGTGATGACCTTTCCTTCTTGCATATTCGCGAAGATGAGCTAAATCCTTCTTTCAACAACACTCTAAATGACAAAATTTTGAGTAAACTAGTTATTACTAACGAGGAAATGAAGGATATTGATGACTCTTAGTTTGGTACTCAAAATGAATTTAATGACCAGTCTTATTATCATATATTTTATCCAAACACACACTAAAAATCACAACAACAAATATTAGGTGTTCGTTTTGTATCATAAAAACAACTTAGGCTTATGTTACAAAACTATGTCGTTGCAAATGGTAATCCTTTGTGATTTCAAAAGAATGAGCATACTAGGATGTTAACGAGATGTGGTAAATATTTTAACGACAGATAGGAACAATGTACCTTTAGGGTTTAGGCATCTTGGACTGGTGAGAATTAAGAGGCTTTCCAAATCAAGTCTTTAAATTACACACATGATTGTTCTAGACAATTCAATATTGGGATCATTCTCAATTACAAATGATTTGGAACTAATTTCAAAAGAGAGTTATTAAATTTTAGGAATCAACGAAGAAAACCTTGTTAGATAAAGATTGAAACCCACATTACCGGTGAATTAAGGCAAGCCCTAAATTGTTTTCCAGGATTATCTTCGGTCTGTGATGTCTGAATTCGAGAAGGGTAGCCACAATCACATGGATTTGCATGATCAAATTTTGACTTTGACTTTGATTCGATTGATCTTGAGATGGATTTGTTTGTATTGGAAAAGGAAGTTATGAGAGATGTAAGAGAAATTGGGCAGAATTATTGAAGACGAATGAGGAGGGATAAGTTGTGTGTGCATATGTGTGTATGTGTGTGTGTATACATATATATATATATATATATATATATATATATATATATATATATATATATATATATATATATATATATATATAACCGAGACCCACTTAGCCACGTAGGAATGATAAATATAATGCAACTTAGCCACGTCGGATGCCACATAGGTATTGATACCTGGAAACTGGCATCACCAGGTTGCAAGGACCAAATTGAGCCAAAAATGATACCTTAGGGTTCAATTTAGCATGATCATATATTCAGTGGCTAAATCGAGTCAATTTGGATACTTCGATAGTCAAAAAAGTGTTTATCATCCCATTTCGCCATGAAGGATCTAGGGAAGGCAAAAGTGATTCTTGGAATAAGAATCAAATGTGAAGATCAAGGAATCTCAATTTCACAGTCTCATTACATTGAGAAAGTACTTAAGAGGTTCAATTGTCGATGTTGTTCTCTTGTAAGTACTCCTTTTGATCCAAGTGTGAATCTTATGTCAATTACTTGTAAGGCTATCTCACAACTTGAGTATTCAAAGGTCATTGGGTGTTTAATGTATGTTATGACCAACACAAGGCTTGATATTGCATTTGTTATAGGAAATGTTAGGATGGTTTAAATTATGTAGGGTTTCCTTCTGTCATCGAAGGATATGTAGATGCTAGTTGGATTATAAATATTGAGGACCACTCTTTCTTCTTGGTGGAGGTGCCATTTCATGGGCTTCGAAGAAACAAATAAGCATCACAAATTCAACTATCGAATATGCATTTGTAGCCCTTATAGCTGCGAGAAAAGAAGCATAATAGTTAAGGAATTTGATCTATAAAATTCCTTTGTGGAAAAAGCCTATATCACCTATTTCTATACACTATGATAATTTTGCCAAATTGGCAAAAGCATACACTCAAGTATATAATGGAAAGTTGCGGCATATGGGTGTTAGGCACCTTATGGCACGTGAGCTCATTACTCATGGTATCATTTCTGTAGAATTTGTTATGTCTCAATAGAAATTAGCTGACCACTTGGCAAAGGGAATAGCTACAGACTTAGTAAGAAAGTATGTTATATGGATGTGTTTAAGGGCCACATAATATCTTTGTGGTTATTTATCCAACTCCCTTATAATACAATACTAGAAGTTGAATTTAATGTTGAAATTTTGCTTATGGAGATTAGACTACATTTATGTTCTTACATCCAAGGTATGTACTTATAACCTACTGAGTTAAAGTAGGCTGATTAACTTTTTAATAGTTCCTCTGAAATAATGCATTAACAGGTGCATGCTATAGAAGAACTACTTATATGAGTGTGAAGCATTGTCACTTCGGAAAGGCTGGGTTAGATATCTTATGTTATTACATCCCAATATATGTTCTTAAAACATGTGGAGTTAATGTAAGTTGATTAACTTCGTAATAGTTCTTTAAAAAAATGAATTACAGGTGCATGATACAGAAGAACTACTTATATGAGTGTGAAGTGTTGCTGCTTCGGAAAGCCTCGGTTAGACTTTTATGTACTCACGAATGGATAGGACACATAGATGTAAGAGGGTCAAGTATGAAACATTAGATCATGTGTAAAACTTATGTAATATCTCCAGTTACTCAAATGATTTGAAGGGTTCAATCTTTATGACATCCTGATTCTCGAGTATTTGAAATGTATATTATACTAATGTAAAAATTTAATCTTCATGACATTTTCGCTTATGCATGAGTTTGAACTTGTGTTTGCTTTCAGTTAATTGGTGATTTTAGTTTTATCAATATATATATATATATATATATATATATATATATATATATATATATTCAGTGTAGTTATTATTAATATTGAGATAGACTGAGTTCTATTTACTTACCGAGACTAGATGTGCGGGATGCACACTCGGAGTAATAAATATGAACTTGGGAATACCGGGGTCTGAGGGATGCGCCCTGGGTATAGGGTTTTGCAAGGAGCAGCGCCCCTGGCGGGGTTCGACTATCGTTTTTCCCGTCAAAACAAGTAGTGACATCATTATTATGGAAAATTAGGTTGTGTCGTATAACCACCTTTCTAACTACAATTTTTGGAGCAAACATGGATGTAACTGCCATTTAACTTCTTTTCTCTCCGGTATAAGAACATAATAAATGTTCCAGAAAAGGGTTGGATTTTCCATATTTGAAAATTGATCATTGGATTCTCTCTATCTCATAATACGCAAAACAACAAGGTACTCTCTGTGTTTTAGATTTAGAAATACACTGACTTTTAAATTGTCATTTTTGGATTATTTCAAATATGATTTCTTGACACCACGAATTGAAATCACAGAATTTGAAAAGGGATTGTAATCACGATTTTAGAATTGTCTAAGTCTAAACTGAGATTCTTAGAACAAATCTAACAAGTAAGTTGCTAGTTTTTTAAATTTTAATATAACCATTTTGCCCTTAAAAAACAAATTTTACATTATGTGACATCTTAGTTTACGTTATGTGACATCGTATCAAGGGCGGACCTAGGGGATTCCTGCTACCCTCAAATTTTCCGACATAACAAATTTTTTGAAAAAAAAAATCCGACATAATCTATTTTTTCGGCATGTTACCCTAAAAATCATGTTTGCTATCTCTCAGATTTTATTATGAATATATCATTATGTCTGTTAACTCTATGATTTTGTTATGAATATATCATTGAGTTATAGACCTTATGTATACAAATAAATTATTATAATGCAAAGTCCAATTACCAAATTTAGGCTTTATTTGGCATGCCACAGCTAGCTGATAAACTAATTTATTTTTCGAGCTTTTCTAAGTTGTGATGTTTGGCAAGCCAAAAAGTAGCTTATAAGCTAATGTTTTAAAAAGCTATTTAAACTAGCTTTTCAGGAGCTTTTTAAAAAAAATTCAAATATACCATTAATTTATTATAAAAAACATATTCTTTGGATGCCTATTTATGTAATTTTATATATTTTAGAGTAAATTACACGAATGGTCCCTATGGTTTGGGATAATTTGCGTGTTTGGTCCCTAACTTATTTTTTAACTCGGAAGGTCCCTACTGTTTGTTTTTGTTACGCGCTGGGTCCCTACTATTTGTTTTTATTACGCGTTTGGTCCCTGTCTTACGTAAAAAGACTATTATTTAAATAGAGAAAAATGGTGGGGTAGGTAAAGTAAGGTGACGGGGGTGGGGTTGGGGGTGTGTTTTATTAAATAAATTAAAAAATCAATGGTAAAATAGTCTTTTTAGGTTAGATAGGGACCAATCACGTAACAAAAACAAATAGTAGGGACCTTCCGAGTTAAAAAAGTAAGTTAGGGACCAAACACGCAAATTACCCTAAACCATAAGGACCATTCGTGTAATTTACTCCATATTTTAGCTAGCTTATCAGCTAGTTTTACAAAAACGTCATTTTTTTATCAGCTAGCTTTTCAGCTACCAACTAGTTTTTTATACAACAGCTAGTTTTTCAGATATCAACTAGTTTTTCAGTTAATAGCTAGTTTTTCAGCTAGTATGCCAAACATAGCCTTACATAAAATAAGACGACGCATAATCCCGTAAAGACCCCACTACATTGTCAACCCTATATGGAAACCATAAAATTGGTACGGTCTATATATTAAATTGTAGAATCCTAAAAAGATAAACTTACTTTAACTTAAATATCTAACTTTAGTGTACAAACATATTCTGAGTTCAAGGCACTATAAATAACAACAAATTTGTTTTATGAATTTATCTTTTTAATCATGATATTAGCGTATTCCTCTATAAGATTTAAGGTTATTGGCATACATGCAAATTAATAGAACCTCCATGGCTCCATTTGTAATATATAAATGCATATAATCCGATAAAAACCCCACTACATTGTCAACACTATATGAAAACCATAAAATTGGTACATTCTATATATTAAATTGTAGAATCCTAAAAAGATTAACTTTCTTTATCTTAAATATCTAACTTTAGCGTACAAACATATTCTCAATTCAAGGTACTATAAATAACAACAAATTTGTTTTATGAATTTATCTTTTTAATCATGATGTTAGCCTCTATAAGATTTAAGGTTATTGGCATACATTGCAAATTAATAGAACCTCCATGGCTCCATGTGCAATATATAACTATATATAACTGCATATAATCGAATAAGAAGATGTTTTATTTTATACTATATTATAAAACATATTATTCATATTGAAATTTAAAAATTATAAATAACCAACTTTTTTGTTAAAATCAATTATGAATAAATAATTCATTAACATTTTTCAAAAGTTTGAAATTTTTTTGAGCAAAATAAAATTTTAAAATATTAAATTCATTTAAATAAATTAATTTATATTTCTTAAATTAGTTAACAATATTAATTAGTTTATATCAACAATATAAACAGACACTATAAATATAAAGTACAAAATAAATATTTTATTTAAAAGTTGTAATTTTTTTATTACCTAATAACTAATAATAAAATCTAATAATTATTTTCCCATAACAAACTATTTGTCAAAAGAGCTATTTGTTATTGCCGCTTTGCGTGGACAAAAGTCTAGTTATATGAAATATATGAATTGGTTTTTTCCAATTTGACGGCAATACAAGTACAACTTCGTAAGAATAAGAATGATTTTTGCTGAAAAATTATAAAATAAGAGAAATTCTATAAGTACCATTAAAATTATTTTGTGAATCCTTTGTGAGTGAAATAGTGTATATACAACTCCATGATTTCACAATTTATAGAAATTAAAGGTACATATCATAACAATTTAATATAGTCGCATCTTAAAATAAACAATAGGTGTTTTATTACAAATGATTGTTTTTCTTTCTTTGTAAGATGCCTATTCTTTTGGAAAATGACATCCATATCTTTGTTTTAAACTCAAAAAAAAAATCTATCTTAATGGATTAGTTTCCAAGTTACAAATTATCATCTTCCAAATCAAATTAGATTTAATTGTTAGGGCTTTGGGGTTTACATTTTCGTTATCATCACGTCAAAGTTGAGCGTCAAATCATAAACGTTTCCGAATAAAATTAATTGCCGAAAATAACTACTCGCATTTGTAACTTGGCACGGGTAACGTCTTATATATATATATATATATATATATATATATATATATATATATATATATATATATATATATATATAAGACGTTACCCGTGCCAAGTTACAAATGCGAGTAGTTATTTTCGGCAATTAATTTTATTCGGAAACGTTTATGATTTGACGCTCAACTTTGACGTGATGATAACGAAAATGTAAACCCCAAAGCCCTAACAATAAAATCTAATTTGATTTGGAAGATGATTTGTAACTTGGAAACTAATTCATTAAGATAGATTTTTTTTTTTAGTTTAAAAGAAAGATATGTTGTGTTAGTTAAAAAGAAAATTTAATTGTGTGAAAATATATTTTGTTTTTTATATGAAGATGGACATTTTCATTTGTGATCAAATTTCCTATTGGGCGTGTTCGGCAAAATTAGCTGGTAGCAGGTAGCTTGTAGCTTGTAGTGTTTTGTTAAACGCTACATGAAGTAGCATTTGGATTTAGAGCATTTTGTTTAAACAAAACGCTAGAAGCTTGTAGTGCCGAACGAGACTTTTTATTTAAAACGGAGCGTTTTGTCAAACGCTAAAAGCTAGAAGCTCTCAAACGCTCCCAAAAGTTGTGTGCCGAACACACCCTGAATCGTAAATATATATGTGTTGAATACGTCAAACTAAAACAACATATATTGATTTTTGTTTTAATTAGGTTCTTTTACCAAACTATACTTCCTAAAAAAAAATTAAAAGTATAATATTATAATTATGTAAATTTTTAAAAGGAGACCTAAATAAGAAAAACTATAAATTACAATATTTAAAAAAAAATAAATTAAATGTGTAATTAAAGAATTAAATTACATCGTCATTTTTGCATTCACGCCTTTATATTAGGCCCTGTTTGATAGACATCTTTCCAGGTCCAAACATATATTTATGGCTGAATGGACCGGAAAGACTGTTTGATTTGCACAAAAGAAGCGTCTTTCCCGGTAAGATATGTTTTTTTCCAGAAAGCCCCAAAATCATATCTTTCTGGCTGAATGAGTTGGAAAGACAATTGTACCCAAAACCTCAAATCTTTCTTTCTTTCTTGGATTGTTAATTTTTTTAAAATAATTTTTTTTAAAAATTATCTTTTATTAGATCAGTACTTTTTTACTGGATTATTATATATTAAGAAATATTATTTTTAATATATATTATTTATGTATTAATAAATATTATTTTGTTGGATTACTAATTTCTTTTTAAATAATTCTTTTTTATGGATTGATTCTTTTTATTGAATTATTATATATTAATAAATATTATTTATAATATATAATATTTATATATTAATAAATATTATTTTATTGGATTAATTTTTTTTTGGACAACACCACCACCACCCTAATTTATCTTAAAAAATCTCATCTATCTCACCTCTATAGCACATAATCGGGTCAACAATCACACGTTGGGTTATAAAAAAACTAAAATGGCTAAAAAGAATAAAAATGTAACATTAACTTGAAAAACAATAAACTATAAACAACTTAATCCACATTCTATTTAGATTTTAATTGATTGATGTTTAATTACTTTGTATGACATTTTGTATTTGGATTTTTAAATGATTATTGTGTAAATTGATTTTGTATGACAATTTGTATGTTTTTATAATTATTCAGCAACTTCATCCATCACAGTATAAAACATTAGGGTAATATGGTCATTTTTCATCATTCAGCACAGTCAGTCAGATGTATAATCAAACAGCATGGTTTCTTTCACAGTCAGAAAATTTTCCCAGACATATCTTTATCGGACAACACTTTCCCAAACAGCAACTATCAAACGGGACTTTACTTTTGTTGTATTTTTCTTATTTCTTTTCTTTTCTACCATGTTTGCTTCTTGTCACCCGTTGGCCTGCTATGGTTATCTGCAAACTATACATTTAGTAAAAAAAAATCTTATAAAAGATTGAAATTATATTAGTGGGACCTGACATAATTTGTTTCTAAAGATAATAAAAGAAATTTAGGCAATTGGAACTATAAAAGTCTAAGTAACTTTTAGAGATGTTTCAGCAACATTGTTATTTACAATAGTATATGGTATTTAGATTTGGAAGAAGAGACCCATTTGACATTTGCATTAAATGTGTAATGAAACAATTAGTTGTAACACATCATAATACCTCAAAAGTTGTAGGTTTGGTTTCAACTTTGTATTTTTTATTTTAGGTGGTGCAGTTGTAGTGTGAAAGGAAAAATGTGATAATAGGATGCTACAATAAAAAACCCAATGATAGTAAGTGCACCAATGGTCTTTTTCCACATTAGTTTTCAAATAAACTCATATCTAGTTAAATAGAATAAAAATGATAATAAAAATGACAATGTACTTTCATTGCTAGTTTATTATAACATCATGTCCTAAGAGAAAGGGCCAGAGTGTGTATGCATGTGTGCGTGCACGCGCGTGCGTGCGTGTGTGTGTGTGTATATATATATATATATATATATATATATATATATATATATATATATATATATACACACACTAGCCGTTTATCCGCGCCAAACGACGAATGCGAATAAGTTTTTTCAAAAATTAGTTTCTTGAGGCGATAAGTTATTTAGTGCAAATAGTTTACCACACCAAATAAGGAGTGTGTTGAAAACTCAATTTAAGGAAATCTTAAAACTCAATTTCAGGCAGATATCTTAAAACTTTCATACTCAACTCACCTGGAATGTTCACAAAATAATAATTAAATATACGACTCAATTCATTCAATTCGGACACATCCACAACGATACAATGCTAACTGTTTATTTTAAATAACAACTAAATTATAATAAACAAAAAAAATAAGTAATAGTTTTTATATAATACTTGGAGATGATACATAGACACAAAATTATATTTATGCTTGTTTTCTAGTAAAAGTTGCCAAAGTTGTCCATCAATCGATAAAAGTTTTTTTATATAAAAATTGGTTCCTTTCGATAACATTGTCCTATTTCAGAAAACAGGTTTTGGCTAATACCTTTATAGCGGCAATTTGTTTTTTTTAATGGCGGAAGGCAAATATCAATTTTGGTGAAGGTGACAGGTAATGCTCGGTGATGAAGATGATGAACATTGGTAGAAACAATGGTGAATATTTCTCTTTTGGTGATAAGTTTACTTTTGGAAACATGTATAATTCCAGAGAGCATGCAATGTATTAGATAAAATATTTTACCATTAAAATATATTTGGCAAATAGTTTTTGACGATATATATAAGTGTGTTTCTGTTTTCGTTTAAAAATAAAAGTATATTATAATGTGTATTGTTGATTTGAGTTAAAAAAATATACATAAAACGTCCATTTTTAACAATTGTAATTTTCAAAAAAAATTTGTTGAACTAAAATAGAAGAATATTAGGTTAAAATTTTAATTTATGATATTTAGTTTACTTTAATATAAACTTATTATTTATTATTTTGTCGATTTTGAATAAATTATATTAAACAATTATCTTTGCTATGAAATTTGTCAAATTTGAAATCAGTTGTAACTATTATAATATTATAAAAACTTTCACTTTTAGTTAAGTATATAAAACCATCACATACTATAAAATTTAAATGATTAATTTCATTATTTTCAAAAGGATAAAATATGAAAAGCAACTTTCACAGTCTTGCAATTTATAGCAATGAACTCTCACTGCTCAAACCATTTTCAAAAGCCCTCCTAGCCAAAACCCATAAACACCAAAAACAATTAGACCACAAAATCAACCTCTTTACTTACAACAATATTCATCCCAAAAAAGTAGGCACCAGATTAATGCATCAACCTCTATGTATATGTATGGTTGTTTACATTTAATTCCAATGTCTGATACAATAAACAAAAAAGTAAAGTGCATTGCTATTTTTTAAATTTCCACCCCAAAGCCGTCTGCTTGGTAAATGTAATGGTCCCGCCACCTATGAAAAGTGTAATGATCACTTCTACTGTTCTACTTGTGACCAAATTCAATTCACTACAACAATATTTATCGAGAAACAGCAGACACTGAATTGGATCTGTGTGAGTATACAGGGAAAATAAGGGTCAACTTTATATTTCCGAGCGAAAGAATTAGACTTTTACCGGCAATTATCAATGACTTCGGGCTACTCGCCAATCGGGTAGTCGCCTGGGGATTAGTCGGCTCGCAAATCTTGTCGGAAACATCGGCTCCTAGGAGGCAAAAAATGATTATTGAAGTCAAACATAAGAAATCTGAAAAAACTTAATGAACGAAGATCAAAATCCAATTATATTCCATGTCAATCAGTTAACCAATAGAGAATACATAACATAATAAAAAAAGGAATGTGACGATAAAACCACAAAATTTAGAATTTAGCATGCGTAAATTTTTCCATACAGAATTTTCAAGTAGAAAGTTATAAATTAAATCATATCTATATTGCTATTAGGAATGCAATATGTTTCATGTAACCATAACCATCATATACTCCTTTCTTTTCTTTTTTGCATGATTGACCAAATGATTAATAACCAAAATCAAAACTTGATCAATCGATTAAAATTCAATCAAATAGTTGAGAAAATTAGTAGAAAAATCAATATTCAATCAATAGCCCTTGTTTTCTGAAAGAAGTCATCATTCAAATTTGTAGCCCTTTTAAAATGATTGGTAACCCCACTCAATATAAGAAAAAAGAATATCCCAATTGAAGTCGACATGGGTACTATACATTAACAAATAAAGAAATTCGACTTTTATAAGGAATATCAAAAACTAACGTTAGTAGCATGTTGACCATTTATCGTTTTATATCACAAAAAATTGAACAAACCATTTATGTAACTACAACCAGTTTTGAGCAGAACCTGATTTAGAATAATTAAAATAAATAAAGTATTTTACTCTTATCTGTAGAGAACAAAATTGTCATTGACATTTTGTCCAACAGTTGGAGGGTGTTTTTTATGTAGATTGTAGCCGACACTCTAGAAAAACCATTTAAACCATATTTCATAACTATTGACAACACCATAACTATTGACAAAAAGAACCAGAAATCAACCTTCATTTATTTGTGTTGTCTATGTATGAGTGTAGACATACATGTCTTTGTATTTTCGTGTGTTTTATGGCCAATATATACAATATAAAACTAAATATTTAAAGTGTAATAATGAAAACAAAATCATACTACGTATATCGTATCGAGAGATAGGTGGTGACAAAGACTAATCCAGATGCCATTACCATTCTTTTTTTACTGCACCCCACACACATATCATATGCAAACATATCAGTTACACACGCATCACGTACAAACATAAGGAAAACGCAATGTATATTTCCACAGAAGGTGAGAGTTCAAGGGAGAAAATAAAAGAAGTGTTTCTTGTATATATATATATATATATATATATATATGTAGAGAGAGAGAGATAGAGAGAGTTAGAGATCAACCTTCTAATATTTGTTAATATAGCTTGTGTTTGACCGATTCAAGCGGCTAAAAGGTCCATCCGTCAATACTTATCTATTTGAACTGTTCATCAAAATAAGATTCATGATTTTTAATGCATAAAATTGTTGTATATAATGCTTTCAAGGTTATACTTCTTAAAATTCAGCATTTGAGACAAATTGCTTAGCATCCACAATGGGGGTTTAATAAGAGTTGAATAGATGATGACTAGCATTGAATAGAAGTTTAATGGAGTGTGAGTGATGACATGGAGGAGAGTTAAATGAGAGGGTTGCATGATCATTAAATGGTTCAATGGATTTAATGTTTTCTTTTTCAATTAAATTTCAAACCAAATATAGAAATCCATTAAACTCTGTAGAGTTTAATGGAGTGTAGATGTTAAAGAGTATAGTTGAATAAAAAGTGAAATGTTTATGTGGTAATCCATTGAACTCCATAGAGTTCAATGGATTGTGGATGCCCTTAAGATATATATATATATATATATATATATATATATATATAGACACACACACACACACACACAGAGAGAGAGAGAAAGAGAGAGAGAGAGGTGGCGGTGGAGGCAATTGATGGTGGTGATAACTTCGATGGTGATAGTGCTGATGGTGAAAAGTTTGGTGGTAATAGTCAATCATGGTTATAACTTTACCTATGACACATGATAAGTCATGGTTATTACTTAGAAGGCCAATCGATTTTTCCAAAGGATAAGTTTACAAAAAGCCCTAGTTATTAAACTATAAATTACAAAATGAGAATTTTACCTCCATAACTAAAATCATATGCAAGAAAGTGATGAGTTTGGTTATGAATATTTAACCATTTCTTAAGCCTGTAGCCCAAATCTCATGAAGGGTAATATGTATAAATTGAAAGATACCCCAAAACAACAAGTAAAATGCATAAAATGTTGATTAACATAAAATTTAAAACATGAAAAGTAAAAAAATTTACAAATGCTGAAAATTTTATTAACATGAGATTTCAAACATGAAAATTACAAAAAATTACAAATTTGCTTTCAAAAATTACAATAAAGATTAATGTACGTAAACTGGACACCGAGAAAAACTAGAAACTAGAATAAAGGAAGAAGGATCATCACCTAGATCTTCGTCAACAACTTAAAAAGCTTTTGTACAAATTTCTCCCAAAGACATACATGTAATTGGAATACTTCAACCTTAAATCGTTTTTTATTCACTTAAATAAAAACAAAGAAAACTCAAGACCGACATTTCCAAGATACTTTTTGTTCAAAATGGGACAAAAACGTTAAATATATGCCAAAACCACCCTCGAGTATAATATGTACCAATAAAATTATAAAAGTATTATATTTTTTAACCACCATCTTCAAAACTACCCTTTTATATAAAATTCAAGCTAAGATCTAATTTTTGAAAATGGTATTCCTTTATAAAATTAAAAAGAATAAAGAAAGTTGACTGAACCTTGTAGCAACTTAATCCCATGTGATTTTATGGATAATAAAAAAATTAATTACCTTTGGCAACACTATATCCAACAACCAATTTTTCTGCTAGAATAGTTTTTTGATGGCAAGATCATACTCAAGTGAAGGTGTAGAGTGACTTCACATAAAAAAACCAATATATCATATCAATAAAATATTCCATAGTTCATGAATTTATTCTAATAAAATGAATAAAGTCCGAAAAAAAAACAACCTATTTTCCCATCTATCGCACTTAAGTATGTTCACACTGTTGCACCACACAAACTCTTCTGATCTAAATTGTCTTTAAGTACTTCATTTCTGAGTGCATAATTCATATTTTATCAAGCCTGAGACCACCTAGTATGAGGGCGTTTTCGCATGTAAGGATCTACATGGATTCGATGTACATGCGTGAACACCACCCGGAATGGGCGTAAATATGATGTGGAATGGAGCTGGTCACATTGCTTGACGAGGCCATTGATTGGCGGAGATAAATTTGACCATTTCTTATATATTTCTTTTTGACGTTGGCATCAATAATTTTTTTTTTGAATTAAAACTTCATATATATATATATATATATATATATATATATATATATATATATATATATATATATATATATATATATATAAACACATAAACATAAAATTTCTCACAACAAACACACTCAAGAATATGAATAATCTTTTGGGTCTATTTCTTCTTCTTTATCTGATGATGATGATTCTGATGATGTGTTGGTTTTGCACACGTTTTTGTCCGCGACATACGACATGGTGGGTCAGACAAGAGAAAGTTCAAATGTCGAGAAGAAGCATAGAACTTCTATCAACCGGGATCATATTGCGGCAAATGAACTTTTGGTACATGATTACTTTGTCGTTGATAGTTTATACGACCTATAAAAATTCGAAGATCGTTTTTGTATTAGTAGAAATTTATTCCTACATATAGCTAGAGATTTGGCAAACAATTATGATCTTTTTTAATTGAGATGGGATGCTAGAGGTAAACATGGTTTTACTACATTTCAAAAATACACAACAGCTCTTAGACAATTGCCATACGGCATAGTCGCAGACGCTTCACATGAATATTTGAAAATGTTTGAGAGAACGAGCCGAGAATGCTCATATCTTTTTCGTGATTATGTTATAGAGCTTTACGGTGACATATACTTATGAAACCCGACTAGAAGTTATGTCGAATAGTTGTATGACACACATCAAGCTAAACATGGATTTTCAAGAATGCTTGGTAGGCTTGATTGTACACATTAGGTGTGGTTTTTTAAATATCTATTTTTTTAGTAATTTAGTTTTTAAATTTCTATGTTCTTTAAGTAATGTAATGGGGTTTTTAATTAAATTAAAATATTCATTTGTGTTTTAAATTATGTTTTTATTTAATGTAATGGCAAGAGATAAAATAAAAAAATCAACATATAAATAAGGTGGAGTGGTGAGTGGTAACCATTTTGAAGGGCAGTGAACATGTAATGACGTATAGGTGGCTTCACTTTTCTAGTGGGTTGGTGGTGACCGTACCCCATAGCCTGAGGAACTATTTGTACATAAAAAAATATAAGGTCTTGTTTCAAAAAATAAGGTAAACACAAGATGAATATGAAACAACAAGATAACCCATACATTTTTTTTTACCAATGACCTCTGTATGCATCCAAACACTAAAGAAACTCTATCTAGTTTCAAAACCCTTTATATGCAGCTCTACAAATAGAAAAAATATGTTATTATAACCGAAAGGTCAACTATTTTTCATCATCACCTAATATGACAAAAAACACGTATATACATGTAAACATTATATGCATTAGTGTCATCAAACTCTTACACACAAACAATCTTAATTACTATACTCAGATGAATGATGGTTTTAAAATTAAATGTTGAAATAACTTGTAGTAAATCATTGGCATCTAAATACATACTTCGGATTAGTAGAGATAGAAAGAGGGGTGATTGTAAAGAGCTTTAAAGTATTTACCACTAATTGTTGTTGTGACATGTGTATCAAGTCCTAATTCATGTCACATAATCACATTAAGCACATATCATTGATTAATTTTGATGTAAAACCGATGTATAATGAGCTAATGGTTCAAATGAACAGAATCCGAATGTGCTTTCGTGCTTTAATTATGCATTTTGTTAAAGAAATAGTATAAGATGCAAAAAAGACAATAATAAACACATTTATGTTTGATAATACATAGATAGAACTTGAATATAGATACAAGGATCTAGAAGAACTTACAAGAATAGGGGTGTTTGGTGTTTACGGCAGTGAACAAGGGAGCCTTAGATGGTGAATGTAACCCAAAAATCGAACCAAGGGAGTAGGGAAGATACTAGCAATTAATAGTGAGGATTGTGATGGTAGGAGACGGTAAGATACAGAATAGTCTAAACCTAATTTTCAAATCAAAGTGTTGGAATCGTTCAAATCCATACCCAATCAAAATAAAACCTTGAAGAATCAAAAATTAAAACGAAACTTGAAATCGGTATATATATATATATATATATATATATATATATATATATATATATAGAGAGAGAGAGAGAGAGAAAGAAAGAAAGCGAGAAAGATACATATATATATATATATATATATATATATATATATATATATATATATATATATATATATATATATATATATATATATATATATATATATAGAGAGAGAGAGAGAGAGAGAGAGAGAGTGTGTGTGTGTGTGTGTGTGAGAACCTGGGTGATGAGGGCGGTGAATGGTGGTTACTTTCTAGCCTTATCTTATCAAAATAAATCAATAAATATAACATGGTATCGATCAACCATAAAACAAAAAGTATTTGTAAGAACTTCCATTGGAATGAGATCGAAGTTACAATAAAAAGTATATATTTAAAAAAATCTAAGATTTGCTTGAAAATCTGAATCCAAATATAAATAACTTCATTTTTTTATCTTAAAGAAACCCAAAGTTGAATAGATTGTTCAAATGCCAAAAATGGAGTTAGTGTTTCCAAGAAACATATTAGGGTGGGAGATTGCAAGAGAGTATGGGAGGCATGGAAAATATGGTGGGGGTTGGATATTATGGTTACGTTTCCAAATGAAGAACCCAATTCTATGTTCTTCTAGTGGGAAGAAGGCGACATTTAAGAGATAAGGTGTCGAAGGTATCCGGTTAGTGAAGATAGAAGGAGACAGTGATGTGTGGTGTGAAGGTTGTTAGTTACGAAAGATAGAAGGAGGAGATTAGTGGTGGTGGATTCCTTAACTGATGATGGATATGGTTTTGATTATTAGGACGATAGCTGATGAAGGTGATGATTAAATACTTGAAACAACTGTAATTTGTAAGTGAATAAGGGGGTGCTATTGGCTGTGGGTGTTGGTTACAGTGAAGCTTACGGCGGTGGTGAGTTTTAATGGTGGTGTAAAGAGAAGGTAGTAGTAGTTTTTGATGATAATTTCTGGTTGTGAAGGTGGCGATGGAAGTTGGAGATGAACTATACATGTAACATAAGTGTTGTTGAAGATGACTGGAGATAGGGTCGTTTAAGGTTGTTGGGATTTGGTGGTGTAATGGTGTTATGGATTGTGAAGGTCGGTGACTTTTGAGGCTAGTTGTGCACGAACCAGAACCCCGAAGGTGTGGACTTTTAGATAGATATAGAGGGGAACAGACAATATAACGAGATGACAAAATGATTTTTCAAAATTTGAACTCCTTCCCCACAAATGAGGCTACAAATTAACACCATTCGGGGGCTTATAAATTTAAGATAAGGTATTTTTTTTTAAATTCAAAATTTCTTTTTAGAGCCTATCCCGCCTTCTTCCCTTGATTTGTTAGCTTTTTTTTGAACAAATCAAATTTTAAATAAAATAGGCCTAATCAATCTTATATTAAATTTTAAAAATTCAAAATCTGATCATTGGCTTCTTGACTTGTCGACCAGATAAGATTTATTTTTTTGGTATGAATAAATTGATTGTGAATATTACATTATCGTGTGTACAAATTAATTTTAAGCATTTGACCAAACATGCATTTTAAGGTATAATATATGTGACAATCTCAACATCTCTATCTTTATTTTAATTTCAAAGGAACCAACACACACACACATACACACACACACACACACACACATATATATATATATATATATATATATATATATATATATATATATATATATATATATATATATATGTTGGTTCCTTTGAGATTAAAAATAAAGATAGATGTTGAGATTGTCACATAACCATTTGGTTATCCGATCTGTTGGATTAGGTGTCTAAGCCCATAACTACAGTTGGTATGTGCTTGACCCGATAGTAGCATGGTCCTTTTGGATTGCCTTCACCATAGCAATTTGATAGGATGAATTATGGAGAACGAGGTTAATTTTGATTTATTAATATATTATAATAATTATATATTAATTGTGAAATCGTATTATTTAATTAGTATTGATCAGAAATTAATTTGGAATTAATTTAGTGATCAAAAGAGACTGATTAAATCAATGGGGACTGATTATGTAAATCAATAATAGTTGTAGTTTGGGCTAATGGACCCTATTAGTATAGGGTGGACGAAAACTATATGAAAGTCCATATAGATTTCGTCCATATGCTTACCATAAGGGATCCATGTGTTGCTTAGGGCCTAAGCAAGAGATTTAGGGTTTCCAAGTAGATAACCCTAAGGAGCTCAACTATATAAGAAACCCCATAGCTCCTAGAAATCAGCCAATCAATGCTTGATAGAAACTATAGCCGATTTTGAGCCACTCTAACCTCTCTCTAATAATTCTCCATTGCTATTTGGTGTTTATGACTCATTAGAGGTGCAACAATTGAGGCACTAAGCTCTTGAAGGTCAAGATCAACTAGCTACAAGGAAAAAGGTATTCATCTAACTTGATTTTAGTTATCAATTTCGAAATTATGTATGCTAGACTTAGGTTTATGCTTTGGATGATTACTTGCATGTATAACTTGAGAAAAACCTAGATCCAAAGCATTAGGGTTGCATATACATCATAGGAATGTTGTAGTGCTCAAAACCCATCAGTTGTATCAGGGACTGGGGTGCTTTTTCTGTTATATGATGTAATTGTAATGTTTTAAAAGCTAGAAAATTTTTCGTTTTTTTGTTCTGCCAGATGACCACGACGTGGCAAAGCCTGCCACGACGTAGTATCGGGTCTGATGGAAAATCTCCGGATTCTTGACTTAAATTAGGTAAGGATGGTTACCATAAGTTGTTCTAACTAATCAAAAACGTGTTTTATGATATGGCAATGAATATCCTCATCTAATTGAAAGATAATTGTCAAATTTTAAGATAATTACAAGACTATGTGATAAACTAATTATTTGTAGAATTTGATTTGAATTATTTTACCATGATAAAAGGGATTAGGTCTAATTTTGATAATGATAAAATCATATGATTATTTTGATTGTTTTTAAATTTGATCAAGAAGTTTTGAAAAGTTTCAAAATTTGCCCTCAAGTTTTGGAATTTAAATTTAATTAAAAGTTTTAATTTTGAAAAGTTTCAAAAGTGCATCTCATGGTTTTATACTTTAAAATTTGATTAAATAGCTTTAATTTTGAAATCTTAAATTTAGAACCTTGGTAATTTTGAATAGTTCGTTTTATACCCTTATGGATTTTATTAAATTAATTAAGTGTTTAATTAATAGAAAGAATTAATAAAAAATCCATAATAATATGGTTTAAATTTAATTAAATTAAAAGTCTAATTTATTAATAGATTAAACGACCTAGTATTTTAAATGTGTAAAATACACCCTTATACTATATAAAATTAAAAGTCTAATATAATATATATGTATAAGTAAAAAGTCAGTTTTACCGTTAGTAGGTCTAATTCACGAAGCTGGTCTCTAAGGGATGTTTAAGGAAGCGGCCTGTAAAATGACCGCCATTGGGTATCCACTCTTACCCACCGCACTCTTGACTAGTGGAAGATCGTTAGCCGAACGGGTAGAATAGGACACAAACTCTCATTAATAAGTATAATGAAAATACAAAGTAACTAAATGGTTTTATAAATTCCCATTCTTAGTTACTCAGGAAAATGTGAATTTGATGCTAACCCATCAAATTGCACATTTCACCTTATTGGTTATTAGTGGAGCGTGTGTGGTTAACCGACACACTAATATGGGACTAATAAAGGATGGAAATGGGTAGCTCAAATATTATCATTGATCGATGGAGCGTGTGTGGTTAACCAACACATTGATTAGGTCATAAATGACTTCGAGAGTACCAAGCTGATTTACATGGTTATTCACACCTTGTTTGTGATCCTCGGTATCCCAATCACAAACTTGAAGTGCATAATCGAGATTAAACATGTCATTGAAAAGTTCAATGAATCTCAAATGATCTAGGAATTTCATTTAAAACCTAATTCATTTAAAATTTCGTTTTCGTGGTGGAATTGGTAAATCGTCATTTACCTACCTTTAAATAATTTGCAATTGGTTTACGGCATGCCTCTTCCAAATTGTGAATTATTGTGTTGGGTCCCATCCTTAATATTTCATTTGGGTGTTATATTAAGGATTAAATCAACTAACTTGAATTTCTCCCTTTTGTAGATGTCTAATTCTAACAACTATGGTCTTTCCGAATATTTTGGAAAAAGCTTTCCTCATGAAGATGATGTTCCACGTTTCGATCGAAGAACTAGAAATCATACTTCACTTCCTCCACCTCCTCCAATAGTTCTCCCTGACCCACGTGTTCGTCGACTTGAAAAGTTCAAGATCACTCAAGCTCTATTGGCAAGTAAACACAAAGATGGAAAGTCTGTATGTGCTCACGTCTTGGAGATGAAGTTACATATTGACAGGTTGGGAATGTTGGGTGTTATTTTCCCAAGGAAGCTAGTTGTTGACTTGGTTTTTCAGTCACTTCCCGAGTCATATAGTCAGTTTGTTAAGGACTACTATATGAAAGATCACGACATGACCCTCATAGATCTAACATATTTGCTAATTGCTGCTGAATTAGAAATGATTTGGCGCACTGGTAAAGCAAATTTGATTGGAAGATCTACCTCCCAAAATTCCATGGACATTGACAATGGCTACATTGGAAGTCCAGAAAAGTTTTCTCTTCCCAATAGAAAGGGATTGGCCAAGTTCAAACCGTTTGACCAAATGGTAAAGAGAAAGACTAAGTCTGAGATAGTCTCATGTACCATACCAAAAGAGTCTGTTTGTTTCTATTTCCAAGAGAAAGGGCATTGGATGAAAAGTTGTCGTATCTACCTGAAGGATCGCAAGGATGGAAAGGTCAAACTGTATGACTCTGCTTCTGGTAAGTCCACTATCTAACTCTATTAAGTTCCTGTTTATAGATTCTTAATACATGATGTGATAAGATTTCATTTTGATGTTTTTGTAGGATCGAAGAAAAGGAAGGGAGCTTAAGGGAAGAGTGAGCTGAGTCTGGTCGCGAAGAGATGAATTTCGATCGCATGGTTCGATGATCAGATTTTTGAGCTGCTGCTTTAGAGTTATGATAGATTCCCTAGGAATATTTAGAAACATAGTTTTCGTTTGTATTTGCGTTGTAAGGACAAGGTTTCCGCATTTTATAAATAAAGAAAAATTTTGAATTTTATCTTATTTTATGTTTCCTTGCAATGGAATTTGTGAAAATTGGAGTTTATATATTATTAGCAATGTTGGAAATGAATTTGATTCTTAGTAATGTCATTTGTGGTAGTGTCAGAATTTTACCAAATAAGGAAAGATTCTTATTACCCAAGTTTCAATTAGACAGAAACTTGGAATCATGCAACTTGTATTGTGTGATAAATGAGAACCTTCATCTTTGGGAAATTAAGACTAATTCCTTTTTCACATGTATATGTGATTCAAGTGAAAGATTGAAGGATCTAGTACACATTGATGTGGACTGGTCAAGATCCACCACAAAGGACGATAAAGTCTATTCGTCATGATTTACTGCTGGTTCAGTAAATATGGTTATACTTACAAGATTAAGTATAATTCTAATACCTTCAAATTTTTCAAAGTATAGAGAACGAATAAGAAGAATCAATTAGGCAGAAAGATAAACGTTTCTCCAATCTGAAAGAAAATGAGAGTACTTTAGTATCGTGTTTTATGATCATCATAATGATTATGTAACCATGTCGCAATTGATCCTCTAAGGACACCTTAGTGCATTCATATGACTAAGAAGAGGAATCGGGAATTGTTGAAATGGTTAAATCAAGAAGATGAGTCGTACTTCATTCCAAAATCGAGTTTTAAAGATATGATCTAGTTACTCCAAGTTCTACCTTGAGTAACATGGTCTAAGTAGGTTTGTAACACCTCATGAAATGTGGAGTAGAAAATTTTTCTAACGCTTGCACATTTGAAATTGGTAGTTGTGATGTTTTGGTTAAAACAAAGACCAACTAAGACCAATTATATGAAGTGTTGTCTTGATAAGAACCCGCACTAACTCTTGAATATTTGGTTATCAAGTAATGTTCCTTGACAAGTGAATCTTATATGTCAAGAAGTCAGTGGGAGTCTTAAAGATCTTGAAAATCTCAAGAACTAATCAAGAATAAACCTATTGTTTATCACTAGCACACGACTTAAGGTTTATAACCTATTGTGTTGACATATTCTTGTTTCTGTGCCCATTCCATTTAAGTTGACTATGCATGTGAGTTTTATGAGTTCTAGTTTGATTGCATAAGGAAAAGCACCCAGATCAGTGAAGTACATTAATCAGCATGGGTGAGATGCTCAACAACTTGGAAGCACTCGTAGGCCCTTGTGCTACCAGATGGCGAGAAATTAAGATTAACCAAATTCATTCCATATGAGTTTAGATTTGTCATAAACCTTGATAGTGGTTAGAAATGATAAATTCGCATGGATAGGAACACATACACCATGAAATCTAAGTGGAAGAGGTTTCTCTCTACTTCATGAAAATGATTGTCGGGAAACGCTTTCACTAGTAGATTTTAAAGAGTTAGCAGTTGTGTTAATTGCGTTCTCAAATTCGAGTATGATTACGACATCCCTCTTCATAGTTCGAATTGTGAGAAATAGAAAAAGTTTGAACATTCGGGACTTATAGCCGTAAGTTCTGAAAGGGTTTAGACACCCACGTAAGCTATGTAATGAAAGGTGCATGAGCTTGAGAAGTCTAGATAAAGACTTATCGAAGCACCACGTATCAGAAATCCAAACTTTGAAAAGAAATTGATTTCTAGAAGTCCAGCTGATTTTTGAGTACATGTCAAAGCTAGTGGAAGCATAAGTAAGATTGTAATTATTATGCTACTGGGAGCACAGTTATTACGTTAAGTGTTGAGATTTAGCAATGCTAATTTATAGGAAACAAAGTTTTAATTTGCAAAGTTGCAGAGTTTGAAAAGTTGTTTCGCTATAGTAAGATTTAAGGGAGAGGATACTTATACCTCATTTCAGATCGAAAATCTTAGTTTGGAGTCTTAATGGAACTTAGTCATGGACATATATGATTACCATGTTGAAGTTTTTCAACATGGGAAATTCTATATATGGAAATATTATAGCAAAAGACTGGTAAAGTATTATGTCTTTGTGTAAGACATTATGAATCGTATCCCATATGCTTCGGGTATATGATCGATTGCATATGATGTAATATTCTCTTGTTCTGTCTTTTCCAAATGCCTGAAGTATTAAGAGGGAAAAAAGACGAGAACTTGTAATGACTAAAGTTGTTGACAATTGTCAAGAACAATCTAAAGGTTCGCTAAGGATTGGTTGCTTGTGGACAGTTGGAAGTATAGTAATGGATGGACCATATTAACATAATTATGAATAGATAGGATTCTATTAAGAATGCATTGTCATATGGAAAATATGGAAATGTTTCCATAATGGGAGATGGATATTAAGAATCTATGTATAAGTTAAAAGCTTTTATGCAAGAAGGATGTTCAAAGGAATATAGTTTGAATTTGAGACTTCGCATCCATGGAATTGATTTGTTACCAATCTTAAGTGGAATGTTGTGTAATATCGTTGGCTAAGTCTCTGTGACTTTGGTGTCTCGACATTACAAAAGAATCATTTCATATGAGTTTAGAACTGACGCATTCTAATAGTGGCAAGAATTTGGTATTCTTACACTTATGATAAGGATTTGGAATTGTGAAATGAGCATCATTGGAAATGTGTTCAATTGATATATTCCACAAAAAAAGGACCATAGATAAACATATTGTGCATGCTTGGAGCATGGGATAACCATTGTTTTAATTCAAGTATTAAGTTGATTACTCGAAACATTATACAATTAATAATGTGTAATCAATATGGTGATTAAATAATAAGTCGTTTATTTATATTCAAAAGTTTTGAGACCATATTGGATTAGATTTTTCTTGTGTTTCACTTTGCATGTTTTACTTCCTGAATAA
Source organism: Lactuca virosa (assembly GCF_052849685.1). Classification (NCBI taxonomy): domain Eukaryota; kingdom Viridiplantae; phylum Streptophyta; class Magnoliopsida; order Asterales; family Asteraceae; genus Lactuca; species Lactuca virosa. The sequence continues at coordinate 175,531,763 of NC_136430.1, forward strand.
CTAGGTTATTCAAACATCCACAGTCAATCATACTTTGGAAGTAAGTAATGAGGTAAGACTGTCATGAATCCGTCTGTAGATTGTCTAAGTGCTTAGACATAGCACAAGTTTGCTGCAGTGTTCATAAGTACTTCTGAAATAAGAATTTAAGTATTGGATTAAACCCACGCTCATTTGAATCACTTCATGGATTTCATCACGAGTGATTATGAGAGGATAATATCTTATATTCTTGAAATGGATACATATAGTTGTTGTTTACAAGTCGGTTATGCATTGATGATACGTAAACGAATTAGTAACTTGATGTTATAAAACATAGTGTTATGTCTGATTTGATGAGTAATAGTACAAGCATATGAGTCGAAGTTTATCCGTTCCTTTTACCATAAAAGGGATAAAAGCGATATTTATGGGCCCCTCGATGATTTAGTGATGACACCTTAAGCGCTTGGCCAATCGTGGACTAAGTTGATGTGTTCAATTGTAGTCTGAAGTCAGTCGTCATAAATCGGAAATCAGGAAACAACACATGGACAGCGAGAATGATTATAAATCCATGTCTCATGTCCATACGATATCTTGTAGAACGGAGGAATATTTGATCCCTTATCTAAAGGACGCGTTACTGATAAGATCAGAGTTCAACAACGGATTTTGAGAGCTACGATTGCTAATCGGATTTTGAAGTCGTACTTGCAGTTATAGTTATTAGACTTATCCAAGTGGGAGACTATTGGATTAGGTGTCTAAGCCCATAACTATAATTGGTATGTGCTTGACCCGATAGTATCATGGCCCTTTTGGGTTGCCTTCACCATAGCAATTTGATAGGATGAATTATGGTGAAAGAGGTTAATTATGATTTATTAATATATTATAAGAATTATATATTAATTTTGAAATAATATTATTTAATTAGTATTGATCAGAATCTAATTTGGAATTAATTTAGTGATCAAAAGAGACTGATTAAATCAATGGAGACTGATTATGTAAATCAGTAATAGTTGTAGTTTGGGCTAATGGACCCTATTGGTATAGGGTGGACGAAAACTATATGAAAGTCCATATAGATTTCGTCCATAAGCTTACCATAAGGGATCAATGTCTTGCTTAGGGCCTAAGCAAGAGATTTAGGGTTTCCAAGTAGATAACCCTAAGGAGCTCAACTTTATAAGGAACCCCCTGGCTCCTAGAAATCAGCCAATGAATGCTTCATAGAAACCCTAGCCGATTTTGAGCCTCTCTAACCTCTCTCTCATAATTCTCCATTGTTATTTGGTGTTTGTGACTCATTAGAGGTGCAACAATTGAGGCACTAAGCTCTTGAAAGTCAAGATCAACTAGCTACAAGGAAAAAGGTATTCATCTAACTTGATTTTAATTATCAATTTCGAAATTATGTATGCTAGACTTAGGGTTTATGCTTTGGATGATTACTTGCATATATAATTTGAGAAAAACCTAGATTCAAAGCATTAGGGTTGCATGTACACCATAAGAATATTGTATTCATCAAAACCCATCACGATCTTCACTGAACAATTGTATGTGGTGGCATAATTCTAGGTCAATTCTTAAAGTTAACATCATTAGTCAGGTCGTTAGGGTCGATATCGTCATTTTAAAAACATATCAAATCTGTTTCGCATAGATTATGATGAAGGCTATGATCATACTTTAACCGCTTACATCTATTCTCGTTTAAAATTTCACACGAAAACCCTTACAAAAACCCTATTTTCTTTCTTTATCGCATTAAGCCCTAGATTTTCATTGTTAGTTGTCAAAATTAAGTCAAAATATCAGTAATGTCTTTAGAAGAACATTTAAATGGAATCATATCTTCATTAATTGAAATGAAAGGTTAGAATGCGATTATATTCTCACTTTATTCATAATGCATGTTTGTTTTAACTTGTTAATTGTCGTTTTTTTGTCTACAATGACAGTTTTTGTTTAGATTTAGTAGTTTTTCATCATTTTACTTGATTTTGATTATTTGTTCGTTTTACATTACATATGTTTATTGTATCTATGTTTGTGGTGATTTTTTTATTTGTTTTTATGTTTACAGATAGGGATTTCAAAAAAAAAAAACAAGATGTTCGAATAAGGTCAAAAAACAAAAAAAAAATCTTGAAGGCGTCAGAAGTTGGACCATAGGGAAAGATCCACTTGAAAAAATTGTTATTCAAAGATGTTTCTGTTATGTTTTTGTATTTATATTATTCTATTCCCTTTTTATTCATAACTGAAGTGTTAATTTTTATTTATAATCCAACTGATTTTGTACATTTTGTATTTCTACCTAACCAACATGAATATGAAAGATTTTTCTCATGAAGGTAAAGAGAAAAAGTCAAAGAAAAGTAAGGATAAAGGTATGGGTTGTAATCATAATTGATTTTATGGTTTTTTAAATGGAATGGTATTTTATAAATGTAGTTATATGTTTATTTCTAGTTCGAATAATAAATGATTATATTCATTTTTAAATCTACGAAATCAATCTAAATTTGAAGATGATTATCTTCAAGCTAAAGAGAAAAGGATGAAGAAGACGAATGATAAATCTATGTTTTATAATCATTAGTGATTGTGTGAGTTCAAATGATACTTTATTATACGAATATATATATATATATATATATATATATATATATATATATATATATATATATATATATATATATATATATATATATATATATATATATATATATATATAATAACTAATTGTGTTAATTTTTGTTTATAGTAAATGCTTCTGTTTATGAAAAGGAAACTCTAAAAGTTTTAGAAAAAAGCTCCAAGATTAAAATTGTTAAGTGTATGTTTTTGTAATTATAAGTGATTTTGTTTATTCATTTGTAACTGACTATATGTATTTTGTTTTCTTTTTACTAACACTATGATGTCTAAAAATATTTTTAGTTAAAAAAGATAATATTACAAAGCAGGTATCAATAGAAAGCTCAATGTAGACAAGATCATCTTAAAAAAAGAATAAGCATAGGAAGTAGTCGAAACCTGAAAAAAGAAATCCAAAAAAGAAAATATTTAACAAACAAAAGAGAAACTGTCAGTTAAAGGATATAAATTATTTTTGGAGAAGGTAAAAACCATAAGTAAGAAACATGAACTATCTGATGAAGATGATTATTGATAGGTCATAGATTAGTGGTTTGGGCTAGGCAATCATGTGTATATGTCTTAGAGGGTCTTGGTCATGTTTGAGATGTTTTGTAGCTTGTTAAAGTTTATGGCTGAGTTGGTGTTCACGGCCGTAAACCTATTTACGGCCAGTCTGTTCCTATATATAGTATGTGTCAGAGTCTGTCACGGGGTGACGTATCATAGTGTTTACGGTTAGTGTGTGTGTGTATCTTCAAGGTGTACCAGACGTTATTCTGAATGAACGTGTGCATTGCTTGATTATTCTCTTCTTCTACTCCATTCTTACTTTGCTTGATTGCAATTTGTTTGATCACTGGTTTGGATCCTCAGATTTAGGACCTTACAATTGGTATCGGAGCAAGTTTAGTGTCAAACTCGCTCTTTGTGTTTACGGCTGCAAGATTATCATCGTTTTCGTGGTTATTTCGAGTTCTTTTACTGGATATTGGCTCTTGATCAACATTCAAAGTTATTGGGATCAGAATTTGCTTAATGTTGTTCTTTGAGTTTGCGGTTCAATCCTGTTGAATAGTGTACGGCCGTAAACAAGTGTTCAACCGTGAACCATTCAAGATTCTTGACCGTGGACTGCATAGTAATCGTAATCCCTTCATTGACCGTGAACTGTTCATCCTTGACTGTGTACGGCCGTGATCAGTTGTGTACGATCGTAAAGAGTGTATGGCCGTGAATCATTTACGACCGTAAACCCCTTCATTAGTTACTTGAACATTTTCTGTTTTAGTACTCTACTTGTTAACTTGTTTGTTTAATCAACTTAAAAAAAACAACAAAAAAATGGATTCACAAAGCTCAACAATTCATCATGAACTGGATTCCATAATGGGAACAACCACACGTATTCCTCGCCTGTTATCTGCCTGAGGTTTCCCATAATGGAAATATCGAATTGAGAAGTATATCAAGATGAAATATTTCAAAGTATGGCATAGCATTCTCAGAGGACCAGTCAGGATTACTACCACACTTGCAAATGGAACAATGATTGACAAAGTGTATGCAGATTACACTGATGAGGATTTTGAAAAAAGGTGGAAGAACAAGAAAGGGCTCTGGCTACTCTGACCATGGCTTTATCTCCCGATATAGCTCAAAGTTTCAGAGAATATGACTCAGCCAAAGCACTAGGGGAAGCTCTAATTGAAGTCTACGAAGGAAACGAAGACATGAAACAGATCCGTCAGGATATGCTAAGACAAAAATTCAATATGTTCAATCATATTCTTGGTGAAACCCTGGAAGCTCAGTTACAACGATTTACCACACTCACTACTGAAATGAGTTCAGCCGGAATTTATGTGCCTTAATCGGAAATAAACAAAAAGCTGCTAAATTCTCTTCCAAAGGCATGGGATATGAATGTTGCTGTCATCAAGAAAACAAAAGATCTTAATCGACTTAGTCTGGCTGAAACAATGGCAATCATCAAAGCTTGTGATCTTGATGATAAACAAAGGGAAATAAATCATGTGAAATCTTACTTAACTGCTAATCTCGGGATCTCTACAAACAATGCTTTTTCATCCTTTACCTCCTCCCCAAGTCAAGCCTTTGCTGTTCAACAACAACAAAATCAAGCATTTGTTGTTCCACAATCATCACCTTTTGTTGCTTCACTATCCATGTCTCATCCACAAGCTGTTTCCTGTTCAAAAGCACCTGTTCTAGTTCCTGCTCCCAATACCAAAGAAAATGATGAAAATTTGGCTCTTGCTACCGGTCTTGTAAACTGCTACAATGCCTTCGTGGCTGGAGAGCTTCCTCCTAAACTATCTTTTGCTGATCTGGATCAAATTCATCTCGAAGATGTTGAAGAAATGGATATTACATGGCAGAGTGCGATGACAGTATTCAGGGCAAAGCAATTTGCAAAGAAAACTGGAAAGAACAATTGGGGAATGAAGAAAGAAGGTAGGTTTCAACAAGGGAAAGCTTCGTTGCTACAACTGTCACGAGCCGGGTCACTTTGGTCATGATTGTTTGAAGCCTGACAGACGAGTAAACACTGATCGAATGATGGTACCAGTTGGGAACAATCGAGGAAATGTTGTTGTTAACAGTGAGACTGCCAATCTGGCAGTGGTAGCTCAGTCATTAGACTGGGAGGACCAGATTCAGGCCTTGAATATTTCAGGATCTGAAATTGCTCACTTGGTTCAAATCAATGACACTCCTGAAGAGAAAGCTGAACTGGACCCAGAGGAAGAAATGATGGAGCTGCAATTTGCATTCATGATGTCTACTACTCCAGAGCATGAAAAGAAAGAGGTAAGTCAGACTTCTTGTTCTCAAACATGCATTGATAATGTTAAAAATCTACTTGAGCATATAGAATTGTTACGTAGAGAGAACGAGGACTTAAAATACGAAAGATATCAACTTAGGAAAGGACAGAAACCTCTGCAAGAACAATTAAAAGCAAAAACAAAAGATTTTAGGAAACTTCAGGAAGAATATATCAATAAATGTGCAAACAATAGATATGTGACAGAACAACTTGCTAAGTTAACTGCTGAACTTGACACATTAAAACATAAGTTTGAAAATGCGGATTTTAATTTCAAAAAATTTGATGTGTCGGGTGAAGTAGTTGCATCTATGATAGAACACATTTTGAGATTCAAAGATAATCAGTCAAAGGGTTTAGGGTATGATAAAGTGCCTCCTCCTTTTAATCAGACCTATCAGTATAACCCTTTGACAAAAGAGGAAATGGAAAGAGAGGCACATCTCAAATATGGCAAACCTGCTGTATTTGTGTCGGGATATGGTCCTCAGGTTGAAAATACTAATGTTTCTACTTCTTATGCAGATCAACCATTAAGTCAACTCAAGCAAGAAGCTGAAGAAAATGTGTCTGATAATAAGATTGTTTCTGAACCTGATGTTTTTGTTTCTAATGATGTTGCTTTTGTTTCTAATGATGTTGCTTTTGTTTCTGTTTCCAAAACTAATGTTGTGTCTTGTGATGATTTTGTGTCAAAGTCTGATAACTCAAATTTCTTTGATATGTTTGATGATATGTTTGACAATACTGATGTTCCTGTCTCAAGCACATCCACTTCACCCTCACCAAACACACAACCTGACCCTTGCACATGTACTTGTGGGAAAAGTAAGGGTGTCATTAAAGAAAATAAATCAGAGAAATGCAATATCAGTTTTCGTGATAAATAACAAATTTGTTTTAACTGTGGTACTGCCGGCCACATTGCTCGCAATTGTTCTAATAGGGCATTTGTACATTTTTCCACACTAAGGAGAGAAAATGAGTCTCGAGGAAGGTCTTTAACGAGAAAATCCTCGAGATCTCGTCTTCGTGACGATGATTGGAAAGTTAATAATAAAAGGAAAAGGGTTGATCTTAAAATGAACAAACAGGTTTTCACTAAACCAGTCATAGGTGCCTTGTCGAAATCAAATACGGCTAAGCCAAAGTCAATTTCGTCAAAGGGTGCATCTGGATCTTCGACTAATCCTAGTCAAAAATCTAAATGCACAAAGAAAAAGAAAAATATTTCTAAATCACCTGTAAATCTTTTAAAACCTAATTACCAGTGGGTGCCCAAATCTCAACTTGTCCAATCAACATCATCTCCTGAGTGTATTTTTGATAATAAAGAAAACTCAAAAGGTCAAAAAGGAAAATCTGTGGATGTTAAAGGTAAACCCAGGGTTGTAATGACCTGGGTTCCCAAATCTAATTAATCCCGTTCATCGTCCAGGAACAGCTGCGGAGGAATGTCGTCAGATCGTGGTATATCGACAACGGTTGTTCCAGGCACATGACAAGAGACATCTCCCAATTGCATGACATTCAAACATTTAATGGGGGTTATGTTTCCTTTGCGGGAGGGGATGGCGGAAAGATCACTCAAAGGGGAACAGTTTCAAATGGAGTGCTGAGCTTCGAGAATGTTAACTATGCGCCTGAGTTAAAGCACAGTTTGTTAAGTGTTTCTCAGATTTGTGACAAGGGCTATTCGACGCATTTCACTGATAAAGAATGTCTAATTTTGAAGCCAGGCATTGTCATCCCAGATGAATGGATTCTTGTAAAATCAAAACGGGACGACAATGCATATATCATTGACATGAATAACAATCTTCCTGAACAAGTCACTTGCCTCTTCTCTAAAGTTTCCGAGCACAATGGTATGTTGTGGCACCGTCGGCTCGGACATGCTAATGCAAAGAACTTGAATCGACTTGCAAAGAATGATCTAGTGTACGGGATTCCTATCAAAGACTTCATCACATTTGAAAAATGTGTGGCTTGTGCTCAAGGAAAACATCACAGGAAAGCACACTTTCCAAAACAGGTTAATTCGATCAATCAGGTGCTTCAATTGTTACATATGGACTTATTTGGTCCGGTAAACGTCCTCAGCATCAATAGAAATTCATATTGTCTGGTTGTGATCGACGATTTCTCACGATTCACGTGGGTCTTCTTCCTGTCCAACAAAGCTGGGGTCGTTGACTTGATTAAGAAGTTTATTGTGATGATAGAAAACAGACCAACCACCGGGTGAAGGCGCTCAGAACTGATAACGGGACGGAATTCAAGAATGCTGTCCTTGATCATTTTTGTGCGGAAAAAGGGATCGCGCGTCAATATAGTGCTCTTCACACACCGCAACAAAATGGTGTTGCTGAACGGCGAAATCGAACTTTAAAAGACATTGCAAGAACGATGTTATGTGACTCCAAACTTCCGGTTTTCTTTTGGGCCGAGGCGCTCAACACGGCGTGTTATGTCCAAAATCGTGTCCTGATCTACAAAGCTTAGATGAAGACTCCATACGAAATTTTGTACGGTCACAAGCCATCTGTTAGTCATTTCCGTATTTTTGGCTGTCCTTGCACCCTCCTTCATCTGGAATCCAACCCTAAATTCAACGCCAAAGCCGATGATTGTTACTTTGTGGGGTATGCTGCTCGTACGGCATACATGATATACAATAAGAAGACAAAGCAAATCATAGAATCCTTCGACGTGCGCTGGTTGGAGGAGAACGAGACGGATGCTAGAGGCGGTCAAGATTGGTTATTTGACTACACATCTCTTTTCAAATCATTCAATGGGTTTTCAAATGAATTATCTGGTTCCAGTTCTGGTTCGAAGAATGTGATTATAGATGAAGACGAAGAAGTTGTTTACAGACCGCCGGTGGTGTCCTCTACGACTCCTCCAGTGGATGAACCTGCTCCAAGTGATTCGTCAGAGTCTCCATGTCAACAAAATATTCCAGATGCCGATGCTACTCCTCTTACTCCTGATGAAAGAGAGTTCATGTCCAAAGATGCTTCCGCTGTTACTCAAACATTTATGGAATTTCTCTTTCCTAAACCAATCGCAAACGAGTTTGTGGCAAGCCCCTCTCATAATTTTAGTTCGTCTGAGGTGGTTCATTCAGCAGATGCTGGATTTGTCAATATTCACAACCTTCCCGTAACACTCAATGACATCAGCCAGGAGCTACCCTCCAGAATTCAACGCGATCACCCGATCGAAAACGACATTGGTCAACTGGGCAACGGTGTTCAAACGCGGAGTCAGAGTGGAGATGTAAATACATGTCTCTATTATTGCTTCATGTCTCAAATAGAGCCAAAGAATGTTCAAATGGCTTTGAATGAGCCCAGCTGGGTGGATGCTATGCATGAGGAAATGAATCAATTTGAAAAGCTTGGGGTCTGGAAGCTGGTTGAATTACCTAAGGGCAAGAAGTCACTCGACACGCGTTGGGTCTATCAAAACAAGCAAGATGATTCAGGGGTCATTGTGCGAAATAAGGCTCGATTGGTTGTACGTGGATTTCGCCAAATTGAGGGTCTTGACTACACCGAAGTTTATGCTTCGGTAGCTTGCTTGGAGACCATTCGCATCTTCCTTGCGTATGCTTCCTACATGAATTTCACAGTTTACCAGATGGATGTCAAGACTGCCTTTTCGTACGGTGTTGTGAAGGAAGAAATTTACGTTGATCAAACTCCTGGGTTTGTCAACTCGAAGTTTCCTAATCACGTTTACAAGTTGGACAAGGCTTTATATGGGTTACATCAAGATCCAAGGGCATGGTATACAACTCTTACGAAGCACTTGCTCAAACATGGCTATTCACGGGGAACAATCGATCAAACCTTGTTCATTAAGCATGTTGGTACCGATCAGATTCTCATTCAAATATACGTCGATGATATCATTTTTGGGTCAACGAGTTCCAAGTTGTGCAAAGAGTTCGAAAGCGTTATGAAGAAGAGGTTCGAGATGAGTTCTCTAGGAGAAATGACCATGTTTCTAGGGCTTCAGGTCAAACAAGACTCAACCGGAATCCTGATACATCAAGCCAAGTATGTTGAAGATATGCTAGAGAAGTTTGGGTTTCGAGACGCAAAACCTGAACTGACGCCAATGGCCGAGAGACCTCTGTTGACTCCAAATATCGAAGGCGAATCCATAGATCAGACTGATTATCGATCGATGATCGGATCGCTGATGTATCTAACCGCAAGCAGGCCAGACATCATGTTTTCGGTTTGTCAATGTGCACGATACCAGGCTAATCCTAAACTTTCACATCTTATTGCTGTCAAAAGAATTTTTCGGTATCTCAAAGGAAGCCCAAAATAGGGTCTTTGGTATCCGAAAAATTCTGAATTTGATTTATATGCTTTTGCTGACAGTAATTACGGAGGCTGTGAGCTTGACAGGAAATCAACGTCTGGAGGATGTCAATTTCTTGGTGATCGGCTGGTGTCAAGGCAATGCAAGAAACATCATACAGTCTCAACCTCAACAGCGGAGGCGGAATACGTACCCGCTTCTGCTTATTGCTCTCAAGTTATCTGGATACAACATCAGCTTATGGATTATGGTTTGAATTTTCTAAAAACCCCTATTTTTTGCGATAATGAGGCTGCAATTCAAATTGCTAAAAATCCTGTCCAACACTCAAAAACCAAGCACATCGATATCAAAGTGCATTTTATCAGAGATTGTTTTGAGCGTTCGCTCATTCGGTTGGAACAAGATCCCACTGCTAATAATGTGGCGGACCTGTTCACAAAATTGTTTAACAAAGCTCGATTCGATGTGCTTGTGGGATTTTTGAAAATGATACGCTTTGAGGACTAACTTTTGTTTTAGGATAATTTAAATTTGCGCATTTAACTTTCATTCTCACCCATGCACAAATTTAGGGAGAGAAATAAACAAAAACCAAACAAAAAAATCAAAAATAAAAAAAAATCAAAAAATAGTGTTCTTTCAGTAAGCGTATTTCTGTAGGTGTTGTGATGGGAAGTGATATATTCATGTGATAACAGGCAATTTGAATCTGTGTAATGTACCAAAGTTGAATTGGCTAGGCTCTGTGTTCGATGCGTTGGTAGACACGAAATTTTTGAATGGACTTGACTAGGTATAATGAACTTAAGGAATCTAGAGACTTAACAAACCTTAACCTAGATAGTTCTTTTCAGCCTGACAACACGACGCTTGGGTAGATTGAGCAGGGAGATATACATGAGAATCCACCAGTTACACTAAAACAATCTGTATCTAGAACTGTGGTTTCACTCTTCCTCGATGTACAGACTCTGTCCTTAATTCCGGTATTGATGGGGCAACTGGGGAATTCCGATAAAGTAGGTCTGTAGGAAATTATTTTCTTGCTTCCTATCTGTCAGTCATATGTTGTCTCCTCTATGTGATTGAAATACATCCGACCTGTACTGCAACATATGCAATTCTATTTCTCTGCATCTTCTATCTATGCAATTCTTCCTATCTGTCAGTCATATGTTGTCTCCTTTGCGTGATTGAAATACATCCGACCTGGTACACAACATATGCACCATTCTACCTCTCAAACCCTCTAAATCTGGTTAGTCATATGCTTCACCCTCTGCGAGATTGGAAGAGATCCGACCTGGGTGTATAGCATATGCATTCTAAATCTGACTTCTCCCATAATAATTGTCTGCTCACCTAAAGTAAGGAGTACTTTGGAAGTTTCTGATTATTGGGGTATGTCAGGAAGCGGGAAACATGTTTTAGTACATTTAAAATTGAACAATCACTAGGTTGTCTGTAGATTTCGCTGCTCAATTTAGGTGGACAACAATATCCTTGGTCGTTGTCAGATGAATGGTCCTTAGGAATTTTATCTAGAAACGTAAGGTCACAATGCCTTGTCATTTATAGTATGTCAAAAATTTGTCACAATCTTTCGTGTTTAAGTGGACCACAATACTGGCGATCGACCAGATCTAGACATGAAGGTAGAGGTACCGATAAACGGATTTGGACTGTCTAAAAAAACTTTGATCCCAATCTCATAAAAATATTGTTAGTGTTAGTTGAGGTGAAATTAGTGTTAATTCATTTTAATTTCAAACTTTATTCTTATGTGTATTTTTATTTTTATCTTGATAAAAATCAAAAAATCAAAAATTAAAAAATTAAAAAAAAATTAGTTTAATTTTTAGAATTAGTTTAATTTTATTTTTATTTTATTTTATTTTATTTTTTAGTCCTCAAAATGAATTATTTTTAATTTTTTTTGGGTATTGGGCTTAATTTTTGAAGCTTGTTGGGTTGTAGTCCATGTGTTTTGGACCGGGTCTTGGGTCCGGATATATAAGGTACAGAACCCGGCTGTAAACTCATTCACTCTCATTTTCACATTTGCGGCCGTAAACCTCTCTCAAATCCTCTCAAGGCTGTTCATCGATTCATCCTACTTTGTGTTTATATTTCGAAATTGACTGTTTACATTTGTAGGTATGTCCATTGCGATCATCGGAAAGCCATTTTAACAGAGAAACGTCCTTGAATCGAAGGATTAATCGACAAAACTAATACTGTCGGTGTTTACAGCCATTGAAGGCTTTACGGCTATTGAAGATCTTACAGTCGTACACCAGTTTATGGTCGTACACTAGTTTACGGTCGTAACCAGTTTACGGTTGCACGCAATTTGACGGCTGTACACTGTTTACGGCCGTACACCGCCTTCATGACCGTACACTCAATTTTTGGACATTTGGACTGTTTTTGACACTTAAACACCATTAAAGCCTAATTAAATTATTATAACGAGTAAAACCTTAGTCTTAAATGATTAAATAAATTTTTTTCTCACTTGGCTTGGTTAAGTGCAGGTCAAAATGGATGGACTCAAATTTGCTGATAGTCACAATTTGGCGATCTTTTTGGTTGACCCTCCAGTAGCTCATGGTGAATTCAAGTCCATGATTCATGGCTTGAAGAAATGCTTCTTAGCCACTGCTCTGACTCATAATCCAGTGGTCTATCAAAGTTTGATTCAAGAGTTCTGGATGACTGCTGTGGTAAAAAAGGGGGATGATGGTTCAAAATCTATTGAAGCTACTGTCAAGGGATGCAAAGTCATAGGAACAGAGCAAATCATCAGGGAGGTGCTAAGAATTGAAGATCAATCAGGTTTCCCAAATGAGATTGCAATGGATCAAGCTCAAGAACTTCTTCGTAAAATGGGATATGAAGGGGATTTTCCTCCTACTCTCAAGAAGCTGTTACCTCCATATTGGAGGTTTCTAGCCCATGTCTTTGTGAGCTGCATCTCAGGAAGGAGATCTGGGGCAGACGAAATCTCTCTACGGAATACAGGCGCAATCACTGCTCTGGCTGCAGGGTTTGATTTCAATTTCTCCAAGTTCATCTTGGACGAACTTGTTGAGAACCTTGAAGGAAAGAAAAGAGACAAATTATTCATGTATCCAAGATTCCTTCAAGTGATCATCAATGAGCAATACCCAGAGATTGAGAAAGCAGGAGAAACACTTGATATGAAATCTCTTAGATCAAACACTGTTGGTTTAATTAAACAAAATCGTAAGGGTAAAGTCATGTTTCAAGGTAAATATCCCTTGGTGAAGTTTGGAGCATTTGTGGAGCTAAGTGTTTCATCTGAGTCTGAAGAGTCCTCTGAACATCTGGAATCTGAGGATAATGTGATAACTACCTCTGACCATGAAGATGAGAGAGTTCCTCCTATTGCAATTGTAGCAGAGGAACATGATAATATGGTGAATGTGGAAGTGCAAAGTGACTTTCATGAGAATGTAAATACTGGTGATGATGGTGGTGAAGAAGAGGGATTTGAAGATGAGGATTCAGTTTTTGGAGGAGATATGTCTGGGACATCGGACATGCAATTTCAACATGTCAGGACCAAATGATTTTGATTTGAACTTCGAATTTGGGGATGATTATTGCCCTACAAACGAGGACCTTGACATGTTCCTTGACAATGTCCATGAAGTTGCTCAACCGGTAACGGAGACACAAGATGTGGAAAATGTTTGAGATGCTACGCCTCCTTTCTTTGCACAGATGGCCAGTACTCCAATCAATACGGATACAACATCAAGGCTTCCTCCCCTTAATGTTGATGTTCCAATTTCTACGCCATTTGTGAGTGATCCGCATGTGACACACTCTTCCCCGCCTCCATTGAAGAGAAGAAGACATGATCCGAGGCTGGGGGTACTAATTCAGGAACGGACCTTACCGATTCAGCCTGCAATCACAACATCAGCCACTACTCCAACTGTTTCAATTGATCCTGATCATGAAGTACCAAGAACCATCTTTGAAGCAGGGAGTGCTTCAGCTCCTGGAGGCTCCTCCCTTCCAAGACTTGATCATGACATCGCCTCTGAAAGACTTTCTCAGGCGTTGGCAGCACAAGAAGCAACATGCCTTCCTCCTCGCGGAAAAGGCATATGTATTGAGGAAAGTAGATCCGGGGGAGTTGAGCCTTCCAACACAGAGCTCAAGGTTGAGATTGGTGTGTTGAAATAGACAATCATCGAAAAAGATGTTTTGATAGGTAATCTTGACATTCGTCTTTCAGATGTTGAAGCTGACAACAGGGCCAAATCAAAGCAAATAAATGATCTCCAAAATCACCTTGGAGCTTTGACTGCATGCTACTATGACTTGAAGAATAAACTTTATGAAGAATTTGGTGACAAATTCAAGTCATCAGTGGATTTTCCTGCCGCCACTGAAGGTCTTTCTAGTGTCCCTGTCCAGCCCTCTCAAAATGACAACCCTGTGGATCCTCCACCTCGCAGAACCACACGAATTGTCGATCGATTCAAAACTGAGCCTGACAATGCCAATTCTCGAATCACTGTCAAGCATACAAAGAGAAAAGTCACTGTTGACAAGAAACAAGGATTAACTTCATGAGGAGCTCTTATGAGAACCGCAGTGGAGACCAACCTCAGCTCACAGTGACTGATCTTAAAAAACGAAAGTTTGGTGATGAGTTTGGAAATCGATCGGGAATTAGGATGTGGGGATATCATGTTGATTTAAATATGTCGTTGGTGAAAAGGAAATTTGGCGCTCCTGAATACTACAAAAATGCACAAGATTTTTGTTACTGGACAAAAATCGATCTTACAGAGCTTTCAAATGCTCCATTCCACAATCCCTCCAAGGATCCTCATGCTTCTAACTTCAAACTCTTTCTGGAGAAACAGGTGAAAGAGAATTTTTCTGGGATGAAGACTGCAGAATCTCTAGTTAGAAAAGACAAGGATGTGCTAGATCCTCGAACCAACGAGCCAATGAAGATAGTGTTGTGGCCTGCTACTAAACAGACAAAAGAAATCCCAAGTCCTCAACATTTTCAAGATGGATATCTGGATCGAATGGAATTCTGGGCCTTTGATGAGGCCACAGCCACTGTAGTTATCAACTTCTCCGACAGTGACACTGTTCTTCGACTTGCTAAAGCTAAGGATCTTCTGAGGTTCAGGGAGAGAGATATTCACACCTTGGCAAGTCATCAAATAGTTTGCAAATCAGACATCTTGGAGATAGCCGCTAAATAGTACACAGGAATGGTTGCAAAGATCATTGCCAACAGGATTTGGATGGGGGCAATAGATAGATTGGACATGAGGCTGCTAGAGAACCCATGATAAAAGAAGACCGAGCTTATGCTAGCCACAAACCAAAGGGGAGATTGATAGGTCATAGATTAGTGGTTTGGGCTAGGCAATCATGTGTATAAGTCTTAGAGGGTCTTTTTCATGTTTGAGATGTTTTGTAGCTTGTTGAAGTGAGTTTACGGCTGAGTTGGTGGTCACGGCCGTAAATAGGTTTACGACCGTAAACCTGTTTACGGCCAATCTGTTTCTATATATAGTATGTGTCAAGAGTCTGTCACGGGGTGACATATCATAGTGTTTACGGTCAGTGTGTGTGTGTGTATCTTCAAGGTGTACCAGACATTTTTCTGAATGAACGTGTGCATTGGTTGATTATTCTCTTCTTCTACTCCATTCTTACTTTGCTTGATTGCTATTTGTTTGATCATTGGTTTGGATCCTCAGATTTAGGACCTTACAATTATGATTTTAAGAGATGTCCTAGATCTTCGAAGAAGCCAAAGATATTAGCTAAAGTGACGAATAAAAAAAAAGTTGTTATGATACGAGAGTTTCCTTCAATGAAGATCAGATGCTCACCCGGGTGTTTGTTGGGTGCTATTCAGGGTTTAAGTGGATAGCAGAAGGAGTGTGTTAGGGTTATGGGATTTGGGAGTTTGTTACAAATGAAGATCATTGATGTACCGGTAAAGATTATTTTTTATATTCTTGAACATTTTAATGTTTAAATTTTGAAGGTGGAGTCTGAGAATTATCAAGTGCGTGTTAATAGCAAATGTGTTCATGAGATGTTAGGATTACCATCCGGTGTTACATTACTTTCAAGCTTGGATTACATTTCCAAACATGATAAAGAGAGTTGTATGTTTGAGTGGAAGAAGTAGTATGGGAATACTGATAAACTGAGATTGAAGGAACTGGAGAATGAACTTTTTCGGACAAGTACAACTTATTAAAACTTTAGAATCAATTTGTTGGTTCTATTTATTAATACATTTTGTGATTCTACAAGCATGGGAAAATGTAATCTTAATCATTGTATGTAATTAGAAGAGACACAAATTTAAGTAGCATTGAGTGGTGCAATTTTATTGTTAAGTGTTTGATAAGGACCAAGAAAGCTTACAACCTAGAGAAAGAATCATCTTTTTTTTATGAACCAACATCATATCTTATGGTATGTGAACTAGTTTTTAATATTAAATATTTTTTTAGTTGAAATATATATATATATATATATATATATATATATATATATATGTTTGTTTGTTTGTTTTCATTTTTAATCATATAGTATATTTTTGTAATCATATATGATTATAGCATCGAATATATCCTTAATTATATATTACAACGTATAAATACATATGACTAATCATATACGATTATGTAATGTAATATATGATTAATCATATATGATTATGCAATGTAATATATGATTAATCATATATGATTATTCACCTGTTCATGACTAATCTAAAACATCACAAAATCACAACAAATTTAATCTTTTCAAAACAACCCATTTACTAAAGGAAGTGTTTACAAAACTATTGTTTCCAAAACGTTATTTAAAATCAGAGACTCCCAAGATCCAATCAGTCGTAAAATCAAGGATGTGTACGGTCACGCCTTCATCTTGTCACGGTCCTCTAAAGTACCTGAAACAATAAACTGAAACTGTAAGCATGAGCTTAGTGAGTTTCCCCCAAAATACCAACACACAAACATATAACATATACAAACACTTATGCCTGGCCGAATCAGCCTCAGGCTGGAATACCAGGCATGTCTACGTTGGGCCCAATCATCCTCAGGATGAAATACCCTCGTATCATAAGCATGTTTGGTCCAACCAGCCTCGGGCTGGAATACGAAAACATGTCGGGTCCAATCAGCCTCGGCTGGAATACCCCTGGTCTGTTGACTGTCGTACAAAGCATTCTAGTCTCACCATATACCATAACCTGTTGACATGTGCATAACAGATAAAAAATAACCAGCCAACAGGTAAATAGATAAGAGATCTATAGATCACTATTGCATGCAAACATCCTATATATCAGGATACATGATGGAGTGGGTCCCATTGGTGCCTTCGAGCCACGGATACGGTGAGGAAAACTCACCTCTCGATCTGATCAATAGCTGATGAGGTCCCGACTGCGAATCTCAGCTCTAACTGTCACGTATCCATCCAAATAACCAATTCTCAAACACAATCTAAAATACCTAAAATACCCCTTGGTTAAAGTTGGTCAAAAGTAGGTAAAAGTCAAAATTCCAAAAAATTCAACTGAGTCAACCCAGCTGAGTACGCCCAACATACTCAGCTGTACGCCCAGCATACTCAGTTGTACGCCCAGCGTACATGTTGGTTGACCAGGCATGGGCGATTGACCACATACGCACAACGTACGCCTTGTACGCCTAACGTACGCAGTTGGCTGCCAACCCAACTCATTAAGTTCTTAATCCTTAAGCTCTTAAGCTTATTTTTGAGATCCAAGCCCAAAATGATGTCCTTGACCATAAATTTTCCGACTTTATGGTCTAGCATGGCCATTAAGTGCTTAATGTCCAAAACCCTATGTTCTTAACCCATTAAGGCCATCTAACACATGCATGGGTTACATACAACACTCAAGATCATATTTATATGGTTCATAAATATAATGCCCTGTTTCAAATCATTTCCCATTTCAGGGTGGTGATCAAGGATTTGGTATTAGCAGACTTAGGACCCTTGAAGAATTGACATTTGGAATCATTTGGGGGGGTGGATTTTGTAATTTGGATGATCCGGGTATTCGGGTATTTCGGTAATGTTTCAGCTCATGATTTCATGGTAATTGGATATTTTTTTGGGATATTGTAAGGCAGGTATGAGTTGATTAAAGTGTAGAGCTTCTTGTTACCTTTTCATGGATATAAGGATCGTCGTAATCGGATTTATAACGAAGAAGTTATGGCCTTCGAAGTGCTTAAGGGTTTAAGAGGAAACTCAAGTATGCGGGGCATACCTACGGAGTACGCGAGGCGTACTGATGCGAAGGGTGGTACATGAGGCGTAGTGTAGTGTACGCTTAGCATACTGCGAGGGTTAGATCGAGGGTGCGAGACCTCGTACGTTGGGCGTACGAGGAGTACGCGAGGCATACGTGGAGTTTATGAAAACCCTAATTTTTGGTGTTGTACCCTATATAAGCACATTAAGTCTTTAGGGCTGGCCTCTTTACCAGCCTCCAAGCCCCAAAAACCCTAGAAATCATCCCTTAGCCTCCATGGTTGTGTTCTTGAGCTCATTATGTGCATCTTTGTGGGTTTTCTCTCTTATTCAAGAAGAAGGAGTTTGGTGCAAGGCTGTGGATCAAGGAATGTGACAACCGTCAAAATTCGAGTCGGTTCTAGATTTGACTAAACTTAGTTGCACGTACAGGCACGACACATACTAGACTTAGTAACTAGAAGCTAAGTTATAACCTACTAGGAGCTTGGAAACAATTAGAAACAATGGATAATGTACTTAGATTTCATATTGATATGTGAATTCTACAACTACTTAACTGTAGAGGCTATCCATATTCGGGTCACTCATTGACTCGAACACCTTTTCATGAATCATATACACACATTATGCACTTGACCTAGTGGTAAAAATTAGGTCGGAGTCTCGTGGAACTTAAGTCAAAGTTGAAACTATGACTAGTATACTTGGTTCTTCAAGTTCACTTGAATCTCGGAACCACTACATATAAATGCCAATAAACCGAAAAAAAGGAATTAAAAACATTATTTATAACTATAAAAGAGTTATAAGACTCAAAAATAATTTGATGCCTCCAAAATTCAATCTACCTTGATATCTAAAGTTTAGCAAAATTCGAAAAACCCTAAAAACCCTAAAAGCCCTAAAAACTCATATTTATAAACTTTAACCTTAAAAATCCTATAAAAACAATTATGAACCTTATAATATTATCTTATTATAATAATTATTATGAAATACAATCATTGAAAAATAAAGATTTAGTTATTAACATTTACCCTTGATTTATAAGTCAAAAATCAAGAGTTTTATGCATAAAAACTAGGTTAAGGTGCACATTTTATAAAAAGTTGGATATTTTTATAAAAGATTTGAATTTTTATAAAAGAAACAAGAGAGAGGGAGCCTCTCCTCCCCTAAATTTCGTTCTCTTCCTCCCCATATCTCTCTCTCACACTCTCACACTCTCATTCTCCAACATACACACATCTCTCTTCTTTCTCTCTCTAGAAAACTCTCTCTACCTTCTCTCTAATTTTTTTTCTCCAAACACCACAACCATAGCCTCTTAACCACGAAATTATGGAGATTCATAAGGGGTTTTCAAGCCACAAATAAATTTAAGGTAAAGAACATACATCTCTTGAAGATCCACAACAATGATTTAAGCCATGCATGTGCATTTTACTTCAAAAACCGACTTCTACTTCTTCATATTCTTCAAACTTGTTTTCTTTTTGTTAAAATGGTTTTTATAACATCATGGATGTGTTCTAACACCATGCATGTATGATAAACAAGGTTGCATGTTCATGATCTTAGTGCAAAAATTGATTTTTAAGGACTAAAACATTAAACTCAAATTAAGAGTTTTTGAGAAACAAAATTTTGTTCATAAATACATGTATACATTTTGATAAGTTTTAATCCTTTGATCTCTGGAAACATGACTAAAATATGAGTTTATCATGATATATTTAAAATATTTCAAAAGATTTACTCAAGGAAATGATGAAAACTCACTTTTCTAACCAATCATCATGCATGCAATCTGCCAGATTTCTTTACCTGACTTTAAACTGCTATATCTCACTCATTTCTTAACCAAAATTCGTGATTCTTTTTGTGAAATATAATATTTTGAGTTAGCTTTCAAACCCATCTGACCTCACTGGAAAATTCCAATATTTCGAGTTTTACCAATTTTAACAAAACTGTTGCTCAAACAGCACTTTCCTTATGAACATTTGTTTTGTGTTGCATGTTCAAAGGACTTATTCATCACTAAAAATCATTCAAAAATTATTTTGAACTCTTAATATCATGTATTAATAGGTACAAAAAGATCTTGATTCAAAAGTCTTTGTAACATGTTGCAAAAATTCTCAAAGTAACATCAATAATCTTTACATAAATCACAAGAACCAAGTTTTCTCTATAATTTATTGAGCCTTTAGGCATGGGTTTCAACATCAAAAATAAGAAAACAATTTTTCATTGTTATTAAATTGTATGAAGATGCATTCTAAAAATTTTCAGCGCAGTATATATTTTCTTTATTTTTATATGAAAATAATAAGAAAATAGAGTGTTAAATAATATAAAATACTTACACTAGTAAATAAATTCTGTAACAATTCTTGGATGATCCTTTAAGTTAACAAACATCTCCCATGAAGTTTCAATGACTTTTGTTACTGTTTAATATGGTTTTGAGTTTTCTTTATGTTTAGCTCTAATAAATCATAAAACCACATTAGGGACAATAAAAAGAGTATCTAATACCTTTCGCAGCTTCTACCCTATGTGGAAGACTCAGGAAAATATTTTGGGAATTTTTCAAAATGTATATCTATTTTTCATGATTTATTTGTGTTTATAATGGACTAGAAACAGGAAAAATAGTTTTACTCATCCAAGATTAAATTTTGATAATATATTAGAATACAACATAAAAATTTTGATAATTTTTTTCTTCTGTATGCTATTTTTCATCTATTTTCCCAAGATTAAATACACTTAAATCCATTTTTATTAGAATAAATGCACAAAAATCATAAAAATTGGGTTAAACAGTTTAGAAATTCATTTTTATATTTTTCCCAGCTTAAGTATGTCTAATGGCAGTATTATAAAAAGTTTGGGAATTTTTATCATCTGGATCCTATTTTTCACGAATTTATATTGTTATGAAGGCTTAAAAATTGGGAAAAATAGTTAATCACATCAAAAATTCAAAGGAAAATTTCTAGAAGTCCTCTACTGTGTTTAGAATGAAAATGCAAAGTTTGAGAATTTTTGGAAATTGTTTGATAATATTTTGGCTTTTTAAGAGCTTAAAACACATTTAAATGTGTTGAAATACCCTCAATTAATATTACAAAAATCTGGAAATTAATATCCAAAATTGTCTTAATCACATGAGCTATAAAATTTCACCATTTCAGAAAAATGTTTGTAACTTATCAATATTAAATTTTGACACAATATTGGCATAATTCTATTGTAGTAGTAAGTATACTAGTGTTAGATTTCGATTAGAGACTCACTAGCGAATACCATTATTGTAGGAATCGGTAGTGGTACACGTGGAACGTAGTTCAAGGCATCATTTTCATCATCTCAATGCATTGTGAGTATTCACGACTCCCCTATTTTCGGTTTCTTTTAAATGTTTTGGGGGTGGGAAAGCATGTCTTAAACTATCTATGTTCATTGTATTTATTTGACTCGTATAAACTTGGTTGCTATATTTTGCATATTGTGAGTATTCATAGCCCATATTTTACGTTTTTAATGTTTTGGGGTGGAAAGCATGCTACAATTTCTATGAACATTATTTTATGAACTTGTGCTATGAACTATATGATATGAACTTTGTTGTATGAACCTTGTATTATGAACTTGTACTATGAATTTGGTGTTATGAACTTGTACGATTAAGTCCCCGGAGAACCGATACAACCTATTAACTCATATTCGAGCCGATGGTCTTATGGATAACGCTATTTGGGGTCGACAGCCCCCACTCGCCCGGAACCACGAGTGCATATTTCCATGAACTGACATCATGGGAACCATGGACATGATGGAATAGGGGCAGGAACGGTCATTAGGCTTGGGTTGTGAACTCATGAATGGAAACTTGATGCATATACGAATCTTATATCGTATTTTAGTAACGAAACTTGTATACTCATTTTATCAACGAAACTTATATATTCATTTTAGCAATGAAACTTGTTTACTCGTTTTAGTAACGAACTTTATTTCCCATGAGAATATGAACATTGCATCTCATTTGAGCAACATACTTTATCTCTCATGATGACAACGAACTTTGTTTATGCAAACTTATTTACTTATTTTGGCAATATATTTTTATTCGTGGAAACTTTTATCAAAATTTTTATTTCGATTTATGAAACCAATATTATTTTTAAATATGTGAGTACTCACCAACTATTTTTGTAGTTGACGCTCGTTTTACATGCTTTTTCAGGAATCATCTAGTAAGAGGCACATAGAGACACAACACTTGTAGGAGCATTTGCATGTGTTGACTTTTAAATACATTGTAATCTCTTTTAAAAAGTTGTTCAAACTCATTGTAAATTTGTAATGATTTTTAATACTATGGTTGGTGTTGTCTTTTAACTTTTGCTATGAGACCCTTTGTACTGCCACGCCCCGTATTTCCGCTTTAGCGGGGTGTGACAGAAATGGTATCAGAGCCGAAGGTTATAGAGAATACCGGTTTTCCTTTGGAGAACCACAACTATAGCCAAAATTTTTCTAAACGTTTTTAAAATATAGAACATACTACTGGTATAACGAATTCGAGTACGCATTATTGGACTTTAATTAAGTATAGCCTGGCCAACTATGCTTAATTAAGGAAGGTTAATGTGAGGTTGGAAACGGTTATACTAGAATTATGTTCCAAACAATTTTCAACTTAAACTTTTGAAAAACAAAATTTTTTCGGTGTGCGTACGGGCATTGCATATTATAGGCATTCATCTAGATACACTTAGAAACTAAGTGCACTTTTATAACAATGCCTTTATTTAGAAATATTCTTGCCCCTTATCAAGTGCTAGGTTAACCACTTAGGTTATATCACTAGTCACTCTAGGAGCAATGCACTTGGTACTGAGAATGAGTATTCCTCGGTAGTTGTTGACTTTAGATGTAAGGTTAGTAGTTAGATATACACAAGTAATAATCTTAAGTCGAAACCTATTCCAATTATTCCTCAATACCTCTTCATCGTCTTCGTACTAGAGTTACAACTAGGAAAGCGTTCTGATACCGACACGGATGAAAATTGGAGCATCGCGTAAGGAGGTTTAACCCATACGTGAGACCTTATTACTACGTTACGACTTAGCTCTAGGTTGTTTCCACCTTGAGCTTAAAACTTAACATAGGATGTCCCTTTGACCTCTATAAAAGGTCATAAACTACATTGACACCGTAAAACGTTTTTCAAACAATTTTCATAAATAATTTTTTTTTCTTGTCCTTTATCTTGAGGAAAAGACATCAGTACTCGCCTTATACTTGCCTTATACTCGCCTTAGTATTTAGGTACGATCATCTACACTAATCTACTTATCCCTTACTTTTAATCTTCCATCGAAAAGTTATTTTGCTTCATCGGTTTTGTTTATCATCGATAAAATATTTTATAACCACTTCATACAACTTAGTAGACCATTCCAAACAATGTAAGCCATATTCTCGCTAAAATCTTTTGACAACTTGCTTTAACTTAACAATTTTCTTCTAAACTCAATTTAACCAATATTGGTTTTAACATTGCTATTTCAATTTCAATTCAAATCCATTTCAATGGATAGATATGCTTTTAAGGGCATATAAACCATTTTAAACCTTGCTTACCAATTTGACACGTTTTCGAAAAACTTAGAAACATTTTCTTTTATAAAAGTGTTTAAATTCTATTCTATAAAACTTAGACATATGACATTGAAGTTCATATTACGTGTAAAAGCTTCATCGGATCTTTCAAACCACTTTTGTTTTGACTCTTTTGACCACTTTCTTATTTAGGCATTGTACTTTACTTAAATGTGTTTTCTTGAAACCGAACATGATATTTTTTTTACAACTTTCTACTCCAAGCGTGATTACAAGGCATTACTAATGCGTACATTTCAAAACACACCTTATTTGTATATTTTATTACAAATTAGTTAAATAATCTGTAAAACTTCTAAAATATAAAGCATTGCAAAACTTAGTGTTCACTTTTAAATTTCCAGTGACGCACCTTCAACAATGTATAATTACTCTTCTAAATCTATTGAGTCTTTACCTTATGTGTTTTAACTATTATTGAACTCCATTCTAAAAAGTCAAATTGTTAGATTTTCAACTACCATTGTAGTGCTTCTTCTTTTTCACAAATGGAGTTTAACTTAATAGATCACTCATGATTTTTAGCAAACACTTTAAAAGTTCCACATGTCTATTTAATCATCAACATACATCAAATATTGAAGTTTGAAAAATATCTCGACTTGACTTTAAATCTACCTACACATATTATTCTTAAAATTTTAACGATAACAATCATTGTCGCCGGTACCTTCCTTTTCTATCCCCCGCACTTGATTTCTTGCTCTCCTTCTAATTTTAGATATTGCACACCCACGATAATAACATAATACATTGACTAACTTTGTTTCTGTCTATTTTGCTTCTCATGGTATCATGTTCGTACACATACAGACTAGAAGTCTACCCTTTCGTTTTGAGCGATTAATACGTGTATAGTCGTGAGACATAATTTTGATTTAGTCAACTTTGATATATTCAATTACTCCTTTGATCATATACATCTTATTTTTATTTTGAAATCTAGTATAAACAAGTGATCCTTATTTACATTTGCTCTTTCGTTCTAAATTCGGAAACTTGATTTAAAATGCAAGTTTCATTATATTTTTCCTTATAATTAATATACAAGATGAAGACCCTTATGCTTATAATTTTTCTATATCCGGAAAATATATGTGAAGGATATGTTTCCTTATGTTTCTTCTTTCCTTTAAATACATCAAAAGTCTTGGATTTTACTATTATATATTCTCTAAATGATTGTTTTGTAGAAACACTAAATCAAGAATCCACTATTTTCAATGATCGATATTTTTACACATTTCTTAAAAATAGCATTCTACTTTGCAATTTTCAGTGAGTTCCTAAACTCTCAAACTTGTTTTCATAAACATTTTGACTCCTTTTAAGCTTGTATTTGTCTTGACTTAGACAATTATTCAATTTTACAAAAAGCGTAATATCAATATTTCTATAAAAAAAAAAATTTCCCTTAATGACGACTTAAACATTTAACATTAATTAATCTTTATATTATTTTACTACTTCGTTTGATCGCCAAACATGTATTTTCATTATCTTGGAATTATTACATATTTTGATAATAGTGAGATTAATTATCATTTCTAAACACACATTTTGATAACAATGAGATTTTTATCA
Organism: Lactuca virosa; assembly: GCF_052849685.1. NCBI lineage: Eukaryota > Viridiplantae > Streptophyta > Magnoliopsida > Asterales > Asteraceae > Lactuca > Lactuca virosa. The sequence continues at coordinate 175,557,225 of NC_136430.1, forward strand.
CTTCTAAACACTTAAAATGCTATCTACACAATGTGATTTCATCGCCTCCATTTGCAACATTGACTCTCTAAATATATATATATTCTTCGAATATAGTTCTATTATTGTAAGAGTAACCGTAGTAGTAATTATAGCCTCGGAGATCCTCAATCATTTCGTAACTTATTTTGTAGACGACACTTAAATAGCCTTTACATTCGAGAGGTACCAAAACTTCGTTGCCTACCCTTAGTACGTATCTTTAGGAACTTACCCTTGATCATTTATTTTCATTGGTGCTACCCCTTCTTATTTCGGAATATGTATTTTCCAAATTTAGTAGCCAACCCGGAAGTGAACAAATTGTTCTTAATCCCTTCTTTATTAGATGACGAATTTACACTTAGTGCTGATTTAGAATGCGACTTAGGAATCAATGCGGATCAAACACTCAATGTAGTTGGTGCTTCAGCCAAACTTATAGTGCTCTCTTAATTCAGATAATATCTAACTAGATGATCTTTTTCGACTAGGTCGCCATGGTTGGATCATGATTCCATGACCCAAATTTTCCATAATCTAGACGAAAGAACTCGAATTAAGGAGACATTAATTTAATTGTAGCTAAAGAGCTGTGCTCTTCCCTTGAGGAATTAACCTAAAATAATCAAAGAGCTCTTCAAGTCACCACCTCTCCAGCTATACAATTGTATTCGACTGAGTTCTAATAGAATACGTCACGAATTGAATTTCGGGACGAAATTCTTTCAACCCGGGGAGACTGTGACAACCGTCAAAATTCGAGTCGGTTCTAGATTTGACTAAACTTAGTTGCACGTACAGGCACGACACATACTAGACTTAGTAACTAGAAGCTAAGTTATAACTTACTAGGAGCTTGGAAACAATTAGAAACAATGGATAATGTACTTAGATATCATATTGATATGTGAATTCTACAACTACTTAACTGTAGAGGCTATCCATATTCGGGTCACTCTTTGACTCGAACACCTTTTCATGAATCATATACACACATTATGCACTTGACCTAGTGGTAAAAATTAGGTCGGAGTCTCGTGGAACTTAAGTCAAAGTTGAAACTATGACTAGTATACTTGGTTCTTCAAGTTCACTTGAATCTCGGAACCACTACATATAAATGCCAATAAACCGACAAAAAGGAATTAAAAACATTATTTATAACTATAAAAGAGTTATAAGACTCAAAAATAATTTGATGCCTCCAAAATTCAATCTACCTTGATATCTAAAGTTTAGCAAAATTCGAAAAACCCTAAAAACCCTAAAAGCCCTAAAAACTCATATTTATAAACTTTAACCTTAAAAATCCTATAAAAACAATTATGAACCTTATAATATTATCTTATCATAATAATTATTATGAAATACAATCATTGAAAAATAAAGATTTAGTTATTAACATTTACCCTTGATTTATAAGTCAAAAATCAAGAGTTTTATGCATAAAAACTAGGTTAAGGTGCACATTTTATAAAAAGTTGGATATTTTTATAAAAGATTTGAATTTTTATAAAAGAAACAAGAGAGAGGGAGCCTCTCCTCCCCTAAATTTCGTTCTCTTCCTCCCCATATCTCTCTCTCACACTCTCACACTCTCATTCTCCAACATACACACATCTCTCTTCTTTCTCTCTCTAGAAAACTCTCTCTACCTTCTCTCTAATTTTTTTTCTCCAAACACCACAACCACAGCCTCTTAACCACGAAATTATGGAGATTCATAAGGGGTTTTCAAGCCACAAATAAATTTAAGGTAAAGAACATACATCTCTTGAAGATCCACAACAATGATTTAAGCCATGCATGTGCATTTTACTTCAAAAACCGACTTCTACTTCTTCATCTTCTTCAAACTTGTTTTCTTTTTGTTAAAATGGTTTTTATAACATCATGGATGTGTTCTAACACCATGCATGTATGATAAACAAGGTTGCATGTTCATGATCTTAGTGCAAAAATTGATTTTTAAGGACTAAAACATTAAACTCAAGTTAAGAGTTTTTGAGAAACAAAATTTTGTTCATAAATGCATGTATACATTTTGATAAGTTTTAATCTTTTGATCTCTGGAAACATGACTAAAATATGAGTTTATCATGATATATTTAAAATATTTCAAAAGATTTACTCAAGGAAATGATGAAAACTCACTTTTCTAACCAATCATCATGCATGCAATCTGCCAGATTTCTTTACCTGACTTTAAACTGCCATATCTCACTCATTTCTTAACCAAAATTCGTGATTCTTTTTCTGAAATATAATATTTTGAGTTAGCTTTCAAACCCATCTGACCTCACTGGAAAATTCCAATATTTCGAGTTTTACCAATTTTAACAAAACTGTTGCTCAAACAGCACTTTCCTTATGAACATTTGTTTTGTGTTGCATGTTCAAAGGACTTATTCATCACTAAAAACCATTCAAAAATTATTTTGAACTCTTAATATCATGTATTAATAGGTACAAAAAGATCTTGATTCAAAAGTCTTTGTAACATGTTGCAAAAATTCTCAAAGTAACATCAATAATCTTTACATAAATCACAAGAACCAAGTTTTCTCTATAATTTATTGAGCCTTTAGGCATGGTTTTCAACATCAAAAATATAAAAACATTTTTTCATTATTATTAAATTGTATGAAGATGCATTCTGGAAATTTTCAGCGCAATATATATTTTCTTTATTTTTATATGAAAATAATAAGAAAATAGAGTGTTAAATAATATAAAATACTTACACTAGTAAATAAATTCTGTAACAATTCTTGGATGATCCTTTAAGTTAATAAACATCTCCATGAAGTTTCAATGACTTTTGTTACTGTTTAATATGGTTTTGAGTTTTCTTTTTGCTTAGCTCTAATAAATCATAAAACCACATTAGGAAAATTAAAAAGAGTATCTAATAATTTTCGCAGCTTCTACACTATGTGGAAGACTCAGGAAAATATTTTGGGAATTTTTCAAAATGTATATCTATTTTTCATGATTTATTTGTGTTTATAATGGACTAAAAACAGGAAAAATAGTTTTCCTCATCCAAAATTCATGAAAATTTACCAGAACACGTTATAATATATTAGAATGCTACATAAAAATTTTGATAATTTTTCTCTTCTGTATGCTATTTTTCATCTATTTTCCCAAGATTAAATACACTTAAATCCATTTTTATTAGAATAAATGCACAAAAATCATAAAAATTGGGTTAAACAGTTTAGAAATTCATTTTTATATTTTTCTCAGCTTAAGTATGTCTAATGGCAGTATTATAAAAAGTTTGGGAATTTTTATCATGTGGATCCTATTTTTCACGAATTTATATTGTTATGAAGGCTTAAAAATTGGGAAAAATAGTTAATCACATCAAAAATTCAAGGGAAAATTTCTAGAAGACCTCTACTGTGTTTAGAATGAAAATGCAAAGTTTGAGAATTTTTGGAAATTGTTTGATAATATTTTGGCTTTTTAAGAGCTTAAAACACATTTAAATGTGTTGAAATACCCTCAATTAATATTACAAAAATCTGGAAATTAATATCCAAAATTGTCTTAATCACATGAGCTATAAAATTTCACCATTTCAGAAAAATGTTTGTAACTTATCAATATTAAATTTTGACACAATATTGGCATAATTCTATTGTAGTAGTAAGTATACTAGTGTTAGATTTCGATTAGAGACTCACTAGCGAATACCATTATTGTAGGAATCGGTAGTGGTACACGTGGAACGTAGTTCAAGGCATCATTTTCATCATCTCAATGCATTGTGAGTATTCACGACTCCCCTATTTTCGGTTTCTTTTAAATGTTTTGGGGGTGGGAAAGCATGTCTTAAACTATCTATGTTCATTGTATTTATTTGACTCGTATAAACTTGGTTGCTATATTTTGCATATTGTGAGTATTCATAGCCCATATTTTACGTTTTTAATGTTTTGGGGTGGAAAGCATGCTACAATTTCTATGAACATTATTTTATGAACTTGTGCTATGAACTATATGATATGAACTTTGTTGTATGAACCTTGTATTATGAACTTGTACTATGAATTTGGTGTTATGAACTTGTACGATTAAGTCCCCGGAGAACCGATACAACCTATTAACTCATATTCGAGCCGATGGTCTTATGGATAACGCTATTTGGGGTCGACAGCCCCCACTCGCCCGGAACCACGAGTGCATATTTCCATGAACTGACATCATGGGAACCATGGACATGATGGAATAGGGGCAGGAACGGTCATTAGGCTTGGGTTGTGAACTCATGAATGGAAACTTGATGCATATACGAATCTTATATCGTATTTTAGTAACGAAACTTGTATACTCATTTTATCAACGAAACTTATATATTCATTTTAGCAATGAAACTTGTTTACTCGTTTTAGTAACGAACTTTATTTCCCATGAGAATATGAACATTGCATCTCATTTGAGCAACATACTTTATCTCTCATGATGACAACGAACTTTGTTTATGCAAACTTATTTACTTATTTTGGCAATATATTTTTATTCGTGGAAACTTTTATCAAAATTTTTATTTCGATTTATGAAACCAATATTATTTTTAAATATGTGAGTACTCACCAACTATTTTTGTAGTTGACGCTCGTTTTACATGCTTTTTCAGGAATCATCTAGTAAGAGGCACATAGAGACACAACACTTGTAGGAGCATTTGCATGTGTTGACTTTTAAATACATTGTAATCTCTTTTAAAAAGTTGTTCAAACTCATTGTAAATTTGTAATGATTTTTAATACTATGGTTGGTGTTGTCTTTTAACTTTTGCTATGAGACCCTTTGTACTGCCACGCCCCGTATTTCCGCTTTAGCGGGGTGTGACAGAAATGGTATCAGAGCCGAAGGTTATAGAGAATACCGGTTTTCCTTTGGAGAACCACAACTATAGCCAAAATTTTTCTAAACGTTTTTAAAATATAGAACATACTACTGGTATAACGAATTCGAGTACGCATTATTGGACTTTAATTAAGTATAGCCTGGCCAACTATGCTTAATTAAGGAAGGTTAATGTGAGGTTGGAAACGGTTATACTAGAATTATGTTCCAAACAATTTTCAACTTAAACTTTTGAAAAACAAAATTTTTTCGGTGTGCGTACGGGCATTGCATATTATAGGCATTCATCTAGATACACTTAGAAACTAAGTGCACTTTTATAACAATGCCTTTATTTAGAAATATTCTTGCCCCTTATCAAGTGCTAGGTTAACCACTTAGGTTATATCACTAGTCACTCTAGGAGCAATGCACTTGGTACTGAGAATGAGTATTCCTCGGTAGTTGTTGACTTTAGATGTAAGGTTAGTAGTTAGATATACACAAGTAATAATCTTAAGTCGAAACCTATTCCAATTATTCCTCAATACCTCTTCATCGTCTTCGTACTAGAGTTACAACTAGGAAAGCGTTCTGATACCGACACGGATGAAAATTGGAGCATCGCGTAAGGAGGTTTAACCCATACGTGAGACCTTATTACTACGTTACGACTTAGCTCTAGGTTGTTTCCACCTTGAGCTTAAAACTTAACATAGGATGTCCCTTTGACCTCTATAAAAGGTCATAAACTACATTGACACCGTAAAACGTTTTTCAAACAATTTTCATAAATAATTTTTTTTTCTTGTCCTTTATCTTGAGGAAAAGACATCAGTACTCGCCTTATACTTGCCTTATACTCGCCTTAGTATTTAGGTACGATCATCTACACTAATCTACCTATCCCTTACTTTTAATCTTCCATCGAAAAGTTATTTTGCTTCATCGGTTTTGTTTATCATCGATAAAATATTTTATAACCACTTCATACAACTTAGTAGACCATTCCAAACAATGTAAGCCATATTCTCGCTAAAATCTTTTGACAACTTGCTTTAACTTAACAATTTTCTTCTAAACTCAATTTAACCAATATTGGTTTTAACATTGCTATTTCAATTTCAATTCAAATCCATTTCAATGGATAGATATGCTTTTAAGGGCATATAAACCATTTTAAACCTTGCTTACCAATTTGACACGTTTTCGAAAAACTTAGAAACATTTTCTTTTATAAAAGTGTTTAAATTCTATTCTATAAAACTTAGACATATGACATTGAAGTTCATATTACGTGTAAAAGCTTCATCGGATCTTTCAAACCACTTTTGTTTTGACTCTTTTGACCACTTTCTTATTTAGGCATTGTACTTTACTTAAATGTGTTTTCTTGAAACCGAACATGATATTTTTTTTACAACTTTCTACTCCAAGCGTGATTACAAGGCATTACTAATGCGTACATTTCAAAACACACCTTATTTGTATATTTTATTACAAATTAGTTAAATAATCTGTAAAACTTCTAAAATATAAAGCATTGCAAAACTTAGTGTTCACTTTTAAATTTCCAGTGACGCACCTTCAACAATGTATAATTACTCTTCTAAATCTATTGAGTCTTTACCTTATGTGTTTTAACTATTATTGAACTCCATTCTAAAAAGTCAAATTGTTAGATTTTCAACTACCATTGTAGTGCTTCTTCTTTTTCACAAATGGAGTTTAACTTAATAGATCACTCATGATTTTTAGCAAACACTTTAAAAGTTCCACATGTCTATTTAATCATCAACATACATCAAATATTGAAGTTTGAAAAATATCTCGACTTGACTTTAAATCTACCTACACATATTATTCTTAAAATTTTAACGATAACAATCATTGTCGCCGGTACCTTCCTTTTCTATCCCCCGCACTTGATTTCTTGCTCTCCTTCTAATTTTAGATATTGCACACCCACGATAATAACATAATACATTGACTAACTTTGTTTCTGTCTATTTTGCTTCTCATGGTATCATGTTCGTACACATACAGACTAGAAGTCTACCCTTTCGTTTTGAGCGATTAATACGTGTATAGTCGTGAGACATAATTTTGATTTAGTCAACTTTGATATATTCAATTACTCCTTTGATCATATACATCTTATTTTTATTTTGAAATCTAGTATAAACAAGTGATCCTTATTTACATTTGCTCTTTCGTTCTAAATTCGGAAACTTGATTTAAAATGCAAGTTTCATTATATTTTTCCTTATAATTAATATACAAGATGAAGACCCTTATGCTTATAATTTTTCTATATCCGGAAAATATATGTAAAGGATATGTTTCCTTATGTTTCTTCTTTCCTTTAAATACATCAAAAGTCTTGGATTTTACTATTATATATTCTCTAAATGATTGTTTTGTAGAAACACTAAATCAAGAATCCACTATTTTCAATGATCGATATTTTTACACATTTCTTAAAAATAGCATTCTACTTTGCAATTTTCAGTGAGTTCCTAAACTCTCAAACTTGTTTTCATAAACATTTTGACTCCTTTTAAGCTTGTATTTGTCTTGACTTAGACAATTATTCAATTTTACAAAAAGCGTAATATCAATATTTCTATAAAAAAAAAAATTTCCCTTAATGACGACTTAAACATTTAACATTAATTAATCTTTATATTATTTTACTACTTCGTTTGATCGCCAAACATGTATTTTCATTATCTTGGAATTATTACATATTTTGATAATAGTGAGATTAATTATCATTTCTAAACACACATTTTGATAACAATGAGATTTTTATCACTTCTAAACACTTAAAATGCTATCTACACAATGTGATTTCATCGCCTCCATTTGCAACATTGACTCTCTAAATATATATATATATATATATTCTTCGAATATAGTTCTATTATTGTAAGAGTAACCGTAGTAGTAATTATAGCCTCGGAGATCCTCAATCATTTCGTAACTTATTTTGTAGACGACACTTAAATAGCCTTTACATTCGAGAGGTACCAAAACTTCGTTGCCTACCCTTAGTACGTATCTTTAGGAACTTACCCTTGATCATTTATTTTCATTGGTGCTACCCCTTCTTATTTCGGAATATGTATTTTCCAAATTTAGTAGCCAACCCGGAAGTGAACAAATTGTTCTTAATCCCTTCTTTATTAGATGACGAATTTACACTTAGTGCTGATTTAGAATGCGACTTAGGAATCAATGCGGATCAAACACTCAATGTAGTTGGTGCTTCAGCCAAACTTATAGTGCTCTCTTAATTCAGATAATATCTAACTAGATGATCTTTTTCGACTAGGTCGCCATGGTTGGATCATGATTCCATGACCCAAATTTTCCATAATCTAGACGAAAGAACTCGAATTAAGGAGACATTAATTTAATTGTAGCTAAAGAGCTGTGCTCTTCCCTTGAGGAATTAACCTAAAATAATCAAAGAGCTCTTCAAGTCACCACCTCTCCAGCTATACAATTGTATTCGACTGAGTTCTAATAGAATACGTCACGAATTGAATTTCGGGACGAAATTCTTTCAACCCGGGGAGACTGTGACAACCGTCAAAATTCGAGTCGGTTCTAGATTTGACTAAACTTAGTTGCACGTACAGGCACGACACATACTAGACTTAGTAACTAGAAGCTAAGTTATAACTTACTAGGAGCTTGGAAACAATTAGAAACAATGGATAATGTACTTAGATATCATATTGATATGTGAATTCTACAACTACTTAACTGTAGAGGCTATCCATATTCGGGTCACTCTTTGACTCGAACACCTTTTCATGAATCATATACACACATTATGCACTTGACCTAGTGGTAAAAATTAGGTCGGAGTCTCGTGGAACTTAAGTCAAAGTTGAAACTATGACTAGTATACTTGGTTCTTCAAGTTCACTTGAATCTCGGAACCACTACATATAAATGCCAATAAACCGACAAAAAGGAATTAAAAACATTATTTATAACTATAAAAGAGTTATAAGACTCAAAAATAATTTGATGCCTCCAAAATTCAATCTACCTTGATATCTAAAGTTTAGCAAAATTCGAAAAACCCTAAAAACCCTAAAAGCCCTAAAAACTCATATTTATAAACTTTAACCTTAAAAATCCTATAAAAACAATTATGAACCTTATAATATTATCTTATCATAATAATTATTATGAAATACAATCATTGAAAAATAAAGATTTAGTTATTAACATTTACCCTTGATTTATAAGTCAAAAATCAAGAGTTTTATGCATAAAAACTAGGTTAAGGTGCACATTTTATAAAAAGTTGGATATTTTTATAAAAGATTTGAATTTTTATAAAAGAAACAAGAGAGAGGGAGCCTCTCCTCCCCTAAATTTCGTTCTCTTCCTCCCCATATCTCTCTCTCACACTCTCACACTCTCATTCTCCAACATACACACATCTCTCTTCTTTCTCTCTCTAGAAAACTCTCTCTACCTTCTCTCTAATTTTTTTTCTCCAAACACCACAACCACAGCCTCTTAACCACGAAATTATGGAGATTCATAAGGGGTTTTCAAGCCACAAATAAATTTAAGGTAAAGAACATACATCTCTTGAAGATCCACAACAATGATTTAAGCCATGCATGTGCATTTTACTTCAAAAACCGACTTCTACTTCTTCATCTTCTTCAAACTTGTTTTCTTTTTGTTAAAATGGTTTTTATAACATCATGGATGTGTTCTAACACCATGCATGTATGATAAACAAGGTTGCATGTTCATGATCTTAGTGCAAAAATTGATTTTTAAGGACTAAAACATTAAACTCAAGTTAAGAGTTTTTGAGAAACAAAATTTTGTTCATAAATGCATGTATACATTTTGATAAGTTTTAATCTTTTGATCTCTGGAAACATGACTAAAATATGAGTTTATCATGATATATTTAAAATATTTCAAAAGATTTACTCAAGGAAATGATGAAAACTCACTTTTCTAACCAATCATCATGCATGCAATCTGCCAGATTTCTTTACCTGACTTTAAACTGCCATATCTCACTCATTTCTTAACCAAAATTCGTGATTCTTTTTCTGAAATATAATATTTTGAGTTAGCTTTCAAACCCATCTGACCTCACTGGAAAATTCCAATATTTCGAGTTTTACCAATTTTAACAAAACTGTTGCTCAAACAGCACTTTCCTTATGAACATTTGTTTTGTGTTGCATGTTCAAAGGACTTATTCATCACTAAAAATCATTCAAAAATTATTTTGAACTCTTAATATCATGTATTAATAGGTACAAAAAGATCTTGATTCAAAAGTCTTTGTAACATGTTGCAAAAATTCTCAAAGTAACATCAATAATCTTTACATAAATCACAAGAACCAAGTTTTCTCTATAATTTATTGAGCCTTTAGGCATGGTTTTCAACATCAAAAATATAAAAACATTTTTTCATTATTATTAAATTGTATGAAGATGCATTCTGGAAATTTTCAGCGCAATATATATTTTCTTTATTTTTATATGAAAATAATAAGAAAATAGAGTGTTAAATAATATAAAATACTTACACTAGTAAATAAATTCTGTAACAATTCTTGGATGATCCTTTAAGTTAATAAACATCTCCATGAAGTTTCAATGACTTTTGTTACTGTTTAATATGGTTTTGAGTTTTCTTTTTGTTTAGCTCTAATAAATCATAAAACCACATTAGGAAAATTAAAAAGAGTATCTAATAATTTTCGCAGCTTCTACACTATGTGGAAGACTCAGGAAAATATTTTGGGAATTTTTCAAAATGTATATCTATTTTTCATGATTTATTTGTGTTTATAATGGACTAAAAACAGGAAAAATAGTTTTCCTCATCCAAAATTCATGAAAATTTACCAGAACACGTTATAATATATTAGAATGCTACATAAAAATTTTGATAATTTTTCTCTTCTGTATGCTATTTTTCATCTATTTTCCCAAGATTAAATACACTTAAATCCATTTTTATTAGAATAAATGCACAAAAATCATAAAAATTGGGTTAAACAGTTTAGAAATTCATTTTTATATTTTTCTCAGCTTAAGTATGTCTAATGGCAGTATTATAAAAAGTTTGGGAATTTTTATCATGTGGATCCTATTTTTCACGAATTTATATTGTTATGAAGGCTTAAAAATTGGGAAAAATAGTTAATCACATCAAAAATTCAAGGGAAAATTTCTAGAAGACCTCTACTGTGTTTAGAATGAAAATGCAAAGTTTGAGAATTTTTGGAAATTGTTTGATAATATTTTGGCTTTTTAAGAGCTTAAAACACATTTAAATGTGTTGAAATACCCTCAATTAATATTACAAAAATCTGGAAATTAATATCCAAAATTGTCTTAATCACATGAGCTATAAAATTTCACCATTTCAGAAAAATGTTTGTAACTTATCAATATTAAATTTTGACACAATATTGGCATAATTCTATTGTAGTAGTAAGTATACTAGTGTTAGATTTCGATTAGAGACTCACTAGCGAATACCATTATTGTAGGAATCGGTAGTGGTACACGTGGAACGTAGTTCAAGGCATCATTTTCATCATCTCAATGCATTGTGAGTATTCACGACTCCCCTATTTTCGGTTTCTTTTAAATGTTTTGGGGGTGGGAAAGCATGTCTTAAACTATCTATGTTCATTGTATTTATTTGACTCGTATAAACTTGGTTGCTATATTTTGCATATTGTGAGTATTCATAGCCTATATTTTACGTTTTTAATGTTTTGGGGTGGAAAGCATGCTACAATTTCTATGAACATTATTTTATGAACTTGTGCTATGAACTATATGATATGAACTTTGTTGTATGAACCTTGTATTATGAACTTGTACTATGAATTTGGTGTTATGAACCTGTACGATTAAGTCCCCGGAGAACCGATACAACCTATTAACTCATATTCGAGCCGATGGTCTTATGGATAAAGCTATTTGGGGTCGACAGCCCCCACTCGCCCGGAACCACGAGTGCATATTTCCATGAACTGACATCATGGGAACCATAGACATGATGGAATGGGGGCAGGAACGGTCATTAGGCTTGGGTTGTGAACTCATGAATGGAAACTTGATGCATATACGAATCTTATATCGTATTTTAGTAACGAAACTTGTATACTCATTTTATCAACGAAACTTATATATTCATTTTAGCAATGAAACTTGTTTACTCGTTTTAGTAACGAACTTTATTTCCCATGAGAATATGAACATTGCATCTCATTTGAGCAACATACTTTATCTCTCATGATGACAACGAACTTTGTTTATGCAAACTTATTTACTTATTTTGGCAATATATTTTTATTCGTGGAAACTTTTATCAAAATTTTTATTTCGATTTATGAAACCAATATTATTTTTAAATATGTGAGTACTCACCAACTATTTTTGTAGTTGACGCTCGTTTTACATGCTTTTTCAGGAATCATCTAGTAAGAGGCACGTAGAGACACAACACTTGTAGGAGCATTTGCATGTGTTGACTTTTAAATACATTGTAATCTCTTTTAAAAAGTTGTTCAAACTCATTGTAAATTTGTAATGATTTTTAATACTATGGTTGGTGTTGTCTTTTAACTTTTGCTATGAGACCCTTTGTACTGCCACGCCCCGTATTTCCGCTTTAGCGGGGTGTGACAAGGAAGAGCTTATAGATCCTGATTATGCGCTTCATTTCTTGTTTGCTTGAGATAAAATGCTATGAACTTGTTCATTAATGGCTTAAATCTATTATATATTAGTTTTGGTTTCCTTTTTGGCACAAAGAATGAGATCTAGTGGTTTGGTACCACTCCAAGAGCTATGAGTTTCCATTATTGGTGTTTTTGAGGTTCTAGATTCATAAAGTTGTCTCTTTTAGGGTTTGGAATCCCCCGTGTGTGAGATTGCATCCAAGTGAGTGACTTTATGGTCCTAGATGTTCATTAAGAAGTAGATATGTGGTTTGGACTTCTGGACTTAAGCATTAAGAGCTTAATAGAGATTTTGGCTTAATGAATGAGTACGCTGGACGTACAAGTCTGTACACGCAGCGTACAAGCCAAATAGTGAGTACGCTTAGCGTATAGTTGAGTACGCCCCATGTACTCAGTCAGGAGGGATTTTGCATGTTGGGCTTCAGTTTATGCCATCTTTTGGGCTTAGTTGTCTTGGGCCCTGTTGGGCCATCAGGTTTTGGGCTGATAATAATTTGTGAAGGCCTACATTGGGTTGGGCCCAATTTGGAAAATTGGGCCATAGATTGGGCCTTTTTAGTATTTGGGCCTTTTGGATTATTAGGTTTGGGTTTAAGTCTTGGTCCAAACTAGGTAAGGGATATATTGGTTATTTACCCTAGTAATGGGTTTATGATTATGGATTGGAACCTAAATATTAATAGGGTGTTGTTTTGATATTGATAGTTCAGGGATCTATCAGCCAACAACCAAGGATTTTTTGAATGATTCGGCAGTGCGAGGTGTGTTTCCTCACTGGGTTTAGCGAGTCGAAGGCACCAATGTCGGCCCATATTTTATACGTTAGGATGCTAGATGTCTGCATGACTCTTGCACGTGTTGTATGAGGGTATGCTTACCGAGCAAGGCCCGATGCCAGGCGGGGCCTAATGAGTATATTGTATACTAGTTATTAGTATCTATTTTTATGCATACCAGGCGAGGCCCGATGTCGGGCCAGGCTTGATGTCTTTATGGTATGATATAGTCTTTGTGATTACTACATGCACTAGTAAGGCTATATGTTTTTATGATGATATAGTTATATGATTATGTTTGAATCGGGCGGGGCCCAAGGTCAAGCGGGGCTTGGTGATTGACAGATCTGTAATCTGAGCGGGGCTCGATGTCGGGCGGGGCCTGAAGCCGAGCGTGGCTCGATGTCGGGCGGGGCCCTAGGCTGAGTTGGACTCGATACCGGGCGACGCCCGACGGAGGGCGGGGGCCCAAAATGTATTTTATGTATGTGCGGTATGTGGTACCTTGGGGAACTCACTAAGCTTTATGCTTACGGTTTACAGTTTGTGTTTCAAGTACTTCTGATTCAAAAGGGAAGGGCTCCAGTTGATCGCAAGGCACGCACACCTTATGTTCCGCATATTATTTGATTTGTCCTGGGAAGATGTTTTGTACACTCTGATTTATGATTTATTGGCTTTTAAACAAGTGTATTTGGTTTATAATTTATAATTATAAATGATATTTTTAGTCATGATTTTTGGGTTGTTACAAGTTGGTATCAGAGCCTTGGTTTGAGGGATTCGGACATACGCTCGGGTATGTTTGAACTCAAACTGAGGATTTGGTAAGTTTTCAAAAATGAAAGGAAATGGTTTAAAAAGGGAAAAATAAGTTTTCTAATACAAGAAAGGGTGTGGTGCATGCAATCGACCGAGCTCAATTAAGTTTCTCCCAAAATACTCATACAAGTTAATAGATATGATTTGATTTATGAGTCTATGAATCGAATGCTAGTTAGGGCTAATTATCTACTTAGTTTTTGCATGGTAGAATTATAGGAGAGATGCCTTGTATTCCTATTGTATGAGCTTGTTGACTTGCATGCTAGTTCTGATTAGCCGGTGGTAGGTTGGCCTGATATGTGATGCCTTGTAGCCTAGGAAGCATGGGATGTTAGATGGGTATAATTTGTATGCGTAAGGCAATCAGTAGAGGGAGTGGGAGCTGATGGGTTATGAGAATATCTACAATCTTATGTGATCATGCAACCCTAATTGCTTTGGATCTAAGTTTTTCACTAATTGAACATGCAAATTGAATACCAAAGCAATAACCCTAGATCTAGCATACAATTTCAAATTCATACAAAAAATTAGGGTTCGAAGATTACCTCACTTGTTATATAGTAATAACAAGTCAATCTTGATGATCCTTGACTCTTGAAAGCTTAGTGCCTCAAATGTTGCACCTCGAATGGAGTCACAAACACCTAATGCAACAAGATGAGAGGAGAGACACTAGAAAAATCAGCTAGGGTTCTTCAAGGAAGCATAGGGCCAAAATTCTAATGCTTGGGGGGGGGGGGTTATATAGTTGTGGGCTGCTAGGGTTTTCAGGTGGAAACCCTAATTTCCTTCTTAAGGCTTAAGCAGCCCATGGACTCCTCATTATGAGGCCTCGGATGAAAATCTTATAGGGCCTCCTATAATTTTCGTCCACTCCATCATAAGGAGTCCAGTAGCCCAGTTTCACAACTATTAATGATTTGCAAAACTGTCCCTCCATTATTAATCAGTTCCTTTAATCCCAAAATTAATATCAAATTAATTTCTGATTAATTACTAATTAATAATATGATTTCCAAATAATATATTAATCTTATAATAGATTAATAAAATCATTTTGAGTACCAGTTTATTATTTCAAATAATAAACTCTACTCTCTCTCCACTAGTCATCCTGTTAAGTTGCATGAGTGAAGACAACCCAAAAGGACCATGCTACAATCAAATCAAATACATACCAATTATAGTTATGGGCTTAGACTCCAATTCCAGCAGTCTCCCACTTGGATATGTCTAATAAGTATTATTGCAAGTATGACTTCAAAATTTGACCAGCAATCCTAGCTTTCAAAAGCCGTTGTCGAACTCTGATCTAGTCAGTGACACGTCCTTTAGATAAGTGATCAAATATTAGTCCATTCTACAAGATATCGTATGGACATGAGTAATGGATTATAATAAATCTATGTCCAAGAGTTGTTTCCCAATTTCCGATTTATGACGACCGACTAATTAAACAAATCAAATCAGTCCAGGCTTGGCCAAACGCTTAGGGTGTCATTACTAAATCATCGAGGGGCCCAGAGATATTGCTTTTATCCCATTTAGGGTAAAAAGAACGGACAAACGTTGACTATATGATGGTACTATTCACTCATCAAATCATACACAACAATACGTTTTGTAACATCAATTTGCTGATGCGTTTATGTGTTATCAATGTATAACCGACCCGTAGACAACAAGTCATATATCTCCATTTGAAGAATATAAGATATTATCGTCTTAGAATTACTCGTGATAAAATCCATGAGGTAATTCTCTGAGCGTGGGTTTATCCAATACTCAAATTCCTATTTCAGGAGTACTCATGAACACTGCAACAAACATTTTCTATGTCTAAGCTTTTAGACAATCTACAGTCAGATTCATGACAGTCTTAGTTCCCTACTTACTTCCAAAGTATGATCGACTGTGGATGTTTGAATAACCCAATTATTCGGGAAGTAAAAAATGCAAAGTGAACACAAGAATAACCTAATTAACTATGGTCTAAAAACTTTTGAATATAAATAACACGCCTTTATTTTATCACCATATTAATTAGACTTTATTCATTGAATACTGTTTCGACTAATCAACTAAATACTTGAATTAAAACATCAGTCATGCTATGCTCTAAGCACGCACACTATGTTTATCTATGGTCCTTCCTTTGTGAAATAGATCAATTTCACACATTTCCAATGATGCTCTTTTCACAATTCCAAATCCTTATTACAAGTGTAAGAATATCAAATTCTTGCCACTACAAGAATCCGTTAGAGTCTAAACTTACATGCAATGATCCTTTTGTAAGGGTCGAATTATTGTAATAAGTCGAATTGTATTATGTACTCTTCGAATGTCTTGTAATGTATTTTACTAAGGCGCTTTTATTTGAAGCGTTAGCGTCTATGCCTTAGTATATTTTTTGTACACTTTCAGTTCCCTATAAATAGGGATATTTACTAGAGTTAGATAAGAGTTTTTACAGACCTGTCTTTATTCTCTGTAAACATTCGAAAGCGTAATAGAGCTGAAACAAGATCATATTTACATCTGGTGTTCAATCTCGCATTCTTAATTGATTTCATACTCTGATTTGTTTTATACTTGATTCATTGATTCATCAATTGGTATCAGAGCAGGAATCACATCTGTGATCTGATTTTCATCCATTCAAAAAGTTTTTGAATCAAATTTTTGGTTTGAAAGTTTCCGCACTTTTTGATCGTGAAAAATTTGTCTAGATCTTAGTCTGTGATTTGATTCTGCATTTGAATTGTTGAATCGAGTATTCTTCTAGCAATTTCGGTTTGATTCAACTAGTTTGTTTTCAAATTTCCAAATCTTCTTAAGAATGTTCAAAATAAACTTCCGTACAACAATGGCGAGTTTCAATCTCAATTCGATGACCTCGTTTTCTCATTTGTTAGGATCATCAACCAAAATTCCAATGCTAATCCCTAAATACTATGATCAGTGGGCTGATCGTATGCAGGATTATCTGAATGGTCTTGATGAAGAATTATGGTCATGTATCACTGGAAATGTTAATGTTCCAGTGACTGTTCAAGCAATTGGTTCATCTACTACAAGTTCTGTTGTTGATAATCAAACTGATCGTCTGAAGAAACTGGAGAAGAGGTGTATAAGAGAATTGCGAGGAGCTTTACCTCCAGTTGTGTACAATTATGTAAGGAGTTGTACAACTGCAAAGGAGATCTAGAACAATCTGAAAGATAAGTTTCAAGGAAGTGAGAAGACTAAAATCAATTCAGTCAAACAATGTTTGGTTGAGCTGAAAGATTTCAGACAAAAAGAAGGTGAAACAATTGAAGTAATCGCTATGGAATTACCAGGACTTCAATGGAATTCAATCTCATTTTTGTGATGGGTCTTCGAAAAGCTTGGAGAAGCGTAAGTATGATGGTGAAGAATCAGCAAAGTTTTGATACATCAACTCTCAATGATTTGTACAATCAGTTGAAGACACACGAAACTGAGGTAAATGAAATTGCTGAGGAGACGAAGCTGAATTTGGGAGGTCCATTGGCACTTGTGTCAAAGATATCTGAGAAAGAAGCTGAAAATGGTGATTCTGAGGAAGAAGAAGGATTCATCATGAATTCGGATGATGAGGCGATAGCTTTTTACTCGAATAATCGTGTTAAGAAGTTTTTCAAAAAGCCGTTCAATCCGAAGACTAAGCTTGCTGAGGTAAAAGGAAATGCTGTGAGTAAAACTGCTGTTGAGGAGAAAAAGAAAATCGATAAGAAAGATTCGAAAATGTCTGAAGGAAAAATCGAGAAAAAGATGAAAGGTGATGCTGGTGTAGATTGTCATTATTGCAACAGAGCTAATCATCTTGCGAATGATTGTATGCTTCGAAAGAAGGATGAGAGGAAAAATAAAGTTAAAGATGAGGCGTATTATGCAGAGAAGCTTGAGGAGGTTCGTGCAAAAGCCAAAAACTTGTCATTGGTTGCAAAAGGTGAACATGAGGATGAAGATGGAACGTATCAAATCTGGTCATCCGGATCAGATGATGAAGAAATGAGGAATCCAACACATGGAGCAATGTATGCGAAAATGGAGGAGGACTCAGATGACGAGGAATTCGAAGTGAAAGGACGATGCTTCGTATCCAAGACAGCAGACAAATCACCAATGACAACAAAGGTACGTAAAATTCTCGAATCTTTCAATATTCCTACACATGCTTATGATTCTGAACTAATATCTTTTGATGAGACGGTTACTTATTTTGATTCAATTGTTGTGTCTGCTAGCAATGAGGCCAACAAGTTGTCAATGGAGTTGTTAGAGACTAAAAAGCGATTAGAAATGAAAATAAGTAAAATTGATTGTTTGGAATTACAAATAACAAATATTATGTGTGATAGGGATACTTTATCAAGTGATGTCAAACTTTTGCTAGCACAAAGAAACATTTATTGTAATGCTGCTAAAAGACTTTATGGAAAATTAACTGATTTACATCATTCATGTGAAATAAGTAAAGAGCAACATAGAAAGTTACTACCTTTTCTAGCATACGAAAGAGCTAAGGTAGATAATATTTCATATGATTGTGAGCAAATTATAGCTGATTTTGACAAAATTCCTGATGATAGATATAAATATGGAATTGTCAAAATTGATGAATGTCTTGATGCGAATGAATTAGTTAACATAGTTAATGATACTTTGACTAAATCTGAACAAATTCAAATTTTGAAAAAGACTGAGAATCCAACATCTGATTCTCAATCTAATTTTGCTGATATTGAAGATAATTCTGACAATGTTAGTGAAATTAGTGAACTTGGGTTAAAAGTTCTTCATTTCATTCGAAATTGAAATCTAATTTCCAAGGACCCAAAAAGCCTTGGGTACCTAAATTTTTCCATTGATTGTAGGTACTATGTGACGAGCAATATGATAATAAATTGTACATCGGTAGTGGTTGCTCTCGTCACATGACTGGGAAGAAGGAGAATTTACGTGATTTTAGAAGTCTAAAAAATGTTGGAGTTGTGAAGTTTGGGAACAATAAAAAATGTCAAGTCAAAGGATATGGGAAGATCACGAACGGACAATTCATAGTGAATCGTGTGGCGTATGTTGAAGGTCTTCAACATAACTTGATAAGTTTTTACCAACTTGTTGTGGGCACTGGCAATCAAGTTCTTTTTAACGAAGAAGGAAGTGTTATTTCGAATGTCAACACAAAAGAAGTGTTACTGAAATCCAAAAGGAAAGGTGACATGTTCACTTTGGACATCAATCCGATAGCAGGGAAACCTGCTATATGTCTTCTTTCGAAAGCAACATCAGACTTAAGTTGGCTTTGGCATCGAAGACTCTCTCATCTCAATTTTCGAAACATCAATAAACTAGTGGTACAAGATTTGGTCAGAGGTTTACCTGTACTTAAATTTGACAATAATTCTTTATGTGCAGCTTGTGAAGTTGGAAAGCAACATAAACAAGGTCATCCAATTACGATAGATTCGAAAATTGTTGCACCTTTGGAGCTCTTACATATTGATTTGTGTGGTCCATCGACAGTTTCAACACTCAACAAGAAACGGTACATTTTAGTAATTGTTGATGATTTTTCAAGATTCACGTGGATTTATTTTCTCAGGATTAAATCTGAAGTAGCACAAATCATGATTGACTTTATCAAAAAGATGGAATCAACATTGAAGAAGACTGTTCGGAAAATTAAGAGTGATCCCGGAACTGAATTTAAGAACAATGTTCTTGATTCATTTTTGGTGGACAAAGGAATTTCGCATAACTTTTCATCTCCATACACACCACAACAAAATGGTGTTGTTGAACGAAGAAATCGGTCTCTATGCGAAGCGCCAAGGACTATGTTGGCATATGCGAATCTTCCACAATACCTTTGGGCTGAAGCAGTATCCACCGCATGTTTCACTCAAAACAGATCTTTCATTCATCGTCAATTTAACATTACTCCATATGAAATTCTAAACAACCGAAAACCTAACGTCAAATCTTTTTCATGTTTTCGGATGCAGGTGCTTCATTATGAATCTCAAGGATAATCTTACGAAATTTCAAGCTAAAGCAGATGAAGGGATTTTCTTGGGATATTCTCATAATTCAGTCGCATATCGTGTGTTGAACAAAAGAACACGAAAAGTTGAAGAAACTTTTAATCTTACATTTGATGATTATTACATTAAACAAACTACATTGCAGTTTGAAAATCATCCTATTCTGAAAAACATACAAGATGAATCTGAATCCTCACAAACCTTAGATATTGATTATGATTTAATTTTTGGAATTTCAGATCATGCAGTTGATGCTAAAATAAATGCAAATGATAATCATCTCTCTGAACTAACAAAGCTTACTGATAATTCAACATCAACTTCTCTAGAGAAAGGCGAAAGTATGCAAAACAATCCAGTGGAGGGGGAGCAATTGGATTCGAATACTCTAGTTGAGGAAGAACATTCTTTCGAGGGGGAGAATGGAAGAGTGAATGCTAATGTTGAGGGGGAGCATGATGTTGAGAGGGAGCATAATGTTGAGGGGGAGCATCTAGAAAACATTTAGAATAATAATGATTTTGATGATGTTTGTTCGATTGCAGGTTTAGAGAATGATGATATATACGAAGATGCACCTCTGGAATTTGATCCAGCATATCCGCCAATGGAAAAATGGACAAGAGATCATCCGAAGAATCAAGTGATTGGGAATCCACAAGAGGGTGTTTTAACAAGAGCTCAAGTTCGTGCAAAGAATGAGGTATTGAATACTCATCAAGAATTTTGCATGTTCAATGTTTTCATCTCTAAAATTGAACCAAAAATAGTTAAGGTTGCAATGGAACACTCAGATTGGGTTGTTGCAATGCAATCTGAATTGTCTGAATTTGAACGAAACAAGGTTTGAAGATTAATTCCTAAACCTGAAAATGTTTCGATTGTCGGGTTAAAATGGATTTTTAAAAATAAAACCGACAAAGATAGAAATATTGTTCGAAACAAAGCCAGACTTGTTGTTAAAGGATATTCACAACAAGAAGGAATCGACTATGAAGAAACTTTTGCCCTTGTCGCAAGACTCGAGGCGGTTCGTATATTTCTGGCTTATGCAGCTCACAAAGACTTTGATGTTTATCAAATGGACGTAAAGTGTGCATTTTTAAATGGAGAACTTGAAGAAACAGTTTACGTGGAACAACCCCCAGGTTTTATTAATGAGGAATTTCCAAATCATGTTTATATTTTAGATAAGGCAGTTTATGGTTTGAAACAAGCACCACGAGCATGGTATGCAACTCTTACTTCATTATTTCAGATAAGGCAGTTTATGGTTTGAAACAAGCACCACGAGCATGGTATCCCACATTATTTCGAAAGAAAGTTGGGAATCATCTAATGCTTGTTCAAATTTATGTTGATGATATTATTTTTGGCTCAACTGACCCTGCTTTATCTAGAGAATTCGAAGATTTGATGAAAAGTAAGTTCGAAATGAGCATGATGGGAAAAATCAATAATTTTATTGGTTTGAATATTCGTCAAAGCAGAGAAGGAATTTTTATTAATCAAGAAAAATATACGAAGAATCTGCTAGAAAAGTTTGGATTGACGAATAGCACAAAGTTACGAGTTCCAATGGCAACTGGCATAAAGTTGAGACCTTCGTTAGATAAACCTGCAGTTGACATAACTCTTTATAGGAGTATGATTGGTTCAGTACTATATCTTACAGCAAGTAGACCCGATATCATGTTTTCTGTGTGTAATTGTGCAATGTATCAGTCTAATCCACGAGAACCACATCTCACTGCTGTGAAGAATATATTTTGTTATCTTAAAGGAACAATTTCGTTAGGATTGTGGTATCCTTCGAAAAATGGGTTCTTTGTACAAGCATATTCGGATGCAGACTTGGGTGGGTGTAATCTTGATCGAAAAAGCACAAGTGGTGGATGTCAATTTCTAGATGGCAAATTGGTGAGCTGGCAATCGAAAAAGCAAACATGTGTATCCATTTCAACAGCTGAAGCAGAATATGTGGCTCCTGCTGCTTGCACTTCACAAATTATATGGATTCAAAGTCAATTGTGTGATTATGCAATCAATATGAAAAAGATTCCATTATATTGTGATTCTCAAAGTGCAATAAGAATTTGTCATAATCCTGTGCAGCATTCGAAGACTAAACATATAGCACTTCGTTATCATTTCATCAAGGATCATGTGGAGGATGGGAATATTGAAGTACATTTCGTGAAAACAACGGATCAGTTAGCTGATATTTTCACGAAACCTTTAGATGAAAAATCCCTTGTGAAAATTATAGAAGGACTTGGAATGATCGATGGAAATTCTGTTCCATGTGAAAAAGGCGAATGATGAATGACCAGGAATGATTCAGAGGCGCTGAATGAAAGACAAAGCAATATCCGTCAGAATTCAGAGGTTACTGTTCATAGTCAACGCTTCGACCCCTTCGAATTCGTAAATTTGTCACTTATTTTAAGGGTTGATTCAGAGGTTATTGTTCATAGTCAACGCTTCGACCCCTTCGAATTCGTACATTTGTCACTTATAAGGGGATGATAAAATTTCGTATTTTTGCAACAAGTACAGTTTATTTTTAATTTTCGAAAAATCAAAAATCCAAAAAGATTTTCTTTTGTTTTGTCATTTAATTTTTGAAAACTTAAAAATCCAAAAAGATTTTTGTTTGTTCTGTCTCTACTTTCGAAAAATTCAAAACAACAAAAATATTTTGAATCTTATTTCTTTTTAGTATTTTGTTGCAGAACATCATGAAGATATAAAGTGGATTATGCTTGCAGTTCTAGGGTCAGGTATATTTTTTTTCGTATGAATCAATACATTTTTCATCACTTGAACTAGCTAAGTTGTCCCTAGAAGCATGCTGCTGCATGCTGTCCAAAAGCCTCCAATGACTCAATGTGTGTGTACGAAAGCCTTAGTGAAATTATTCATACGAAAATTTCTTCCCAATCAGGCTTATATTCACATTAGTCTCTGAGCTACCTGACTCTTCTCAAAATGAGTTAAGAGTTTACTGTTTGGTCCAAAAATAACAGAGGTACTTTTCGTGTCTTACATCAATCTTTTTCACCTATAAAGTTCTTACACGATCACACACAAAGACATATGTCCGAGAGGTCTCTGATCAAACCCATCGAGACTTAGACATATCAAAAATCTGTGTTTATGATCTGACATCATGAGACCGTGATGAAAGTGAAACCCAATTTTCAATATACTTTTAAGGAATTGACGGGGAACAATGTTCCAGATTTTCACGAAACATTTGTTTCAGTACCAAAGATCGAAACTCCAAATCATATTCATTTCAAATGAATGGTCTTGATCAAACATTCGAAAACCATGATGTTTGTTACCCAACAAGATCGAGCACAAATTTTTTTTTCTTGAATACGATTTCCGTGTGAGTTTCATTCGAAAGTCCATGTCACTTAAAATTTTCAAAACTCACTTGTCACTGACTACACTGGTTAAACAAGTAATTTCTGTTACAATTTCTCACCTTATGTTTAGGATGATATGTAACGAAATTTTTTTCTACCCACGAATCATTATAAAAAAAGCCTTTCGATACTTATCAACAAGTACTCGATTGTAATTCACGGGAACCTACACAAGCTGTTGATCATTTTTCTTAATGATTAACAAAGCAATCTTTGCCCGGGATTTCATCTGCCTTTGTGTCAAATTGAAATTTTGACATCACAATATCCCAAAATTTTCTTATCTTTGTTTCTTGTCTACATTCTTTGGAACACTGCACTCACGATATCCTTGAGGTTCTGAGTAATACCAACTCAGGCTGATGATTTCAAACATATGGCATATGACTTCGCTTTTCATCCCAAAAGTGAAAGAGCCTTGCTTACATACGAAGGGTTCTGATGGTTACAATCATCTTGGGTATAACAATAAAGGCTGTCTATAAATGACGTATGGTATTCTGTCCGATTTTCAAGGAGATGTGACAGTTACTTTTTGACGCATGGCTACTTTTACACAGTAATGGTCCGATTTTCAAGATGCCACGTCGGATATCATTAAATACTTGTCCCGTTTCAAATTCAAACTTCAGGGTTACATATAAAATGGGATTCAAGGGTTTATTATCAGTTTACGCAATCAAAAAGAAAAATTCCAAAATTCTTTGATCATCAAAATCTTCAAACCCTAACAATGGCGACTTCTGTTCATGTTGATTCTCATACCACTGAAGATGTCTCTTCATTACCAATAATGAAGATTCAAGCAACAAACTATCACTTGGAGGGTGATGTTTCTCAATACCCGGAAGAATTGAAGATGCTAATCGTTGCCTTGAAGAACTCTGTTTTGTCTAAGGCGATGTTCAGTTCATTCTCTGTTCCAATGTCCTGGCTTTCTCAAGCAGGATCAACTGCTACTTACAACAAAGCTTCTGATACGATTACTTTTCATCTGGTGAACGACAAAAAGGTCAGGCTATCCAAGAAACTATTTTGTCAAATTCTTGAAATTCCGAATTCACCTCCATATGTTGCGTTCACATTTCCTTAAATTGTCAATATGTTTAATGAGATAGGATATCAGCTTCCACTATAAAAAATCAGTGATTTTAAGAAATCTGGTCTTCCACGACTATGGAATTTCTTATTTGGAATTTTTCTAAGATGTTTAACTGGGAGAACAGTTGGTCTTGATAAAGGAAGAATGGAGGTTTATGCAATGGTTGCTGGAATCTATTATGATCTTCAAGTGGATTATTCTACACAATTATGGAAGGAATTCCAAAAGGGTGTAGAACACACGAATGCTATTCATGGTATTTCGTGTGGAAGATACTGGAGCTTGATTTTGCAATACTTTTACAACAAGGAAGGGATTTTGGTACCCAATGATGAAGAAAAAGCCGTTTTTCAATCGTACCACTATCCGAAGGATGTCACAGATAGTGCCGAAGTTTTTCCATCAGTTGCTCGTATTCCCGATGCAATGCTTAAAAGAGTTGATCCTTCGAATTCTGTCTTAGTGGCATATTTGAAGACCATTGATTCTACAATCGAAACTGGCATACTATTGGTAAGAGATGATAAGAAATCTAAGAAGGCGAAGAAGACTGAAACAGAGTTAAAATCTTCGAAATCTCCAAAGAAGAAGCCTGAAACAGTTGAAGTGTCTGTTGCTGAGACTCAAGTGATTGAGCCTATTATTGAAGAAACACAAGAGCATGTAGTCATTCCTTCGAAGACTGGTATGTTTCGAAGAATCAAAATGAAGTCAACCCATAAAAGCAACTCTCCTACAAATAAAGTGGTTCGAAAACCTCAAATCACTCATCATGGTGTTTTAATTGGAGAAGTACCAGCACCTGTTTCTCCGATGTCTAAGAAACGAAGGGCTGAGGATATGGCAAAACATTTGTCAAAGAAGAAGAAGAAGAAGATCCGAAAACTCATGATTTCTACTGAGTCAACAGAAGATGATGGTGAAAGAATTCCAGAAACACCAGAGTTAACTCCTCATGCAGGAAGTTCAACTCCTGAGCAGACAGTCGTCATACCACCCGAAGATTCGGTTGCCAAATCAGTTTCTGAGGCGGTACGAACTTCAGGCATCCCTGCAAACGTATCTGATACGGATGCAAATGTCAATATGGGTGATGGAGATGCGGAGAATGAAGATCCAGGTCAATCTACTTCTGCTTCCTTCGAAAGTATTGTTTCTTTACCACCATCCATTATTCCCACTACTTCAACCACTGATTCTCCTACATTCGAAAACATTATCAATCAACCATTCACTTCTATTTTTTCTTCTCAATCCACTGATACACCCAAACCGAATTCGAATGTTCAAGAAAACATTTTTATGGAGACAGAGACTGATACTGAGGGGTTTGGAGGTACGTTTGAAGAATTAGAATTTCATGAACAAGAAGAGGCATTTCCAGATCATATGTTGCTAACCATGAAACAATTTAAAATTCTGAATCAGAAGTTGAATTCTATAATTCAATCTCAAGCTGATCTGGGGGGTGGTTCGTCTGTTTGAAGTTTGGAGGTTGATTCATTGTTGAAAATGTTCGAAGCCAGAATTGTTAGTAAAGTATCGGGGATGATTAAAGACTCTGAATCTCGAATTTTGGAGAAGGTTGATCATAATGATCAAAATAATGAACTTTGTATCAATTCTAAAAATTCAAAGTTTACCAGTGATGTGAAAGAATTGAAGAATGTCACAAAAGAACGGCATGTTCTTTTTGTTCAAGAAGTGAAGAAAGTAAGGGAGGATGTCAATTTGCAAATTCGTGAACTCCGCGAAGACATGCAAAAAGAAATTGGAACTTTTCAACAAGATTATGCTTCTCTGAATCAAAAGGTTGATATCATTTGTGATGCAGTCACACGATTTGCTAAATTGTATGAAAATTTGAGTCCACAACTAACTCAACTTTCAACATCCGAAAGTGACAACTTTTTGGAAGTGATCACTTTGTTAAAAGAGTTAAAAGATCTATCAGTCAAGCCAGTTTCTTCTTCCCTAATTACTCCTGAATTTTTATCACAAAAATTCATACAATTCGAAACACTTCTCAACAAGCAACTCGCTCCTATATTTCGCATTACAAGCCTTCTTCCAACAACATATGCCCCACCTGTTTTCACAGGGGTACAAGGGGGAGAAAGAAAAACTGGTGAATCGAAGGCAAGTGATGAAGATGCGAAAGTTGTAGGAAAGGTATTTTCTTCAAAGATCCCAACAACAAAGCCAGTTATAGTTTCTGTTGGGATGGTTACTTCAACAGTTGTTACAACGTTACCTATTACAAGACCTATTTCGAAAGGAATTGTAATTGGTAAATCTACAGAGACTGGTGAGAGTGGTTCGAAACCAAAAGAAGTAATTGATACTTCAGCCTTGAAAGATAAAGGGAAATCGATTGTTGTGGAAAAGTCGAAAGAAGAAAAGAAGGCTGAAGCAGAAGCTGAAATTGAAAAACTAAGGTTGATTCAAAGCATTATGGCTCAACGTGCTGGTGATCCGAAGGGAATGGACAAAGGTGATCCATCCAAACACTACAATTATGAAACAATTAAGGCCAAGGTAGCGTATAATCACATGTATTCTTTTGAGAAGAAACCAAAACAAAGTTATTTGGTCACGAATACTGATGCAAGCCAGCTAGATTTTCCAATAAACAAAATGATGTTCATCATCCCTCAGTTCAAACCAGAAGGAAATTTTAAAGAAAAGGATGAAGGTACACACATGAAAATTCGTTTTCATGTTGTTCTTGCAAAAGCCCTTGAGGAAGTGTGGTCATTGATTAAAATCAAGAAAGTGATCAGTATGAAAAAGGATGTGGTATTCGAAAACACAGTCCAAAATTTCAAGTATGTGGTTGCCAGGGCAAATGGAAATATTTGTGAGTTTACTGTTGGAGATTTTCCATTAATGAACTTGTATGATCTTATACAAGTTGCATTAATTTTAAAAGACAAATCATTTTCATACCTTCAAAACACAGAACCTGATGAATTCAAGCTTGGGGTTGCTCACATCAATATTTTCATCGAAAATTACTATGAGTGCTTGGCTCTTACAGATGTGGAGTTAGCTACGGCTAAAGGTATGGAAATTAAAGCTCCGATGGCTCCTACGAAGACTCAGGCAGAATTGAAGAAGTATGCTGATGGTGAAATTTGCCTGAAGCCTTTTGGAATGGTCTTCGCAGGAAAAGACAAGGCTGGTAAAGCAAAACGTTTCTTGTTCCAGGCATGCGAAGTGGAAAGGTATTCAACGTATCAATATATGAATTTAATTGTTCGTATGAATCACTGTAAGAAGAACAATGAAGGAGATAAGAAAGAGCTGAAGAAGATAATCTCCTGGTACACGGAGATTCGAAGAGTAATGCTGTATTCCATCCAGCTTCTTACAAATTAAGTAGTTCGACTTTGATTATAAAGGGGGATATTGTAAGGGTCGAATTATTGTAATAAGTCGAATTGTATTCTGTACTCTTCGAATGTCTTGTAATGTATTTTACTAAGGCGCTTTTATTCGAAGCGTTAGTGTCTATGCCTTAGTATATTTTTTTTACGCTTTCAGTTCCCTATAAATAGGGATATTTACTAGAGTTAGATAAGAGTTTTTACAGACCTGTCTTTATTCTCTGTAAACATTCGAAAGCGTAATAGAGCTGAAACAAGATCATATTTACATCTGGTGTTCAATCTCGCATTCTTAATTGATTTCATACTCTGATTTGTTTTATACTTGATTCATTGATTCATCAGTCAAGGCACCAAAGTCACAGAGACTTTGCCAATGATATTACAAAGCATTACATTGGATATTGGATACAAAATAATTCCATGGAAATGAAGTCTCACATTCCAAGAGCATTCATTGAATATCCTTCTTGCATTAAAGTTTCCAACTCACACATAGATCTCAATATCCAACTCCCACTATGGAAACATTTCCATATTCCCATATGACTATCAATTCTGAACAAGAGTTACCTCCACTCAGAACATGTCAATATGGTCCTTCCAAAATTAAACTATACTTCCAAGTATCCATATGCATTCAATCTTTGGTAAACCTTAGATTTTCCTTTAACAGTTGTGTAATAACTTTAGTCATATCAGGTTCTAGTCCTTTTTTCCCTCTTAATGCCCCTGGCATTTGAAAAATCAGAACGAGTGAATATTATAGCATATGCAATTGATCATATACCCGAAGCATATTAGATTCAATTCATGATGTCTTACATAAAGACATGATACTTGATCAGTCTCTTGCTATAATATTTCCGTATATTGAATTTCCTATGTTGAATCATTTCAACATGATATTCATATATGTTGATGACTATGTTCTATTAAAATTTCAATCTAAACTTTTAGATTTGAAATGAAGTATTAGTGCCCTCTCCCTTAAGCCTTACTATAGCGAAACAACCTCCAAGCTTTGCACTTTGCAAATTTGTAACTTTTGACTCCTACAAACAATATTGCCTACTTGCAACGCTTAGTACAATAATTATGCTCCCACTAGCATAACAATTATACTCTTGCTAGCAAAACAATTATGCTCCTACTAGCTTTGATATGTACCCAGAAATCAGCTGGATTTCTAGAAATCAATACTTATTGACTTTCTTACAAAAGTTCAGATTTCTGATAAGTGGTGCTTCGATAAGTCTTTATCTAGACTTCTCAAGCTCATACACCATTCATTAGATAGCTTATGTGTGTGTCTAAACCCTTTCAGAACTTATAGAAATAGGTCCCGAATATTCAAACTATTTGCCATTTCTCACAATTCAAACTATGAAAAAGGATGTCGTCATCATACTCGAATTTGAGAACACAATTATCACAACTGCTAACTCTAATGATATTAATCAATCCTTTAAAATCTACTAGTGAAAGCGTTTCCTTACAATCATTTTCATGAAGCAGAGAGAAACCACTTGCCACTTAGAATTTATGGTGTATGTGTTCCTATCCATGGAAATTTGTCATTTCCAACCACTATCATAAGACAAGGTTTATGACAAATTCAAACTCATATGGACTGAACTTGCTTAATCATAATTTCTTTCCATCCGGTAGCACAATGGCCTACCAGTGCTTTCAAGATATTGAGTAGATCACCCATACAGATCAATGTACTTTCACTGACCAAGGTGCTTTGGCTTATACAGTCAAAAGAGAACTCATGGAACTCACATGCATATTCAACTTAACTGGAATGGGCACAGAAACAAGAATATGTCAACACGATAGGTTATCAACCTCAGGTCGTGTGCTAGTGATTACTAAAAAAGTTTATTCTCGATTGTCTCCTGAAACTTATCAACAAGACTCCCACTGACTTCTTAACTTATAAGATTCTCTGTCAAGGAACATTCCTTGACAAACAAATATTCAAGAGGTAGTGTAGGTTCTTATCAAGAAAACACTTCATATAATTGGTCTTAGTTGGTCTTTGTTTTAACCAACACATCACAACTACCAATTTCAAATGTGCTAGAGCAAGAAAACATTTCCGCTCCACATTTCATGAGGTGTTATAAACCTACTTAGAACATATTACTCAAAGTACAACTTGGAGTAACTAGAGTATTACTCTAAAACTTTTATTTGGAATGAAGTATGTCTCATCTTCTTGATTTAACCATTTCAACAATACTTGATTCCTCTTCTTAGTCGTATAAATGCACTAAGGTGTCCTTAAAGGATCAATTGTGACATGGTTCCATAATCATTAGGATGATCATAAAACACGATACTAAAGTACTCTCCTTTCCTTTCAGATTGGAGAAACTTTTATCTTTCTGCCCAATGGATTCTTCTTATTCGTTCTGCTATACTTTGAATCTTTTCAAGGTATCATAATTACACTTAATCTTGTAAGCATAACCATATTTATAGAACCAACAGTAAATCATGACGAATAGACTTTATCGTCCTTTGTGGTAGATCTAACCACATCAATGTGTACTAGATCCTTTCGTCTTTCACTTGACTCACATATACATGTGAACAAGGAATTAGTCCTAATTTCCCACGGATCAAGATTCTCATACATCATACAATTCAAATCGCATGACTGTAAGTTTCTGTCCAATAGAAACTTAGGTGATGAGATCTTATCCATTTTCAACATTTCTAATAATAGAAATATATAAACACCAATTTTCATAAATTCCATTGTAAGTAATTATAAAGTGTAAGGTCCTTGATGGAAGGATCTATACCAATGATCAATCAAGCTTAAGAAAACAAAGAAGAAATGGAGTAGAAGTGGAATAAAACTGAGCTTGCATACAATTCACACTTGGAAATGTCGGATACAACTCAGGAGACCGAAAACTCTAAGATCGATTGTGGATCAGCAACTTTCAACAACACTGACAAATGACCTGACAAGAGCTATATATACTAACTGGACCGAAAACAGGTTTCGGTCAGGCAGACCGAAAGCCTGTTTTCGGTCACACTCTAACCGAGAACAATGCCTAGACCGAAAACGACAAACACACACAAAAGACTCCAAATTACATTGTCAAATGCCCTAACTCATCTATACATTGTTGCCTAGCCCAAACCATATATATTGGCCCTTGAATCTCCCCCTTGGTTTGCGGCTAGCATGAGTTAGTCTTTATCAACCAGCATCACATCGGTCCCCTCCATCGATCCACTCCACATTCCCTTTTGGATGATTTCTGCCACCATCGAAGTGAACTCCTTTGCAGCAGGCTCGAAGATATCCTCAGCAACTCTAATTTGAAACATAGACAAGTGATGGATATCCCACTTTCCAAACTGAAGCAGGTCATTTTTGTCATAGAGACGAAGACTGTCATTTGGAAGTTTGATGATAGCGATAGCTGTTGTTTCATCATAAATCCAGTAGAGCATTTTTTTCAAGTGACCTGTCTCCGAAGTTTTGTAGCACAGGAACTTGCCTCACTTGGTTAGTGGGAGGCCACATCACAGTTCTGAAAGGATTGTCTGTCTTTGGATCGATAACTTTTGGGTATAGCTTGATGATAGAAT
Source organism: Lactuca virosa (assembly GCF_052849685.1). Taxonomy (NCBI): domain Eukaryota; kingdom Viridiplantae; phylum Streptophyta; class Magnoliopsida; order Asterales; family Asteraceae; genus Lactuca; species Lactuca virosa. Next base: position 175,589,107 of record NC_136430.1, read on the forward strand.
TGGCAGTCTTCATAGTAGGAAATCCCTTCTTTGTCTGATTTTCCAGAAATAACCTGAATTGAGTTGCTTGAGGATTGCCTGACGGATTCCCAAACGGAGCGTTAACAAGTTCAGTGAGATCAACTCTTGTCCAAGATTCGAAATCATGAACATTCTTGTAGTAATCAACATTATTGCTCTTCCGTCTCACGACCCACATGTTCAAACGGTCGTGGAATCCCCATGATCTGATTCTAGATCAGTCACCATAACAATGAACAAATTTCTTCTTTTCAAGATCAGTACAAGTGATTTTTGGTTGACCTGGAGGCGCGTTGTCATCTGAACTTCTCTTGAACATGATTTGCGGTTTCTTGGAGGATTCATTCAACTTTGCTTTCATGATGGCTATTATATGAGGAGCTTGGACAGGTTCTGTGGGAAATTTATCATAGATCATAGTTTTCTTGGATGAGGAGGAGTCACCAGGATGGGTTCCAGATGGAGGGTCAACTCGAAGGATTTCCACTGAGGACTTGAATTTGTCACCAAGTTCCTCTGTCAGTTTTTGTTTCATGTCAAAGTAGCATGCTGACAGAGCACCAAGGTGAGTCTCAAGAGTTGTAAGTTTCTCAGTTTTCAGTGCCTTGTCTGCTTCGAGATCATCGATACGAATGATGAGCTGAGCATTGGTGGCCTCAAGATCAGCAATACGAGACTCGTGCTGACTGATCATGAGGTCTTTCTCAATGAGTTTCTGGTTCAGCACACCAATCTCCTTTCTCATCTCAGACACTGAGGCATCATCATCTCCAGATATACCTTCCTCAAAGGATATTCCTTTTCCGCGTGAGGAGTGAGTTGGACTTAATTGCTGGTCCAAATGTATGGCTAGTCTCTCAGAGACAGCATCATGATAAGGCCTTGGAGGAGACGATCTCAGGCCAGCAGACGAACCACCAGCTTCATGGATAGAGCTGGGACTCTCTTGAATGGGCACAAATGAGGAAGAAGCAAATGTTGTAGTTGGAAGAGTCTCTGTGGTTTGAGTTTGATCAGGAAAAATTACTCCCACCCTTGGATCAATTCTGCGTCTCTTTATCGAGGGTTGGGAGGTCAGGACTGTCTGGGAATCACTTGTAACTGGCTCGGATGTAGGAACCACATTATTAAGGGGAGGAATCCCTGATGATGTGTCCATTTGAGTTGAAGAATCAGCCACTTGAACGGTAACCGGAGCCTCAACTTCTCGATCGTCAGCTTTCTCCCTTATCTCCGGTGTTGAATTGGCAACATCATCGATATCTTTGAGTAAGTCATCGAGGTCTTCATTTGACAATGGGTGCTCAGGTCCAGTAAAATGCATCGAAACATCATTTCTGTCGTAACCGGACAGATCAAGATTCTCATACTCATCCTCTCCTTCTCCTTCGGTCTCAGTAAATTCTTCTGTAGTTCCCTCACTGAAGTCACTCTGAACCGCCACGTTTGTGAGATCATGCTCTTTAGCAACAATGGCAGTTGGAGCAACATTTTCAATCTCATGGTCTGAAACGGTGATGACATCATCATTTACGTTTGCGTGATCTGACGATGCTTGATCTGTAGACTCTTGTTCCGGGGACCCATGAGATTCTGACGAGTCGGCCAGTTCCATAAAGTTTCCAAATTTCATGAGAGGGTACTTCCCTTGGAACATGATTTTCCCTTTACGGTTCTGTTTGATTAGGCTCACAGTGTTTGGTCCGAAGGCTTTCATGTCAAGAATCTCTCCTGTCTTGACCAAATCGGGAAATAGGCTGTTGATGAAGATCTGTATAAATCTTGGATAGAGCAGGAATTGATCCTTTGACTTCTTGTTGAGATTTGTAACCATTTCCTCCAAGATGAACTTAGAAAAATTGAAGTCAATCCCTGCAGCCAATGCGACTATTGCCTGAGTATTTCTCGAGGATATTTCGTCTGAACCACCCTTCCGTCCAGATATGCAGTTCACGAACATGTGAGCTACAAACCTCCAGTAAGGAGGTAACAACTTCTTTAGGGTTGGTGGAAAGACTCCTTCGTATCCCATCTTCTCGAGATACTCATCAACAATTCTCAGATTGATGTTAGTCGGGTAAACAGCTTTGTCATCAATCTTCAAGATATCTCTGATGAATTGCTCAGAGATAACAATTTTGCATCCCCTGACAAAAGCTTCAATTGTCACTGATCCATTGTCTCCATTCTTGACACTTGCAGATCTCCAGAATTCGTTGATCAGGTTCAGATAAACAATGGGGTTCCAGGTAAGTGCGGTTGAAATGCAGCATTCCCTTAGCCTGTACATCATCGATTTGAACTCGTTATGTGCTACTGGAGGATCGTCAAGAAGGATGAACACATTATGACTGTCTGCAATTTTTAGACTTGCCATTTTACCTGCACAAAACTGGCCAGGTAAGAAAACATTTGATAATAACAAATTAAAAAATATTTTCTCAATTAATTCCATTTATTTTGGCCATTTAAAATAAGTTTCATTTGTCAAAAATTTGGTTCTCGGTCAAGACAGTTAGACCAAAAACCCTAGGACCGAACACATGTTGACCGAAAGCTAATTAGGGAACCAAAAATGGCTTAAGTGAGCCGATTTGACCGAACACGGCTTCGACCGAAAGCCGTCTAAGCCGGCTTCACCGAAAACGGCTCGGCTTGACCGAAAGCTGAGAATAACCGAAAGCTCCGACAGATCTTGTTTTCATGATTTGGCCACGATTTCATGGTCGATTCTCAGCGATAAGTGGATAGTTGTGATCGGAATCATCATACCTTTAGTATTTTGGGGTCAATCGAACAAAATCACAAAAAAAATTTCGAGACTTAGAGAGGATTGAGAGGGTATTCGGTCAGTAAAAGAAAAATGAGGGAAGAACCGAAATCGGTGTCCCCATTTCTTTATATACTCGGTTCAAAACCCGGTTCAAACCTAGTGGGCTGCACCTGAAAATGATGAGGCCCAATACCCAAAACTATTTTAAAAACAAAACTATTGGAGGATTAATTTCAAATAAAATAAAATAAAATAAAATAAAATTTTCTAAATTTTTACCAATCCTAAAAATTTAAAGAATAAAAATAAAAATAAAAATAATAAAATAAAAAACATTTTCTAAAATTTATCAATCCTAAAAAATGAAAATAAAATAAAATAAAATAAAAATACCAAAATTTTTAATTCAAACTAATTTTAATCCTCTATCTTGAAATTGATTAACCTTTTGTGATATGGGATCAAAGTTGTTAGACAATCATTTTCATTTATCACTACCTCTCCTTTCATGAATAGATCTGGTCGATCGCCGGTATTGTGGTCCACTTAAGCACAAAAAATTGTGACAATTTTTAGAAATTCTATCAGTGACAAGACAGATTGATCCTAAGTTACTAGATAAAAATACCTAAGGACCATTTATCTGACGACGACCAAGGATATTGTTGTCCACCTAAATTGAGCAGCGAGATCTACAAACAATCTAGAATTGTTCAATTTTAAGTGGACTAGAACATGTTTCCCGCTTCCTGATATACCCCAATAATCAAGAACTTCCGAGATACTCCTTACTTTAGGTGAGCAGACAATTATTAATTGAAAGGATAGATTTAGAATGCATATGTTGTATACTCAGGTCGGATCTTTCAATCACGCAGAGAGTGAAACATATGACTGACTAGAATTTCAGAGGGATTGAGAAGTAGAAGCTTGCATATGTTGTGTACCAAGTCGGATTGTTAATCACGCAAAGGAGACAACATATGGCTAACAGATAGGAAGAATTGCATAGATAGAAGATGCAGAGAAATAGAGTTGCATATGCTGCAGTCCAGGTCGGATCTTTCGATCACACAGAGGAGGCAACATGTGACTAACAGTAGGAAATAAAGAAAATAATTTCCTACAGACCTACTTTATCGGAATTCCCCAGTCGCTCCGTCAATACCGAAATTAAGGACATAATCCGTACATCGAGGAAGAGTTAAACCACAGTTCTAGATACGGGTTCTTTAATGTGACTGGTGGATTCTCATGTATATCTCTTTGCTCAACCTATCCGAGCGTCGTATTGTCAGGCTAAATAGGATTATCTAGATCAGAAATTGTCAAATCTCTAGATTCCTTAAGTTCATCTGCACCTAGTCAAGACCATTAATTTTTTTTTGTGCCTACCAGCGCATCGAACACAGAGCCTAGACAATTTAGCTTTGGTACTTTACACAGACTCAGATTGCCTGTTATCACAAGCTGATATCACTTCCCATCACATCACTTCTCAGTAATATTTTTGAATTTTTTGTTTTTTTAATGTTTTTGGATTTTCTGATTTTCTAATGTTTTTGGATTTTTTTAATTTTCTAATTTTTTTTTTAATTTATTTCTCCCCCTAAATTTGTGCATGGGTGAGAATGAGATATAAATGCGCAAATTTAAACTAACCTAAACAAAAATTAATCCTCAAAGCGAATCATTTTCAAAAAGTTTACCAGCACATCGAATCGAGCTTTGTTAAACGGCTTGGTGAACAAATCCCCCACATTATAAGTAGTGGGAACCTGTTCTAGCCGAATGAGCGAGCGCTCATAACAATCTCTGATAAAATGAACTTTGATGTCGATGTGCTTGGTTTTTGAGTGCTGGACCAGATTTTTAGCGATTTGGATGGCAGCCTCATTATCACAGAATATAGGGGTTTCTTGAAAATTCAAACCGTAATCCAACAGCTGATGTTGGATCCATATGACTTGAGAACAAAAAGCAGATGCAGCCACGTATTCCGCTTCTGCTGTTGAGGTCGAGACAATATTCTGCTTCTTGCACTGCCAGGACACCAGCCTATCTCCGAGAAATTGACATCCGCCTGAAGTCGATTTCCTGTCAAGCTCGCAGCCTCTATAATTGCTGTCAGCAATCCGATCATCGATCTGTAGTACGTTTGATCTACGGATTCGCCTTCAAGATCAGGAGTCAGCAGTGGTCTCTCCGCCATGGGTATCAAGGCAGGTTTGGCGTCTCTGAACCCGAACTTCTCGAGCATATCATCCACATATTTGGCTTGATGAATCAGGATTCCGGCTGAACATTGTTTGACCTGATGCCCCAAAAACGTGGTCATCTCCCCCAAAGAACTCATCTCGAATCGTTTTTCATAACGTCCTTGAACTCCTTGCATAGTTGTGGACACGTCGACCCGAAAATGATATCGTCCACGTATATTTGAACAAGAATCTGGTCTGCACCGACATGCTTGATGAATAGGGTCTGATCGATAGTGCCGCGGGAATAGCCATAATCGAGCAAGTGCTGTGTAAGGGTAGCATACCAGGCTCTGGGAGCTTCATGCAGCCCATACAAAGCCTTGTCTAACTTGTAGACATTGTTAGGAAGTTTTGAGTTAACAAACCCAGGAGGTTGGTCAACATAAATCTCCTCCTTCACCTTGTCGTACAAGAAAGCCGTCTTGACATCCATTTGGTAGACGGCGAAGTTCATGTAGGAAGCATAGGTGAGGAAGATACGAATAGCCTCCAAGCACGCCACCGGAGCATCGACTTCTGTATAATCAAGACCCTCAATTTGCCTGAACCCACGGACCACCAATCTCGCCTTATTACGAACAATGACACCCGAATCGTCATGCTTGTTCCGAAACACCCATCTAGTGTCGAGAGATTTCTTGCCTTTAGGCAGCTCCATCAACTTCCAAACCCCGAGCTTTTCGAATTGATTGAGCTCGTCATGCATGGCATCCACCCAGCTGGGCTCATTCAAAGCCATTTCTACGTTCTTGGGCTCTATTTGAGAGATAAAGCAAGAATAGAGACAGGTGTTGACGTCTCCACTCTGGCTTCTAGTTCGAACTCCGTCACCTAGCTGGCCAATGACGTTTTCTATCAGATGATCGCGCTGTATGCGAGAGGGGATTGCGTGACTGATGTCATTGATTGAAACGGGAAGATTATGGATATTATAGCTCCGTCATGTGCTGAAGAATCCACGGTAGATGTACCAGCTTCGTTTGGTAGATTTGCTACAAACTCATCAGCGATTCGTTCGGGAAAGAGAAGTTCCATCAAATTTTGAGTGACAGCGGAAGTATCTTGGTTCATGAACTCTCTTTCGACCGAAGTAAGAGGAGTAGCATCAGCATCTGGAGTAGGTTGTTGCGTTGATAACTCAGGAGAAGCGATTGGAACAGTAGACTCCACCGGAGGATCAGTAGCAGAAACCAATGGTGGTCTGTAGACAACCTCTTCATCTTCGTCTTCAATGATATTCTTTGAGCCAGAGGTAGACCCAGCTTGGTTATCAGTCGACACACTAAAAGATTTGAATAGTGATGTGTAGTCAAATAGCCAATCAGGACCCACCCTAGCGTCCATTTCATTCTCTTCCAGCCAGCAAACATCAAAAGATTCCACGATTTGCTTTGTCTTCTTATTGTATACCCTGTAAGCAGTACGAGCAGCGTATCCGACAAAGTAGCAATCATCAGCTTTTGCATTGAACTTTGGGTTGGATTCCAAGTGGAGAAGGGTGCAAGGGCAACCAAATACTCTGTATTGGCTGACAGATGGCTTGTGTCCATATAAAATCTCATACGGAGTTTTCATCTGGGCTTTGTTGATCAGGACACGAGTTTGAACGTAGCAAGCAGTGTTGATTGCCTCTGCCCAAAAGAAAACTGGAAGTTTATAATCACATAGCATCGTCCTTGCTGCGTCTTGTAACGTTCGATTTCTCCGCTCAGCAACACCGTTTTGTTGTGGTGTCCAAACAGAACTATACTGACGCACAATACCCTTCTCAGCGCAAAAATGATCAAGAACAACATTCTTGAATTCTGTTCCATTATCTGTGCGTAGCGCTTTCACTCGGTGGTTGGTTTGGTTCTCGATCATTACAATGAACTTCTTGATGAGGTCAGCGATCCCAGCTTTGTTGGACAGAAAGAAGACCCACGTGAAACGAGAGAAATCGTCTATCACAAAGAGACAATACGAATTTCGGTTGATGCTGAGGACGTTGACCGGACCAAACAAATCCATGTGCAACAATTGGAGCACCTGACTGATGGAGTTGACCTGCTTTGGTAGATGTGGTTTCCGATGATGTTTGCCTTGAGCACAGGAAACACATTTTTCAAAAGTAATAAAATCTCTGACAGGCAGACCGCGCACCATTTCATTCTTAGCAAGCCGGTTCAGGTTCTTTGCATTTGCGTGGCCGAGTCGACGATGCCACAGCATTGCGTTTTGTTCTGAGACTTTTGAAAAGAGACAAGTGACTTCATCGGGTACATTGCTGTTCATGTCGATAATATAGGCATTCCCATCCTGCTTTGATTTTACGAGAATCCACTCCTCCGGGATGACAATTCCCGGCTTTAAGATTAGACATTCTTTATCAGTGAAGTGTGTTGAGTAACCCTTGTCGCAGATTTGAGAAACACTCAGCAGACTGTGCTTCAGCTCAGGAGCATAGTTGACATTCTCAAAACTAAGCACTCCGTTCGTCACCGTTCCTTTCTGCATTATCTTTCCGCCTTCTCCGCCCGCAAAGGAGACATATCCCCCATTAAATGTTTGAACGTCGCGCAGTTGGGAGATGTCTCCTGTCATGTGCCGGGAGCAGCCGTTGTCGACATACCATGGTCTGACGATACTCCTCCGCAACTGTCCCTGCACAATGAGCGAAATTATTTAGATTTAGGGACCCAGGTCATCACAGTCCTGGGTTGACCCTTTACTTTCACAGATTTTTCCTTTGATTTCTCTTTTTCAATAGGTACAAAGGATGATGATGACTGATCAGATTTTAATTTTGGCACCCATTAAAAATTAGGTTTTAAAACATCTTTCGTTTGAGTTTGCTTCGAGTCGGTGGATTTTCTACTCGAAGAGTTTGAAGAGACCTACTCTTTGACGAAATCGACTTTGGCTTAGCTTGGGTCGATTTTGGCAAACTGTTTGTGAATTTATTGAAAACCTGTTTGTTCTTTTGAAAACCTGCCATTTTCTTGTTTTGATTTGTTTTCCAGTCATCATCTCGAGAGCGAGTTCTGGAGGATTTTCTAATTAAAGATCGTCCTCTAGACTCATTCTCTCCCCTTTTAGACATGTGATGCACAAACATCCGGTTTAGACAATTTCTGGCAATATGACCAGCAGTACCACAGTTGAAGCAAATTTGTTTATTATCATTGGATTGGGTACTGCTCTTGTCAGATTTCTGGTTTTTATTATCTTTTCTAGCATTTTCACATTTGCAAGAACAAGCACTATATTGTGTAGCAAACGTGGAAGATGTAGAAGTATTCAAATCAGATTTAGCAACTTTATCAGAAACAACATCATTATTTTCAATTTTATCATTCTGAAATAACACACCACCAGAAACTAAAACATCAGTTTTAGAGTTTAAAACAGACTCATCACAAAACTCAACACCAAATTTTGACACTGAATTATTCGACTCAGACTTTTCAGCTTCTTGCTCCCCCTGAACTACTGACATATCTGCACTTAAGGTAGAAATGTTAGTATTCAAAATTTTATCATTAGGCCCTGTTGCTTGTTCAGAGGCTGGCTTCCCATAAACCATGAAAGGTTCTCTGTCAATCTCTTGTTGAGATAGAGGGATAGCAATGTAATTATGATTGAATGGAGGAGGGACACTCTCAAAACCTATTCATACTTTTCTTTGATTACCACAAGTAATATCCTTCCACTGCATCTGTTCCTCTATCATTTTTGCAACTACTTCACTTGACCCATCGAATTTGTTAAAAATAAATTCAGCATTTTCAAGACAATTTTTCAATGAGTCAAGTTCAGCGGTCACAACAGCAAATTTTCTTTTGAGATGATCATAGTTCTCGCATTTGTTGCTGTAATCCTCTTGCAGTTTCTTAAAGTCCTTTGTTTTATTCTCTAATTGTGTTTTTAAAGGCTTTTGATTTTTTCTAAGTGTGTAACCCTCATACTTAAGGTCCTCGTTCTCTCTATTGATTAATTCAATTTGCTCACGTAAGAATTTAACAGTTTTCATGCAAGATTGAGAACAACCAGATTCACTGACCTCGGGTTTGGCTGGCTCAGGAGTAGTTTGCACCATGAACGCAAACTGAAGATTTATCATCTCTTCTTCAGGGTCTTTCTCTGCTTCTTCCTCCACACAATCCTTGATTTGAGCAAGATGGGCATTTTCAGGTCCTGAAATATTCAGAACCTGAATTTGATCTTCCCAATCAAAGGATTGGGCCACCATCGCCAAGTTAGCAGTCTGATTGCTTGAAGATGATCCTCTGTTGACATAGTTCACCGACACCATGGTTCGCTCAGAATTCTCTCTTTGGTCTGGCTTTGGACACTCCTGGGAAAAATGACCTGGCTCATGGCAGTTGTAACATCGCAGCTTCCCTTTGTTGAACCCCACTTTTTTGTCAGAGTTCACGCTCCAGTTATTTTTCCCAGTTTTCTTGGAGAACTGCTTTGCCCTAAAAACAGCCATGGCCATTTGCCAGGTGATGTCCATCTCCTCCACATCCTCTGGATGGATCTGGTCTAGGTCTGCAAAAGACAGTTGTGGGGAAAGCTCTCTGGCCACAAAAGCGTTGTAGCAGTTTACCAAACCAGTGGCGAGGGCCAGATTTTCTTCCTTCTCATTTAAAGATGAAGCTTGAGAACTGATTCCATGAGATTGAATGGGTGCAGCTGTGGATGAACCAACACTAGAACCAACTTGTTGAGCTAAAGTTTGAGGTTGAGGAACTTGAATGTGTTGCATTTGAGGGATCACGTATGAGGTAGGCTGATGAGTCACATAGGGTTGAACTTGTGGAACATGAGAAACTAGAGGAGCTTGAGGGGTAGAAAAGCTTGAGAAAGCAGTTTTGTTGGTGGTTTGGATCCCAAGATTTGCTGTGGAGTATGAATTAACATGATTAATCTCCCTTTGCTTATCATCGAGATCGCAAGCCTTGATGATCGCCATTGTTTCAGCTAAACTCAACCTGTTCAAATCTTTGGTCTTTTTGATCACTGAGACATTCATGTCCCAGGATTTTGGTAGAGAGTTCAGCAGCTTCTTGTTTATCTCTGACCTTGTCACCATAACACCAGCAGAGCTCATTTCTATGGTAAGTGTGATAAACCTCTGCAACTGATTTTCAAGTGTTTCTCCCAAGACATGGTTAAACATATTGAATTTCTGTCGCAGCATGTCTTGGCGACTCTGTTTCATGTCTTCATTGCCTTCATAGACTTCAATCAGTGCTTCCCATAAGGCCTTTGCTGATGTATACTCACGGCAACCTTGAGCAATTTCCGGAGATAATGCCATGGTCAGTATGGCAAGAGCCTTTTCCTGCTCCTCGACTCTCTCAAAATCATCATCCGTGTAATTTTCAACCTGCTTGTCAGTTATGGTTCCATCTTCCAATGTGGTTGTGATGCGGATTGGACCTCTTAGAATGCTTCGCCATATCTTGAAATCTTTCATTTTGATGTACTTTTCGATCTGATATTTCCATTCTGGAAATCCTTCCGCGGATAACAGTCGGGGAATTCGAGAAGTGGTTCCCATAATCGCATCTAATTCATGGTGAGCTAACATGCTTTGAGATTCCATTTTTTTTTAATAAAAATTAACTTGAAAAACAAGCAAAAAGATCAAGGAAAATAGGTTTTCGGCCAAATGGTCTTGACCGAAAACAATGTTTTCGGTATGATGATGTTTGAGAGATTTCGGTTGAAAGAAAAAAAAGGTTTTCGGTTTCTGAAGAAAAAGGAGGTTTTCGGTTTCTGAATAATAAGGGGTTTTCAGTTTAAGAAGGATCAAGGGTTTTAGGTTTATGAATGTTCAAGGATTTTCGGTTTAAGGATGTTCAAGGGTTTTCGGTTTAAGGATGTTCAAGGGTTTTCGGTTTAAGAAGATTCAAGGAATTTTTGGATTTTCGGTTGAAGAACACAACAGATTTTCGTTGAAGAACAGTTTTCGGTTTCTGAAGCTCAAACCGAAAACTCACAGATTTCAATGAAAAACTTGTTTTTCCGATCTGATTTTGATTTCCACACACCGAGAATACCAACTACAGCTTCAAAACACACTAGATCTGACAGAAATCGGTTGAAGATAGGTTTTCGGTTGTTGAAGATCAAACCGAAAACAATAAGATTTCAACCGAAAAGATGAAATCCAAGCAGATCTCGATTCCATGCCAAACAAGATACGATCTGATCTTCAAAACCCAAGCAGAAACAGGCTTCTAGTGACCGAGAACTTGATGAACACAAACTATGAAGTCGAAAACTGAATAATAAGCTTGATTGACACCGGTTTAGCTCTGATACCAATTGTAAGGTCCTTGATGGAAGGATCTATACCAATGATCAATCAAGCTTAAGAAAACAAAGAAGAAATGGAGTAGAAGTGGAATAAAACTGAGCTTGCATATAATTCACACTTGGAAATGTCGGATACATCTCAGGAGACCGAAAACTCTAAAATCGACTGTGGATCAACAACTTTCAACAACACTGACAAATGACCTGACAAGAGCTATATATACTAACTGGACCGAAAACAGGTTTCGTTCAGGCAGATCGAAAGCCTGTTTTCGGTCACACTCTAACCGAGAACAATGCCTAAACCGAAAACGACAAACACACACAAAAGACTCCAAATTACATTGTCAAATGCCCTAACTCATCTATACATTGTTGCCTAGCCTAAACCATATATATTGGCCCTTCAAGAACCGTTCTACATACCATGCTACGTCCCGCTTCATGCAGGGCCACTAGTAATCAGGGCGAAGATCCCGATACATCTTCGTCGCCCCGGGATGGATGGAGAACTTCGACTTATGGGCCTCATCCATCAGAACCTGTCGTATTCCGCCCTAATACGGAACCCAGACCCTGCCATACAGGGTCAACAACCATCGGCTGTCGTAATCAAATGAGGCCACCCGGCCTACGATCCGCTCGCACTTCTGGCGCTCTTCCTTTAGGCCCTCAACCTGCACCTCTCTAATATGCTACAGCAATGGAGTAATCACTGTCATCCTCAGGCATATATCTCGAATCAGAGTCATCACTGTCTTGCGGCTCAGGGAATCGGCCACCACATTGGCCTTTCCCTGGTGGTAAAGGATCTCACAGTCATAATCCTTCACCACATCTAATCACCGACGCTGCCTCATGTTCAGATTCGGCTGATCCATGAGGTACCTCAAAATCTTGTGGTCCGTGTAAATGGTACAACGGATCTTGCAACCCGAATGGTCCTATCATCTGCTATCTTCACATTAAGTGGGCAGTCCAGCTCCCCTGGAGCCCCTACGAATCGCTTGCTGAGCACGAGTGACACAAAAGATCGGGTAGCCCCGAATCAAACAATACCAACGATGATATACCGTTCACTAAGAACGATCCTATAATAAAACAAGTAAACATAAGCGATAATCAATACATATAAAGAGATAAAGAGAGAATACATACCCGTTACAACATCGGGAGCTGCACGTGCCTCCTCTGCAGTAAGCTGAAAAGCCCTACTCCTTGCCGTAGGCGCCTCTGTCCGGTCCTAACGGCCGTCTGTAATCCTAAATGTGGCAGGAGCAGGTGCCTACACCTGTCCTACAGCTTCTAAACTCGAAAACTGGGCCTTTTGTGGCCCCTCTGATTGCACTGAAAGCAAATCAGATCTGAAATTGTTGTGGTGGTGGTGGTAGCCGTACAATCCCTACTCATGTGACCAGTTTGGCCGCACTTGAAGTAGCCCGAACTCCCCGCCGTACATGACCTCTCGTGCATCTTGCCGCACTTGCCACACCGGTTGCAGCCCTGCTGGCCCCTTGATCTGTGATTTGATACCTTGGGCTTCTTGCCCGAACTAACTGTCTGAACCCCATCTGGTTTCCTATTCATCTCCATCTCCAAATCTAGCTCCCTCTCCCGAGCCCCAGCAATCATATCCTCCAGCGTCTTGCAGCTGGATCAGCACACAAACTGGCGGATATCACTCCGCAGCGTCTCATGATATCGGGCCTTTTTCATCTCCTCGTCCGCCACGTACTGCGGATCGAGAAGGGCCCTCTCCCTGAACATAGCGGTGATCTCGGCCACCGTCTATGTAGTCCGCTGGAGGTCCTGAAATTCCCTTGCAAGCTGTTGCACCTCTATCACAGGTGTGAAATCGGCCCTGAACCTGGCCGAGAAATCACTCCAAGTCATCGCATCGATAGCGGCATCATCCCTAATAGCTCTCCAAACCTCCACCCACCAGTCACGTGCCCTGTCCTTCAGAAGATAGGACGCAAGTCTAACCTTGTCTCCCTCGGGACATATGCTGGTGCGGAAGGCGGTAGCGACATCTCCCAACCATCTGTCACTAGCAATAGGGTCCCGAGCCCCATGATAGTCTAGAGCCGTGCAAGCTCGGAACTCCCAGAACGTCAGTGTGCGTGACCCTATCATGGCCGCCACCTCAGTGTGTAATGCACTCAGTCTCTCATCTAAAAGCTCCAAGATAACCTCCTTGATCGTACCAAAGATCACATGAGTCTGGTCTACAATACTGCACGTAAGCTTTAGATGAGATGAACTCCCTCATCTGTTCATCTAGCTGCCCCACTCCAGAGCCCGAGCCTGATCCCTCACCAGTGCCTGAAGTGCCAACTGGCCTAGTCCGTAGCGTCACCATACTGAAAATACACCGTAAAAAACATCAGTATACTTATCATAACTCGAGGGATCTCACATACTACAAGTTTCCTGGGTTCATCTCAGCTTTCCTTGATTCGAGTAAGGATCCTCTGCTTTTAGTAGTATGGGCCCATACTACCTTCCACATCTATCCGTACTTTCCTCAAGAAATGCCTTGACTCCACCAAGTCCCTTCTACTACTACTGCTCTCTGATAATCTCATCATCGGCTTGCCCTAGGGTAATCACCAACCCACTCTTCGCCATCAGCTACATAAGAAGTCCCTGTTATCTCCCCCTAACTAGCTCGCGAATACCATTACATATCACTAAGACTAGATAATTCTTCGAATGAGAGGTCCTACCATTCAACGGTTAGACTCAAACAAGAGCTGCGAAATAAGGCTCAACCTAACCTTCTGAAATTATTTAGTCCTTGCAATATGTAACTTAACATAATGGTTTACTAGTTAGTAAAAGGTAACTAGAACTCCTAAAAGCACAAAGCAAGCAGCATTCGAGCATTGAGTAAACATAATCAAGCATATCTCATTCAGGCCATCACTGACTAATCTGTAATAGGATGCAGTTCAGAAAGCTGAGATACATATAACAGGCACATAAGGCGTCCTTCCTAGATCCTTAGTCCTAATCTAGCATGCAGTTCTCATAAAGCCGATACACATATAACAGGCACATAAGGCATCCTTCCTAGATTCTTAGTCCTAATCTATCATGCATTTCTCATAAACATATCATAACATAAACTTGTATGGGTAATCCGGGAGTACTTACTTGAGCTCTGCTGATTGCATGCACCACACCCTTTTCTCTTTTCAAAATTCCTTTCTCTTTTCAAAAATTATTTTTCTTTTCAAAGTTATTTTTATAAAAATGATTTTCTTTTGAAAACTTTCATACCAAGTCCTTAGTTTGAGTCCAGACACACCCGATAGTGTGCCCAAATCTCTCAAACCAAGGCTCTGATACCAACTTGAAACATCCCAAAAATACAGCCCATAAATTTTATTTTTAATTCATTAATAAAACCATAAGTATCATCAATCATATAAAAAGTCATATATGTATTTTGAAAATATCATAACATCTGTCAATGTATCAAAATCATATGTCAAAACATTAGAGTGAATCCTCTCAGGCTAAAAGTTGTGGTGTGTGCCATGCAGTCATCCTGAGCTCTTCCCTTACTAGCGGAAGTACCTGAAACCAAAACTGAAAACTGTAAGCACGGAGCTGAGTGAGTCTCCCCGACTACCACATACCATACACATAATCATATAAACACATACATTGGGCCCCGCCCTGCTACATCGGGTACCGCCCGGCATCGGGCCCCGCCCGACATCTGACCGCATCTGGCATCGGGCCCTGCCCGGCATCGAGCCACACTTGGCATACATATGAGCATAACTACTAATACACATAACATATGCATAACCACTTAACTACAAACCTATAAACATTCCTCGGCCCCCGTCTGATATTGGACCGAAATCTAGAAGCATACCGACATTCCTCGGGAACCGCCCCGGCATCGTACCGTTGTCCGAAAATATACAAATACATATACATGCAAGAATGACAAACACATCAAGCATACTAACATTCTCGGGTACCATCCCGACATCGGATCGAAATCCAGAAAACATATAAACCTACATCGGGCCCCGCCCGACATCAAACCTTAATCTGGAACATACTAACATACATAAACGGGACGACCTTGGTGTCTTAGACCCGTTCCTACTGGAGGAAAACACACCTCTCAAGCTGGCTGCTGAAATCTCGTGTGAGGAATCTCTAGTGGCTGCTCCAACGACTCCCCGACTATCATTATCACAATAATCACCTAATCAAAAACTGATAATCCTTCTAAGGGTAAAATGACCATTTTACCCCTGGTCAAAGTTAACATTCTAGTCAAAGTCAACATTTTGACTGAATCAACTCATCGAGTTGACCTATCAACTCGTCGAGTTCTATAACTCAAAGTCTTGGAATCACGATCCAACTCGCCGAGTCATCCACCTGACTCGTCGAGTTCTATTTGGTACAGAATCGGGATAACACGATTCAACTCGTCGAGTTCCTGTATGGACTCGACGAGTTCTTCAGTCTGTTTGGGCCATCTTAAGGGATTAAGCCCCTACTCTTCAGATCCAAACTCCATACTTCATCTACATACTGGGAATACCCCTTTAAGGGTAAAGTTTCCAACTTTACCCACTATTAGTCCTTCTTAATGAGTTTAACTCAAACCCTAGCTCATTAAGACATAGATCTTGGTCCAAATGCCATAATACTCCAAACCAAAACATAAAAACATAGATCTAGGCCTTAGACATCATTTGAACCCGTAAAGCTCCTAACTTTCCTTCCATGCATGGCATTTTGGGGCTTAAAAGGCCATAATAACACCTTAAAGGTTGCATGGGGCTTCCATGGTCATAAAGTTTTCACCTTTATGCCATGAACCCCCTCTAGACCCCAGATCTGGAAGGTAGAACACTTGGGACGTTCATTTCCCAAGGACCAAGTTTCTTGAACCAAAAACCCCATAAAGTGACAAAGAAGAGATCTAACAGGCTACTAATCTAGCTTCTAGATCTACAAGCTTCCTTCTGAATCTCCAAGCTTCTTTTCTTGTTCACAAGCTTCAAATGCACAAAGTTCACTCAAAAATGGCTCATAAACTCACAAGAGGTTCTAGGGTTTCGTGGATTAGGGTTTGGGACTTGGAGGCTATAAATGAGGCCAGTAAGTGGGGATTAAGATGTTTAAATATGGTGCAAAACCCCGAAATTAGGTTTCATTCTGGCAGACCTACTCACCGACTGAAGGCTCTCAACTCGTCGAGTAGGTGGCTTAAAATCCCGTGTCCAATCCTGTTTCTACTCGACGAGTCTGGGGCTCCCAACTCGTCGAGTAGCCCTTCAAAAGTGAATAAATTATAATTAAATGTGTACCAGGAACCAGGCGTTACAAAAACTTATAGTTAAAATGAGGGATGACTAATGAAGCGATAACGTATATGATTTCTCTCGACTCTCTCTCGCCTAGATGGCGCGTCTGATTTCTCTCTGACAGATGGCGTTAATTCTGGTGCGTGCAGCCGACATTGTACCTATAATTTGAAGGTCGGAACACAGAAAGATCGAAGGATAAGAGGAGAACATAGTGAATCGATGGCGGTGAATGATGATTAACGATGATGATGGATAGTGGGATGATTCCTGGTGATGATTAACGAATCGACTTCTAGGCGCGAGACTCATCGATTTCTTCCGACTGGTGTGGGAGAAAGGAGAAATTGTCGTGGTTCTCCGATTGAGGTTTTTTTTTCGTATTTGACTAAGAGAATTAGTGTGATAACATAGAGTGGGTGGGGTTGATATTGGGGGTTCTTTAGGTATTTGAGTGAGAGATAAGAAAGATAGAAAGAAGATAGAGTAGATATGGCGGCCTTTCAAAATTTTAGGAATTTCATTTCCCCCTGTCTTCTAAAGAGAATGAGCTTTTCATGAAAAAAAAATTATAAAACGACATTCTTACATGAAACGCATTTTATAATATGCGCCCTCTGTGTTTTTGTTTTTTTGTTGTGACATTAATTTTAGGTCACGCAAAAATGCATGTCCTTAGTCCTTCCAATTTTTGTAGAGCTGACATTATTTTTAGGGCACGCGGTTTTGCGTATCATAAACTAGTGTGTGCCATTGTTCGTGTGTCATTAAAGTGTTGTTTTCTAGTAGTGTCACAAATTGATATCAAGGGGGAGTTATTAACTTTACATGCTGGTGTTGAGGGGCAGCACCAAAGAGCGAATCCATTGGTTGAGGGGGAGCCAAGTAGAGCTAATTATGATGATGATGATTCTCAAGGTAATCAAATTCATGATTTTAATGATAGTAATCCAATTATAGAGGAGTTATCTGAAGCTGAAGAGACATTTGAGGACGCACATTTGGAGTTTGATCCTACATTTCCTCTTATGGAGAAATGGATAATGGGTCATCCTAAAGAACATATTCTTGGTGATCCTTGTTCTGATCTTTTAACACGGGTACATGTTCGAGAAAGGAATGAGGTTCTAAATGTTCATTAAGAATATTCTAATTTTAATGTTTTTATTTCAAAAATTGAATCGAAAATAGTCAAGAATGCATTAGAACATCCTGATTGGGTTGTTGCAATGCAATCTGAGTTGGCTGAATTCGAACGAAACGAAGTTCGGAGGTTAATTCCCAAACATAATAATGTTTTGATTTTTCGTCTTAAATGGGTTTTTAAGAATAAAATGGACAAAGAAGGTAATGTTGTATGAAACAAAGCTAGATGAACCGTAAAATGTTATTATCAACAAGAGGGAATCGATTATGAAGAAACCTTTGCCTCTGTCGTAAGTCTCGCAGCTGTATAAATTTTTGTTGCTTATACAGCTCACACGAATTTTGACGTATATCAAATTGATGTAAATTGCACATTTCTCAATGGTGTTCTTGAAGAGACGATCTATGTTGAACAGCCACTTGGATTCTTAAATGATAAGTATCATGATCATTGTTATATCATTGACAAAGATGTGTATGGGTTAAAACAAGCACCTCGTGCTTTGTATGCTATGCTAACCAGTTTTTCTTAAATAACTAGATTTAAGCAAGTGATCAGTTGATCTAACTCTATTTCGAAAGAAAACAGGGGATCAACTCATGCTGGTTCAAATTGACGATGATGGCATCATATTTGGTTCTACTGACCCTTCGTTGTCAAAGGAATTTGAAGAGTTGATGAAGAGAAAATTTGAAATGAGTATGATGGGTAAAATCAATCATTTGTTGGGATTGAATATTCTTCAAAGTAGGGAAGGAATCTTTATAAATCATGAAAGCAACACACGAAACCTTCTTGAATATTTTGGAATGATGAATTGTTCAAAAGCTAAGGTTCCTATGGCAGTTGGTACATGCTTAGGTCCTTCGTTGGATTAGCTTGTCATTGATCCCAAGACATACAGGAACATGATCAGTTCGTTATTATACTTAACTACAATTTGACCTAATATTATGTTTTATGTGTGTAATTGTGCCAGGTACCAAGGGAATCCCATGTAACCTTATCATACTACTTTAAAGAACATTTTTCGATATCTTCATGGTACATCGACTCTTGGGTTGTGGTATCCTGCGAACAAGATTCTTTATTCAAGCTTTATCAGATGCTGATCTTGGAGGTTGTCAATTAGATCGAAAAAGCAGTACATGCGGTCAATTCTTAGATTGGAAGCTTGTGAGTTGGCAGTCGAAAAAGCATACTTGTGTATCGATTTCAACTGTTGAGGCTGCATATACTGATGATGCAGCCTGTGCATCCCAAGTGATCTGGATCTAAAGTTAATTATGTGACTGTGCGATTAACATGAAGAAAATTCCACTATATTTTGATTCTCAAAGTGCAATTCACATATGTCATAATCCAGTTCAACATTCGAAAACTAAGCATATTGCTCTTCAATACCGCTTCATCAAAGATCATGTTTTTTTTAACCGGCAATCTAATCTACTCCTAAGCTAACAACACCTATTCCACCTATGTCCACGACGTGACTTGAACCCTTGACCTCAAAGAGGGAGGGCACCACCTGATACCGCTGGGCTACAAGCCCTTTAGGAATATTGAAGTTCATTTCGTCAAAACAATAGATCAACTTGCTGATGTTTTTACAAAACCACTGGATGAAAAATCATTTTTGAGGATTTTGAATGGGTTGGGAATGATGGAAGCTTGTTTTGTTCCTAATTCTAACTAGCTTTCATTTTAAATTTCATTTGCGGAATTATTTTTGGACTAATGTTTGTTAATTGACAAAAAATTTCATTTAGAGGTTACTATTCATGTTCTGCGATTCGAATCGTTTTGCTTTCGACATTGTCTCTGACTCGTTCAGTGCATGTTGATATCTAGCGAATGGGAGGTGTTTTCCACTAAGAAGCGTATGAGAAGCACATACTTTTGGGAATCATTCTTTTATGGGAAGCGTTCAAATTAGAAAGTGAGTAAGCATGGGAAGTGGAGAGAAAAATGGGAAACATTGGTTCTCATGAAGAATATTCATTATTATTAACGAATGACCAATGTTGGTGATATCTTTATTTTTTATTTTTTTCTTTTTCTAAAAAAATGTAAAATCTAAAATCTAAAAAGATTTTTTTTATTTTTTTTTTATTTAAAAAAACCAATTTTTTTTTGTCTTTTCTATATAAAATTCAAAAATCCAAAAATATTTTCGTTATGTTTGAATTTTATTTTCAAAAATATAAAATACAAAATTTTTTTCTATATTTTTCTGAGGTTGGGAAGTTCTTTGTAACAATGTGTTCTTCTTATGCATGCAAAAAAATGAAGCTTAACAGGGAACTAGTATGATTCGAAACTTTTGTACTAGTTTAAGTGTCCCTAGAAGCATGCTGCAGCATGTTGTCCAAAAGGCTCGTAGACTCATTGTGTATGAAGCCTTACTGAAAATTTTCTTATGAAAATTTCTTCCCCAGAGGCTATATTCACAATAGTTCAAGAACTACCTTCCACTTCTCATTTTGAATAAAGAGATGATTGCAAAGTCCTATCATTCGCAGGGGTACAATGAATTTTCTTAGCCAATCTTTTTCACCCTAAATTTCTAACACTCGCACACATAATGAAACTTTCCCAATACATATCTAGTAAAAAAACAACCAGGATATAGGTATGTCACAATTTTGTGTTTATGATCCTAAATAATTTTTCCATGATGAGGGTGAGACTTAACAAAACTAACCAAAAGGAATTGACGGTGAGCATTTAATGTTCAATATTTTTACAAAACCTTATGTTTCAGTGTACCACTTTCAGTGTTCAAAATCTGATTTTCATTTCTTTTACGTGATCTTGATGAAATGTACTAATCCCAAGTCATTTATTCCCAATAGTTCCAGAACTTTCTTTTTGAAATGAGATTTATGTATGAACATTTGTCTTACTCCTTCGTTACTTTCAATTTTTCAAAAGCTTACTTGTTCTTGGCTACATTCGTCATACAAGTATTTTTGTACAATTATTTGCACTTATGTTGAGCAGTGAATTTGTATGAAAATGAAGCCACCTTTGAAGCTTAATAAAAGAGACCCTTCGTTACTCCTCAATGGGTATGCAATTGTAATTCACGGGAAACCACACAAGCAATTCGACATTTATCTTGATGAAGAATGAAGAGTATCTTTGCCCAAGATCTCTTTTCTTTTATATCAAAGATTCTTTGATATCACTATGTCCAAAGTTTTCTTACTTTGGTTTTATCTTTTCATTTGACACACATACGCACTGAAATCCTCTAGGTTATGAGTATTACTAACTCAGACCTAGATTTCGCAAAAATATGGCAAATGATTTTACTTACAATTCCCATAAGTGAATAAGCCCTACCTCCATAACGACGAATAGTTCTTGGTTCACAATGAAGTGTGTGATGGTTCATTTTTTTATGGGAATAAAGAAGTATCGATTGGATCGGATATTTCAGTATTTTCTCGTGGCTCAAGGTGAAAAGTGATTATTATTTTACACATGGCGGTTCACGGTGTTCACAGCTGAATAACCCAATTTACACTTGGCACTGTATGATTGGAGAAACGTTTGGATTTGAATTTGACGTTAGTTATTTAAGGACGACATGATCATTCAATTTCCTTTTCCCACTTCCGGTATTCATGCAAAAACCCTAAGTTTTCTTTGCAGTCAAATCTCAAAATCTCTCTCGATTGTTAATCATGGCTAATGGAAACAATGTTGTTGATCAATTCAAAACAAACGACGTAGAAATCTCTCAACCAACAATGAAGATTCAGAGAAACAATATTTGGTTCAACCCGTTGATCAAGGATTATCCAGAAGAATTGAAAATGCTTATTCAGGTGTTGAATGATTCAATTCTTATTCACGCATTAACCGCTTCTTTTGATATTCCTAAGAAATGGTTATATCTGACTGCTTGAATTATTGTATACAACAGAACCAAAAGAATCATTACATTTCGATTGATCATGAACAAGAGTAAACAATTGACTCATAAACTGTTTCCTCAAATCCTGAAATTACCATTCGAAGGTGAGTTCGATGAAGTTACAAGTGAACAATTCATTCACATGTTTAATGAAATGGGGCATCAACCACTTCTTTCAGTCGTTAGTCATTTCAAGAAATCGAGTCTTCCTGGGGTATGTATCTTTTTATTTGGAGTTGCTCTTTGTTGTTTAATAGGCATGACTTTCAGATTATATAAGGCGTAACTCAATTTTTATCTGATTATGGCTAGTTTGTACTATGGCCTGAAGGTTGATTATGCCTCATTACTCTGGGCTGATTTTGGTCACTTGATTTCTTATTCGAAGATTACTACAGAAGTATCTAGTCCTCGATTTTGGAGTTTGATATTACATGAGGTTTATATTCAAGAATGTATTCCTTTACCTACTGATGATGATGCCACCACATTTGCTCAGGTAACTATTCCCAAGTCTGATTTGGATGATACGGTTGTATTTCCGGTGGTTGGTCGAATTCTGGATTCGATGCTTAATTTCGTGTCTCTTTCTGATCTAAATCATACTGGTATTCTTCCTAAGAAGCTTACATTTTGAAGCGATAGAGGGTTCTTCTAAAGAAGCTAATGGTAAGAATAAGAAGTAGCAAGCTATGAAACCCAAAGTGGTTGAGGAGGAGGTGTCTTAAAGAACTATGTCTGAGAAGTCAGGAAAAGGTGTTCTT
The DNA here is from genome assembly GCF_052849685.1 of Lactuca virosa. Lineage (NCBI taxonomy): Eukaryota > Viridiplantae > Streptophyta > Magnoliopsida > Asterales > Asteraceae > Lactuca > Lactuca virosa. Next base: position 175,611,655 of record NC_136430.1, read on the forward strand.
AAAAAAGCAATGAAATTTGTCCTGAGAAATCTATAGATGTTGGCTTGGAGAAGCAACTTGAGAAGATTCCTGAGAAAGTTATTGACAAGGTTCCAACTAAAGAGGGTGAAAATCCTACTAAAGAGGTAGTCCTTACGAAGCCTAAGAAGATACAGATGAAGGTGACAAAGTGAGGTGTTATACTCAAAGTTGTTTCTACTCCAGCTTCTCCTGATACAATGAAGTGAAAGAAGTTAGATGTTGTTTAGAGACTGAAGAAGTTTAAGAATTCTCATCTTGAAACACCTATGACAAATGTTATTGTTAATCCTAAATATGATAGTGAAGCAACTGAAGATGCATTGCATGGTTTGTTTCATGTTTCACCCAGGAAGGATACCTCTGTCAAATCACATTTTGAGGAGACATGTATGCCTGATGTCAATGTTAACATATCTGATATGGACGCAAACATCGATTCTGATGCCTGATAACGCCATTATGTCTTGTAAACAATTCAAAATACTAAATTCAAAAATGAATTCTATTCTTCAATTTCTAAATGATAGTGTTGAGAAGTCATTAGTTATTGGAGTTGAGGTTGAATATCTATTAAAGTCTCAAGAGTCGAGGACTGGGACTTTAACTGACGGTGTCGAAAAGAGAATTGATGAAAAGTTGGCTCTTCATTCTCAAAATTTCAATTACGAAGTCGAGAAGTTGCAACATGTTGCTAAAGAAAGATATAAGCTTTTTGAAAACCTTGTAAACTCTTCCAAACAATCAATCGAGTTCAAGCTTACTGAGATTCGAAATATGTTGGATAAAGAAGTTGCAAAACTAGATAAGTATTATGGATAGATTAAAAGAAGTGTTGAAACTTTGGTTGGACTTATTCGCACAATGATAGAAGATATCTGATCCTTTAACAAAGATTATGCAATGGGTTTATCAGAGAAAAAAGAAGAGGATAGTAAAGTGTTTGTGAAAATTGAGGATTTGCTTATTGGTTTTCAGGAGTGCTTATTGAAATTCGATATTCCTTCTTCGAATTTGATCTCTCAAGAGCAGATTATTACCATGGTTTCTTCGGTGGAGAAGTATTTTGAAGCTGATTGGCACCAATTATTGATCTTGTCCTTCGCCTTCCAACCAATGCTCCACATTCTATTAATGTGTCGCAATGGGGTGAAAGGGGGTTGGTTCGTCTAAAGGAACTGGTGAAGACAAAGGTGTGGTAGTGAGAAGGGTCATGTCTACTCAAATACCCACTTCGTTACCAATGAAACCAGTATTGTCAACATAAAAAACAACAAGTTTTCAAAACATCAATGTTGATATTGTAACGCCCGTGTTTCTAGAATAGGCATTAATATTGACATAATGGTCTAGGTTAACCTTTGTAACTCATTTAGAAGAAATGAAAAGGAATTATGTGAATATTATGTGAATTATGTGTTTTATGGTTAATTATTAGGGTTTAATTAATTAAGAATAAAAATGAGCGTCAAAAATTAAATTTTAGATAAAGCCGATATCTATTAAGAACCTTGTAGTGGGCGTGACAAGGATTACGGATATATAAAGAATGCCGAAATCCAAGTTATAACGAAGAAGTTATGACATGTCGAAGTTTCGCGACAAACCGGCACGGTGCCGAATGTCGTAAAAAGTGAGTTTTTGATAAACTACTTTTTGGCCTTAGTGATCTAAACGAAACTCGTAGTGTTCGTTAAACCGAGAGTAAGTATAAAAAGAACGCCCAAATCCGACTTCGTATGAGGAAGTTATGATTTTTCGAAGTTTCAGCTTAGCAGTAGACAGCTAAAAAACTCGAATGTTAGATCGAGAGATTTTTAGCCGACACGACCTAAACGAGAATCGAAGGTCTCGTCATTTATATCACAACGGTAAAAAGTCTGACGAAAACGGACGTCGGATGAAGAAGTTATGAATTTTTAACGGATTTCCTGTCCCGGTCTGTTAAAAATAAAAATTTAAAAATTAAAGTCAAAATTAGCCGACAAAGTCTAAACGAAAGTTGTAGAGCGTAATTTTACCTACGCGTGCATATAAAGAACATAAAAAACGGAGCTCGTATGCGAAAGTTATGGATTTTAGAAGTTTTGGCGCGAAAACCAAGAAATTTCGCATAGGTGGCTTCGGCCACGTCACCCTTCGCATGCAGCCTCCACGTGGCATCTTCTGATTGGACCGCAGCCTCGTGTGACAACCGCTGATTGGGCCGAAGTCGTCACCCTTCTTCCCCATTGTACCGAAGTCCGGTCCACTTAGAAGCCTCCACCTGTCCGAGCTTCGCACGTGGCCTTCGCAGGAGCTGCCCCGTGTCCGACCCTGCTGAGTCATCCGACGCGTGTGCCTCGGTGGCGAGCCCTCGCATGCGAGAGGTGTCCGGCGTGTGTCTTCCTCCGGTCCGAACCACGTGCCCTCGCATCCTGAAGCCACCTGCCTCGCTGACTCCTCCTTCTCGGCCGAACCCTCGCAAGCTGACCCCTGTAAATAGAAGCCATGCGAGATCTTCCGGGGGAAATTCCAAATTTGTCATTTTTCACCCATTTTTCAATATTTTAGCCATTTTCGCTTCCCCCGATGCCCCGAGATCATTTCCAACGCCCGGAACACGTCCCGGAGTGCCCGAAGGCCCGAAAAATTTATCTTTTCGGTTTTGAAGCCCGACCTTTCGCAGAGCCCGGTTTCTCAATAAAACTCCCTGTTTTATTAGAAACGATCGTTTTAGGAAACGAATTGCTGCCCGATTTTCATTAAATCAGGTGAGTGTATAGTCACTTTCACCTTACACATAGATATGAAGTATTTACCTTAAAATACGTGCTATGTGTAAATATATTAATTGTTTATTTGAGGTGACTGTTGAATTGATGTTTTATACAAGTTTTAAACTGTATATATATTTTTATCTACAAATATGTTGGGTAAAACATGGGTAGATGAATTAGATGATGTGTGATGAAATAAAAGTGATGAGAGGTATCGATGTTTAAGATGATCTAGTCATCTAGCAGAGTATAGACAATGGCCACAGACTATTTTAGATAGCCCAGTGGAACGTTAGTAGACTTGTAATCGGTACGTATGTTTGAACTATATGTTCATTAGGTATTTTTGAACTATGTGTTCATCCATTAGTTCTTCCTTTTGATACTATTACGTGTCGGGGTACGGGAGCGTACGGGAGTAGTTTATCTGTATTTTCCCTATACTTTTATTTGGAAGAGCTTTGGAGTCTTTGTTCTTTTATGAAGTGATTGGACAAGCTTCATGAGTTAGTGATATAGATCATGAGTTAAATAGTGGGTGTGTGATGAAAGGTGAGTTGGATAGATGAGATGATCAGTGATATAGATCATGAGTTGAGAGTGAGTGGTGAAATATGGGAAATGCTTTTACCCAAATGTTGGCGTGAGTGGTGCAATATGAGAAAAGCCCTTACCGAACGTTGACCCCCGTCATTCAGCAGAGTAGGGATGATAACCATCGACTGTTCTAGACGGTCTGCGGAACACTAGCAGGCTCGCAACCTGTAGGTGTTAATGGACTTAAGTGTTCATTCGTTGTACTCTAAAACCCCCGTCATTCAGCAGAGTATGGATGACAACCATGGACTGTTTTGATGGTCTGTGGAACATTAGCAGGCTCGTAACCTGTAGTTGTTAATGGACTTAAGTGTTCATTCGCTGTACTCTATTCCCCTCATGAGTGCCTTTAAGGCCTGTAAGGCTGGGGAAACCCCTTAAGTATGTTCATCAGCTGTATGGCAAACCCATTGACATGTATTGCGGGGAAAACTCCCGTGGGAAATACCGTCGATAAATAAGAGCTATGGACTTAGTATATGGAAAACCCATTGACATGTATTGCGGGGGGGAACTCCCGTGGGAGATACCGTCGATGAATTAGAGCTATGGACTAGCACATGGCGATGATGTGACTTCGCGCCTATTTGACATAAATTGCTGAAGGAAAGCAATGTTGTCAACTTGTTGGTTGTTTTATGTTAGGATGTCTTGTTTGACATAACTTGCTAAGGGAAAGCAATGTTGTCACCCCGATGTTTGTTATATTTGACATAACATGCTGAGGAACCCCCAATGCAATGTTGTCACCCTTAGTGATAATCCTTAGGCTTGGTCCCTTGTGATAGTTGTTTTAGGGACGTAAAGTGAGGATAATGGGAATGGGTAATTAGGGTTATTTTTTTTTGGATTAATTTCTAAGTCCATAACTATATTTGGTATGTACTTGACCCGACTCGGCATGGTCCATTTGGGTTGCACTTCACCGGCACAATTTATATGGATAGTCTTTTGAGAATAGTATATTTATGATTTATATTAATATATTATAAGTTCTAATATATTAATATGAAATCATATTATTTAATTAGTATTGATGAAGAATTAATTTAGAATTAATTAAGTGATCAAAAAGAACGAATTAAATATGGACTCTTATATATATGGAATGGGCCAAGTTCAATTAGGTTGGGCTAAGCTTTCATGGATGGTCCATGGAGCTTTTAACCCATGGATCCTATGTAAATGAAAGGTCATGGGTATTAGGGTTTACATGGATGTAACCCTAATCCTCCATAATATATAAAGGGGTCCTTGGCTCACAAAATTGGCACAAGTGTGTGAAAATAAGAGTGGGCCGATTTTAGTGTGCATACATATTCTCTCAAGTTCTTCCAAGCTGTTTTGGTGATTTGTGATTCCATTTGAGGCTTCCACACTATTGGGGCTAAGCTCTTAAAGCTTGAAGACATCAAGCTACGTCAAAAGGTATGTCATCTAACTAGAACTTTGTAGTATAGGTGCTTCATAATATGCTAGTTAGGATGAAACCTTGGAATAGTTAATATTTGCATGTATAATAGAGAAAACATAGATCCAAGGTTTATAGGGTTGTATGTGCACCATAGGATGTTGTAGTATACTAAAACCCAACAGTGGTATCAGAGCCATGGATTGTTTTTTATTATATTTGATGCAAATGTATTTTTTTTTTCAAGTTGAAGGAAAAAAAAAGAAAAAAAAACATGAAGTTTGTCAAATTTTATGATAATTACTTGATTTTATGAAAAACTAATTATTTATAAGATTTGAGTCACTTTACTACAAGAGTTGAATTAGGTCAATTTATTAAAAGATATAATGATATGATTATTTTATTTGTTTTAAAAGTTTGATCTAAATGGTTTTAAGGAGTTACAAATTTTGTCATAAAATTTTGGAACTCAAAAGTTTTTTTTAAAGTTATGATCTTAAGAGTTTTGAAACTTCCATAAGTTATGGATGTGAAATGTCTCATTTATTAACTCTTTAGGTTATGAATTACAAGAGTCTTCAAAGGATAATTGTCAAAGTTTCAAGATTTGTATTAGTTTATATGATTATCTAATTTCTTGAAAATTGTTGATGTGAATTATCTTTACTTATGAGTTTAATCTAGATCATAGAAAAATTATTTGATTATTGTGTTAATTGGAATATTTGATCTTAATGGTTTTTATGAACTCCATAACTTGTCCTCAAGTTATGGAAAGTGAAGAGTTTTTCTTTTTAAAGTGTCATTAAGTCTCATAGGTTATGAAAATAGAAGAGTCACTATTTTTAATGTCATCATTAAATGATTTAATGTCTTCCATAACTTGTCCTCAAGTTATGGAACTTGAATTTTTTTTTCATTAAACCTTAATTAAACTCATAAGTTATGAAAAATCCAAGAGTTTTGAAAGGTTTCAAAACTTGTCCTCAAGTTTTGGAATTTGTAAAGTTACCCCCCATGTATACTTTAATTCCAAACTAGACCTTAGAATTTTAAAAGTTTAAAATTCAACCCTTATACTATTATTATAATTTTAATTATATAGATATGTATAAGATAAAGTCGTCTTACCATTAGTAGACCTCATTCACGAAGCCGGTCTATAAGGGGCGTATAAGGTTACTGCCTATAAAATGGCAGTTTAATGGGTGTCCACTCTCACTCACCGCTTCCTTGACCGGTAGAGGGTCGTTAGTCGAACAGGTAGGACAAGGACTATAATTCTCCCTTCATTATAAGTATAATGATAAATACTAAGTAACTAAACACTTATAAATTCCCAATCTTAGTTACTTAGGAAAATGTGAATAAGGTGCTAATCCATGAAATTACACTTTGCACTTTGTTTAAGCTGTTAGTGGAGCGTGTGTGGTTAACAGGCACACTAACCTGGACTTAACAAGGTAGGCAAAGGGTAACTTAATGTTTATCATAGTATCGTTGGAGTGTGTGTGGTTAACCGGCACATCGATTGAGGGGTAAATATTAAGGGTACCAAGTATATTTGCATGGTTACTTCACACCTTGTTTTGTGATCCTCGACATCCCAGTCACAAAACCTGAAGGGCACACTCGAGATTGAAACATGCCATTGAAAAGTTCAATGAATCTCAAAAGAATCTAGGAGTTTCAAAACCAATTAAAACCTAATAATACATTTCGTTTATCTTGGTGGAAATTGGTGAATCGTCATTCACCTACCTTCAAATATTTTATAGCTTGGATTACGGCATCCCTCTTCCAAGTTATAAAATAGTTTGTTGGGTCCTAGCCTTAATATATCATATTGGGTGTTATATTAAGGACTTAAATCAACTTTACGTGAATTTCTCCCATTGTTGATGTCTGGTTTAGACAACAATGATCTTCCCAAACCAAGCTTTCCTAATGAATATGACTTCCCGAGTTTGGCTCATGGAAGTCATACTTCTCTTCCTCCACCTCCTCCAATTATTCTCCCTAACCCACAAGTTCAAGGTCACTCAAGCCCTAATGGCAAGCAAGGTCTATGTGTGATCACATCTTAGAGATGAAGTCACATATTGACAAGCCGGGAGAGTTGGGTGTCAAAGTCTTGAGAAAGTTGGATGTTCAATCACTTTCTAAGTCACGTAGTGAGTTCCTTTGGGACTACTATGAAACAGACTATGACATGAACCTTAATGATCATATCTATTTGCTTGGTGCTGCTGAATCAGCAATGATTTGGAACGATAGTAAAGCAAATTTGATTAGAAGATCAACTTCCAAAAAAATTTATGGACAGTGACAATGGTGACACTGGAAATCCAGAAAAAGCATTCTCTTCCCAATGGAAAGGGATTGGCCATAGTCAACCCGGTTGACCAAATGGTAAAGAGAAAGGCTAAGTCTGAGATTGTCCCATTACCAAAGGGTCCATATGTTTATTTTGCCAAAGGAAGGGGCGTTGATTGCAAAGCTGCCAAATTTACCTAAGGATGTTAAAGTCAATAAGTTTGACTCTACATCAGGTAGAGCCCATTATCTAACTCTGTTAAGTTCTATTCTGAGATCCTCATTACATGATGTGACTGGGTCACATGTTGATGTTTTAAGAATCAAAGAATAGAGAGAAATCTTAAAGGAAGTATATGCTGATTCTGATCGCGAAGGTGGATTTCGATCGCATCAGAATTTTGAGCAGTTGCTTAAGAAGTTATGATATATTGCTAAGGAATAGATAACAACAATTTTCCATGTGGATTGTAAGGATAAGTTTTTCCGCAAAGTTTTAAAATAAAAGAAAACTGTTTAATTTTATTTATTTGAAGTATCCTTACAATGGCATTTGTGGAAAGTTGTTGCTTATATGATTCCACTGACAGCAATATTGGAAAATGGATTTGATTCTTTCATTTGTGGTAGTGTCTAAATTTACCAAATCAGGAAAGTTCCTCATCACCCAAGTTTCAATTGGACCGAAACTTGGAATCATGCAAGTTGAATAGTATTATGAATGAGAACTTTCAAGCATTGGAAAATCAAGACTAATTACTTGTTCACATGGATGTGTGAGTCAAGTGAAGGACTAAAGGGATCGAGTACACATTCTTGTGCACTGGTCATGTCCACCACAAAGCTCGTTAAGACTATTTGATTTACTAAAGTTTAGTAAATATGGTTATACTTACAAGTTTAAGTATAATTCTGAAACATTGGAAAAGTCTCAATGTATGGCAGAACGAATGGGAAGAATCAAATTAGGCAGAAAGATAAAAGTTTCTCAAATCTGAAAAGATGGGAGAGTACTTTAGTATCATGTTTATGATCATCTTAATTATTTAGAAATCATATCACAATTAGTCCTCTAAAGGTCATCTTAGTGCATTCTTATGACTAAGAAGAAGAGTCAGGAATTGTTGAAATGGTTAGATCAGGAAGATGAGTCATACTTCGTTCCAAAACAATTCTTAGAGTCATACTCCAAGATTGTAACTTGAGTGACATATCTTAAAGAAAGGTTTGAAACACTTTTCAAATGTAAGAGTAAAAGTGTCCTACTCTTGTACATTTGAAATTGGTAAGTTGTGATGTTTTGGATAAAACAAAGACCAACTAAGGCCAATTGTGTGAAGTGTTTGTCTTGATAAAGAATCTGGACTATCTCTTGAATATTTGGCAAGATAGTCTTATATGTCAAGAGGATAGTGGGAGTCTTAAAGATACTAAAAAGAATTTCAAGAACTAATCAAGAATAAAACCTGAGGTTCTTCACTAGCACACGACTTGAGGTTTATAACCTATCGTGTTGACATATTCTGTGCCCATTCCAGTTAAAGTTGGCTTTGCATAGGAGTTCTGAAAGTTCTCAATTGGTTGCATAACAACTTGGAAGCAATGGCAGGCCCTGTACTGCCAGGTGGCAAGAAGTTAAGATTGCATAAGTTCAGTCCATACGAGTTTGGATTTGTCATTATCCTTGTCTTGTGACTATGGTTTTGACGATTCACATGGATAAGAACACATACACCATAAAATCTAAGGGTCATAAGGTTTCTCTCCGATTCATGAAAATGATGGTGAGGAAACACTTCCACCAAGTAGATTTGAAGCAGATGGAAAAAGGTCTAAACAATTGAGACTATGATTACGGCATCCCTTTTCATAGTTCTGAAATTGTTTAGACACACATGCATGCTATCTAAGGAAAGGTGTATGATTTTGATAAAGTTTTATCAAAGCATCTCGTATCAGAAATCTGAACTTTGGTAAGAAAGTCAATAAAGTATTGATTTCTAGAAGTCCAGCTGATTTCTGAGTACATGTCAAAGCTAGTGGGAGCATAAGTGTTATGCTAATAATCATCATGTTAGTGGGAGCATGATAATTATTGTTAGTGTTGCAAGTTAGCAATGTTAATTATAGAAAACAAAAGTTTCAATTCGTGAGGCTGCAGGGATTGAAAAAGTTGTTTTGCTATAATTAAAGGAAAGGATATACTTCATTTCAGTTCTAAAGGCTTAGATTGAGACCTTAATCATCTTTAGTCAAGAATATATATATGAATTTCATGTTGGATTGGTTCAACTTAAGGAAATTCTATATATTGCGTTCTCAAAATTCGATTATGATTACGACATCCCTCTTCATAGTCAAATTTTGAAAACATGGCAAATAAAAATATTGTAGCAAAAGACTGGTCTAGAATCATGTCTTTATGTGAGACATCATGAATCGTGTACCATTTGCTTTGGGTACAGGATCGATTGCATGTGCTATAATATTTGTCATTTCTAAATTTTTCCAAATGCCCAGAGGCATTAAGAAGGGAAAAGGTCTAGAAATGGATATGACTAAAATGATTAAGCAATTGTCGAGGACAATCTGAGGTTTACCAAAGATTGGTTGCTCAGGGACAGTTGGAAGTAGAGTGCTAATTTTGGAAGGACCATATTGACATATTCTAAAAAGAGGCATCTCTTATTCAGAAGTGATACTCAAAATGAGAATATGGAGTTGTCTCCATAGGTGGAAGTTATCTGTGTAAGATTAGAAAACTTAATGCAAGAAGCATGTCCAAAGAAATGTACTTTGAATATGAGACTTAGTTTCCATGGAGTTGATCTCCATTGGAATACCTTATAATGACTGTGGACAAGTCTTTGTGACTTTGTACATATTCATTACAGGAGGGTCAGTGCATATAAGTTTAAAATCTAAACAGATTTCGATAAATGATAGGAATTTGAAATTCTCACATTTTTCGATAAGGATTTGGGAGTGTGAAATTAGAATCATTGAATTATGTTCAATTGGTTTATTTCACAAAGTAAGGATCATAGACAAACATAGAGTGCATACTTGGTGTATGGCAAAACTATTGTTTAAGAAAAACATAGTGTACATGCTTGGAGCATGGGACAACTAGTGTTTTTAATTCAAGTATAAAGTTGATAAAACCGAAACAATGAATAATGAGTAATCAGTATGGTGATAAATAAAAGTGTTTATTTATATTCATAGGGTTTGATACCATATTTGATTCATTTATTCTTGTGTTTCACTTTGCATGTTTTGACTTCCAGAATAACTAAGTCGCTCTTCCTGAATGATTAAGTTATTCAAACCATCCACAGTCGATCATATGTCGGAAGTAGATATGAATCAAGACTGTCATGGGTTGGTTTGTAAAGGTCCAAGTTGATGGACAAAGTGGTGCTACAACACTCATGAGTGCTCATAAGTTCTGAGTATTGGATTCAACCCGCGCTCATTTGAATCACTTCATGGATTTTATCACGAGTGATCATGAGACGATAATATCTTATATTCTTCGAACCTAGAGATATGAGTTGTTACTATGAGTTGGTTATACATTGATTGCACGAAAACGAATTTGGTAACTCGATGTTATAAAACGTGCCTTTGTGTCTGATTCAACAAGTAGTAGAACAAGCCATATGAGTCGAAGTTTATCCATTCCTTTTACCTTCGGGATAAAAGCGATATCTGTGGGCCCCTCGATGATTTAGCGATGACACATGTGAGTGCTTGGCCAAGCCAGGACTGATTTGATTTGTTCAATCAGTCAGTCATCATAAATCGAAAATCGGGAAACAACAAATGGACAGAGAGAATGATTATAATCCATGTCTCAGTCCATATGATATCTAGAATGGAGGAATATATGATCACTTGTCTAATGGACAAGTCATTGACAAGGTCAGAGTTCGACAGCGGCTTTAAGAGCTACGATTGCCAGTTAGGTTTTGAAGTCATACTCAATAATAGTTTTAGACTTATCCAAGTGGGAGACTGTTGGATTAATGTCTAAGTCCATAACTATATTTGGTATGTACTTGACCCGACCCGGCATGGTCCATTTGGGTTGCACTTCACCGGCACAATTTATATGGATAGTCTTTTGAGAATAGTATATTTATGATTTATATTAATATATTATAAGTTCTAATATATTAATATGGAATCATATTATTTAATTAGTATTGATCAAGAATTAATTTAGAATTAATTAAGTGATCAAAAAGAACTAATTAAATATGGACTCTTATATATATGGAATGGGCCAAGTTCATTTAGGTTGGGCTAAGCTTTCATGGATGGTCCATGGAGCTTTTAACCCATGGATCCTATGTAAATGAAAGGTCATGGGTATTAGGGTTTACATGGATGTAACCCTAATCCTCCATAATATATAAAGGGGTCCTTGGCTCACAAAATTGGCACAAGTGTGTGAAAATAGGAGTGGGCCGATGTTAGTGTGCATACATATTCTCTCAAGTTCTTCCAAGCTGTTTTGGTGATTTGTGATTCCATTTGAGGCTTCCACACTATTGGGGCTAAGCTCTTAAATCTTGAAGACATCAAGCTACATCAAAAGGTATGTCATCTAACTAGAACTTTGTAGTATAGGTGCTTCATAATATGCTAGTTAGGATGAAACCTTGGAATAGTTAATATTTGCATGTATAATAGAGAAAACATAGATCCAAGGTTTATAGGGTTGTATGTGCACCATAGGATGTTGTAGTATACTAAAACCCAACAATTTTTGGTTGATAAAATTAATAAATTTATTATTGACTGAGAACTTAATAAGTTTATTATTTATTGTGGGTTGAAAACCCTATATGCTCACTAGGCTCCCAAGCCTGACCCACTCAGTTTATTTGTATCACAGGTATTGATACGAAGTTGCTTTACACTGAGAGATTAAAAGAGAAGTAGATGACTAGTGTAAATGAATGTAAGTTTTCTTTATGCTTATGTTTTTGTATTGACAATGACATCCCAATGGTTTAAGTGAATAAAATTCATTTCTTCGGAAATGATTTGATAACATAGTTATCATGTTTATCTGGGAACAAATTCCGCAACACTTTTAATCAAATGATTACTCTGAAATTATTTTAAAAGCATAAATTAAATCGGTCTTTTCTGGCCGTGAAATTGGGGATGTCACAGTTGGTATCAGAGCATTAGTTTAAGCGAACTAAGAAATTGTAGGATTTCTAGACTTAAACTTAGAATGCTAAGTGATGATTGTGAGATGAGTGTCTACCATAATTTAGGCACGAGCATAAGTTTATTTTAGGAAAGATGCCTAATATGTTTTATGTGTTAAATATTTTATGTTATAGCTATAAGGGTGCCTTATATGCTATTATTTGTTCGGATCTATGGTCTGTTGCCGACCGCATCTGGAAACCTTATGTGTGTAGGATTCTAAGCGTATGATTACGAGATTAGAACTAACATGTAAACGTTTCGAAGTGATAAGGAGATTTATACGTTTATCGTAAATAAAGCTTTCCTATCTTAAATTCTCGCCTGGCACACCGAACGTCTGCTTGGGTGTACAAAACGTTATGGTGAAGACTCGTAGAGAATTGAGTAGATGGAGGAAATGAAAAGCTTATGATAGTGAATGATACCTATCAGAAGATATCGTAAGAGTGGTATCTTGTTTTAGAATATGTTTGATAAAATAATGAAACGTTTAGAGGAGTATGGTACGTCTGAAGTACACCTTCGATTGGCAGGATGATGGAACGATTGGTGTAATTCCTGAAGTTGTCTCATCATTTGGAATTTCCATCACCAACCAAGTTGAAGTAGAATTGATGACTGAAGATACGCATGGAAGAAGTCCTAGTAGAGTCTAGGAAAATTTTATGATTAATTGGACACATTCGTATGTGTTAAATTGTTTTGTGATTTTAGGATTTAGGGACTGCGAGACAGTACTTGGGACGAGTATGAGTAGGTATGCATAGTAGTAGAGATCTATACTACTGGAAGCACAGGACTCACACTTGGATTAGGCAAAGTCACAAGGTTACCAAGGAACTCGTAATTGATTCCTTCTTATTCTAGTCTGTCGTTACCATCGTTTCGGTAATGACTAAGAAGATGATTGTTATTTCGACCCTAGTGGTCATATCGAATTGAGTCCGACTACGATGAGTTTGTAATGTGGTTCAGAGAACCAAGTTCGATGTAGCAGTTGACTTAAGCCGAATTGAAGTAAAGGCTGATCAAAGCGATCAATAGAAGTATCGCGTTCGTTGTTAAAGAAGTTGGGTTAGGTTGTATTCTGACCCAAAGGGGTGAAGTGATAGCGTATGCATTGAGGCAACGGCGCTGGCAAGAGTTATTCAAGGACTACGACTGTGAGATACTTTACCACCCTGGTAAAGCAAGTGTTGTTGCTAATGCTCTCAGTCGGAAGGTGAATCTTGAAAGGAAGAGGCCAAGAGCGTTGAGAATTGAAGTTGTCTCTACAAATAGGAAGTATAAAAGAAAGCTCAGGAGGAAGCTTTAGAGAAAAATGACCGAAAGGAGGAACGTTTGGGATAAAACGTTGGTGTTTGATACAAACGGTCAAAGACTGAAGGTATTCAAAGGTAGGATTTGGGTACCTAAGATGGGAGGAGTAAGAGGTCTTCTGATGGAAGAAGCTCACAAAACCATGTACTCGATTCATCCCGGCAGTGCGAAAATGTATAGGGATCTAAAACTCTATTACTGGTGGCCGATGGTGAAGCTCGATGTTGCTAAGTATGTGGCTGAGTGTGTAACTTGTGCTAGGGTTAAGGCACAATATCAGAAACCATATGGGAGTTTAGATCCTTTACCTTTACCCATGGGTAAATGGGAAGGTATCACTATGGATTTTGTGACTAAACTACCCAGAACAAGGAACGGTCACGGCATGATTTGGTTGGTCGTTGATCGCTTCACTAAGAGTGCGCATTTCATAGTAGCCAACGAGAAATGGTCTATGGATGAACTTGCGAATTCTTATGTGAAGGAAAACTGTGAGGCTTCACGGTGTTTTGTTAACGATTGTATCCGATCGTGACAGCCGTTTTACCTCAAGGTTTTGGAGGAGTTTATAAGAGGAATTGGGTACCAAGTTATGTTTGAATACAGCTTACCATCCACAAACCGATGGTCAGAGCGAACGAACAATTCAAACATTGGAGGATATGCTGAGAGCATGTACCCTAGAATTCCAAGGTAACTGGGGTAAACACTTACCTCTAGTAGAATTTTCCTATAGTAATAGTTTCCACTCAAGCATCAAGATGGCACCTTATCACGCTTTGTATGCGGAAAAGTGTCGAATGCTGTCATGTTAGCTGGAAGCTGGGGAAAAGCAGTTTATGGGACTTGAAATAGTCCATCAGACTGCTGAAAAGTTGAAAGTGATTAGGGAAAGGAGGTTAGCTGCTCAAAAAAGCTATGCTAACAAGAAAAGACAACCGATATCATTTGAAGTTGGAGATTCGGTTTTACTTAAAGTCTCGCCGTGGAAGGGACTTATAAGATTTGGTAAGAGGGGAAAATTGAGTCCAAGGTTTATTGGATCATTTAAAGTTCTTCAGAGAATCGGGAATCAAGCTTACAAGCTAGAATTACCGGAAGAACTGGAGGGTATTCATAACACCTTTCGTGTGTGTTATTTAAGAAAATTTACGGGAGATGTGCCCGACATAATTCCCATTTCTAAATTAAGGTTGAATGAAAACAAGAGGTTGATTAAAGAACCTGAGGCAATCGTTGACCGTAAGACTAGGAAGTTGTGATATAAAAATGGTCGATTTAGTGCTTGTGCATTGGAAACATACGAATGGGCCCAATCTCACCTGGGAAACGGAGAGTGACATGAGGAGTCGCTACCCGTATTTGTTTGCTGATGTGTGATTCCGGGGACGGAATCATTCTAAGGGGAGAGAGTTGTAACGCCCGTGTTTCTAGACTAGGCATTAATATTGACATAATGTTCTAGGTTAACCTTTGTAACTCATTTAGAAGAAATGAAAAGGAATTATGTGAATATTATGTGAATTATGTGTTTTATGCTTAATTATTAGGGTTTAATTAATTAAGAATAAAAATGAGCGTCAAAAATTAAATTTTAGATAAAGCCGATATCTATTAAGAACCTTGTAGTGGGCGTGACAAGGATTACGGATATATAAAGAATGTCGAAATCCGAGTTATAACGAAGAAGTTATGACCTGTCGAAGTTTCGCGACAAACCGGCACGGTGCCGAATGTCGTAAAAAGTGAGTTTTTGATAAACTACTTTTTGGCCTTAGTGAGTTTTTAAAAATTAAAGTCAAAATTAGCCGACAAAGTCTAAACGAAAGTTGTAGAGCGTAATTTTACCTTCGCGTTCATATAAAGAACGTCAAAAACGGAGCTCGTATGCGAAAGTTATGGATTTTAGAAGTTTTGGGGCGAAAACCGAGAAATTTCGCTTAGGTGGCTTCGGCCACGTCATCCTTCGCATGCAGCCTCCACGTGGCATCTTCTGATTGGACCGCAGCCTCGCGTGGCAACCGCTGATTGGGCCGAAGTCGTCACCCTTCTTCCCCATTGTACCGAAGTCCGGTCCACTTAGAAGCCTCCACCTGTCCGAGCTTCGCACGTGACCTTCGCAGGAGCTGCCCCGTGTCCGACCCTGCTGAGTCATCCGACGCGTGTGC
This sequence comes from Lactuca virosa, assembly GCF_052849685.1. Lineage (NCBI taxonomy): Eukaryota > Viridiplantae > Streptophyta > Magnoliopsida > Asterales > Asteraceae > Lactuca > Lactuca virosa. The sequence continues at coordinate 175,627,482 of NC_136430.1, forward strand.
CTCGGTGGCGAGCCCTCGCATGCGAGACGTGTCCGACGCGTGTCTTCCTCCGGTCCGAGCCACGTGTCCTCGCCTCCTGATGCCACCTGCCTCGCTGACTCCTCCTTCTCGGCCGAACCCTCGCAAGCTGACCCCTATAAATAGAAGCCATGCGAGATCTTCCGGGGGAAATTCCAAATTTGTCATTTTCACCCATTTCTCAATATTTTAGCCATTTTCGCTTCCCCCGATGCCCCGAGATCATTTCCAACGCCCGGAACACGTCCCGAAGTGCCCGAAGGCCTGGAAAATTTATCTTTTCGGTTTTGAAGCCCGACCTTTCGCAGAGCCCGGTTTCTCAATAAAACTCCCTGTTTTATTAGAAACGATCGTTTTAGGAAACGAATTGCTGCCCGATTTTCATTAAATCAGGTGAGTGTATAGTCACTTTCACCTTACACATAGATATGAAGTATTTACCTTAAAATACGTGCTATGTGTAAATATATTAATTGTGTATTTGAGGTGACTGTTGAATTGATGTTTTATACAAGTTTTAAACTGTATATATATATTTTTATCTACAAATATGTTGGGTAAAACATGGGTAGATGAATTAGATGATGTGTGATGAAATAAAAGTGATGAGAGGTATCGATGTTTAAGATGATCTAGTTATCTAGCAGAGTATAGACAATGGCCACAAACTATTTTAGATAGCCCAATGGAACGTTAGTAGACTTGTAATCGGTACATATGTTTGAACTATATGTTCATTAGGTATTTTTGAACTATGTGTTCATCCATTAGTTCTTCCTTTTGACACTATTACGTGTCGGGGTATGGGAGCGTACGGGAGTACTTTATCAGTATTTTCCCTATACTTTTATTTGGAAGAGCTTTGGAGTCTTTGTTCTTTTATGAAGTGATTGGACAAGCTTCATGAGTTAGTGATATAGATCATGAGTTAAATAGTGGGTGTGTGATGAAAGGTGAGTTGGATAGATGAGATGATCAGTGATATAGATCATGAGTTGAGAGTGAGTGGTGAAATATGGGAAATGCTTTTACCCAAATGTTGGCGTGAGTGGTGCAATATGAGAAAAGCCCTTACCCAACGTTGACCCCCGTCATTCAGCAGAGTAGGGATGACAACCATGGACTGTTCTAGACGGTCTGCGGAACACTAGCAGGCTCGCAACCTGTAGGTGTTAATGGACTTAAGTGTTCATTCGCTGTACTCTAAAACCCCCGTCATTCAGCAGAGTATGGATGACAACCATGGACTGTTTTGATGGTCTGTGGAACACTAGCAGGCTCGTAACCTGTAGTTGTTAATGGACTTAAGTGTTCATTCGCTGTACTCTATTCCCCTCATGAGTGCCTTTAGGGCATGTAAGGCTGGCGAAACCCCTTAAGTATGTTCATCAGCTGTATGGAAAACCCATTGACATGTATTGCGGGGAAAACTCCCGTGGGAAATACCGTCGATAAATAAGAGCTATGGACTTAGTATATGGAAAACCCATTGACATGTATTGCGGGGGGGAAACTCCCGTGGGAAATACCTTCGATGAATAAGAGCTATGGACTAGCACATGGCGACATGTGACTTCGCGCCTATTTGACATAAATTGCTGAAGGAAAGCAATGTTGTCAACTTGTTGGTTGTTTTATGTTAGGATGTCTTGTTTGACATAACTTGCTGAGGGAAAGCAATGTTGTCACCCCGATGTTTGTTTTATTTGACATAACTTGCTGAGGAACCCCCAAAGCAATGTTGTCACCCTTAGAGATAATCCTTAGGCTAGGTCCCTTGTGATAGTTGTTTTAGGGACGTAAAGTGAGGATAATGGGAATGGGTAATTAGGGTTATTTTTGGTTGATGAAATTAATAAATTTATTATTGACTGAGAACTTAATAAGTTTATTATTTATTGTGGGTTGAAAACCCTATATGCTCACCAGGATCCCAAGCCTGACCCACTCAGTTTATTTGTATCACAGGTATTGATACAAAGTTGCTTTACACTGAGAGATTAAAAGAGAAGTAGATCACTAGTGTAAATGAATGTAAGTTTTGTTTATGCTTATGTTTTTGTATTGATAATGACATCCCAATGGTTTAAGTGAATATAATTCATTTCTTCGGAAATGATTTGATAACATAGTTATCATGTTTATCTGGGAACAAATTCCGCAACACTTTTAATCAAATGATTACTCTGAAATTATTTTAAAAGCATAAATTAAATCGGTCTTTTCTGGCCGTGGAATTGGGGATGTCACAGATATATCGAAGTTGCAACATAAGAAAGGGATAAATATTGATGAAGGAGGCTTAAGCAAAGAAACTTTGAAACCTGAAACAACATCTGTTCCCAAAGACAATGGGAACGGTATCAATGATGAACTATCAAAAGAATAAAATAAGAAACTTCAACAATTGGAGGCAAGTGAACATCATAATGACTCAAAGAATCAATGATCCACCTGGTCTAAACAAAAGTGATCCAAATAAGGCTTAGTGTTACGAAACAATAGATATTGTTGTGCTTGATAAAGTTGAAGAATTTATGAAAAGCCGAAGAACAGTTATGATACTGAAAACATAAACTTCAATCAACTTGATTTTCCTATAAATCATTTGATGTTCACTTTTAGCCAGTTCAAGGTTTCTGAAAACTTCAAAGACCAAGAAGAGTACAAAAAGCTGAAAATTCGCTTTCATGCTATACTTCGAAAAAGCAAAGAAGAAGTTTAGTCTCTTGTGAAGATTATGAAAATTTTATCAATTTTTCCTCATATTCTATTCGAAGGATTGGTTCAAAATTTCCGATACACAATTGTTCGATCCAATAATGTTGTGTTCAAATTTACTATTGCTGACTTTCTGTTGAGGAATCTCAATGATCTCATCACTAAGATTTTGAGTGAGATGGATATATCTCAAGTTCGTAAGGAGAATCAAGATTCATTTATCATTGGATATGCTCACATCAGATCTTTCTTAGATTGTTACTATGCTTATTTAGTTGAAACTGGAATTGATCTTGCCACAACAATCAACAAGATTTCAAAAGTTCGAAAGCCTTACTGAAAGGGAAGCTCAACATTGAGGAATTCGAGGATGGGGAAATTATCCATAAACCATTTGGTGTTGTTTTCCCAGGACAGAATAGCAAAGGGAAAAAGAACGAGTACCTTTTTCGTACTAATGATTTGGAAAGATACTCAAACTCTCATTTTTCGAGTATTCTACTTCACAAAAACAACTGTCAGAAAAATGATAAAGAAGATAGAGCGAAGGTTCAAAAATCCATCATGTGGTACATGGAGATAATGAAGCTATTATTGCATATAGTGAAGACACTGTCATGAAGATGCATCTATTCTCACAAAGGGGGAGAAAGTTAGGTCGAAATTTTTTGTGAGAAGTCGAATTGGTAGTTGTCTTTAGGCGAAGCGTTTGTAATAGCGAGAGTCCTCATGAATTTTCTATTTTTATGTATTTACTAGGAATTTGTGTGTTTTGTACATTCATGTAATATTCCTAGTATTTTTTGATTCTCTGAGTATTCTATAAATAGGGTAGGCACTTAGATGGTAGAGAACTTTAAGCATCATATGAATTATTCTTTCATTAAACTCGAACTCTTTGTGCTCATTCGAAATACAAGTGCTGAAACCTGATCTTATTTAGATCTTTTTGTTTTTACTTTGTTTTATGAATCAATTGATTAAAACACATTTCTAAACAACTTATCATTACAAAACAATATATTGACATATAAATATAAATTTAAATGTATATGTAAATGAATTATTTGTAATCATAACTAAATAGGGTTAACTAAATAATTAATACAAAACAATAATATGTGATGACATAAAAAAATATGTATAATCATATATGATTCGATTGTCAAAACTTATTATTTTAGTTTTATTTTGATCAAGTACAAATAAAATGTCCAGAAAATGATGTACACCGCAGTTGTGAACACTTCAACCGCTTTGGGACTTTATGCAGACACATATTCAATATAATGATGAAGTATGGAATTAAGGAGACACCTGAATAGTACATTGAGAGTCATTAGAGAAAGGATGTGATATCAAGGCATTATCACTTTGGTAGGCATGTCTACGATAGAGGAGACAATGAAGTTAACAGATCTATCAATCAAGCATATTACAACTTTGATACATGTTTGGACTTTGTAGAAAAAATTAAGAGAAGATGGATTCTTTTGTTAAGAAAATAGAAAGAATGCTAAAGGAATATGACAATTACCCTACAAATGAATTTCTAAAAAGTAGGGAAGATGTTGAATACATAACAAAACATATGGCTGTTTCTATTCCAAAACACATTGACATTAATGTTCCAAATACTCAAAGTAATAAAGGAATTGGAAAGAAGAATAGAATTCAAAGTGAAGCTAAAAAAAACATACCAAAATTCAAACAAACAAACAAGAATTTACTCAGGATATGGAGAAATGACTCCTCATATATGCATCCATGCCCTACCAAACTTGCAGGAGAACAATCAACAAAAGCTACATAAATGATTTCTAGTTTAATCAGTAACAAATAAGTCAATATATTTTTTATAAATAATATACTTTTTGGTTGATACATCTTACCTTTTTTACAATACAAAATGTCTTATGATGCTTTTACTAATTTGTATCTACTATGATATATTCTTGTTTGATTTTGCTAGTTATACAAAAAAAATACCTTTATGATTTTTCATGTTACACCTTGTTATATTTAACTTTAAGTCTTTTGTGATTACAAATGGATATAATCACTTATGATTACAAAAAATACATATGATAAGCAATAGATAAGTGATATTCATTTATGATTACAAAAATGTAAATAATTATATAATATATGTTATATATTGTTCAATATATGAAAGCATTTATGATTATATATAAACAACAAATAAGGATTACTAAAAATTTCTTTACATATAACAGTATAATATATTCATTTCTAATTAAAATTCAGTAAAAAATTCATACAAACATACATATATAATAAAATCCATCACAATACAGATAAAGTTTTTCATAATAACCGTCACCATGCAGCAAAACATTGTCTAGAAAAACTATAAACTTACCCATATGAATAACCATATTCATCTAGAAAACCAACATGTAATCACACATCATAGAATCACTTCTAACATGAGTTAATCTTCAATCACATATAACTTACCAACCTCAAATAACACATTCCCCATTTTTTTCAAGATTCTTGTTGTTTGTGTTGACAGGTACTTTTTTATAAAGGTTATATATCACTATAAGAACACTACCACCATCAACACAAGAACTTATCTTCATTGCAATATCATATCATTACTACATTTCTGATGCAGAGAAATGATGTTTATTAAAAATAAATATTCTTTTAAAGAACAATAGTTCTCTACTTCAAAAAACATGTAGTAAAAATTTGATACGTGTAATGAAGATAAGTTCTTGAGTAATGTTGGAAGGGTTCTTTGAGTGAGATACAATATCTACTAAAATACAGCTAGAAACACATAGAATACAAAAAAATCATTTCTTTTTTACTTATGGGGTGCATAGTTTTCTTGAAATGAAATGGAAGTTGTTTAATTCATAAATTAGTCATGGTGATATTCAACAAAATTTATAGTAAATAATGAAGAACTTAGTAAAGGAAACTAAGTGTTTGAGTTGTGTTAGAACCTTTTTCTTTAAAAGTGAGAGGAAAGTAAATCTCCTGAAATAAGCCTTTAATGTTTGATTCATCAGTTTTACGACTCCACTACTCATCTTCACCAACTCTAAGGGGTAACACGAGGCTACCCCCTTGATGAAAAATACTTCACACTTTAATGAAAAATTGATTTGATCTTGATTTATAAAGGGTAGATTCCTGAGTACAAACACTTGAAAACAAAAATAATCTAAAAAAGAGATAGGTAAAATGAGTGAAAACAAAAAAGATTATGCATGCCTAAATATACAGTTATAAAGAATGGTTATGTATTCAATACTGTCAAGATAAGTAACTAGTGTTCTCATTTCTCAAGAAAAGTTATAATAAATTGGTCCAGTAATCAAAAAATAGCTCAAAAACATATAACTTACATGTTTTTCAATATATGTAATCATTTATGATTACAAAAACATAAATATTTGATATATGTTGTTCAATATGTGTAATCATTTATGATTACGTATAAACCACAGATAACAAGTACTAGAAATGTAATTACATATAAAAATATGACATATTCAGTTATTATTAAAATTCCGTAAAACAATTCATAAGAGCAAACTTACATAATAAAATTCATCACCATATATATAAACTTGTTTAAAATATCACTATCACAATCCCAAAAAAATATTCCAATTTAAATAAACTTTTTCTTAAAACAACATCATCATGCAAAAAAAACATCTAATCACCAATACTCTAATCACTACCAACATGAGCAAATCATCAATCACAGAAAATTTGACATCTTCATGTCGGTATTCTTTTAAGCATTATATAAATGCTTAATATGGATCTTTGCATCAACTTTCTGACACTTAAAAGCAACATTCAACATAATATCCCACCTTTTATTAATCTCAAAAGTTAAAACTGTTGCAGCATAGTTCATTCAAAACTTCTCTATAATTTTTTCTTATGAAGGGCTTTCTTTTGGAAGTACGCAATTCTATTTTGAAACTGGTTCTCCAAAATTCCTCTCCATATGCCTCAGAGCAAAAACATCACAATCTACTTTATTGTAAACTGTCCTCCATGGTATTATTAATCTTATTGGTTTAAGATTTTAATCAACTATTTCACTTGCTTTAATATGCTTGATGTATTTTAGATATCTTTGTTTTGTTTTTCTAAAAATCACATTTGATTTAAAGTCAGAAAATACATGTATAATAATTATTAAATATTTAATTGATATATACAATGTGTTTCAAAACTGCTCCGTAGTTTCCATTAAAACTAGCATCATCTGCATCATTGTCCACAGCGTTAAAAGTAGGTTTCTTTAGATTGATCACAATAACATAGATATGATTTTGCCTCACAATAGGGAAAAATACCTGAATTTCTACATAATAGTAGAAAGAAACACACACAAACAGACACACACACACACACACACACACACATATATATATATATATATATATATATATATATATATATATATATATATAACAATCTAAATATACCACGTCGACATCTTTCAAAAACTTCAAGTCTCTATCACTACAAACACTGATAGAGAAGTTGTCCTTAAAAACTTTATATCTTGCAGATGGCTTTAAATGATTTGAATCAGGTAACGAAGTTTGTATTATAATAAAATCAGTAGTGATTATAAATACTTGATAAATGAAATTACACAATATGAAATCTTAAAATCATAACTAAATATACATAAATATCAGAACCGAATATTTTCTTTTTATTGATGTATAATGAAATATCAATAATTAATATAAAAAGAAAAAAAAACCTACAATATCAGCTTTCATGAACAATATGTGTGGAGAGTTGACAACATCTCTGGATTTCTCTTCATTATTTAGTATATCAGGCCATGAATATAGAACACTTAGATACACATAGGTTTTTTTGTAAAGAGTTTCCGAACATTCAAGAGAACTTTATCCTTGAGCATTTTCTTTGTCATCGGTTCAAGAGGACTTTGACTTTAAGATGTCTTTTTAGAGTATTGAGAATCTTGACTAAATTCAAGGCTAAAGCTTAGACCAGATAACTTCCTTACTTTCCCCTCTGCTTTTTTCTTTTTCAGTGATTTTATCTCATTTGTCTCCTTTTATTCTATCATTTTCTATTCCTTATTTGTTTCATTGCCTTTTTTAGTAGTTTCCTCTCCAACTACCTTCTTGTCTTTTTTTTTTACTTTCCATTCCATATTTAACACTTGAATCTTCTATCAGTTTGTTCTCATTATTGTTTTGTTCTCCCACTGCCTTCAAATAGTGTTGATGTACATTTGGATTATATCAATATTCTAATTAATCCGGATTAACATTTGGAACACGAAAAATAATTTTCACCCCCATAATATAAAAATCATAAATGAACGTAAAGTAAAAATATTAATAGAAAAAATCATGTTAAGCTCAATCATATATGAATACACAATCATTGTAAACTAGTTACCTCCATTTTTATTTTAATTTGAACACTCTTCTACCCTCTTCCCAAATCCTTATCAACTTCATCACCTTCACTTTCTACCACAACTTCTCCATCCTTCTTTCATTTATAACTTTAAATATCCCCTTTAGCAAAACCTTTCACCAAATTTGGATCAATTAAATCATATTCTTTCTTTTTTCCCCAATAATTTATCATCTAAAAACCCTTCTTTATTTTTATCATCATCACCCAAATTTACAGTCCCTAATTTATTTAAAACACAAGTGAATAAACTAAGTAAAATATTAATAAATATTTTATGTATACACTAAACATATACAAATACTTATCTTTATCAACGTCATTGTTCTTATAGCAAGTCAAATTGTCATTCGAATCATCTTCAACTGCTTTGCGATTTACACAACCCTCAACCAAGTTTTTAGTTTCACACTCCTGCATAAGAAAATGATACTTTAAAATGAATACTTAATCATAAAAATCATATACGAATACACTAATGAAATCATAAACGAATACAAAGAAAATTACCTACATTGAACTAAGTTTAACAACATCAAATTCTTCTTCATCCTCATCAGATAATTCTTCATCGCCATCATACCTAATCACCCTCAGATTCCTCCTCATCATACTCAAATTCTTGACATTGTTATTCAATATATGGTTCATTAATCTCTCCACAAGAAAATCCTCTATCCTCTTGTAAAATAACCTCAAGAAACCTGATCTTTTCTGACGTCCAATAAAAAATGGTTGGATGTTTACGTGTTACATGTAACTGAAAAAACTTGAAACTATCCACATACAAAAACTACTATATATATATATATATATATATATATATATATATATATATATATATATATATATATATATATATATATATATATATATATATATATATATATATATATATATATATATACTAGTAGCGTACCCGTGCGATGCGGCGACAACATTAGTTTAGTTCGGTAAACATACAAAAGTTTTTTTAGCGAATAGTCTCATTACGACCATCGTTGTTTTATTTTATAAGACTAAACGGTGTCATATCGTTTTTACCATTGGCCACCTAGGATGATGGGGACATCTTTGTCAATTTTTCAATCTTTAAAAAGGCTTGAGGTGTGGTGTTTTATGTTTACAGCCGCCAAAAAAAAAACAAAGAAAGTAGGTCAAGTTAAACGGCAAAGGAAGAAAGTGAGTGGTGGACACTCACCGCCGGTAATAATATCATTAGGGTGCGGTGTTCACCGCCGGTAAAGGTGCCACGGAGGTGACACGTTCGCTTCCCGACGGTAAAGAGTTCACGACACCCTTCAACCTAATGAAAGTAAAACTATGCTATATTTTTAGTTAACAAGTTTAAGTACGTGTACACATAAAATGTGGCACGGTGAATAGTTTACTTCGATTAAGGGTAAAGGGTGTCGTAACGTTTTTTCCTTCGAAAAAAATATGTCACATAGGTGCCACGAAAGATTTTACTATTTTTGTCACAATTTACCTATGAATGGGATGTGGTGATGTTTTTACCTACTAATTTTTTTTAATATTAATTAATATAAATACAAAGTTTTCAATATTTTATTTACAATAACAATTAATAAAAAAATTTATATAAAAGGCATATCATTTGAAAATAAATATATAATTTACCTTTTGTTTTATTGTGATCCATGTCTAAAATATACGTAATTCTAAAATTTTAAGTCTTATTAAACTATAAATAATATATATGACATTACTTGGGAATAGAGAAAAAATAATATATAATATATAGTGTACCACTTTTTTTGCATAAGTTATTTTCGGTCAAAAAGCTAAAAAGTGAGATAAGAAATTTTTTTCTATAGGAGTTTCAAATTTTGCATATTATCAAATGATTTACATATGTATAGAATTTTTTTTATCTTTACTGAGAAAACCAAAACTTTAATAAATCCAAAAAATATCAGTATATCAAGATATTGAGATATTCACAAGTAAACGGTTTGGTTTAAAAGATATTATATTTTTTATTCTAAAAAATATTGTTTCTTTAAAAAATATAATTTCTATTTAAATAAGAAGAAAACAACACATAAACAGAGTTCTATTAATCTTTTCAAAAGTAGTCATGAAATTAGTTTACTAATCAATAGCCATAAACTTGTATGTTATGATCCATCTTAAATGAATAGAAACAATTATTTCTTATACTTTTATGAGAGACATCCCTATTTTCTCTAATGAAATTCAAATTGTTTTTTAGACAAAACTGCATGATTGGTCCATGTGGTATTCAAAAAACTTTGGATAGGGTCCAAAAAGTTTTTCACTTGCATTGAAGGTCCAAAATTAAGGTTTTTCTGTGTTTTTGATCCAAAAAAACTTGAAAAGACGGTTATACCCTTATTTATTTACTTTTACAATGATGTGAAATCTAAGCATAAGGTCGAGGAGATCCAAATCAGAACACCAGATACGATGGGTGTCTTGCGATTCGATGAGAGGTATAGAGTGCTTGGGTTTGGTAGATTTTGTGTTCTTGTGTGTATGTGTGTGTTCAGATCCATGAATTGGAAGGTTGTTGATCAGTTTAGTTTTAATGTGTTGGAGAAGAAACATTTCACTCAGAGAGAGAGAGAGAGAGAGAGAGAGAGAGAGAGAGAGAGAGAGAGAGAGAGAGAGAGAGAGAGAGAGAGGATAATTATTTTCTTTTTTTTTATTTTTAAATTAAAATAGTATTTGAAAAAGTAATATATATATATATATATATATATATATATATATATATATATATATAAAGTAAAAGGGTATAACCGTCTTTTTAAGTTTTTTTGGACTAAAAAACAGGAAAACCTTGATTTTGGACCTTCTATGCAAGTTGAAAATTTTTTGGATCTTATCCAAAGTTTTTTGAATACCACAGTGACCAATCTTGCAGTTTTGTCTATTTTTTATATTTTTGTATGTTAACATGAGTAAATACTCTTATATAACATAAAAATTTTATAATGATGTGAAATCTAAGCATAATATTATTTTTGATATTAAAAACTTTTATTTTTAGGATTTAGTTTTCAGTTTTTAGGATCAATTATTCTATTATATCGATTTTTTTTTTTTTTTTTTAGATTCTTTTTAATTTTATTTAATTTTATTTATTTATTTTTAAGATTTGAAGGTTAGTTTTTAATTAACAGGTGGTTTATTAACTTTATTTTCACAATTAGATTCCTTTGAAAAGAGTTCATATTCCAACACACTAGCAATATTAGTGAATAAATAAAAAAACGGTGAAATTGTTTAAGTTTATTGTTTGGGTGGTGATTCTTCCACAGTGATTTATTTATCCATCCACTGATATCTAAATTTTTTGACAATTATACCCTTATAGCCCCATTTTAACTATGTCGTTTTTTATTACCAAACATGTGTCCCTTTCTCTCTCTCTCTCTCATATACACACACATTCACACATGCACATAACGAACAAAACCTATAATTTCATTTTAAGAACCCAACTTATCTATAGTCAACCATTTCTGAGTATCATTTCTTAAGTTTCACTAAATCATCTGGTTTCACCAAACACTACGAATAATCAGATGTTGAGTGGTGGAGTGCTCATTTTTCTTGAGCTATTTAAGAGTTAGCATGTCTTCTCCATAATAATGGTTGTGGATTGTTTCTTTATCCTAATTGCAAACCTCAAATCATTCAACATCAAGTGGATATTGGGAGATGTAAATACTTGTTCTAGCTTGTTCACTGACAATCTTTTCTGCAAATTTTCGATGCTCTAATCAATAAAGAGTCTTCTCATATTGTTGTTATCTAGTTCCTCATGTGAAGATTTTAGTTAAAGACACTTTTGACCTTGTTTGCTTTTTCCGATCAATATCAAAATTATAGATGGAGCCGATACTCCATGGATGTGGTGGTTTGATCAGAGATGGAGTTTGCAGAAAAATTAATTTGGGTTTTCTGTGGGTTAAAGGAAAACCAGAACATATTCAAATCGTGAAGGGAGAGGTAAATCATGAAAGGGAGAGTTGATTGATTTAAGAGTCTTTCTAGTTGTTGTTTGAACGAACAAGAGAATGAGGGAATTATTTTTACAGTGAATTATGGAGAAGAGATATGTGTGTGTGAGAGTGTGTGAGAGAGATAGGAATAGACGTAGTTAAAGCAAAAATGGTAGTGCTTTTTCTTTCTTAAATAACTACAAGAGGGTAAAAGTGTCAATAAATATAAATGACAGTGGAAGGATAAAAAAATTCCGTGGAAATATCAACGCCCTTATTGTTTTGGATTTATCTTAATATAATTATCTATCGTTCAAATCATAAGTATTACAAAAATGTCTAACTGTCATATTTCTAACATTCTTATTTCATTTTTATTTATTAAAAACATAAAATATGTGGTTAACTATTTCTTGCAAGAGTTAATATGATATCTTCTGAGTACGATATTACAACATACCGAAAATATAAACTTTAATTAATAATTTTCTAATTAAATACTTACTTATATTTATGGCAAATACATGCCTTGATATTGTTTGTCTTTTATTAAGAAAATATAAATGGTATGGCAATTATTTATTACACAATGTGTCAATGAATATAAAAGTTATTTTTCTCAAGTATTATTACAAAATAGCTACAAATCAGGAAAATGATCATAATTGCCATAACTTGGAGGCTTGTTGATTTTTTAAGCGACATTTAAGAATTTATTTATATATTTTATTTTAGGTTAAACTTATTTACGTATGCTAGTTTGTAGTAATTTAAAGTACTGAAATATTTTTAATTTCTAATAAATAAAATTACTAAAATATTTAAAGACAATGATTTTGTTAATGTACAACGTATAGCCTATTTAGTTTTGTATATTACATTGAAAATAAAGAAAATTCATTAATCATTAATAAGAAGATAAAAATTAAGTTTTATTGATTTTCTTTTAGCTATGCTTATATTACTTTTGTCTATTGAAATCTAAAATTAAACTTTCGTGTGGCTTTTCAGTTATCCTCTCTTCGTTTAATATCCCTATGAGTCGATGAATTTGATTTTTTGTTCGCTTTTGATTTTTAGATGACCTGTTTTGTTGAGTTTATTTTGTTTCAAATTAAAAGCAAATCCATGTCCATGTGAATCAAAACTAAAAAAAAACAAATAAACTAAATTATTAGGTTACAAAATAATAATGAGTTGTGATGAAGCCCGCATTCTGTTCAACCATACTACTAAAACGGCTAAACCCACACCTCTTTGAATCAAATTTTCTCATTAAAGCCACTATGATTAATTTTATCATCCTTATACAACGAATCAAACAAAAACCATATAAAAAACTGTAAGTAAACAATCAAAAAAAGACAAAAAGAAATAAACATTCAAAAATTGATTTTTTATATATATATTCATGCAGCTCTTTGACTACCAGTAGAGTGAAAAAACATTTACACTATCCAAATCTTCATCTTCACTATAAAGAACCCACTTACAGATTTCAAATGTTCATCTTCATTATTAAGAACAAATTTACATATTTCAAATCTTCATCTTCAGCCGTAAGATATTTATAGATTTCAAATATTGATCTTCACCAATGCGAACACATTTATAGATTTCAAATCTTCATCTTTTTCTTCAGCTCATATGATTGTCAAACAACATAAAATTTTAAGAAATAAAGGATAATCAGGTCATATAATTATCATCTTCAAAACTTCATCCTGTCATATAAAACGTAAAATAAAATCAGTAAGAACAACTATATATCGAAAATTAACTTGGTAAAAACATCAAATCCCAGCTACAAAACATAAGTACAAATCAAACACAAAGCAAGATCTGGTATTTTAAAAATGAACGAATATAAATCTGAATCCACCAAATGTCCACATAAACACACATTTAAACAAACACATAATTAAAGACGATTATGGAGAAAGAGACATCTAGATTAATATCTAGATCCAACAAAATAGAAACGCACACATACACACAAATTTAATGTGACTGTTCATTTCAAAAGTTAAGCTTAACAGTAAGCGAAAATGTACAAGATGGAGAAAGGTAGGATAGAGAGAGAGATGATTTTGAGATGACGACAATGCTGGTGCATATGTGAGAAGATGGATGTGGACGGCTGTGGATGTTATCGACAACGTGAGTTGGAATCGATAGTGTTGATGGGGTATTAGGTTTTTATAAAGAGGGGTAATGAAAGAAAGAAGTATTGGAAAGAAATAGATGGGTGATTTTAAATAGATTGTTCAAAATAGAGAGGTGGTGTATGATGACCGTGTAATGCATGCTTGCATTTGTGTTTCTTTAAGCATAATAGATTGTATCTCATGCTTTAAAAGTGATACTCATATTATGATTGGTTTAATTCAATTCACATGGATCACCAACAATATAATCTAGTCCATTCAAATAAGATCTAATGATCAATAATGTTTCTCCTTATTTTTAAGACTTTGGTCTTAAAAATCATGGGACCCACTTTTATGTATATATTATAAAGTAGTAAGATATATATATATATATATATATATATATATATATATATATATATATATATATATATATGGGAAAAGGGAATATATATTACAGTCCCACCTAAGCTTAGGTACTAAACCTCTTGAAAATACATTGTTTTACTATATAAAGATTACGGTTAATGGATTCACCATTAATACTTGAAGATGTAAATTCAAGATCGACACAATAGGGTTTAGGGTTTAGGGTTTAGGGTTTAAGGTTTAGATAAGGAAACAAGAATATTGATTATCTTTGCCCTTTGTGACAGTGGAAAAAAGTAATGTTCACTTGGGTGAAGTAATCAACGATAATGGAGGAAAGAAAACAGAGATGATAAAACGATAATGAAAGAAAGAAATGTTATCGAGGATGATATATTTACCAAGTGAAACCAAACAAGGTATATTTACCAAGTTAAAACGACATATTTTAGAGGTTTAGTAGCTAAGCTTAGGTGGAGCTGTAATGTATATTCCCTATCCCCTATATATATATATATATATATATATATATATATATATATATATATATATATATATATATATATATATATATATAAAGAATGTCGAAAACAGAGTTGGAACGAAGAAGTTATGGCCGTTTGAAGTTAGGATGATTTTTGGGTTAGCCGCGTATGCTGGCCGTAAGTTGAGTACGTTGGCCGTACTGAGTATGCCTGAGTATGCTGGGCATAATTTGAGTATGATGGCCATACACGATCAGTGCCCAAACCCTATTTTCATGGTTTGAGCCTTATTTAAGCTCTTTAACTTCCCCAAACTCACTCCATTCTAAGCCTCCACCTCTCCAACACCCTCTCTTGAAATCCAAACCCTAGATTGAGCCTTGTGAGCAAAAAAGAAGGTGTTTTTAAGTTCTTTGGAGTGTTCTTGGTGCACTTTGGGGAAGAAGGAACTCATGGAAGAAGTGTTGGTTGCATTGGAGCTTGTAGATCCAGACATTGTTCACCTTGATCTTTCTTCTAGAGGTATGAAGTTTGAATCTTGATGATGATATTGTTAGATCTAGCTAGTTTTGAGTGTTATGAGCTTTTAGTCACTTTTAATGCATACAGTTTAGATCTTGATAGTTTGCGACCTTTTATGGATAAAGTTGGAAATTTTATCCATCCAAACATCATTTTGATTCAGATATGAAGATTTGAGACTTGGACTTAATGGATTATGCTGAAAAGATGCAATTTTTGGGTCCCTTTGAGACTTAAAGACTAAATATTGTTTGTTGGGACCATTCTAATGGATAAAGTTGGAAACTTTATCCATTATGGAGCTATTATGAACCATAAAAATATGATCTTGAGTGTTGTCTGTAACCCATGCATGTGTTAAATGGCCTTAATGGGTTAAGAACATAGGGTTTTGGACATTAAGCTCTTAATGGCCATGCTTGACCATAAAGTTGGAAACTTTATGGTCAAGGACATCATTTTGGGCTTGGATCTGCAAAATGGGATTAAGAGCTTAAGGATTAAGCTCTTAATGAGTTAGGTTAGCAGCCAACTGCGTACGTTGGGCGTACAAGGTGTATGCTGTGTGTACGTGGTCAACAGGCTCGTGCGTGGTCAACCAATGCCGACGCTAGGCATACAGCTGCGTACTCAGTTGGGTTGACTCGGTTGGCTTTTTTGGAATTTTAACTTTTACCTGATTTTGACTAAGTTTGACTAAGGGGTATTTTGGATTGTGTTTGATAATTGGTCATTTGGATGGATATGTGACGATTAGAGCTAAGATTCGGAGTTTGGACCTCATCTGTTATTGATCAGATCGAGAGGTGAGTTTTCCTCACTGTATCCATGGGTCAAAGGCACCAATACCGACTCACTCTGTTATGTATCCTGGTATATATGATGTTAGCATGAAATAGTGATTTGTAGATCTGTTATCTGTTTACTTGTTAACTGGTTATTTGTCTATCTGTTATGCATATGTCGACATGCTATGGTATATGGTGAGACTGGACTACTTTGTGCGTTAGTCAACAGACCGGGGTATTCCATCCCGAGGCTGATTGGACCTGACATGTTTTGGTATTCCAACATGAGGTTGATTGGACCAAACATGCTTATAATACGAGGGTATTCCATCCAGAGGATAACTGGGCCCATCGTAGACATGCCTGGTATTCCAGCCTGAGGTTGATTGGGCTAGGCATGAGTGTTTGTATATGTTATCTGTTGGTGTGTTGGTATTTTGGGGGAAACTCACTAAGATCGAGCTTACAGTTTTAGTTTATTGTTTCATATACTTTAGAGGACCGTGGCAAGTCAAAGGCGTGACTATACACATCCATGGTTTTACGACTGATTGGATCTTAGGAGACTCTAATTTTAAATAACGTTTTGGAAACAATGGTTTTGTGAACACTTCCTTTAGTAAATGGGTTGTTTTGAAAAGTTCAAATTTGTTGTGATTTTTGGGATGTTTCAAGTTGGTATCAGAGCCTTGGTTTGAGAGAATTGGAGGAACACTTCTTTGAATCCAATCTCAAACTAAGGAAATGAAAGGGGTTTTAAAAAAATGATTTTCAAAAATTGTTTTCAAAATATTCAAGAAAGGATGAGATGTGTACGATCAGCCGGAGCCACTAAGTAGACCCTAAATTACCAAACTGTTATTTTATATTGTGATATGTTAGAACGACATGCTAGTGATAGGCTAGGGATCTTTAGGAATTGCATGATAGAATTGCCTGATTATATAGTGTCTGATAGCCTAGGGTTCTTTCTTATATGAAATTGACATTATTACTATAGTTGCTTGGTCTGTGCATCATAGTTGTACATAACAAAGATTCTATAGCCTAGAAATGTTTAATTTAGCTTTACTTCCTATTCTTGTCTGATTAAGGGCTTAGGGTTGAGTCAAGTATTCAGCTGTCTATGGGATCCAACGTTATGTATGATTAGCATGCACGAGTGGCTGCAGGGCTGGTGGAAGTTTCATGAGTGGGTGAAGTGCATGGACGGTCAGCATGAGAATTATTAGCCACTCTTGAGAGAGTGAGATCAGGATGAACTTGTATCCGAGATGTTGAGATTTAGAGATCGAGAATTTCATATGAGGATCTGTCTGATTTATTGTGTCTTAGTGCCAGTTGACTCCACTACACGAATGCTGCTTACTTTGTGGTTTGTGGGACTCAAATTGATCTAAGCTAACTATCAAATGAATAGATTAAATTACATGCTATGAAGGTTAAATAATCTTAGAGTGAAGGATTTGGTTCTATAGCGCAGCTCTTGTCTGAGTCCAACCGTTGTAGGGTTGAGTCCTTTAGTCGAAAGATTATTTAAGCTTTGTTGCATGTAATTGTATTCATGAAATGGTTACTTGACATTAGTAGGGGTCCTTCAACAGCTGATGGCAGGGGAGGTGGGGAGTCCTAGGAGAGCCTAGGAAGTATTTTAGTGCAGTTTTTGCACTCTTGAGAAAGTATTGGGAGTATTATTATGAGTATGTGAATTAGAGGACCCGTGATGATTCTTAAGGAAAGTATGGATATGTGTGGAAGGTAGTATTAGGCTCGTACTACTAGAAGCACATGATCCATACTCGAATACAGGAAAACTTCAGGGATTCTAAGGGCTGGTTGGGAAGATAGCATGGTTTGATACTATTATTCGTGGCAGTGGTTCCATATATGTCGACGTTTTGGTTATGGTGGTTCAGGCATGAGTATGGGTTTGATAGTTGTTTTGGGCCTCGGTGGCGATGTCAGTTCGGGTTTGAATGTTGAAGACCTAGGTGTGTTTGTTGGTTTTGAGGTTTCAAAGGCCTTGCTCGAGGTCATGCCTTTGAGTCGTGGGGCTCAAGAAGGAAACGATTGTTATGACCGGCTTGAGGATTTCAGTTGGAAGTTGAGTGGTTGACAGATGGGTTGGAGTGTCGCTATCTATGGCAATGATTACATCCTGGCAGTTTTCCGAGAAGGAGTGAGCGGGATTGTGTCTTGTAGAGTTGAGATGTAAACCCAACATGAGGCTAGTTGGTTGTAGTGTTTGACAGTAGTATGGAAGCGTGGGAATACGCAGGAGGATTAATGTGGTATGGATGCGTAGTGATGCGATCAAGGGTTTGTTTTCCTTAGATATAGACAGGTCAGGTACCGGATTGACAGTTGGGATTTGCAGGCAAGGAATGTATGTTTTGGATAGCAAAATCAGTGTTTTGCTTATGCATTTGCATGAAATCCTTAATGTTATAGGTGGTTTTGATTGGAAAATTTCTAAGGTCTTCATATAAGGTTCAGAATCTCTTAGTGTTTCCTTGACCCTTATTTGGAAGATCATCCTACGTGTGTTATACATTCCAAGAGTCAGGGATGGTTTGTACCTAGTCGAGTCGGTTTGAGATATGGTTTGGGTTGCAACACCTGTGGGTGGTAGTTCGAACCCTAAGTGGGGGAGAACTAGGTATTCTGCTTGGAGGATCATCAATCTGTTCGAGTTTGTGATGTTGGAAGAATGGCTCATAGGGATATATGGTGCGGGTATGTGGAATCTCGGTCCAAGATTTGGTCAAGTCAGGGGTGTAGAGTAAGTGGCCATCGGATGTATGTATTCAGGAGATGTACGAGTTATCTCTTATCAGAAAGAAGTTGGTCAAGGAGCTCGTTGCAGCCATTGGTTCCTTTTGGGGGTGCCAATGAATAGATAAGGGGCCGCCAGGATCACTCAGGTTGGGTATTGGTTGCCGAGGGAATTGTCCCCTCGTTAGATGGATTGCTATTTATAGTCTAGCTTGGTTAGATGACGATCAGGAAATCAGTTTCAGAGTTAGGTACTTTCAATTCGTGTGGGTTTTGGTTCATTCGATTTAGTGTCAATGCGTCCTTGATCATTGGTTGTTTCGTTCATCATCAAGCGGGGGGTTCTACGAAAGTGTCAAGTTGTGATAGTTGAAGTTCAATCTATGTGTCAGCCTATCGTCAAATTCCGTATGTTTTATGTTTCTTTGGCCTCAGGTCATGTTTACCCTCAATTGTTGTGTCGAAACTTTGTTCATAGCAGGCTCAACTTTGGTAGCTTTCTTGATCACCTTGGGAGTCTTCTCGAGCTAGTTACGTATTGGTGGAATCTGTTCAGTTTCCATCAAGTATGGGATCTTGTTTCGATCGATAGTGAGGATGTCTTTTGGAAGTGATTGAGGTTTTCATTTCATTTGAACTATGGTATTTCCCCCCTTTTTTGTACGAGGTTATGGGTTCCTTAAGGGTGTGTATTGGCGTAAATTGATTAGATATTGTTGAGAGAGGTATATATGGGCTGGTCAAGATATCAATGGAGCGCTTGTTTGAATTATATGCATGGTTCTTTTTGGGTTATAGCCTTTGTATTGGATCAAGAGTATGACCGTTTATCCTATTACCGGGTCGTGTGAGACCATGATTTCATAGGGTTTTTCATTGGTAGCAGTTGTTCTGTGAAAGGAATTGTACGTGGTAAAAGAGTATGGCTTTGTTGCGCTCGGTTAGCATTGTTTGGGTTCCTGCAAGGCAGTGGAATGAGGTTGAGTATCTTTAGGCCCCGTGTGCCGGTCGTGAGTTTTCCAGACATCAGTTGTGGGGAAAGTGATCTTAATTGTTGTTTTCTTTTGCTTGTAGTACTTTCGGTGTTGGCGCATTGAAGGAAGTCGGGAGACTCACGAATCAGTTGGTTTTAATAAAGTGAACACTTAAGGGTGGTTGGGAGTATCAGTCGTGCATTAGAAAGTCTCTACGGAGTGTTTGAATTCTAAGTCCCGTTTGTTTGCAAGCTGTTATTAGGGGATTTGGTTACCAAGGTTCGGTATCGGTTATGAAATTTCAAATCATGAAGTTCTTTATGGATGTATCAAGTGATTTTCCAGGTGGGGGTACACCTGAGTTGATAAGGGTAGGAGGCAAATGTGAAAATTCTTGGATTTCTCATCTTGCTCGTAGGAGCAGTGGTTGGAAATGGCATGACAGGGAGTCAAGGGTTTATTAAAGGATTATGATACATCTTATGGATTTGAAGTTGATAGAAATTCACGATTGATATGTTTGAGTTCTATTTCCGTGTGTTTGGCAGTGATCATTCTCAAAGGCAAGGGGTGGATTCAATGAATGGATAAATATCAGTCCTGGATTATGGGTTCTAAAATTTAGATCTTATGGGTTCCCGGTGTTGGGAAGCATATTGATAGAATCGATTCAGTGTTTGCAGCCTTGAGAGTCCCCAATTTGTGGGTTGTTTTTGGCAGTTGGGGGTTTCTGAGTAATCTCTCGAGTTTTATTGAGAATAAGCCTTGATTTCGAAATGGTTTAAGGGAGTTTATATAATATGATGGTGTTGTTTTGGAAATCGTAACCAATACGGTTTTGGAGGATGAAATCTAATTTAAGTAGGGGAGAATTGTAACATCCTGTTTCCTTCCATTTCTGGGCCACGGGCCGGAAGTTAATTGTGTAAGGCTTTGGTCCTTAAGGAGGAAAAGTTTAGTCCTTGTGGAAGGAGGTAATGTTAGTTAAGAGATTTTACCCTTGAATTGTGTTTTGGGCCGAAGGGTAGAAAGCGAAAAGTCATAGGCCGGGTTCTTGCGTGAAATATGGATTTTTGTTCGAGAAGTTTTTAGTCCAAGATATTTACATAATATTGTAGAGCTCTTAAATACCTTTCTGTGTATATAAAGAACGTGGAAAATGGAGTTAGAACGAAGAAGTTATGGCCGTTTGAAGTTAGGACGATTTTTGGGTCAACCGCGTACGCTGGGCATAAATTGAGTACGCTGGGCATACTGAGTGTTCCTGAGTACGCTAGGCACAATTTGAGTACGCTGGGGGTACGCGACCTATTCCCAAACCCTATTTTCGTGGTCTGAGCCCTATTTAGGCTCCTTAACATCCCCAAACCCACTCCATTCTCAACATCCACCTCTCCAACACCCTCTCTTGAAACCCTAACCCTAGATTGAGCCTTGTGAGCAAAAAAGAAGGTGTTTTTAAGTACTTTGGAGTGTTCTTGGTGCACCTTGGAGAAGAAGGAACTCATGGAAGAAGTGTTGGTTGTATTGGAGCTTGTAGATCCAGACTTTGTTCACCTTGATCTTTCTTTTAGAGGTGTAAAGTTTGAATCTTGATGATGATATTGTTAGATCTAGCTAGTTTTAAGTGTTATGAGCTTTTGATCACTTTTAATGCATGAAGTTTAGATCTTGAAAGATTGCAACCTTGTTATGGATAAAGTTGGAAACTTTATCCATCCAAACATCATTTTGATTCAGATCTGAAGATTTGAGACTTGGAGTTAATGGATTAAGTTGAAAAGATGCACTTTTTGGGTCCCTTTAAGACTTAAAGACTAGATCTGGTTTGTTGGGACCATTATAATTGATAAAGTTGGAAACTTTATCCATTATGGAGCTATTATTGTTACAACCCAAAAATCATGACTAAAAATTTCATTTTGAATTATAAAATATAAACCAAATACACTTGTTCAAAAGCCAATGTATCATAAATCGGATTGTACAAAACATCCACCCATGACAAATCAAATAATATGCGGAACATAAGGTGTACGTGCCTTGAGATGAACCGGATCCCTTCCTTTTTGAACAGGAAGTACCTGAAACACAAACTATAAATCGTAAGCACAAATATTAGTGAGTTCACCAAGATACCACATACCAAACATACATAGACCACATACTAGGCCCCCGCACGGTATCGAGTCCCACTCGACCTCGGGCCCCCGCCCGTCATCGATCCCCGCTCAGATTACAGATCTGTCAATCACCAGGCCTCGCCTGACCTTGGGCCCCGCCCGATTCATACATAATAATATAATCATATAAACATATAACCTTACTAGCACATGCAACAATCACAAAGACTATAGCATACCATACATACATGAGCCCCGCCGGGCATCGGGCCTCGCCCGATAAGCATAAAAACAGATACTAAAAACTAGTATACAATATACTCATCGGGCCCCACCTGACATCGGGCCTTGCCCGGTAAGAATACCCTCATACAACACATGCAAGAGTCACACAAACATCTAGCATCCTAACATATAAATTATGCGCCGAAATTGGTGCCTTGGACCCGCTAAACCCAGTAAGGAAACTCACCTCGCACTGGCGAATCATACAGAAAATCACTGGCTGTTGGCTGACAGATCCCTGAACTATCAATATCAAAACAACACCAGATTAACATTTGGGTTCCAATCCATAACCATAAACCCATTACTAGGGTGAATGACCAATTTACACCTTACCTACTTTGGACCAAGACTTAGATCCAAACCTAATAATCTAAAAGGCCTAAATACCAAAAACTACTCAAGGCCCAATCCATGGCCCAAATTTCCAAATTGGGCCCGACCCATTGTAGGCCTTCTCAAAATAATTATCAGCCCAAAACCTGGAGGCCCAACAGGGCCCAAGACAACTAAGCCCAAAAGATGGCCCAAACCGAAGCCCAACATGCAAAATCCCTCCTCACTGAGTCCGTGGGGGCATACTCAACTTTACACTAAGCGTACTCGCTATTTGGCTTGTACACTGCGCGTACAGACTTATATGCCCAACATACTCATCCATTAAGCCAAAATCTTTATTAAGCTCTTAATGCTTAAGTCCAGAAGTCCAAACCATAGATCTACCTCGTAATGAACGTCTAGAACCATAAAGTCACCGACTTGGTGACTTTCCATGCCCCAAAAGAACCCAACTTCAAGATATAGCATTATACTTTCACTAAATGGACACAATCTCATACATGGGGTATTCCAAACCCTAAAGGAGACAACTTTATGAATCTAGAACCTCAGAAACACCAAGAGTGGCACCTCATAGCTCCTGGATTGGTACCAAACCAATAGATATCATTCTTCGGGCAAAAAAGGAAACCAAAACTCATATATAATAGATCTAAGCCATTAATGAATAAGCTCATAGCTTTTTACCTCAAACAAATTAGAAATGAAGCACATAATCAGGATCCATAAGCTCTTCCTTGATCCACAACCTTGCACCAAACTCCTTCTTCTTGAATAAGAGTCAAAACCCACCAAGATGCACATAATGAGCTCATGAACTCAACCATGGAGGCCAAGGGACGATTTCTAGGGTTTTAGGGGCTTGGAGGCTGGTGAAGAGGCCAGCCCTAAAGGTTTAATGTGCTTATATAGGCTACAACATCAAAAATTAGGGTTTTCATAAACTCCACATACACCCCGCGCACTCCTCGTACGCCCAGTGTACGAGGTCTCGCACTCCCAATCCAACTCTCGCAGTACACTAAGAGTACACTACACTATGCCTTGCTTACCACCCTTCGCATCAGTACGCCTCGCGTAGTCCCTAGGTACGCCCCACATACTAGGGTTTCCTCTTATACCCTTAAGCACTCCGAAGGCCATAACTTCTTCGTTATAAATCTGATACCGATGATCCTTACACTACTAGAAAAACAGCCTTTTACGACGCGCAATGTGTGTCGTAAAACACTCAGACGACGCGCAAATGCGTGTCAAGGAAGGCCCTGTCATAACGAGAGACGACACACTTTTGCACGTCGTCTATTTACGATGCGCATTTACGGCGCACATTTACGATGCACATTTATGACACGTATTTACGACGCGCAGTTATGACACGCAATGCGTATCAAGGAAGGCCCTGTCATAAAGGAAGACGACACGCATTTGCATGTCGTAACCTTACTACGTGCGTGTTTATGACACGCAGTGCGTATCAAGGAAGCCCCTGTCATAAAGGAATACGACACACATTTTTGCGTGTCATAATTTTAAATGTTTTTAAAATTATATATTTTTGATAGATTTACTAATTTTCAAATTAAATAACACATTAAAAGTCTCATAATACAAAATGAAATACCATAGACAATAAAGATAATTCATTGCACTAATATGTCAAATACAAATAATCATTCCAATAGTAAGTAAATGTAACACATTGGTAATATTGCATAATATTTATTATAAAAAACAAAACATGTACAACATTAAAAGAAACCCATGACTGAATTCTCCTTTGACAATCTCCTTTGAAAATTTCCTTTATAAAAGAATAACCTGAATGCAGGAACTTTAAGAGGCTGCAGGGCATGGAAGGAGGTTGCTAGAGCTGTCAGAACCTGCACATGGCAAATCGGTAACTTAACATGCAATACAATACAACATTAAAATGATTCTTTGGATCATTTTGTAAATAGGATTTATTATTTACTTTGCCTCTGCTAAATTTTATTAGTCATCAAACAAATTATATTATATACAAAGATAAACATAAATAACACCAAATATAATCAGGACAGATAATCATGCTTCTATACCTATACCTAACCAATGGCTTTCAACAACCATTACCTAACATAGAATAAATCAATCTATACAAATGATATTATCCTAACACATATGCAACCTTCTACAAATTTTTCCATAACTTAAGAAGGTGTAAGTTGCATATGTTTTACTTTTACATTGAAAAGTAAATTACATGAAGCTATCAACATTAAAAGTTTATTGATCAAGGAAAGCAAAAAAATAAATAAATAATGTACTAGAATGAATAGATAACAAAAGGCAACTTTTGTAACTAACTGTTGGTCAAAGATTTCAGCTTTGGCAAGTCAACAGGTAGTAGGTGTGCATTTGAGGAAAATGAACAAAATCATTATGAGAAATGACAAATATGGAATTTAGACAACAATAAAGGATGGTGATATATAAAGCCCAACTCCAAAGAAGAAACATAAATCTAACATTAATATCAAAAGGTATTAAACTGTAGCAACTTCAGATGAAACACAAGCACATATAGAAATATGCCACTTTGAGTAAAATCAGTGTAAGTAAAGACTAAAGAGAAGATAACAACACATACCAAGTGATGGAGGCTTTGTTGCAAAGTGAACAGAACCTAATGTTAAAGATTTAGAGAAAGCAATAAGAATCATTCGCCGATTAGGATCCCATGCTGCTCCCTACATATATAGCAATTACCAAAACATCTAAATAAATTAGTGATCATGGAGATAAATCACTTAGCTGTAGGCTACAGTGGAAAAACATGCTTTAGAATATTTAAAATACTACAACAATTTTACATGACATATCTACATGCACCAGACCAATATTGTATAATGTATATGCAACAAAAACTAAGGGAAATAAATACTAACCGTGACAAAGCCACTTGTTGAAGACCACAGTTCTGATGTCCATGTGTTTGTCTCCCACAAATAGAATGTTCCATCACTACATAACAACATGATAATTGCTTTAGTGCCAAAGCTTTTTTAATATGTGCTTTAATGAATATATCAACGGAATACATCTGAGTCGAATGATAAATAACATTACAAATTTGCATCGAAGAAGTAATCTCTAGTAGGAGACCACTTTAGCAGTGATATTCTCCCTAATCCTCGCCGAATGAGTGTGCCCACCCCTGTACAAATACCCACAACAAGAATTTGTTTATATCAAGCTCAATATATGAAGAAAGATCATTTTTTAACATAATCTTTCTCTCTAAGACAATCGAAGATTCTTTGAGAGATATATCATCAAACCGATAATTAAAGTCTGCTTTAGATAATTCTGGCGACTCATCCACAGACAGGCTACCCATAGCCTGAACAAATAGGAAGGGCAAATTGGTCATTTTGGGATAAATTCTATTTCCAATGGGTCAAATGGGTAGAGAATGTACCTACATTTGCAATACGAACCATAGAAGTGACTCCAGCTGCAAAAATTAAAGTAGGTAGGAAGAGAGAGCCATAGTAAATCCAAAGTGAATAAGATTAAGTGGCAAGCAAGCAAAATAAGAATTTACATGGCATCATAATCATAACAGTTTTTCGAAGCGTCTCATTGTTTCCTTTATGAACTTCATCTTGACCTCCCATGTGGATAAATCTTATATGACTCTAAATTATTCATATACAACCTATTTCCATGAGAATTCTCCTATCATGTCCATGTTTTTCTTCCTCCCTTTCCTTGACTTGGATTCCATGGCACCAAATGGATCATATATTGTAACTTTTGATAGTATATCTTCCACTAGCACCTTCAGCATTGTCATATGAAAGCTTGAGAGCATCGTGCCTGTATCAGGGGCAATTGTGGAACATGACGTAAGACTATTTGGTTGGTTAAACCCATCAAACCATGAACCCTAATGACGATTTTAATCTTGACGATCAACTGGAGCTCCTGGTGGCGGGCATGAGCAGCAATGAAACTAAAATCACCTATTTCAGAAGGAATAGGAACTGCACGAACTATGCAACACCCCTCACGGAAAGAATATTTAACAGATTCATCAACATCGTGTGATTTTATTACAAGGGTATGGTATTCTCCACTTATATCTTCATCATGGAAGTTTACATCCACATCACCTTCGAAATCCACAATTTCAAATTCCAGGTTTTTAAGGCGGGAACCAGCAAAACAGGTTTCAGGTATCTGCAATCATAAATATTATTATTAATTATAATTTGATGTTAATGAAATTTTGGAGAAATTAGATCAACTGTTTCAGACCATTGATGCAATTCTCAGCTGCCTTTCCTCAATCTGCCACTCCTTGATGATATCTGGTTGTCCATCCGATGCAACAAAGAGCCATATTGATGACAGTTGACTTTTCAACTCAGAACAACAACATTGGAATCTAAATAACTATAAGAAAAATCATCAGACTGAATGGATGATGATGTCTGTCTGGATACATAAAGTCTGTTTCTTTTCTGTTTTACCCTTACATACGAAAAAACAAATTTCACACGTGAGGGCGGAAAAAGAAGGTTAAAGGGATTGGTGTCTTAATACATTAACTTGGCTTAACACATGAAGCCATTTTTTCCATATTAAGTCAAACACAAACAGCCCCTAAGTTTTAATATAACAAAAGCCATTAAACAACTACAAGTACCATAACACAAAGTAGCATACCTTTTGTTCCATAGCCTGTTGTAACCCTTAAAAGGCCACCAAGATCAATTCACCCATCAGCATCCACCTATCAACAACTTTTATATTATAATGACAATTTGCTAAATAACAACTTCTTATTAAAATCTTGCAAGAGGCACATACCTTCTTAGCAGAAAATGATCTCTACAATGAGTCAAATACATCCAAGATTAACTGCACCTTTTCTTTCTCTCGTATATGATTTCCAAACGCATCAAATAAATGAAAAAGAATTTACAGAAAGTTTTATAGGATAATTAACAAAAAAGGTTGCAGTTGTTGTATGAAATTAAACTGGGTAAAAATACCATTGTGAAGATTTATAAAAATACCATAAGCTCAAGTCCACTTGAATTTATAAAACCATTAGGTCTGTTTCCCAAAAGGGACACTACTACCCCTGGTGAAGATTTATTCTCCCTTATGTGATCAGAATCATCAGGGAGTGGTGGTAATGTTTCTTCTTTGACTTGATGACTTTCTGCATTGTTGTCATCAACTGGCATATCAAGGGCAGAAACACGCATAGAAACACGCTTAGAGAACAGTTGGTCAACCGTGATAATCAACTTAGGTTTTGAATCGATGATTTGGTGGGAGAGTTCCTTAACGGTGTATAGGGGATTAGCGGTGGTGGCGATGGCTCCAATGGATGTAACGGCGAGAAATCGGATGGAGTTCGGAGAGAAGATCAAAACGACATCGCCTTTGGAGACACTGTAAGTGTAGTGTAGTGTCTGTGCGAAATCGGAGATTTTTCGTTTGAGCTGGGAGAAAGTGATGATTTGATGGGAGTTAGGGTCGATTAAGGCAGGGCGATCGAAATAAGATAGATTTAAGTGATGGCAATAGGTGAAGATAATGATTGATTGTTATTACGGTTTAAGTGAGATATGCAAATCCATGGGAGATCTCTATGAAATTGCAGGTTGGGTTTTAGGTTAGAGAGAGAAAGGAAGATGAATACCCTAGGCTTCTTTCTTGCTGATTGGAAGCAGAGGGGGTTTTAATTTTTCACATAGGCGGGGTTTTAATTTTTGGAGATTTCATTTCCCGCTCAAAACGTGTGTTTCATTAAGAAAATATAAAGTGACACACTTACATGACACACATTTTATAATAGGTGTCCTCCGTATTTCTTTTTTTTTTCTTTTCTGACACTAATTTCAGGGCACGCACAAATGTATGTCCTCTATCCTTCAATTTTTATAAGAAATGACATTATTTTTAGGACACACGCTTTTGCGTATCGTAAATCATTGCGTGTCATTGTTTGCGCGTCGTAAAAGGCTGTTTTTCTAGTAGTGTTATATCCATTAAAAGGTAACAAGAAGCTCTACACTTTAATCAACTCATACCTGCCTTACAATATCCCAAACAAACATCCAATTTCCATAAAAGCCCGAGCTAACACATTACCAAAATACCCTTTGGCTCCAAAGCACAAACCGAACACTTGGATCATCCAAATTATAACATTCACCCCCAAATGAGTCCAAATCTCAATTCTTCAAGGGTCCTAAGTCTGCTAATACCCAATCCTTGATCACCACCCTGAAATGGGAAACGATTCGAAACAGGGTGTTACAACTCTCCCCCACTTAAATTAAATTTTGTCCTCGAAATCATTCCTTACCATCCCCAGGATACCAGACAACTTGAGCCACATGGCCACAACCTGAGCATACCACATCCTTCCCAAGGCAACCGAAACCAACCCTAGCAGGGCTCTCCAACCCAAAGATGAACGAATCCTTTATCAACCCAAAAAAATCCCTTGCAAAACGTCCATGTCTACTCAACCTAAAATTTGAAGTCTCGAGATGGTCTGACTCCTGACAGACGCCCATACTGAACCATTGATAAATCCATTCCACTTATCTCTCACCGACTACTCCACCTATGATAACTGGAGGTTCCCACTAGAAGTAGAATCACATACCAATTATTGTTGCTGAACACTTATACTTGACAGAAGGCTCAGATAATGCTTCGAGTAGAAGACTCATCCCTGCAACGGTTAGACTCTGACGAGAACTGTACAACATGATCAAATCTTTTACTTTGAGATTATTTAGCCCAAATTGTAAGTGACCTAACATAATCTCCAAATAACAAGCGACTCCACACACGAGTTCCAAATCAATAATACCGCCTTGACTTATATTGATGCCGTTCACAGATAGAACCAATCCCAGACACAATCATAATGGCTTGATCTATCATCAAAACCGAATCCATTCCTTACCCTTGAACCCTTCAATTGATTCCCTCGGCATATAGATACCCCAATTCTTTCCCACTGAAAAGGAAAATTCTGCACATAAACATTCACGATACCCAACTCAAGATCTCACTCAAAAACCAATCTGATACTTAAATCATAACCCGAGATCCACAGATTTGCACTTGTATTTCACCCTAAACCTTTTGATTTACGACAACCCTTCACTAGCCCAAGATATAAAGGTTCTCAACCATCGCTGAGACCACCAGTCTCGCACCTGGTCTAACCACCAGGTTCCCAAGAGTCCAAATAACAAGGCTACCTAGCCTAAAAACCCCTCTACGTCACACACTGACCACCCACTTAATCTTGCAACTCAAGATCCAAATTCTTGACCCAACGGTCTCTACCAGGTCCCACCTGCATTGACAAAATCACACGGGCGTCGCCCATGGGTCCCACCCAACTATACCATGGAGCGGCCCCGCCCACAGGTCCCACCCATCTAGAGCTACACAGGCCCGACTCC
The DNA here is from genome assembly GCF_052849685.1 of Lactuca virosa. Lineage (NCBI taxonomy): Eukaryota > Viridiplantae > Streptophyta > Magnoliopsida > Asterales > Asteraceae > Lactuca > Lactuca virosa. The sequence goes on from NC_136430.1 coordinate 175,657,991, forward strand.
GCCTCGGACCCCAATGGTACTCAACCTAAATAGAGAATACTCATCGGCAATCCTGACAGGCGTGCCCAAGGTACAAACTGATTCCCCCTTTGCGCTCATGACCACCTCCAACGATAGTCTACCTCGAACTGGTGAATACTACGATCCCATCGCAGTCTTACACCACTTATAACCAACCATGGTTACCACCCATGGTCTTACCACACCTTAACCATCACAACATCACGCCTCCTGAGCCGAAACCTGCAGCCACTCAGGTGTTTGGGTCATACTTCGAATTCAAAGCCCTCAACTAGGACTCAACCACAAGTCTACTCTGCATAATAAAGAAGAGCCGACCAATGGTTGGAAATTTCCTGAACTCCCACTTACACAATTATCAATCTAAACGGCCACTTGGGTCGTCTCTTTCCCTGGCCAAGATGTGAAACTTGTCCTAGTTCCACACCCTTCCAGACTTCTGGAAATTCTGATCGATTCTACCCCACTTGGATTCAATGAAGCTCTCTCATCTCTTAAATCCTAATGGATTCCCAACCCATCAACCTCATATAGCATGAACCGCCTATGACCTGCGCTAATCAACAGTAGAATTCCATTGCTCGCCAAACTCAATGATCGACTAACTCCTGAAATCCTGAAGAATACACTTGAAATCTTAACCATCCTGATATTCCAAATCACCTCCCATGATACCATACCAATTCCCGAGTTCTTATGTTGGCGACTAAATATCATAACCCCTACCCGGAACTGACAAATCTTCACCCCAAATTCCATTCTCGAAGAACCACTGAACTCTAACCGTCTACAACTCATGCGAATATACAACTCCCCTGACATATCCAATGACCAAAAAACTCATGCAACTGACACCACTATCTTCCTACTACCGTTCCTCTCCTAGCAATGGTAGTGTTTGAACCCAAAAGTTCTTCCATAGGAAGCCACCTATCATACAAGAACATATGATAAAACCACTCAACCATGACTTCACTGGAGAACTAACCCGCTAACTCTGACCAAAGATCCTCCAAGCGCTCCCCTGAATTGATTCCAACAAAGACCCGGATCAACAACTGAACATGCTGAATCTCGCTGAACAAGATACGACCCTCTAATGATTTGTTGAGGACTTTCGGCATGAAGAATGGCATTTCACAATCCTTGTTAATATAACCCAGACAATAGCATAAAATCATCCCAAGATATTGCTTACCCGAACCCAAGAAAAATTCCAACACAATACAAATTCCAGATAACAACCTAGAAGAAAACAGAAGATGACATACCCGCAAAAGTCTCTGAAGGAATCCTGACCTCCTCCTCTTGAGTTACCCAACCATCCTTGGGACATGGTACAAAACTCACATCCAATCCCAAATGACAAGAATCAACAATAGGATCTTCCTTTCTGAAGGATTCTAGAGATCCACAAGTTGGGGGCTCCAAATGAGCCCCCACTGCCCCACTACAATCTCGGCCCGAAAGGCCCCGAGATGACCATCCAAGAACTCCAAATTCCCTTCCTTGACTGAACCAAAGACCACCCGGGACCATTCCAAAGTAGCACGAGTAATCTCCGATGAGATGAACTCCCACATCCGCGCATTGATCGACTCAGTAACTGTTCCTGAGTCGGAACCAGAACCTGAACCCCTTTCCTAAGTGCTCATCACCACACCAAAAACAATCATGCAAAAGATATGCATATACCCGAGAATCCTCATCCTACAGGCTTCCTAGAATATCCAAGACTCTCTCCGATTAGAGTATGGATCCTGTGCTTTTGGTAGTACGGGCCCAATACAACCTTCCACACCTATCCATAAAGAATCCTCCGGAATCTTCTAAGTCACCTTCTCAAATCCATACACCAAACACTCGCTACCCAGCGCAACAAAACCCACTGAAGCAATCCCTAGGCTTTCCTAGGTTCCCTACCTCACCCTACCATCAGTTGTTGAAGAACTCCCCATAATGCCAATTACCCACCTCATGAATACAATCACATGCAACAAAGATTAGACAATCCTTTGAGTAACAGACTCATCCCTTGGACTCAGACAAGTTCTGTGTAGTAGGGTCAAATCCATCACTCTAAGATTATTCAACCTCTGTCACATGTGACTTGACATATTCACTTAGTAGATAACTCCCATCACCTAAGAGTTCCACAAAGCACAAAGCAAGCAACATTCGTGCAGTAGCACTCCAATCCGTAGAATAATCACGAGCATCCAATACCACATACTACCACTCATACTAGGAGCTCTTGTTGGATCTGGCATCTAAGTCGATAACTATAATTAGTATGTATTTGATTTGATTGTAACATGGTCCTTTTAGGTTTCCTTGACTCATGCAACTTGATAGGATGACTAGTAGAGAGAGAATAGAATTTATTATTTGAAATAATAAATTGGTACTCAAAATGATTTTATTAATATATTATAAGATTAATATATTATTTGGAAATCATATTATTAATTAGTAATTAATCAGAAATTAATTTGATATTAATTTGGGGATTAAAGGAACTGATTGATAACGGATGGACTGTTTTGCAAACCATTGATAGTTGTGAAACTGGACTACTAGGCTCCTTATGATGGAGTGGACGAAATTATAGGAGGCCCTATAAAATTTTCGTCCAAGGCCTCATAATGAGGAGTCCATAGGCTACTTAAGCCTTAAGAAGGAAATTAGGGTTTCCACCTGAAAACCCTAGCAGCCCACGGCTATATAAACCCCCCAAGCATTAGAATTTCGGCCCTATGCTTACTTGAAGAACCCTACCGATTTTTCTAGTGTCTCTCTTCTCATCTTGTTGCATTGGGTGTTTGTGACTCCATTAGAAGTGCAACATTTGAGGCAAGAAGCTTTCAAGAGTCAAGAATCATCAAGATTGACTTGTAATTACTATATAACAAGTGAGGTAATCTTCTAACCCTAATTTTCTGTATGAATTTGAAATTGTATGCTAGATCTAGGGTTATTGCTTTGGTATTCAATTTTCTTGTTCGATTAGTAAAAAACGTAGATCCAAAGCAATTAGGGTTGCATGATCACATAAGATTGTAGATATGCTCATAACCCATCAGTGGTATCAGAGCCTAGGATGTTTTTCAATTGAACTGATGCAATAGTGAACTGTCCAAAGGAGAAACAAAATCATTTTTGCTGTCTGAACCCAGAACTCAATGAGTTCATGTATGAACTCGATGAGTTGGATGAACTCGACGAGTTCAATGCCCAACTCGACGAGTTGACTCGTCAGTTCACTGTTTTTTTGATTTTCAGATTTTGTTTTGATTAGGATAATTAACATAATTCGTATTTAATGCCTAAAACTTATTTTTCTGAAAGGTAATATGATATCCTTATCATAATTAAATGATTTGGTTAAATTTGGATAATGATAATATTATTTTGATTTAAAATTTAACCTAGTATTTTGAAAAGTTTTTAAAATACACCCTTTTGGTTTTATAATATAATTTGAAATTAAAAGCTTATTTTTGGAAATTTAAATGGAAAAACCTCGAAAATATATTTATGGATTTTATTAATAATTTAATTAAATGATTAATTAAGGGACAATTAATAAATCCATATATGGTTTAAATTTAACTAAATTAAAAGTTTAATTTATTAAATGATTAAACCACTTAGTATTTTAAAAGTTAAAAATACACCCTTATACTATATAAAATTAAAAGTCTAATATATATATATATATATATATATATATATATATATATATATATATATATATATATATATATATATATAAGAAAAGTCAGTCTTACAGTTAATAGGCCTCATTCACGAAGCTGGTCTATAAGGGGTGTTTAAGGAAGCGGGCTGTAAAATGACCGCCATTGGGTATCCATTCTTACCCACCGCACTCTTAACTAGTTGAGGGCCGTTAGCCGAACGGGTTTGCTAGGACACTTAATCCTCATTAAAAATATAATGAATTGTAAAGTAACTAAACGCTTTTATTAAATTCCCAATCTTAGTTACTGTAGGAAACATGTGAATTTGATGTTAACCCATGAAATTGCACATTGCACCTTATTGGTCGTTTGTGGAGCGTGTGTGGTTCACTAGCACACTAATATGGGACCAATATTGTTGGCAATGGATTTCTCGTAAATTATCATTGATTAATAGAGCGTGTGTGGTTAACCGACACATTGATTAAATGATAAATCGAGAGTACCTAGCTAATTTGCATGGTTATTCACATCTTGTTTGTGATCCTCGACATCCCACTCACAAAGTGAGAGCATAATCGAGATTAAACATGCCATTGAAAAGTTTAATGAATATCAAAAGATCTAGGAATTTCATTTAAAACCTAATTCGTTAAAATTTCATTTTCGTGGTGGAATTAGTAAATCGTCATTTACCTACCTTCAAATAATTTACAATTGGATTACGACATCCATCTTCTGAATTGTGAATTATTGTGTTAGGTCCTAGCCTTAATATTTCATTTGGGTGTTATATTAAGGACCTAAATCAACTAACTTGAATTTTCTCCCTTTATAGATGTCAAGTTCAGACAACTATGGTCTTCCTCATTCCTTTGGAAAAGGCTTTCCTTTTGAAGATGATCTTCCACGTGTCGATCGAGGTGAAAGAACGTTCCCTTCTTCATGCATTAGCGGAACTAGAAATCATACTTCTCTTCCTCCAGCTCCTCCAGTGATTCTCCGTGACCCACAATTTCGTCAACTTGAAAAGTTCAAGGTTACTCAAGCCCTATTGGCATGAAAAAACCAAGATGGAAATTTTTTATGTGCACATATTGTAAACATAAAGTTGCACATTAACAGATTGGGAATGTTGGGTGTAGTTTTCCCAGAGGAGTTGGCTGTTAACTTGGTTCTTCGCTCGCTTCCTGAGTCATATAGTCAGTTTGTTAAAGACTACTATATGACTGACAACGACGTGACCCTTATTGATCTGACATATTTGCTAATTGCCGCTGAAGCATAAATGCTAAAGTGCAATGGTCAATAAAATGTGTTTGAAGGATCAATCTCCCAAATTTCCATGGACCTTAACAATGGCAACATTGGTAGTCCAGAAATGGTTTCTCCTCCTAAGGAAGAGAAATCGGCCAAGGTTAAAAAGTTTGACTATAAGAGAAAGGCCAGTTCTGAGATAGTTCCATGTGCCAATGCTAAAGAATCCATCTGTTTCAACTGCTAATTGAAGGGACATTAGAAGCGAAGCTGCCCAGACTACCTGGGAGATCTTATAGAAAGTGAAGTCAAATTGTATGACTCTACTTCAGGTACATCCACTATCTAACTCTATTAAGTTCCTATTTATAGATCTTACTACATGATGTAATAATCAAATTTTGATGTTTTGTAGGATCGAAGAGAAAGAAGGAAGCTTAAGGAAAGTAAAGGCTAGTTCTGATCTGAAGAGATGGATTTATGTCCCATGGTTCATTGATCAGGATTTGGAGCTGCTACTTAGAAGTTATGATAGATTGCTTAGGAATATCTAGAAACATAGTTTTCATATGTATTTGCATTGTAAGGACAAGTTTTCCGCACATTATTAATAAAGTAAATTTTGGTTTTATCTTATTTGCTTTATGAAAGTCCCCAAATCTGCTTGTGTATCAATCAGATCCGTTTGATGGTGCGGAATCCCAATCAAACGGATGATTTCAGATCTAATAGAATAGAAGGAGAAGAAGAAGATGAATCTATGATGTATTCAAGATTGGAATGATGAACAATACACAAGATTCACACACACTTTCTTCTCTCTATATATTCTCTCACACCTTAGAATACACACACTTAAGCTCCTTGGCTCTTCCCCTCACATGCACTCCTCACCCTATATATATATGGACCTAAGGCCAAGCCCAAAATACAAATAATCCAATGCTAGACCGAAAACACATGGGTTTTCGATCCAAGCTACAATTAATCCTATATTATTTTCGGCCCAAATAATAAAAACAATAAATGCTTAGAAAAGCGAAGTATAAACCATATTTTTTACCCAACAATCTCCCCCTTGGTTTATAGCTTTCTTTTCTAAATGACCCAATAAGCTCCCCCTAAAAAGGTAGCTGGCTTTTCTTGTTAATCTTCATTGTGAGCTTGGCTTCAGCATTTATCTTCAACTTCTTCACAACTTCAAGATGAACTTGATGAATCTTCAATGAATGACTTCATCTGGAGCAGTTGGGCTTATCTTCAAAATTTGTCATTGAACGCGCATTGGGTGAGGAGGCTTCTTGAAAAGATTCTTGAAAGATAGCGCTTTCAGCTTGAGAATCTTCAGAGAGAACATCAGAGAGAACGAATCTTCTGGATCACTTTAGCAGGTACAAAGATAGCAGCAGACTGATTGAGGAGGTTTCACTGCAATCCGTCACATAATCTTCAATTATAGCTTCACCATGCTTCTGGGGTTGAAAGATTGAATGTCGAAAGAATAATCTTCATTCCTTGCTCCTTCGAATGAGAATTCTTCGATGATCACGGATGAAGCCTTGGCTCAGAAATCTTCGACACAAACTCCATGAGTTTCATCTTCACCTGAATTCACTTTTCAAGACAAAACAAAACTAAAAGAAAATTTAGCACACAATATTTTTGGGTTTTCATATTTTCTGAAAAAAATAAAACAGAAACAAAAAATATTTTTGGATTTATTTTTATTTTTATTTTTATTATTTTTTTTAACAGAAAAATAAAAACAGAAATAACACTATTTTTTGGATTTTTAATTTTCTGATTTTTGTTTGCTTGTTGATTTTTTTTTAATTATCCCCCTAAATTTGTGCATAGAGGAAAATATGAACAAATTTAACAAAAACAAAAATATTTGGTATCAAAGTTGTCAAGCAATCCAATATCGTTTATCAGCACACGCCTGCATGTCTAGATCTGGTCAATCACCGGTATTGTGGTCCACTTAAACACAAAGGATGTTGACGATTTGGACAGATTATAAGTGACAAGTCATTGTGCTATATAATCCTAAATGGACATTTAGCTGACGACGACCAAGGATATTGTTGACCACTTAAATTAAGCAGCAAGATCTACAGACAACCTATTGAATGGTTCAATTTTAGATGTACTAGAACATGTTTCCCACTTCCTGATATACCCCGGTAATCAAGAACTTCCAAAGAACTCGTTACTTTAGGTGAGTATTCAATCATTAAGAAAGAAGTCAGATATAGAAGTGCATATGTTGTATCCCAGGTCGGATGTCTTCCAATCACACAGAGGGAACAACATATGACTAACATAGATAGAGGGATTGAGAGGTAGAATGTTGCATATGTTGTGTCCTATGTCGGATCTTCCAATCACGCAGAGGGGACAACATATGGCTAACAGATAGAAAGAATTTCATAGATAAGGAGGTGCGTAGAATTAGAGTTGCATATGTTGCAATCCAGGTCGGATATGTTCCAATCACGCAAAGGAAGCAACATATGACTAACAGATAGAAAGCAAGAAAATAATTTCCTATAGACCTACTTTATCAGAACCCCCAGTTGCCCTAACAATACCGGAATTAAGGACATGAGTCCATACATCAAGGAAATGTTCAGCCACAGTTCTAGATAATTAACTTTTAGTGTATCTCGCAGGTTCCCATGTTTATCTCACTGCTCAATCTACCCGAGCGTCGTATGGTCAGTCCAAATGAAACTATCTAAGTCTATATTGTCTAGTCCTTTCATGGTCAATCAATGTCTAGTCCACTTGAATCCTTTGTGCCTACCAGCACATTGAATACAGAGTCTAGACAATTCGACATTAGTGCATTACACGAACTGCATATTGCCCTTTAGCACTAGACTTCATATCACTTCCCAATAATAACCTACTAACGAAAAACTATTAAGAAAATGAAAAATTATCTTTAAAACGAATCAGAGTAAGATAAACTCAGGAGTATAGAGAAGAAAACGCAAACCGTAATTCACCGATTGAATTTGCATCCAAAAGGTCTGAGAACAACACACATAATCTCAGAACAAATCCGAAAATTCTTCATGTCATTAAGCACTAACCCAATGTGTGATCCCTTCTTTTCTTCCTTTCCCGCAAAGGACATATACTCCCAAAGAAAGTTATGAATGTTGTACAGTTAAGAGATGTCCCCTATCATGTGCCTGGAACAGCCACTACCAACAAACCGAAGTCTGATGATATGCCTCCATAGCTGCTCCAACACAGAGCGGGATTAGTTGGTCTTTGGAACCAAGTCCATTTTGAAACTGGGTTGACCTTTGTCATCCTTGCATAGTACTCTCTCCTATGACATGTCCTGCTTATCACAAACAAAAGATGTAGAAATATGAAGATTTTAGAGAGTGAGCCTTTGGAACCCATTTGTAGTTGGGTTTAACCCATTTCTTTTTCGATCTGATGGGTGGCTCAGTACTTGCTTTTGATCTTGATGTCGGTCGTTGAGATGACTTTGACCTAATCGGTCTTTGTTTCACTGGAGCATCTCTTGGATTGGGCTTCCTGGTCGACATTCCCTTCTTGCCCTTGGGATTCGGAGTCTTGGCCTTGTGGGTTTGATTCTTGGCCTTCTGCGCGTTCCAGTCACCATTGTCTGAATGTGACCTAGAGGGGTTTCTTTTGGAGTATCTCTCTCTTGGCGCGTTCTGCCACCCTTGTGCATAATAGGGAACGTATGCGCGATTAGGACAATTTCTGGCAATGTGTCCAGGTGTTCCACAGTGAAAACATGTCTTTTTATTCACTGTGAAGTTGTTTCTTCCTTCCCCTGGTGGCGTATCCATGCCTTGTCTCTTGCTTTTCCCACACGCACAGTTACAGCAGGCACTCTGTTTCACTGGAATTGGTGGCTTGTATTTCTGAACAGCAGGTTGATTAGAAGCAGCTGAGTTCGAAGTAACAGATTCAGAGTTCAAGGAGATGTTGGTTTGTTCAATGGTTTTCTCCTTGTTCTCATCCTCTGCTACTTTACCTGCACATGAGGTAGAAACACTAGTATTTTCAACCTGAATACCTCCTGACACAAATCCAGCTGGTTTGCCATATTGAAGATGTGCCTCCCTGTCAATTGCTTCCTGTGTCGTAGGGATGGATGTGTAGTTATGATTGAAAGGTGGAGGAACACTATCACACCCTAGACCTTTGTTTTGTTTATCTTTGAATTTTAATTGGTTTTCAAATAAGGACTCGACTGTCTTACTTGACGCAGTATAATTTTTGAAACTAACATCTGTTTTTCCACACTTAATTTTCAAAGCGTCAAGTTCTTCAGTTACAGCAACAAGTTTTTTCTTAATGTGATCGTAATTTTCACACTTGTTGCTGTAATCTTCTTGTAATTTCCTAAAGTCCTTAGTCTTGGCCTCTAATTGAGCTTTCAGAGGTTTCTGACCTTTCCAAAGAGTATAGCCTTCGTATTTGAGGTCCTCATTTTCTCTTTTTAATAAATCGATTTGATCTCGGAGAAATTTAATAGTAGTTTCTCAAGATGGAGTACATGAAACTTCATTTACGATGCGGAACTCATTTTTTTTTGTTTTTATTATAATTATATATATATATATATATATATATATATATATATATATATATATATATATATAATTTTTTTTAATTGCCCTTTGACTTAAAAACCGAGAAAGTCAACCTTCAAATTCAAATTTAAAAGTCAAACTTAAAAAGTCAAACTTAAAAGTCAAACCGAAAGGCCAAATTTGAAAATTTAAAAGTTAAACGAAAAACTCAAAGTTTAAAGTCAAAGGTCAAACTTGAAAGTCAAAAGCCAAATTTTAAAGTCAAAAGTCAAAAATAAAAATAAAAAATTGAAAACTAAAATTTTTTTGGATGAAAATTGAATTTAAGAATAGAAGAAATTGAATTTTGGGTTAAATGTGTCAAATTTTCGAAATTAGGTGCGAGTGGGAGTGTTTTTCAATTAAAATCGAAGGGTTTGAACCAACAGGCAGCCTAGCTGAGTTGGAAAGGTGTGTTGATGCTAAAGCGAGGGACCCGGGTTCGATCCCCGACACTCTAAAAAAAAACCGTTTTTTTTATATGAAGGCTGCTGCTTCCGAAGTGTATATAGTTTAAGCGAGCGAGATGTTTAACAGGTTCCTTGGTTGATCAACTGGTAAGAGGTGCGTTTGAAGACTCAAGGGAGCCGGGTTCGATCCCCGGCTGCCCCAATTTCCTTTCCCTTTTTATGTGAAGCTGATGCGAGGACGAGGGCTGCTTGCGATCGAGACCGAAGCTGCGATGCGAGGATGCTGGACCGTACACGTGACCGAGGCTGACCGAAAACTCCGACCGAAAACCCGACAGAAAACCCTTCAAAGACCGAAAGCCCTTCAAAGACCGAAAACTCCTCGCAGATTACGTGAAAAACAGCGTTTTTCACCTCTTTTTGCTCCAAAACTCGATCAAAAACTCGTTTTTATGAAAAACGCGAAGAACAAACCCCCCTTATTTTTCAGAGTTCTATCCAAAAACGCAAAAATCCTTCGAAAATAAAATCAATTAAGCTCCAGATCTGTAAAAATTGATTCATACAACCAAGCTCTAATACCACTTGAAAGTCTCCAAATCTGCTTGTGTATCAATCAGATCTGTTTGATGGTGCGGAATCCCAATCAAACGGATGATTTCAGATCTAATAGAATAGAAGGAGAAGAAGAAGATGAATCTATGATGTATTCAAGATTGGAATGATGAACAATACACAAGATTCACACACACTTTCTTCTCTCTATATATTCTCTCACACCTTAGAATACACACACTTAAGCTCCTTGGCTCTTCCCCTCACATGCACTCCTCACCCTATATATATATGGACCTAAGGCCAAGCCCAAAATACAAATAATCCAATGCTAGACCGAAAACACATGGGTTTTCGATCCAAGCTACAATTAATCCTATATTATTTTCGGCCCAAATAATAAAAACAATAAATGCTTAGAAAAGCGAAGTATAAACCATATTTTTTACCCAACAATCTCCCCCTTGGTTTATAGCTTTCTTTTCTAAATGACCCAACAAGCTCCCCCTAAAAAGGTAGCTGGCTTTTCTTGTTAATCTTCATTGTGAGCTTGGCTTCAGCATTTATCTTCAACTTCTTCACAACTTCAAGATGAACTTGATGAATCTTCAATGAATGACTTCATCTGGAGCAGTTGGGCTTATCTTCAAAATTTGTCATTGAACGCGCATTGGGTGAGGAGGCTTCTTGAAAAGATTCTTGAAAGATAGCGCTTTCAGCTTGAGAATCTTCAGAGAGAACATCAGAGAGAACGAATCTTCTGGATCACTTTAGCAGGTACAAAGATAGCAGCAGACTGATTGAGGAGGTTTCACTGCAATCCGTCACATAATCTTCAATTATAGCTTCACCATGCTTCTGGGGTTGAAAGATTGAATGTCGAAAGAATAATCTTCATTCCTTGCTCCTTCGAATGAGAATTCTTCGATGATCACGGATGAAGCCTTGGCTCAGAAATCTTCGACACAAACTCCATGAGTTTCATCTTCACCTGAATTCACTTTTCAAGACAAAACAAAACTAAAAGAAAATTTAGCACACAATATTTTTGGGTTTTCATATTTTCTGAAAAAAATAAAACAGAAACAAAAAATATTTTTGGATTTATTTTTATTTTTATTTTTATTATTTTTTTTAACAGAAAAATAAAAACAGAAATAACACTATTTTTTGGATTTTTAATTTTCTGATTTTTGTTTGCTTGTTGATTTTTTTTTAATTATCCCCCTAAATTTGTGCATAGAGGAAAATATGAACAAATTTAACAAAAACAAAAATATTTGGTATCAAAGTTGTCAAGCAATCCAATATCGTTTATCAGCACACGCCTGCATGTCTAGATCTGGTCAATCACCGGTATTGTGGTCCACTTAAACACAAAGGATGTTGACGATTTGGACAGATTATAAGTGACAAGTCATTGTGCTATATATTCCTAAATGGACATTTAGCTGACGACGACCAAGGATATTGTTGACCACTTAAATTAAGCAGCAAGATCTACAGACAACCTATTGAATGGTTCAATTTTAGATGTACTAGAACATGTTTCCCACTTCCTGATATACCCCGGTAATCAAGAACTTTCAAAGAACTCGTTACTTTAGGTGAGTATTCAATCATTAAGAAAGAAGTCAGATATAGAAGTGCATATGTTGTATCCCAGGTCGGATGTCTTCCAATCACACAGAGGGAACAACATATGACTAACATAGATAGAGGGATTGAGAGGTAGAATGTTGCATATGCTGTGTCCTATGTCGGATCTTCCAATCACGCAGAGGGGACAACATATGGCTAACAGATAGAAAGAATTTCATAGATAAGGAGGTGCGTAGAATTAGAGTTGCATATGTTGCAATCCAGGTCGGATATGTTCCAATCACGCAAAGGAAGCAACATATGACTAACAGATAGAAAGCAAGAAAATAATTTCCTACAGACCTACTTTATCAGAACCCCCAGTTGCCCTATCAATACCGGAATTAAGGACATGAGTCCATACATCAAGGAAATGTTCAGCCACAGTTCTAGATAATTAACTTTTAGTGTATCTCGCAGGTTCCCATGTTTATCTCACTGCTCAATCTACCCGAGCGTCGTATGGTCAGTCCAAATGAAACTATCTAAGTCTATATTGTCTAGTCCTTTCATGGTCAATCAATGTCTAGTCCACTTGAATCCTTTGTGCCTACCAGCACATTGAATACAGAGTCTAGACAATTCGACATTAGTGCATTACACGAATTGCATATTGCCCTTTAGCACTAGACTTCATATCACTTCCCAATAATAACCTACTAACGAAAAACTATTAAGAAAATGAAAAATTATCTTTAAAACGAATCAGAGTAAGATAAACTCAGGAGTATAGAGAAGAAAACGCAAACCGTAATTCACCGATTGAATTTGCATCCAAAAGGTCTGAGAACAACACACATAATCTCAGAACAGATCCGAAAATTCTTCATGTCATTAAGCACTAACCCAATGTGTGATCCCTTCTTTTCTTCCTTTCCCGCAAAGGACATATACTCCCAAAGAAAGTTATGAATGTTGTACAGTTAAGAGATGTCCCCTATCATGTGCCTGGAACAGCCACTACCAACAAACCGAAGTCTGATGATATGCCTCCATAGCTGCTCCAACACAGAGCGGGATTAGTTGGTCTTTGGAACCAAGTCCATTTTGAAACTGGGTTGACCTTTGTCATCCTTGCATAGTACTCTCTCCTATGACATGTCCTGCTTATCACAAACAAAAGATGTAGAAATATGAAGATTTTAGAGAGTGAGCCTTTGGAACCCATTTGTAGTTGGGTTTAACCCATTTCTTTTTCGATCTGATGGGTGGCTCAGTACTTGCTTTTGATCTTGATGTCGGTCGTTGAGATGACTTTGACCTAATCGGTCTTTGTTTCACTGGAGCATCTCTTGGATTGGGCTTCCTGGTCGACATTCCCTTCTTGCCCTTGGGATTCGGAGTCTTGGCCTTGTGGGTTTGATTCTTGGCCTTCTGCGCGTTCCAGTCACCATTGTCTGAATGTGACCTAGAGGGGTTTCTTTTGGAGTATCTCCCTCTTGGCGCGTTCTGCCACCCTTGTGCATAATAGGGAACGTATGCGCGATTAGGACAATTTCTGGCAATGTGTCCAGGTGTTCCACAGTGAAAACATGTCTTTTTATTCACTGTGAAGTTGTTTCTTCCTTCCCCTGGTGGCGTATCCATGCCTTGTCTCTTGCTTTTCCCACACGCACAGTTACAGCAGGCACTCTGTTTCACTGGAATTGGTGGCTTGTATTTCTGAACAGCAGGTTGATTAGAAGCAGCTGAGTTCGAAGTAACAGATTCAGAGTTCAAGGAGATGTTGGTTTGTTCAATGGTTTTCTCCTTGTTCTCATCCTCTGCTACTTTACCTGCACATGAGGTAGAAACACTAGTATTTTCAACCTGAATACCTCCTGACACAAATCCAGCTGGTTTGCCATATTGAAGATGTGCCTCCCTATCAATTTCTTCCTGTGTCGTAGGGATGGATGTGTAGTTATGATTGAAAGGTGGAGGAACACTATCACACCCTAGACCTTTGTTTTGTTTATCTTTGAATTTTAATTGGTTTTCAAATAAGGACTCGACTGTCTTACTTGACGCAGTATAATTTTTGAAACTAACATCTGTTTTTCCACACTTAATTTTCAAAGCGTCAAGTTCTTCAGTTACAGCAACAAGTTTTTTCTTAATGTGATCGTAATTTTCCCACTTGTTGCTGTAATCTTCTTGTAATTTCCTAAAGTCCTTAGTCTTGGCCTCTAATTGAGCTTTCAGAGGTTTCTGACCTTTCCAAAGAGTATAGCCTTCGTATTTGAGGTCCTCATTTTCTCTTTTTAATAAATCGATTTGATCTCGGAGAAATTTAATAGTAGTTTCACAAGATGGAGTACATGAAACTTCATTTACGATGCGGAACTCATTTTTTTTTGTTTTTATTATAATTATATATATATATATATATATATATATATATATATATATATATATATATATATATATATATATATATAATTTTGTTTTAATTGCCCTTTGACTTAAAAACCGAGAAAGTCAACCTTCAAATTCAAATTTAAAAGTCAAACTTAAAAAGTCAAACTTAAAAGTCAAACCGAAAGGCCAAATTTGAAAATTTAAAAGTTAAACGAAAAACTCAAAGTTTAAAGTCAAAGGTCAAACTTGAAAGTCAAAAGCCAAATTTTAAAGTCAAAAGTCAAAAATAAAAATAAAAAATTGAAAACTAAATTTTTTTTGGATGAAAATTGAATTTAAGAATAGAAGAAATTGAATTTTGGGTTAAATGTGTCAAATTTTCGAAATTAGGTGCGAGTGGGAGTGTTTTTCAATTAAAATCGAAGGGTTTGAACCAACAGGCAGCCTAGCTGAGTTGGAAAGGTGTGTTGATGCTAAAGCGAGGGACCCGGGTTCGATCCCCGACACTCTAAAAAAAAACCGTTTTTTTTATATGAAGGCTGCTGCTTCCGAAGTGTATATAGTTTAAGCGAGCGAGATGTTTAACAGGTTCCTTGGTTGATCAACTGGTAAGAGGTGCGTTTGAAGACTCAAGGGAGCCGGGTTCGATCCCCGGCTGCCCCAATTTCCTTTCCCTTTTTATGTGAAGCTGATGCGAGGACGAGGGCTGCTTGCGATCGAGACCGAAGCTGCGATGCGAGGATGCTGGACCGTACACGTGACCGAGGCTGACCGAAAACTCCGACCGAAAACCCGACAGAAAACCCTTCAAAGACCGAAAGCCCTTCAAAGACCGAAAACTCCTCGCAGATTACGTGAAAAACAGCGTTTTTCACCTCTTTTTGCTCCAAAACTCGATCAAAAACTCGTTTTTATGAAAAACGCGAAGAACAAACCCCCCTTATTTTTCAGAGTTCTATCCAAAAACGCAAAAATCCTTCGAAAATAAAATCAATTAAGCTCCAGATCTGTAAAAATTGATTCATACAACCAAGCTCTAATACCACTTGAAAGTCTCCAAATCTGCTTGTGTATCAATCAGATCTGTTTGATGGTGCGGAATCCCAATCAAACGGATGATTTCAGATCTAATAGAATAGAAGGAGAAGAAGAAGATGAATCTATGATGTATTCAAGATTGGAATGATGAACAATACACAAGATTCACACACACTTTCTTCTCTCTCTATATTCTCTCACACCTTAGAATACACACACTTAAGCTCCTTGGCTCTTCCCCTCACATGCACTCCTCACCCTATATATATATATATATGGACCTAAGGCCAAGCCCAAAATACAAATAATCCAATGCTAGACCGAAAACACATGGGTTTTCGGTCCAAGCTACAATTAATCCTCTACTATTTTCGGCCCAAATAATAAAAACAATAAATGCTTAGAAAAGCAAAGTATAAACCATATTTTTGACCCAACAGTTCTTGACTTGCACGAAGGCCAAGGCCGAGCACCAGAGACCACACGGCAAGATGCAGCCGCTAGACATTCCCGTGTGGAAATGGGAAGATATCACCATGGATTTCATCACCAAGCTTCCCAGGACCGCGCGTGGAGTAGATTAGATGTGGGTGATAGTGGATCGGTTGACCAAGAGTGCTCATTTTATCCTGATCCAAGAGAGTATATCGGCTAAGAAGCTGGCCGAGATCTACAAGCATGAGATAGTGGCACGACATGGAGTGCCTGTCTCGGTGGTGTCAGACCGAGATGTCCGTTTCACTTCCAGGTTTTGGAAGCGGTTTCACGAGGAGATGGGTATTCGTCTCCACTTTAGCACCGCTTTCCACCCTCAGACGGATGGATAGAGTGAGAGGACGATTCACACTCTCAAGGACATGATGCACGCATGTGCTTTGGATTCGGTGGCAGTTGGGATACGTATCTTCCGTTAGCGGAATTTTCATATAACAACAGTTACCACGCCAGCATGGACCGACCTCCCTTTCAGGGTGTTGGGTCGAGTGGGCCCCCCACATACATCGGTCCGTTCAGGGTGTTGGCTCGGATGGGCCGGGTTGCTTACCGTTTAGATCTTCCAGCAGAGCTCAGTCAGATCCACAACACTTTCCATGTTTCCCAGTTACGGAAGTGCCTAGTGGACGACTCGGCGGCTGTGCCCCTAGAGGACATTCAGGTTGATGACAGCCTGAATTACATCGAGAGACCGGTAGCTATTCTCGATAAGAAGACGAAGGAGCTAAGGAACAAGAGGGTTGAGCTGGTAAAGGTGCAATGGCAGCACCGCAAGGGTTCCGAGTGGACTTGGGAGCCCGAGGAGGACATGAGGGAGCACTACCCAGAGTTGTTTCTATACGCAACAGACTTCGAGAACGAATTCTAAGACAAGTGTGGGAGAATTGTAACGCCTGGTTCCTGGTACGCATTTAATTATAATTTATTCACTTTTGAAGGGCTACTCGACGAGTTGGGAGCCCCAGACTCGTCGAGTAGAAATGAGATTAGGCGCGAGATTTTAAGACACCTACTCGACGAGTTGAGAGCCTCGACTCGGAGAGTAGGTCTGCCAGAATGAAACCTTAATTTCGGGGTTTTGCACGCTATTTAAGCATCTTAATCCCTACTTGCTGGCCTCATTTCCAGCCACCAAGTCCCAAACCCTAATCCACGAAACCCTAGAGCCTCTTGTGAGTCTATGAGCCATTTTTTAGTGAGCTTTGTGCATTTGAACCTTGTGAAGAAGAGAAGAAGCTTGGAGATTCAGAAGGAAGCTTGTAGATCCAGAAGCAACATCTCATCCACTTCACTTTCTGGTAATCAAGTCTCAACCTTGCTCAGTAGCTTGTTAGATCTCTTATTTGTCACTTTATGGGATTTTTGGTTCAAGAAACTTGGTCCTTGGGAAATGGACGTCCCAAGTGTTCTACCTTCTAGATCTGGAATCTAGAGGGGGTTTCATGGCATAAAGGTGCAAACTTTATAACCATAGAAGCCTCATGCAAGCTTTACAGTGTTATTATGGCCTTTTGACCCCCAAAAGTCCATGCATGGAAGGAAAGTTAGGAGCTTTACGTGTTCAAACAATGTCTAACGCCTAGATCTATGTTTGTATGTTTTGGTTTGGAGTATTATGGCCTTTGGACCAAGATCTACGTCTTAATGAGCTAGGGTTTGAGTTAAACTCATTAAAATGACTAATAATGGGTAAAGTTGGAAACTTTATCCTTAAAGGGGTATTCCCAGTATGTAGATGAAGTATGGAGTTTGGATATGAAGAGTAGGAGCTTAATCCCTTAAGATGGCCCAAACAGACTGAAGAAATTGTCAAGTCCATAGAGGAACTCGAGGAGTTGAATCGTGTTGTCCCGATTCTGTACCAGATAGAAATCGACGAGTCAGGGGATGACTCGGTGAGTTGGATCGTGATTCCAGCGAGTTGAGTCAGTCAGAATGTTGACTTTGACCAGAATGTTGACTTTGACCACGGAAAAAATGGTCATTTTACCCTAAGAAGGATTATCAGTTTTTGACTAAGTGATTATTGTGACAACCCAAAAATTTTATTCTTGTAAAATTCAAACGTATCGTGTAAAGGTCAAACTCATTTATTTAATTATTCTTATATGGCTAAATTAATGGGTTTTGAAGTGTATAAACCTTGTACCGAAGGTGTTGTTTGTTTAAAAAAGTGAAACACTAGGGACCGAGAACACCTATCATCATTCTTCATCCAATCCATGAACTTACTTTGGTTTGCGGCCGTGAACGAGGCTTCGGCCGATAACAGTATTCGGAGCCGTGAACCTTCGGACGTGAACCCTCGGCAGTGAACCTTCGGTCGTGAACCCTCGACAGTGAATTCCTCAGACCGTGAACTCCTCCCGTTATATATAGGTGTTGATCGACCTTATCTTCACTTATTCACATCTGGCCGTGAACTCATCCATTCTATCTCAAGTATCATCAACCAAAAACCCTCCTCTCTCCTCTAGACCAAGAGAAACGCCTTCTGTCCTTGCTTTTCTTGTGAAATCCTCTTGGATTCATTTTGGAATCGACTTAAAACCTCAAGTGTTCATCATTCTTCAAGCTAGTTGGGGCGTAAACTCAAGAACACAAGTTGTTCTTGGGCTGTGAACACCCAGATGGGCCATGAACTCAGGTTATTCAAGATCTTTGAGCCGTGAACTCCTTTCAGCCATCCATTTTCGATTCGAACACTTCTTGTGTAAGTATTTCTTACACCATAGATTTTTTCCTTTACACTTTTGAAGTTAGATTCACCAAAATGTATACATATATATATATATATATATATATATATATATATATATATATATATATATATATATATATATATATATATATATATATGTATATATATATCCTAGTATGCTAAATAGGACTTGTTGGTGCCTCGGGACTTCACTCGTGAAACTTATCATCCTATATCGAATCTTCAGTTGAATCACCCACATAAGGTGAGTTCATACCCCTACATTTTTATGATTTTAAACTATTTTAGGGGGGGGGGGGATACAGGTGAAACACAATGAAAATTGTGTTAATATCTAAAATGCTTTTAAATCTTTTTTTAAAGTTTTTAAATTGTTATAATTATAAAAAATTACATATATATATATATATATATATATATATATATATATATATATATATATATATATATGTGTGTGTGTGTGTGTGTGTGTAAATTATATAATTTGGATTCAAAAGATTTAGAATATATAATTTGACCTCATTTCCTGTTCCTTGTTTGGTTGTGGGCTTGGGGTAAAGTTATATAATCGAAGGTCTAATTAATCACAATTATATAAATATTACATTTATATAAATATAAAAGGTTTTTCAAACTGTTTGGTACTTTTTGGTACAAACAGTGAACTTCATGGAATAACAGTATTACCGATTCTTACCAACAGTTAAACTATAATAGGTATAGTTTAGAGAACTCATTCTTTTTAAAGCACATAACAGAAAACAAAAAAGAGTACTGAACAGAAAACGAGTAGAAAACATTCTTTAGAGAACATCAATCAGAAAACAACCATATAAACTATATCTTATATAGTTTATGAAACTGACCTACTGAGTATTTATTACCTAGTAACTTGTCAATATTCTGTACATAATCATCAATATAGCATTAGTGAGACAATGTTCACGTACTTTTCCAAGTACCAACAAAAGTATTGAAATTATAACCAAACTCTCCTTGAGGGAGAGCGTGACACTTGTGTATAGATCTATACGGGACTGACAATCCCGCACCAAAGCTGCTTGCAACAGCTAGGTCGGCAAACTTGTGGTGACAAATGTTGTAGCTTTTGCGACGCCTGAAGAAAGTCGTGTTCAGGCCATCTTAGGTCATCTAGTATGGTTATAATAACTCACAATTTGGTATTGAATAAAATGATTAGTGTATGAATAAGTAAAAACTTCACACAGTTTTATTTTTATAAAACTATATCACAGTATTTTACCATTATAAGTACGGAATGCTATTTTCGTATTGGAAAACGCCTTTTCTTTTTTACATGTAAACAATAACACAATATACTACTTAAGAACACATAAACTTTCACTCTTTTGCTTACCGTATAATACATCAGAAAATATAGGATTTTCTGGGAAGAACGTGTTTACCTTATCAAATAAATAGAAAATGGATTTGAGTTATAAACTAATACTTATGAACTCACCAGCTTAAATGTTGATCCTCTCTTTCAAAATAACTTGTATTCTCAGGAATCCAGTAGACAGGTACACTCCCGGAGCTTTTGAGAAGACATCCTAGTACCGTGTTGCGTCTTTTGTCTTTCACTATATCTACTTTTGATGTTGAACATCTAGTGTTTGAGCACTCATGTAAAAACTTATACATTATTAATGCAATGGTTGTTGTACTTTGATTACTATAATGCATGTGTTGTGATACTTGACATGACGTCCTCTGTAAGTCCCCAATCTAATTGTGTATCAATCAGATCCGTTTGATGGTGAGGAATCCCAATCAAACGGATGATGCCAGATCAAATGAAGAAGAAGGAGAAGAAGAATAACTTGAATCTTGAATGTATTGAAGATATGAATGATGCTCCTTACACAAGATTCTCTCACACACACTATTCTTCTCTCTAGTTTCTCTCTCTAGAACATGCTCCTCTTCTCAAGCCTTACCCTCCTCTACACACTCCTCACCCTATATATATATATATATATATATATATATATATATATATATATATATATATATATATATATATATATATATATATATATGAGATATGGGCCGTACACACAAACCGCAAACACATACAACATTACATAAAAATATATTTTCCTAGAAAAGCAAAGTATAAACCAAATTTAGACCCAACAATCTCCCTCTTGGTTTATAGCTTTCTTTTCTAACTGACCCAACAAACTCCCCCTAAAAAGTAGCTGGCTTTTCTTGTTAATCTTCATTGGGAGCTTTGGCTTCAGCATTAATCTTCAAATTTCTTCACAACTTCAAGATGAACTTGATGAATCTTCAATGAATGACTTCATCTTGAGCGGTTGGGCTTTTCTTCAGGATTTGACTTTGAACGCACGTTGGGTGAGGAGGCTTCTTGAAAAGATTCTTGAAAAATAGCGCTTCCAGCTTGAGAATCTTCAGAAATAACAATAGAGAAATCTAATCTTCTGGATCACTTCAGCAGGTACAAGATAGCAGCAAATTGATTGAGGAGGCTTCAATGCAATCTGTCACATAATCTTCAAGTACAGCTTCACCTTGCTTCTAGGATAGAAAAATTGAATCTTGAAAGAATAGTCTTCATTTCTTGCTTCTTCGAATGAGAATTCTTCGATGCTCACGGATGAAGCCTTAGCTCAGAAATTTTTGATTCAGTCTCCATGAGTCTCATCTACATCTGAATTCACTTTTCAATATAAAACAAAACTAAAAGAAAACTTAGCACACAATAATTTTGGATTTTTCATATTTTCTGAAAAAATAAAACAGAAACAAAAATATTTTTGGATTTTTCATTTTCTGAACAAAAAATAAAACAGAAACAACACTATTTTTGGATTTTTAATTTTTCTGATTTTTGTTTGATTTTTTTTTATTTTTTTTTAATTCTCCACCTAAATTTGTGCATAGAGGAAAACTATGAACAAATTTAACAAAAACAAAAATACTTGGGATCAAAGTTGTCAAACAATCCAATATCGTTTATCAGCACACGTCTGCATGTCTAGATTTGGTCAATCACCGGTATTGTGGTCCACTGAAACACAAAGGATGTTGACAATTTGGACAGATTATAAGTGACAAGTCATTGTGATATATATTCCTAAATGGACATTTAGCTGACGACGACCAAGGATATTGTTGTCCACTTAAATTAAGCAGCAAGATCTACAGACAACCTATTAAATGGTTCAATTTTAGATGTACTAGAACATGTTTCCCACTTCCCGATATACCCCGGTAATCAAGAACTTTCAAAGAACTCCTTACTTTAGGTGAGTATTCAATCATTAAGAAAGAAGTCAGATATAGAAGTGCATATGTTGTATCCCAGGTCAGATGTCTTCCAATCACACAGAGGGAACAACATATGACTAACATAGATAGGGGTTTAGAGAGATGGTAGAGTGCATATGCTGTGTCCTAGGTCGGATTTTCCGATCACGCAGAAGGAACAATATATGGATGATAGGGTAGAAAGAATTTCATAGATATGGAAATGCATAGAGATAAAGTTGCATATGTTGCATTCCAGGTCGGATATGTTCCAATCACGCAAAGGAAGCAACATATGACTGACAGATAGAAAGCAAGAAAATAATTTCCTAAAGACCTACTTTATCAGAACCCCCCAGTTGCCCTATCAATACCGGAATTAAGGACATGAGTCCATACATCAAGGAAATGTTGAGCCACAGTTCTAGATAATTAACTTTTAGTGTATCTCGCAGGTTCCCATGTTTATCTCACTGCTCAATCTACCCGAGCGTCATATGGTCAGTCCAAATGAAACTATCTAAGTTCATATTAGTCAAGTCCTTTCAAGGTCAATCAATGTCTAGTCCTTTTGAATCGTTTGTGCCTACCAACACATTGAATACAAAGTCTAGACAATTCGGCTTTAGTGCATTACACGAATTGCATATTTCCCTTTAGCACTAGACATCATATCACTTCCCAAACAATACCTACCAAAGAAAAACTATAAGAAAGAAAATAATTGTCTTCAAAGCGAAACAGTGTAAGATAAACTTAGGAGTATCGAGAAGAAAACTCAAACCGTAAGTCACCGATTGAATTTGCATCCAGAAGGTCTGAGAATAGCACGCATAATCTCAGAACAGATCCGAAAATTCTTCATGTCATTAAGCACAAAACCCCATGTGTGATACCTTCCTTTCTTCACTTCCCGCAAAGGACACATACTCTCAAACAATGTTCTGAGTGTTGTACGGTTGAGAGATGCCTCCTATCATGTGCCTGGAACAGCCACTATCAACAAACCAAAGTCTGATGATATGCCTCCATAGCTGCTCCGACACAGAGCGGGATTAGTTGGCCTTTGGAACCCAGTCCATTTTGAAACTGGGTTGACCTTTTTCATCCTTGCACAGTACTCTCTCCCATGACATATCATGTTTATCACAAACAGGATATGTAGAAATATTAGAATCATTAGAAGATTTGGGAGAGTGAACCTTTGGAACCCATTTGTAGTTGGGTTTAACCCATTTATTTTTCGAGCGGATGGGTGCCTCGGCACTTGCTTTTGAACTTGAAGCTGGCCGTTGAGATGACTTTGATTTTGGCTTCACGGGAGCATCTCTTGGATTTGGCTTCTTGGCCGGCATTCCCTTCTTGTCCTTCGGACTTTGATTCTTGGCCTTCGGAGTTGGATTCTTGGCCTTCTTGGCATTCCAGTCACCATTGCGTGATTGTGACCTTGAAGGGATGCTTTTGGGGTATCTCCCTCTTGGCGCATTCTGCCACCCTTGTGCATAGTAGGGAACGTATGCACAATTTGGACAATTTCGGGAAATGTGTCCAGGTGTTCCACAGTGAAAACATGTCTTTTTATTCACTGGGAAGTTGTTTCTTCCTGCCCCTGGTGGCGTGTCCTTTTCTTGTCTCTGGTTGTTCCCACATGCACACTTGCAACAGGCACTCTGTTTCACTGGAATTGGTGGCCTGTATTTCTCAATAGCAGGTTTGTTAAGAGTGAATGAGCTAGAAGTAACAGATTCAGAGTTCAAGGAGACATTGGTTTGTTCAACATTATTCTCCTTTTTCTCATCTTCCACTACTTTACCTGCACAAGAAGTAGAAATATTATTATCTTTCATTCAACACCCTCAGTTGCCTGTTCAGCAGCTGGTTTACCATATACCATATATGGTTCTCTATCGATCTCTTCTTTTGTTAAAGGAGTAACATAATACGAATGATTAAATGGAGGAGGGACACTCTCATATCCTATACCCTTGGTTTGATTATCTTTAAAACTCAATTGTTTTTCAACTAAGGACTCGACTGTCTTACTTGACGCAGTATAAATTTTGAAACTAACATCTGTTTTTCCACACTTAATTTTCAAAGCGTCAAGTTCTTCAGTTACAGCAACAAGTTTATTTTTGATGTGATCATAATTCTCACACTTGTTGCTGTAATCTTCTTGTAGTTTCCTAAAATCATTTGTTTTGGCTTCTAATTTTTCTTTTAATGGTTTTTGTCCTTTTCTAAGTTGATATCCTTCGTATTTTAGGTCCTCATTTTCTCTCTTAATCAACTCGAATTGGTCACACAAAAATTTGACAGTTTTAATGCAAGATTGAGAACAAGAAACTTTATTCACCGGGATGTTTGAGGAACTCATTTTTATAAAATATATGCCATTTGATTAAAAACTCAAAAGTCAACCTTAAAAGTCAAATTTAAAAGGTCAAACTTAAAAGTCAAACTTAAAAGTCAAACTTGAAAAGTCAAACTTCAAAGTTAAACCGAAAAGCTAAATTTGAAAATTTGAAAGTCAAACGAGAAAGTCAAAGTTTAAAGTCAGAGGTCAAACTTTAAAGTCAAAGTCAAAAATTTAAGTAAAAAGTCAAAAATTAAAAACTAAAATTTTTGGTTGAAAATGGAATTTTAAAATAAAAAGATTTTGAATTTTGGGCTAAAAGAGTTAAAATTGTGAAATTGTGTTCGAAAATGCTTTTTAATTTAGTTTGGAAGGATTAGAACTTGTGTTAAGCTAGATCAAATGGAAGGCGTGTTGGTGGAGTTGGCAGGAGACCAGGGTTCGATCCTTGGCCGCAACAAAATCAGTTTTGATTATTTGCTGCTGCTGCGAAGACTATATAGCCAAAAAAACGAAAGATGATTAATGTCTTCCTTGCTTGTTCAAATGGTAAGACGCCTGTTTGATGAAGCTGGGGACGCAGGTTCGAAACCCGGCACCCCCAAAAATCGTTTCCCTTTTTTTTAATAAGATCTGCTGCCGAGCCGTACACCGAGCCAGCCGTACACCTTCAACAGATGCGAAGAAAAAACGACGTTTTTCACACTTTTTGCTCCAAAACTCGATCAAAAACTTGTTTTTATGAAAAACACGAAGAACAAACCCCCCTTATTTTGCCAAGATCTATCAAAAAACGTAGAAATCTTTCAAAAATACGATCAACTAAGCTCCAGATCTGACCTAATTGATTAATACAATCCAAGCTCTGATACCACTTGTAAGTCCCCAATCTGCTTGTGTATCAATCAGATCCGTTTGATGGTGCGGAATCCCAATCAAACGGATGATGCCAGATCAAATGAAGAAGAAGGAGAAGAAGAATAACTTGAATCTTGAATGTATTGAAGATATGAATGATGCTCCTTACACAAGATTCTCTCACACACACTATTCTTCTCTCTAGTTTCTCTCTCTAGAACATGCTCCTCTTCTCTAGCCTTACCCTCCTCTACACACTCCTCACCCTATATATATATATATATATATATATATATATATATATATATATATATATATATATATATATATATATATATATATATATATATATATATATATATATATATATGAGATATGGGCCATACACACAAACCGCAAACACATACAACATTACATAAAAATATATTTTCCTAGAAAAGCAAAATATAAACAAAATTTAGACCCAACATCCTCCGCCCCCGAACGTTTCTGCCGTTTCGGTTTGGGGGTGTGACAGATTGGTATCAGAGTATTATTTATAGTGAACTCAGTATATCAGTCATAAAAGATATACAACTATAAACACATTGGGATAAAAACACTCTGACCAAGAGTTATACTTTAAAATATAACAATATTTTATAAAAGTATAAGTACATGCAGAATATATATATATATATATATATATATATATATATATATATATATATATATATATTAGAACGAGTATCACAAGAAGAACAAAACAAAAGTATTTGGAGGTTGGACATTATCGTCAAACCTAGACAGTTATCTAGTCATATCTGTGATCAATATAGCCTGATCAACTATATTTATTTGAGATACGACCAACATGTGTTTGGGAGTGATAGTGGTGTTGCAACGAGTCTAAAACTTACCAACCATATACATAAAGGAACACTAGAACCAAACATAAAGTTTAAAAATACTATAGGAGTATTTTATGATGCTATAGCCACAAAACTGGAAACTTATCAACTTCTTATATCAAGAAGTTCTAGAATCAAACATATAATTAAAATACTATAGGAGTATTTTAGGTACCATAAATAACTTTTGTGAAAATTAAAAGACCCTTTATAAATAGGTCTATAATTACTAAGTGTATACGTTAAAGTTATATATAGTTGAGATTCTATAGACTTAGAATAGGTGATTTTCACTCTATTTCCTTTTCCTTGTTTGGATGTGGTTTTAGAGTAGGATCACTTATTCGAAGGTCTATTTGATCTGGATTATATATAATCAGTACACACTATGTGGTTATAGAAAGACCGGAATGGATCATCCTCGTAAAAATATATAAGACCGGAATGGATCATCCTCGTAAAAATATATTAGTAACGAAAATATGTTATTAATCTCATAGATTCTTTAGACATTCTCATTCTCGTATAAACCACTTAGATAGATGTAACCACTCCACCACAACAACCAACAGAGGAATCAACGAAGATCCAGAAGTGATTCGTTAGGAGGATTCCGAGAAAGAAACAGTTGAGGAGTAAAGAAACTATAGAAACCACCAAGTACCTTTACCTTATTAAGGGCACCGATGAGAAGTTCGCATGAACTTCTGGGATTCAAACTCTCCATTATGAAGTAATGTGAGGTCAGTGCCAAAACCTGAAGTATGACGTCATGGAAATTCAATATACCTACGAAGGAGAAGAACACCATATAGATACCAGGAGATAACAAATCTTTACCACCCAGAGTAGAACAGAGAACAGAGGAAAACCACGCGTGATTCATGCGAAGTGTTTAAGTGCCTTTTCGTCACATTAATGACTAATAAATTAATACAACCAAGTGAGCATGTGATTATATTACTCACGTTAGGTATTAAGCTTATCACATTTTCCTGTCACCACTAATACCAGTAAATCGAATCACGAAATCTCAATTGAGAGTGATTATTTTTTTAAAATTCATAAGTCTATTCCATATAGACTCTGTTATGAATTGTTTTCAAATCTTTTCGAAAGTTGGAACATGATATACACCAACCAAAGATAACTTAGTTTGGACGACACTCGGTTTGTAACCATTCTAAAAACTTACTTCTGCCCTTTTACCAGGACTGCATCATAGGGATGTAGGTCGAAACATTGAGAACCATATAACAAAACGAAAAATTTATATGTATATATAAATGATTAGAATACATCTAGAGACAACCATCGTTGCTCATGAGCTCGTTTTCTCATTGTGTAACATAATCATGCCTCCGAAGAAACGTAACCAACCCACCGGCAAAACACCAATCCTTATGATAGATTTGGCTACCTTTCAAGATGCGGTTACAGCAGCCGTAGCAGCCGTCATGGTTCACCCTAATGCTAACAACGCAAATGTTATTGGAAATGTTATCGGCAATCCCGATTGTGTTGATGACAAATTCAGAAACGAGTGCCTACTTGTAAAGACACTCCGGACCTCAAGCCCAATATCCTGAAACGAAAGTTCGAAAACGAGAAAATGAGTTGTTCAACTCAAGGACCTACCGAAGGGCAACAAACTGGGGCAGTCAATATCCCCATCAGCCCTGCTATCCCAACACCAACCACGTCGTACTTAGGAAACCTCCCATACTGCAGCAAGTGCAACTACCATCATTATGGAGTATGCCGAGTACCACATTACATTAGATGCAACATGAAGGTGATGGGTTTGAGCCATAAGAACTTTCCTATGTGCACATGCAAACCCTAATGCTTGGATCTAGGTTTCTCTATTGTACATGCAATTTATCCAAGTCTTGCAAACCTTAGATCTAGTGTATACAATTCGAATTTGACATAAGAAACTCAGATCTAGATGATTACCTCTTGTAGCTTGCTTGATTCTTCTTGTCTTGGAGCTTAGAGTCATAATTGTCACTCCTCTAATGGCTTACAAACACCAACTAGCAAGAGGATGATTTGGAGAGAGGAGAGAGATATTAAATCGACTCTAGGGTTACAAGGAAGCAAGTGTAGCCGATTTCCACAACCCAAGGGGTCTATTTATACTGTGAGCTTCTAGGGTTTCATCCAAAACCCTAATGGACAACTTAATCACCAACCAACCCATGGAACCTTCTGGATTAAGGCCATGGACGAAAATATGATGGACTCCCATCATAATTTTGTTCACCCCTTGCTCCATTGGGTTCCCCAGCCCAATAACTTAATTATCCAATAATTGCAGTTCAGTCCCCTATATTCAATTAATCTCTTTTAGTCACCAAATTAGTTCTTAATTAATTTATGACTAATATTAATTAAATAATATGATTATTCCTTTAATATATTATTCTCATAATATATTAATAAATCATAATATCTTCTCTCTCTTCATAAATCTCCCTGTCAAGTTGCTATGGTGAAGGCAACTCAAAAGGACCATGAACAACCGGCTCAAGTACTTACCAAATATAGTTACGGGCTTAGACACTAATCCAACAGTCTCCCACTTGGATAAGTCTAGTAACTACAAATGCAAGCCTAACCCGATTAACAATCGTAGTTCTCAAAGACGTTGTCGAACTCTGATCTTATCAGTAACCTGTCCTTTAGATAAGGGATCGTATAATCCTCTGTTCTAGATATCGTGCAGACAATTACATGGAACATAGTCATACTTATCGTCCAACAGTTAGTTTCTCGATCTCAGATTCATTTGACATAGAACTTAATTGAACACATCAATTCAGTCCTGACCGGGCCCGACACATAAGTCAAACCAAATCATCGAGGGGCCCTGATATCGCTTTTACACTCTTAGGATAAAAGGAACATATAAACTTCAACTTATATGCATTTACTATCCACTAATCAATTCATACACAACAATGCGTTTTATAACATCAAGTTACTGATGCGTTTACGCATTATCAATGCACAACCAATTAGCAAACAATAAACCATATATCTAGGTTTTAAGACCATATGATATTACCATCTTGCGATCACTCGTGATGAATTCCATGAAGCAATTCCAGCAAGCGTGGGTTTATTCCAATGCTCAAATCAAGTTCATAAGCACTCATGAACGTTGTAGCAAACTTTTGCTATGTCTAATACACTTTTAGACAATCTACACACCAATTCACGACAGTCTTCATTCATATCTACTTCCAACATATGAACGACTGTGGACCGTTCGAATAATTCTATTATTATCAAATAATTCAATTATTCAGGAAGTCAAAACATGCAAAATGAAACAATAGGTAAATTATTAACATAAGACAGTAACATTACTAATAAATAATACTCTTTTATTTAATCATCGAATGTTAATTATAATTTATCTATTACACGTTTCTAAACTATCTAATCTAAAATTATATCGTCCTTCAGCCCGATGCTCCTACCGTGCTGCAAGTGCTTAACCCTACTCAGTCCCTTCGTAAGGGGGTCTGCTGGGTTATCCTCCGATGATACCACCTTCACTACGAGGAGTCCCTCTTTCACCCGATGTCGAATAAAGTGATATTTTCTGTCGAGATGTCGAGATCTACCGTGATATCTTGGTTCCTTAGTCAAGTCAACCGCTCCTTCATTATCAAATAAAATCTCCATGGGCTCCTTTATGGCTGGCACAACTCCAAGGTCTCCAATGAAGTTCTTCAACCATATTGCCTCCTTTGACGCTTCGCTTGCCGCTATATATACTCTGATTCGCACGTTGAATCAGCTACGGTCTCCTGTTTGGAACTTTTCCATGTCACTGCTCCTCCATTAAGGGTGAAGACCCAGCCCGACTGCGAACGGTAGTTGTCTCTGTCGGTCTGAAAACTGGCGTCACTGTACCCTTGCACCTTTAAGTCATCACTCCCACCGAGGACTAGAAACCATTCCTTGGTCCTCCGAAGGTACTTAAGAATATTCTTGACTGCGATCCAATGTGCTTTGCCGGGGTTCCCTTGATATCTGCTGACCATGCTCAAAGCGAAGGCCACATCAGGGCGAGTACAAGTCATAGCATACATGATCGAGCCGACTGTGGAAGCGTAAGGTACTCGGCTCATCTCTGCTATCTCGACTTCAGTATTCGGACTTTGAGTCTTACTCAATTTGGCATTACTTTGGATTGGTAACTCCCCTTTCTTTGAATTCTCCATACTAAAACGTTTTAGTACCTTGTCCAAGTAAGTATTCTGACTATGTCCTATTAGTCTCTTACTTCTGTTTCTCACTATCCTAATTCCCAAAATATAGGAAGCCTCTCCGAGGTCCTTCATATCAAATCACTTCCCAAGCCAGGACTTAACCTCCTGCAGTGTCGGGATGTCGTTTCCTATGAGCAGTATGTCGTCGACATACAATATGAGGAAGCTTACTATACTCCCACTGGCTTTGACATATACACATGATTCATCCTCGCTTCACAGAAAACCAAACTCTTTGACCTTCTCATCAAAACAAAGATTCCATCTACGAGACGCTTGCTTAAGTCCATAAATGGACTTCTCAAGCTTACACATTCTATTGGGATGCTTCACATTGACAAAACCCTCTGGCTGAGCCATGTAAACATCCTCAGCCAACTTCCCATTAAGGAAAGCGGTTTTGACATCCATTTGCCATATTTCATAGTCATGAAATGCAGCAATGGCCAGCATCACCCTGATAGACTTTATCTTCGCAACTGGTGAGAAGGTTTCATCGTAGTCAACTCCAGGAGTTTGAGTGAAACCCTTCGCAACCAACCGCGCCTTATAGGTGTGCACATTTCCATACACGTCAGTCTTCTTCTTGAAGATCCACTTGCACCCGACCGTCTTACGACCTGGTACATTGTCAACCAAATTCCAAACTTGGTTGTCATACATGGACTGAATCTCGCTGTCCATAGCCTCTTTCCATTTCGCAGACTCCGGGCCTGCCATGGCTTCCTTAGAGCTGTTAGGTTCGTCCAGATTCACTAGAGTACTATCACTAATGAACGTATCCCCTTCTGTAGTAATATGAAAACCATAAAACTGGGGTGGAACACTAACCCTTTCGGAACGTCTAAGAGGTAAGGACTCGTCAATCGGTTCAACTGGAGTTTCCTCCTCAGGTTGAGCGCTAGTGTTAGAGGTTCCTTCATCGCTCGACTCTTGAAGCTCTTCAAGATCAATTTGCCTCCCACTGTCTCCTTGGCTTATGAGTTCTCGCTCTCGGAAAACCCCTCTCCTCGCAACAAAGACAACATTGTCACTCGGTCTGTAGAAGAGATATCCAAAGGATTTCTGTGGGTAGCCGATGAAAATACATCGCTCACTATGAGGTTTGAGCTTGTCGTGAGTCTCTCGTCTTACGAAAGCCTCGCAACCCCAAACCTTGATATGTGCTAACGAGGGAGCTTTCCCTGTCCACATCTTGTGAGGTGTTTTGACAACCTTCTTCGTAGGGACTAAGTTAAGGATATGGGCAGCAGTCTCTAAGGCATACCCCAGAATGAGATACGTAGTGAAACACGGCTCATCATGGAACGAGCCATGTCTAGCAACGTTCGATTACGCCTCTCGGCTACACCATTCAACTGCGGTGTCCTAGGTGGCGTCAATTGCGAAACTATTCCGCATTCCTTGAGGTAGTCGTGGAATTCAAGACTTAGGTACTCTCCACCTCGATCAGATCGAAGCATCTTGATTTTCCTGCCCAACTGATTCTCCACTTCTTGCTTGAACTCTTTGAACTTTTCAAAGGTTTCTGAATTGTGTTTGATTAAGTAGATATACCCATATCTACTATAATCATCTGTGAAAGTCACATAGAAGCGGTTCGCATCCCTTGTGGTGGATCTAAATTGTGACATCCCCATTTTCACGGCCAGAAAAGACCGATTTTGTTTATGCTTGTTTGAAAATCAGAGTAACATTTTAAATAAAAGTGTTGCGGAATTTGTCCCAAAACAAAATATGATAAAGATTTATCAAAAGCATTTCCAAGGAAATGTATTTCATTAAAAGACTCGGGATGTCATGTTCGATACAGATTAAAAGCATAAACAGTACAATATAAGCCTTACTACATTATTTCATATCTACAGGCCTATATCCGTAATCCCTCATCCAAAACATCACATCTATGCTCGAACGCCACTACCTGTAATACATGAAACTGAGTGGGTCAGGCTTGGGAGCCTGGTGAGCACATAGGGTTTTCAACCCACAATAAATAAGTTTATTAATTTCATCAACCAACAATAACCCGATTACCCGTTCCCGTTATCCTCACTTTACGTCCCTAAACACCTATCATAAGGGACCTAGCCCAAGGATCATCATCGGGATGGACACTACTGCTAAGGGGGTTCCTCAGCAATAAGTGTCCTAAAGGCAACCATGAGGGGGATGGAGTACACCGGTGAACACATCGTTCACAAACACCTACAGGTTGCGAGCCTGCTAGCGTTCCACTGGACTGTCTAGAAGAGTCTGTGGTCGTCATCTATACTCCGCTAGATGACTGGATCACCAACAACATCGAGGCCTCTCATCATTTTATCACACATCGTCTTATTACATCTACCCATGTTTTACCAAAACATTTTGTAGATATAAAATACATATACAGTTTAAAACATTTAAAACATTTAAAACATGTATAAAAATATTTCATCAGCATAGACAACAAGTATTCAGATAATATGCACACATAACACGTAGTTTATAATAAATACTTCATATCTATGTGTAAGATGAAAGGGACTATGCACTCACCTGATTAGGTGGTGACTCGGTACTCGAACAACACTTCGTTATCTCAAAACAATTTTTCCTTGATCAAAACCTAGTATTAATACCACTAGAGTTTAGTTTTAACGTTAACCGCGACTAATTAATAGTCTAGCTATTATTATTATTATTATATAAGCGTTAAATAACACTCAATATAACTCATAATAATAGCCCAAATAATTATTTTAAGGACCTAATAACATTACTATAATTATTTAAAAGTTATATTAAAAATTGCGTAGGCGTAGCTCACTTACAGCGGATTTTAAAGAAAACCGGGCTTTGCTTGGAGCAGCGTTTCCGAACCGAAAGACCCTTTTTCTCGGGACTCCGGGAGCCTTGGGGCTTCCTTTAGGGTGCTAGGGATTCTTCCTAGGGTTTTAGGGGGCTAAAATGGGTTAGAGAGAGAAAGTAGTGAGAGAAAGAATGAGTTTTTGTTGAATCATAAAAGTGACCCTCTTGAACTCAGCTACCGCAACCAACTCAGCTACCGCAACCATCTTTCTACCGCAACCGCATCAGCAACCTGAGTCAGCTACCGCATTCAACTTAGCTAGATTACGTTATTTGTCTTTTATGTAATACACTCTATTATCCAGTATGCCTTGCACGGCTGCTTATAGAGTTGTAATCTAGTGTAGTTTCTAAGTCTCTATATAAATAGAGACTTACTCTTTGTATTCACAAAAGAAAAAAAAAAGAAAAGAACTGATAACTTATGAATTCTATCTGAATACACATTCTGAAGTTATCTCTCTTATCTTTCTTCACTCATATCTTCTTACTTAAATCTTATCATAATTCTGCTGATCATAATCCCTCTTTGGAGCAAGTCTTTAAGACTTAATCACTAAGCTTGATCTTCCTTATTAACTTGGAGTGAATGCATTCCTTGTTATGAATCAAGCTTAAGTGTCTTCTTGATATAACAATTGCTGTCATTTCCATTCCTTTACATTTCCGCAACTAACTCTCTAACTCTCTAACTATATTATTGTTGAGCTTTTAGATCCTTTGAGATTAACTATTCCGCATTATACTTGTTCTAACTTTTGTTCAAATGTGTCTCCAAGTTTTTCTCTCAACAATTGGTATCAGAGCCAAAGTGGTTGCTTTTTGAAAACGGAACTCTGATTTTTCAAAGAGCCTTCTATACCACTAAAGCTCATTTCTTCAAAACAAAAAAAAAACAATTTCAAATGGCACAATCATTATCTCTAAATGTTTCCAACAGTGTCGGTGGTTCTAACCGAGCCCCAATACTAGTCGCAAATGAATATCATCACTGGTCACAAAGAATGGAAAGGTACTTGAGAAGATCGGGTAGAGATGTATGGCGATCCGTAGAAGAAGGACCACATGTTCCAGTCCTTACACCAGTCCAAACTGACGGCGCTGCAACCAGGCTAGGAGGAGGTCAACCAGCCATGAGCCATCCCACCAAGGATGATCTCGATAAAATGGAAAATGATGCTATTGCTTTTTATGAAATCTCTTGCGGAGTTGCTCCTGACAACTTCATATTATCATAAATTGCAAATCAGCGAAAGAGATCTGGGATGTTCTCAAAAACCTGTACGAAGGCTCGGAACAAGCACAAGATAAGAAGCTTACTACTACACTCAACGAGTTCAACAACTTCAAAGCTCATACTGGAGAAAGTTTGGAAGACTCCTTCAAAAGGTTCAACCTGATAGTCACCAAGTTATCCAATGCGGGCACCATCCGCAGTAACCATGAAATCAATCTTCAGTTTCTTAATGGTTTGGGCAGACATTGGACTACGGCCAAGATGATAGTCCAAGGCGATAGAAAGATACACTCCCTGTCACTTTACAAGCTCTATGGAGAGTTGCAAGCTCAAGAATCCACCGTACTCAAAGACTGTGCTGACTTCGGAGGACCACTTGCTCTCATAGCACAAGCTCCACCGCAGTCACCTTACCCTTCCTCGTATGACACTCTACCGCAGTCATACGAAGCGGATTCTGAATATGATGATGAAGAAGATTTTCAGAAGGCTATTGCTCTGGTTAGCCAACAGTTCAACCGTCTACCACCTCCTTCCTTCTGCAAGAATCAGCAGTTCAACAAACCTCCATTCAACCGTAACTTCGGTTCTCAGAATAACTACTCTCGATTTCCCAAAAGTTCTCATCCACCACCGCAATCTCAGAATATTCAACCAAAGGAGGTACCGCAGTCTCCTCAAATCACTGACTCTGGTACTCCTTCAGAAGACAAGACTGATGTTGTAATTTGTCACAAATGCAACAAAGAGAATCATTTTGCACGAGATTGTAAGGCCAGTGTAGTAAAAGACAGAGCATTCTACCTTAGAATGGCTCAAGAGTTGGAAGACAAAGAAAAAGCTGAAAAGGCAAGGTCATACGTGGCCCATGTCAAAAGAGACCATCAAGTCTGGTCATCCGGAGACGAAGATGAGGCCATCAGCAGTGTCAAAGGAAAAGACTTAAGATGGCTATGTTAGAGAAGGACCTAGAGTTAGAAAAGGATGCAAGAATGTTAAGTGAAACCCAATTAGAAATAGCTTTGAACCAGAGAGATTTAGCTCAGAGAGAAATTGTACGATTAAATCTCTTAATTGAAAAATTGTTTAATGAAAGTGAAGCTATTGAAAATTTGGTAAACAATGGAACCGTGGACAATACATACAATTGGGGTTGGTCAAATGGATATCCTACCGCAATGGATTCCTCACCCCGGTTCAACAAAGACAGACTGTATGTCCCTCCAGACCGAGAATTTCATTTCCCTGTCAATGACAAGACTTTTCCCGAAGATATTAAAACTCACTTCGGTAGACTGCACAATTTAAGCAATAACTGTGTCATTGAGGAAATTGTGCCGGAGGTTTCGGGTCACACATGTGATCATATTCCTATCTGTGGCACCATCTATCCAAATTCTCAAACTTCATCCGTAGTTGATGAAGAGATTGTTGTTGAGGGCCCCGAAGTCTCAAAAGACTTTCCATCTCTGTCCTCAGACCGCAGTGTCTCTCACTGTAGTCAAATGTCCCACAAATGTCCTACCGAAGTCCCATCTAAGACTTACTCAGCGATAGTCAAGTCATCCCTACCGCAGTCATCAGTTCAAGGAACTATAACTCTTCAGCCAATATTTCATGAACTACATATATAAAATTTTGAAGTAGGTCAATGTTCCCAAATTCCTGAATCCTCAAGCTCTGATGACTCAACTCCGCGTTTTCAAAATCATTCCAAGAATTCCAGGAAACCGCAGTTGAACAACAATGACTGCGGTTCACCAAAATCTTTGGCAAAAAAGGCTTTTAAAGAAGAAATCAGATCTCGCGGTACTAATAGACAAATTTTTTCAAAAAACAAGAAGCAAGTCAGATTTCCTAAATCCAACAGTCCAAAAAAATTTGTTTTCTCTCACTACATTTCAAAAAACTCTTCTTTCAAGAAAACAAATAAAAAGGAAAGTTCAGTTTCAAAAGTCATTCCTACTCCTTCTGACACAACCCAAAAGGGTGTTCAATCTTTTCGAAACTATGTTTTTCAGGTCTATTCTTCAAATGATCCTAAATGGAAAGGTATTTTACCCACTCCAACACTTTTAAAGTCACGTCAAAATTTCAAATGGAAGGGTATCTTACCAAATCCATCAAAAAGAATTCAGAAATCTACACGTGCTAAAACCTTTCGTAAACAGACTTTTTCAAAACCCAAAAACACTCATGTCAGGAATAACCCATCTTGGACCGGTAACAGATCCAAAACATCCTTAAAACCGCTGACCAATCACAGTGTTAGATCAAAAGACAAAATCTCCTTTTGTAAATGTCAGTGTAATTGTCAAAAGGTTTTATCTCATGTCAAATCGAGTCAGAGTCAGAAACCTCGTATTTTTTCAAAAAATCACAACACTCCAAATCTACTCAAACACCCAGGACTAGGCTCAAAAGTTGACAAGAGACCTGTCCCTGTAACCTCGGACCATGCATCACTCAGAAACACATCAATTGTCCCAGGCTCCAAACTTGTTTGGATGCCTAAACTAACCGTGTAATTCTCAGGCTTTGTGCAAGGAGGAACAAGAAGAAGAGTGGTTAATTGACAGTGCCTGCTCCTTGCACATGACCGGAAGGTTAGAGTACCTTCGGGATTTCAGGCCTATATGCAATGGTGGAAATGTCACGTTTGGTAACAATGCAAACGGTGTCATCCGAGGTTACGGTGTTCTCACTACGGGGAACTTTTCCATTCAGAAGGTTGCTTATGTAGAAAGCCTTAAACACAATCTCATCAGTGTTGGCCAACTATGTAAAGCAGGACATCGTGTTGAATTTGATGATCAGTTTTGCTACGTAATGACGAGTGCTAGAAACACTTGCCTGATCAAATCTCGATCCGAAGGTACCATGTACCCTTTGGATGTTTCTCTAATCATTGGTAAACTGCAATTGTGTTTCTTGTCCAAAGCTGTATCCGAAGTCAGCTGCCTATGGTACCGTAAGCTAGCTCATCTCAACTTCCGGTACATCAACAACTTAGTCACTGGAGAACTAGTCCGCGGTCTCCCTATTCTCAAATTTAGTAACGATACTCTCTGTCCAGCTTGTGAATGTGGTAAGCAGTCTAAAGCAAGTCACCCTCTGATAATGGACTCTTTTATTTCTGAACCACTGGAGCTATTGCACATTGATCTCTGCGGTCCATCCACCATAGCCAGCCTCCACCACAAGAAGTATATACTGGTTATTGTTGATGACTACACGCTTCACATGGGTCTTCTTCCTCAGACTCAAATCAGAGACACCGCAGATCTTCATCAACTTCATCAAAGAAATCGAACTTCAGATCTAACTTCCATTTAGACGCATCCGCAGTGATAATGGAACCGAGTTCACTAATCATCTTCTTAACAGTTTCTTGGTGTCCAAAGGCATTTCTCACAACTTCTCAGCACCCTACACACCACAACAAAATGGTGTAGTAGAAAGAAGGAACCGCACACTAGTAGAAGCAGCCAGATCCATGCTTAACTTCGCCCAACTTCCTCTCTACTTCTGGGCTGAAGCAGTAGCAACCGCATGCTTTGTCCAAAACCGAAGTATCGTGTGCAAACGCCTCAATAAAACACCATATGAGGGCCTTAACAACCGCAAACCCAATGTTTGCTTCTTTCATATTTTTGGGTGTAGATGCTTCGTGATCAACAACAGAGATCAGCTCAACAAGTTTGCACCAAAGTCCGACGAAGGCATATTCCTTGGTTACTCCACTAACAAGGTTGCTTATCGAGTGCTCATCAGGCGTACAAGGCTGATCATTGAAAGCTTCGATGTGAAATTTGATGATTCTCACATCCGCG
The DNA here is from genome assembly GCF_052849685.1 of Lactuca virosa. Taxonomy (NCBI): domain Eukaryota; kingdom Viridiplantae; phylum Streptophyta; class Magnoliopsida; order Asterales; family Asteraceae; genus Lactuca; species Lactuca virosa. Next base: position 175,696,415 of record NC_136430.1, read on the forward strand.
ACGCCCTTCCATCTACTGAAACCACCGCAATCATGGAAAGTGACATTCTTGCCTCTTCAGGTCCCTTGAATCTAGTTGAAGTCAACTATGAGGATCTTTTCGATCCTATTGAATCGGCGAAACTATCCGAAGTTCTTGTGTCACCCGCAGCTCAACAACAACATGCTGATGTTTATGGACCATCTCTATCTGAAGTAGCCTCTCTCAATACTTCCACCTCTCCGGTTGAGGGGGAAAGATCTACTCCGAATCTAGCCGCAACCGTCGAAGTTCCAGTACTTGATGTTGTTCAAATTCCTGTCCGCAGAGAAACATTACCATCAAACGTATCTTCGGATTCGGATGATGAACTCATAGAAAATATCGACACTAGAACTGATCCAAAGATTGTCACTCTCCCATCCGCAGTCCAGGGGGAACCTTCTCAGGTTCCAGAGGAACTCCTATCTGCAACCTAGGGGGAACTTCTCCCAACTGCTCGAGAATTCCGTTCCAGTAGATCAAGATGACTCAGCAGGATGTTCTCAAGTCCAGGGGAAACTGTCATCTCCAATCGCAGATTCCTCTGACATTCAAGATATTCCCTCTACCGCAGCTGCTGATCATCTGCTGCCACGTCTTCATGTATGGACGAAAGACCACCCACCAGGTCAAATCATTGGGAACCCATCCGCAGGCATCCAGACTAGATCTTCCAAGGACCTATCTGATCACTGCCACTATGCAGCATTTATGTCCTCGGTAGAACCCAGAACGATCAAAGAAGCATTGCTTGAACCGGACTGGATAGCTGCAATGCAAGAAGAGCTTGAAGAATTTCAAAGAAATAAAGTTTGGCAGCTCGTTCCGAAGCCACGTGGTCACTCCATTGTTGGCACTAGATGGGTGTTCAAAAATAAGCTGGATGAATCTGGTGCGGTAGTCAGAAACAAGGCAAGGCTAGTTGCAAAGGGGTATAGTCAACTTGAAGGCATTGACTACGATGAAACGTATGCTCCGGTAGCACGCATGGAAGCTATCCGGATCTTTCTAGCATACGCAGCCGACAAAAACGTCAAGGTTCACCAAATGGACGTTAAGAGTGCTTTTCTCAATGGGGAACTAAAAGAAGAGGTTTATCTTCAGCAACCTCCAGGCTTTGAAAATGTTAAATTCCCAGACCACTGCTACAAGCTTGAAAAGGCAGTCTACGGTCTGAAGCAAGCCCCAAGAGCATGGTATGAGACTCTTTCTGAATTCCTTGTCTCATCCGGGTACAAGAGATGAGAGATTGATCCCACACTATTCAGAAAAGCAAATGGCGACCACCTCATGATGGTACAGATATATGTGGATGATATCATCTTCGGTTCGACTGATCAAGGCATGGTGGATGAATTTGCTAAGCTCATGACCAACAAGTTCAAGATGAGCATGAATAGAGAGATTAATTTCTTTCTAGGTCTTCAAGTGAAACAAGTACCGCAAGGCATATTCATTCATCAAGAAAAATACACCACTGAACTATTGAAGAAATATTCTATGGACAACTGTTCATCTGCTAAGGTCCCCATGGCCTTCGGTTATAAGATCTCTGCTGATCCCTTAGGCGAATCTGTGGATCACAAGACTTATAGAGGCATCATCGGCTCTTTGATGTACCTCACCGCAAGCAGGCCAGACATTGTCTTTGCAACTGGTGTATGTGCAAGGTATCAGGCTGACCCAAAAGTCCCACATATGACCGCAGCCAAACAGATACTACGGTACCTGAAAGGAAGCAAATCTCTTGGTCTATGGTACCCCGCAGGCAATGACTTCAGCCTGCAAGCTTTCACAGATGCAGATCATGCCGGATGCAAGCTCGATCGAAAAAGCACTTCAGGATAATTTCTCAACCGCAATGAAAGTTTCATCCGCAATGACGTTTCCAACTGCGATGAATTTTCCATCCGCGATCATCATGATAATTTCTCAACAATTTTATCAACTCTTGAATCTTTGGGTGCTATTTAATAATCCTTCATTAAATTAAACATTAAAGACAAAAAAAACATTCTCTTTAGAAACTGTCACATTCTCTTTTTGAATAATCCTTGTATCAGACCTATTTTAGGGATGATGACAAAAAGAACGTTTTTCAATAAACTCATCCTTAATTTGTCCTTTCCTCTCCCCAATACGTCCCATCCGTTACAACTTCCTCTCCCATCACCCCCTCGATCACCTGACGTATTGACATGCGTCTGACTTTACATTAAATGCAAAACCCCTTTTGGAAATCTCCCAAAATCTCTTCAAACCCGTTTTAATTATGTGTGGCTGAGATTTAATCCAAAATTCATAGATTCCCCCCAAAACCCCAATCGACATTTTACCCTATCCTTACCATTTACCTAGGGTTAAACATTTTTTTACCCCCCTTTATAAACCCATCTTCTTCCCCAACAATACTTTACGTTTTCTGAATATCGATTCTTTCTCCCAAATTCCTCAAAACCTTCAAAACGTACAAGAACTCTGTTTTCTTCTCTCAAATCTTCAACAATGGTGAAATCAGGTGCATCAAAGAAGCAATCTAAGGCTTCAGGTTCTGTAAATCCAACAGGTTCCGACTCTCCAACAATCGCTTCAAGTAATTTCAGAGCAATATTTGAAGATCATCCTTCATATAATGCTCCCATCAAGCTTATGATCAAGTTTCTCAAGAACCACCCTTTGTTCGGTCCATTTGATGCATTTACAGACGTTGTTCCAATTTCTACTCTATTCAAATGTGCATTCTCTGCATATCGCCCAATGGAAAACCCCTAAGAAGTTCACCTCAATCTCATGAACGATTCTCTGGTCATCTTGTCCAAAGAAAAGTTCTTAAATGCCATTAATCTTCTGGTTCACCCCTCCATCAAGATTTTCTCACCTTCAATGGCAGATGTTACATCCGCACTCTACCAGATGGGGTATCAGAAACCAATTTGAGGGAGTGGTGAGTTCAAAAAGAATCAGCTGCCTACGGTATGGCAGTTTGTGTGTCATTTTGTCATCCGCTGCCTATCCGGCATAACCGGAGGCATCGACAACATGGGACTGAAGCTACTGGAATTGGTATGGAGCATCTACACAGGCCAAGACGTAAACTATGGACAAATCCTTTGGGACGACTTCCTCCAATACATTCCCAAAGAGCACCCAAGGGAGAACCCAACCGAGCTCACATTTGCACGGTTTTGGTCACTTTGCATCTCAGACTTACATGCGGATGCTGGAATAGACATGGGTAGTGACATCAACTTTTTCGTCACTAAGGATCTTAAAAGGTATAACCCTTCTTCTGATCAAACGATATTTGGACCGATCTTCAGACTCCCTACTCATATCCTTTCTTCTCTTGGTCTTGAGACAGCTGATGTCTCAGACCACATTGAGGCTACGGAAGGTATTGCCCCATACCCTCCTACCCCGCCTCTTCCATCCGCAGCCATTATCCCTGAGGGTAACGCATTCCCCTCTTCCACTACACTATCCAATCTTTCTCAAAGAAGAAAGCAGTTGGCAACCAAGAAACAAAGAACACCCAAGAAGGATGCTCCTAAACGAACCGCATCCACCAAGAAACGCAAAACAAAACCTGCCCCAATCATATCTAGCAGTGATTCAGATGAGGATAGGCATCTAATATCTATCTTCAAGAAAAGGAAAACAACTGATACCACTATCCATATGCGTGACCGGACCGATGCTGAAGCCTCTCAACAGGCTCCAGTAGTCCTTGGGGTGCCCGCACACCCATTCGACACCACCATCATTTTCCAGTCAGACTCAGAAAGTGAGTCTGATTCTCAACTACGTGGAGACTCCCCCCCCCAGTGCACTCCCAAGAGGACGACACTGGTGATGGGTTTTAGGTACAACAAATAAACTAGAAAACAATTCCTAAGTTCACATGCAACCTACTTTGGATCTATGTTTTAACTATTGAACATACAACTTTGAATTGCAAAACTAGAACCCTAGAGGAGAGAGGCTAATTTTGAAATTAACAAACTAGGGTTTAGGGTTTACATACCTTTCAATTGTTATAGCAAACAATTGATATTCCCTTGATCTTGATCTTGATCTTCTTGGAAGCTTTAGCACCACAAGTGTAATGCCTCTAATGGAATCACACCCAAACTAGCAAGAAGGAAAGTAGAAGAGAGAGGGGAGAGGGAGTATGCAAAATCTCGGCCTTAGGGTTTCTTCAAAAGAAAGAGTCACCAAAAACATGAACCAGGAGGCTCCTTATATAGCTGAGGGATCTAGGGTTTAAGGGAAACCCTAGTTATCCTTTGCTTAGGGCCTAAGCAAACCCAAGGGCCTTATCCAAGCCCCTATGGACGAAATTATTAGGGTTTCCCCTAAAGATTTCGTCCACCCTCTTCCAAGGGGGTTCTAGAGCCTTCCACTCAACTATTAGATAATTGCAAACTAGTCCCTGCACCTTATAATTAATTCTTTTAACCCCAAAATCAATTCTGATTAATTTCTGGCTAACAATTAATTAAACATAATGATTTCTAATTAATATATTAATCCATTAACATATTAATACATCATTTATATATATATATATATATATTAATTTATTAATCTTATAAATTAATATCTCTCCTTTCATAATTTCCTTGTCCAGTTGCTAGGTTGAGGGCAACCCAAAAGGACTGTGCTGCTATCAATTCAAGTACATACCAATTATAGTTATGGGCTTAGACACCTAATCCAACAGTCTCCCACTTGGATAAGTCTGTAACTATAATTGCTAGTATGCCTTCTAAATTTGACCAGCAAATTGTAGCTTCCAAAAGCTGTTGCCGAACTCTGACCCAGTCAGTTACGTGTCCTAAGATAAGTGATCATATAACCCTTCGTTCTGCTTGATATCCCCAGACAAAAGACATGGAATGTAATCAATCTGTTTGTCCAGAATCTATGTTTCCCGATTCCTGATTTGTGATGATGTAGGACTTCTAATCGAACACATCAATTTAGTCCTGGCTGGGCCCAGCACATAAGTCAACACCAAATCATCGAGGGGCCCACAGATATCGCTTTTCCTGTTAGGGCAAAAGGAACGAATAAACGTTGACTCATATGCTTGTATCTTTTACTCATCAAATTATGCATGACAATACGTTTTATAACACCAAGTTACTGATGCGTTTTCGTATCACCAATACACAACCGACTTGTAAATTACAACTCATATATCTTCGTTTCAAGATTATAAGATATTATCGTCTCAGTATTACTCGTGATGAATTCCATGAAGTAATATTCTGAGCGAGGGTTTATCCAATACTCTAATCTCAATTTCTGAGTACTCATGAACATTGCAGCAATTCTATTGCCATGTCTATCCTTAGACAATCTGCAATCCAATTCATGACAGTCTTAATTCACTACTTACTTCCAAGAGTACGAGCGACTGTGGAGTTTGAATAATCTCATTATTCAGGAAGTAAAACATGCAAAAATGAAACACAATAATAAACAATCAACAAAAGGTAGTAGCCAAACTTATAAATAATACTTTATTATTTAATCACCAAAAGTCAATTACATTTACTTTGTTACAAGTTTCAAAAACTAATCTAACTACTAAAACTAATATCATCTTTCAGTCCTATGCTCCGAGCATGCTGAATATGCTTAGCCCTACTCAGACCCTTTGTGAGGGGATCTGCTGGGTTATCTTCAGATGACACCCTCTTTACTATAAGATGGCCTTCTTCAACTCTATGTCTGATGAAATGGTACTTTCTGTCGATATGTCTGGTCTTACCATGATCTCTCGGTTCCTTTGTCAAGGCAACCGCTCCTTCATTATCGCAGAACAGTTCCATAGGCTCCTGGATGGTTGGAACAACTCCGAGATCCCCGATGAAGTTCCTCAACCAAGCTGCTTCTTTCGACGCTTCACTTGCTGCAATGTACTCTGATTCACAAGTAGAATCAGCCACCGTATTTTGCTTGGAACTCTTCCAAGTAACTGCTCCTCCATTCAGTAAAAACACCCAGCCTGACTGAGAACGGAAGTTATCTCTATCCGTCTGAAAGCTGGCATCACTGTAACCATCTACTCTCAAAGTATCACTGCCACCAAGCACAAGGACCCAGTCCTTTGTCCTTCGCAAATACTTGAGTATATTCTTAACTGCTACCCAATGAGCTCTACCTGGGTTTCCCTGATAGCGACTGACCATGCTCAAAGCAAATGCCACATCAGGGCGAGTACATGTCATAGCGTACATGATCGATCCGACAGCGGAAGCATAAGGTACACGATTCATGTCATCTATTTCAGCATCTGTACTCGGACATTGAGTCTTACTCAATTTGGTATTGCTCTGGATAGGTAGCTCTCCCTTCTTGGAATTTTCCATACTAAACCTCTTTAGTACCTTATCCAAGTATGTGCTCTGACTAAGTCCAATTAGTCTCTTCTTTCTATCTCTCAATATTCTAATCCCAAGAATATAGGCAGCTTCTCCAAGGTCTTTCGTGGCAAAACACTTTCCAAGCCAAGACTTAACTTCTTTCAAGGTTGGAACGTCGTTACCAATGAGTAATATGTCATCGACATACAACACCAGAAAAGTTACTATACTCCCACTAGCTTTGATATACACACATAACTCATCTTCACTTCTAGAGAAACCAAATTCTTTGACTTTCTCATGGAAGCAAAGATTCCAACTGCGAGATGCTTGTTTCAATCCATAAATGGATTTCTCAAGCTTGCACACTCTATTAGGGAACTTTGCATCAACAAAACCCTCTGGCTGACTCATGTAAACATCTTCAGCCAACTTCCCATTAAGGAAAGCAGTTTTGACATCCATCTGCCAGATTTCATAATCATGAAAGGCAGCTATGGCGAGCAATATCCTAATAGATTTAATCTTAGCCACTGGTGAGAAGGTTTCATCATAGTCAACCCCTGGGGTTTGAGTGAAACCTTTTGCAACCAGTCGAGCCTTGAATGTGTGTACATTTCCATCCATGTCTGTCTTCTTCTTGAAGATCCATTTGCACCCAACTGTCTTACGACCTGGTGCACTATCAACCAAATTCCAAACTTGGTTGTCATACATGGACTTAATCTCGCTGTCCATTGCCTCTTTCCACTTGGAAGCCTCTGGGCCTGCCATTGCTTCCTTATAAGTGACTGGTTCATCTAAGTTTACCAGTGTTCTGTCACTTATGAATGTGTCACCATCTGAAGTAATATGAAAACCATACAACTCAGGTGGCACACTCACCCTAGTGGATCTTCTAAGAGGTAATGAGTTATCGATTGGTTCAACAGGAACTGTTTCCTCTGGTTGAGTGCTAGTGTCATCTAAGGTTCCTTCATTGGCTGACTCTCGAATTTCTTCAAGGTCAATAGTGCTCCCACTGTCCTCTTTGATTATGAGCTCTCTTTCAAGAAAGACTCCTCTTCGTGCTACAAAGACCACGTTCTCACTAGGCCTGTAGAACAAATATCCAAAAGACTGCTTTGGGTAACCAATGAAAACACATTTCTCACTTCTAGCTGCTAGCTTGTCGTGAGTCTCTCGTCTTACGAAAGCTTCACAACCCCAGACTTTAATATGTGCTAACGAGGGAACTTTCCCTATCCACATTTCGTGAGGTGTTTTGGCAACCTTCTTTGTAGGGACAAGATTGAGGATGTGGGCGGCTGTCTCTAAGGCATACCCCCAGAAGTGAATAGGAAGCGAAGCCCGACTCATCATAGAACGAACCATGTCTAACAAGGTTCGATTACGCCTCTCAGCTACACCATTTAACTGTGGTGTCCTAGGAGGAGTCAATTGTGAGACTATCCCACATTCTTTCAGATAGTCGTTAAACTCGATACTAAGATACTCCCCGCCTCTATCGGATCTAAGTATCTTTATCTTTCTGCCCAATTGATTTTCGACTTCATGCTTAAACTCTTTGAACTTTTCAAAAGTTTCTGACTTATGCTTGATCAAGTAGATATATCCATATCTGCTATAATCGTCAGTGAAAGTCACATAGAATCGATTAGCATCTCTTGTAGTTGATCTGAAGGGTCCACACACATCCGTGTGTATGAGATCCAACAGACCTTCACCTCTTTCACAAGACCCTGTGAATGGTGATTTTGTCATCTTTCCCAAAAGACAAGACTCACACATATCATCTGACTTTAGGTCAAATGATTCCAACACTCCATCCTTTTGGAGTTGGGCTATGCGTTTCTTGTTAATGTGTCCAAGACGACAATGCCACAAGCATGCCTTGTCTACACTATTAGACAAGTCAATATTAAGTACATTATTTCCTAAGCTATCAACACAAGTCACTGTTTCATACACACCATTACAAGGCAAAGCTTCAAACATAAAAACACCATTCTTATAAACAGAAATTGAACCATTCAAATCATTAAAAGAATATGTAAAACCTTGTCTGAACAATGCATGAAATGAAATAATGTTTCTCGTCATCTCAGACGAATAGCAACAATTTATTAAATCTAATCTAACATCATTACTAAGCAGAAGCTGATAAACTCCGATCTTGGTTACTGGTGAAGACTTTCTGTTTCCCATGATCAGGTTTATCCTTCCTCGCTCTATCTCCTCACTTTCCTTTAGACCCTGCAAATCAGAACAGATATGAAAACCACATCCTGTGTCAAGGACCCATGAACGAGAAGATAATGAGTTATTAGCAGAAATAGTGTAAATACCTGCCGAAGGTGGCTTCACTTTGCCATCCTTGATATCTTGCAGATATTGTGGGCAAGATCTCTTCCAATGCCCTTTTTGGTTGCAGTAAAAGCAAACTGCCTCTTTTGGATCAGAAACATGGGGAGTGGAACCATTGGGCTTAGCCTTTGGGCCATTACTAGATGACCCAGCTTGAGCCTTGCTCTTCCAGTTTTGCTTGGGAGGACCTTTCCTCTTTTTCCCCTTTCCCTGTCCAATAGCCAAAACAGGGGCACTAGCAGGTGTGGAGGGTATACTTTTACCCTTCATCCCTGCCTCAGCTGTCTGCAACAAGTTGTGCAATTGGGCCAAGGTCTGCTCAGTATTGTTCAAATGGTAAGTTAGAATAAACTGACCATAACATTCAGGAAGTGAGTTCAAGACCATGCCAATGGCCAATTCCTCATCAAAGTGAATATTGAGCTTGACCAAACGCTCTATGTAGCGTTGCATTCTTTGCACATGTGACACAACTGACTCCCCATCTTTCATCTTGCAAGACATGAGTGACTTGACTACTTCGAACTTTTCTTGACGAGCTCGCTTATGGTACTTTTCCATAAGGTCCTTGTTCATCTCGAAAGGCCAGTAGTCCTCATAGTACCTCTGCAGTTCTGGGGACATAGTTGCCACCATGATGCATGCCACTTTGGTAGCATCATCGTAATGTTTCTTGTAGGCAGCAAGATCTTCAGGAGTAGCTTCATTCTCATCAAGCTCTTTGAGCTCCTTTTCAAGAACATATTCTTTGTTCTCGAAACGAAGAGCCATCTTGATGTTGCGCATCCAATCGTTATAGTTTGAGCCATCCATAACGACTTTGGAGCATATATTGAGCAAAGAGAAGTTTTGGTTGGAGGAGGACGAAGCAGAAGTGTTTCCAGGAGTAGACATCTGAAAAGAAAGAAAGTTTTAGTTAGATTTCAAGATACCTTAATAGAATAACCCAAAGATATAATATCAAGGTTAGGATCCAACTATGAAGATTCACAACTTAGAAATGGGATGCCGAGATCCAAGTGCAAATTTCATAAAGGTAGGTGAATGACGATTCACCAATTCCACCATTAGACGAAACAAACGAAGTGAAATTCCTAATTCTTTTGAGATACATTGAAACTATTCAATGGCATGTTTTATTCTCAGATTATGCTCTTCTAATTGTGACTGGGATGCCGAGGATCACAAACAAGATGTGAATAACCATGCAAATGTGCTTGGTAACCTCATTGTCTTTATCATTAACTATTGATGTGCTGGTAAACCACACACGCTCCATCAAAATGACAATTATGAGATACCTATTGCTACTCTTTATTAGTGCCTTTTAGTGTGCTGGTTAACCACACACGCTCCACTAACGACCAATAAAGCATAATGTGCAATTTCATGGATTAGCATACTTTTCACATTTTTCCTAAAGTAACTAGAGTTGGGATTTTGAAAACAATGTTCTAGTACTTTTAATATCATTATACTTTTAATGAGAAGTAGTTGTCCTATCAAATCCATTCTGCTAACGACCCTCCACTAATCAAGGAAGCGGTGGGTGAGAGTGGACACCCATTCAACTACCATTTTATAGGCAGTTTCCTTATACCCCCTTATAGATTAGCTTCGTGAATGAGGCATACTAGCGATTTGACTGACCATATTCTTATACATATAATATTAAACCTTTAATTATAATATATATAAGGTGTGTTTTAAAACTTTTTAAAACTTCAAGGGTTTACATAAATTTCGAAATTTAAGCTATTAATTTCAAATTTAAATAAACCAATTAACTAGATTTAATATTTATCTATTAATTAACTATTAATCAAATTATTAAATCTTGTAAGGATTATCTAATTAAATTAATCAATTAATTTAATCCTAATCCTTATCCCTCTAATTTCGAAAAATAGGGTAAGGATAATTATCCAATTAATCTAATTAAGTAACAATTATCCAAAAACAAGAAACCATAGTTATCCTCTTAGCATATTTCGAAATTCATAAGGGAGGAGGCTAGGGTTTTCAAAACCCTAACCCTAATTTCGATTAGGGTTCTTTGGAGGCTAGGGTTTTCGAAAAAACCCTTTGATCCAAAACCCTAGAAATCAAAAGATTGGCCTTTAGGGTTTAATAGCTATAAACCCTAATTTGCAATTCAACAATTGTAGCAATTCAATTTAAAACAACAATGGCTCTGATACCACTGATGGGTTTTAGGTACAACAAATAAACTAGAAAACAATTCCTAAGTTCACATGCAACCTACTTTGGATCTATGTTTTAACTATTGAACATACAACTTTGAATTGCAAAACTAGAACCCTAGAGGAGAGAGGCTAATTTTGAAATTAACAAACTAGGGTTTAGGGTTTACATACCTTTCAATTGTTATAGCAAACAATTGATATTCCCTTGATCTTGATCTTGATCTTCTTGGAAGCTTTAGCACCACAAGTGTAATGCCTCTAATGGAATCACACCCAAACTAGCAAGAAGGAAAGTAGAAGAGAGAGGGGAGAGGGAGTATGCAAAATCTCGGCCTTAGGGTTTCTTCAAAAGAAAGAGTCACCAAAAACATGAACCAGGAGGCTCCTTATATAGCTGAGGGATCTAGGGTTTAAGGGAAACCCTAGTTATCCTTTGCTTAGGGCCTAAGCAAACCCAAGGGCCTTATCCAAGCCCCTATGGACGAAATTATTAGGGTTTCCCCTAAAGATTTCGTCCACCCTCTTCCAAGGGGGTTCTAGAGCCTTCCACTCAACTATTAGATAATTGCAAACTAGTCCCTGCACCTTATAATTAATTCTTTTAACCCCAAAATCAATTCTGATTAATTTCTGGCTAACAATTAATTAAACATAATGATTTCTAATTAATATATTAATCCATTAACATATTAATAAATCATTTATATATATATATATATATATATATATATATATATATATATATATATATATATATATATATTAATTTATTAATCTTATAAATTAATATCTCTCCTTTCATAATTTCCTTGTCCAGTTGCTAGGTTGAGGGCAACCCAAAAGGACTGTGCTGCTATCAATTCAAGTACATACCAATTATAGTTATGGGCTTAGACACCTAATCCAACAACTGGTTCATGCCCTAAGGTGTCCAGGGCTTCCCGACTGCATTTCTTTTCACCAGAGGAGTTGCGCTCCATCCTTCTTTCTGTCACCCAAACACTACAAACACCTTCCCACCCGCAGGGCACTTCTTTCGCCCATGCCAGAACTGAGCAGAGGCCACACTTGACCACGGGTCAAGGAGACCGAGGAAGCTCAGGAAATCCTACTCTGCTTTCATCTTTTACAGGTGGTTTAGGCACGGTGAGCACAAATGTGCAAGGATCCGTGGACCCGAAGGACACTTCGGTGCTCTTTGAAGGATTTGACCATGATGCATCCAATGACTCTTGGTTACAGTACAATCCGGTAACTGAGTCAGACAAGAAGAAGTATGATGCGTTCCAAAGGGCTTTCCAAGCCCGCAAGGAACAACAAATCAAGCAGCAACAACAGAAAGAACAGGAGATCCAGTCCGTGGCTAGATATTGGGCAAATGCCATCAGCAATGCAGGTACCGTAGCCACCATTCAAAAAATTCAGAACTGGATGGATCAGATGGCTGAAACAATTTCCAAAGCTCAAGCTTCAGGTGCAGCCGCAGATACCTCCAAAGTTCCTCCTACTCCAACTCCCATTCCATCACCCACTCCTACATTCAATCCATCACAAGACGAAGAACCTGCAATCGAACTCAGTTCAGCTCCCACCTTCGGTCTTGATGATGAAGACATCCAAGAAGTAAACAAGCCAAGCCCTTCTAATGATGACCTCATGATGTTTGAAGAAGAGGAGTCCAGCGGTTCTCAACATTCGACTTCCAGGCCTAAAGAGAAGAAAAAGAAGAAGAATGTTGTCACCCGAAAGGAGTTCATGAGCCTTCAAGCCAAAATCGATCAGATCCTGGCTGCGGTCCAGCCTACTCAACCGCAACCTGAAGACACTCCAGGACCGCAGTCACTGATTGAAAGAGTAGAGCGTCTGGAAACAAGGGAACGCATGGCTGCTGAACGAATCTCTCTCAAAGTAGAGATGGGAATCCGGTCCCTTGACAATAACCGCAAGGCTGACCACCAGGACTTCATGGCTGCAGCGGAACGCCTCATTACTGAGGTGACCGCAATCAAAACGGATCTTCAAGCGGCCATCACGGATCAAGCTTCTCAGTCTCAGAAATTGATAGATGAGACTCATACTGCTTATGAGTCCACTATCTCTGTTTTTCAAGCAACCATCAACAAACTACAGAAATCCCTTTCCTCCAACTTCCATGGCCCTGAGATCCTCCAGCTCACCAAGGAAATCCACAAGTTGCTCTTCAGCTCCTCCACTCCAAACAACCAACATTTGGCAGAAGCTCTCAAAGCTCAGTTCCAAGAAGTCTTCAACAAGGTGGATGGACTTAAGCAATGGCTTGAGGAAGTACCGGGGTTGCATCCCTCAAGAGGGGGAAGTGATGAAGAACAAGAAGTCCATCACTCTGATACTTCTATTCATCAGAGTCCCCCTATCATCACTGAAAAAATTCCCACACCACCGCAACCATCTAAACATACTCCATCTCCTCACACTTCACCTCCAAAAGATACTCCCAAAAAGCCAGAGACTCCTCCGCACTTCAAGAACTTGGCTGAAAACATGTCTTCTCCTAGCACCACAGACTCCCCTGCCACCGCTCAAAGGAAGCATGATTGGAAAGCAGCCAAGCTGGCAGAGTTAATTTGGAGAGAATGCGGGTTTGACACCATGATGGATGAGTCCTTGATCAATTCTTGGATCAATCCGCACCGCAGGCTCCTAGACGAAGATTACAGACCGCATCTCACTTATGCTGAACCCCCTGCTGATGGATACTGGGATATACCAATTTCTCCAAATGCCAAGTACTTCACTGTATTTGAGCAGTTTGACCAAAGCCTTCCAGATCACAAGAGACTGCCAATGGAGTTTGAGAGACTTAGTCTTTTTCATGCTAAACATGCCTCCTCCATTGAAAACATATGGTCTAACGACAGACCATCCGCAGTCAAGAACTACAAAGTCAGGAAATTTATGAAGGCTGACTACATCCAGTATACCCTCACCAGAAGGGAGCATGACTACATCCGCACCCAGGCAGACTTTCCTTGTATGAATCCAGAAGAAATCTTCCTTATTGCCAGGGTGTTCCAAAACAAGTCAGAAAAGCACCCTAAAATGCAGATAGCGCTTGAAAAAGCCAACTATTTTCTCAGGGATACGGTCTGTGACTTTGCCAAGATAGATGCGGATATCTACCCCACCATCCTCAAGAAGTTTGATCTCCCACCTTTTGAACCTGTTCCAATGCCTTCCAAAGGCTTCCAAGAAAGATCTCTAGGCGCAACAAACTACCCTGAACTTGGAGTCATATTCAAAAGGAAGACTGACAACGTCAAATATTTCATTCCTATGACTGCCATGCACCGCCTGACCAAGAAACAACTTGACATCTGCCGGACTGCAATTGAAATATCTAAGCATACTACCGCAGAAGTCAAGTTCGAGATCACAAGAAGAATCACATGGTTGGAAAACGTCAGGAAGTTCTGGTGGATTTTGATCAAGTTCCTCAAACTTCATAGCTGAACCGGAGTTAAAGAGGTCACTTAGGGGGAAATTGTTGAATCATAAAAGTGACCCTCTTGAACTCAGCTACCGCAACCAACTCAGCTACCGCAACCATCTTTCTACAGCAACCGCATCAGCAACGTGAGTCAGCTACCGCAGTCAACTTAGCTAGATTACGTTATTTGTCTTTTATGTAATACACTCTATTATCCAGTATGCCTTGCACGGCTGCTTATAGAGTTGTAATCTAGTGTAGTTTCTAAGTCTCTATAAATAGAGACTTACTCTTTGTATTCACAAAAGAAAAAAAATAAAGAACTGATAACTTATGAATTCTATCTGAATACACATTCTGAAGTTATCTCTCTTATCTTTCTTCACTCATATCTTCTTACTTAAATCTTATCATAATTCTGCTGATCATAATCCCTCTTTGGAGCAAGTCTTTAAGACTTAATCACTAAGCTTGATCTTCCTTATTAACTTGGAGTGAATGCATTTGTTATGAATCAGCTTAAGTGTCTTCTTGATATAACAATTGCTGTCATTTCCATTCCTTTACATTTCCGCAACTAACTCTCTAACTATCTAACTATATTATTGTTGAGCTTTTAGATCCTTTGAGATTAACTATTCTGCATTATACTTGTTCTAAATTTTGTTCAAGTGAGCCTTCGCAGCCCTTTTATAGGCGCCAGCCTCAGACGTACGCGGGGCGTAGTCCTTGGCTTACGCGGGGCGTACTTCGGATAGGGTTCCAGCTCGCGTACAGCTGGCTCGCACTCGGACTCGGAAGGATAAGGCTAAAGGTACGCTAGGCGTACCCAACTTCGGACGCGACGCGTAGAACGAGGCTTCGTGGCGATCATCGGATGCGAGGCCGTGCTCAGCCAACGACTGAGATTTGGTCACGTCACCACCTCCTTACAGATTTCGCAATTTTCCTTCCCGACTTCTAAAAATCATAACTTTCGCATACGAGCTCTGTTTTCGACGTTCTTTATATCCACGCGTAGGCGGGAACGTACTCTACAACTTTTGTTTAGACTCCGTCGGCTAATTTTGAATTTATTTTAAAAGTTATATTTTTAACAGGCCGGGACAGGATTGGTCCGTTAAATTCATAACTTCTTCATCCGACGTCCGTTTTCGTCTGTC
Source organism: Lactuca virosa (assembly GCF_052849685.1). Classification (NCBI taxonomy): domain Eukaryota; kingdom Viridiplantae; phylum Streptophyta; class Magnoliopsida; order Asterales; family Asteraceae; genus Lactuca; species Lactuca virosa. The sequence continues at coordinate 175,712,013 of NC_136430.1, forward strand.
TTTTTATCGTTGTGCTACTATTAACGAGATCTTCGATTCTCATTTAGGTTGCATCGGCTAAAAACCACTCGATCTAATATTCGAACTTCGGGCTGTACACTGCTAAGCCAAAACTTCGAAAAATCATAACTTCCTCATATGAAGTCAGATTTGGGCGTTCTTTTTATGGACGCTCTCGGTTTAACGTTTTCTACGACTTTCGTTTAGATCGCTAAGGCTAAAACTCGCTCTATCGTAAATTCACTATTTACGCTTCCCGGTATCGTGTCGGTTCCATTACGAAACTTCGACGGGTCATAACTTCTTCATTATAACTCGGATTTCGGCGTTCTTTATATCTCCGGAATCCTTGTTTCGACCACTACAACTTTATGTAAAGATATCGGGCTTATCTCATACTTTAATTTTGACGCTTATTTTTATCCTTTATTTATTATACATTTATAAATAAGTAATAAGCACATAAATGCAAATAATTCACATAATACTCAAATATTTCATCTTTATTACTTCAAAAGAGTTACAATAGTTGACATAGAATATTACATCGTCTAAAAATGCTTAGCCCTGAAACCCGGGCGTTACATAAATGGTCCACATACATCTGTATGTATGAGATCCAATAAACCCTCACCCCTCGCACAAGTGCTAGTGAAGGGTGATTTGGTCATCTTTCCAAGTAAACAAGATTCACACGTCATCGTCCCTAAGGTCAAATGACTCCAACACTCCATCCTTTTGGAGTTGGGCTATGCGTTTCTTGTTGACATGTCCAAGACGACAATGCCACAAGCATGCTTTATCCATACTATTGGAAGAATCCATACACAACACATCATTTCCTAAGTTATCTACAACCATAACAGTCTTATATATTCCATTACAAGGCAATGCTTCAAAATATAAAACATTATTAAGATAAGCACAAATAGAACCCTTTTCATTATCAAAAGAATATCTAAAACCTTGTCTATATAAACCATGAAATGAAATGATGTTTCTTGCCATATCTGGCGAATAGCAACAATTGTTTAAATCTAAATTTAATCCATTACTAAGCACTAAGGAATATACTCCAATCTTGGTGACAGACGATGTTCTTCTGTTTCCCATGATCAGATTCATCCTTCCATGCTTCACATCCCTATTTCTTCTTAGTCCCTGCAAATCAGAACATATGTGAAAACCACATCCTGTATCAAGAACCCAAGAAGTAGCATGTGATAAACCATTAGATTTAATTATGTAAATACCTGTAAAAGATGGCTTGATCTTCCCAGCCTTGATGGCCTGCAGATATTCTGGGCAGCTTCTCTTCCAGTGCCCTATCTTGTGGCAGTAGTTGTACTCTGCCTCCTTAGGGTTAGAGTTGGGTTTAGCATAACCAACTTTGGTTCCACTAGAAGAGGTGCCATCTTGGGTCTTTCCCTTGTGATGGCCCCTTGAGGTAGCCTTCCTCTTCTTACCTTTCTCTTGCCCTATTCTCTTTGAGGTTGCTCTCAGCACTCCTCAACAAGCCATGAAGCTTGCTCAAAGAGACCTCTTCCTTATTCATGTGGTAGGTCATGCAGAACTAGCTATAGCAAGGAGGCAAGGAATGAAGGATGATATCAATTGCCAGCTCTTCATCAAAGTTCACATTTAACTTCAGCAGGCGGTCGACATATCTATGCATCTTTTGCAGGTGAGCGGTAAGGAACTCTCCATTACCCATTTTGGTAGTGATCATCGAAGTGATGATCTCGTACCTTTCTTGTCTAGCGCTCTGGTGGTAGCGTTCCAGCAGATCTTGATGCATCTCATAGGGGTACTTGTCCTCATAGGACTTCTGGAGTTCTGCAGTCATTGTCGCTAGCATGATGCAATGGACTTTCATGGCATCATGCTCGTGGGCCTCATAGGCCGCGATCTCTTCAGCGGTAGCAGTGTCGATGTCAATCTCCTTTAGCTTCTCATCGAGGACATATTCTTTGTCCTCGTAGCGAGTGACCATGCGAATGTTGCGGATCCAATTACTAAAATTGGTCCCATCAAAGATCACTTTCCCACACAAGTTCATGAGTGAGAACGAACCAGATGAGTTTGAACCAGAAGCGTTGTTGTTTGCGTTCGACATCTGAAAAGGAAAAAGAACAAAGTTGATTAGAAACGAATTTCCCCAATTAATCACCCAAATGAGAAATTAGGGCTAGGAACCAACAACATTATTCACAAATTAGAAAAGGGATGTCGTAATCTAACAAGTAAATAATTTGAAGGCAAGTGAATGTCGATTCACTAATTCTCCACCATGAAAAACGAAAAAGAGATTAAGTTTTAAACGTATTGAAAAACTCCTAGATCTTTTGAGATTCATTGAACTTTTCAATGGCATGTTTAAATCTCGATATGCCCCTCTAGTTTGTGACTGGGATGCCGAGGATCACAAAGCGGGTGTGAATAACCATGCAAATGTACATGGTGCCCTCATTGTTACAGTCACCTATTCGATGTGCCGGTTAACCACACACGCTCCATCGAACTATGACAAACAATGAGTCACCCTTTTCCACCTTTTCTTAGAACCCAATTAATGTGCCGGTTAACCACACACGCTCCATTAACGTCTTAGCAAGGGTACAAAGTGTAATTTCATGGAATTGCATCAAATTCACTTTTGTCTAAAGTAACTAGGAATGGGAATTTTGTAAAAACATTTAGTTACTTTATATAGATTCATTATACTTTTAAATGAGGAAAGTTTGCCCTATCCTACCCGTTCGGCTAACGACCCTCCACCAATCAAGGAAGCGGTGGGTGAGAACGGACACCCATTAAACGGCCATTTTATAGGCCATAACCTTATACCCCCCTTATAGATCAGCTTCGTGAATGAGGCCTACTAACGTTATGACTAGCATTTAAGTTATACATATATATATTAATCTTATGATACTATAAAGTATAAGGTTGAATTTTAAAACTTGTAAAATTCTAAGGTTTGAAATTTAAATAGTTCAAATTAAACTTTTAATCACAAAATTTAAATTTCAAAACTTGAGGACAAGTTTTGAACTTTTCAAAACACAAAGGATCAAATATCAAATAATATAAATTAAACAACTAATTTAATGATTATCTAAATTTGACCTAGTCAATATTATTTGCAAGATAATTCAACAATTAATTCAAATAATCAATTATTATTAAATAAGGAATTTATTATTTAAACAATTGGTAATTATCTTTTGTTTTGTTAAGGATATTGTCAAACAGGTGATAAAATTCGGATTTTATTAAACCAAAACGATTTAGGTAAGAATCCTTAAGCAAAACAACAAGAAATCCCGAAAATCACTCTGACAGACGTTCCGACTCGCCGAGTCCCTTTATGGACTCGTCGAGTTCATCCTACTCGTCGAGTCCACAATGGGACTCGCCGAGTCTGTCAGTCAGGGGGCAGAAAAAACGATTTTTCAAAGCTTGAACAAATAAACTAGGCATCAATACAATAGAAACCAATCAAGGCTCTGATACCAATGATGGGTTTGAGCCATAAAAACCTTCCTATGTGCACATGCAAACCCTAATACTTGGATCTAGGTTTCTCTATTGTACATGCAATTTATCCAAGTCTTGAAAACCCTAGATCTAGTGTATACAATTCAAATTTGACATAATAAACTCAGATGTAGATGATTACCTCTTGTAGCTTGCTTGATTCTTCTTGTCTTGGAGCTTAGAGTCACAATTGTCACTCCTCTAATGGCTTACAAACACCAACTAGCAAGTGGATGATTTGGAGAGAGGAGAGAGGTATGAAATCGGCTCTAGGGTTCCAAGGAAGCAAGTGTAGCCGATTTCCACAACCCAAGGGGTCTATTTATACTGTGAGCTTCTAGGGTTTCAGCCAAAACCCTAATGGACAACTTAATCACCAAGCAGCCCATGGAACCTTCTGGATTAAGGCCATGGACGAAAATATGATGGACTCCCATCATAATTTCGTTCACCCCTTGCTCCATTGGGTTCCCCAGCCCAATAACTCAATTATCCAATAATTGCAGTTCAGTCCCCTATATTCAATTAATCTCTTTTAGTCACCAAATTAATTCTTAATTAATTTATGAGTAATATTAATTAAATAATATGATTATTCCAATAATATATTATTCTCATAATATATTAATAAATCATAATATCTTCTCTCTCTTCATAAATCTCCCTGTCAAGTTGCTATGGTGAAGGCAACCCAAAAAGACCATGCACAACCGGGTCAAGTACTTACCAAATATAGTTACGGGCTTAGACACTAATCCAACAAAAGGGGCACACCACCCGCTCCTGCAGGATTCCGACTGAGTACCTTACTTCAACCACAAATGTTGGAACCAGCCCAATATGTCATCTTTGTGGTGAAATAGGACATTTCAATAGGGACTGTCCAACAGAGAAGAATGACGGGGGAGCAGGAGGAGTTTGACCCCAGAGCATGGGGAGGCATCAAAGAACCCTGCTACATTTTTGGGTACGCTTCCAAACCCTAATAATTAATCATAAGTATACTTACTCTCTCGTTCGAACAAAATCACAGCACTCATATAAAACTACGAACCCTATCAGGTAAGCTATGATGGCTTATTGTATACATTAGAGTCATTTATAATTAAGATTTGTATACTTAGAGTGAGTGATTTTGCCTTATTTCCTGTTCCTTGTTTGGTTGTGGATTTAGGGCAGGGTCACTCAGTCAACTGTCTTTCCAATCTTAATTATACATGACTTGTATACACCAAACGATTATAGAGAGACCTAGTAGGGATCATTTCATGAAATAATTATTTCAAATTATAAGAACCCGCATATTGTCAGTGCTCGTTAAATTCAGATAAAAAATTTTGTGGTAATAATACCAAGGACAAAACCGGAAGCACTGAAAGCATATGTGCATAAAATAGCACATCGTCCTGATAATCTTTTCTTCCAAATAGACTTAATATCTATTACGTCGAGAAGTTCTGACATCATCATCCGATATGGTTTTGCTTGGTCCTCACCATGCAAAATTCATATGATGTGTAAAAGAACTTTTCTCTTAATCAACCGTCAAACGAAATTCTTTAAATCTATAACGACAAACCTCAGAATCATCTCTCGCTTCATAACTTCAGAAGTACCCATGCGAGGGGTACCACGCCTTTCTAGCCTACTCAGTAGATAGGAAACCTGAAGCGAAAAGCACCAAAGAAGTCTCAGAAGTTAGTAACCACCCAAAGTATCCCCGATAGATCTCATGAGGTTAATCTATCGCTGCTAAGTGTATACGCGAGAGTGGTATATAATTTAGACTTAACAAGATTTAGGATGTGTGATTCCGCCCTATCTCCTGTTCCTTGTCTAATTGTGGACTTGAGGCAGAGCCACCCATCCAAACGTTTTGTCAATCTAAATTATATACGACTTGTATACACGAGGTGATGGTGAATGAGCCAAGTATGAGTCTTATCATGAACTTCAGAGCAAAAGCCCGCATGCTTACTACAACAATCAGATATACCTGAGTGGAAGTGGTAGCAGACTGCAATGGGATTCATAATGAAGTTACCCAAGGCAATAGGTGGACTTGATACCATTTTGGGTGATCGTCGACAGATTAACCAAGTCCACACACTTCCTGCAAATTGAAGGAAACATGCAAAATAGAGAAGCTAACTAGAACGTGTGTCCAAGAGGTTAGTTAGACTGCACGGTGTCCCAATGTCTGTTATCTCCGTTCGAGATAGTAGAAGCACTTCACGATTCTGGCAGTCACTACAGGAATCCATGGGAACTAGGATAGACATGAGTATAGCCTACCGTCCACAAACTGACAGACAGAATGAGAGAACGATTCAAGCATTAGAAGTCAAGTTGAGAGCATATGTGATCGACTTTGGTAAAACATGGGATACCCATTTACCAACTAGTCGAGTCCTTTACCATACTAGCATTTAAAGTTGCTCCATTCGAAACCTTCTGGGGTCACAAGTGCAGATCCCCTCTGCACTGGGCTAAAGTATGTGACACGCAACTAGCTAGAGGTCAAATTCCCGATAACACCTTTGCTGGTCCGGAAATCATCCGAGAAACTACCAAGAAGAGAATACGAATCCGGGAGCAACGTAAAGATTCCAGAGTCAGACAGAAAAGCTACGCCTTCAATAGGAGGAAACCCTTGGAATTCCATGTTGGTGACCACGTCATGTGATGGTCTCACCTTGGAAGGGCATGATACGCTTCGGAAAGCGTGGAATACTAAATCCAAGGTACATAGAACCATTCGAGATTCTTACTAGATTTGATCCAGTAGCTTATAAACCCCGACTACCTCGAGAATTCAATAACATACACCCTACTTTCCACGTCTTTCACTTGAAAAGTGTTTGTCCGACGAGACTTTTGTTATCCCACTCGATTAGATCGAGGTAAACGAGAGCCTCAACTTTGTGTAAGAATCCGTTGAAATCCTAGTCAGCGAAGTCGATAGGACTAATCAAATCCCTATCCCGTTAGTGAGGGTCCGCTTAAGTGCATAGCAAGGACCCAAATTCACTTGGGAGCGTGAGGATCATTAGAAACATAAGTATTCACCTCTTCTCCTTTAGTCCATGTGTATACCTTAGACCTAATTTCGGGACAAAATTCCCTTTAACGCGGGGATGATGTGACAACCCAAAAAATTTATTCTTGTAAAAGTCAAACGTATCGTGTAAAGGTCAAACTCATTTCTTTTATTATTCTTATATGGCTAAATTAATGGGTTTTAAGTGTATAAACCTTGTACTGAAGGTGTTGTTTGTTTAAAAAAGTGAAACACTAGGGACCGAGAACACCTCACATCATTCCTCATCCGAGCCGTGAACTCACTTTGGCTTGCGGCTGTGAACGAGGCTTCAGCCGTGAACAGTCTTCGGAGCCGTGAACCTTCGGCCATGAACCCTCGGCAGTGAACTCCTCGGACCGTGAACTCCTCCCTATATATATAGGTGTTGAACGATTTTATCTTCACTTCTTCACATCTAGTCGTGAACTCATACATTCTCTCTCAAGTATCATTAACCAAAAATCCTCCTCTCTCCTCTAGACTAAGAGAAACGCCTTCTTTCCTTTCTTTTCATGTGAAATCCTCTTGGATTCAACTTAGAATCGACTTAAAACTTCAAGTGTTCATCATTCTTCAAGCTAGTTGGGCCGTAAACTCAAGAACACAAGCTGTTCGTGGGCCGTGAACACCCAGATGGGCCGTAAACTCAAGATATTCAAGATCTGTGGGCCCTGAACTCATTTCGGGCTTCCATTTTTGATTCTAACACTTCTTGTGTAAGTATTTCTTACACCATAGATTGTTTCCTTTACACTTTTGAAGTTAGATTCACTAAATGTATATATATATATATATATATATATATATATATATATATATATATATATCTTAATATGCTAAATAGGACTCGTTTGTGCCTCGGGACTTCACTCGTGAAACTTATCATCCTATATCGAATCTTTAGTTGAATCACCCACATAAGGTGAGTTCATACCCCTACATTTTTATGATTTTAAACTGTTTGAGGGGGGGATACAAATGAAACACAATGAAAATTGTGTTAATATCTAAAATGCTTTTAAATGTTTTTTTAAAGTTTTTAAATTGCTATAATTATCAAAAATTACATATTTATATATGTGTAAATTATATAATTTGGATTCAAAAGATTTAGAATATATAATTTGACCTCATTTCCTGTTCCTTGTTTGGTTCTGGGCTTGGGGTAAAGTTATATAATCGAATGTCTAATTAATCACAATTATATAAATATTACATTGATATAAATATAAAAGGGTTTTCAAACTGTTTGGTACTTTTTGGTACAAACAGTGAACTTTATGGAATAACAATATTATCAATTCTTACCAACAGTTAAACCATAATAGGTATAGTTTAGAGACTCATTATTTTTAATGCACATAACAGAAAACAAAAAGAGTACTTAACAGAAAATGAGTAGAAAACATTCTTTAGAGAAAATCAATCAGAAAACAACCATATAAACTATATCTTATATAGTTTACGAAACTGACCTACTGAGTATTTATTACCTAGTAACTTGTCAATATTCTATACATAATCATCAATATAGCATTTGTGAGACAATATTCACGTACTTTTCCAAGTACCAACAAAAGTCCTAAAATTATAACCAGAATCTCCTTGAGGGGGAGCATGACACTTATGTATAGATCTATATGGGACTGACAATCCCGCGCCAAAGCTGCTTGCAACAGCTAGGTCGGCAGACCTATGGTGACAAATGTTGTAGCTTTTGCGACCCCTGGAGAACTTCGTGTTCAGGCCATCTTAGGTCATCTAGTATGGTTATAATAACTCATAATTTGGTATTGAATAAAATGTTTAGTGTATGAATAAGTAAAAACTTCACATAGTTTTATTTTTATAAAACTATATCACAGTATTTTACCAATATAAATACGGAATACTATTTTCGTATTGGAAAACGCCTTTTCTTTATGTTTTTATGTAAACTATAACACAGTATACCACTTAAGAACACAGAAACTTTCACTCTTTTGCTTACCGTATAATAGATCAAAAAAATATAGGATTTTCTGGGAAAAACGTGTTTACCTTATCAAATAAGGAGAAAATGGATTTGAGTTATAAACTAATACTTATGAACTCACCAGCTTAAATGTTGATCCTCTCTTTCAAAATAACTTGTATTCTCAGGAATCCAGTAGACAGGTACACTCCCGGAGCTTTTGAGAAGACAGCCAAGTACCGTGTTGCGTCTTTTGTCTTTTACTATATCTACTTTTGATGTTGAACATCTAGTGTTTAAGAACTCATGTAAAAACTTATACTTTATTAATGCAATGGTTGTTTATACTTTTATTACTATAATGCATGTGTTGTGATACTTGACATGATGTCCTCCACCCCTGAACGTTTCTTCCGTTCCGGTTTGGGGGTGTGACAATTATTGTGATAATGATAGTCGGGGAGTCGTTGGAGCAGCCACCAGAGATTCCTCACACGAGATTTCAGCAGCCAGCCTGAGAGGTGAGTTTTCCTCCAATACGAATGGGTCTAAGGCACCAAGGCCGGTCCGTTTATGTATGTTAGTATGTTCCGGATTAAGGTCGGATGTCGGGCGTGGCCCGATGTAGGTTTATATGATTTTCGGATTTCGATCTGATGCCGGGATGGTACCCGAGAATTTTAGTATGCTTGATGTCTTTGTGATTCTTGCATGTGTATGTATTTGTATGTTTCCGGACTACGGTCCGATGCCAGGGCGGTTCCCCAGGAATGTCGGTATGCTTCTAGATTTCAGTCTGATGTCGGGCGGGGCCCGAGGAATGTTTATAGGTTTGTAGTTAAGTGGTTATGCTTATGTTATGTGTATTAGTAGTTATGATCATATGTATGCCGAGCGTGGCCCAATGCCGAGCGGGGCCCGATGCCAAATGCGATCAGATGCCGGGCGGGGCCCGATGCTGGGTGGGGACCGATTCCGGATAAGTCGATGTCAGGCGGTGCCCGATGTAGCACGGCATGGCCCAATGTATGTGGTTATGTGATTATGTGTATGGTATGTGGTAGTCGGGGAGACTCACTAAGCTTCGTGCTTACAGTTTTTATTTTTGTTTTCAGGTACTTCCGCTAGTAAGTGGAAGAGCTCGAGATGACTGCATGGCACACGCCACAACTTTTAGCCTGGGAGGATTCACTTTGATTTTTTGACATATGATTTTGATACATTGACAGATGTTATGATATTTTCGAAATACATGATTTATGACTTTTTATATGATTGATGATACTTATGGTTTTATTAATGAATTAAAAACGAAATTTTTGGGTTGTATTTTTGGGATGTTTCAGTTTTCCATCTAGCACTTTATAAAAATCACATATACATCTTAACGAATTTCCAATTTTCGAAGTTTGTTCTAGATTTCACTTGTAGTTAATGAGTGCTTACGGAATTAACCATTAATTTTGAAAGTTAAAATTAGGTTTAACATTAATCAAATATGTAATCTTCAAGAGTAACTTATAATTTGAAATTCTAATCAACAAAATCGAAATTCTTTTATTGAAATTGAAGAATTTTGTTATACTTGTATTTTAGGTTACTGATTCACCGTATTTATAAACTCCAAGCATCCACCAGGTCCATGTTTATACAGAGATTTTTACTCTTGAAAGTGATCCCGGTTTTTTGTTTTTAAATGGATCCTTCAGTTTTCTATTTTTCAATCCCCTTTTGATACCACAGTCAAGGGTAAAACTGGTAATCAGTAGAGCAGCAAGCATGTATCTTTTAAAAAAAGTTTAGTTTTGTCTATTTTACACTAATATTTTGCTGTTATGTGTTACATGACAAGTAAGATTATGGGATTCCAACAACCATTGTTACACTGGAATTGGAAAAGGTCACATGTGTGGCATTAGAGTTGCTTCTCTTGCAAAAAAATCCAAAAGGTATGAATATTTTTTGGTTTTTAGTTTAAGGTTTTAGGTTAAAATCCATCATACAGCTATTTTTTGTTTACAAATTTAATTACCATATAACCAAACTACTCTACTCTATGAGTTTAATCACTTGAAAGATTATTGACATCTTTATCAGGTTAATTGTGTATATAACAAACTAACCTCAATGTTTAATGTTGAAATCTGTAGATTTCAATACAAATCTGAGTATCTAAATCTGAGGTTGTTTATAATATTTGGATTATTGTTTGATTTTTATTTCAATTATGTTTCTTGGGGGTATATATGTAAAAAAAGATGTCATGGCCACAGGTGGCCCAAAATTCGGCACTGATTTTCCATATGGTTTGGTTTATTTGAATAATTCCATCTCATTCAATAGCAACATATCTTTAAAAATTACATAAAATTGGAATTTACACAGTTAATATAATTCCATTCTCGACTAGAGTATCTTTTCACTGCAAATTTAAGATCTTAAATACTCCAATAAGTTGTTGATTTATTTTTTGGTGTTTTTTTTAATTCCCAAAAGTTGGCATTTATGATGTTGTAAATGTACCTCAAAATATTTACCCATTTTAGTAAGATAATGTTACATATATTGTCAATGATTGTGATTTAGCTTGATTTACACATTTCCTCCTTGTGTTTAGCAATATTTTTTTTAGTTTAGGTTTAGAAAAAGAACATTTCTGCAATTGCGGTCCTTATCAGAGGGTTTCATAATGCTTTTGTTCTGTCCCATGTAAACTGGCAATTTACCCTTCTTTTGATTTTACAAGTGAATAGTATAGTTTATAAAAACTAATCAACAAAGATATGTAAAATAGTAATTTTCCATGGGACATGACTTATGACTTTTACTTGCATTCAGATATTTTCTTGCAAGAAATGGATGTATTTCTTTCAACTGAGCTGGAAGATAAACAATATGTAAAAGATGAAAATGAATATGGTTATTCTTCATTTAAGTCAAAAGCTAAGAAGATACTATTGATTGTCATAGAAATTAATCCAAAACAGTGATGGTTAATAGAACGTATGGTAGAGGTACAAGAGACATGTCACATACCAATCGTAAATTATAAAACTTATTTTCTTTCACAGACTCGCTCTTATTTCTCTTTTTATTAGTCATTTATGCTTCTTTCTATATATATAATTTGATATATAATTTAAAAAGATGTTATACTAGAACTTGACTGTCATAAAAATCAGGCTTTCGGAAACACATTTGTTCAACACACTATTTTTTTTACCTCATTTGCAGTTAGACACGTGTGTATATATATATATATATATATATATATATATATATATATATATATATATATATTAAAGACACTATTTTTCCCTCATTTGCATTTCTTTATCATTCTATTTTACTCAACTGAAAAAGATAAACAGATCTTTCGCCCCATGCAAAATGCAAAGTAGGGGGTTCCTTGTAGTTATTATTATTTTACAAATATGAAACTTGAAAGCAATATGTAACATGGAAGTATGTGGTAAATATCAAAAATACCCCTTAATAACGGTAAGAAATGTTATATTTTTCCATTAATTGCAACTTCTAACATTGATACTATTATGTTGTTGTTGCAATGAGGTGACCGAAATGTTGAAAATGGAGTGAGTAATGAAGAAGATGGGGATCTTCCTGATGTTGTAGTACGTTATGAAATCTGGAATGTTGGTAAATCTTGCATGGAACAAGTTAGTTTTAGATTAATTTTTTTATTTAATAATTAATATATCTTGTTATTGAGGTTGAGATACATTTCTTCATTACATTGATGCAATATATTTCCACTTTTTAGGCATAATCGATGTACTAAGTGGCACACTTTCTTTTTTATAGAAACGAAATGTAAACTCAAAGAGGAAATTTATGCATACTAGGAGTGGAAAAGAACTTGGTGATTTTATTGAGAGTGGAAAAGAGCTGAACGGATAACTTTGTCTAATTGGTGATGATGATAAAGCATGTTTTATTTTGATGGCTCACAATTTGTTGATACATAAGCAACTAGTTCAAAAAACTATTAATTTTAATATAAAATTTTCTTTCTTTCTTTATTTTTATTCTAGAACTAATTCACATGTAATATTCCTGTAGGCAGTCGAAAAAGTCTTGGTTGGAGCTATAACGAAAGAAATAGCATTAGAAGAGTTCTACACTAGACAAAACACTAAAATTACGCAATTTCATTGTATGACAATGTACTACCAGCTTATATAGTTATGGAAAGACACTTAATATCAATGTATTACATTTATTTAGCATTAGAATGATTATTTATATTTGAAATATTATATATTGTGAAATGGATTGTTTTTTTTTGTATGATATGTTATTTTATATTATGATACATTAATTGCTATATTATTTGAAAATTAGTAAATCTATTAATATTATTTTAAAAACCTTAAAATTATGAAACGCAAAAATGTGTGTCGTCTTCCTTTATGACAAGGGCTTCCTTGACACGCAGTGCGTGTCGTAAGGTTATGGCACGCAAATGTGTGTCGTCTTCCTTTATGACAGGGTCTTCCTTGACATGCATTTGCATGTCATTTGTACCTTTTATGACATGCAATGCGTGCCATTAAAGGGTATTTTTCTAGTAGTGAGAAGTCAAATTTCCTCTTACTCCATGAGTTGTAGAAATCGAGTGATGCCCCTCCACTTGATCATGTGTCGAGTTTTGTACCCCATCGACATTGACTCTTGATGTTGATGTTGATGTTGATGATGAATGAACTTCGTTTTCTTCATTAGTGATTGAAAAATCATCTGAATGCTTTGATGTTTCTGGTACTTGATTATCTTTAACATTGACCTCAACATCAATTGCCTTATCAGTTACACAAAAGATTAAATCAAGATCAACATCAAAAGTAAGAATTTGCTCAGATTCTTCATTTGTTTCAGAAAGTAGAGGTTTCTTTCAAAATTCTCGTTCAACCCTCTTGACATAATAATCATCAAATGTGAGATTGAATGTTTCTTCAAATTTTAATGTTCTCTTGTTCAACACCCTATATACGACAGAGTTGTGTGAATATCCCAATAAATTTCCTTCATCAGCTTTTAATAAAGGAAATTTCTTGGGATATTCACACAACTCTGTCGTATATAGGGTGTTGAACAAGAGAACATTAAAATTTGAAGAAACATTCAATCTCACATTTGATGATTATTATGTCAAGAGGGTTGAACGATAATTTTGAAAGAAACCTCTACATTCTGAAACAAATGAAGAATCTGAGGAAATTCTTACTTTTGATGTTGATCTTGATTTAATCTTTTGTGTAACTGATAAGGAAATTGATGTTGAGTTCAATGTTGAAGATAATCAAGTACCAGAAACATCAAAGCATTCAGATGGCTTTTCAATCACTAGTAAAGATAACGAAGTTCATTCATCATCAACATCAACATTAATAGTCAATGTCGACGGGGTACAAAACTCGACACATGATCAAGTGGAGGGGCATCACTTGATTTCTACAACTCATGGAGTAAGAGAAAATTTGACTTCTCACTACTAGAAAAATACCCTTTAATGGCACACATTGCATGTCATAAAAGGTACAAATGACATGCAAATGCGTGTCAAGGAAGGCCTGGCTATTTACCCTTCTTCTGATTTTACCTGTGAATAGTATAATTTATAAAAACTAATCAACAAAGATATGTAAAATAGTAATTTTCCATGGGACATGACTTATGACTTTTACTTGCATTCATATATTTTCTTGGAAGAAATAGATGTATTTCTTTTAACTGAGCTGGAAGATAAACAATAGGTAAAAGATGAAAATAAATATGGCGATTCTTCATTTAAGTCAAAAGCTAAGAAGATATTATTGATTGTCATAGAAATTAATCCAAAACAGTGATGGTTAATAGAACGTATGCTAGAGGTACAAGTGACATGTCATATACCAATCGTAAATTATAAAACTTATTTTCTTTCATAGACTCCCTCTTATTTCTCCTTTTATTAGTCATTTATGCTTCTTTCTATATATATAATTTGATATATAATTTAAAAAGAAGTTATACTAGAACTTGACTTTCATAAAAATCAGGCTTCGAAAACACATTTGTTAAACACACTATTTTTATACCTCATTTGCAGTTAGACACGTGTATATATATATATATATATATATATATATATATATATATATATATATATATATATATATATATATATATATATATTAAAGACTCTATTTTCTCCCTCATTTGCATTTCTTTATCATTCTATTTTACTCAACTGAAAAACATAAACAGATCATGGTAGGCATTGCATTTGAATTCCAACTACCTAAAAACATGTTTATGTTTTTTTATTGTTCTCGAATGGAATCTCTCAAAATTATTGGAATCCAAAGGGCCAAATTTCCAACAAGATCTTTCGCCCCATGCAAAATGCAAAGTAGGGGGTTCCTTGTAGTTATTATTATTTTACAAATATGAAACTTGAAAGCAATATGTAACATGGAAGTATGTGGTAAATATCAAAAATACCCCTTAATAACGGTAAGAAATGTTATATTTTTCCATTAATTGCAACTTCTAACATTGATACTATTATGTTGTTGTTGCAATGAGGTGACCGAAATGTTGAAAATGGAGTCAGTAATGAAGAAGATGGGGATCTTCTTGATGTTGCAGTACGTTATGAAATCTGGAATGTTGGTAAATCTTGCATGGAACAAGTTAGTTTTAGATTACTTTTTTTATTTAATAATTCATATATCTTATTATGGAGGCTGAGATACATTTCTTCATTACATTGATGCAATATATTTCCATTTTTTAGGCATAATCGATGTACTAAGTGGCACGCTTTCTTTTTTACAGAAACGAAATGTAAACTCAAAGAGGAAATTTATGCATACCGGGAGTGGAAAAGAACTTGGTGATTTTATTGAGAGTGGAAAAGAGCTGAAGGGATAACTTTGTCTAATTGGTGCCGATGATAAAGCATGTTTTATTTTGATGGCTCAGAATTTGTTGATACATAAGCAGCTAGTTCAAAAAACTATTAATTTTAATATAAAATATTCTTTCTTTCTTTATTTTTATTCTAGAACTAATTCACATGTAATATTCCTGCAGGCAGTGGAAAAAGTCTCGGTTGGAGCTATAACGAGAGAAATAGCATTAGAAGAGTTCTACACTAGACAAAACACTAAAATTATGCAATTTAATTGTATGACAATGTACTACCAGCTTATATAGTTATGGAAAGACACTTAATATCAATGTATTACATTTATTTAGCATTAGAATGATTATTTATATTTGAAATATTATATATTGTGAAATGGATTGTTTTTTTTTGTATGATATGTTATTTTATATTATGATACATTAATTGTTATATTATTTGAAAATTAGTAAATCTATAAATATTATTTTAAAAACCTTAAAATTATGACACGCAAAAATGTGTGTCGTCTTCCTTTATGACAAGGGTTTCCTTGACACGCAGTGCGTGTTGTAAGGTTATGACACACAAATGTGTGTCGTCTTCCTTTATGATAGGGCCTTCCTTGACACGCATTTGCATGTCATTTGTGATGGGTTTTAAGCATTCTAACACTCCTAAGTGTACATGCAACCCTAAATACATTGGATCTTTGTTTTCTCTATTATACATGCAAATATGATTATCCAAGGTATTATCCTAACTAGCATACCAAAACATTGATACTAGGATAATAAAATAGATAGAATACATACCTTGTTGTTGCTTGACTCCATGAAGCTTGAGAGCCTAGTGCCCCAAGTGTGACACCTCAAATGGTTCACACAACATCATGAACTCTTGGAATAACCATGAGAAGAAGACATACATGTTCAAATCGGCTAGCCCTCAAAATATGTATCACTAGTGCCAATTTCTTGAACTAAAGGGGTTCTTATATAGTGTGGCTATTAGGGTTACACCATGTAACTCATGACTTTACCCATTCCTTATGCTCCATGGGTTTTAACCTCCATGGAGTATCCATGGATCACCACATGGGTTAAACCCAACATAAAGGAATCTTGGATCATAAGCCCACATATATAAGAATGAATGATTTACATAATCAATCCCCATATATTTAATTAGTCTCTTTTTGATCACTAAATTAAGTCCAAATTAATTCTTGATCAATACTAATTAAATAACATGATTTCATATTAATATATTAGAACTTATAATATATTAATATGTCACAAAATGTCTTTTCCTCATAAACGGTCTATCCAAATGTTCCGATGCCATGCAACCCAAATGGACCATGCCGAGTCGGGTCAAGTACATACCAATTATAGTTATGGACTTAGACACTAATCCAACAGTCTCCCACTTGGATAAGTCTAAAACTATTATTGCATATGACTTCAGGAACCAACTGGCAATCGTAGCTCTCAAAAGCTGCTGTCGAACTCTGACCTTGTACATGAACTCTGACCTTTGTCAATGACTTGTCCATTAGATAAGGGATCATATATTCCTCCATTCTAGATATCATATGGACTGAGACATGGATTATAATCATTCTCTCTGTCCATTTGTTGTTTCCCGATTTCTGATTTATGACGATTGACTAATTGAACAAATCAAATCAGTCCAGGCCCGGCCGAGCACTTACATTTGTCATCACCAAATCATCGAGGGGCCCACAGATATCGCTTTTATCCCGAAGGTAAAAGAAATGGATAAACTTCGACTCATATGGCTTGTTCTACTACTTGTTGAATCATACACAAAGGCACGTTTTATAACACCGAGTTACCGAATGCGTTTTCGTGCAATCAATGTACAACCAACTCATAGTAACAACTCATATCTCTAGGTTTGAAGAATATAAGATATTATCGTCTCATGATCACTCGTGATAAAATCCATGAAGTGATTCCAATGAGCGCGTGTTGAATCCAATACTCAGAACTTATGAGCACTCATGAGTGTTGTAGCCCCTTGTCCAACATCTTAGACTTGTACAAGCCAACCCATGACAGTCTTGATTCAAATCTACTTCCAACATATGACCGACTGTGGATGGTTTGAATAACTTAGTGCATCAGAACAATGACCTAGTTATTCTGGAAGTCAAAACATGCAAAGTGAAACACAATAATAATCGAATCCAATATGGTCTCAGAACTTATGAATATAAATAAAACACTTTTAGTTTATCACCATATGATTACACATTATTCATTGTATACTGTTTTAGCTATCAACTTTATTCTTGAATTTAAAACAATAGTTGTCCCATGCTCCAAGCATGTACACTATGTTTTCTAAACACTAGTCATGCCATACACCAAGTATGCATACTATGTTTGTCTATGATCTTTACTTTGTGAAATAGATCAATTGAACATAACTTTAATGATTCTCTTTTCACAGCCCCAAATCCTTACTGCAAATGCAAGAATTCCAAATTCATGCCATTTACTGAAATCTGTTAGATTCTAAACTTATATGCATTGATCCTCTTGTAATGATTATGCACAAAGTCACAAGGACTTGACAACAAACATTACAGAGCATTCCAAGGAGAACAACTCCTTGGAAACATCCTTCTTGCATTAAGTTTCCTAATCTTACACATATTGAATAATTTCCAACTTTGAAACATTTCCATATTCCATTTTGACTATCACTTCTGAACAAGAGTTGCCTCCTTACAGATTATGTCAATATGATCCTTCCAGAATTAACACTATACTTCCAACTGTCCTTGAGCAACCAATCTTTGGTAAACCTTAGATTGTCCTCGACAATTGCTTAATCCTTTTAGTCATATCAAGTTCTAGACCTTTTCCCTTCTTAATGCCCCAGGCATTTGTAAAATTTTAGAAAGGATAAATATAGCACATGTAATCGATCCTATATCAGAAGCATATGGGACACGAGTCATGATGTCTCACATAAAGACTAAACCAGTCTTTTGCTATAACATTTCCATTTCTATTTGCCAAGTTCTCATAATTCAGATTATGAAAAGGGATGCCGTAATCATAATCGAATTTTAGAACGCAAATAATGGACCCATATATAGAATTTCCTTATGTTGAGTCATTCCAACATGAAATTCATATACATATCCTTGACTAAATACGACTTAAAACCTCAATCTAAGCTTTTAGAATTGAAATGAAGTATAATTTCCTCTCCCTTAATTATAGCAAAACAACTTTTACAACCCCTGCAGCCTCACAAATTGAAACTTTTGTTTTCTATAATTAACATTGCTAACTTGCAATCTTTATCATAATTATCATGCTCCCACTAACATGATGATTATTAGCATAACACTCATGCTCCCACTAGCTTTGACATGTAATCAGAAATCAGCTGGACTTCTAGAAATCAATACTTTATTGACTTTCTTAGATTTTATGGTGTATGAGTTCCTATCCATATGAATTTTGTCAAAACCATAATCACAAGACAAGGTTACTGACAAATCCACACTTATATGGATTAAACTTGTGCAATCTTAAATTCTTGCCATTTGGCAGCTCAAGGGCCTGCCATTGCTTCCAAGTAGCTGTGCAACCAATTGAGAACTCTCAGAACTCCTATGCAAAGCCAACTTGAATAGGCACAGACATGTCGACACGATAGGTTATAAACCTCAAGTCGTGTGCTAGTGAAGAACCTCAGGTTTTATTCTTGATTAGTTCTTGAGACTTTCAAGACCTTTAAGACTCCCACTGTCCTCTTGATATATAAGACTTTCTTTTCAGATATTCAAGAGATAGTGTGGATTCTAATCAAGACAAACACTTCACACAATTGGCCTTAGTTGGTCTTTGTTTTATCCAAAACATCACAACTTACCAATTTCAAATGTACAAGAGTAGAAAACTTGTACTCTTACATTTGACAAGTGTTTTAAACCTTCTTTAAGACATGTCACTCAAGTTACAATCTTAGAGTATAACTCTAAGAATTGTTTTTGGAACGAAGTATAAATCATCTTCTTGATTTAACCACTTCAACAATTCATAGCTCCTCTTCTTAGCTACCAGAATGCACTTAGAGGATGAATTGTGATAAGGTCTCTTAATCATTAAGATGATTATATAACATGATACTAAAGTACTCTCCCATCTTTTCAGATTTGAGAAACGTTTATCTTTCTGCCTAAGTTGATTCTTCTTATTCGCTCTGCCATACATTGAAACCTTTTCCAATGTCTCAGAATTACACTTAAGCTTGTAAGTATAACCATATTTACTGAATTTTAGTAAATAATGACGAATAGTCTTAACGATTATTTGTGGTGGGCTTGATCAGTGCACAAGAATGTGTACTCGATCCTTTACTTGACTCACACATCCATGTGAACAAGTAGTTAGTCTTAATTTTTCCAATACTTGAAAGTTCTTATTCATCATGCTATACAACTTGCATGATTCCAAGTTTCTATCCAACTGAAACTTAGGTGATGAGAATCTTTCCTTATTTGGTAAATTTAGACACTACCACAAATGACAGAATCAAATTCATATTTCCACTCTTGCTCTTAATGGAATCTTATAAGCAACAAAAGTTTTCACAAATGCCATTGTAAGGATATTTTAAAATAAATAAAATCAAAAAAAAAATTTCTTTTATTTTAAAACTTTGCGGAAAAACTATCTTTACAATGCAAAAGCACATGAAAACTTTGTTGTTATTTATTCCTAAGCAATATATCATAACTCTTAAGAAGTAGCTCAAGAATCCGATCTTAAAACTATGCGATAAAAATCCATCTATGCCATCAGATTCAGCATATTCTTTCTTTAAGTTTCTTCACTTTTTCTTTGATTCTTAAAACATCAACATGTGACCCAGTCACATCATGTATCAAGAATCTCAGAATAGAAACTTAGCAGAGTTAGATAGTGGACTTTACCCGAAGTAGAGTCAAACTTATTGACTTTAATATCCTTAGGTAAATTTGGCAGCTTCGCAACCAATGCCCCTTTCTTTGGCAATAGACCCTTGATAATAGGACTATCTCAGACTTAGCCATTCTCTTTACCATTTGGTCAACCGAGTTGACTATGGCCGATCCCTTTCCATTGGAAAGAGAGAGCTTTACTGGATATCCAATGTCATCATTGTCAATGTCCATAAAGTTTTAGGAAGTTGATCTTAGCAAATAGATAAGATCATTAAGGGTCTTGTCATAGTCTGTTTCATAGGAGTCCCAAAGGTACTCACTATGTGACTTAGAAAATAGTTGAGTCACCAACTTTCTCAAGACTTTGACACCCAACTCTCCCGGCTTGTCAATATCTGACTACATCTCCAAGATGTGATCACATATAGACCTTTGCTTGAGTGACCTTAAACTTTTCAGGAACTTGTGGGTTAGGGAGAATAATTGGAGGAGGTGAAAGAAGTATGATTTCCATGGGACATCATCTTCATTTAGGAAAGCTTGTTTCAAGAGATTTGGGAAGATCATCTTTTGGGAGATATTCAAGAGAGTTGATTTAAAGTCCTTAATATAACACCCAATATGAAATATTAAGGCTAGGACCCAACAACCTATTTATAACTGGAAGAGGGATGCCGTAATCCAAGTTATAAAATAGTTGAAGGTAGGTAAATGACGATTTACCAATTTCCACCATGAAAAACGAAATATAATTAAGTTTTAATTGGATTTGAAACTCCTAGATCTTTTGAGATACATTGAACTTTCAATGGCATGTTTGAATCTCGATTGTGCCCTCTCAAGTTTGTGACTGGGATGCCGAGGATCACAAACAAGGTGTGAATAACCATGCAAATTGACTTGGTACCCTTAACTTTATCACCTAATCGATGTGCCGGTTAACCACACACGCTCCACCGATCTATAATAGAGTCAAGTTACCCTTTGCCACTCTTACTAGTCCTTATTAGTGTGCCGGTTAACCACACACGCTCCACTAATGACTTGGTAAGGTACAAAGTGTAATTTCATGGGTTAGCACCTTTTCACATTTTCCTAAGTAACTAAGATTGGGAATGTACAAGTGTTTAGTTACTTAGTATTTATCATTAATACTTTTAATGAAGGGAGAATTATAGTCCTTTCCTACCCGTTCGGCTAACGACCCTCCACCAGTCAAGGAAGCGGTGGGTGAGAGTGGACACCCATTAAACTGCCATTTTATAGGCAGTAACCTTATACCCCCCTTATAGACCGGCTTCGTGAATGAGGCCTACTAACGGTAAGATTGACTTTATCTTATACATATCTATATAATTAAAATTATAATAATAGTATAAGGGTTTGAATTTTAACTTTTAAAATTCTAAGGGCTAACTTGGAATTAAAGTATTCATAAGAGAAAACTTTTCAAATTCCAAAACTTGAGGGCAAGTTTTGAAACTATTCAAAACTAATTAATTCCATAACTTATGTGTTTAAAGTAGTTTTAATTAAAAAAAAACTCTTCAAGTTCCATAACTTGAGGACAAGTTATGGAAGACTTTAAACTAATAAAAGAATGTAACTTTTCTTTATTTTGTAACTTATGGAATTAATTAAGGTTACACATTTTATTACTTAATGAAGTGACTCTTGAACCTCCATAACTTGAGGACAAGACTCTTCATTTTTGTAACCATTGCCAACTTTTATGAGTTTTATGAAACTTAAATGTGACTTTTCATATAACTTGAGGACAAGTTACAAAAACACATTTTAGAATCAAATCTTAGATTAAAATGGATTGAAAACACATAATCAATTAACTTTTCTATTAATCTAAGCAACTCATAAGAACAAGATAATTCAAATCAAACTTTTTCATGTAATTAGCCTAATCACTAAACTAATACAAAACATGAATCTATTGACAATTATCTTTGAAATTAGATTAGTATGAACATTACCACATCAAAAACAAGTTTATAAGTTCAAAAACATCTTAGGGTAATGTTTCTAGTCCATTTCTAGCCAAAAAACTCGAAAATATGATGTCTGGGGCTCCTACTCGTCGAGTGTATCAACCTACTCGACGAGTAGGATGATTTTCTTCATGGACTCGGCGAGTTCATCAGTGGACTCGGCGAGTCCAGTGCCCAGAATGCCCGAAATTCGACTTTTTCAGCATTTTTCAGCAATTTGCATCAAGTATAATTGAAAACAAGCCTAGGCTCTGATACCACTGATAGGTTTTGAGCATTCTAACACTCCTAAGTGTACATGCAACCCTAAATACCTTGGATCTATGTTTTCTCTATTATACATGCAAATATGATTATCCAAGGTATTATCCTAACTAGCATACCAAAACATTGATACTAGGATAATAAAATAGATAGAATACATACCTTGTTGTTGTTGCTTGACTCCATGAAGCTTGAGAGCCTAGTGCCCCAAGTGTGACACCTCAAATGGTTCACACAACATCATGAACTCTTGGAATAACCATGAGAAGAAGACATACATGTTCAAATCGGCTAGCCCTCAAAATATGTATCACTAGTGCCAATTTCTTGAACTAAAGGGGTTCTTATATAGTGTGGCTATTAGGGTTACACCATGTAACTCATGACTTTACCCATTCCTTATGCTCCATGGGTTTTAACCTCTATGGAGTATCCATGGATCACCACATGGGTTAAACCCAACATAAAGGAATCTTGGATCATAAGCCCACATATATAAGAATGAATGATTTACACAATCAATCCCCATATATTTAATTAGTCTCTTTTTGATCACTAAATTAAGTCCAAATTAATTCTTGATCAATACTAATTAAATAACATGATTTCATATTAATATATTAGAACTTATAATATATTATTATGTCACAAAATGTATTTTCCTCATAAACGGTCTATCCAAATGTTCCGATGCCATGCAACCTAAATGGACCATGCCGAGTCGGGTCAAGTACATACCAATTATAGTTATGGACTTAGACACTAATCCAACAATTTGTACCTTTTATGACATGTAATGTGTACCATTAAAGGGTATTTTTCTAGTACTGAGAAGTCAAATTTCCTCTTACTCCATCAGTTGTAGAAATCAAGTAAGCCCCTCCACTTGATCATGTGTCGAGTTTTGTACCCCATCGACATTGACTCTTGATGTTGATGTTGATGATGAATGAACTTCGTTTTCTTCATTAGTGATTGAAAAATCATCTGAATGCTTTGATGTTTCTGGTACTTGATTATCTTCAACATTGACCTCAACATCAATTGCCTTATCAGTTACACAAAAGATTATATCAAGATCAACATCAAAAGTAAGAATTTGCTCAGATTCTTCATTTGTTTCAGAAATTAGAGGTTTCTTTCAACATTCTCGTTCAACCCTCTTGACATAATAATCATCAAATGTGAGATTGAATGTTTCTTCAAATTTTAATGTTCTCTTGTTCAACACCCTATATACGACAGAGTTGCGTGAATATCCCAAGAAATTTCCTTCATCAGCTTTTAATAAAGGAAATTTCTTAGGATATTCACACAACTCTGTCGTATATAGGGTGTTGAACAAGAGAACATTAAAATTTGAAGAAACATTCAATCTCACATTTGATGATTATTATGTCAAGAGGGTTGAACGAGAATTTTGAAAGAAACCTCTACTTTCTGAAACAAATGAAGAATCTGAGCAAATTCTTACTTTTGATGTTGATCTTGATTTAATATTTTGTGTAACTGATAAGGCAATTTATGTTGAGGACAATGTTGAAGATAATCAAGTACCAGAAACATCAAAGCATTCAGATGATTTTTCAATCACTAATGAAGAAAACGAAGTTCATTCATCATCAACATCAACATCAACATCAAGAGTCAATGTCGATGGGGTACAAAACTCGACACATGATCAAGTGGAGGGGAATCACTTGATTTCTACAACTCATGGAGTAAGAGGAAATTTGACTTCTCACTACTAGAAAAATACCCTTTAATGGCACACATTGCATGTCATAAAAGGTACAAATGACATGCAAATGTGTGTCAAGGAAGGCCTGGCTATTTACCCTTCTTCTGATTTTACAAGTGAATAGTATAATTTATAAAAACTAATCAACAAATATATGTAAAATAGTAATTTTCCATGGGACATGACTTATGACTTTTACTTGCATTTAGATATTTTCTTGCAAGAAATGGATGTATTTCTTTCAACTGAGCTGGAAGATAAACAATATGTAAAAGATGAAAATGAATACGGTGATTCTTAATTGAAGTCAAAAGCTTAGAAGATACTATTTATTGTCATAGAAATTAATCCAAAACAGTGATGGTTAATAGAACGTATGGTAGAGGTACAAGAGACATGTCATATACCAATCGTAAATTATAAAACTTATTTTCTTTCATAGACTCGCTCTTATTTCTCTTTTTATTAGTCATTTATGCTTCTTTATATATATATAATTTGATATATAATTTAAAAAGAAGTTATACTAGAACTTGACTGACACAGGCTTTCGGAAACACATTTGTTAAACACACTATTTTTTTACCTCATTTGCAGTTAGACACGTGTATATATATATATATATATATATAATATATATATATATATATATAGATATATATATTAAAGACACTATTTTTCCCTCATTTGCATTTCTTTATCATTCTATTTTACTTAATTGAAAAACATAAACAAATCATGGTAGGCATTGCATTTGAATTTCCAACTACCTAAAAACATCTTTATGTTTTTTTATTGTTCTCGAATGGAATCTCTCAAAATTATTGGAATCCAAAGGGCCAAATTTCCAACAAGATCTTTCGCCCCATGCAAAATGCAAAGTATGGGGTTCCTTCTAGTTATTATTATTTTACAAATATGAAACTTGAAAGCAATATGTAACATGGAAGTATGTGGTAAATATCAAAAATACCCCTTAATAACGGTAAGAAATGTTATATTTTTCCATTAATTGCAACTTCTAATATTGATACTATTATGTTGTTGTTGCAATGAGGTGACCGAAATGTTGAAAATGGAGTCAGTAATGAAGAAGGTGGGGATCTTCTTGATGTTGTAGTACGTTATGAAATCTGGAATGTTGGTAAATCTTGCATGGAACAAGTTAGTTTTAGATTACTTTTTTTATTTAATAATTCATATATCTTGTTATGGAGGTTGAGATACATTTCTTCGTTACATTGATGCAATATATTTCCACTTTTTAGGCATAATCGATGTACTAAGTGGCACGCTTTCTTTTTTATAGAAACGAAATGTAAACCTAAAAAGGAAATTTATGCATACCGGGAGTGGAAAAGAGCTGAAGGGATAACTTTTTCTAATTGGTGTCGATGATAAAGCATGTTTTATTTTGATGGCTCACAATTTGTTGATACATAAGCAGCTAGTTCAAAAAACTATTAATTTTAATATAAAATTTTCTTTCATTCTTTATTTTTTATTCTAGAACTAATTCACATGTAATATTCCTGCAGGCGGTGGAAAAAGTCTCGGTTGGAGCTATAACGAGAGAAATAGCATTAGAAGAGTTCTACACTAGACAAAACACTAAAATTATGCAATTTAATTGTATGACAATGTACTACCAACTTATATAGTTATGGAAAGACACTTAATATCAATGTATTACATTTATTTAGCATTAGAATGATTATTTATATTTGAAATATTATATTTTGT
Organism: Lactuca virosa; assembly: GCF_052849685.1. Taxonomy (NCBI): domain Eukaryota; kingdom Viridiplantae; phylum Streptophyta; class Magnoliopsida; order Asterales; family Asteraceae; genus Lactuca; species Lactuca virosa. The sequence goes on from NC_136430.1 coordinate 175,738,228, forward strand.
GAAATGGATTGTTTTTTTGTATGATATGTTATTTTATATTATGATACATTAATTGTTATATTATTTGAAAATTCGTAAATCTATAAATATTATTTTAAAAACCTTAAAAATTATGACACGCAAAAATGTGTGTCATCTTCCTTTATGACAAGGGCTTCCTTGACACGCAGTGCGTGTTGTAAGGTTATGACACGCAAATGTGTGTCGTCTTCCTTTATGATAGGGCCTTCCTTGACACGCATTTGCATGTCATTTGTACCTTTTATGACATGCAATGTGTGCCATTAAAGGGTATTTTTCTAGTAGTGAGAAGTCAAATTTCCTCTTACTCCATGAGTTGTAGAAATCAAGTGATGCCCCTCCACGTGATCATGTGTCGAGTTTTGTACCCCATCGACATTGACTCTTGATGTTGATGTTGATGATGAATGAACTTCGTTTTCTTCATTAGTGATTGAAAAATCATCTGAATGCTTTGATGTTTCTGGTACTTGGTTATCTTCAACATTGACCTCAACATCAATTGCCTTATCAGTTACACAAAAGATTAAATCAAGATCAACATCAAAAGTAAGAATTTGCTCAGATTCTTCATTTGTTTCAGAAAATAGAGGTTGCTTTCAAAATTCTCGTTCAACCCTCTTGACATAATAATCATCAAATGTGAGATTGAATGTTTCTTCAAATTTTAATGTTCTCTTATTCAACACCCTATATACGACAGAGTTTTGTGAATATCCCAAGAAATTTCCTTCATCAGCTTTTGTCTGAAATTTCGAAAGTTATCTTTGAGATTCTTTATGAAACAATTGCAACCAAAAACATGGAAAATTTTCACATTAGGTTTCCTTTTGTTTATGATGCCATAAGGTGTGATGTTAATACGACGATGAATAAATGAACGATTTTGCATAAAACAAGTTGTCAATACTGCTTCTGCCCAAAGTTATTGAGGCAAATTCGCATATGTAAGCATGATTCTTCCTGCTTCGCAGAATGAACAATTTCTTCTTTCGACAAAACCATTTTGTTATGGTGTGTAAGGAGATGATAAGTTATGAGAAATTCCCATACTTGTAAAAAATGAATCTAGAGTTTGATTTTTAAACTCAGTTCCATTATTGCTCTTGATTTTATGAAATTTCTTTTTCAAACTTAATTTAATGTTCTTGATAAAATTGATAATCACGTGAGCTGTTTCCGATTTCTGTCGAAGAAAGAAAACCCAAGTAAAACGTGAAAATCATCAACAATAACAAGTATGTACTTCTTCTTATTGAGAGAATCAACGATCGAAGGACCACACAAGTTAATGTGTAGAAGTTCCAATGGTTCGACAATCTTTGAATCGATTGTGATTGGATGACCTTGATGATGATGTTTACCCTGTTCACACGTTGCACATAAAGAATCATAGTCAAATTTCATAACAGGTAAACCACGAACAAGATCATTTAAGACAAGTTTATTTAAAATTTTGAAGTTTATATGAGAAAGTCTTCGATGCCATAGCCAAATGAGATCAAAAGAAGCCTGTGATAGTATACAAACAGAGGAATGCCAACTATAGGTTTTATGTCCAAAGTGAACATATCACTCTTCCTCTTCGACCTCAACAAGACTTCCTTTTTTTCTTAGTTAGAAACTACACTTCCTTCTTAATAAAAAAGCACTTGGTTCCTAGTTCCAACAACAAGTTGAGATACACTTATTAGGTTGTGCTTTAACCCTTCTACATACACAGCTTTGTTAACTATAAAATTTCCATTTGTTACTTTCCTATATCCTTTGATCTTGCATTTCTAATTGTTCTCAAATTTTACTCCACCAATATTCTCTAACTTACGAAAATCTCTCAAATTTTCCTTCCCTCATGATATGAGACGCGAGCACCCACTATCAATATACTAGTTTTTGTCATACTGCTCGTCACAAAATACCTGCAATTAATTATATAGATTTAGGTCCCCAGGGCCTTTTGGATCCTTGGACATTAGCATGAAATCAGGTGAGTAATGCAGAACTTAAGATCCAACTACGAACTTTTGTTAATTAAGTCTACTTCGTCAGTTTTGGGTATATAAATGTAATTGTTCATTGGCAAAGTTTCAACTTTGATTTTTTATTTTTTAACCTTTCGTTGAGAAACATCAACTTTATTGGTTTGAAATTCTTTCCATTTTGACACTTTTGACACAAATTCTTGAGAAGAGGTACTTCCATTTAAGGATTCATTCAAGTAATTCTCATAAGCCTGTTGGACTTGTTCTTGAGAATATTTTTTTTTACTAAAATCGTCATCATTTTCTTTCTAACCAATTATTAATATTTTTCATGCCATTTTTTCCTTTGACAAAATATACATTCGACTTTTGTTTCACCTCCGGATTTGGAAAACATGGACCATCATGTTTGCATGGTACATTTTCCTTTGTAACATTTGTAAGTTTCGAAAAATTCATTTGGGAAGATTGCTTTTGTGGTCGTTGTTGAAAATGATTTTGGTATTGAGGTTGATAACCAAAATGATAATCCTTTTGAAAAACTTTCTGATTTTATGGAAAACTCTTTTTTCCATTGTTCTGAAATGATTTCGTGACTTCATTTTAACATTTTGAAAATCTTTCTTCTTTTGAACTTTTTTCTCAACAAAATTTTGGTGAAAACTCTGTTGAGTATTTTGTTTAACAACATTTGAACCTTTAAAGTTTCCTTTCTCATTTGAATTTCAAATAACATTCACCTTTTGCGAAAAACCACTTTGATTGTTAACATTCTTTTTAACATCTTTTTAACCATTTTTGAAAGACTCTTTTGAAGTATTATATTTTGATGTTTGAGAAAACTTATTTTCATGTTTTTGTGAATATTTTCATTTCTAAATATTTGCCTTTTGACGTTCTTTTTTTTTCTTCCAAAAAGCTTTATTTTGTGCTTTGGTTTTGGAAATTTCATCTTTCAAATCAGATTTTTCAACTCCTTTATCATGATACCGAGACTTTTCCATTTTATTTTTAAAATCATTAGGATTAGACTTATCACAAATCTTCACATTCTTGACTTCAACATCTAGCTTATCATCGGTTTTCACAACCGAAACTTTATTTGCTTTCTTTTCATTTTCTTTGGAAAAAAGATTTTTAACTCTTTTGATGTTGAAAAACTCTTGATCGTTTATTCAAAACATTTCCTCCCTATTCTGATTTGAGTAAAAACCTTCACAGTTACATTTGCATTATCTTCTTTTAACAACTTATTTATTTTTGGATCAACTTTTTCTCCGTTCCGTTTTGTTACAAAAACTTGGTTGGCAAGACCTTTAATGCTAGTTGGATAAAGAACTGAATTTGTTTCCAAATAATGTTTTCCATTTTTCTTTTAAAATTGTTGTAAATTCCTCGGTATCCTCATATACTCGAGTTTCAACAACTCGAAGAATTTCCTTCTCACATGAATCATCGTCACTTTCACTTTCATTGTTCGTTATGTCGTCGAAAATAACTGACTCCTTTTGAGAATCACAAGTTTTGTTTGTCAAAGAGAAACCATTATTTGGCTTCGTTGTTGAATCCACGTTCTTTTTTCCTCTAACAAAGTAACATTAATGAATGACAGTTTTGCGCAATCAATATATTACTCTTCCTCAATTTCACTGATATTGTCAAAATCATATTCGATATCAATAAAATTTCATTAAGTACTTTCTGTTGAATTCCCAGTCTTGTTTAAAAAAATTATTTGTTCGTTTTCAGTCAAAGTCTCATTCACGATATCAATAAGTTCATCAGCATTCAAACATTCATTAATATTTACAACACTATAATCATATGAAACATTTTGTATTGTATCATATTCAACAACTTTACTTTCGCAATCAAACGTAGTTTCGTCAACTACTTTTCTTTTAAAATTAATGAATGGTAGTAATTCCGTATGTTGTTCAACACAAATATTTGACAAATTATAAAGGTCTGTCAATTTACAATACAAATGTTTGGATATATTGCAGTATATGTTTCTCTATTTAACTAACATATCGTTATCCAAACGAAGTCCATCCTCATCACACATAATATTTGTAATCTTATGTTCTAAGCTCTCTATCTTATTGTTCTTCTCTTCCAAACTATTTCGAGCATCGTACAGAGAGGCCTTAGATTTTTCTATTTTACTAGACATAGAAATCAACATATCATTCGGATAAGAACAAGTTTCATCAATGTCATATAAAAAATAGTATGATATGAATTCAAAGTAATATTAAGCGAAAAAAGAAGATCACGTACCTTAGCTGTCATTGGAGACTTTGGAGAGGTAGTCACAAAGCACCTTCCAGTTTGCTCTTCATTCTCTTCTTCACTCACTTCTCCCTTCGTATTCTACATTCCATCATCATCACTATCTTCCTCGATCCAACTTTTTCATCCTTATCAACCTTCTTCATGTTTATCAAACAACACTCCATGTGTGGAATGACACATCTCCTCATCATCTGAACCTGATGACCATATCTGATATGTACTGTAACTGTCAGCATCTCCCTTCGCCATCAAAGACAAATTCATAGACTTAGTGTGAAGTTCATCTAATTTCATTAAGTAATAAGCTTCATCCTTCACTTTCTCTTTCTTCTCTTATTTCTTTCTCAACATGCAATCTTTTTCCAGATGATTATGACCATTGCGGTAATTCCTGTCTTACCCTGAATCGCCGTTCAATTGCTTCTCAACTTTCTTCTCTTCTTCATTCTTCCCCACTTTCCCAACCACTTTCTGACCTACACCGGTGTTCGACATCGGCTTCTTCTCAGAGCTATTTTTCTTCTATAATCTCATTAACCTCTGACTCATGTGCTTTCAAGATGTTGTATACATTTGACAATGAATAATTATCAAAATTTTCTTGAGTCTTTTTTCATGAGACATGTTTCTGCATTTTTTCGTAGTCCCAAAATAAATGTGACAATAAAATATAGAGTTGTACGAACCACACCATACCTGGTACATTTAAAAATGAGTTCATTTAACCTTAAATAATAGGTTTCCATTGTCTCATTTTCTTTTTGCGTGAAGTCAGATAATTCTAAGAGACATTGCATCATAGAGCTCTTCTTAGTTCTTTCGTTTCCACTTTTCCTACAAGGTATCCTAAATCTGTTTCGCAATCCTACATCCTTGCACATAATTATAAACATTAGGTAGAAGAGCACCTCGCAATTCACGCAAACATATTTTATCTTTTAATTTCTTCCTATTTCCCTGTGCGATCATATACATGCGTCACCAACGACTTCAACCAAATCAGGTCGATATGGTCCGGGTTCAATGGGTCTCCATAGATCCTTGTTGATTCCATTCATATAATCTTCCATACGATCAACCCATTGATCGTAGTGCTTAGGATTCAACAATGGAATCTTGGTTGCAGATCCAAGTAATTTCAGAAAGTTCATCATCGTGTTAAAGTTGATATTTTTCGTACGATTTGAGTGAAAAGAGTAATTTCTTGAAGAGAAATGAATTGAACACTACATCGACTGATAAAAACAGACACAGAATCGGTTAATCACAATCGATTAAATAAATAATTACGTTTCTATCTTGCAAAAATATTGAATCGGAAAGATCGACTCAGTAAGATGAAAAATGTGAGAAAATTCTTCAATCGATGGAATGATTCATGATCTGATACCAGTTGATAAGTTGTTTAGAAATGTGTTTCAATCAATTGATTCAAAAAGCAATCTAAAAAAACAAATATGTAAATATGATCGGTTTCAACACTTTTATTCCGGATGAGCATAAAGAGTATAATAAAAGGATAATGTGTATGATGCTGAAAGTCCTATACCCTCTAAGTAGCTACCCTATTTATAAGGTACCGACCGAATCAAAAAATACTAGGAATATTACGTGACAGTACGAAACACACAAATACCTAGTAAATAAAAAAAAATATAGCAAAGTCATGAGGACTCTCGCTATTACAGACGCTTCGCCTAAAGACAACTACCAATTCGACTTATGACAACAACTTTCGACCTAACATGTAATCTTAACTAAATTTAGTTGTACATTACCTTGTCATTCAAGAAAAAATAAAATAATATTATATTACTTCAAATTCTTTTTTGGAATCACCATTTTTTTCCAAATGCTTCACTTTGTAACAGTCTCATTCATTATCTGTTCCAACATTTTTGTATAAATAGAACGAGGCACCTTTTTATATTTCCCTATGGACTTCATAAAACAATGGACTCGTATGAACTTTTGCAGCGTGTTTTTCAATCTGTCTAGATGAAATAAATTTATATACCACCTACTTTGTTTCATGATGAAGATTGTTTTGGGTATTTCTTTGTTTTTGAATCACAGTGTCATAATTCATCATGAAATGTAAAAGTAAATCCCTAGATTGTGAGTAAGTGCTGAAGAAGGAATTCATACTTTCTGATAATACAGACATTCTAGTGTCATTAAAGTATGCATGTATCCATTTGTCATGTAATTCGAACATATCATTGAACCATCTTTTATCTTCCAAATTGAATTCATTAATAATCAACTCCCACTTATTCTCAAAATCACCAGGTTTGATATTCATGTCCCAAACAAGCTTGTTAAATCTCTTCTTGAAGTCGTTGTTGTAAATAAGTCCGTAGTAACCTTTGAGTTAATTAACAGTGTTACTTATATTATTTTTTATGTACATTAATATATGAATAAAAAATAATATATTAGTAATTATATACTTAATTAGATATATCACATATGAATAATCATATATGATTATGTATTCTAATATACCATTATTCATTTATTATAATGTACAAACATACATGACTAATCATATATGAGTATACAATAAGATATGTGATAATTCATACCATTAGAATACTTAATCATATATCACTAATCATATATTAAAATGTATATGCAGATATGATTAATCATATATGACTAAATTGTATAATATATTATTTATTATTTATGATTAAAAATAAAAATACATATACTTTTATTTTAATTATAAATTTGCTTGAAGTTTTTTCATTATATGTCACATGCATAATCTATGTCTTGAATTTGGTAACACATATTCTACAACTTATTTTATTGCTACATCTTGATCAGTAAGAATAGGTTTTAGTGCTTACCCTTCATGAGTTTTAAGAAAGATTTAACTAGCCATTAATAGGATTTAATTGTGTCTTTACTCAACAATCCAGTACAAATAGTAACTGATTTCTTATGGTGGTCAATTGTTGTGAATGCAAAAATTACCACTTTATACCTATGTAAAGAAAATGTGCTTAGTAAAATAATATTTGATAAACACTATGTTTAGATTTAATTGTGTAAGTGTTTTAGTTTTATCATAAATGAATAAATTATGTAAAGTACATATGTTAACTTGTTTTTTTTCTAATAGTTGCATCAAAAGATAAGACTTCTCAAAACTCTGCATAAAATGTCTTTTCTCATCTGCCTAAAACATAGCATTCAACTGATCTCCGTCACATAGGAACTCAAATGCAGAGTTTAGGTGGTAATCTCTATGATCATTCATTTTGTTTATCATTATTTAGGCATCCTTGTAGCATAAGATTTTGTTTACTCATCTCCTCAAGTTTTTGTAGTCTGTTACCTTTTCTCCAACATATTAATAACCACCTTTCAAAACTAATCGCATTTTGTAAGCCATCGTTGGCCCCATTTTATTTGTTGACGAGTGTACTACGATCTCTTTTTCAAAATATGAAATCCTTCTTGCCTTTTTCATATAAGATCTATCCTCAATACTTTTGAGTTGGTGGTTGTGCAATTCGAAGAATTCCTTACCTTTGTAACCCATTGTTCTATAAACAAATTCAAATATAATCCTTGTTATACACCCAAAAATTATCTTATTTGAATTTGGTTTCCTCTTGATAGAACATGTAGCCAACATATCACAAGAATTTGGTTTATCTTCTCTACTCCTATTACATATAACATATATTTTTTCTATGATTTGGCTATTATATTTTATTTGGCTACTCAGTCTTGTATAAAACATGCTATTTCTTTATAATCAATATACATTTTGATTTTCAAATTTAGTGATTCGAAAACAATGTTTACAACTGGTACAAAATATGATTCATTTGTTGAAGGGGAATTTCATATGAAAAAAAATGTAATAATAATTAGGATATTATATAATTTTATACTGTAATAATCATATATAATTAGTCATGTGTATTTATACATTGTATTATATGATTAATCATATGTTAGCCTGTATAACCATATATGAATATACAATAAAATATATGATTAATCATATATTTCGATGTACAAACACATAAAATAAATCATCTTTGTTTATAGATTATAATATATGACTAGTTACATATTAGATTGCATAATCATATATGATAGTACATTGTGATATATAAGTAATCATATTTCATATTTTTAATAATCATATATGATTAATCATATGTATTTGTAATTGTAACATAAGTTTAATCATACATTAGGCTTTATAATCGTATATGATTATACAGTATAATATATGATTAATCATATATTTCAGTGTACAAACACATATGATAAATCATATGTATTTGTATATTGAAATATACAATTAATCATATATTACACTCCCTCGGTCCAAAAATTATTGTCCACAGACAAAAAACATACAGATTAAGGAAACATTAGTTACCACAAACTTTATTAAATGAAATGATAATTGTACCCTTTTGTCGCATTTAAGTTCTGTCACACCCCAAAACCGGAACGGCGGAAACGTTCTAGGGTGGAGGACGTCATGTTTAGTATCACAAGACATGCATCATAGTAAGCAAAGTAATGAACAACCATTTCATTAGAAAGAAGGTGTTTACAAAGTGTGTTCACAAAACATAGAATACATAAACAAATAACAATCAATACGTGAAGCTACATTGCTCCATCTCCTGAGTTCCCAGCACGAGTACCTGTCTACTAGGCTCCTGAGAATACAAGTTATTTGAAAGAGTTGATTAGCAATTAAGCTGGTGAGTTCATAAGATTTTAGTGATGTAAATAAATTATAAATTCTGATTAGAAAAGTTCGCCAGTTCCTCTTAGAAAATCTTATATTTTCTACTTTGGTGAAAGATACGTAAAAATGATTCTACAATCCTTTCTACGAGTACTAAATGGATACAAGTGATATAAAAACTCAGAGTAAACAAACAATCGACTGTGCGCATCTGCCCTAACTCACAACCAAACAAGGCACATGAAGTAAGGCGGATAGCACGCATCCCATTGTTTGTTAGATCATTGTTATATATAACTCTGGCGTGTTCACTTGTTACTCGTGGAGTTAATTGTAATGGTTCCTTTATATTTAATGAAAAGATTCTTTAAGGAAAGCTCTTACTTCCTATAATAAAATGGTGACCACAGTGATTTCTTCTATAATTACTTAGTTTATACTAGCTATATAGGATCTGATATCAGATAGAGAGTTAATTGGGTGAATCTGCCCTAAGCCCACAACCAAACAAGGAACAGGAAGTAAGGCGGAAAGCACACATCCAACTATCTATTGGATATTAATGTTATATAACCGTGCTGTATAAACTAAAGTATTATAGAGTTAATCATGTAGAGTCTTTTAAGTTTATACTGGTTTAATAAAATGGATTAAACCCTTGACTGGTAAGTTTCTAGTTTTGCAAACCCAAAGTTCTGATTTGGAAAGTATATTCTGTACTAGAAAACTGTGCATTGAATCGGTGTCCTATGACTTGACCCATACCTGGTACCCTTATGGTGACTCAATGTATACTGGACATATATATCTAGAATCGGATAGATAGTACACTGGGTGAATCTGTTCCAAGCCCACAACCAAACAAGGAACAGGAAATGAAGCGGAAATCATACATCATATTACCTGTCGGATCCCATTGATATATATGTATCCTTTGATGTACTCGTTACGGAATCATAAGGTTAGCATTATGGTCCTTTCTACTAAACGTAGCCTTCTACCAAGGCATCAAATGTTATGGGTGTTCGTTCCTTGTATTAGTAGGTATTTTCCTAAGAGAGACTATCTTTAACTAAATATAGTTTATACATTAATGAATATGTGAGACGTTCACAAAGTAAATGTAATAGAGAAATTAATGTTTTACTTCAGCAGTGACACTGCTGGCTATAAAGTAATAAAATGCAGACTCCATGTAGTATTAAATGGACAATACGCCTCGGGGAGTCTTAAGGTAATAAAATACAGGCTCCAGGTAGTATTAAATGTACAATACACCTCGGGGAGTCTAAAATAGCCTTTAGTCCTAAGTCGGTTAGTTAAAGGTTCAAATGTGAACTCGTATGTAACTAGGAAGATATATTATGATATTCTATCACCTCGTGTCTGCTAGTCCTGGCACCTGAAATCGCACCAGTGTCAATGCAAACTCGACAAGGTATATTATTTGTTTTATCACCTCGTGTCTGCTAGTCCTGGCACGTGAAATCGTACCAGTGTCAATGCAAACTCAGCAAGATATATTATTAGGGTTATCACCTCGTGCCTGCTAGTCCTGGTACGTGAAATCATACCAGTGTCAATGCAAACTCGGCAAGATATATTATTAGGTTTATCACCTCGTTCCTGCTAGTCCTGGTACGTGAAATCGAACCAGTGTCAATGCAAACTCGGCAAGATATATTAACGTGATTTTTCCCGGTACTTAGCATGGTGTGTTCCTCCCTGTTTCTCTTTATTCTGTGTTCTCTTTATATTATCGTGTATTGTATCTAGTATGAACTGAATCTCTAAACTATACCTATTATAGTTTACTATTAATGTACTTGAACTATTGTTGAAAATACTCAATTTACTACTAAATTATGCTAGTACTTTAAGACGGAGTTTTGTTAAACTATAAAGTAGCATAACTTGAAAGGAGCTTTTGAAATGTTTTGACAACTTATAAATGACATAAGTAATCTGTTGAAAGATGGTTATGACAACCATTTACACATTTATCATTGTGTTCAACTTGTATTCCCCCCCTTAAAAACATTTAAAACAGTTAAAAGATTCATTACGGGGTATGAACTCACCTGATGTGGGTGATTCAAACGAATACGCGCGTAAGGATGAGAAGTTCCACGAATGAAGTCCCGAGACTTAACGAGTCCTAAAGGACATATAATGACATATATTGACATAAATATAGTGTTTAGAAGCAACCAAATGCAAGAAAACACCTTACGGGACTAGGAAACACTTTGCCCAAGTGTTGGAATCACATGTGATTGACCAAAAGGGAGTGTACGGCCACTTTGAGGAGTGTGCGGCCATGGGTGCGTGGCCAGGGGAGTGTGCAGCCGCACACTCATGGTAAAGAGTGCACAAAACATTTTCCAAATGGTAGGGAGGCTTGTAGGACTGATGCTCATCAAGTGTTGAAGCTAGAAAGGCACTTTAGAGGCCCTTAAGCACTAACAAAAGGGGTGTACGGCCACATGGAGTGTGTGTGGCCGCACACTCCTTGATGAACATGGTTTAGACGTCTTCTAAGGCTCATATCTAGTAAGTAACAAGCTTAGGGGGTGGTACTTACAATATGGAAGCCTTTAGGGGTGTTTGAAGGGTGTTTTGAGGGTTTTTGAGGGGTGTACGGCCACATGAGTGTGTGCGGGGGCACACACCATAAGATCACGGGTTCTGGCATTTCTAAGGACTTAAACAAGTTTTCTTAACAAGATTCAAGCATTGGGAAGAAGTACTTACGATCCGGAAGCTCGAGAAGGCTCAAAATCGCCAATAACAAGTGTGTGTTCTTGGTGTTCTTGGTGTAACTTGAAGATCTAGACAAAACATGATTTCAAATGGATGAAATCAAAGGATCTAACTAGTTTATGAAGATTAACAACAAATCGGGAGAAGAACACTTACCAACTCGAAGATCTAAGCTTAAAATCGGATGGTAGTTGAGAGCAAAATAGAGTTCTAGGCTTGGGAGGGTGAAAAGAGATGAAAGAAGGCTAAGTCCCTCCTATATACACGAGAGTGTGCTGCCAGGAGAGGGGTGTGCGGCCGCACACCCAGTGTGTGGCCGTACACTCCTGATGTTGGAGTGTAGGGCTCGATTTTGGTGCTAGAAGTGTACGTGATCCATTCCTATGCTCAATGCCTGAATGTACTGACCTTTGGACCTTTAAACAGACTCTAAACGAGGCTAAATGATAGCAGAAATAAGTCTAACACTCAGTTGACTTGACTGGCTGAGCTTTGCAAGGCAAAAATTGAAAAAATTTCGGGTTGTCAGATCATCCCCCCGTTAGATGGAATTTCGTCCCGAAATTAGCTTTCTTAGCTGTACTACTAGGGTTGCGCTCCTCTGGTTGGCAGAATACTCACTCGTAGACCTGGCAACTTTGCCCTGGTGTTCATGATAGGATTCATACTTGGTCCATCTATCATTACTTCGTGTATACAAGTCGTATATAATTAGGATTAGTAAGACTGTCGGATGTGCGACTCTGCCCCAGGTCCACAACCAAACAAGGAACAGGAGATAGGGCGGAAGCACACATACTAAATCGGCGTAATCATAATCATATACCACCCTCGCGTATACCCTGTATAGTGATAGGTGGACTGTATTCATCCATAGCCTCTCTGCTCGGACTTGGGTTTGTTGGACGAGTGGTATTTCGTGATGGTCTGCGGACATCCGACGATAAGACTTCGGAGGACAAAGTACTCTTCGCATGAGTACTTCAGGGTTTAGAATACGAAAGATAAAAAAACTGAGGTTTAGGTCGGACTGTTGATACAAATGACGGGAGTTTCGAGAGCTCGACGATCGAGGCGGTAGAAACATATGAACTTAGTATGGTGAGGACCACGCCATTTCATGACGGATGATAGCAACGGACTCTTTACTGAACAAGGTTTGGCCGATCAGAAAGAAATGTATGTTATACAATGATGTATCCCTAACGTGCTCGAAAATGTACTCTTAGTGAGCTCGACTATGCACTCTTAGTGCGTTCTTAATGTACTTCTAGGGCGTTCGAAAATGTACTCTTTGTGAATGTTCTAGTGCTTTCTGTTTTTCCCCTTGATGTTAACACTTCTACGTATCGTACCGCGATGTGCGCATACATACAAATGAAAGTGTTTTGATAACTAGTATTGATACTTTAAACTACGATCCTCCTTGGTACTACTACGATCGCCTGGAATATACAAGTTGCGAATATTTAAGATGAATTGGACGGCCGACTGAGTAACTCTGCCTCAAATCCACAACCAGACAAGGAACAGGAATTAAGGCGGAATTACTCACTCTAAGTCTGCAACATCTTAGTTATGCACAACCCTGATGTATATGTTCAGCCATCATAGCTTCTTTAAACGGATCCTTTAGTTCTTTTGAATACTGTGACTTGTTCCTATGAATGAGTTACTACTTTTAGGTGTTATCCCCAAGTTTCAATCTTATATAAATATAGATTAATTTTCAAAGCAATTACTAGGTCGAAAACGTACCGCTGCTCGAAGGCGACTCCGAGGTCGATTCCCCTGCGGTGATCATCAGAATTCGTCCATCCGCTCCTGAGTTCTTTGTTATCGGGCAGTCCTCCTGGTAGTGTCCAGTCTCACCACAGCCATAGCAGGCTTGGTTTTCTTCAACTCCGGGGACTTGGGAGATCGGTTGAGCCGGTGCCCTGCAGAAACGGACTGTGTGTCCTTTTCTGTGGCAGTTCAGACACTGCATTTTCCGGCATACTCCGGTGTGGTGATAGATGCACTTTCCACACTTCGGAAGGGTTCCAGCATATCGACTGGCATGTGCTGGAGTAGCAGGTGTTGTGGCGGTGTACATAGTACTCGTTCATTCTTCTTGCGAGGTGTTCTGTGTTGTTCGCTTCTTCTTCCCCTTGTTCCTCGACTTCTATCCATAGTCCTCTTCCCTCGATGGCGTAGGAACTGGAACTTCTACGCCATGGTGGACTTCATGGTTGATGAGTCGCTGGGCCAGGCGTTTGGCACCATCGAATGTGGCAGGTTTAGAAGACAACACATTTCCTTGGGTCGGGGCAGTCAGACCCCAGATGTACCTTTCTATCTTCTTGCTCTCCGAGGTAACCATCCCGGGGCATAGTGCTGCCAAGTCGCTAAACCTGTAAGTGTAGGCCACTATGTATGAGCCAACCATCCTGAGCTCCCATAGCTCTTGTTCCAGCTTTTGTACTTCGCCCCTTGAGCAGTACTCTCTCGTCATCCTTTCCTTCAAGTTTTCCCAGCCCATAGAGTTTGCCACTGTTAGAGTCAGTGACTTAACACGGCCATTCCACCATGTTAGGGCTCTTTCGAAGAAGGTGCAGGCAGCAAACTTCACCTTGCTCTCTTCGGGGCACGAACAGATCTCGAAAATCGACTATGTTCTCTCGAACCATTGCATCAGAGTGATGACTCCACCATTTCCGTCGAAGAAACTGGGTTTGCATTTCATGAAGTCTTTATACGAACATTCCCTTGGGTGTTCGGGGGTATCTCCGTGGTTGTTTAGGTGAGCACCGCCACCAGATCCACTGATACCACTTGTGCGAATTTGGGTTAGGGCGGCTATCGTTGCAGCTGTTACCGCTGCCTGAAAAGCAGCTAGGTCGAACTGTGACGGGGGTAGTGGCGGTTGAGTTGGAGTTATTAGAATAGTGCGTCTGTTCGATTTGCGAGGAGGCATCTTTGCTAAAAGAATACAAAGATGAGATGGAATAAGTCTATAGCAGTGGACACAAGCCGAAAGCTGAAAAGACAAGGTTATTCCAGTTCTGAGTGTATCGGGTCCTGACTTCCACAGGGTACTAGAAACAATTCATAAAAGAGTTTATACCAATTAAACTCTATGAATTTGAAATGGCTATCCTCGAATGAATATTTGTTACCTGAATAATTGTTACCAGCTGCATGTAAGAAAATAATCCTAACACATAATGTGAGCAGTGTTTCCACTCGCTCATTAAGTTAACCAAGATTATTATTTATTAGTGTGACGCATAAGGCGTTTTGGTTACTTCGGTTGCTCCCTCTTTGAAAACTTCTCATGAACTTGCTCTTGTTCCTCCTTGACTCTTCTGTTGTCTACTATGAGGAAGTGGTTACATCTATCTGGGCTTGTCGTACGAGAATGGAAGTGACTAAAGAATCTATGAGATTTAAGGTAACTTTATGGGGTGATCCTTACAGAGTCCTCCTATAATTGCACAATGTACACAAGTTGTATATAACTTAAGATTAAATAGACCTTCGAATAAGTGATCCTACTCCAAAACCACAACCAAACAAGGAACAGGTAGTGGAGTGTAGATCACAAATTCTAAGTCTATAAAATCTCAATTATATATAACCTTGGAGGCATACATTGCAAGATTATAGACCTATCCGTAAGGGACTTTTAAGTTATCACATAAGTTGTTTATATAGTGCCTAAAATACTCCTATAGTATTTTAATGTAATGTACTTAGTATGTTTCAAACTTGTTATTGCGTTTTAGTATCATAGAATACTCCTATAGTATTCTAACTCAAAGGTACTTGTTCTAGTATTCCCTTGACTTAGCATTCGGTAAGTTTTAAGACTGCTGCAACACCACATCACTCCCAAACACATGTTGGTCACATCTCGAATGAATATAGTTGATCAGGCTATATTGATCCTAGCTATGATTACATAATTGTTCAGGTTTGACGGCAGTGTCCAACCTTTAAATACTTTAGTTCTGTTCTCCTTGTGATACTTGGTCTAGTATGTACATGTATAGGCAAGTAGGTATATTTTTATAACTTATCGTTATACTCTTAAAATATATCCTTATCCAGAGCACTTAAGCCCCATTGTATTTATAGTTGTATATCTTTTATCGGTTGATATACTTAGTTCACTATAAACAATGCTCTGATACCAATCTGTCACACCCCAAAACCGGAACGGCGGAAACGTTCTAGGGTGGAGGACGTCATGTTTAGTATCACAAGACATGCATCATAGTAAGCAAAGTAATGAACAACCATTTCATTAGAAAGAAGGTGTTTACAAAGTGTGTTCACAAAACATAGAATACATAAACAAATAACAATCAATACGTGAAGCTACATTGCTCCATCTCCTGAGTTCCCAGCACGAGTACCTGTCTACTAGGCTCCTGAGAATACAAGTTATTTGAAAGAGTTGATCAGCAATTAAGCTGGTGAGTTCATAAGATTTTAGTGATGTAAATAAATTATAAATTCTGATTAGAAAAGTTCGCCAGTTCCTCTTAGAAAATCCTATATTTTCTACTTTGGTGAAAGATACATAAAAATGATTCTACAATCCTTTCTACGAGTACTAAATGGATACAAGTGATATAAAAACTCAGAGTAAACAAACAATCGACTGTGCGCATCTGCCCTAACTCACAACCAAACAAGGCACAGGAAGTAAGGCGGATAGCACGCATCCCATTGTTTGTTAGATCATTGTTATATATAACTCTGGTGTGTTCACTTGTTACTCGTGGAGTTAATTGTAATGGTTCCTTTATATTTAATGAAAAGATTCTTTAAGGAAAGCTCTTACTTCCTTTATATTTAATGAAAAGATTCTTCTATAATTACTTAGTTTATACTGGCTATATAGGATCTGATATCGGATAGAGAGTTAATTGGGTGAATCTGCCCTAAGCCCACAACCAAACAAGGAACAGGAAGTAAGGCGGAAAGCACACATCCAACTATCTATTGGATATTAATGTTATATAACCGTGCTGTATAAACTAAAGTATTATAGAGTTAATCACGTAGAGTCTTTTAAGTTTATACTGGTTTAATAAAATGGATTAAACCCTTGACTGGTAAGTTTCTAGTTTTGCATACCCAAAGTTCTGATTTGGAAAGTATATTTTGTACTAGAAAACTGTGCATTGACTCGGTGTCCTATGACTTGACCCATACCTAGTACCCTTATGGTGACTCAATGTATACTGGACATATATATCTAGAATCGGATAGATAGTACACTGGGTGAATCTGTTCCAAGCCCACAACCAAACAAGGAACAGGAAATGAAGCGGAAATCATACATCATATTACCTGTCGGATCCCATTGATATATATGTATCCTTTGATGTACTCGTTACGGAATCATAAGGTTAGCATTATGGTCCTTTCTACTAAACGTAGCCTTCTACCAAGGCATCAAATGTTATGGGTGTTCGTTCCTTGTATTAGTAGGTATTTTCCCAAGTGAGACTATCTTTAACTAAATATAGTTTATACATTAATGAATATGTGAGACGTTCACAAAGTAAATGTAATAGAGAAATTAATGTTTTACTTCAGCAGTGACACTGCTGGCTATAAAGTAATAAAATGCAGACTCCATGTAGTATTAAATGGACAATACGCCTCGGGGAGTCTTAAGGTAATAAAATACAGGCTCCAGGTAGTATTAAATGTACAATATACCTCGGGGAGTCTAAAATAGCCTTTAGTCCTATGTCGGTTAATTAAAGGTTTAAATGTGAACTCGTATGTAACTAGGAAGATATATTATGATATTCTATCACCTCGTGTCTGCTAGTCCTGGCACCTGAAATCGTACCAGTGTCAATGCAAACTCGACAAGGTATATTATTAGTTTTATCACCTCGTGTCTGCTAGTCCTGGCACGTGAAATCGTACCAGTGTCAATGCAAACTCGGCAAGATATATTATTAGGGTTATCACCTCGTGCCTGCTAGTCCTGGTACGTGAAATCGTACCAGTGTCAATGCAAACTCAGCAAGATATATTATTAGGTTTATCACCTCGTTCCTGCTAGTCCTGGTACGTGAAATCGTACCAGTGTCAATGCAAACTCGGCAAGATATATTAACGTGATTTTTCCCGGTACTTAGCATGGTGTGTTCCTCCCTGTTTCTCTTTATTATGTGTTCTCTTTATATTATCGTGTATTGTATCTAGTATGAACTGAATCTCTAAACTATACCTATTATAGTTTACTATTAATGTACTTGAACTATTGTTGAAAATACTCAATTTACTACTAAATTATGCTAGTACTTTAAGACGGAGTTTTGTTAAACTATAAAGTAGCATAACTTGAAAGGAGCTTTTGAAATGTTTTGACAACTTATAAATGACATAAGTAATCTGTTGAAAGATGGTTATGACAACCATTTACACATTTATCATTGTGTTCAACTTGTATTCCCCCCCTTAAAAACATTTAAAACAGTTAAAAGATTCATTATGGGGTATGAACTCACCTGATGTGGGTGATTCAAACGAATACGCGCGTAAGGATGAGAAGTTCCACGAATGAAGTCCCGAGACTTAACGAGTCCTAAAGGACATATAATGACATATATTGACATAAATATAGTGTTTAGAAGCAACCAAATGCAAGAAAACACCTTACGGGACTAGGAAACACTTTGCCCAAGTGTTGGAATCACATGTGATTGACCAAAAGGGAGTGTACGGCCACTTTGAGGAGTGTACGGCCATGGGTGCGTGGCCAGGGGAGTGTGCAGCCGCACACTCATGGTAAAGAGTGCACAAAACGTTTTCCAAATGGTAGGGAGGCTTGTAGGACTGATGCTCATCAAGTGTTGAAGCTAGAAAGGCACTTTGGAGGCCCTTAAGCACTAACAAAAGGGGTGTACGGCCACATGGAGTGTGTGTGGCCGCACACTCCTTGATGAACATGGTTTAGACGTCTTCTAAGGCTCATATCTAGTAAGTAACAAGCTTAGGGGGTGGTACTTACAATATGGCAGCCTTTAGGGGTGTTTGAAGGGTGTTTTGAGGGTTTTTGAGGGGTGTACGGCCACATGAGTGTGTGCGGGGGCACACACCATAAGATCACGGGTTCTGGGCATTTCTAAGGACTTAAACAAGTGTTCTTAACAAGATTCAAGCATTGGGAAGAAGTACTTACGATCCGGAAGCTCGAGAAGGCTCAAAATCGCCAAGAACAAGTGTGTGTTCTTGGTGTTCTTGGTGTAACTTGAAGATCTAGACAAAACATGATTTCAAATGGATGAAATCAAAGGATCTAACTAGTTTATGAAGATTAACAACAAATCGGGAGAAGAACACTTACCAACTCGAAGATCTAAGCTTAAAATCGGATGGTAGTTGAGAGCAAAATAGAGTTCTAGGCTTGGGAGGGTGAAAAGAGATGAAAGAAGGCTAAGTCCCTCCTATATACACGAGAGTGTGCTGCCAGGAGAGGGGTGTGCGGCCGCACACCCAGTGTGTGGCCGTACACTCCTGATGTTGGAGTGTAGGGCTCGATTTTGGTGCTAGAAGTGTACGTGATCCATTCCTATGCTCAATGCCTGAATGTACTGACCTTTGGACCTTTAAACAGACTCTAAACGAGGCTAAATGATAGCAGAAATAAGTCTGACACTCAGTTGACTTGAATGGCTGAGCTTTGCAAGGCAAAAATTGAAAAATTTTCGGGTTGTCAGATCATCCCCCCGTTAGATGGAATTTCGTCCCGAAATTAGCTTTCTTAGCTGTACTACTAGGGTTGCGCTCCTCTGGTTGGCAGAATACTCACTCGTAGACCTGGCAACTTTGCCCTGGTGTTCATGATAGGATTCATACTTGGTCCATCTATCATTACTTCGTGTATACAAGTCGTATATAATTAGGATTAGTAAGACTGTCGGATGTGTGACTCTGCCCCAGGTCCACAACCAAACAAGGAACAGGAGATAGGGCGGAAGCACACATACTAAATCTGCATAATCATAATCATATACCACCCTCGCGTATACCCTGTATAGTGATAGGTGGACTGTATTCATCCATAGCCTCTCTGCTCGGACTTGGGTTTGTTGGACGAGTGGTATTTCGTGATGGTCTGCGGACATCCGACGATAAGACTTCGGAGGACAAAGTACTCTTCGCATGAGTACTTCAGGGTTTAGAATACGAAAGATAAAAAAAAACTGAGGTTTAGGTCGGACTGTTGATACAAATGACGGGAGTTTCGAGAGCTCGACGATCGAGGCGGTAGAAACATATGAACTTAGTATGGTGAGGACCACGCCATTTCATGACGGATGATAGCAACGGACTCTTTACTGAACAAGGTTTGGCCGATCAGAAAGAAATGTATGTTATACAATGATGTATCCCTAACGTGCTCGAAAATGTACTCTTAGTGAGCTCGACTATGCACTCTTAGTGCGTTCGTAATGTACTTCTAGGGCGTTCGAAAATGTACTCTTTGTGAATGTTCTAGTGCTTTCTGTTTTTCCCCTTGATGTTAACACTTCTACGTATCGTACCGCGATGTGCACATACATACAAATGAAAGTGTTTTGATAACTAGTATTGATACTTTAAACTACGATCCTCCTTGGTACTACTACGATCGCCTGGAATATACAAGTTGCGAATATTTAAGATGAATTGGACGGCCGACTGAGTAACTCTGCCTCAAATCCACAACCAGACAAGGAACAGGAATTAAGGCGGAATTACTCACTCTAAGTCTGCAACATCTTAGTTATGCACAACCCTGATGTATATGTTCAGCCATCATAGCTTCTCTAAACGGATCCTTTAGTTCTTTTGAATACTGTGACTTGTTCCTATGAATGAGTTACTACTTTTAGGTGTTATCCCCAAGTTTCAATCTTATATAAATATAGATTAATTTTCAAAGCAATTACTAGGTCGAAAACGTACCGCTGCTCGAAGGCGACTCCGAGGTCGATTCCCCTGCGGTGATCATCAGAATTCGTCCATCCGCTCCTGAGTTCTTTGTTATCGGGCAGTCCTCCTGGTAGTGTCCAGTCTCACCACAGCCATAGCAGGCTTGGTTTTCTTCAACTCCGGGGACTTGGGAGATCGGTTGAGCCGGTGCCCTGCAGAAACGGACTGTGTGTCCTTTTCTGTGGCAGTTCAGACACTGCATTTTCCGGCATACTCCGGTGTGGTGATAGATGCACTTTCCACACTTCGGAAGGGTTCCAGCATATCGACTGGCATGTGCTGGAGTAGCAGGTGTTGTGGCGGTGTACATAGTACTCGTTCATTCTTCTTGCGAGGTGTTTTGTGTTGTTCGCTTCTTCTTCCCCTTGTTCCTCGACTTCTATCCATAGTCCTCTTCCCTCGATGGCGTAGGAACTGGAACTTCTACGCCATAGTGGACTTCATGGTTGATGAGTCGTTGGGCCAGGCGTTTGGCACCATCGAATGTGGCTGGTTTAGAAGACAACACATTTCCTTGGGTCGGGGCAGTCAGACCCCAGATGTACCTTTCTATCTTCTTGCTCTCCGAGGTAACCATCCCGGGGCATAGTGCTGCCAAGTCGCTAAACCTGTAAGTGTAGGCCACTATGTATGAGCCAACCATCCTGAGCTCCCATAGCTCTTGTTCCAGCTTTTGTACTTCGCCCCTTGAGCAGTACTCTCTCGTCATCCTTTCCTTCAAGTTTTCCCAGCCCATAGAGTTTGCCACTGTTAGAGTCAGTGACTTAACACGGCCATTCCACCATGTTAGGGCTCTTTCGAAGAAGGTGCAGGCAGCAAACTTCACCTTGCTCTCTTCGGGGCACGAACAGATCTCGAAAATCGACTATGTTCTCTCGAACCATTGCATCAGAGTGATGACTCCACCATTTCCGTCGAAGAAACTGGGTTTGCATTTCATGAAGTCTTTATACGAACATTCCCTTGGGTGTTCGGGGGTATCTCCGTGGTTGTTTAGGTGAGCACCGCCACCAGATCCACTGATACCACTTGTGCGAATTTGGGTTAGGGCGGCTATCGTTGCAGCTGTTACCGCTGCCTGAAAAGCAGCTAGGTCGAACTGTGACGGGGGTAGTGGCGGTTGAGTTGGAGTTATTAGAATAGTGCGTCTGTTCGATTTGCGAGGAGGCATCTTTGCTAAAAGAATACAAAGATGAGATGGAATAAGTCTATAGCAGTGGACACAAGCCGAAAGCTGAAAAGAGAAGGTTATTCCAGTTCTGAGTGTATCGGGTCCTGACTTCCACAGGGTACTAGAAACAATTCATAAAAGAGTTTATACCAATTAAACTCTATGAATTTGAAATGGCTATCCTCGAATGAATATTTGTTACCTGAATAATTGTTACCAGCTGCATGTAAGAAAATAATCCTAACACATAATGTGAGCAGTGTTTCCACTCGCTCATTAAGTTAACCAAGATTATTATTTATTAGTGTGACGCATAAGGCGTTTTGGTTACTTTGGTTGCTCCCTCTTTGAAAACTTCTCATGAACTTGCTCTTGTTCCTCCTTGACTCTTCTGTTGTCTACTATGAGGAAGTGGTTACATCTATCTGGGCTTGTCGTACGAGAATGGAAGTGACTAAAGAATCTATGAGATTTAAGGTAACTTTATGGGGTGATCCTTACAGAGTCCTCCTATAATTGCACAATGTACACAAGTTGTATATAACTTAAGATTAAATAGACCTTCGAATAAGTGATCCTACTCCAAAACCACAACCAAACAAGGAACAGGTAGTGGAGTGTAGATCACAAATTCTAAGTCTATAAAATCTCAATTATATATAACCTTGGAGGCATACATTGCAAGATTATAGACCTATCCGTAAGGGACTTTTAAGTTATCACATAAGTTGTTTATATAGTGCCTAAAATACTCCTATAGTATTTTAATGTAATGTACTTAGTATGTTTCAAACTTGTTATTGCGTTTTAGTATCATAGAATACTCCTATAGTATTCTAACTCAAAGGTACTTGTTCTAGTATTCCCTTGACTTAGCATTCGGTAAGTTTTAAGACTGCTGCAACACCACATCACTCCCAAACACATGTTGGTCACATCTCGAATGAATATAGTTGATCAGGCTATATTGATCCTAGCTATGATTACATAACTGTTCAGGTTTGACGGCAGTGTCCAACCTTTAAATACTTTAGTTCTGTTCTCCTTGTGATACTTGGTCTAGTATGTACATGTATAGGCAAGTAGGTATATTTTTATAACTTATCGTTATACTCTTAAAATATATCATTATCCAGAGCACTTAAGCCCCATTGTATTTATAGTTGTATATATCTTTTATCGTTTGATATACTTAGTTCACTATAAACAATGCTCTGATACCAATCTGTCACACCCCAAAACCGGAACGGCGGAAACGTTCTAGGGTGGAGGACGTCATGTTTAGTATGACAAGACATGCATCATGGTAAGCAAAGTAATGAACAACCATTTCATTAGAAAGAAGGTGTTTACAAAGTGTGTTCACAAAACATAGAATACATAAACAAATAACAATCAATACGTGAAGCTACAGTGCTCCATCTCCTAAGTTCCCAACACGAGTACCTGTCTACTAGGCTCCTGAGAATACAAGTTATTTGAAAGAGTTGATCAGCAATTAAGCTGGTGAGTTCATAAGATTTTAGTGATGTAAATAAATTATAAATTCTGATTAGAAAAGTTCGCCAGTTCCTCTTAGAAAATCCTATATTTTCTACTTTGGTGAAAGATACGTAAAAATGATTCTACAATCCTTTCTACGAGTACTAAATGGATACAAGTGATATAAAAACTCAAAGTAAACAAACAATCGGCTGTGCGCATCTGCCCTAACTCACAACCAAACAAGGCACAGGAAGTAAGGCGGATAGCACGCATCCCATTGTTTGTTAGATCATTGTTATATATAATTCTGGCGTGTTCACTTGTTACTCGTGGAGTTAATTGTAATGGTTCCTTTATATTTAATGAAAAGATTCTTTAAGGAAAGCTCATACTTCCTATAATAAAATGGTGACCAGAGTGATTTCTTCTATAATTACTTAGTTTATACTGACTATATAGGATCTGATATCGGATAGAGAGTTAATTGGGTGAATCTGCCCTAAGCCCACAACCAAACAAGGAACAGGAAGTAAGGTGGAAAGCACACATCCAACTATCTATTGGATATTAATGTTATATAACTGTGCTGTATAAACTAAAGTATTATAGAGTTAATCACGTAGAGTCTTTTAAGTTTATACTGGTTTAATAAAATGGATCAAACCCTTGACTGGTAAGTTTCTAGTTTTGCATACCCAAAGTTCTGATTTGGAAAGTATATTCTGTACTAGAAAACTGTGCATTGACTCGGTGTCCTATGACTTGACACATACCTGGTACCCTTATGGTGACTCAATGTATACTGGACATATATATCTAGAATCAGATAGATAGTAGACTAGGTGAATCTGTTCCAAGCCCACAACCAAACAAGGAACAAGAAATGAAGCGGAAATCATACATCCTATTACCTGTCGGATCCCATTGATATATATGTATCCTTTGATGTACTCGTTAAGGAATCATAAGGTTAGCATTACGGTCCTTTCTACTAAACGTAGCCTTCTACCAAGGCATCAAATGTTATGGGCGTTCGTTCCTTGTATTATGTGAGACGTTCACAAAGTAAATGTAATAGAGAAATTAATGTTTTACTTCAGCAGTGACACTGCTGGCTATAAAGTAATAAAATGCAGACTCCAGGTAGTATTAAATGGACAATACGCCTTGGGGAGTCTTAGGGTAATAAAATACAGGCTCCAGGTAGTATTAAATGTACAATACACCTCGGGGAGTCTAAAATAGCCTTTAGTCCTAATTCGGTTAATTAAAGGTTCAAATGTGAACTCGTGTGTAACTAGGAAGACATATTATGATATTCTATCACCTTGTGTCTGCTAGTCCTGGCACGTGAAATCGTACCAGTGTCAATGCAAACTCGACAAGGTATATTATTAGTTTTATCACCTCGTGTCTGCTAGTCCTGGCACGTGAAATCGTACCAGTGTCAATGCAAACTCGACAAGATATATTATTAGGGTTATCACCCCGTGCCTGCTAGTCCTGGTACGTGAAATCGTACCAGTGTCAATGCAAACTCGGCAAGATATATTATTAGGTTTATCACCTCGTACCTGCTAGTCTTGGTACGTGAAATCGTACCAGTGTCAATGCAAACTCGGCAAGATATATTAACGTGATTTTTCCCGGTACTTAGCATGGTGTGTTCCTCCCTGTTTCTCTTTATTCTGTGTTCTCTTTATATTATCGTGTATTGTATCTAGTATGAACTGAATCTCTAAACTATACCTATTATAGTTTACTATTAATGTACTTGAACTATTGTTGAAAATACTCAATTTACTACTAAATTATGCTAGTACTTTAAGACAGAGTTTTGTTAAACTATAAAGTAGCATAACTTGAAAGGAGCTTTTGAAATGTTTTGACAACTTATAAATGACATAAGTAATCTGTTGAAAGATGGTTATGACAACCATTTACACATTTATCATTGTGTTCAACTTGTATTCCCCCCCTTAAAAACATTTAAAACAGTTAAAAGATTCATTACGGGGTATGAACTCACCTGATGTGGGTGATTCAAACGAATACGCGCGTAAGGATGAGAAGTTCCACGAATGAAGTCCCGAGACTTAACGAGTCCTAAAGGACATATAATGACATATATTGACATAAATATAGTGTTTAGAAGCAACCAAATGCAAGAAAACACCTTACAGGACTAGGAAACACTTTGCCCAAGTGTTGGAATCACATGTGATTGACCAAAAGGGAGTGTACGGCCACTTTGAGGAGTGTGCGGCCATGGGTGTGTGGCCAGGGGAGTGTGCAGCCGCACACTCATGGTAAAGAGTGCACAAAACGTTTTCCAAATGGTAGGGAGGCTTGTAGGACTGATGCTCATCAAGTGTTGAAGCTAGAAAGGCACTTTGGAGGCCCTTAAGCACTAACAAAAGGGGTGTACGGCCACATAGAGTGTGTGCGTCCACACACTCCTTGATGAACATGGTTTAGACGTCTTCTAAGGCTCATATCTAGTAAGTAACAAGCTTAGGGGGTGGTACTTACAATATGGAAGCCTTTAGGGGTGTTTGAAGGGTGTTTTGAGGGTTTTTGAGGGGTGGTACTTACAATATGGAAGCCTTGATGAATGGGTTCTGGGCATTTCTAAGGACTTAAACAAGTGTTCTTAACAAGATTCAAGCATTGGGAAGAAGTACTTACGATCCGGAAGCTCGAGAAGGCTCAAAATCGCCAAGAACAAGTGTGTGTTCTTGGTGTTCTTGGTGTAACTTGAAGATCTAGACAAAACATGATTTCAAATGGATGAAATCAAAGGATTTAACTAGTTTATGAAGATTAACAACAAATCGGGAGAAGAATACTTACCAACTCGAAGATCTAAGCTTAAAATCGGATGGTAGTTGAGAGCAAAATCGAGTTCTAGGCTTTGGAGGGTGAAAAGAGATGAAAGAAGGCTAAGTCCCTCCTATATACACGAGAGTGTGCTGCCATTAGAGGGGTGTGCGGCCGCATACCCAGTGTGCGGCCGTACACTCCTGATGTTGGAGTGTAGGGCTCGATTTTGGTGTTAGAAGTGTACGCGATCCATTCCTATGCTCAATGCTTGAATGTACTGACCTTTGGACCTTTAAACGGACTCTAAACGAGGCTAAATGATAGCAGAAATGAGTTTGACACTCAGTTGACTTGACTGGCTGAGCTTTGCAGGGCAAAAATTTAAAAATTTTCTGGTTGTCACAACTTCATAGTAGTTGCATTTAATTTCATCATAGTTTAACTAATAATGATGTGTATTTTGGTAAAAGTGATATTTGTTTTCAGAAGTAGACTGTTATTTTGGGACAAACCAAAAAGGAAACATAGACTATTAATATGGGATGGGGGAGTATTGTACAATCATATACGATTATATGTTGTAATATATAAGTAATCATATTTCATACTTTAATAGTCATATATGATTAGTCATATGTATTTATACATTGTAATATTTGATAAATCATATATTAGGTTGTATAATCATATATGATTATACGTTGTAATATATAAGTAATCATATTTCATATTGTATAATCATATATGATTAGTTATATGTATTTATACATTTGTCATATATGATTAATCATATAGTAGGCCGTATAATCATATATGATTATATGTTGTAGTATATAAGTAATCATATTTTAAAACGTAATAATCATATATGATTTGTCATATGTATTTATATATTGTAATATATGATAATTCATATATTAGGCTGTATAATCGTATATGATTGTATATTGTAATATATAACTTATATATTACAATGTACAATCATATACGATTATACAAAATTTATGGGCTATGTAGTATATATATATATATATATATATATATATATATATATATATATATATATATATATATATATATATATATATAATTATTACCAAAATGACTTTTGGGGCCTAACGTTGGTTCAAACTCAAATTAGCTCAAAATATAAACAATTTTTCTTCCTTGCTATTGCTAATTGAACATGTCTGTAGTGAAAAATAAATGATATTTTTTTGAATCTTTATTAAATTTGTCTTTGAGGGATCCTTTTTTTCTATTCGCGCTGTGCCCCTTATTGTTGGGTTTTATGTACTCTAACATTCCTATGGTGCACATACAACCTTAATGCTTTGGATCTAAGTTTTCTCTAATTATACATGCAACATTGATATCCAAAGCATGAAGCCTAAACTAGCATACAAAATTTGATACATGAATCATAATACTACTTAGAAGATTACATTGTTATATAGCTAGTAAGACTTTGGGCTTATGAGAACTTACCACCCCAAGTGTTGTTCCTCAAACAAGTCACAAACACCAATAAACAACTAGATAGATATGAGAGAGATTTAGGATACTATAAATCGGATTCTACTTCGTGGAATGCAAGGTGTGACGATTTTAGCTTATGAATATATATATATATATATATATATATATATATATATATATATATATATATATATATATATATGTAGAATATCAAGGGTCATGTGTAACCCTAATCCATACCCATAAGCTTATGATCTGCCCATTTGATTTGGATAAATACTTTATGGGTTAACCTATAAGCCTATCACAAATCAAACCATGGATCATTAGCCCAACTCATATGTATCAATTTAATTAGTCTCTTTTGATCACTAAATTAATTCTAAATTAATTTTTGATCAATACTAATTAAATAAAATGATTCCTCAATTAATATATTATACGTATAATATATTAATAAACCATAAATAACTTCTTACTCAATATCCATCTATCAAATTGTTCTGGTGAAGGCAACCCGAAATGGACCATGATACTATCGGGTCAAGTACATACAAATTATAGTTATGGGCTTAGACAACTAATCCAACAGTCTCCCACTTGGATAAGTCTAATAACTTTAATTGCCAATGCAACTTAAAATCCAACTAGTAATCGTAGCTCTCAAAAGCCGTTGTCATACTCTGATGCGTCCATTAGATAAGTGATCATATAATCCCCTATTCTACAAGATATCGTGTGGAAAAAGACATGGAATAAAGTCATACTCTCTGTCCAACAGTTTGTTTCCCGATTTCTGATTTGTTTGACATAGAACTTAATTGAACACATCAATTGAGTCCTGACCGGGCCCAACACATAAGTCAAAAAAAAATCATCGAGGGGCCCAAGATATCGCTTTTAATCCTCTTAGGATAAAAGGAACAGATAAATCTCGACTTATATGCTTGTACTAATTACTCGTTAAATCATACACAACAGCACGTTTTATAACATCGAGTTACCAATGCGTTTTCGCACTATCAATGTACAACCAACTTATAATCAACAACTCATATATCTTAGTTTAAAGACAATAAGATATTATCATCTCACAATCATCAGTGATAAATTCCATGAAGTGATTCATCTGAGTGTGGGTTTAATCCAATACTCAAATCTTATTTCAAGAGCACTCATGAATGTTTGTAGCAAACTTTGCAATGTCTAACACCTTAGACAATCTTACAAAAACCCATTCATGACAGTCTACTTTCATAACCTACTTCCAAAGTATGATCGACTATGGATAGTTTGAATAATTATATTATTCTGGAAGTCAAAACATGCAAAATGAAACAATAGTAAATAAATAATTGGCACAAGATAGTAACTTTACATATAAATAAAACTCCTTTTATTCAATCATCAAATGTCAATTACATTTTAGCTATTACAAGTCTCTAAAAGGCTATCTAATCATTAAAACTAATATCGTCCTTCAGCCCGATTCTCCTAGCGTGCTGCAAGTGCTTAACCCTACTCAGTCCCTTCATAAGGGGATCTGTTGGGTTCTCTTCTGACGATATCCCCTTCATCACGAGGAGTCCTTCTTCTATTCAATGTCTTATGAAGTGATATTTTTTGTCGATGTTCCTGGATCTGCCATGATCCCTTGGTTCCTTGGCTAAGGCTACCGCACCCTCGTTGTCACAGAAAATCTCCATAGGCTTCTTTACAACTGGTACAACTCCAAGGTCTCCAATGAAGTTCTTCATCCATATTGCCTCCTTTGTTGCTTTGCTTGCTGTTATGTACTCTGATTCACATGTTGAATCAGCCACAGTTTCTAATTTGGAACTTTACCATGTTATTGCTCCTCTATTAAGGGTAAATATCTAGCCCGACTGAGAGTGGAAATTATCTATGTCGGTCTGAAAGATGGCATCACTATACCCTGTCACTCTCAAGTCATCACTCCCACCGAGGGTAAGGACCCAATCCTTAGTCCTCCGCAGGTACTTAAGAATGTTCTTTACCGCAGTCCAGTGAGATTTACCAGGATTCCCTTGATATCTGCAGACCATGCTCAAAGCAAAGGTCACATCAGGGCGAGTACATGTCATAGCATACATGATCAAACCAACAGCAGAAGCATATGGTATTCGACTCATTTCTGCTATCTCAGCCTCTGTACTCGGAGTCCGAGTCTTGCTCAGTTTGGTCTTGCTCTGGATAGGTAATTCTCTTTTCTTGGATTCCTCCATGCTGAAACGTTTCAACACCTTGTCCAAGTAGGTACTTTGACTAAGTCTTATTAGTCTTTTACTCCTGTTTCTCAATATCCTTATCCCTAGAATATAAGCAGCTTCTCCGAGGTCCTTCTGTTGGATTAGGTGTCTAAGTTCATAACTATTTCTGCAATGTACTTGACCCGGTTGGCATGGTCCATTTGGGTTGCATGGCATTGCAACACTTGGATAGACTAAATCAGAGAAAAGACACTTATGGTTTATTAATATATTATAAGTTCTAATATATTAATAATATTATTTAATTAGTTTTGATCAATAATTAATTTAGAATTAATTTGGTGATCAAAAAGGAGACTAATTAAATATACGGGGTTGATTGTGTAAATCATCCATTCTTTTATAGTGGGCTAATGATCCATGGTTTATTGGATTGGGCTAAATCCATAAGGTGCTCCATGGATGCTCCATGGAGGTTATAAACCCATGGATCATGGAATATGAAAAGCCATGTCAATTAGGGTTTACATGGTGTAACCCTACTTGTGAAACAACTATAAAAGGACCCCATTGGCTACCAAAATCGGCACTATGTGTAGAACAAGAGGGCTAGCCGATTTTGAGTGATAGTGTACTTCTCTCAAAGTTATTCTAAGTGTTGTGGTGTTGTGTGAAACATTTGAGGCATCACACTTGAGGTGCTAGGCTCACAAAGTTCTCAAGGAATCCAAGCAACAAAAAGGTATGTTCTTTCTACTAGCTTTTATGTTTCAAAGTTCTCCATGCCATGCTAGTTAGGTTAAGAACCTTGCAAAATCAAATTTGCATGTATCTTAGTAAAAATAGATCCAAGGTTTCTAGGGTTGCATGTACACTTTAGGAGTGTTAGAATGCTCAAAACCCTTCAGTGGTATCAGAGCCTAGGCTTGTTTTCTTGATACTTGATGTAAATTGTTGAAAAAACTCAAGTTTTCTGCATTCTGCGACATGAACTCGCCGAGTCCATGGGGGGACTCGACGAGTCCATGTGTTATTTCATCCTACTCGTCAAGTAGGTTCTTGCACTCGACGAGTAGGAGGCCCTGAATGCAGATTTTCGAGTTTTGCTGCTGGAAATGGACTACAAACATTACCCTAAACTGTTTTGGTCTTATAAAACTCGTTTTAGATGGTGCAATGGTTATGCTAATCCATTTACAATGGCTATTATCAAATTTTTAAGTTTTGTATGTGTTGTTTATGATTCTTGAAATTGTTGATATGAATGTTCATGAACTTATGAGTTTGGTAGATCATAGGAATTATTTTGTTAGTTTAATTCTTGATCTTGATGTGTTTTAATGGAATCCATAATTTGTCCTCAAGTTATGGATTACCAAAAGTCTTTCTTTTAAAGTCCATTAATGAACACACAGGTTACATAAAATGAAGAGTCTTTCATTTTACTAAACCATTAACTCATAAGTTATGAAAGTTGAAAAGTTTTGAAAGTTACAAAACTTGCCCTCAAGTTTTGGAACATGTAAAGTCACCTTAAAAACTTTAGTTCCAACCCTTAGAATTTTAAAAGTTAAAATCCAACCCTTATACTTTATAATATTATAAGTTAATAATATATATATATATATATATATATATATATATACAAGAACAAGTCGTTTTACCGTTAGTAGGCCTCATTCACGAAGCCGGTCTATAAGGGGGTATAAGGTTGTTGCCTATAAAATGGCAGCTTAATGGGTGTCTACTCTCACCCACCGCTTCCTTGAATGGTGGAGGGTCGTTAGCCGAACGGGTAAGACAATGACTTTAATCCTCATTAAAAGTATGATGATTATAAAGTAACTAAATGTTTTATAAATTCCCAATCTTAGTTACTTTAGGAAAGTGTGAATATGGTGTTAACTGTAACATCCCGCTTTAAGTAGAATAATTAAATAATAGACTCGAAACCCCGAGAAGTAATTTTATTATTATTTTATATTATTAAAGCCCAAAAATCAAATAATAATTAGCGGGGTGTTGGTTTTGGGAAGCCAAATGACAAGAATGGAAGTTACGGGGGTTAAAGTGTAGTTTCGGGACTTGTTTGTAAAGATTTTAAGTAGTCAGGGGGTGTATGGTATTATTGGGACTTAACTTGAACAAATTTTGGGGAATCAAGGGCTAATTGGTAAATTCTGGATTTTATTTGTAAATATTTCTGAGGGCAGGGGGTTGTTAGGTAAGTTTTGGTCTTAAATTGAAAAAGACTTGTGGAGGAGGGGCCAAACTTGGAAAAGGGGACACGAGTTTGGTATGGACACGGAAGGAACGCGATGGCTTATTCCCTCCTGTATTAGATCGTCCGCTAACCCTAAACCTAAAGGAGTTTCAGCCGCCGCCACCATCCTTGGAGCCCTCAGCCGCCATTGCATCACAGGTCCGACGCCGCTGCTTCAAGGCCGTCGAACACCGCCAGCGCGACACCTACTGCCGGGGACGTCATGGGCAGTCGGAAGAGCCGCCGAGACCCACGAATGAAACAGTGAACGCTGCTGCCTCCCTTCAGTAACGACGCAACACGCCATTCTTCTTCCCCCTTCGTTTTCCGTCTTCACGCCGATACGCTGCCAGAAAATCTCGGTAAGTTCGCCTCGTGTGCGTTTTCTTTTGCTGCCGGACTTGGTCGCCATTTTTGTCAACCTCAGCGGCGTCAGCCACCAAATGGGTGGCTGAGGGTGGCCATTTCCATGTATTTTTTTGTGTGATGTTACTGGGACTTGCGAAGGATGTTGGCTGGAAGTAAGGCGCACCA
Organism: Lactuca virosa; assembly: GCF_052849685.1. Taxonomy (NCBI): domain Eukaryota; kingdom Viridiplantae; phylum Streptophyta; class Magnoliopsida; order Asterales; family Asteraceae; genus Lactuca; species Lactuca virosa. The sequence goes on from NC_136430.1 coordinate 175,771,004, forward strand.
CCATGGCAGCCAACCATGGTGGCTGCCGCCTCTATTTCATTTCTGCCACCATGTTGTCGCCTCCTTCCGCCACCAGCCACCGTGTAGGGTGGCTGTGTGTATGTGTACATTATGTGCGAAGTGGGATATGCGATTTTGCGTCAAGATTTCGAGCCACCACCGTTGAAAATGGTGGCCGTTGCCGCCTGCCGCCGTGAGCCGCTGCCGGTCACCATTGCCCGAGGTGGCAATGGGTGGTGCTCGACCTAGTAGGACCCTAATGGACCTAAAAGCTTAATGTTGGACTTGGTTGGCTCGTGTTTGGGTTAGAAACCCTAATTAGGGTTTGGAAAACCCTAATTTTGGGTTTGTTGGTTTGGACCTATCGGGACCCGCGTTATGGGCCATTGGAATTGAAATTTGAATTATGCCCAATTACCCGGTATGTTTGATCTAGTAGATTGAGGGACTTAATGGATTAAGTCCTTAATGGGTTAGGTGTTTCTAATTAACCCTAATTGTCATTTCATGTGAAAACCCTAGTTGTGTTGGGCCTTCCTGTTGGGCCTAGATGTTTTGGGCTACTGATGGACCATCCAGGAGCAAGTATAAGGACTAGAGTATTGGACTGGACTACAAGATAAGGCCCATTGGATAGGCTTGGGCCCAATTTAGAAAATTGGCCCATAGATGGGCTATATTTGGGCCTTGAAGATTATGAGGTATTGGACTATTGGATTTCCAAAGTTTTTGGACCAAAATAGATGGTTGGTATTTTAAAGTAAGTCCATGTGAAGGATTTGGGCCCAATTTAGAAAATTGGGCCATAGTTGGGCTTTAGTTGATTATCAGACTATTAGGATTTTGGATTGGGCCTTGGGCTTGAATCAAGCTAAGTTAGGGGTAAAGTAGTCTTTTACCAAAGCAAGGACTTATCGATATGTATTTGGGATCCAATTATTAATTGGGTTTATTTGGATGTTGACAGCTTGATGATCTGTCAGCCAGCAGCCCGGGATTTATTCGCGGGACTTCAGTAGTACGAGGTGAGTCCTCTTCCAGTAGGAACGAGTCTAAGGCACCAAGGCCGGCCCGTATATGAGATGTGATAGTAGCTGAGTGTGGGCGGGGCCCGTATCTCATTATTATCTGAGTATAGATATTAGTCAGATTATTGGATTGCTATACTTGTTGTCTGTGTGATGCTTGTATGTGTTGTTAGGAATGCGAGTGTGGGCGGGGCCCGTATCTCATAGTAGTGAGTGTGGGCGGGGCCCATATCTCATAGATAGCTGATATGGTATATATTTTTATGCTAGTGATATTTGTTGTTCGTTTAGAGCTTGTATGTATTTTCATGACTAGTGAGTGTGGGCGGGGCCCGTATCTCATAGTAGCTGAGTGTGGGCGGGGCCCGTATCTCGTAGCTGTACTCGATTATGATATATGACTGAACGATATATTAGTTATACATATTCTCTGTGTGATACTTGTATGTTTTGGCATAGCAGCTGAGTGTGGGCGGGGCCTGTATCTCACAGTAGTCGAGTGTGGGCGGGGCGCGTATCTCAAAGTAGCTGAGTGTGGGCGGGGCCCGTATCTTAGAGATAGCGGAGTGTGGGCGGGGCCCGTATCTCCTAGTTAGCGGAGTGTGGGCGGGGCCCGTATCTCCTAGTTAGCAGAGTGTGGGCGGGGCCCGTATCTCCATGAGTGTGGGCGGGGCCCGTATCTCCCAGTTACATGTTATATGTGCATGGTATGTGGTAGTTTGGGGAGACTCACTAAGCTTCGTGCTTACGGTTTTCAGTTTTGGTTTCAGGTACTTCGGTTTTCGAAAGAGGAGCTCAGGATGATTGCAGTGCACACACCATTTATTCAGTCCGGGATGTTTATACTCTGATATATATTTGACAGACATTAAGATATTATTGGGATACACGATTCATGATTTTTATGTGTTGAATGATAGATATGGTTTTATTCATGATTTAAAACGAAATTTTTAGACTGTATTTTTGGGATGTCACAAGTTGGTATCAGAGCCTTGGTTTGAGGGATTCGGTCACAATCTTGGGTATGTCTGGACTCAAACTAAGGGATTGGTATAAAAAATTTTCAAAAGAAAATCATTTTTATAAAAAGCACTTTGAGAAAAAGCAAAGGATTTTAGAAAAATGGAAAGAATTTTAAAAGGAGAAAAGGGTGTGGTGCATGCAATCAGCCGAGCTCAAGTAAGTACTGTTAAATTACCCATACAAGTTTATGTTATGATATGTGTACCAGCTTTATGAAAACTGCATGCTAGATTAGGGCCAAGGATCTAGGAAAGATGCCTTGTGTGTCTGTTATGTATTTCAGCTTTATGAGAACTGCATGCTAGTACAAATTAGTCAGCATGTATCATGTTGGCCACGATGACAACCGAGCTCCAAAAGTCCTATGAGGACTTTTATCCTTTTGAGATGCACCAGGATTTGATGGACAAATACCATCAGAGTGCTCGTCAAGAGTGATATGAAATCATCTCCTCCATGATAACAACCCGGATGAAGGATGGTGAACCCATCACGGGCCACATGCAGAAAATGCAAAGATTCGTGGACCGTTTGCTGAAATTGAATTTGAACTTCCCCGAGGAGTTGGCAATTGACATCGTTTTGCACTCCTTACCTTCGTGTTATGATCAATTCCGAATGACATATCACATGAACAAGGAGAAAGTTACACTCAGCAAAGTTAAGGACTTCTAAAGACCGCCGAAAGTGGTCATAAAGGTAAATCGGTTGTTACTACTTCTACTCCTACCAACGCCCCTGTTCTGGCTATCGGGAAAGGTAAAGGGAAGAAGAGGAAGAGCCCTTCGAAGGGTACCAAGGGAAAGTCCCTTGATGTCTCCTCTACAAGTGCAACCAAAAGAGGTTCTGTCACTCCTTCTGCCAGCCCTAATGAGGCTGAATGCTTCTATTTCCATGAAAAGGCGCACTGGAAGCGAAACTGCCAAAAGTACTTGCAAGATGTTAAGGATGGGAAAGTGAAACCCAACCATTCAGGTATTTACACTATATTGTCTAATAACTCACCATATTCTAATTCTTGGGTCCTTGATACAGGTTGTGGTATTCACATATGTTCTGATTTGCAGGGACTAAGAAGAAGTGAGAATGTGGAGCATGGGAAGATAAACTTGATCATGGGGAATAGGAAAGTTACACCTGTCACCAAGATTGGAGTTTATTCTTTGTTGCTAAGTAGTGGGTTAACATTAGATTTGAATAAATGTTGTTACTCATCTGAAATGGCGAGAAATATTATTTCCTTTCATGGTTTGTACAAAAAAGGTTTTACCTTTTCGTTTGATAATGAATGTGGTGGTATTAATGCTTTCTTTAATAATGTTCTTTATTTTAAAGCATTACCTTGTGATGGTGTTATGAAACTGTGTCGGTTGTAGATAACCTAGGAAATAATGTGTTGTGTATTGATTCTTCCACTAGCTTGGATAAAGCATCTTTATGGCATTGTCGTCTTGGACATGTAAGCAAGAAACGCATAAGCCAACTCCAAAAGGATGGAGTCTTGGAGTAATTTGACCTAAAGTCGGATGATAGTTGTGAATCTTGTTTGTTTGGGAAAATGACAAAGTCACCCTTCACTGGTACATGTGCTAGGGGCGAGGGTTTGTTGGACCTCATACATACTGATGTGTGTGGACCTTTCAGAACCGCCACAAGGAATGCTAACCGCTTCTATGTGACTTTTACTTATGATTATAGTAGATATGAATATGTCTACTTAATCAAGCATAAGTCAGAAACCTTTGAAAAGTTCAAAGAGTTTAAACAGGAAGTGGAGAATCAGCTGGGCAGGAACATTAAGATGCTTCGATCCGATCGAGGTGGTGAGTATCTTAGTACATAGTTCCTTTACTATCTTAAGGAATGTGGGATTGTCTCACAATTGACACCTCCCAGAACACCACAGCTTAATGGTGTGGCTGAGAGGCGAAATTGAACCATGTTGGATATGGTTCGTTCCATGATGAGTCGAGCTTCGCTACCAATCTCATTTTGGGGGTATGCCTTAGAGACTGCCGCCCATATCCTTAATCTAGTCCCCTACCAAAAAGGTTGCCAAAACACCTCACGAGATGTGGACTGGAAAAGTTCCCAATTTGGACCACATCAAGATTTGGAGTTGCGAGGATTTTATGAGGCGCGAGACTCACGATAAGCTCGAACCTTGAAGTGAGAGGTGTATTTTCATCGGCTACCCACAGAAATCCTTTGGTTACCTCTTCTACAGACCCAGTGATAATGTGGTCTTTGTAGCAAGAAAAGGAGTCTTTCGCGAGAGAGAGTTCATAAGCCAAGGAAACAGTGGGAGGCAAATTGACCTTGAAGAAATTCAAAAGTCAAGTGGTGAAGGAACCTCAAACCCTAGCAATCAACCTGAGGAGGAAACTCATGTTGATCCGACTGACGAGCCTAAACCTATGAGGCGTTCCACGAGAGTTAGGAATACACCTGATCATTACTATGGTTTCCATATTACTGCGGAAGGTGATACACTTATCAGTTATAACACACTGGTAAGTCTGGATGAACCTAACAGCTACACGGAAGCCATGGCAGGCCCTGAGGCTGTTAAATGGAAAGAGGCTATAGACAGCGAGATACAGTCCATGTATGACAATCAAGTTTGTAACTTGGTTGACAATGTACCAGGTCGTAAGACAGTCGGGTGCAAATGGATCTTCAAAAAGAAGACCGACATGGATGGTAATGAACACACTTATAAGGCACGAATGGTTGCAAAGGGCTTTTCTCAAACTCTGGGAGTTGATTATGATGAGACCTTTTCACCAGTAGCAAAGATTAAGTCTATTAGGGTTATGTTAGCCATTGCTGCATTTCATGATTATGAAATATGGTAAATGGATGTCAAAACCGCTTTCCTTAATGGAAGGTTGGCTGAGGATTTTTACATGAGTCAGCAAGAGGGTTTTGTCAGTACAGAGTACCCTAATAGAGTGTGTAAGCTTGAGAAATCCATCTATGGATTAAAACAAGCACCTCGCAGATGGAATCTTTGTTTCGATGGGAAAGTCAAAGAGTTTGGCTTTTCGAGGAGCGAAGATGAATCTTGTGGATATGTCAAGGCTAGTGGGAGTATAATTAGCTTTTTGGTATTGTATGTGGATGACATACTACTCATAGGAAATGACATCCCGACTCTGCAGGAAGTGAAGTCCTGTCTTGGGAAGTGTTTCGCTATGAAGGACCTTGGTGAAGCTGCCTATATCCTGGGGATAAGGATTTTGAAAGACAGGAGTAAGAGACTAATTGGACTTAGTCAGAGTACCTACTTGGATAAGGTGGTGAATAGGTTCAGCATGCAGAATTCCAAGAAAGGAGAGTTACCAATCCATAGTAACGCCAGATTGAGTAAGACTCAGAGCCCGAGTACAGAGGCTGAGATAGTTGAGATGAGTCGAGTACCGTATGCTTCCGCTGTAGGATCGATCATGTATGCTATGACTTGTACTCGTCCTGATGTGGCCTTTACATTGAGCATGGTCAGCAGATATCATGGGAACCCTGGCAAGGCTCACTGGACTGCGGTAAAGAACATTCTCAAGTACCTGCGGAGGACTAAGGACTGGGTCCTTACCCTCGGTGGGAGTGATGACTTGAGAGTAGTAGGGTATAGTGATGCTAGCTTTCAAAATGATAGGGATAATTTCCGCTCTCAGTCAGGTTGGGTCTTTACCTTAAACGGAGGAGCAATTACTTGGAAAAGTTCCAAGCATGAGACAGTGACTGATTCAACTTGCGAATCAGAGTATATAGCGGCAAGCGAGGCAGGAAAGGAGGCTATATGGATAAAGAACTTCATTGGAGACCTTGGAGTTGTACCAGCTATAAAGGAGCCTATTGATATTTTATGTGATAGTGAAAGTGCTGTTGCCTTAGCCAAGGAACCAAGGGATCACGGAAGATCCAGACACATCAACAGAAAATACCATTTCATCAGACATTGAATAGAAAAAGGACTCCTCGTGGCAAAGAGGGTATCATCGGATGAGAACCAAGCAGATCCCATCACGAAGGGACTGGGTAGGGTTAAGCATCTTCAGCATGCGAGGCGCATAGGGCTAAAGGATGATATTAGTTTTAGAAATTAGATAGCTTTGAAATTTGTAAAGTGTAATTGACATCTGATGATAAATAAAAGTTGTTTATTTATAAGTAAAGTGTTGCTATCTTTTGTCAATCGTTTACTATCATTTCATTTTGCATGTTTTGACTTCTAGAATAGTTATGTTATGGTATATCATATTATTCAAATTCTCCACAGTCGGTCAGATGTTGGAAGTAGATATGAATCAAGACTGTCATGAAGCTGGCTTGTAGATGTCTAAAGTGTTGGACATAGCAAGAGTTGCTACAACATTCATGAGTGCTCATAAGTTCTGAGTATTGGTTTCAACCCACGCTCACTTGTATCACTTCATGGAATTTATCTCGAGTGATCGTGAGACGGTAATATCATATAAGTCTTCAAACCTAGAGATATGAGTTGTTGACTATGAGTTGATTATACATTGATTGTACAAAAACGCATTGGTAACTTGATGTTATAAAATGTGTCTTTGTGTATAATTCAACAAGTAGTAGAACAAGCATATGATTCGAATTGTATCTGTTCCTTCTTGGATTAGAAGCGATATCTGGGCCCCTCGATGATTTTTTGTGACCTATGTACTGGGCCCGTTTAGAACTAAATTGATGTGTTCGATTAAGTTCTATGTCAAACAAATTAGAAATCGGGAAACAAACTGCTGGACAATAAGTAAAGACATTGTTCCATGTATTTGTCCGGCTGATATCTAGAACAGAGGATTATATGATCACTTATCTTAAATGACGTATCATGATCATCTCAGTTCCACGAGACTTTGAAAGAGCTACGATTGTTGATCGGTTCCTGAAGTCATTCTTGCAGTTATAGTTATTAGACTTATCCAAGTGGGAGAGTGTTGGATTTGGTGTCTAAGTTCATAACTATTTCTGCAATGTACTTGACCCGGTTGGCATGGTCCATTTGGGTTGCATGGCATTGCAACACTTGGATAGACTAAATCAGAAAAAAAACACTTATGGTTTATTAATATATTATAAGTTCTAATATATTAATAATATTATTTAATTAGTTTTGATCAAGAATTAATTTAGAATTAATTTGGTGATCAAAAAGGAGACTAATTAAATATATGGGGTTGATTGTGTAAATCATCCATTCTTTTATAGTGGGCTAATGATCCATGGTTTATTGGATTGGGCTAAATCCATAAGGTGCTCCATGGAGGTTATAAACCCATGGATCATGGAATATGAAAAGCCATGTCAATTAAGGTTTACATGGTGTAACTGTAGCACCTGGTTCTTGGTATGTATTTTTATTTAAGTATTTTTGCATTTTTGGCCTTGGACTCGGCGAGTTGAAGGACCAACTCGCCGAGTAAAAGCGGGATGAGGCGCGGGATTTAAGTGATGGACTCATCGAGTCGGGTCCCGGACTCGACGAGTAGACTCTGACTGGACAAAAACCCTAATCTGAGGGTTTGCACCGTATTTAAACAATGTTATGTCGGCCACAACGTCCCTTATGCTCCCGGAACACCTCTCATTGAAACCATAGCCGTTATTGAAGCAATGTAAGCCTTGTTGATGGATTTTGGTGCTTGTGGTCTTAAGAAGGAAGGAGAAAGGCTTGAGGAATCAAGTAAAGACCAAGGGAAACCGAGTTTGTGCACCTTCTATAGTTCATTGAAGGTAAAAAGTTGTAACCTTGCTCTTTCATTTGTTAGATCCCTTTTTGGGGAGATTTAGGGCTTTTATAAGCCACTTTTGATGGCCAACCATGATTGCAAACATGGTTGGGGGTTAGAGCTTCGGAATCACGTCATTAAAGGAGCCATAAGGCAGTTGGGGACTGCTTTTGCACCCATGAAAGGCCCCATGCATCTTAAGAGCTTGTTTTATGTCTTTTTGAGCTCAAAGTCCCATGCAAGCACGTAAAGTTTGTAACTTTACGTGCTAGATCGATTATAGAAGCTTGGATCTATCTTTTGATCAAAGGTTGTACATCAGAATTCAAGGATTTAGAGTGTGTGTTGAATCATAAAAGTGACCCTCTTAAACTCAGCTACCGCAACCATCTTTCTACCGCAACGGTTCAGCACCCGGAGTCAATCTTGTTTATCAGCAACCGCATCAGCAACCGGAGTCAGCTACCGCAGTCAACTTAGCTAGATTACTTTATTTGTCTTTTATGTAATACACTCTATTATCCAGTATGCCTTGCACGGCTGCTTATAGAGTTGTGATCTAGTGTAGTTTCTAAGTCTTTATAAATAAAGACTTACTCTCTTTGTATTCACAACCATAGAGAAGAACCGATAACTTATGAATTCTATCTGAATACACATTCTGAAGTTATCTCTCTATCTTTCTTCACTCATCTCTTCTTACTTAAATCTTATCATAATTCTGCTGATCATAATCCCTCTTCGGAGCAAGTCTTTAAGACTTAATCACTAAGCTTGATCTTCCTTATTAACTTGGAGTGAATGCATTCCTTGTTATGAATCAGCTTAAGTGTCTTCTTGATATAACAATTGCTGTCATTTCCATTCCTTAACATTTCCGCAACTAACTCTCTAACTATCTAACTATATTATTGTTGAGCTTTTAGATCCTTTGAGATTAACTATTCCGCATTATACTTGTTCTAACTTTTGTTCAAGTGTGTCTCCAAGTTTTTCTCTCAACAATTGGTATCAGAGCCAAAGTGGTTGCTTTTTGAAAACGGAACTCTGATTTTTCAAAGAGCCTTCTATACCACTAAAGCTCATTTCTTCAAAACAAAAAAAACAATTTCAAATGGCACAATCATTATCTCTAAATGTTTCCAACAGTGTCGGTGGTTCTAACCGAGCCCCAATACTAGTCGAAAATGAATATCATCACTGGTCACAAAGAATGGAAAGGTACTTGAGAAGACTGGGTAGAGATGTATGGCGATCCGTAGAAGAAGGACCACATGTTCCAGTCCTTACACCAGTCCAAACTGACGGCGCTGCAACCAGGCTAGGAGGAGGTCAACCAGCCATGAGCCATCCCACCAAGGATGATCTCGATAAAATGGAAAATGATGCTGTTGCTTTTTATGAAATCTCTTGCGGAGTTGCTCCTGACAACTTCGATATTATCATAAATTGCAAATCAGCGAAAGAGATCTGGGATGTTCTCAAAAACCTGTACGAAGGCTCGGAACAAGCACAAGATAAGAAGCTTACTACCGCACTCAACGAGTTCAACAACTTCAAAGTTCATACTGGAGAAAGTTTGGAAGACTCCTTCAAAAGGTTCAACCTGATAGTCACCAAGTTATCCAATGCGGGCACCATCCGCAGTAACCATGAAATCAATCTTCAGTTTCTTAATGGTTTGGGCAGACATTGGACTACGGCCAAGATGATAGTCCAAGGCGATAGAAAGATTCACTCCCTGCCACTTTACAAGCTCTATGGAGAGCTGCAAGCTCAAGAATCCACCGTACTCAAAGATTGTGCTGACTTCGGAGGACCACTTGCTCTCATAGCACAAGCTCCACCGCAGTCACCTTACCCTTCCTTGTATGACACTCTACCGTATTCATACGAAGCGGATTCTGAATATGATGATGAAGAAGATTTTCAGAAGGCTATTGCTCTGGTTAGCCAACAGTTCAACCGTCTACCACCTCCTTCCTTCCGCAAGAATCAACAGTTCAACAAACCTCCATTCAACCGTAACTTCGGTTCTCAGAATAACCACTCTCGATTTCCCAAAAGTTCTCATCCACCACCGCAATCTCAGAATATTCAACCAAAGGAGGTACCGCAGTCTCCTCAAATCACTGACTCTGGTACTCCTTCAGAAGACAAGACTGATGTTGTAATTTGTCACAAATGCAACAAAGAGAATCATTTTGCACGAGATTGTAAGGCCAGTGTAGTAAAAGACAGAGCATTCTACCTTAGAATGGCTCAAGAGTTGGAAGACAAAGAAAAAGCTGAAAAGGCAAGGTCATACGTGGCCCATGTCAAAAGAGACCATCAAGTCTGGTCATCCGGAGACGAAGATGAGGCCATCAGCAGTGTCAAAGGAAAAGGGAAAATCTGCATGCTGGCCACTGCGGATAATGATGGGTCTACAATGTTGAACAAGAACTACTGCTACATGGCAAAGGATGGAACACTAAGCATCGTCGAACAGGTAAAACTCATGATCCAAACTCTAAACTATAGCATGCATGACTGTCAACCTTACATAGATGATCTTAATGACACTTGTGCTGCCGTCCTTACAGACTACAATAAAGCCTTAGATGAGAAGAACATTGCGTCCCAAGAGATGTTCCACGTGAGAGGACGACTGGATAACAAAAGACTTAAGATGGCTATGTTAGAGAAGGACCTAGAGTTAGAAAAGGATGCAAGAATGTTAAGTGAAACCCAATTACAGATAGCTTTGAACCAGAGAGATTTAGCTCAGAGAGAAATTGTACGCTTAAATCTCTTAATTGAAAAATTGTTTAATGAAAGTGAAGCTATTGAAAATTTGGTAAACAATGGAACAGTGGACAATACATACAATTGGGGTTGGTCAAATGGATATCCTACCTCAATGGATTCCTCACCCCGGTTCAACAAAGACAGACTGTATGTCCCTCCAGACCGAGAATTTCATTTCCCTGTCAATGACAAGACTTTTCCCGAAGATATTAAAACTCACTTCGGTAGACTGCACAACTTAAGCAATAATTGTGTCATTGAGGAAATTGTGCCGGAGGTTTCGGGTCACACATGTGATCAAATTCCTATCTGTGGCACCATCTATCCAAATTCTCAAACTTCATCCGTAGTTGATGAAGAGATTGTTGTTGAGGGCCCCGAAGTCTCAAAAGACTTTCCATCTCTGTCCTCAGACCGCAGTGTCTCTCACTGTAGTCAAATGTTCCACAAATGTCCCACCGAAGTCCCATCTAAGACTTACTCAGCGGTAGTCAAGTCATCCCTACCGCAGTCATCCGTTCAAGGAACTGTAACTCTTCAGCCAATATTTCATGAACTACCTATAGAAAATTTTGAAGTAGGTCAATGTTCCCAAATTCCTGAATCCTCAAGTTCTGATGACTCAAGTCCGCGTTTTCAAAATCATTCTAAGAATTCCAGGAAACCGCAGTTGAACAACAATGACTGCGGTTCACCAAAATCTTTGGCAAAAAAGGCTTTTAAAGAAGAAATCAGATCTCGCGGTACTAATAGACAAACTTTTTCAAAAAACAAGAAGCAAGTCAGATTTCCTAAATCCAAAAGTCCTAAAAAATTTGTTTTCTCTCACTACATTTCAAAAAACTCTTCTTTCATGAAAACAAACAAAAAGGAAAGCTCAGTTTCAAAAGTCATTCCTACTCCTTCTGACACAACCCAAAAGGGTGTTCAATCTTTTCGAAACTATGTTTTTCAGGTCTATTCTTCAAATGATCCTAAATGGAAAGGTATTTTACCCACTCCAACACTTTTAAAGTCACGTCAAAAGTTCAAATGGAAGGGTATCTTACCAAATCCATCAAAAAGAATTCAGAAATCTACACGTGCTAAAACCTTTCATAAACAGACTTTTTCAAAACCCAAAAACACTCGTGTCAGGAATTACCCATCTCGGACCGCTAACAGATCCAAAACATCCTTAAAACCGCTAACCAATCATAGTGTTAGATCAAAAGACAAAATCTCCTTTTGTAAATGTCAGTGTAGTTGTCAAAAGGTTTTATCTCATGTCAAATTGAGTCAGAGTCAAAAACCTCATATTTTTTCAAAAAATCACAACACTCCAAATCTACTCAAACACCCAGGACTAGGCTCAAAAGTTGACAAGAGACCTGTCCCTGCAACCTCGGACCATGCATCACTCAGAAACACATCAATTGTCCCAGGCTCCAAACTTGTTTGGATGCCTAAACTAACCGTGTAATTCTCAGGCTTTGTGCAAGGAGGAACAAGAAGAAGAGTGGTTAATTGACAGTGCCTGCTCCTTGCACATGATCGGAAGGTTAGAGTACCTTCGGGATTTCAGGCCTATATGCAATGGTGGAAATGTCACGTTTGGTAACAATGCAAACGGTGTCATCCGAGGTTACGGTGTTCTCACTACAGGGAACTTTTCTATTCAGAAGGTTGCTTATGTAGAAAGCCTGAAACACAATCTCATCAGTGTTGGCCAACTATGTAAAGCAGGACATCGTGTTGAATTTGATGATCAGTTTTGCTACGTAATGACGAGTGAAAGAAACACTTGCCTGATCAAATCTAGATCCGAAGGTACCATGTACCCTTTGGATGTTTCTCTAATCATTGGTAAACCGCAATTGTGTTTCTTGTCCAAAGCTGTATCCGAAGTCAGCTGGCTATGGCACCGTAAGGTAGCTCATCTCAACTTCCGGTACATCAACAACTTAGTCACTGGAGAACTAGTCCGTGGTCTCCCTATTCTCAAATTTAGCAACGATACTCTCTGTCCGGCTTGTGAATGTGGTAAGCAGTCTAAAGCAAGTCACCCTCTGTTAATGGACTCTTCTATTTCTGAACCACTGGAGCTATTGCACATTGATCTCTGCGGTCCATCAACCGTAGCAAGCCTCCACCACAAGAAGTATATACAGGTTATTGTTGATGACTATACACGCTTCACATGGGTCTTCTTCCTCAGACTCAAATCAGAGACACCGCAGATCTTCATCCACTTCATCAAAGAAATCAAACTTCAGATCAAGCTTCCAGTTAGACGCATCCGCAGTGATAATGGAACCGAGTTCACTAATCATCTTCTTAACAGTTTCTTGGTTTCCAAAGGCATTTCTCACAACTTCTCAGCACCCTACACACCGCAACAAAATGGTGTAGTAGAAAGAAGGAACCGCACACTGGTAGAAGCAGCCAGATCCATGCTTAACTTCACCCAACTTCCTCTTTACTTCTGGGCTGATGCAGTAGCAACCGCATGCTTTGTCCAAAACCGAAGTATCGTGTGCAAATGCCTCAATAAAAAACCATATGAGGGCCTTAACAACCGCAAGCCCAATGTTCGCTTCTTTCATATTTTTGGGTGTAGATGCTTCGTGATCAACAACAGAGATCAGCTCAACAAGTTTGCACCGAAGTCCGACGAAGGCATATTCCTTGGTTACTCCACTAACAAGGTTGCTTATCGAGTGCTCATCAGGCGTACAAGGCTGATCATTGAAAGCTTCGATGTGAAATTTGATGATTCTCACATCCGCGACGCCCCTCCATCCACTGAAACCACCGCAATCATGGAAAGTGACATTCCTGCCTCTTCAGGTCCCTTGAATCTCGTTGAAGTCAACTATGAGGATCTTTTCGATCCTATTGAAACGGTGAAACTATCCGAAGTTCTTGTGTCACCCGCAGCTCAACAACAACATGCTGATGTTTCTGGACCATCTCTATCTGAAGTAGCCTCTCTCAATACTTCCACCTCTCCGGTTGAGGGGGAAAGATCTACTCCGGATCTAGCCGCAACCGTCGAGGTTCCAGTACTTGATGTTGTTCAATTTCCTGTCCGCAGAGAAGCATTACCATCAAACGTATCTTCGGATTCGGATGATGAACTCATAGAAAATATCGACACTAGAACTGATCCAAGGATTGTCACTCTCCCATCCGCAGTCCAGGGGGAACCTTCTCAGGTTCCAGAGGAACTCCTATCTGCAACCCAGGGGGAACCTCTCCCAACTGCTCAAGAAAACTCTGTTCCAATAGATCAAGATGACTCAGCAGGATGTTCTCAAGTCCAGGGGGAACTGTCATCTCCAACCGCAAATTCCTCTGACATTCAAGATATTCCCTCTACCGCAACTGCTGATCATCTGCTGCCACGTCTTCATGTATGGACGAAAGACCACCCACCAGGTCAAATCATTGGGAACCCATCCGCATGCATCCAGACTCGATCTTCCAAGGACCTATCTGATCACTGCCACTATGCAGCATTTATGTCCTCGGTAGAACCCAGAACGATCAAAGAAGCATTGCTTGAACCTGACTGGATAGCCGCAATGCAAGAAGAGCTTGAAGAATTTCAAAGAAATAAAGTTTGGCAGCTCGTTCCGAAGCCACGTGGTCACTCCATTTGTCCTTTCCTCTCCCCAATACGTCCCATCCGTTACAACTTCCTCTCCCATCACCCCCACGATCACCTGACGTATTGACATGCGTCTGACTTTACATTAAATGCAAAACCCCTTTTGGAAATCTCCCAAAATCTCTTCAAACCCGTTTAATTATGTGTGGCTGAGATTTAATCCAAAATTCATAGATTCCCCCCAAAACCCCAATCGACGTTTTACCCTATCCTTACCATTTACCTAGGGTTAAACACTTTTTTACCCCCCTTTATAAACCCATCTTCTTCCCCAACAATACTTTACGTTTTCTGAATATCGATTCTTTCTCCCAAATTCCTCAAAACCTTCAAAACTTTCAAGAACTCTGTTTTCTTCTCTCAAATCTTCAACAATGGTGAAATCAGGTGCATCAAAGAAGCAATCCAAGGCTTCAGGTTCTGTAAATCCAACAGGTTCCGACTCTCCAACAATCGCTTCAAGTAATTTCAGAGCAATATTTGAAGATCATCCTTCATATAATGCTCCCATCAAGCTTATGATCAAGTTTCTCAGGAACCACCCTCTGTTTGGTCCATTCGATGCATTTACAGACGTTGTTCCAGTTTCTACTCTATTCAAATGTGCATTCTCTGCATATCGCCCAATGGAAAACCCCCAAGAAGTTCACCTCAATCTCATGAACGATTCTTTGGTCATCTTGTCCAAAGAAAAGTTCTTAAATGCCATTAATCTTCTGGTTCACCCTTCCATCAAGATTTTCTCACCTTCAATGGCAGACGTTACATCCGCACTCTACCAGATGGGGTATCAGAAACCAATTCGAGGGAATGGTGAGTTCAAAAAGAATCAACTGCCTGCGGTATGGCAGTTTGTGTGTCATTTTGTCATCCGCTGCCTATCCGGCAGAACCGGAGGCATCGACAACATGGGACTGAAGCTACTGGAATTGGTATGGAGCATCTACACAGGCCACGATGTAAACTATGGACAAATCCTTTGGGACGACTTCCTCCAATACATTCCCAAAGAGCACCCAAGGGAGAACCCAACCGAGCTCACATTTGCACGGTTCTGGTCACTTTGCATCTCAGACTTACATGCGGATGCTGGAATAGACATGGGTAGTGACATCAACTTTTTCGTCACTAAGGATCTTAAAAGGTACAACCCTTCTTCTGATCAAACGATATTTGGACCGATCCGCAGACTCCCTACTCATATCCTTTCTTCTCTTGGTCTTGAGACTGCTGATGTCTCAGACCACATTGAGGCTACGGAGGGTATTGCCCCATACCCTCCTACCCTGCCTCTTCCATCCGCATCCATTATCCCTGAGGGTACCGCGGTCCCCTCTTTCACTGCACTATCCAATCTTTCTCAAAGAAGAAAGCAGTTGGCAACCAAGAAACAAAGAACACCCAAGAAGGATGCTCCTAAACGAACCGCACCCACCAAGAAACGTAAAACAAAACCTGCCCCAACCATATCTAGCAGTGATTCAGATGAGGATAGGCATCTAATCTCTATCCTCAAGAAAAGGAAAACAACCGATACCACTATCCATATGCGTGACCGGACCGATGCTGAAGCCTCTCAACAGGCTCCAGTAGTCCTTTGGGTGCCCGCACACCCATTCGACATCACCATCATTTTCCAGTCAGACTCAGAAAGTGAGTCTGATTCTCAACTACGTGGAGACTCCCCCCCAGTGCACTCCCAAGAGGACGACACTGGTTCACGCCCTAAGGTCTCCAGGGCTTCCCGACTGCATTTCTTTTCACCAGAGGAGTTGCGCTCCATTCTTCTTTCTGTCACCCAAACACTACAAGCACCTTCCCACCCGCAGGGCACTTCTTTCGCCCATGCCAGAACTGAGCAGAGGCCACACTTGACCATGGGTCAAGGAGACCAAGGAAGCTTAGGAAATCCTACTCTGCTTTCATCTTTTACAGGTGGTTTAGGCACGGTGAGCACAAATTTGCAAGGATCCGTGGACCCGAAGGACACTTCGGTGCGCTTTGAAGGATTTGACGGTGATGCATCCAATGACTCTTGGTTACAGTACAATCCGGTAACTGGGTCAGACAAGAAGAAGTATGTTGCGTTCCAAAGGGCTTTCCAAGCCCGCAAGGAACAACAAATCAAGCAGCAACAACAGAAAGAACAGGAGATCCAGTCCGTGGCTAGATATTGGGCAAATGCCATCAGCAATGCCAGTACCGTAGCCACCATTCAAAAAGTTCAAAACTGGATGGATCAGATGGCTGAAACAATTTCAAAAGCTCAAGCTTCAGGTGCAGCCGCAGGTACCTCCAAAGTTCCTCCTACTCCAACTCCCATTCCATCCCCCACTCCTACAGTCAATCCATCACAAGAGGAATAACCTGCAATCGAACTCAGTTCAGCTCCCACCTTCGGTCTTGATGATGAAGACATCCAAGAAGTAAACAAGCCAAGCCCTTCTGATGATGACCTCATGATGTTTGAAGAAGAGGAGTCCAGCGGTTCTCAACATTCGACTTCCAAGCCTAAAGAGAAGAAGAAAAAGAAGAAGAATGTTGTCACCCGGAAGGAGTTCATGACCCTTCAAGCCAAAATCGATCAGATCTTGGCTGCGGTCCAGCCTACTCAACCGCAACCTGAAGACACTCCAGGACCGCAGTCACTGATTGAAAGAATAGAGCGTCTGGAAACAAGGGAACGCATGGCTGCTGAACGAATCTCTCTCAAAGTAGAGATGGGGATTCGGTCCCTTGACAATAACCGCAAGGCTGACCATAAGGACTTCATGGCTGCAGCGAAACGCCTCATCACTGAGGTGACCGTAATCAAAACGGATCTCCAAGCGGCCATCGCGGATCAAGCTTCTCAGTCTCAGAAATTGATAGATGAGACTCATACTGCTTATGAGTCCCCTATCTCTGTTCTTCAAGCAACCATCAACAGACTGCAGAAATCCCTTTCCTCCAACTTCCATGGCCCTGAGATCCTCCAGCTCAACAAAGAAATCCACAAGTTGCTCTTCAGCTCCTCCACTCCAAACAACCAACATTTGGCAGAAGCTCTCAAAGCTCAGTTCCAAGAAGTCTTCAACAAGGTGGATGGACTTAAGCAATGGCTTGAGGAAGCACCGGGGTTGCATCCCTCAAGAGGGGGAAGTGATGAAGAACAAGAAGTCCATCACTCTGATACTTCTATTCATCAGAGTCCCCCCATCATCACTGAAAAAATTCCCACACCACCGCAACCATCTCAACATACTCCATCTCCTCACACTTCACCTCCAAAAGATACTCCCAAAAAGCTAGAGACTCATCCGCACTTCAAGAACTTGGCTGAAAACATGTCTTCTCCAAGCACCACAGACTCCCCTGCCACCGCTCAAAGGAAGCATGATTGGAAAGCAGCCAAGCTGGCAGAGTTAATTTGGAGAGAATGCGGGTTTGACACCATGATGGATGAGTCCTTGATCAATTCTTGGATCAATCCGCACCGCAGGCTCCTAGACGAAGATTACAGACCGCACCTCACTTATGCTGAACCCCCTGCTGATGGATACTGGGATATACCAATTTCTCCAAATGCCAAGTACTTCACTGTATTTGAGCAGTTTGACCAAAGCCTTCCAGATCACAAGAGACTGTCAATGGAGTTTGAGAGACTTAGTCTTTTTCACGCTAAACATGCCTCCTCCATTGAAAACATATGGTCTAACGACAGACCATCCGCAGTCAAGAACTACAAAGTCAGGAAATTTATGAAGGCTGACTACATCCAGTATACCCTCACCAGAAGGGAGCATGACTACATCCGCACCCAGGCAGACTTTCCTTGTATGAATCCGGAAGAAATCTTCCTTATTGCCAGGGTGTTCCGAAACAAGTCAGAAAAGCACCCTAAAATGCAGATAGCGCTTGAAAAAGCCAACTCTTTTCTCAGGGATACGGTCTGTGACTTTGCCAAGATAGATGCGGATATCTACCCCACCATCCTCAAGAAGTTTGATCTCCCACCTTTTGAACCTATGCCAATGCCTACCGAAGGCTTCCAAGAAAGATCTCTAGGCGCAACAAACTACCCTGAACTTGGAGTCATATTCAAAAGGAAGACTGACAACGTCAAATATTTCATTCCTATGACTGCCATGCACCGCCTGACCAAGAAACAACTTGACATCTGCCGGACTGCAATTGAAAGATCGAAGCATACTACCGCAGAAGTCAAGTTCGAGATCACAAGAAGAATCACATGGTTGGAAAACGTCAGGAAGTTCTGGTGGATTTTGATCAAGTTCCTCAAACTTGATAGCTAAACCGGAGTTAAAGAGGTCACTTAGGGGGAAATTGTTGAATCATAAAAGTGACCCTCTTGAACTCAGCTACCGCAACCATCTTTCTACCGCAACGGTTCAGCACCCGGAGTCAATCTTGTTTATCAGCAACCGCATCAGCAACCGGAGTCAGCTACCGCAGTCAACTTAGCTAGATTACTTTATTTGTCTTTTATGTAATACACTCTATTACCCAATATGCCTTGCACGGCTGCTTATAGAGTTGTGATCTAGTGTAGTTTCTAAGTCTTTATAAATAGAGACTTACTCTCTTTGTATTCACAACCATGGAGAAGAACCGATAACTTATGAATTCTATCTGAATACACATTCTGAAGTTATCTCTCTATCTTTCTTCACTCATCTCTTCTTACTTAAATCTTATCATAATTCTGCTGATCATAATCCCTCTTCAGAGCAAGTCTTTAAGACTTAATCACTAAGCTTGATCTTCCTTATTAACTTGGAGTGAATGCATTCCTTGTTATGAATCAGCTTAAGTGTCTTCTTGATATAACAATTGCTGTCATTTCCATTCCTTTACATTTCCGCAACTAACTCTCTAACTATCTAACTATATTATTGTTGAGCTTTTAGATCCTTTGAGATTAACTATTCCGCATTATACTTCTTCTAACTTTTGTTCAAGTGTGTCTCCAAGTTTTTCTCTCAAAAGTGTGGACATGACTGACTCGGCGAGTCCGTTCTTGGACTCGACGAGTCCGAGGCTTTGAGCCTCATATCTGTTGAGAGTCAAAGGAACCCAGTTGAGTGTTAGAAGGGTTGTAATCGAACAGGAAGAGTTACCCAATGTATTGGACGTGATTTTAGACCTGGAGTTCATGGGACTCGACGAGTGCTAGAACAGACTCGGCGAGTCCAAGGCAATCTTCTTAAGGATGAAGATGAACTCGACGAGTTGTTCATCAACTCGGCGAGTCGAGGACAAAACTTGTTCATCAGATGAAGGTGAACTCCACGAGTTGTTCATCAACTCGGCGAGTCGGATGAGTTTCATGCGATGTTCATGTGAGGGAGGAACTCTTCGAGTTGACGGCCCAACTCGACGAGTCGGGTCGTGGATAAGGACGAGTAAAGGGTGAGGGACTCGGCGAGTTGACGGCCCAACTCCACGAGTCGGGTCAACTTGAAGTTGACTTTGACTAGACTTGGACTGATCCTGTTTAGGGTTGTACTAGCTGTGTGTTGACTTGAAGGTCGTCGTGTAGGGATCGAGGAGTCGAGGGGAGTCGACTTGTGCGCTGAGGATAATTCAAACACTGCACGACATCGAGGTGAGTTACCTTCCAGTAGGGGTGGGTCTAAGGCCACAATGCCGGCCCACCAAAGAGGAGTATTTGTAAGATGATTGTCTTTGTGATAATTATCTTGGTTTGGTTATGTGCTTTGGTCACGAGTATTATCTGCATGATATGTTACGTGTATAGTAGGGATTAGGATCCCTGACAGCGGCCATTAGGTCCATGGGGTAGGTCAGTACCCCGATATGCCTGACTGTATGATTGTACCTTGTTGTTGTATGCTAGTGGTAGGGGGTGGAATAGTCCCCAGTTACCGGTTGAAAGATACCGATGACAGTTACCGGTTGAAAGATACCGATGATGGTTACCGGTAGAAAGATACCGATGACGATTACCGGTTGAAATATACCGATGTTGGTTTCCAGTTGAAAGATACCGATGATGATTACCGGTTGAGAGATACCGATGATATTGTATGGTATGTGGTATGATGGGGGAACTCACTAAGCTTTGTGCTTACGGTTTCGGTTTTGGTTTCAGGTACCTCTTCGTCTAAGGGAAAGGAGCCGGCGGCGTAGCATCGCATCACACACACACACATATGGTTTCCGCATGGGGTTTTCTGGGATTGTACTCTGATATGTTATTATTCTATGGCTTGGGTTTTCAGACATGATACATTGTTTTATGAGATGATGTGTTTTCGCAGTATTTTCTTATGAATGTTTTTATGTGTTGGTTAATTAAAAAGAAATTTTTGGACCTGAAAATTCGGATGTTACAGTAACCCTACTTGTCACACAACTATAAAAGGACCCCATGGGCTACCAAAATCGGCACTAAGTGTAGAACAAGCGGGCTAGCCTATTTTGAGTGATAGTATACTTCTGTCAAAGTTATTCTAAGTGTTGTGGTGTTGTGTGAAACATTTGAGAAGAGGATATTTGTTACATATTGAGAAGATGATATTTGTTACATATTGATATATATTTATATATTATAAGTTATAGTATATTAATATGAAATCATGTTATTTAATTAGTATTGATCAAGAATTAATTTGGAATTCATTTAGTGATCAAAAGAGACTAATTAAATATATGGGGATTGATTGTGTAAATCATTCATTCTTATATATGTGGGCTTATGATCCATGATTCCTTATGTTGGGTTTAACCCATGTGGTGACCCATGGATACTCCATGGAGGTTAAAACCCATGGAGCATAAGGAATGGGTAAAGTCATGGGTTACATGGTTTAACCCTAATGTGCACACTATATAAAGATCCCATTGGTTGGTGAAATTGGCACTAGTGCATACACAAGAGGGCAAGCCGATTTCTATGAGTCAAGTATCCTCTCTCATGGTTATTCCAAGATGTTCATGATGTTGTGTGAACCTTTTGAGGTGTCACACTTGGGGCACTAGGCTCTTAAGCTTCATGGAATCAAGCTACAACAAAGAGGTATGTATTCTATCTATTTTGGTTATCTTATTACATATGATTGTATGCTAGTTAGGGTAATACCTTGGAAAATTGGTATTTGCATGTATAATAGAGAAAACATAGATCCAAGGTATTTAGGGTTGCATGTACACCTTAGGAGTGTTAGAATGCTCAAAACCCAACAGTGGTATCAGAGCCTAGGCTAGTTTTCAATTATACTTGCTTATATTTGCTGAAAATCAAAGTTTTTGTTGTTATGGGCTGGGGACTCGCCGAGTCCACTGATGGACTCAACGAGTCCATGTGTAAAATCATCCAAATCGACGAGTTGGTTCATGCACTCGACGAGTTGGACCCCCTGACAGCGTATCTTCGTGTTTTAAGGCTGGAATTGGTCTAGAATCATTACCTTAAACTATTTTGGACTTATAAAACCTGTTTTTGATGTGGTAATGATTATGGTAAACCAATTTCAAATTCATTATCAAAGTTTCAAGTTTTATATATGTTTATATGATTCTAGAAAATTGTTGATATGGATTGTTCATGCTTATGAGTTTTGGTAGATCATAGGAGTTATTTGCAAAATTGTTTGTTAGTTAATTCTTGATCTAAATGTATTTTAATGGAGTCCATAATTTGTCCTCAAGTTATGGATTACCAAGTTTTTTGTGTCACCTTGTTTTATGAGTTAATTTAGATTAATGAAAAAATTATGTGTTAGTTGTTTTCAATCCATATTGATCCAAAAGTAGTTCATAAAATGTGTTTTTGTAACTTGTCCTCAAGTTATATGAAAAGTCACATTTATGAATCTTAAAACTCATAAAAGTGTCATAGGTTACACAAATGAAGAGTCATCTTTGTCATAAATAGTTTTATGAACTTCATAACTTGTCCTCAAGTTATGGATGTTCAAGAGTCTCTTCATTAAAGTTTTTTTAAAACTTTAATTAAACTCATAACTTATGAAAATCCAAGACTTTTGAAAAGTTTCAATACTTGCCCTCAAGTTTTGGAATTAGTAAAGTTTTGCTTATGAATGCTTTAATTCCAAATCAACCCTAGAATTTTAAAAGTTTAAAATTCAACCATTATACTATTATTATAATTTTAATTACATAGATATGTATAAGATAAAGTCAATCTTACTGTTAGTAGGCCTCATTCACGAAGCCAGTCTCTAAGGGGGGTATAAGGTTACTGCCTATAAAATGGCAGTTTAATGGGTGTCCACTCTCACCCACCGCTTCCTTGACTGGTGGAGGATCGTTAGTCGAACGGGTAGGATAAGGACTATAATTCTCCCTTCATTAAAAGTATAATGATATATACTAACTAACTAAACACTTATAAATTCCCAATCTTAGTTACTTAGGAAAATGTGAAATGGTGCTAACCCATGAAATTACACTTTGCACCTTTGTTAAGTCGTTAGTGGAGCGTGTGTGGTTAACCGGCACACTAACATGGGACTGACAATGTGTGGCGAAGGGTAACTTAAGTTTATCATAGATTAGTGGAGTGCGTGTGGTTAACCAGCACATCAATTAGGTGATAAAGTTGAGGGTACCAAGTCAATTTGCATGGTTATTCACACCTTGTTTGTGATCCTCGGCATCCCAGTCACAAACTTGAGAGGGCACAATCAAGATTCAAACATGCCATTGAAAGTTCAATGTATCTCAAAAGATCTAGGAGTTTCAAATCCAATTAAAACTTAATTATATTTCGTTTTCATGGTGGAAATTGGTAAATCGTCATTTACCTACCTTCAACTATTTTATAGCTTGGATTACGGCATCCCTCTTCCGGTTATAAATAGGTTGTTGGATCCTAGCCTTAATATTTCATATTGGGTGTTATATTAAGGACTTTAAATCAACTAAACATGAATTTCTCCCATTATAGATGTCTAGTTTCAGACAACTATGGTCTTCCCAAATCTTTAGGAACAAGCCTTCCTAAAGAAGATGATATCCCACATGGCAATCAAGGTGAAAGATTAATCCCTTTGTTGTGCATTAATGGGACTGGAACTCATGCTTCAATTCCTCCACCTCCTCCAATAATTCTCCCTATCCCACAAGTTTCAAGACTTGAAAAGTTCTAAGTCACTCAATCCCTATTGGCAAGCAAAGACTATATGTGCTTACATCTTGGAGTTAAAGTCACATATTGACAAGTCGGAAGAGTCGGGTGTCCAAGTCTCGAGGTAGCTGGCTGTTGACTTGGTTCTTCAGTCACTCCCTGATGACAGATCACGACATGACCCTTAGTGGTCTTACCTATTTGCTTGATGTTGCTAAATCAACAATGATTTGGAGCACTGGTAAAGAAAATTTGATTGATCCACTTCCCAGAACTTCCATGGACATTGACAATGGTAACATTAGAAGTTCAGAAAAAACTTTCTCTTCCTAATGGAAAGGGATCGGCCATGGTCAAGTCATTTGACCAATGGTAAAGAGAAAGGCTAAGTCTGAAATTGTCTCGTGTACCATTTACAAAGAGTCCATATGTTTCTTTTGCCAAAAGAAGGGGCATTGGTTGCGAAGCTGCCGAATTTACCTGAAAGTTCATAAGGATGGTAAAAGTCAAAAAGGTTTGACTTTGCTTCAGGTTACAGTCCATTATCTAACTCTATGAAGTCTCTTTTGGAGATTCTTAATACATGTTGTAATGTAATTACATTTTGATGTTTTGAATAATCAAAGGAAACCTTAAGAAAGAGTATGCTGATTCTGATCGCAAAGATGGATTTCGATCGCAAGGTTCGGTGATCAGAAGTTTGAGCTGCTACTTAAGAGTTATGATGTATTTCTTAGGAATAGACAACATGTTTTTCATATGTATTTGCATTGTAAGGATAAGTTTTCCGCAAGTTTTAAAATAAAAGAAAAGGTTTTGATTTTATTTATTTTAAGTATCCTTACAATGGCATTTGTGAAAAAAATTATTGTGTCCATTGATAAGCAATATCGGAAAATGGATTTGATTCTTTCATTTTTGGTAGTGTCATAATTTACCAAATAAAGAAAGATTCTCATCACCCAAGTTTCAGTTGGATAGAAACTTGGAATCATGCAAGTTGTATTGAATGATGAATGAGAATTCTCATTTTTGGGAAATTAAGACTAAGTCCTTGTTCACATGTGTGTGAGTCAAGTGAAGGACTGAAGGATTGGGTACACTAGGTCGTGCGCTGGTCAGGTCCACCACAAAGGTCGATAAAAATTATTCGTCATGATTTACTAAAGTTTAGTAAATATGGTTACACTTACAAGTTTAAGTGTAATTCTGAAACATTGGAACAGTTTCAATGATTGGCAAGAACGAACAAGATGAATCAAATTAGGTAGAAAGATAAAAGTTTCTCCAATCTGAAGAGATGGGAGAGTACTTGAGTATCTCGTTTTATGATTATCTTAGTGATTATGAAACCATATCACAATTGATCTTCTAAGGACACCTTAGTGCATTTGTTTGGTTAAGGAGAGGAATCGTGAATTGTTGAAATGGTTAAATCAAAAGATAAATCAGACTTCGTTCCAAAATCAAATCTTAGAGTCATACTCCAAGATTGAGACTTGAGTGACATAATCTTTAGAAAGTTTATAACACTTGTCAAATGTAGAGTAACATGTTTCCTATTCTTGTACATTTGAAGTTGGTTAGTTGTGATGCTTTGGATAAAACAAAGACCAACTAAGACCAATTGTATGAAGTGGTTAACTTGATAAGAATATGCACTAACTCTTGAATATTTTTTTGACAAGAGAATCTTATATGTCAAGAGGTCAGTGGGAGTCTTAAAAGATCTTGAGAAAGTTTTAAGAACTAATCAAGAGTATTGTTAATCACTAGCCCACGACTTGAGGTTTGTAACCTATCGTGTTGACATACTCTTATTTCTGTGCCTATTCCAGTTAAAGTTGACTATGCTTGTGAGTTCTATGAGTTCTCAATTGTTTGCATAACAATGTGAAAGAAATGGTAGGCCCTTGAGCTGCCAAGTGGCAAGAAATTAAGATTGAACAAGTTCAGTCCATATGAGTTTGGATTTGTCACTAACCTTGTCGTGTGATTATGGCTTTTACAAATTCACATGGATAGGAATACATACACCATAAAAAATCTAAGTGTCATAAGGTTTCTCTCCGATACATGAAAATGATGGTGAGGAAACGCTTCCACTAAGTAGATTTTAAGTAGATAGCAATTGTGATATTTACATTCTCATGTCGTTAGTGGAGCGTGTGTGGTTAACCGGCACACTAACTAGTGAGAAGGACAAAAGGTCTAGACAAACATGTGAGCTATCTAAGGAAAG
Source organism: Lactuca virosa (assembly GCF_052849685.1). NCBI lineage: Eukaryota > Viridiplantae > Streptophyta > Magnoliopsida > Asterales > Asteraceae > Lactuca > Lactuca virosa. The sequence goes on from NC_136430.1 coordinate 175,796,613, forward strand.
GTGTATGATTTTGATAAAGTCTTATCAAAGCAATCTTGTATCAGAAATCTGAACTTCGGCAATAAAGTCAATAAAGTATTGATTTCTAGAAGTCCAGTTGATTCCTGGATATATGTTAAAGCTAGTGGGAGCATAAGTGTTATGCTAGTAAGATAATAATCATTGTGCTAGTGGGGGCATGATTATTATGTTGCAAGTTAGCAATGTTAATTATAGAAAACAAAAGTTTCAATTTGTGTTGAAAAATTGTTTGCTATAATTAAGGCAGATGATTTTATACTTCATTCTAATTCTACAAGCTTAGATTGAGATTTTAATCAACTTTAGTCAATGATATATATGAATGTTATGTTGGAATGGTTCAACATAAGGAAATTCTATATATGTTGCATTCTCAAAATTCGATTATGATTACGACATCCCTCTTCATAATTCGAATTGTGAGAACATGGCAAATAAAAAAAATAAAAAAATTTATAGCATAAATCGTGTCTGCTTCGGGTAGGATCGATTACATGTGCTATAATATTTATCCATTCTAAATTTTACAAATGCCTAGGGCGTTAAGAGGGAAAAAGGAATAGAACTGGATTTGACTAAAATGATTAAGCAATTGTCGAGGACAATCTGAGGTTTTGCCAAAGATTGGTTGCTCATGGGCAATTGGAAGTATAGAGATAGGACCATATTGACATATTCTGAAAGGAGGCAACTCTTGTTCAGAAGTGATAGTCAAAATGGGAATATAGAATTGTCTCCATATGTGGAAGTTATTCTTTAAATCTGTGTAAGATTAGATGTCACACCCCGGCCGTCGGCGGAAACACCGGGCAGTGTAACGTCATTTCTCGTATCATAGTTATCAACTTCCTGAAAACACATGCAATTTAAAATACGTCAACATAAGTTGGTGAGTTCACAGGTTTTGACTCCATAAAATAATACATTTTCCAAGTTCAAAAGTATAGTTTTGAAAGTTTTATTTTGACTCTCCAACGTTTAGTATATATATCCTAGGTATAAAAGTTTACTTACCAAATAAGTAGTTTACCTATAAGCCTCATATACTATGAACATAAGTGTTTGTAATTCCATACAAACGAAAGTTGCTACGTATAAATCTTATTTCAATTCTATAGGAGTATGTGTGTTAGGTATAATCATCTACTTAATATACAAGTAGTACCTAAGGTATAAGTAGGGGGAAACTTATACTTAACATTAATACTTGTATACGACAAAGTATAATGTTTCTAACCAGTTGCTACCATGAGTCTGTAACCGCTGCTTGACAACAAAACCTCTGACAAAACACAATCATGATTTACCATGAGAAACAATACACTCATGATTTACCATGAGAAACAATACACTCATGATTTACCATGAGAAACAATACCGCGCGCTTCATCGACGCCGGAACAATAACAAATAAAAGGAACGGATCGTCACTCGCTTGTCTTGGGTTGTACTTAACAACCACGAGTGGGGTCGTCAACCCGTATCTTATTCATACACGACTTCCTCGCTCACACGGGATTAACGGTTACAGGTCAGAGGACTTCCACTAAGATCCCCAATCTTAGTTAATGAATGAGGTAGCTCATGTAGACTTTGACGACGTTCTATAGTCCTAACAACAAAAGCATTTTCGTGTCTAAAACCCTAAGTTATTAGACTATGCTCTTAATCATTACTCCTAACTTCATAACATTTAGGCAGTATAACAGCTATAGCTTGAAGTAAAACTAGGTTTTATCTTAACATAAAACCAACAATAACAATATATAACATACCAAGTTTTATCTTGACATAAAACTAGCAATAACAACATATAGCATATCAAGTTTTATCTTGACATAAAACCAATAATAACAACATACTTTATATATAGAACTTCCGAATACAACTTCGGAACTATATCGCACACGAAATATATATAGAATCCTAAGTATAACTCAAGATCTACATTAGTATACTACTATAACAATAACATGCTAACAACTTTACAATAGTTGTATATTTTCAGATACAAAATAACTATATCCCGGTTATTATAACTATCTATGTTGATACTAATATACTATCATATAGACATAATAATAACGTATATACAATATTTAGCATGCGTTTTCCCCCGAAATATTAGAAAGTGGGGCCGTGAAACTCACCCTAGTAGCGTGATTTTATGTAATCTAAGCAGAAACGATCAGCGGTACGAGGTCGTCGGGGCTCGGGATGCAAGATGGCTTCAGCAAAGGAGAGAGGAGAAAGAAGTTTAGGTGTAAGAATGGCTGAAGTCAGACCTGCTATTTATAGTAAGGATTTTGGATCCCCACGTCGTGGGTTTTATAAGGCTCACGTCGTGACTTTGGATCTTATCCCCGTAGACTTGCCATCCGTCTTCTAGCTTCGGAACGTGTCACAATTCCAGTTTCACGTCGTGAATTTGATGTCCACGTCGTGAGGATTGAACTTATCCCCTTCGTAGCCTCGTCACGCACCTTCTAGATCCGAAAATGTGTCATGGACTACTTTCACGTCGTGAATTTAAGCTTCACGTCGTGAATCCAGACAGTTAGGGTTTCCTGCCACGTGTCATGCTTTCAGACAGCTGCAACTTTGGAAGGTCGTAACTTTTGCATACGAACTCCGTTTTTGACGTTCCTTATATGCACGCGTAGGTAATTCCGAGTACTACAATTCCCTTTTAGACTCCAATAGCTAATTCTAAGTCTATTTTAAATTCATCTTATTATAGAGATTTATAGCGTTCGGTTTATCATAACTTCTTCATGCGAAGTCAGATTTAGACGTTCTCTATATTTTTGGAATCGTATGGACGTATACTTTGATTTATACCATAAAGTATGTATGAATGTTCATACTTTAACATGAATTACATAGTAAGTTTATCACATTACTAGTTTAACAAAATCACATTACATGATTGGCATAATCACATGTGATTGTTATTGACCTATTTTGACTGGTGTTACATTCTCCCCCCGTTAGAATAATTTCGTCCCAAAATTTATCTTATGGATGGGGTTTTGTCAAACAGTTGGGGGTATTTTTGTTTCATCTTATCTTCACTTTCCCAAGTAAATTCAGGTCCTCGTAAAGAGTTCCATCGAACTTTCACTATGGGAATACAGATTTGTTTTAATCGTTTGGCGTATCGATCCATGATTTCGACAGGTTCTTCTACAAAGTTGAATTTGGTATTGACTTGTATCTCATCGAGAGGTACAACAAGAGTGTCATCAGATAATCATCTTTTGAGATTTGACACGTGAAAAACATCGTGTACATTGCTTAGCTCTTGAGGTAACTTGAGTTGGTATGCGACAAAACCAATTCTTGCTAAAAAAAAGGTCCTATATACCGTGGGTTTAGTTTGCCTCATTTCCAGAATCAAATTACGACCTTCCAAGGAGAGACCTTCAACATTACTCTATCTCGAACTTGGAATTCCAAAGGCTTACGTCTTACGTCAGCATAGCTCTTCTGACGATCACGTGCTGCCTTTAATCGATCCTTAATTTGCACGATCTTTTGAGTTGTCTCGTGGATTACTTATGGTCCAGTGCGTAAGGTATCGCTTGTACGTTCTCTGGCCGTTTGTGTATCTCCAACTTCTGCCCAATATATTGGGAACAACATTTTCGTCCGTAAAGTGCCTCAAACAGTGCAGTCTTGATGCTGGTGTGATGCCTATTGTTGTAGGAAAACTCAATTAACGGTAAATGAGTATCCCATGCATTTCCAAAGTCAATAACACAGGCTCGGAGCATATCTTCTAAAGTCTGAATGGTTCTCTCACTCTGACCATCAGTCTGTGGATGGTAAGTTATACTCATATCTAGACGTGTTCCTAAGGATTTTTGTAGAGATTGCCAAAATCGTGAAGTGAATCTACTATCTCGGTCAGAAATAATAGAATTTGGAACTCCATGCAATCTGACAATTTCCTTAAGATAAACTCTAGTCAGCCTCTCCATCTTGTCGTTCTCCTTAATTGGTAAGAAATGGGCGGACTTAGTCAATCTATCGACTATTACCCAAATAGTGTCGAACCCACTAGGAGTTTTGGGTAACTTAGTGATGAAGTCCATTGATATCTGCTCCCATTTCCATTCAGGTATTTCCGGTTGTTGAAGTAAACCTGAAGGCTTTTGATGTTTTGCCTTTACTCTAGAACAAGTCAAACATTTGCTCACATAAGTAGCAATTTCTGCCTTCATGTTTGGCCACCAATAATGTACTTTTAAATCTAAGTACACTTTGTCAGAGCCTGGATGCACGGAATATCTGGACTTGTGGGCTTCTTCTAAGAGCAAGTCCCTGACTCCACCGAACTTAGGCGTCCAAATTCGGTTCATAAAGTGCCGCGTTCCATCATCTCTTTGTATAAGTTGCTTTTCCATTCCTCGCAAAGCTTCGTTCTTGATGTTTTCTTCTTTTAGAGCCTCAAGTTGAGCTTCTCTTATTTGTGCGGTAAAGTTAGAATGGATAGTTATAGTTAATGCTCGTACCCGTCGGGTTTTAATATATTCTTTCCGGCTCAAGGCATCTGCTACCACATTTGCCTTTCCGGGATGATAACGAATCTCACATTCGTAATCATTCAACAATTCGACCCATTTTCGTTGTCTCATATTAAGATCTTTTTGGTTGAAGATGTGCTGGAGACTCTTGTGGTCGGTAAAAATAGTACACTTAGTACCGTATAAGTAATGTCTCCAGATTTTTAGTGCAAAAATTACAGCTCCCAATTCAAGATCATGGGTAGTGTAATTATTCTCATGCACCTTAAGTTGTCGTGATGCATAGGCGATAACCTTTCCTCATTGCATCAACACACATCCCAATCCTTGATTTGATGCGTCGCAGTATACGACAAAAACTTCTGTCCCCTATGGAAGGGATAGGATTGGTGCACTATACAACATTTGCTTCAGTTTCTGAAAAGCAGCTTCGTGTTTGTCTTCCCAGTTGAACTTCGTATCCTTCTAGATTAGTGTTGTAAGCGGCTTGGGTATTTTGGAGAGATTCTCTATGAATCTGCGGTAATAGTCAGCAAGTCCTAAGAATTGACGCACTTCTATTGGCGTCTTCGGTGCTTCCCAATTTTTGATTGCTTCAACTTTGGAGGGTTCGACAAGAATCCCTTTTGTTGCGAACCACATACAACACCAGAAAGCTTTTGGATTAGTGTCTAAGTCCATAACTATAATTGGTATATACTTGACCCGACCCGGCATGGTCCATTTGGGTTGCATGGCATCGGAACAATTTGGATAGACCTTTTTTGAGAAGAGGATATTTGTTACATATTGATATATTATAAGTTCTAGTATATTAATATGAAATCATGTTATTTAATTAGTATTGATCAAGAATTAATTTGGAATTCATTTAGTGATCAAAAGAGACTAATTAAATATATGGGGATTGATTGTGTAAATCATTCATTCTTATATATGTGGGCTTATGATCCATGATTCCTTATGTTAGGTTTAACCCATGTGGTGACCCATGGATACTCCATGGAGGTTAAAACCCATGGAGCATAAGGAATGGGTAAAGTCATGGGTTACATGGTGTAACCGTAATGTACACACTATATAAAGACCCCATTGGTTGGTGAAATTGGCACTAGTGCACACACAAGAGGGCAAGCCGATTTCTATGAGTCAAGTATCCTCTCTCATTGTTATTCCAAGATGTTCATGATGTTGTGTGACCCATTTGAGGTGTCATACTTGGGGCACTAGGCTCTTAAGCTTCATGGAATCAAGCTACAACAAAGAGGTATGTATTCTATCTAGTTTGGTTATCTTATTACATATGATTGTATGCTAGTTAGGGTAATACCTTGGAAAATTGATATTTGCATGTATAATAGATAAAACATAGATCCAAGGTATTTAGGGTTGCATGTACACCTTAGGAGTGTTAGAATGCTCAAAACCTAACAAAAGCTAACTATACTCCCACTAGCTTTGACATATACACAGGACTCATCCTCGCTTCTCGAAAATCCAAACGCTTTGACTTTCTCATTGAAACAAAGATTCCATCTGTGAGATGCTTGCTTCAATCCATAAATGGATTTATCAAGCTTACACACTCTATTAGGGCACTTTACATTGAGAAAACCCTCTGGATGATTCATGTAAACATATTCATCCAACTTCCCATTAAGGAAAGCGGGTTTGACATCCATTTGCCATATTTCATAGTCATGAAATGCAGCTATGGCTAGCATAACCCTTATAGATTTAATCTTAGCCACTGGTGAGAAGGTCTCATCATAGTCTACTCCAGGAGTTTGAGTAAAGCCCTTCGCAACCAATCGCGCCTTATAAGTGTGTACTTTCCCATCCATGTCGGTCTTCTTCTTGAAGATCTATTTGCACCCGACTGTCTTATGGCCTGGTATATTCTCAACCAAGTTCCAAACTTGATTGTCACACATGGACTGAATCTCGCTGTCCATTACCTCCTTCCATTTAGCATACTCGGGGCCTGCCATGGCTTCCTTGTAGTAGTTAGGTTCATTCAAAATTACCAGTGTACTATCACTGATAAATGTATCACCTTCAGAAGTAATATGGAAACCATAAAACTCAGGTGCCTGTCTAACTCTACTGGAACGCCTCAGAGGTAACGACTCATCAATTGGCTCAATAGGAGTTTCCTCCTCGGGTTGATCGCTAGTGTTTGAGGTTTCTTCATCACATAACTCTTGAAGCTCTTCAAGGTCAATTTTCCTCCCACTGTCCTCTTGACATATGAGTTCTCTCTCGCGAAAGACTCCTCTCCTCACAACGAAGACAACATTGTCACTCGGTCTATAGAAGAGATATCCAAAGTATTTATGTGGGTAGCCGATGAAAATACATCGCTCACTTCGAGGTTTGAGCTTGTCTTGAGTTTCTTTTCTCACAAAAGCCCCGCAAACCCAAACCTTGATGTGTGCTAACGAGGGAACCTTCCATGTCCACATCTCGTGAAGTGTTTTGGAAACCTTTTTAGTTGGGACTAGATTAAGGATATGGGCGGAAGTCTCTAAGGCATACCCCCAGAATGAGATAGGTAACGAAGCTCGACTCATCATCGAACGAACCATGTCCAGTAAGGTTCGATTGCACCTCTCAGCCACACCATTAAGTTGTGGTGTCCTAGGCGGCATCAATTGCGAAACAATTCCACATTCCTTAAGATAGTCGTGGAACTCGATACTAAGATACTCTCCTCCTCGATCGGATCAGAGCATCTTTATCTTCCTGCCCAGCTGATTCTCTACTTCTTGTTTAAACTGTTTGAACTTTTCAAAGGTTTCTGACTTATGCTTGATCAAGTAGACATACTCATATCTACTATAATCATCAGTAAAAGTCACATAGAAGCGGTTAGCATCCCTTTTGGTGGTTCTGAAGGGTCCACACACATCGGTGTGTATGAGATTCAACAGACCCTCACCCCTTGCACAAGTGCCAGTGAAGGGTGACTTGGTCATGTTTCCAAGCAAACAAGATTCACAAGTGTCATCTGACTTTAAGTCAAATCACTCCAAAACTCTGTCCTTTTGGTGTTGGGCTATGCGCTTCTTGTTAACATGTCCAAGACGACAATGCCATAAGCATGCTTCATCCAAATCATTGGATGAATCAATATGCAATACATGATTTCCTAAGTTATCTACAACCATCACAGTTTCATATATGTCATTGCAAGGTAATTCTTCAAAATAAAATACACCATTAAAATAAGCATTTATTGAACCAATTTCATTATTAAAAGAAAAGGTAAAACCTTGTTCATACAAACTGTGAAAGGAAATACTATTTATCGCCATATCAGACGAGTAGCAACACTTATTCAAATCTAATTTTAAACCATTACTAAGCAATAAATAATAAACTCCAATCTTGGTGGCAGGCGACTTTCCCCTATTCCCCATGATTAAGTTCATCTTCCCGTGCTCCACATCCCTACTTCTTTTAGACCCTGCAAATCAGAACAAATGTGTAAACCACATCTTGTATCAAGGACCGAAGAATTATCATGTGATGAGTTATTAGACAGAATATTATAAATACCTATGAAGGAGGGTTTGATCTTCCCATCCTTTATGTCATGCAAGTATTTGGGGCAGCTTCGCTTCCAGTGCCCTTTTTCATGACAATGGAAGCACTCTACTTCCTTTGGGTTTAAGGAGGGTGTAGGAGGACCACCTTTAGACCCACTAGAAGAGGATCCAACATGGGACATTCCCTTGTGGCTCTTTGAGGAAGCTTTCCTCTTCTTTCCCTTCCCATGTCCAATCGCCAAGCTAGGGGCAGTAGGAGTAGAAACAACAGATTTTCCTTTAAGACTACTTTCAGCAGTCCTTAAAAGACCTTGAAGCTTGCTTAGAGTCACCTCCTCCTTGTTCATATAATAAGTCATACAAAACTGATCATAACAAGGAGGTAAAGAGAGTAGGATAATTTCAATTTCCAATTCTTCATCGAAATTGACATTCAGCTTTAGCAAGCGGTCCACAAACCTTTGCATCTTTTGCAAGTGGGTTGTGATAGACTCTCCATCCTTCATTTTGGTAGTAATTGAAGGGTTTTAAGCATTCTAACACTCCTAAGGTGTACATGAAACCCTAAATACCGTGGATCTATGTTTTTTCTCTATTATACATGCAAATATCAATTTCTCCAAGGTATTGTTCTAACTAGCATAATATGAAGAACATATAATATAAATTCTAGCAGAATTACATACCTCTTTGATGTAGCTTGATTCCATGGAGCTTAAGAGCCTAGTTACTCAAGTGTGACACCTCAAATGGTTCACACAACATCACCAACATCTTGGAATAACTTGAGAGAAAAGGTTCCTATGCTCAAATTGGCTAGCCCTCATGTGTACACACACTAGTGCCAATTTCTTGAGCCATGGGGTCCTTATATATGGTGGCTACTAGGGTTACACCATGTAACCCATGTCTTTCCATATTCTTCATGCTCCATGGGTTAAAACCTCCATGGAGTATCCATGGGTTACTCCATGGGTTTAGCCCAACATGAAGAACTATGGATCATAAGCCCACATATATAAGAACGAATGATTTACACAATCAATCCCCACATATTTAATTAGTCTCCTTTTGATCACAAAATTAATTCCAAATTAATTCTTGATCAATACAAATTAAATAATATGATTTCATATTAATATATTAGAACTTATAATATATTAACAAATCATAATTATCCTTTTCTCACAAAAGTCTATCCAAATTGTTCCGATGCCATGCAACCCAAATGGACCATGCCAAATCGGGTCAAGTACATACCAATTATAGTTATGGACTTAGACACTAATCCAACAGTCTCCCACTTGGATAAGTCTAAAACTATTATTGTGTATGACATCAAAACCCGACTAGCAATCGTAGCTCTTAAAAGCTGCTCTCGAACTCTGAACAAATCAATGACGCGTCCATTAGATAAGGGATCATATATTCCTCCATTCTAGATATCATATGGACTGAGACATGGATTATAATCAATCTCTCTGTCCATTTTTTGTTTCCCGATTTATGACGACCGACTAATTGAAGAAATCAAATCAGTCCTGGCTTGGCCAAGCACTTCGGGGTGTCATCACTAAATCATCGAGGGGCCCACAGATATCGCTTTTATCCCTTTAAGGGTAAAAGGAATGGATAAACTTCGACTCATATGCTTGTTCTACTACTTGTTGAATCATACACAAAGGCACGTTTTATAACATCGAGTTACCAATGCGTTTTCGTACAATCAATGTATAACCAACTCATAGGCAACAAGTCATATCTCTAGGTTTGAAGAATATAAGATATTATTGTCTCATGATCACTCGTGATAAAATCCATGAAGTGAGTCAAATGAGCGTGGGTTTAATCCAATACTCAAAACTTATGAGCACTCATGAATGTTGCAGCAACTCTTGCTATGTCCACTACCTTGGACATCTACAAACCAGCTTGATGACAGTCTTGATTCATATCTACTTCTAACATATGACCGACTTTGGATGGTTTGAATAACTTAGTCATTCGGGAAGAACGACCTAGTTATTCTGGAAGTCAAAACATGCAAAGTGAAACAGAAGAATAATCGAATCCAATATGGTCTCAGAACTTATGAATATAAATAAAACACCTTTTATTTATCACCATATTGATTACACATTATTCATTGTATACTGTTTCAAACTATCAACTTTATACCTGAATTAAAAACAATAGTTGTCCCATGCTCCAAGCATGTACACTATGTTTTCTAAACACTAGTCATGCCATACACCAAGTATGCACACTATGTTTTTCCAAACATTAGTTATGCCATACACCAAGTATGCACACTAAGTTTGTCTATGATCTTTTACTTTGTGAAATAGATCGATTGAACATAATTCCAATGATACTCATTTCACAATCCCAAATCCTTACCGCAAATGCAAGAATTCCAAATTCCTGCCATTTACCTAAATCAGTTAGATTCTATGCATTGATCCTCTTGTAATGATTATGCACAAAGTCACAAACACTTGTCAACAGACATTACAGAGTATTCTAATAGAGATCAATCCATGGAAACAAAGTCTCAAATTCAAAGTACATTGCTTTGAACATCCTTCTTGCATTAAGTTTCCTAATCTTACACAGATTTAATGAATAACTTCCACCTATGGGAATATTTCAATATCCTCATTTTCACTATCACTTCTGAACAAGAGTTGCCTCTTTTCAGAATATGTCAAAATGGTCCTTTCCAAAAATTTACACTATACTTCCAACTGTCCCTAAGCAACCAATCTTTGGTAAACCTTAGATTGTTCTCGACAATTGCTTAATCAAATTAGTCATATCCAATTCTATACTTTTCCCCTCTTAATGCCCTGAGCATTTGGAAAATTTATAAAGGATGAATATTATAGCACATGCACTTGATCCTATATCCGAAGCATATGGGACATGATTCATGATATCTCACATAAAGACATGATACTAGACCAATCTTTCTGCTATAATATTTCTATTTCTATTTGTCAAGTTCTCATAATTCAGATTATGAAAAGGGATGACGTAATCATAATCGAATTTTAGAACGCAAATAATGGACCTATATATAGAATTTCCTTATGTTGAGCCATTCCAACATAAAATTCATATATATATCCTTGACTAAAGATGATTAAACCTCAATATAAGCTTTTAGAATTGAAATGAAGTATAATTTCCTCTCCCTTAATTATAGCAAAACAACTTTTCCCAATTGAAACCTTTTTGTTTTCTATAATTAACATTGCTAACTTGCAACACTTATGATAATTATCATGCTCCCACTAACATGATGATTATTAGCATAACACTTATGCTCCCACTAGCTTTGACATGTACTTAGAAATCAGCTGGACTTCTATAAATCAATACTTTATTGACTTTCTTACCAAAGTTCAGATTTCTGATATGATATGCTTTGATAAAAACTTTATCAAAATCATACACCTTTCCTCAGATAGCACACATGTGTGTCTAAACAATTTCAGAACTATGAAAAGGGATGTCGTAATCATAGTCCCAATTGATTAGACCTTTGTCATTTCTCACAAGTCCATGTTAGTGTGCCGGTTAACCACACACGCTCCACTAATGACTTTGAGAATGCAAATATCACAATTGCTATCTACCTAAAATCTACGTAGTGAAAGCGTTTCCTCACCATCATTTTCATGAATTGGAGAGAAACCTTATTCCACTTAGATTTTATGGTGTATGTGTTCCTTTCCATGTGAATTTGTCAAAACCATAATCACAAGACAAGGTTAGTGAAAAATCCAAACTCATATGGACCGAACTTGTGCAGTCTTAACTTCTTGCCACCTGGCAGCACAAGGGCCTGCCATTGCTTCCAAGTTGTTATGCAACCAACTGCGAACTCTCAGAACTCATATGCAAAGCCAACTTTAACTGGAATGGGCACAGAATTAGGAATATGTCAACAGGATAAGTTATAAACCTCACGTCGTGTGCTAGTGATAAACTACAGGTTTTTATTCTTGATTAGACTCTTTCAAGATCTTTTACACTCCACTGTCCTCTTGACATATAAGACTCTCTTGCCAAATATTCAAGAGATAGTGTGGATTCTTATCAATAAAAACACTTCACACAATTGGCCTTAGTTGGTCTTTGTTTTATCCAAAACATCACAACTTACCAATTTCAAATGTATAAGAGTAGAACACATTTTACTCTTACATTTGACAAGTGTTAATAAACATGTTTTAAGATGTGTCACTCAAGTTACAATCTTGGAGTCTGACTCTAAGAATTGTTTTGGAACGAAGTATGACTCATCTTCTTGATTTAACCATTTCAACAATTCACGATTCCTCTTCTTAGCCATAGGAATGCACTAAGATGTCCTTAGAGGATCAATTGTGATAGGGTTTCATAATCATTAAGATGATCATAAAACATGATACTAAAGTACTCTCCCATCTTTTCAGATTTGAGAAACTTTTATCTTTCTGCAAATTTGATTCTTCTCATTCGTTCTACCATACATCGAAACTTTTCCAATGTTTTAGAATTATACTTAAACTTGTAAGTATAACCATATTTACTAAACTTTAGTAAATCATGACGAATAGTCTTATCGATCTTTTGTAGTGGACTTGACCAGTGCACAAGAATGTGTACTCGATCCCTTAGTCCTTCACTTGACTCACATATACATGTGAACAAGGAATTAGTCTTCATTTTCCAAAGATGAAAATTCTCATTCATCATACAATACAACTTGCATGATTCCAAGTTTCTATCCAACTGAAACTTGGTTGATGAGAATCTTTCCTTATTTGGTAAATTATGACACTACCACAAACGAAAGAATCAAATCCATTTTCCAATATTGCTATCAATGGAACCATATAAACAATAATTTTTCACAAATGCCATTGTAAGGATACATAAAATAAATAAAATCAAAAATTTTCCTTTCATTTTAAAACTTGCGGAAAAAAATTATCCTTACAATGCAAATGCATATGAAAAACTATGTTGTTATCTATTCCTAAGCAATCTATCATAACTCTTAAGCAACAGCTCAAAATTCTGATCACCGAACCATGCGATCGAAATCCATCTTCGCGATCAGAATCATCTTAAGCTTCCTCTCCTTTCTTAGATTCTTAAAACTTCAACATGTGACCCAGTCACATCATGTAATAAGAATCACCAAATAGGAACTTAATAGAGTTAGATAGTGGACTTACCTGAAGTAGAGTCAAACTTTTTGACTAGACCTTCTCTCAGATCTTTTAGGTAGTTAGGGCAGCTTCGCAACCAATGCCCCCTCCTTTGGCAATAGAAACATATGGACCCTATGGGAATGGTACACAACACTATCTCAGACTTAACCTTTCTCTTTACCATTTGGTGAACTGAGTTGACTATGGCCGATCCCTTTCCATTGGGAAGAGAAAGCTTTTCTGGATATTCAATGTTACCATTGTCAATGTCCATGAAAGTCTGGGAAGTTGATCTTCTTAATCAAATTTGCTCTACCAGTGCTCTAAGTCATTGCTGATTCAGCTGCACCTAGCAAATAGATAAGATCATTAAGGGTCATGTCATAGTCTGTTTCATAGTAGTCCCAAAGGAAACTCACTATGTGACTTAAAAAGTGATTGAACAACCAACTTTCTCAAGACTTTGACACCCAACTCTCCCGCCTTGTCAATATGTGACTTCATCTCCAAGATGTGAGCACACATAGACCTTGCTTGCCAATAGGGCTTGAGTGACCTTGAACTTGCTGAGTTAGGGAGAATAATTGGAGGAGGTGGATGGAGTGAAGAATGATTTTCGGGACATCATCTTCATTAGGAAAGCTTGTTCCAAGTGTTTTGGGAAGATCATAACTGTCTGAACCAGACATCTTTTGGGAGATATTCAAGATAGTTGATTTAAATTCCTTAAGATAACACCCAATATGAAATATTAAGCCTAGGACCCAACACAATATTTCATAACTTGGAAGAGGGATGCCGTAATCCAAGCTATAGAATATTTGAAGGTAGGCGAATGACGATTCACCAATTTCCACCATGAAAAACAAAATAGAAATATTTGTTTTTAATTGGATTTGAAACTCCTAGATCTTTTGAGATTCATTGAACTTTTCAATGGCATGTTTCAATCTCGATTGTGAAGTTAGGGAGAATAATTGGAGGAGGTGGAGGGAGTGAAGAATGATTTTTGGGACATCATCTTCATTAGGAAAGCTTGTTCCAAGAGTTTTGGGAAGATCATAACTACCTGAACCAGACATCTTTTGGGAGATATTCAAGATAGTTGATTTAAAGTCCTTAATATAACACCCAATATGAAATATTATGGCTAGGACCCAACACAATATTTTATAACTTGGAAGAGGGATGCCGTAATCCAAGCTATAAAATATTTAAAGGTATGCGAATGACGATTCACCAATTTCCACCATGAAAAACGAAATAGAAATATTAGGTTTTAATTGGATTTGAAACTCCTAGATCTGTTGAGATTCATTGAACTTTTCAATGGCATCTTTCAATCTCGATTGTTCCCTCTCAAATTTTGTGACTGGGATGCCGAGGATCACAAAACAAGGTGTAAATAACCATGTAAATATACTTGGTACCCTTAATATTTACCCCTCAATCGATGTGTCGGTTAACCACACGCGCTCCATCGATACTATGATAAACATTAAGTTACCCTTTGCCTACCTTGTTAAGTCAAGCTAGTGTGCCGGTTAACCACACGCGTTCCACTAACCGACTTAAGAAAAGTGCAAAGTGTAATTTCATGGGTTAGCACCAAATTCACATTTTCCTAAAGTAACTAAGATTGGGAATTTATAAAAGGTTTAGTTACTTTATATTTATCATTAATACTTTTAATGAAGGGAGAATTCTAGTCCTTGTCCTACCCGTTCAGCTAACGACCCTCTACCAGTCAAGGAAGCGGTGGGTGAGGGTGGACACCCATTAAACTACCATTTTATAGGCAGAAACCTTATAGCCCCCTTATAGACTGGCTTCGTGAATGAGGCCTACTAACGGTAAGACTGACTTGCTCTTATACATATATATATTATTAACTTATAATACTATAAAGTATAAGGGTCGAATTTTAACTTTTAAAATTCTAAGGGCTTAACTTGGAATTAAAGTATTCATGAGGGGAAACTTTACAAATTCCAAAACTTGAGGGCAAGTTTTGAACTATTCAAAAACTTTTCAATTCCATAACTTATGTTTTTAAAGTAGTTTTAATGAAAAAACTCTTCAAGTTCCATAACTTGAGGACAAGTTATGGAAGACTTTAAAACATTTAAAAATGAGACTCTCCATTTTTCATAACTTATGGAAATCTTATGAGTGTTTAAAAATCATAAATGTGACTTTTCATATAACCTGAGGACAAGTTACAAAAACACATATTATGAACAACTTTTAGATTAATTTGGATTGAAAACATATTAGCACATAACTTTTCTATTAATCTAAGCTAACTCATAAGAACAAGATAATTCAAATCATCAATCTTCAAGAAATTAGCATGAACATAAAACTAATACAAATCTTGAAATTATGACAATTATCTTTGAAATTGGATTAGCATGAACATTACCACATCAAAAGCAGGTTTATAAGTTCAAAAACAGCTTAGGGTAATGTTCCTAGTCCAATTCCAGCCTTAAAAGTCGAAAATATGTTGTCAGGGGCTTCTACTCGTCGAGTGTATGAACCTACTCGACGAGTAGGATGAATTTCTTCATCGACTCGGCGAGTTCATCAGTGGACTCGGAGAGTCCAGTGCCCAGACAGCCAAAAAATCGATTTTTTTCAGCTTTTTCAGCAATTTGCATCAAGTATAATTGAAAACAAGTCTTGGCTCTGATACCACTAAAGGGTTTTAAGCATTCTAATGGTAAGACTGACTTGTCTTATACATACATATATATATATATATATATATATATATATATATATATATATATTAAACTTTAATATTATAATAGTATAGGGTTGAATTTTAAACTTTTTAAAATTCTAGGGTTTAAAATTAAAGTTTCATAAATGAGACTCTTCAAGTTCCAAAACTTGAGGGCAAGTTTTGTAACTTGTCAAGACTTTTGATTTCCATAACTTATGGGTTTTAAAGTTCCATAATGAGACCTTTCAAATTCCAAACTTGTGTACAAATTATGAAACCTTTCAAGACTCTTTGAATTCTATAACTTACATTAGTTAATGGTTTCATAAATAAAGACTTTTCATATTCCATAACTTGAGGACAAGTTATGGAACTTTTTCAAGAACACACATAGATCAAATTAACTATTCAAATTATGATATGATGATCATTTACCAATTTGACCTAATTTGATTCATAGTACATGACAATTTCAAATTTTACAAATAACTAGTATATCACAAAAACAAGTAGTTATCTTAGAATTTGATAAACATCATATTATGGGATGGAGATAGACATTACCATATCATTAAAAAATCAAATTTTATGAACCAAAATAGTTTGTGGTAATGTTCCTAATCCAAAACAGACCAAAAACTCAGAGATTATGCCATCAGATACACCAACTCGTCGAGTTCCATAATGGACTCGTCGAGTTCAAGGAAAACATCATCCAACTCATCGAGTTCAATGATGGACTCGGCGAGTTAGCCCTGGCAGAATCCCGAAATGCAGTTTTTTCAGCTTTGAAAATTACACAATTGCATCAATACAATAGAAAACACCCATGTCTCTGATACCACTGTTGGGTTTTATGTACTCTAACATTCCTATGGTGCACATACAACCCTAATGCTTTGGATCTAAGTTTTCTCTAATTATACATGCAACATTGATATCCAAAGCATGAAGCCTAAACTAGCATACAAAATTTGATACATGAATCATAATACTAGTTAGAAGATTACCTTTTTATGTAGCTAGTAAGACTTTGGCCTTATGAGAACTTAGCACCCCAAGTGTTGTTCCTCATACAAGTCACAAACACCAATAAACAACTAGATGGATATGAGAGAGATTTAGGATACTAGAAATCGGATTCTACTTCGTGGAATGCAAGGTGTCACAATTTTAGCTTATGAATATATATATATATATATATATATATATATATATATATATATATATATATATATATATGTGTGTGTGTGTGTGTGTGTAGAATGTCAAGGGTCATGTGTAACCCTAATCCATAACCATAAGCTTATGATCCACCCATTTGATTTGGATAAATAGTTCATGGTTTAACCCATAAGCTCATCACAAATCAAACCATGGATCATTAGCCTAACTCATATGTATCAATTTAATTAGTCTCTTTTGATCACTAAATTAATTCTAAATTAATTCTTGATCAATACTAATTAAATAATATGATTCCTCAATTAATATATTATACTTATAATATATTAATAACCATAAATAACCTCTTACTCAATATCCATCTATCAAATTGTTCTGGTGAAGGCAACCCGAAATGTACCATGCTACTATCGGGTCAAGCATATACCAATTATAGTTATGGACTTAGACACCTAATCCAACACATATGTGTTCGGACAGGCCCTGTATATAAGTAATCATATTTCATACTGCATAATCATATATGATTAGTTATATGAATTTATACATTGTTATATATGATTAATCATGTATTAGACTGTATAATCATACGTTGGATATATAATTAATCATATTTCATATTGTATAATCATATATGATTAGTTAAATGTATTTATACATTGTTATATATGATTAATCATATATTAGACTGTATAATCATATTTCTTTATATATTTTAAGATATAATTAATCATATGTTACAATTTATAAACACATATGGTTAGTCATATGTGTTTGTATATTGTTATATATGATCAAACATATGTTACAACATATAATCTTATATGATTATTTAGTGTAACATATGATTTACAAAGGATCAGGTATATTTTTTGTTTATGGCTGAGTAAAAAATCAGCATCAACTTTCTAAATTATAATGTAATTTGTAATATTAAAATGAATTAGTTTTACCTTGAATGTCAATCGTATTTTAAAGGTCTTCATGTTGATTTTAATAAGTTGAAGAAATTAAATTAAATATGCCCATCATTAGAAGATGAATTCATTTCACCTAGGATAGTATCACTTGCGACCGAATCGTCATTTTTCTTTGAATACGACATCGTGTTTGAAAATTGAAATGCAATAAATATTAGTAGCAGTCGTACCTTCAATTGTTATTTATCTCTATAATCAATCACAAGAAAAATATCTAAAAAATCTTAAAAAAAACCTCTTAATCTGGATTTTGAATCAATGTTCAAATGCTTTTACACTCTCTTGAATTGCAATGATGAATTCGATGTGCTTGTTTCCTCGATTTCAACATTATATCTCGTATTTTGAAAATATGAAATGATGCTCTGTTTCGATCGTTCGTTTCGATTAGAAGGTAGTCATCAATTTGATAACAGATTAAGTAAAAATAGAAACTTTAGGATGACATTGAAAGAATTGTGAAACTTGGATGATAGGGTTAGATGATTAATACTAAGAAACAAATACTTAGTGTTAAGAAGATTTTTTGTTTCGTAATCGTATTTCAAAGAAGGAAGGTATGCTCTTTCTACATATAAAAGTAAAATTTACTATTGTGCCCCTGGATAATTTACCAGTTGACGAAAATTGAAGTTAGAATGGATTGGTTAATGATTAATCTCACAATCTCTATTTTTTTCTTTTGATCTCAAGATAACCATTCTCCCTCTCTCTCTCTCTCTCTCTTTATATATATATATATATATATATATATATATATATATATATATATATATATATATATATATATATATATATTGGGGACGGTTCACTTGAAATTAAAAAAGTAGAGATCTTAAGATTCAACGTCACCCACATATTTCTCATTTGCCGCAATAACCCTATAGTGGACCGGCAGCAGCGGAGTATGTCTAATCATAAATGATTATATGGCAGAGAATTATAATCATATATGATTATACATGTTTATACGTATATGTCTAATCATAAATGATTATACATATACGTCTGTTCACAGATTGAGTAATCATACATGATTACAACATTTGATGGCAGAAAAGGTAGTGGTGGCAGAGGTGACGGTGGTATAAGTGACGCAGGTAGCAGTGGTGGGGTCGGCTGATTGCAGAGGTGGTAATAGTGCTGATGGTGGTGGCGGTGGTGGTGGGGAAGGTGGCAGAGGTGAAAGGAACGGGTGGCGCTACAAAATCATTTATGATTATAACAGACACGTCGCGCCGGTACGCCGGAGGGTTAGAGCGGCAGATATGAAGTATGTGGCTGAGGTTGAATCTCAAGATCTTTATTTTATTTTGAATCTCAACGGAACCTGCCTATATATATATATATATATATATATATATATATATATATATATATATATATATATATATATATATATATATATAGAGAGAGAGAGAGAGAGAGATAGGTTCCGTTGAGATTAAAAATAAAATAGAGATCTTGAGATTCAACCTCAGCCACAAATTCAACATCGGTCGCTCTAACCCTCCGGCATACCGGCGTGGTAGGCCTGCTATAAACATAAATGATTATATAGTGCTATTTGTTCCTTCTCATCCGCCACTATCCCCACCACCGCAACCGCCACCACCACTACCACCACCTCTGACACTAGTCGACCCCACTATTGTCACATCCGTCACTTATACCACCGTCACCTCTGCCACCACCACCTCTTCTGTCACCAACTGTCATAATTATATATCATTGTTCAATCTGTGAACAGACATATATGTATAATCATTTATGATTAGGCATATGCGTATAAACATGTATAATCATATATGGTTATACCTCTCTATCATATAATCATTTATGATTAGACATAACTCGTTGTTGCCGGTACATTGGAGCGTTAGAACGGCAAATGAGACATATGTAGTTAGGGTTGAATCTCAAGATCTCTACTTTTTTTGTAATATCAAGTGAACCGTCCCCTATATATATATATATATATATATATATATATATATATATATATATATATATATATATATATATATATATATATATATAGAGAGAGAGAGAGAGAGAGAGAGAGAAGATCAAATACGAAGGAAAATTTTGGTAGGAATGTAAGAAGTTTTTTTTCTACATATTTTTTTAGCGAACAAACAAAATGAATCATTAGATGATTCAAAAGTTAGATGATTCATAAGAAAAAATTCTCAAATAAACATCTTCATGATTCATTTTTAAGTAAATTAAGAAAAAATTCACTTTTATGACAATTTTAGGGATATCAACAAAATCATTGTATAAATGAATCATCGAGATGTTTTTTTGAGAATTTTTTTTTGTGAATCATGTTATTTTTTATTGATCTAGTCATTCATTTGTCTTGTTCGTCAAAAAAATATGTAGAAAAAAAACTTCTTACCTTCCTATCAAAAAAAATTTCTTACCGGATCTATATATATATATATATATATATATATATATATATATATATATATATATATATATATATATATATATATATATATATATATATGGAGTGGTTAAAATGAGAACCATAAAAGATTAAAAACCCTAAAAACTTAATCAATTAGTAAATATTTACACGATACTCTTATTAAACATGTTTAAATCCTAATTTTTTATGTTTTTTGTGCAAAAAGGGCAAACTTATAATTTTTACCGTCTAATCTATTCATTCGTATATGCTCTCATATTTTAACACAAAAATTATGTAAAATACAGCTTTACAGAGTCCATTTACAGTTTAATGCAAAAAATTCACAACTGCAAAATTTTTACCGTCTAATCTATTCATTCGTATATGCTCTCATATTTTAACACAAAAATTATGTAAAATACAGCTTTACAGAGTCCATTTACAGTTTAATGCAACCGCCACCACCACTACCACCACCTCTGACACTAGTCGACCCCACTATTGTCACATCCGTCACTTATACCACCGTCACCTCTGCCACCACCACCTCTTCTGTCACCAACTGTCATAATTATATATCATTGTTCAATCTGTGAACAGACATATATGTATAATCATTTATGATTAGGCATATGCGTATAAACATGTATAATCATATATGGTTATACCTCTCTATCATATAATCATTTATGATTAGACATAACTCGTTGTTTCCGGTACACTGGAGCGTTAGAACGGCAAATGAGACATATGTAGTTAGGGTTGAATCTCAAGATCTCTACTTTTTTGTAATATCAAGTGAACCGTCCCCTATATATATATATATATATATATATATATATATATATATATATATATATATATATATATATATATATATATATATATATATATATATATATAGAGAGAGAGAGAGAGAGAGAGAGACAAGATCAAATACGAAGGAAAATTTTGGTAGGAATGTAAGAAGTTTTTTTTCTACATATTTTTTTAGCGAACA
This sequence comes from Lactuca virosa, assembly GCF_052849685.1. Lineage (NCBI taxonomy): Eukaryota > Viridiplantae > Streptophyta > Magnoliopsida > Asterales > Asteraceae > Lactuca > Lactuca virosa. The sequence continues at coordinate 175,818,239 of NC_136430.1, forward strand.
AACAAAATGAATCATTAGATGATTCAAAAGTTAGATGATTCACAAGAAAAAATTCTCAAATAAACATCTTCATGATTCATTTTTAAGTAAATTAAGAAAAAATTCACTTTTATGACAATTTTAGGGATATCAACAAAATCATTGTATAAATGAATCATCGAGATGTTTTTTTGAGAATTTTTTTTTGTGAATCATGTTATTTTTTATTGATCTAGTCATTCATTTGTCTTGTTCGTCAAAAAAATATGTAGAAAAAAAACTTCTTAGCTTCCTACCAAAAAAAATTTCTTACCGGATCTATATATATATATATATATATATATATATATATATATATATATATATATATATGGAGTGGTTCAAATGAGAACCATAAAAGATTAAGAACCCTAAAAACTTAATTAATTAGTAAATATTTACACGATACTCTTACTAAACATGTTTAAATCCTAATTTTTTATGTTTTTTGTGCAAAAAGGGCAAACTTATAATTTTTACCGTCTAATCTATTCATTCGTATATGCTCTCATATTTTAACACAAAAATTATGTAAAATACAGCTTTATAGAGTCCATTTACAGTTTAATGCAAAAAAGTCACAACTTAATACAAACTGTTTTATAATAATTCACTAATTCAAAAAAGTCAAAAACTCAAGCTCTACCACCACATGCCGCAACCAACCACCTGTATCAATATAGTAGCCGTCATTTCTTCCAAATCAGATCTATAAATAAATCATGCATTAACAACTTAAATACTACATTCATAGTCTAATAAAGTCTATTAATTCACTCGTTTTAAATTTAATGCAAAACAATTCTAAAAACTAGTGGATTCACAAATTTATATATATATATATATATATATATATATATATATATATATATAAAAGAAAATTAACAAAAAAATTTATACATAAATCATTCATATTTTAACACAAATTATAAAAAAAAGCACATCAAAATGCAGTTAATATATTAAGTCGTGAATAAAATTCACAACGTAATACAAAACGTAATACACAAAATTCACAGTTGTATACAATACATTCACAACTCATTTACACGTATAATCTCATACTTTAGTGTATTAAAAAACTCATTCACAGTTTAATACATAAATAAATTATATCATATTTCAGAAGCAAACATAAAAATATATATATACATGAATCATAAAAGATAATAATTTATCTGAAATCAACGAAGAAGATGAGTGAGAAATAAAGCATATCATTACTCTACCACCACCACCAATATCAACACCGCCAACTATTGTACACTGCTATCAACCATCACCACCATCAACCACCAGTGCCAACATCGCCAATATCCTTCCCTTTAAAATCAGATTTGGATAAAAAAAATCATAATTCACAGTTTAATACAACATTTAAAACACTAATTCACAACTTAATTCAACATTTTAGACACTAATTCAACACTTAATACATCAAAAAATACACATTCACAGCTTAATAACTTAGACAAATTAATACATAGAAAACACTTTGTGTGCACCAGATACATCAGATCCATAATCACCATAAAACATCATATCTGACCAAATATATAAGATTTTCATCATCACTGAAGTCAGGTGAGGTTGTTTGTTTCTCGGGAGAGGTTTGACGGTAGTGGTTTGACGGCAAGAACAGATCCAGATCTTTAGAGGAAAAAAACAACCAAATTTCAGAGGTCTGAGATGAAGAACACAAAACCAAATGTGCAACCTAAAGAACAGGACACCAGATCTCGTCGGAACTATTTCAATATTGTCGGACCTCACAGATCTGGACTACAGTGGTGGCAGAATCGTAAATCTGGACCGGAGCTTGCAGATCTAGACAACGGTACGGCAGATCTGGTGGTAGATCTAGTGTGTCGGTGACAAAAAGTGTTAGATCTGAAGGTGGAGGCGAAACTAATGGCAGATCAGAAAGTATAGGTTCTAGATCTGACCACATCTACAAAGATCTAGACTAAGAACACGATCAGAGATGAGAAAAAATCACTAGAATCATTCAGATCTAGTTAGATATAAGCAAAAAACACAAAAAAAAAAGTCATGGGAATTATGTCGTCGGAGATGACAAGCGGTGGTGTGGCGGTCGACGGTAGATCTGAAGGGGAAACACATCAGTGATTTCATTTTTTGTTGTGGTTCCAGATCTGAAAAAAAAACATGACTGACTCGACATTCCGGCGAAGGTTAAGCGGTCGGAAACGGTGTTTTCGGCGGTGATAGGTGGTGGTGGTAATAGGGAATATGTGTTCTTCAAAAATGGTGGGAGAGTTGGAAAGGATTTATCATTTGAAAAGATAAATCTGATTTTAAAATGAAGTTTTTGTGTGTTTTTGTATTGTTTATGTTAAATAGACAAAAATAATCTTAACATTTAGATATTCTCGTTTGATCTTTTACCTATATATATATATATATATATATATATATATATATATATATATATATATATATATATATATATAGGTAGAGGTTCATTTGAGACCACCTATATTTTGTGAGACATAGGGACCAAATCTTAGCCTTTGATCAAATTTGATCTTGTGGTTAAAAAAACCCTGATTAAGACGCTTAATTAAGCACTCAATGGTAGATTAGTCCGATTTTAATCATATAATGGAATCCCCTGATTTATATGATCTTTCCTTAATCAACGTAACAAAATCAGATTCGCTCTTTCATTCGGTGATTTCCTCGGATGGTTTAATCGCAACAATATTCAGATTGAATGAGAAGCAAAAAACTTGAGTTTTGTACGTCAATTGTCACTCAAGCTGTGATGATTTGTGATTTTACAAGCTTATTGAAAGAGATTTTAACAATTGATCATTAGATCACATCGATTTCAAGCTTTCACGAGCGACTGATCATCAATTGATATCTTCGGTTGAGTTCGTTTTCAATAATTGGAAGTTTCATCGGAATCAGGTCTTGTCCCCTTCACTTGATGATTATCAACTACACAACTAGATTGAAAATTATTTTCACCAAAATATGCTTTCATCCAGTTACATAAATCGATGTTAGCAATTGATCATAAGATTCATAGCGCTTTCAGCATTTTCAAGCTTCGATTTTGCTTCCTGGTAAGCGCTTTCAACTATTCATCATCATTGTCATCAGATTGAGATCTATTTTCATCCCCTTCAGCTTTGATTTTTACTCCCAGATCTTAAATTTCAACAATTGATCATTATCTAAGATCAATTATCAGTTGAAAGCTTTGATTTCAGGATTCGGTTATCTATTTAAATGTTTGATTTTCATTTTTCATTCAATCAATTTGGTTTTTAGCAATAGAACACCATAATAATATATATATTTTTATTTGATATCATGTTTAGCAATTTTAATCTTTGATTTTTGTTATTCATTAAGTAATTTGCTTTTTATGAATACAAGTTCATGTTTATGAGATTATATATCATATCATGTTATATATCAGATTAATTTTTTAACTTGTCTAATATGTGAAAGATATTACTAAAATTACACATCAAATAGATAATGTTATTCTAATAGAATACTATACATACATAAATTAACATCAACTTATGATAATAGGTAATGTATAACATCAACTTATGTTAAGCAATCTCAACAATTATCATCATCATCAATCGATCATGAGGTTAGGATTAAATTCATTGCACCTTCAAGCTTTGATTTTTACTCTCACAGTCTTGTTTCGATAATTCATCATAATATAATCTCAGTAATCGATTGGGGCTTCGATATCAAAAATCAGTCATTATTTCAAGGTTTGGTTTTCATTTTGCATTCAAACAATATGTTTTTTAGCAATAGAACATCATATTAATCATTTTTCTATTTTATATTATATTTTACAACATGATATCTTTTATGTTCACGGTGCAGACCGTACAGATTAAGATATGGATTCAACATATGGCTCTTGTGATTCTAAAAAACTTGGTGATGCAGATCATAAACAACATAGTCATGTTATACTTGATTACCAAAGACAAATGTTTTTTAGTGATCAAGAGAAATTAAAGAGGGATTCATCAAATTTGAATGAACAAGCTGAGGAATCTTCTCAACATAATGCTCATAGGGATCTTTTTGAAATACTATTGTTCTGTACAAACAATTATTTATCAAATGTAATACCAAATTTCTTATCTCCAGATCTTATAAAATTAGCTAGCCATGAAATGTGATTTTCAAATTATCAGGATTTTTTATGGTATAAAAATCCTTATGATAGATTTTTTATGGTACAAAAATGAAATATGATGTTCAAACCATCATGATTTTAAAATACCTAGAATTACAGAAAAAGGAACATACTTTAACTTTCATACCAATATAAACAATGTATTATAACTTTATACGATTTTCTAAGCAGTCAACTTTGTTATGTAGTATATAAAATTTATAATAAAGTTCAAACTATTACAACATTCTAAAACATGTAAAATCATAATACCTCGAATTACCTAGAATATCATCTATGAACCATAAGCTTGTCATATCATAATACCTAGAATTATGGAAAAGTAGCAACATGATTTACTTTAACTACTAATATGGAAATTACTTTACTTTTCACTCATTATAACAACCTACTTTTACTTATTAACCAATATAAGAAATATGTAACTCGAACCTTGGTAAATTGATCATGTGCGTTAGATTAATGTTAATACAATATATTATAAACTGTAAAGAAATGATAAACATATAGAGTTCAATGTTACAAAAGCCTAAACCATCTAAATAAAATCAACGAATATCAAGTTATGTAGTAACATATGATTTATCTTATTATAATACCTAGAATATCAATTATGTAACCATAAGCTTGTCATATCAAAATACTTAGAAATTACGTAAAATACCAACATACTTACTCTTGCTACCAAAATTATGTTTTCTATAAATTTCTTTGGTTTCCTATAAATTATTCTAATTTTAGTTAAGAAAGATTCTATTAGAATATTCTACATATAACTTAGAGTATCCTAGAACATTATTCTATAAGAGTATAAAAAAGCCTAATTTTAATTAAGAAGTATTCTACATATAACTTAAAATATCCGATAACCTTATTCTATCATAATATTCTACATATACTTTTGAAAAGAGGTCATATGCAAATATTATTATATTAGAATATTTTATATATACACATTATTTACATGTAGTAAATCAAGTTATTTAATTGAAAACGTAGAACATTATTCTACTAGAATATTCTACATATAACTTAGAATATTCTAGAACATTATTCTACAAGAGTATAAAAAAACCCTAATTTTAATTAAGAAATATTATATTAGAATATTCTACATATAACTGAAAATATCCGAGAACATTATTCTGTCGTGATATTCTACATATAACTTTTGAAAAGAGGTCATATACAATATTATTACATTAGAATATTTTATATAAACACATTATTTACATGTAGTAAATCAACTTATTCAATTGAAAACTTAGAACATTATTCAATTAGAATATTCTACATATAACTTGGAATATCCTATAACATTATTCTATAAGAGTATAAAAAAGCCTAATTTTAATTAAGAAATATTCTATTAGAATATTCTACATATAACTTAAAATATTCGAGAACGTTATTCTATCATAATATTCTACATATGACTTTTGAAAAGAGGTCATATGCAATATTATTATATTAGAATATTCTATATAAACACATTATTTACATGTAGTAAACCAACTTATTCAATTGAAAATGTAGAACATTATTCTATTAGAACATTCTACATACAAATTAGAATATCCTAGAACATTATTCTATAAGAGTATAAAAAAGTCTAATTTTAATAGAAAGTTATACATACAAACTTTAAATATAAACTCATGTAATATGAGAAAGATGTTACTGACATTACATGAGATAAACTAAAACATTACAGGTGCTATTCTTGTAAATACATAAATGAATAGTTATACATCATATGTTCTAAAATTACAACTATAATATCATATGTACATGTTCATATTATGTTGACGCGTCTTGCTCAGATGACGAGCTATCAAACGAGGTATCATGAAGTATGACTTTTTTTTCCTTTATCTATTTCCGGTGATAGAAATTGTTCAACATTCTTTCTTTTAGGATCAAAAACTCGTTTTTCCCTTGATTTGGTAGTTTCTTCATTTCAGATGTATCAAAACATAAACCATACTTTTATTAAAACAATAAAACTAGGATATAAACAAACAATTTATTATACTTGAATATTTGAATATTCTGAGAATAATTAAGAACATAAGATTTTTTTAATAAATAATTTAAAATTATAGAATTTTGTATTATTTTCACATTTAGTTTTACACAAATCTAATATGATCAAGGCATTATTAACAATACACAAAGTAGAATCTATGAGATAAAATAACAAAAAAACACAATTGTCCACATGGTACTGACTCCAAATAAAGTTTATATTCCTTTAATTTCGATTAGTAATATCTAGTATAATTCAAACAAGAGATTTAATATTATATAAAATATAAAAGATCAGATAACCTAATCACCTAATCAGACTTTTATGTTAATAGACATCACCAACCTAAACCAACAATTTCATTAGCTTTCGATGTATATCAAACACTAATCCTAACTACAGTAAACAATTTCAAAAATATTTAACCGAAACTACAATAAAGAAGTTCGTTTCTAGCCCCAACTATAGTGAATCCAGATCAAACACTAACCATAACTATAATATAAATTTCAGAAAAATAATTCATAATTTGAATAAATAGAATAATAAGTTCCTGATGCCTATTACAAGAGATGATTTAGAATCTACATTATGTAGAATCCAAATCTGAATCAGATATTATTGAATTAAAACATAAAGAGATGAATTAAATTATGTCAAGATAGAATAACAAATTCTCAAAACATATTATAGTTTTGACTTATCAAAGTAAGCAGTAACATTTGGTTTATCAACAAAATAACATCTGAAATCAAATTTATAAAGTAACACCTAACTTAACAAATTAGAATACCTAGAATATTAAGTTATCAAATAATATTTTACTAATATTTTTACAGGATCATCTAAATAATCAAACAAAGTAACATCTTAATCAAATTAAGAAGTAGCATATGACTTATCAAACCAGTATACTCAGAATATCAAGTTATCAAACAATATTCCACTAAATTTTTACTAGATAATTCAATTACTCAAACAAAATAACATCTAAAATCAATTTAGGAAGTAAGTTATGACTTACCAAATTAGAATAAGTAGAATATCAAGTTATCAAACATTTATTTACTATATTTTTACTATATAATAAAATAAATCAAACAAAATAAGATTTTGAATCAAATTATATTTCAAATGCCAGGAATATCTCTACATATTTTGTGAATAACTTCATTTATGCATAATAACATAGCATAGATTGTAGATATATTAACATTGAAATTGTTAACAGCCAAAGATGAGTCAGTAGAATCTTTTATTACCTCTTTTATTACCTGATGAAAAGAATCATTCCTCAACTGAGAATCATGAGAAGAAGTGTCAACTGAAGTATTGGCGGAAATTTGTATGTGCTAAGAAGTTTTTATTGTTTATTAAAAGAAACTAACGAGCTGATGATATTGGAGATTCAAAATCGAAATCAGAAGCACGAGATTCAAAATCACAAAATAAGGTTTTGGGGGGTTTTAATGTAGAATTAAAATCAGATTATATTGAAGGATCCATTATTGATGATCAATTAGAATAAAAAGGGTAGAAAATGATGTAACTGAGCTTAATTCGAGGTAGATCAAGTTGCAATTATGTTTCTAGGGTTTCGAATCCATAAATCTGGATCGCAATTGAATTTGAGATCGTATGTGAAGAAGGGATTTTGGATGAAGAAAGACCTGTAGAGATATTGAATGACGTTAGAATACAGATAGAACGTAAATTGTCATAATTACCCCTATGTGTCCTTTTCTAAACATCAATGTTTAACAATTCATGATCATTTTCTCTATTACCTACATCGATAAGGAATTTCTAGATTTCAACATTTATTTTCAGAAATTCATCATCAATTCTATATTATCAAAGGATTATCATAAATGATCGATTTTCAGCAATTATTCATTAATTTTGCTATTATAAAATAAGTATTAGCAAGAATCAATGAAAAACTCATCAACAATTTCAATTTTTAGCAATTCATCATCAAAATTAGAATGGATAGAATACTAACTCTAGCATACAAAACTCAGAATTACTATAAAAGTATACTAGAAGCTCATATGCAAAACAAAACATAATGATTAGATATTGTACTATACGAAATCAGAAGTAGTAGAATATTGTTCTAAAAGCTAAATATTGAGTTTTTGTTGGAAAATAGCTTTATTTCCTTTCTTTTTGAATCGGTTACTTCTCTTTGGTTCTTTAGACTAGACTTCGGTACATGCTACTTTAATCACTCTATCTACTTCATCTGATGACATTGATGATTCATCTTTTATATTGAGAAGGGGATTTGAAATCTGATTCTCTTGAACAAGACATTGTTGAAAGATGAAATCAAAGCCTTTGATGGGTATGAGTTCTAAAGTCGATTCTTAAAACTAGAATGAAACAATTTGAATAACGTAATTAAAGAAAGAAAGAACTTGTATATATGATTTTGATTCCTTAGCGATCTTCAAGATTTGATATTCGGTTTTTATAAACAAGAAACCGAAATTATCTCTCTCTGAGAAACTTTGCTTCATTTTTCTTCAATTGGGAGAAAGGTTAACAACGAGGATATGATCTGTGGTTTTGATTTGATATACTAGGGTTATTCGACTCGGAATCTGTTCAACCCGAATTATTTAGCGGTTCAATTACACAATCCGAAATTTGAATACCTGTTTTGTGAAGGATTGGCTGATAATCGAGATTGAATACGAAGGTTGAAATTACGAATTAGAAGGAATAAGAATTTGTTGATAATCGATATTGATCGAGAGTTTTCTGTTCGTTTTTGGCTACGTGAATCAATTAGGATCTGTGTTCGAGTATGAATCAGAGGATGAATTCGAGCTAGAATCAGAATAAAGAGCTCGACTTTTCAATTTCGATTTTGTGTTAATCTGAAACAAATTTGTGATGGAAGGGTTTTCGATCGATGAAAGGGTTTTGAAAATGAAAAGCATATGAATGCGTTTGTGAATGTGCCAAGTTACATTTCTACCCCTCTGTGTATTCTAGTTAATTACAAAGTTTGTGTTATTTACACAAACTGCCACCGCCAGTTTCTTTTTTTTTTGGGTAAATAGCACAAAAGACACTCAGTTTACACCAAAATTCTAATTTGACACTGTGTTTTTTTTTGTCCCAAATTTGACACTGTGTTTTCCAATTTGTTACAATTCAGACCACTTGACCGGTCAATCAGGTTACATGCTGATGTGGCATGATGATGTGTCAGTTTTGATGACGTGGCATGCTGACATAATATGCTGACGTGTCAAAATTGAATTTTTTTCTGACAAAAAACACTAACTTTTCACTTTTTTTCGATTTTGACACTAAGTTTAATTTTTTCTTTCAATTTTGACACTACGTTTTTTTGTTCCAAATCGAACATCATTTATCAAATTTTGTTCAATTTTACCAATTTCCATTTGAAACCGAATAAATATATTCTTTTTATTACATTTTAATCGTATAAATATATTTTTTTCGTTTAAAAACAACATTTTTATATAAATACAATGTGTTTTTTTTTTACATTCAAAGCATAATGTATAAATATGCATTAGTTATATCATGAGAATCAAACTAACCATAACTTCTAATAAGATGTAAAAATTTCACGGGTTGCAAACTTGACATCCGAGTTTTGATCGACTACACGCCTCCAAACCTCCAAACTCATTTTAAAGTTGCGTATTTAATATAAAATACGGTTTATAGATAACTAATACATATTTATACATAGAATTATGGTTTGAATGTAAAAAAAACCTTGTATTTATACAAAACTATAGTATTTAATTGAAAAAAAACGTATTTATACAGTTTAAATGTATTAAAAAAATATTTATACGGTTTCAAATTGTCAACATTTAACAAAATTGGAAAAAATAATGTTCGATTTGGAACAAATAAACATAGTGTCAAAATTGAAAGAAAAAAATTAAACTTAGTGTCAAAATCGAAAAAAAAAAAGAGAAAACTTAGTGTTTTTTGTGGGAAAAAAATTTCAATTTTGACATGTCAGCATATCATGTCAGCATGTCACGTCAGCATGTAACCTAGTTGACCGGTCAAGTGGTCAGATTGTAACAAATTGGAAAACACAGTGTCAAATTTGAGAAAAAACAAAACACAGTATCAAATTAGAATTTTGGTATAAACTGATGGTCTTTTTTGCTATTTACCCTTTTTTTATTAAATCTGAACCACATATCAATTTTGATCAAGGGCTAAGATTTAGTACTCATGTCTCACAAAATATAGGTGGTCTCAAATGAACCCAACCCTCTCTCTCTCTCTCTCTGTGTGTGTGTGTATATATATATATATATATATATATATATATATATATATATATATATAGGGCTAGGTTATTTTGTTTCTTACATTTATTGTGTGCTAGAATGCACCAATAGGAATTTAATAAATTAAATAATTATTTAATTAAATAAATATAGATATTAAATGATTTCCATAATTATATGTATATTAAATGATATCCATAATTATAATTCTCTTTTTATGTAAACTAATTAAATCTGTCATTAATGTCAGCAATAACATTCTTTTAGAATGAATTCGCATCTAGGTTTTTATATATGAGTTTGTATTTTGTTTCAGGACTCATTCACTTAAAATACAATAAAGTTGCATTGAATATGAAGAACGAGAGTGTATTCTACTGGAATACACTCTCATTCTTCTAGATATGAATTTATTCTGAAAAAATATTATTGTTGATATTAATGACGAATTTAATTAGTTTCCATAAAAATGAGTTATAAGTATTGATAGCATTTAATATACATATAATTATTACTAAATTCTCGTTGGTGCATTCTACCACACATTAGATATGGAAACATTTGAACCTATATATATATATATATATATATATATATATATATATATATATATATATATATATATATATATATATATATATATATACTAAAAGAATAATCCATTTTTGGATGTCTTCATCGTTGGTCCTACCATTAACAGCCCAAATGTAAAATATATGCACCATCAATTAACATTATTTACATTAATATTAATAATAAACTCTTATCATCTTACGAATTAAATTAAGAAAAAAACATATTTTTTTAGAAGGGCAAACACAGCTAGATTTTATTTTATTCCTAATCAGAACTTGAATCCACTTATGATGAAAAGATCTCGATAATTAAAAAGGTTTACATTGGTTAATTTGATATATAAATAACAATGAAAATAATGAAGGGCATATACATTAATGTACAGGTATGATATAATAGTAACTAGGGACAATGACTTGAAAAGGTAACAAACTTTCCATTTTGTTCATATTTAGTTACTAAATTTTTTTTCATTCTCTATTTGACACAAAACTATTGAAACTGTTCACATTTTACCCTTATGACCGGTAACAACCGGTCATAAGGGTAAAATGTGAACAGTTTCAATAGTTCAGTGGCAAATAGATAATGAAAAAAAGTTTAGTGACTAAATGTGAACAAAGTTGAAAGTTTGTTTTCCTCTCAAAAAAGTTCAACTAAATGTGAACAAACTTTCCTTTTATATTATTGTTTAGCAAATTATGTATTTTTATTAAATTTTAACAACATTTGTTAATGAAGAAATGTATGAAAAAAAAACCCCCGAAAAAGGTATAAAAAATGAAATACGAAACCAATATTATATGTATAAGTTTTATGTTATAAAACTATGCAATATTATATGTATAAAAATTATCCTGATATTATATGTATGAATTTTGTGTTATAAAATCATGCAAAATATAAATTGACATACATTAAACCATATACATTGTTTATAAAAAATACATACGTACATTGATACATTATATATATATATATATATATATATATATATATATATATATATATATATATATATATAAAGCTAGGTTCAGGTGTTTAAAGTAATTATTGTGTTATTGTATGCATAAATGTGGGTCAATCAAAATTTAAAATAAAAATAAATAATTAAATAAATAAATAAGGGTAAATAGGTAATTTGATAATTAGTTTCCACAAATAATATCCTATAATTATGGTAACCATTGACTTAGCTACCTATTTTTCCATCGGCTTTTTAAAACCACCACCTATTCGATCCCAGCACCATTACTGCCGATGTTGAAGGGCACAACACAACCATAATTACTGTCATCACTGACGGTCCTCCACCACTCGTCACCTTCATCCACCAATGTCGCCCACCTTTGACGCCCCCTCAGTCTGCGAAAACCCTATCACAATTTCAATCTCCTAACATACCAACAGCGAACAATCGGTTGTAACTCTCACCCTCCAAGCCGACAGGGACTCCGATTTTAAATCCATTCGCAGTTTCGATTGTGAGTCGGTTTACTCCGAATCAAACAATTTCAATCTCCGAACATATCAACAGCGAACAATCGGTTCCGAGCATAGGTTTGCATTTGATGTTCATTGAGGATATGAGTGCAAGCCCAGATTTTCAACTCCGAATCTTAGATCGTTCGCAGGTAAGAAGTTTGTAATATCTCAATTTTGACTTTTCTGTTTGACCATTCAATGGCGAATATCCTTAGATCAATCCAGTTAAATTCCAAACCCGATTTCATTCACTCCGATTATCACACTACCGACTGCGAATTCAATACTCTGGAGGAGATTGAGGTTTAAAAGAATGACTAATTTGATTCAATCGCAGGTCCCTCTTATCCCCATTCTTGATGATGGCCAGTGTAATACAAAGTTAGGCTTGGAAAGTTTCAGGAAAATGAAGAATGCAAAGTTTGAAGTCGATACAAAGGTTTTGGTTCACCCATACTCCGATTGCGCACTCTCTCTCGTTGCTCAAAGGTATTCATACACGCTTTCTCAATCATGTTTTCCTTCTTATTTGGTCAAGCTAGGGTTTTCCTGAGATTGTTTCATATCTTTATCATCTTCATGGTGTCGATCAAATTTTCCTCATCATCGTCCCTAAACCTAAATCTGCCTGAAATTGACCTTCGATAAATTTGGTATTAACAAAACCTTTCATGTAGAATTGTTTGATTCAGTAGCTTATGTTCAATAGGTTCCCAGAAAACACATTTTGTTCAAGTGATGTGTTTGTGTCGAAGCCAAATAGTCTTGAATAAGATGATGGCCGGGTGATCTCGTTTGTACATTATGAACATTTGAATATATCTCGGGTAAGTTTATATCAATCTCTTATTACATGTATAGATATTCTTGTGAAGCAGATTGGACTAATAGTTCTTGGATATCAATGGGACACAAATTGGCTTAATTTCATATGTTATCCTAGTAGATGCATAGAAGTTTACCAGTGAGCCAGTTGCAATTATTACCTTGCCATATTGAGTGCCTTATGGTTTTCATGGAGCTTTCATTTCGATAATCTCCTAAATATATGATGTGGACCAAGTCGAACAACTAACTCAAGTCGTATAACCCATCAATTCTATTGGAATGGAATCATAAATTCCAATTTTGTTGGAATGGAATCACGAATTCCAGTTCTGTTGGAATCACAGAAGTTGATGCTTGAAGAACGGACCACAAAATTGAAAGTGATTCTAAGCAACATTATTCTTTTAGAATGTATTAGTGTCCTTGTTAGATTTTGATGTTTTCTTTCCCGTTTTGAAAGTTTTTTTAGTTTTATTCTTTAACAATAAATGTAATTCTTAACAATTGTTACCTGTATTCTATAAGAAATAATGTATTTTTTGTTTTTATTCTTCAATTGATTGTTTAAGAATTTGTTATTCTACAAGAAGTTTTTAAAGTCATGATCAAGAAATAGGTTCAAGAATATTTTTATTATTTATGGTTCAAGAATATTTTTATTTTTGAATATACTCATAAACATATTCTGTCAGAATGTCCGACTTAAAAGAATTATACTTCGTAAAATCGGATTTTTAAAATTAATAGAATTTATGATCCCTTAAAAAATGCAATTTTTCTTTATTAAATCTATATTAATTGACTAAATTACCCTTGTAATTAATTAAGATGATATTTTTCAATTATTTTTAATTCAATAATATATATTAATCACTTTCTTAAAATAAGTAAATTTGATTGGCCCACATTTATGCATACAATAACACAATAATTACTTTGAATAGAATAACCTAAGCCTATATATACATATATATATATATATATATATATATATATATATATATATATTGTTATACTCCATGTATTCACATACATCATATTAGTATATTTACTATTAAAAAGGATATCGAAAATGAAAGTCAAGTTGTTTAGAATTTAGATATTTTTAATTTACCCGGACAATTGATTTATATTTGAGATTGTATTATCTTAAAAAGTTTGAATAATTATTAAAATTTATGATTATTTAATTAGACATATAGAGTTAAGTAAAACCATTAACATGTTTTATGAAGTGTTGCGCCCAAACCACCCCATCCATATTACCTTTACAAAAATATTTTTTTTAGAAACAAATAGCTATATATTCAACAATTAAAACGACGCTATTTTTTTTCTTTCAAAAAAGTCACTCATAATTTTAAAATGTTTTAGAAAAAACAATTCATATTTAAATAACCATTTTAAAAAAAAAATAAGTTTTTTAATTTTTTTTTTCTTCAGAATACAACGTAATTTCTGACCATGAAACACAATTTCTTAATAGCTATGGTTGAGAATGGTTCATTTTTTTTGTTAAACCAAAATCAGATTGGAAATTTTGATCTTTTATTTTAGAAAATACAAACCATTGGTTTTTTATTTCGGTTTCGGTTTTTCGTTTTTTTAATATATTTTTTGGGGTTTTGTTTTTTTATTTCATAGATTTCTTCATCAATAAATGTTGTTAGAATTTAACAAAAATAAATAATTTGTTAAAACATAATAAAAGAAGAAGTTTGTTCATATTTAGTCATTGAATTTTTTTTAGATGGAAACGAACTTTCGACTTTGTTCACATTTAGTCATTAAACTTTTTTTCGTTATCTATTTTCCACTGAACTATTGAAACTGTTCACATTTTACCCTTATGACCGGTTGTTACCGGTCATAAGGATAAAATGTGAACAGTTTCAATAGTTCAGTGGCAAATAGAGAATGAAAAAAAAGTTTAGTGAGTAAATGTATACAAAATCAAAAGTTTGTTACCCTTTCAAGTCATTATACCTAGGAACTAGTAACGAGGCTTGTGCGTTGCACGGGTCTCGTTTTTTTGTGGGTGTTTAGTACATTAAATCTGAGTGGTTTATTAAATCTCATAAATCAAAACAATGCCATAATTCAACATAAAAAATATGATTGAATTAACAATCATATGGAAATAGATTTGCACAGCAGATGCTCCCATTATCATACCTGAAACATCAGAGATTAAGATTATTTCATAAAATTAAATCGAATCTTAGAAGAATTCAATCAATCCAATCTGGATCGCTAGTGGGTTTGATAAAAATGTTACCTGATGATGCACAGTCTCAGAGAAAGGGGAGAAACTGGAAGGAGGTGGAGCAGGGAGAGAGATGAACGTGAAGGGCTTGTTGGGAATAAACATGGATTTGTTGTTCCCCTGAAACGATCGAAAACCCAACAGATTACCAAAAATAAAGATTTCAACGTCATCGATTTCAACTCCAACATTGAAAACAGAAAGGAAATTAGGGTTACATAACGAAAGTTGAAGAAGATATGAGAAACTCTTTTACCTTCTGTTGATTTGGGTATTTTTTAGATGAGATTTTAGAGCATCATATCAACTTTTCCAGAATTAACGCAGCTAATAGAAGCAACCGACGTCGATGACCTCTAAAATCGTGCGAAGGGCGAAGAAGGCGAGAAGGCGATGGAGAATATCGGGAACGAATATGGAGAAAGAAAATGATATTTATCCTTTAAAACCGATGAAGGAGAGAAGGGGGTGGAGAGGTGATATCTGATTGAATCGGAGGATTTCGGGAAGGTTCAAGAGAGTAATCGGTGTCTAGGTGGAAGATAGCATGAGTCGACTAAAGCAAAAGCGGTGGAGGTAAACACGTAACACTCTCGCCCTAACACGTAGCAATTGTGTAGACAGTAGAGAAAGATGCAAGTTGCACGTGTAATCCACTTTCCAGTATAATAATACAGATAAAAATATATAATTATCAAAAAGTAAAGCAGAAAAAAAATTCCAGCCAATGACAGCAAAGTACTGTTCCCTAAGCGGGTTTAGAATTAATATATTATATAATTACTTGGACTTTTTGTTGCAAGAGAAAGGACTAAATATAGTAAGCACATGAACCAAAGCTCTCTCTTTGTTGGTTCCACAATTTCAACCCCGTGGATAATTTTGGGTTTAAATATTGGATATGTAATATTCCTTTAAAAGATCGTTTTTCACGTTTGTTTTATCTAGAGCAAAATCGTAATTGTTCTATAGCGGATAGATGGGAAGATGGTTGGTATTGGCTTTGGAATCGTAATTTTGAAGGTGGAGCTTTACAAAGTCAATTTGAAGACCTATTATTGTTGATTCGATCCTTTCAACCCAATCTAGAGGAAGACGATTGGCGTTGGGAATTGAATGGTGTTCTCAATTTCAATGTGAATGAAGTTAGAAAGCATATTGATAATGAGTGCTTACCGGATGGTACTCTTGTGACGAGGTGGAATCGCTTCGTTCCTAGAAAGGTAAACATATTTATTTGGAGATTGTTAATTGATCGGTTACCTACCAGGTGGAATCTTAGCATCAAAGGTTTGGATATCCCTTCGTTGCTTTGTCCATTATGTGATAAACAGGTGGAAAATGCAGATCATGTTTTCTTTTTATGTGAAGAAGTTTATGTTATCTGGCAAAGGGTGTTTAGATGGGTGGATTTGGTGCTTCCGGGTGTGGATATACTACATGATCTATTTTTTTGGTTGGATACGGTTTCGATCTCGGATAATAAAAAGACGGTTTTGGAGACTATTATTCAAACGACATTATGGGTGATTTGGAGATATCGTAATGATATCATTTTTGGAGATTCTAATCCGATTAAAAACCGGATTTTTGAAGATATAGTTGATTTTTCTTATAATTGGTTTAGTTCTAGAAATTTTAAAACTAAAACTAATTGGGTTGATTGGCTTAAAAACTCAATTCTAGCTATTTCTTTTTAATTTCTAGCTTCTTCCTAGTCTCATTTTAATAATATTTGGCTGTTCAAAAAAAATATATTGAACTACTGGATCAAAAAAGCTAAATGAAATTCTAAAACATAGATTATCATATTTATTTGGGCTCTGTAAAATATTACCTAAACTTTGTGCATAACCACACTTCTTCTTCCAAGCATTCCCGACAAATAAGATGTCTTTTACAAATGTATTGCATAATATTTGAGTTAATGGGCCACTTGTGTCAATTGGCTATTTTGTTCTTGTAAAAAAGGTGAAAAAAAAGTATTATGAATTTGATAAAGTGAACAGACCTAGTGGCTCTCTAATATATATATATATATATATATATATATATATATATATATATATATATATATATATATATATATATATATATATATATATATATATAAACCGAATTATTTATTTGCATTATGAAGGGGTGATTTTGTGAAGTTGAAAATATGTGTACGAATTATATATAAAAGTTCTAAACAACTTATAAGATGTGAGTATCATGATTTATAAAATTAATATATGCTGAAAAGGTTATTTTACAATTTACACATGTGATAATATTAATTGCATTGTTTTACATATTTTGATTGTGAAGCATGTTACATTTGTCATTAAATGGTAAATAATTTATTTAACGTTTAAAATGATTTAGTAAATAAGAGCATCCACTATGCATAGTTTAATGGGATAGTTGAATGAAATGGCATGTCTAATTGGCATTCAATAATTTATATTCTTATTATAATAACTAGATTTAATGATAACATTATATATATATATATATATATATATATATATATATATGATTGTGGTCTCATAACTATCTAACATAAGGTACTTCCAGTTCCAAAGGAAATGGTCCGACATGATTGCATCACATCTACCGGATATTTTGCACTTTTGATTTTACCATTACTTTGATGTTGTTTAGAAACACTTTTGGTACTTGAATACTTTCTGGAAGTAATGAATGAATGTCTTGGTTGAATTCAAAACAAAATTTTTACGTAGTATTTTTCGGACGTTACAACATGAATCGGTTCATCGTCGGATGAAGATGAAACATAAAGATTTTCTTCCATTACTATTTTCCGAACGTTTGGGTTCATTTTCTTAAAATAGTTTAATGAGACTATAGAGAGAAAATAAATGAAATTGAAGAATGTGTGATTGTTTTAGAAGATGAATATTGATATTCATATTGGTAAAAAAGTGAAGATATATATATATATATATATATATATATATATATATATATATATATATATATATATATATATATATATATATATTAACGGTCAAAAGGAGTAAAGAATGACATAAAGTGCGGGAAAAATGAGAAGGAAATATGTGGGTTGTCCTACCCGCTTAAATTCAATTTTGGTGGTACCCTTAGTTGTTTGGAATCATCTCGATGGTCCTGTCATCCGTCTACCACAACGTTCCAATGGCTTCGTCCACCTTAAGAGCTCTCAAGTTGAGACACTCTCCCAAAATTTCTGTTCATTTCACCTTTCCAGCTAAATTGGTATTGAAGTACTATTGTCCCGCAGGAAATCCTTCTCTTTACAAGTTCTCAAACGAGGTTTTCAAACCAAACTTCGATAGGCGAGAGGTGTAAGCACTGCGATGTGATGTGATCTAGCAAGTTTTTTCTTTTGAGAGGACAACTCAATCAACTTGATCGATCCCCTCTTATGGAAATGCTGAAAGCGAGAGTGAAGGATATGTTTCATTTACATTCTAACTATTTTAGAATTAGTTAGAAGGGGGTGGTCATCCAAATTGTGACTAAAACCGGCTAAAACCTAAATTAGCAAGCTTCTCCAAATTTAGGGGTAAATCTAAAAAAGTTACATGTTTAAAAACACGGCAATAACAAGTAGTTCACAATCAAATTATTATTACAATTTGATGATTCCTCATAATAATTCCACTAACCAAAAAAAAATATAAAAAAAAATCCAAGTTATGTGTGATATAAGAAAATTTTTTTATTGAATTAAAATATATATTACTGTTCTTTTTTTTATTATTCATCATATGATTGTTTCATTCATGACGAGTCAATGTCATATAAAAGATAATTACAGTCTTACAAAGTTTTTCTGATAAAATTGATAGGTTTATCCTTTGTTGTACACAATAATCATGATAATGTTATTTTAAGACAACTTTTAAATTAATATATTTTCATAACGACGGGAGTGAAGGACCTTATCCATGTCTTTATTTGTACGTATTTAATGTACATCATATACATGGTATTATGGTATTATTGTTATTACTATTTTTGAAATTACACCCATAAATGAACGAATCCTAGAAATTCTATCACCTTCAAACTTCTCTCAGACACATACCCTGATCTTCGATCTCAAATTTGTTCATGACTATCATAATATAAAGTGTCGGAAACTTCTCAAATTACTGCAGGTAAGTTTCATAGCCCAATTTAATATGATTGATTTCAAATGATTTCGCATCGAGACAGTGTTAATTGTCATTTTGGAGTTTGTATGATCTAAAGATCTTGTTGATTTAGCTCGTTTTTGTTTCTTCAAAAACTTGTTGTATTGTATAATGTCGATTGCATGTAACTGTTTTCCTAACAATGTTAATTCATTTGTTTATATGTAAAGCGAGATTTTCTTTTTCCTGGCAGATAATAATTGGAATTTACCCTATTGGGAGGTTTCCAAGAAGTTTTTGTTTTTAGGTTGGAATCATTAGGGGTAGAAAGATAAAGATGCAGTCGAAGTCATATACTAATCTTCTAGAATTGACTTCTGGTAATTTCCCTGTAATGGGGCGAGAGAGGGACAAGCGAAAGCTGCCAAGGATTATGACAGTTCCTGGAAGTATCTACGAATTTGACGATGAGCCGGCAAGCAGTGTTGCATCTGATAACGCTTCTTCACTTTCGATGGATAGAATCATTATAGTTGCAAATCAATTGCCTCTGAAAGCCAAAAGAAGACCTGATAATAAAAGTTGGAGTTTTACTTGGGATGACGACTCTCTCCTTCTACGACTCAAAGATGGTTTTCCTGATGATATGGAAGTTCTATATGTTGGCTCCTTAAATGTCGATGTTGATGGCATTGAACAAGATGATGTTGCTCAACGCTTGTTGGAAAGATTCAGTTGTGTCCCAACTTTTCTTCCTCCTAGCCTCATTGAAAAGTTCTATACTGGTTTTTGCAAGAAGCAGTTGTGGCCTCTTTTTCACTACATGTTACCAATTTCAGCTGATCATGGAGGTAGATTTGATCGATCTATGTGGGAAGCCTATGTTTCTGCAAACAAATTGTTTTCCCAGAAAGTAATCGAAATCATAAATCCCGAAGATGATTTTGTTTGGATCCATGATTATCATCTAATGGTGTTACCTACTTTCTTGAGAAGACGATTTAATCGTTTAAGAATGGGGTTCTTCCTCCATAGCCCATTCCCTTCTTCCGAAATTTACAGAACACTTCCTGTTAGAGAAGAAATCCTAAAAGCTCTACTCAATTCTGACCTAATCGGATTCCACACCTTTGATTACGCCCGTCATTTCCTTTCATGTTGTAGTCGGATGTTTGGATTGGAATACCAATCAAAAAGAGGGTATATAGGATTAGATTACTACGGAAGAACAATCAGAATCAAGATAATGTCAGTTGGAATCCACATGGGACAAATAGAATCCGTGATGAAACTTGCTGATAAAGAATCAAGAACCAAAGAACTCAAGCAACAATTTGAAGGAAAAACCGTGTTGCTTGGAGTTGATGACATGGACATCTTCAAAGGCATCAATCTGAAGCTCTTAGCAATGGAACAAATGCTAAAACTACATCCATCTTGGCAAGGAACTGTTGTTCTTATCCAAATTGCTAATCCAACTAGAGGTAAAGGTGGCATAGATTTGGATGAAATACAAGTTGAAATACAAGAAAGTTGTAAACGTATAAATGAAGAATTCGGTAAACCTGGGTATCAACCAATTATTTACATAGACAAACCATTGTCAGTTGGTGAAAGGGTTGCTTACTACAGCATAGCTGAATGTGTAGTGGTGACAGCTGTAAGAGATGGAATGAATTTAACTCCATATGAATACATCGTATGCCGAGAAGGAATTCCCAATTCTGATTCCGATTCCGATTTTGGTCCCAAGAAAAGCATGTTGGTGGTGTTGGAGTTTGTGGGGTGTTCTCCTTCTTTGAGTGGTGCAATTCGTATCAATCCATGGAATGTTGAAGCAACTGTTGAAGCAATGAATGAAGCTATATCAATGGGAGAACCTGAGAAACAAATGAGACATGAGAAACATTATTGTTATGTGAGTGCACATGATGTGGCTTATTGGTCTAGAAGCTTCTTGCAAGATATGGAAAGAAGTTGTGCAGATCATTTTAGGAAAAGATGTTGGGGAATCGGTTTAGGGTTTGGGTTTAGAGTTGTGAGTCTTGATCCGAATTTCAGGAAGCTTTCAATAGATGATATTGTATCAGATTACTTAAAGGCTAAACGAAGGGCAATTTTGTTGGATTATGATGGAACTGTAATGCCTCAAAATTCCATCATTAAGACACCAAGTAGAGAAGTTATTTCACTTCTGAATAGACTTTCTGGTGATATGAATAATACGGTTTTTATTGTTAGTGGAAGAGGTAGGGAGAGTTTAAGTAGGGCTTTTTCTCCATGTAGGAAGCTTGGAATTGCAGCTGAACATGGCTACTTTATAAGGTTAGTATTATCAATTTATCATTATTTCTTGTAGTTTTTATCTGTATCTTTGGTCTGTGAAAAGGACGTAAATGCCCCTGGGGTTTTTTTTCAGGTGGTGTC
Source organism: Lactuca virosa (assembly GCF_052849685.1). Lineage (NCBI taxonomy): Eukaryota > Viridiplantae > Streptophyta > Magnoliopsida > Asterales > Asteraceae > Lactuca > Lactuca virosa. The sequence goes on from NC_136430.1 coordinate 175,840,509, forward strand.
AAGATGTGGAGTGGGAGACGTGTGGTCAGAGTAGTGATTTTGGATGGATGGATATGGCTAAACCTGTGATGAAACTATATACAGAATCAACTGATGGATCTTCTATAGAAACTAAAGAAAGTGCTTTAGTTTGGCAATATAGAGATGCAGATCCAGGGTTTGGATTTGCTCAAGCAAAAGAGATGCTTGATCATCTTGAAAGTGTTTTGGCAAATGAACCTGTTGCTGTTAAAAGTGGTCAATATATTGTTGAAGTCAAACCTCAGGCATCTCCTTTGTCCTAATTCACTTTCTCCTGTTATCATTTTGAAAGTGTATTGAATATTGATCTTTTTTGTTTTGTTGCAGGAAGCAAGTAAAGGTCTTGTTGCGGAGAAGATCTTCACATCAATGGCTGAAAATGGGAAACAAGCTGATTTTGTGCTTTGTGTGGGTGATGATCGATCTGATGAAGATATGTTTGAAATAATCGGGAATGCAATTTCAAGAAATATAATTTCTGTTAATACTGTGGTTTTTGCATGCACAGTTGGACAAAAACCAAGTAAAGCAAAATATTATCTTGATGACACCAATGAAGTTATTTTAATGCTTACAAGTCTGGTTGAAGCTACTGACTCTCCCGCTTTATCTGAAGATGAAAATTACGGGTCCCATTATCCTTAAAAGAATTTCATTTTTTTAAAACTAGTACTAATTATTATTATTCTTTTTTTTATTGAATAGTTGCATATTATGTGTCTATTTACATTCTTTTACATAGATGAGGTTGCAGGTTTAGTGTATTTTTTTCAAGAAGTGGTAGTTAGTGTACTTTTCTTTCATTGATTTGTTTATTGTAGCATTATGCTTTCGTTTCCTCTTATTATTTGAATAATTTATAGCAATGTCGTCCAAATATAAAGGAATTTTCACTGCTATGATTGGATAGATATTTCGACAGTATTATAATGTCTTAATAAAGAAAAAAATTAAAGTACAATGTTATTTGGGTTTAAATAAAGAAAAGTTTAAGTATAATTCTATAATTGTGTAGATTTTTCAAAGTACAATGCTATAATTAGAATTCTGCTAAGGGTTATTCAAATCACTCTTTAGTCCTTTCACAAAAAAGAAAACCTGCAAACCGGGCATCTACCATGGGTTCTCACCCAAGGCAAGATACATTGCTCATGAAACGTATGATTACACGGTGTCACCATCACCACTTGTTTTGCTTCGAAGTCTTCTAAGCATATGACACATCTTTTATTATCATAATCATCATCTTCTTTGTATACTTCTTTTGTGGTCTTTCCACCATCCTTTTCAGAGTAAAACCTACCCAACCTTTGTATAATCTTCTTTGGAATAGGATTGTAAATCTCTTTCCTAAGCTTCTCTAAAGCTTTTGTTTGATTGTTTGAATCACGTGTTTGTAGTTGTGTTTGTGTTTGTGATCGATCCATTTCTCTTGACCTCAAATTCGTGTGGTTTGCCAAATTGTTTTGCAACACCACAAGACGCATTCGAGGTTGTGGAAAACTGTAAAATTTTGCATTCAACAATTGGTATGGTAAATACGATTTAAAAAACTATATTGCTATGATGATCTTATAACTTTTTAAGTAAAACAATCAAAATATAAATATGAGCTCAATATATTTCCATATCAAGTAGTAAAAAGAGGGAAAAAGTCATTAAAAGATTAATATGGGAGACTATAAGAAAGGGGATCACCTCATTATGGAGGAAGGTAAAGTGAAGATTCTATTCTCGAAGGACCACAACCATGGATCAATACCAACTCTCTCATTCTGCAAAATGAAATATTTATGTATAATTCGGGTGATTTAAAAGTGACACGCTAAAATAATTTATCCACAAATGTTTATCTGCTTGGATTTATAAAATATAATGAGTAAGTACTATAATAAATAATGTAACGTAATAAATAAGTTAATGAAATTAGGTATTACATCCAACAATCAAACTTGATTGGAATACAAAAATGGGACGAATTTTCATATGAGTTTTTATCTTGTATATAAAAAGAAAATCTATTGAAAAATCTTTATGTTTAGACTTCATAACCGCTTTAGTCTTTATTTTTTTTTATAGTCAATTAAGTTCCAAAACCGAAAAATATATTCATTTTGACCTTTTTATTTGGTCAACAGGTCATCCAACTTTCAAAAATTATATTTTTGGACTAGAATTTAATTTTTATTACAAACTTGGTCCAAAATTTACACTTCTGGTCCAAATTTTAAATTTTATTACAAACTTGGTCCAAATTTACACTTTTGGCCTAAATTTTAAATTTTATTACAAACTTGGTCAAAATTTTACACTTTTGGCTTAGATTTCAAAATTTTGTTATAAATTCATCCTAAAAATGTATATAAACATTTTTTTTATAAAAAATGCATACAAATACGTGTTTTATAAAAATATATACAAACACGTTATTATAAAAAAAATGTATACAAACCCCAATTTTATAGTAAACATATTTGTATATATTTATGTTTTTTATGCACAAATAGGTGTTATATACATTTCTTTTATAAAAACGTGTTTCGATATATTTTTTATAAAAGCGGGTTAGTATAAATTTTTTATAAAATCCTGCTTGTATACAATGTATTTATTATAAAATAGGTGTGCATAAAAAATATATACAAATACACTTTTATAAAAACAAAATATATACAAACACCTATTTCTGTGCACATAAATTAATACAACTATTTTTACTATGAAATAGGTGTCTGTATACATATTTTTAATAAAAACGTGTTTGTATAATTTTTTATAAAATATGTGTTTGTATAATTTTTTTTATAAAAATATGTTTGTATACAATTGCATTTATTATAAAATAGGTGTTTGTATAAATATGATTTTATAAAGCAAAAAAACATATTTGAAACAAAATTTTGAAAAAAAAAATGTAAAAAAACTAAATTTAGGATGAATTTGTAACAAAATTTTGAAATCTAGGCAAAAAGTATAAATTTTGGACAAAATTTGTAATAAAATTTAAAATTTAGGTCAAAAGTGTAATTTTTGAAAGTTGAATGACCTGTTCACCGGGTAAAATAGTCAAAATAAATATATTTTTCGGTTTTTTGGACTTAATTGACTAAAAAAAGATAATGACAAAATCGGTTATGAGTCCTAAACATAAAGAGTTCTTAGTAGATTTTTCAATATGTTTAGTATTAAGTTTATTTTAGATATTATTTTAAATATAAACAATAAATTGTTTATTTAAAAATATAGAACTCATTACACGTAATAAAAACTTATCAAAGCTCAAATAAGAATACAATAAAATATATGTTATTAGTTTTTTTTAGAAAATAATATGTTAATTAATTTAAGAGATGAAATTATATTTGTGTCAACAAATACTACATAGATAAGAAAATATGTTATATTGCAATTTTTCACTCTTTCTCATGGCATATAAAATACACCATTTGCTAAAGAATGAAATTAAGAAAACTAAAAAAATCACAATTTCCTCACTGGTTAGGCTTATAAATACAAGCAATTTTTTCATTTAGGGAAAAACTTAGAAAAATAAAACTCAACTTATTTTCATCAAATACTTAAAAAAAAACCATTATATTACTTTTATGTACGTTAAAACCCTTATATATATCATTTAAATGTCTAATTTAAAGCTTCGAATTCGGTAATACCAAGATAGCCAAAAATGCTAGGTAGACGATTCTCAAAGGGTTGATGATAACAATCAATTAGATTAAAAAATTTCAAAAAAATATAAGGGTTTTGATGTACTAAAAAAATATAATAATGGTTTTTTTAATGCTTAGATGAAAATAGATATGGTTTTTCTAAGACCAGAAAGACTTAAATAAGATTTTCAGAAAAAATAAAAGTTTTAGTGGACTAAAAAATATATTGGTTTTTTTCAGAATTAAATGAAAATATATTGGATTTTTATAAGGTTTTCCCTTTCATTTAATTGGGTTAAGCATACTAGCATAGAAATAACCGACCAAGGTTAATTTGGTCCAATTTATGAAATCCTTCTTAGATGACTTGTAACTTGTCACTTGTACTCTTTTGTCTAGCTTCTTATTAGATAATGTTTTTTCTTTTATATATTGTGGTTCTAAAAAACAAAATACAAACAATCACTTTCAATTCTTTTTCCAACTCACATACCAAACACTAATTCGTGACAAAAATGATTGTATTTGCTAATAATAACATGGAGGTGTCAAAATTTGAATCGTGTTTGTCCAAATTAAATATTTCCACAAGAAAGAAAGAAAAAAAATGAGATACCAATTTCACTAAAATATTTCTCTAAGGATATGTTAGAGAAGAATAGTAACCAGGATATGAGGAAAAAGGCGCGATGGTGGAGATATAATGTCCAAAAATGAGTCCCTACCACCGTTGTTGTACCATGCATTTGCATCGTTGGCAAGTCGCAAAGACCGTTGAGTATTGATATTGTTGTGGTTGCTCATTATGTTAGAGACATGTAAATCTTTTATTTTCCTATTAAAAGTTTATATAAGATGTGTTTGAAGGAGTGTTACCTCTTCCAAGTATATATGCCTTCATTCTTTTGTTGTTGATTTGAAATTTTATTCTATGTCCTTCCCACTTAATTGAGAGATTCTTTCTTAATTATAATGTTGTTTTTATTCTATAGAATCTATGGGGTTCTCTTAATATCATCGAGATTTTTCTCTTAAGGATGATCATGTTGTGTTTAAAAAATGGTTAAATGCACATTTATGAAACAATATTCCATTTTTGTTTTAATCGGTTCAACAAAGTGGTTTTTATACGAAATATGTGATGTTTTTTGTAAAGGGCTTCTAGCCCAGCGGTATCCAGTATTGTCCTCCATCTTTGAGGTTGAGGGTTCAAGTCCCGTCGTGGACATAGGTAGATTTAAGGTGTAGTTTAGAAGTAGATTAGATTTGCCGTTTAAAAAAAAAGAAAAATATGATGCTCTTTGTGAGGGGTCAAAAGGGCCACGTCGGTAATGGGTTAAGACGTGGTTATACATAAATTTGTGTCAATTACACAGTGGTGAAAAAAACTGAACAATGTAGCGCAAATTGGTAAATGATAAAGCATTGTTACATAAATTGATGAAAAAAATTAAGCATTATTGCATAAATAAGTGGTTTAATTAATCTATATCTATATCGTATAATAAGATATGAGACAATTGTTTCTGATTGCAGTATTGCATTAGTTGCTCCCAAAATTAAACGTCTTTGAATATTATCGTAAATAAAACTTAAATTAGAAAAATATGAAATGTCTATTTAACCCCCATAATAAATTTGTTACAAGGTTAAAACGGATACATATTTAAAATTGATTAAAATAGAGTCTCCAATATTGTTTTGTTCATATGAATAATTGATATATTAATGATGATTATAAACATCATCGTTAATATAATAATCAGGTGTGAGACCCGTGTCATATACATTTTTTTTTTAAATATAAAGTAGTAAGTATTACATATTTTTTAGTAATAATTTTACTATGTTTTTTTTTTTTAGTTTCAAACAATAAAAAACACAATAACAGCAAACAAAACAGTAACAATAATGGAAATAATTAAAAGTAAGATGTTATTTTAAATGAATGGATGACATATAAAACTAACATTCAGTTAAACAAACAACACAAGCATTCAGTTAAACACATTCAAAACCAATAAAATAAAGACAATAGACAAATTAGATTGCTAACCTTGTGTTTGTCATTTGGGATGCCTTAAAAAAAATCAGAAATCCAATAACATAACATCCAATTTTTTTTTTTTTTTTTTTTGAACGGCAAACTAACTAATCTACTCCTAAATAACCACCTATATCTCCACCGACACTTGAACCCCTGACCTCTCATATGAGATGGTCACTCCATATCGCTAGGCCATTGGCCCTTTGGTAACATAACATCCGATAACCACTAAAATCAGGACAACAAATAACGTAAGGGTAAAATAGTCAAAAATGTAATTAAGAGTTTACTTTGTGTTGTGTAACTTGTCTTCTTTACTGGTATGTGGATGGTTATTACATGTAAAATGAATATATATATATATATATATATATATATATATATATATATATATATATATATAATGACGGATGGTCGTAAAGATATTACATTTTTGACAGGTGGTCGTAAAGATATTACATTTTTGATGCCCCATGTTGGTTTATAACTAATTCTGATAGATATTAATTTTTCAAATATAATGACAGGTGGTCGTAAAGATATTATTAATTTCATCTAAGAAAAGGACTTATTTTCATATTATGGACCACCTATACAGAAAATATGAGTTCTCCCAATTATTGAGAATATAAAAGCATTTTGTTGTTGTCACTAGACTAAGGAGGAAGGCAGGAAACTTCAAAAATATTTTTAAATTTCGCTATGATTGAAATTAAGAGAAAAAACATGCATGTAATACTCTTTTAATGATTTATTATATTAAATTTTATTTAAAACATTAGAACAATTTAAGCCAAATGATATTATATTCTTGGAACAATAAAAACTAGAAAAAACAAGGAATAAACTAGCTAGAAAGAGAATTGCAACTCATGACATACTTGTGGAACGCGATAATGTTATAAAAGAGTTGAAGGAAATCGAAAAATCAGAATTGGTTATATTTCTCAAAATACGAAACTAAAATGGGGCATCATACGAAACTAAAATGGGGCATCAAGGGTAATGAAAACTCCAAATATTATTAATGATATTCTTAAGACAGGTGGGAGCGGGCAACGGGATATGACGTTAATCCGACATGGCACACAAAAAACGGCGTTATAATGCCGACTACACCGCCCCGAGTCGGCGTTAACCGGCGTTACGTTATTTGGCGTTTGGGTGGCAACGGGACGAAACGCGCAAAAGGTCTATTTTTCGACCGTTGTGGAACGGTCACGAACTTAAAAAAAAATCATTTTAACTCATATATATATATATATATATATATATATATATATATATATATATATATGAATATGATCAAATGAGAACACCCAAAAGGTTGAGAACGCGAGAACAGATCTGAACCATTTAAAAAACTAAATCTAAGGTTATTATCGAATGGGTCATTTATGTAAAATTTTAAAAGTTACAAGTATTAAAGTGTAACTTCAAATGGTGATAAGGGTATTATAGTAATTGGACCTTTACCACCGTTATTTAATTCGTATAATTCCTCAATCACTCACCTATTTCCTTCTATTTCTCGTCTCTCTCTTCATCTCTCTCTATAAACCTAGGTACGCCTCCACCCTACATCATCGATCCACCACAAAAGGGAAAAGAATGGTGGGACAGATTGGAATCGATGAAGTCAAAAAAGGGGAAAGGGAAACAGGATCTCTGAATTGCTTTTGATCGGAAGGGAAGGATTCACGAACGGAGCAGGGATCGGGAGGCATAGTCGATTGGGGAATGTTCGATCCTCGTCTGATCAAGTGACAATGAACGGAAACAGGTCAGAAATCATTTGTGCTACTCTCGTTTTTTTTGTTTGATTTTAACAAAAATCGAAGAAGAATAAGAGAAGAACAACAAATTTCTTTTTCACTTTTCTGTTTTGGAACAGGATCTCCGAATTGTTGTTGATCGGAACAGGATTTCCCATGAATGCGTCGATCGGGTCTCACGAGGCTGCGTTCATGAATTTTCTTCCCATGCCCATTAAGTATGATTAAGAGTCGATCCATATGAATCGTATTTTGGGATTGTGTGCTTTGCGTCGTGCATTAGGAGGAAGGGAATAGAGACGAGCGAGAGAAAGGGAGTGACGGGAAGGAAGCCTTCAATCCACCTTAGGCTACGATGAACTCAACAGTACCGATTCACTCTTGATGTCGCTGTAGTCGATCGCCAAGGAAGGAAAAAAGGATCATGAAGGGGGGTGCGTGATTGGCGATGCAAGAAGAGGGGGGAATTTTGACAGGATTTTCTATGAAATTTGAAGCTATAAATCAACAATTGGTAAGTTTTTATTCTTCCTTCTATTGTGCTCATAGGTCAAATTCTAGCAATCGGATATCCTTCACTACAGTGGTGAATAAATTCAATCAACATAGTCATTTGTGTTCGTTATAATCACTTATGATTATAAAAATGGTTGTACATATGATTAAAAGACACTGATAATAATCATTTATGATTATAACAACATATGTTTTTTGTCACACCCCAAAACCGGAACGGCGGAAACGTTCTAGGGTGGAGGACGTCATGTTTAGTATCACAAGTCATGCATCATAGTAAGCAAAGTAATAAACAACCATTTCATTAGAAAGAAAGTGTTTACAAAGTATGTGATTCACATAGTATAGAATACATAGCAAATAACAAAAAGACATGAAGCTATACTGCTCCATCTTCGGAATCCCAGTGCGCGAACCTGTCTACTAGTCTCCTGAGAACACAAGTCATTTTGAAAGCGTAGATCAACATTTAAGCTGGCGAGTTCATAAGATTTAAGTGATGTAGTAAGTAGTAAGAAAGTTGTAGAAAATTGTAGTAAGTTGTAGTAAGTGGTAGTAAGTTCTGTTTAGAAAAGTTTGCCCGTTCCTCCAGAAAATCCTATATTTCCTGCTTTGATGAAAGATAAGTAAAAATGACTCTACAGTCCTTTCTATGAGTACTATATGAATACAAGTTATATAAAACTCAGAGTAAACAAACAATCGGTTGTGTGCATCTGCCCTAAGCCCACAACCAAACATGGAACAGGAAATGAGGCGAAAGACACACATCCCATTGTTTGTTAGATCATCGTTGTATATAACACTGGCGTATTCACTTGGTACTCACGGAGTTAACTGTAATAGTTCATTTATATTTGATGAAAATATTCCTTAAGAAAAACCTTATTTCTTTTAGTAAAAATGGTAACCACAGTAGTTCCTTGTATAATCACTTAGTTTATACTAGCCATATATAATCTAATATCGAATAGATAGTTAATTGTGTGAATCTGCCCTAAGCCCACAACCAAACAAGGAACAGGGAATGAGGCGGAAAACACACATCCAACTACCTATCGGATATTAATTATATATAACCCTAGTGTATAAACTAAGGTATTATAGAATTAACCACCTAAGGTCCTTTAAGTTATACCGGTTTAATAAAAATGGATTAAACCCTTTTACTGGTAAGTTTCTAGTTTTGTATGCCAAAAGTTCTTGTTTGAAAAGTATGTTTGTGTACTAGAAAACGGTGCATTGAATTAGTGTCCTATGACCTGGCCCATACCTGGTACCCCGTATGATTACTTGGTGCATACGGAAACATATATATATCTAAGATCGGATAGATAGTAGGCTGGGTGTATCTGCTCTAAGCCCACAACCAAACAAGGAGCAGGAAATGAAGCCGAAAGCACACATCCTACTACCTGTCAGATCTGATTAATATATATCCCTGAATGCATACACTAAGGAATCATAAAGTTAGCATTATAGGCTCCCTTCTACTGAATGTACTAGACTCTACTGTTCTGTGTGTCGGTTGTAAAATGTAAGTTTTCCCTAGTTTATAACTATCTTGACTCGAAAATAGTTTATATTAACTTTCAAGTGGAACTGTCACAATATGAAAGTATTTGGAAAATATAAGTACACAATTGTCTTTTGAATTGACATCCTGACGTACTGATTACCTTAAAACATGTTTGTTTTATTAAGGTCACAATGTGATGAATAGAACCCATACTATACGCTCTCCCTGCAAGAGATTCTGGGAACCAAACACGACTTCCGCAAACCAGTTGCTAGGCCGTATAAATTCACATTAAAGTTGTTTGATCTGGTATACCCAATATAACTATCACTAATTGCCTAAAACAATGAGTTAGTGATTCATTGGTATTATTAGATCCTGTAGTTTTCCCATGCTATAGCACCTTATTATGTTTGTTCTGTTATAGTATCTTAGTATGTTCTCGTTATAGTATCTTAGTATCCTCTAGTATCTAGCATCTTAGTATCTTCTGGTTATAGTATGAACTGAACCCCTAAGCTATACCCCTTATAGTTTACTAGTAATTTACTTGAACTGTTGTTGAAAAGACTCATTTATCTACTAAGTTATGCTTGTACTTTAAAAACGGAGTTTTGTTAAACTATAAAGTAACATAACTTTAAAAGAGTTTTTGAAATGATTTGACCACTTATAAATGGCATAAGCAGTCTTTTGAAAATGTTTATAACAAACAATTACACAATTATCATTATGTTCAACTTGTATTTCCCCCTTAAAAGCATTTAAAACAGTTTAAAAGATTGATTACGGGGTATAAACTCACCTTATGTGGGTGATTCAAACTAATATGCGCGTAAGGATGAGAAGTTCCACGAATGAAGTCCCGAGACTTTACGAGTCCTAAATGACATATAATGGCATATAATGGCATAAATATAGTGTTTAGAAGGAACCAAATGCAAGGAAACACCTTACGGGACTAGGAAACACTTTGACCAAGTGTTGGAATCACATGTCATTCAATTAAAGGGAGTGTACAGCCACTTTGAGGAGTGTGCGGCCATGGGTGTGCGGCCAGGGAGTGTGCGGCCGCACACTCATGGTAAAGAGTGCACAAAAGTGTTTTCCAAAGGTAGGGAGGCTTGTGGGACAATTTTTCATCAAGTGTGAAGCTAGAAAGGCACTTTGGAGGACCTTAAGCACTAAACAAAGGGGTGTACGGCCACATGGAGTGTGTGCGGCCACACACTCCTTGATGATCATGGTTTGGACGTTTCTTAAGGGTCATATCTAGTAAGTAACAAGATTAGGGGATAGTACTTACAATATAGAAGCCTTTAGGGGTGTTTTTGAGGGTGTTTTGAGGGGTGTACGACCACACCTGGGTGTGCGGCCGCACACACCTTGTGTTCTTGAGTTCTGGACATTTCTAAGGTGTTAAACTAGTGTTCTTTACAAGATCTAAGCATAGGAAAGAAGTACTTACGATCCGGAGGCTCGAGAAGGCTCAAAATCACCAAGAACAAGTGTGTGTTCTTGGTGTTCTTGGTGAAATGGTTGAAGATTTGAAGATCTAGCCAAAACATGATTTCCAATGGATGAAATCAAAGGATATTACTAGTTTAAAAGGATTAACAACAAATCAAAGATAGAACACTTACATTCTTGAAGATCTAGGCTGAAAATCGGATGATAGTTGAGAGAGAAATCGAGTTCTAGGCTTAGGAGTGTGAAAAGGGATGAATGAAGACTAATTCCCAACCTTATACACATGAGTGTGCTGCCAGGAGAGGGGTGTGCGGCTGCACACCCAAGTGTGCGGCCGTACACTCCTTATGTTGAGTGTAAGGCTCGATTTTGGTGCTAGAAGTGTATGCGATCCAATCCTATACTCGAGGCTTGAATGTACTGAGCTTTGAACCTTTAAACGGACTCTAAACAAGGCTAAACGATAGCAGAAATGAGTCTGTCACTCAGCTGAGTTGATTGGCTGAGCTTTACAAGGCAAAAATTAAAAAAAAATTCGGGTTGTCACATCATCCCCCCGTTAGATGGAATTTCGTCCCGAAATTAGCTTTCTTAGCAGTACTAATGGGGTTGCGCTCCTCGGATTGGCAGAATACCCACTCGTAGACCTGGAAACTTTGCCCTACTGTTCATGATAGGATTCATACTCGGTCCATCTATCATTACCTCATGTATACAAGTCGTATATAATTAGGATTAGTTAGACGGTCGGATGTGCGACTCTGCCCCAGGTCCACAACCAAACAAGGAACATAAGATAGGGCGGAAACACACATACTAGATCTGCGTAATCATAATCATATACCACCCTCACGTATACACTAAATAGTGATAGGTGGGCTGTATTCGTCCTTAGCCTCTGTGCTCGAACTTGGTCTGCTGGACGAGTGGTATTTTGGAAAGGTCTATGGAACATACGACGGCAAGGCTTCGAAGGGAAAAATACTCTCCGCATGAGTACTTCGGGGTTTAGAATACGAAAGACAAAACTGAGGTTTAGTTCGGACTGTCGTTACAAATGACGAAGGTTTCGTAAATTTGACAGTCGAGGCGATAGAAACATATGAACCTAGTATGGTGAGGACCACACCAACTCATGACGAATGATAGTAACGGACTCTTTACTGAACAAAGTTTTGGCCGATTTGAAAGAAACGTTTGTTATATGATGATGTACTTCCCTAGTGTGCTCGAAAATGTAATCTTTGTGAATGTTCTAGTGCTTTCTGTTTTCCTCTTGTTGTTAACACTTCTACGTATCGTACCGCGATGTGCGCGTACATACCGCGAAAGTGTTTTGATAACTAGTATCGATACTTTAAACTACGATCCTCCTTGGTACCACTACGATCACATGGAATATACAAGTTATGAATAATTAAGATGAATTGGACGGTCGACTGAGTTACTCTGCCTCAAATCCACAACCAAACAAGGAGCATGATATAAGGCGGAATCACTCACTCTAAGTTTGCAAAATCTTAGATATGCACAACCCTCACGTACATCCTAAGCCATCATAGCTTCTCAGAACGGATCCCTTAGTTTTCTTGAATACCGTGACTTATTTTGAAAAGTGAGTTATTATAATTACTTTTAAGTGTTATCCCCAAGTTTTAATCTTATATAAATATAAATTAATTTTTCAAAGTAATTACTATTTCGAAAACGTACCGCTGCTCGCTGGCGACTCCGAGGTCGATTCTCCTGCGGTGATCATCAGAATTTGTCCATCCGCTCCTGAGTTCTTTGTTATCGGGCAGTCCTCCTGGTAGTGTCCATTCTCACCATAGCCATAGCAGGCTTGGTTTTCTTCAACTCCGGGGAATTGGAAGATCGGTTGAGCCGGTGCCCTGCAGAAACAGACTGTGTGTCCCTTTCTGTGGCAGTTCAGGCACTGCATTTCCCGACATACTCCATTTTGGTGATAATTGCACTTTCCACACTTCTGGAGGGTTCCAACATATCGACTGGCAGGTGCTGGAGTAGCAGGTGTTGTGGCGGCGTACATAGTACTAGTTTGTTCCTCCTGCGGGGGTTCCTGTGTTGTTCGATTTTTCTTCCTCTTGTTCCCCGACTTCTAGCTATTTTCCTCTTCCCTCGATGGTTCGAGAACGGTGACTTCCACGCTATGGCGGACTCCATGGTCGATGAGTCTCTGGGCCAAGCTTTTAGCACTATCGAATGAGGCTAGGTTAGAAGACAACACATCTCCTTGGATCGGGGCAGATAGACCCCAGATGTATCTTTCTATCTTCTTACTCTCTGGGGTAACCATCCTGGGTCATAGAGCTGCTAGATCGCTGAACCGGTCAGTGTAGGTCACTATGTCTGAGCCGACCATCGTGAGCTCCCATAGTTCTTGTTCTAGCTTTTATACTTCACCCCTCGGGCAGTATTCTTCTCGCATTAACTCTTTTAGGTTCTCCCAACCTATTGAGTTAGCCACTAATAGGGTCAGTGACTTAACATGGCTGTTCCACCATGTCAGGGCTCTACCAGAAAAGTGATGGGTTTTGATCAATACATCAATCCTATGGTGTACATGCAAACCCTAATGCTTGGATCTAGTTTTTTATAATTGTACATGCAATAAACTTCCAAGACTTGCAAACCCTAAATCTAGCATACCAATTTCTAATACAACATATGAAATTAGGGTTTAGATCTTACCTTGATTGTTATGTAGCAATAACAATCTCAATTCCTTCTTGTAATTGGCTTCTAAAAGCTTAGTGTCACAAGTGTCACACCTCTAATGGCTCACAAACACCAAGAGCAAGAGGATGACTTAGGAGAAGAGAAGGAGGCACCAAAAAACGTCCAAGAACCCTAAGGAATGCTTAGCCACGTTTTTGGTGCCCTAGGGGTCTTTAAATATGTGAGGCTATTAGGGTTTTGAACTAGGAAACCCTAATCTGACTGCTTAGGCCCTAAGCAGCCCATGGACTCCTCCTTTAGAGGCCTTGGACGAATTCTAATGGGTTTCCCCATAGATTTCGTCCACTCCATCCTCTATGGAGTCCATTAGCCCAATATCCAACTATCACACAATTGACAGTTCTAGTCCCCATATTTAATTAATGTCTTTTAGCCACAAAATTAATTCTCATTAATTCTTGACTATTATTAATTAAATAATATGATTTCTCTCTTAATATATTATTCATATAATATATTAATAAATCATAATTATTCTCTTTTTCCATAAATCATCCTATCAAGTTGCTTTGGTGAAGGCAACCCAAAAGGACCATGCTCGCAGTCGGGTCAAGTACATACCAAAATAGTTATGGGCTTAGACACTAATCCAACAAGAAGGTGCAGGCAGCAAACTTCACTTTGCTCCCTTCGGGGCATGAACAGATTTCGAAGACCGAATCTGTTTTCTCGAACCATCGCATCAGAGTGATGACTCCACCATTCCCGCCGAAGGAATTTGGTTTGCAGTTCATGAAGTCTTTATACGAACACTCCCTTGGGTGTCCGTGAGTAACTCCGGGGTTGGTTAAGTGAGTACTGATACCAGATCCGAGGGTACCACCTTCGCCGAAATGAGCTAGAGCAGTTGCCACTGCGGAGGATATCGCTATTTGAAGAGCAGCAGGATCGAATTGCAGCAGTGGAGTTGGAGTTATCGGAGTAGTGCTTCTGTTTGGTCTGCGAGGATGCATCTTTGCTAAAAGAATACAAAGATGATATGAGATAAGTCTAAAGCAATGGACATAAGCCGAAAGCTGAAAGACAAGGTTATCCTAGTTCTGAATGTATCGGGTCCTGACTTCCACAGGGTTCTGGAAATAATTCATAAAAGAGTCTATACCAAATAAACTTTATGAATTTGGAATGGCTATCCTCGAATGAATATATGTTACCTGAATAACTGTTACCAACTGGATGTAAGAAAATAATCCTAACACATAATGTGAGCAGTGTTTCCACTAACTCATTAAGTTAACAAGATTATTATTTATTAGTATGACTCTTAATATGTTTTTGTTACTCCTGCTGATGTTTCTTTGAAAACTTCTTTTGAACTTGCTCTTGTTTCCTCCTGACCCTTCTGTTGTCTACTATGAGGAATTGGTTACATCTATCTGGGTTTGTCGTGCGAGAATGGAAGTGACTAAAGAATCTATGAGATTTAAGTGAAACATTATGGGGTGATCCTTACAGAGTCCTCCTATAATTCCACAATGTATACAAGTTGTATATAATTCAAGATTAAATAGACCTTCGAATAAGTGATCCTACTCCAAAACCACAACCAAACAAGGAACAGGTAGTGAAGCATATATCACAAATTCTAAGTCTATAAAACCTCAATTATATATAACCTTGGGAGTATACATTGCAAGATTATAGACCTATCCGTAAGGGTCTTTTAAGTTATCACATAAGTTATTTATATAGTACCTAAAATACTCCTATAGTATTTTAATGTAATGTACTTGATATGTTTTAAACTTGTTATCGCGTTATAGTATCATAGAATACTCCTATAGTATAATAACTCTATGTACTTGATCTAGTATTCTCTTGACTAGTATTAGGTAAGTTTTAAGACTGTTGCAACACCACATCACTCCCAAACACATGTCGGTCACATCTCGAATGAATATAGTTGATCAGGCTATATTGATTCTAGCTATGATTACATAATTGTCCAAGTTTGACCATAGTGTTCAACCTTTAACTTCTTCTGTTCTGTTCTTCTCGTGATACTTGTTCTAGTATGTATATATGTATAAGCAAGTATGTATACTTTTATAAGGTATACTTATATATTTAAAATATATTCTTATCCAGAGCACTTCGGCCCCATTGTATTTATAGTTGTATATATCTTTTATCGGTTGATATACTTAGTTCACTATAAACAATGCTCTAATACCAATCTGTCACACCCCAAAACCGGAACGGCGGAAACGTTCTGGGGTGGAGGACGTCATGTTTAGTATCACAAGTCATGCATCATAGTAAACAAAGTAATAAACAACCATTTCATTAGAAAGAAAGTATTTACAAAGTATGTGATTCATATAGTATAGAATACATAGAAAATAACAAAAAGACATGAAGCTATACTGCTCCATCTTCGGAATCCCAGTGCGCGAACCTGTCTACTGGTCTCCTCAGAACACAAGTCATTTTGAAAGCGTAGATCAGCATTTAAGCTGGTGAGTTCATAAGATTTAAGTGATGTAGTAAGTAGTAAGAAAGTTGTAGAAAATTGTAGTAAGTTGTAGTAAGTGGTAGTAAGTTCTGTTTAGAAAAGTTTGCCCGTTCCTCCAGAAAATCCTATATTTCCTGCTTTGATGAAAGATAAGTAAAAATGACTCTACAGTCCTTTCTATGAGTACTATATGGATACAAGTTATATAAAACTTAGAGTAAACAAACAATCGGTTGTGTGCATCTGCCCTAAGCCCACAACCAAACATGGAACAGGAAATGAGGCGAAAGACACACATCCCATTGTTTGTTAGATCATCGTTGTATATAACACTGGCGTATTCACTTGGTACTCACGGAGTTAACTGTAATAGTTCATTTATATTTGATGAAAATATTCCTTAAGAAAAACCTTATTTCTTTTAGTAAAAATGGTAACCACAGTAGTTCCTTGTATAATCACTTAGTTTATACTAGCCATATATAATCTAATATCGAATAGATAGTTAATTGTGTGAATCTGCCCTAAGCCCACAACCAAACAAGGAACAGGGAATGAGGCGGAAAACACACATCCAACTACCTATCGGATATTAATTATATATAACTCTGGTGTATAAACTAAGGTATTATAGAATTAACCACCTAAGGTCCTTTAAGTTATACCGGTTTAATAAAAATGGATTAAACCCTTTTACTGGTAAGTTTCTAGTTTTGTATGCCAAAAGTTCTTGTTTGAAAAGTATGTTTGTGTACTAGAAAACGGTGCATTGAATTAGTGTCCTATGACCTGGCCCATACCTGGTACCCCGTATGATTACTTGGTGCATACGGAAACATATATATATCTAAGATCGGATAGATAGTAGGCTGGGTGTATCTGCTCTAAGCCCACAACCAAACAAGGAGCAGGAAATGAAGCCGAAAGCACACATCCTACTACATGTCAGATCTGATTAATATATATCCCTGAATGCATACACTAAGGAATCATAAAGTTAGCATTATAGGCTCCCTTCTACTGAATGTACTAGACTCGACTGTTCTGTGTGTCGGTTGTAAAATGTAAGTTTTCCCTAGTTTATAACTATCTTGACTCGAAAATAGTTTATATTAACTTTCAAGTGGAACTGTCACAATATGAAAGTATTTGGAAAATATAAGTACACAATTGTCTTTTGAATTGACATCCTGACGTACTGATTACCTTAAAACATGTTTGTTTTATTAAGGTCACAATGTGATGAATAGAACCCATACTATACGCTCTCCCTGCAAGAGATTCTGGGAACCAAACACGACTTCCGCAAACCAGTTGCTAGGCCGTGTAAATTCACATTAAAGTTGTTTGATCTGGTATACCCAATATAACTATCACTAATTGCCTAAAACAATGAGTTAGTGATTCATTGGTATTATTAGATCCTGTAGTTTTCCCATGCTATAGCACCTTATTATGTTTGTTCTGTTATAGTATCTTAGTATGTTCTCGTTATAGTATCTTAGTATCCTCTAGTATCTAGCATCTTAGTATCTTCTGGTTATAGTATGAACTGAACCCCTAAGCTATACCCCTTCTATTGTGCTCATAGGTCAAATTCTAGCAATCGGATATCCTTCACTACAGTGGTGAATAAATTCAATCAACATAGTCATTTGTGTTCGTTATAATCACTTATGATTATAAAAATGGTTGTACATATGATTAAAAGACACTGATAATAATAATTTATGATTATAACAACATATGTTTTTTGTCACACCCCAAAACCGGAACGGCGGAAACGTTCTAGGGTGGAGGACGTCATGTTTAGTATCACAAGTCATGCATCATAGTAAGCAAAGTAATAAACAACCATTTCATTAGAAAGAAAGTGTTTACAAAGTATGTGATTCACATAGTATAGAATACATAGCAAATAACAAAAAGACATGAAGCTATACTGCTCCATCTTCGGAATCCCAGTGCGCGAACCTGTCTACTAGTCTCCTGAGAATACAAGTCATTTTGAAAGCGTAGATCAGCATTTAAGCTATAAAGTAACATAACTTTAAAAGACTCATTTATCTACTAAGTTATGCTTGTACTTTAAAAACGGAGTTTTGTTAAACTATAAAGTAACATAACTTTAAAAGAGTTTTTGAAAAGATTTGACCACTTATAAATGACATAAGCAGTCTTTTGAAAATGTTTATAACAAACAATTACACAATTATCATTGTGTTCAACTTGTATTCCCACCCTTAAAAGCATTTAAAACAGTTTAAAAGATTGATTACGGGGTATAAACTCACCTTATTTGGGTTATTCAAACGAATATGCGCGTAAGGATGAGAAGTTCCACGAATGAAGTCCCGAGACTTTACGAGTCCTAAATGACATATAATGGCATAAATATAGTGTTTAGAAGCAACCAAATGCAAGAAAACACCTTACGGGACTAGGAAACACTTTGACCAAGTGTTGGAATCACATGTGATTCAATTAAAGGGAGTGTACGGCCACTTTGAGGAGTGTGCGGCCAGGGAGTGTGCGGCCGCACACTCATGGTAATGAGTGCACAAAAGTGTTTTCCAAAGGTAGGGAGGCTTGTGGGACAATTGTTCATCAAGTGTTGAAGCTAGAAAGGCACTTTGGAGGCCCTTAAGGTGTTAAACTATATATGGTTGTCGTACACCCCTCAAAACACCCTCAAAAACACCCCACAAAAGTGTTTGAGGGGTGTACTTTGGACATTTTGAGGGGTTTACAAGATCTAAGCATAGGGAAGAATGGTTGCCGTCCAAAGTACTTCTTCCCTATGAGGGGTGTACGAACAATTGTTCATCAAGTGTTGAAGCTAGAAAGGCACTTTGGGCATTTCTAAGGTGTTAAACTAGTGTTCTTTACAAGATCTAAGCATAGGGAAGAAGTACTTACGATCTGGAGGCTCGAGTAGGCTCAAAATCACCAAGAACAAGTGTGTGTTCTTGGTGAAATGGTTGAAGATTTGAAGATCTAGCCAAAACATGATTTCTAATGGATGAAATCAAAGGATATTACTAGTTTAATAGGATTAACAACAAATCAAAGGAATAACACTTACATTCTTGAAGATCTAGGCTGAAAATCGGATGATAGTTGAGAGAGAAATCGAGTTCTAGGCTTAGGAGTGTGAAAATGTAACGCCCCGATTCCAGGTATGGATTTAAATAAAAGGTTAATTGGTTTAATGTCCTACTCGACGAGTTGGTTGCCCTACTCATCGAGTAGCAGCGGGGTTGGAACACGTATTTAGTGACCTACTCGACGAGTCCACTAAGGTTGACTCAACGAGTAGGAGCTGGCAGATGAAACCCTAAATCCCGGGGTTTTGCACCCTATTTAAGGAATGATAAGCCTCCTTTGGCCTCTTTGCAGTCATTTAAGAGCTCAGAAAACCCTAATACATGTGTGTGTGCCCATTGTGTGTTTGAAGCTTGAAGAGAGGATCCTTGGAGGGGGAAAGCTTAGTGGAGAAGGAGATTGGAGCAAGTAGAGTGTGGGAATCAACTCTTATCTCAGTTATCATCTTCTGGAGGTAACCAAATCGCCTTTTCTTTGTGAATCTCTTCTATTGGTTGAGTTTTAGGGTTTTTGATGATATATTAAGTTGGAAAGATGAGCTATGGGCTAGATCTGAGGTTGTAACTTCAGATCTGGACCCTCCTTGGATTCTATAAGCATAAAGTCTCAGTTTTGGTCATGATTAAGGTCCCTCTTGAGCATGATGTTCCATTAAGAACTTAAAATAGGCATTTAGAGCCTTTATAGCCATGCATGCACGTAAAGTTTGCAACTTTACGTGATAAGCATGCCCTAGAAGCTTGGATCTGTGATTTGGAGCCGCTGCATGGCTCAAAACAAGTCTGTATGGAAAAAGGACTGAATGGACTCGGCGAGTCGCAAGGTTGACTCGGCGAGTCACATGAAGATGGCCGTGGACTCGACGAGTTGGATGAACAACTCGGCGAGTCCGATGAAGATTACCATAAAACTCGGCGAGTTGAAGAACAACTCGGCGAGTCGGATGAGTTTTCCCCAAGTTATGAATGTGTGTGTGTCCGTCGTGTGCAAAAAGGAAAACTAGACGGGTAGCCTTAGAGTGGGTCGAGAATCGGGGAAACTCGACGAGTCACCTCGATGACTCGACAAGTGGGATAGTGCTTCAAGGAACTCGACGAGTAGCTGAGGGTACTCGGCGAGTAAGGTCAACATGGACTGTTGACCTTGACTGAGGACTTTGACTTTGACCAGGGGTTAACTAGTGGGTTATGGAGTACCTTATAAGGTTAAGGACTTATGAGTATATTGTGCTATGGTATTAGGTGGTGGAGCCTGTGCCAAGTGATTCGAGAGTTGGGTTTTATCTTCCGGGTCGACATTTGCGAGGTGAGTTATCCTCACTATACTAAGGGGTCTAAGGCACCAAGGCCGGCCCAGTGGATATGTTATCCTAGCAGTGTTAGATGTTGGGTATGAGTTAGTGTTGCATGCTAGTGGTTATGCCAGTTAGGTAGATCTGTAGGACTACCTGTGATGTTATATGATTATTGCATGCTCAATGGTTATTTTATGTTATGTGATTGTTATATGGGATGGGTTGAGGTTGTACTGCTTCGTGCGGTAGTCAACAAACCCTGGGAGCATTCCAGTTACGGGCTAAGGGAGACTCGTACTGTGGGCTCGGGAGCATTCTAGTTACGGGATAAGGGAGACTCGTACTGTGGGCTCGGGAGCATTCCAGTTACGGGCTAAGGGAGACTCGTACTGTGGGCTCGGGAGCATTCTAGTTACGGGCTAAGGGAGACTCATACTGTGGGCTCGGGAGCATTCCAGTTATGGGCTGAGGGAGACTCGTATTGTGGGCTCGGGGGTATTACAGTCTGTAGGGCTGTGGACCCGTTATGTGCTGTTCTGTTCAGTTTTGCTATGATATGTTATTGCTGACATGGTTATGTGGACTGTATGTGTATCGGTATTTTGGGGGTAACTCACTAAGCTTTCGGGCTTACAGTTTTAGTTTATTGTTTCAGGTACATCAGGGGATCGTGGCAAGGCGAAGGCATGATCGTACAGCTCCTCCTGTTATGTTTATGTTTCTGGGAATACTCTGATAGAATGTATTTTGAAAACAAAGTTGTAATGTTTTGATGAACTTGACATGTTTTGAAAGTTTAAATTTGTTCGAAATTTTTGGGTGTGACAAGTTGGTATCAGAGCCTTGGTTTGAGTGAATTGGAGGAACACTCGTGTAACTCCAGTCTCAAATCAAGGAAAGGATTTTCAAAATGATTTTTCAAAAAGGTTTTCAAAATAAATAAAGGAGGATGCAGGGCGTACGATCAGCCGGAGCCAGTAAGTAGACCCCAAAATACCATACGAGTTATCTGATTATGTGATATGATAGAACAGCATGTTAGTGCTAGGCTAGGGATCTTCAGGAATTGCATGATAGAATTGTCTGATTACATGATGCCTGCTAGCCTAGGGTTTCCTTTATATGAGATTGACATCATTACTGTAGTTGCTTAGTGTATACATCATAGTTGTACATAATTAAGATCTTATAGCCTGAGAATGTTTGATTTGGCCTTATGTTCTGTTCTTATTTGATTGGGAGCTTAGGGTAGGATTGGATATTTGAAAGTCTATAGGGTCCAACGTTATGTATGGCTAGCATACACTAGTGCTGCAGGGTTGGTGGAAGTTTCATGGATAGGAGGGTTGAGTGAGGCCGGGAGGCCAGTTATCAGATGTATATCTTTCCTCTAGGGTGAGGGTTGAGCGCTCGCCATGTTGTGAATTCCGCTAGGGCATTGTAATGATGCTTGAGACAAATATGGGTAGGTGTGGAAGGTAGTATGGGCCCGTACTACTGAAAGCACAGGACCCATACGCGTGTCAAGTAAATCACAATCCCTAGGGTTAGTAGGGCGTTGGTTCCCAGTGATTTATATGGATTATCTGATATCTTGTGGTATGTTTCAGAATGGTGATGACGAGGTGCTTCGTGGCTGGATCCGGTTCGGGATCAGGATCAGGGGACAGAGGCCAGGAGGGGCCGACAGCACCTGAGCCGGTGGTGCAGATGGGTACAGAGGAGTTGGATGCCAGGATTCGAGAGATCTTGCATGATGAGGTTGCTGCTGCATTCCGGGCTCAGTTACCGGAGATGTTCGGTTCGATTAAGACCGTTATGGTGGAGTATTTTGATGAGCGCTATGCAGCCCTTGCAGAGACAGCCACCGCAGCAGCTGCATCAGCTGTATCAGCGGCAGGAGGAGGAGTTGGTAGAGGTTTTCAGTACAGGGACTTCGATAACACGAAGCCCCCTACTTTTGATGGGACGCAGGATCCCATCAAGGCTATGAGGTGGATTTCAGACGTGGAGGGGTGTTTCTTCACCTGCTCGTGTCCTGCTGACCAGAAGGTCAGGTGTGCTCTGAACCTTCTTAGGTCTGGGGCCAAGGATTGGTGGAGACTTGCGACTGGGTCGTACACTGATGATCAGAGAGCTGCTGTTACTTGGGAGCAGTTCAGGGATATGTTCCGCGCCCGTTACATTCCACGGGTTGAGCGGGAGCGATTGGCACAGGAGTTTTTGAGTTTGAGACAGGATGGGGAGTCGGTGACGGAGATCACCCGGATGTTCACTGAGAGGGCGATGTTTTGCCCGGAGTTTGCTTCAGAGCAGGCTCAGATGACCCGCTATCTGAGCATGCTCAAGATGGATATCCGTCAGTTTGTGTCTACCCAGCGATGTGATACTCTTCTAGAGTTGCAGGAGGCCGCCAGACGGCGGGAGTTGGAGATTGAGCAGCAGTTGAGAGAACAGCGGCCGGCCCCGGCACATTCTCAGCCGACGCCGAAGCGGTCTAAGACCGCTGATACTAGGACCGGGGGTCAGCAGAGCCGCACTTGTGGGAAGTGTGGCAAGGGTCATTCTGGTGTGTGTCGAGCCAGCAGTGGGTGCCACAGGTGTGGCAAGGAGGGGCACTATGCGAAGGAGTGTCGCCAGGCCGTTTCTATACCGAGTATGAAGTTATGTTACCATTGCGATCAGGTTGGCCATTTGAAGGCCAACTGCCCGTTACTCGCCGCCAAACCGGCGCAGGCTCCAGCGCCGGCTACTTTGAGGATCCCGGATGGGAGACGAGTCAGGGCAGAGCCTCCGAAGGCTCAGGGTCGTGCCTTCCAGCTTACAGCAGAGGAGGCTAGAGCAGCACCAGATGTGGTTGCTGGTATGTTTCTATCCTTTATCTCGTTTCCTATATCTGTTGTATGCTTATCTGTTGTACCTGTGGTTAGGTACATTTTTAGTGAACTCCTTTCCTGCTTTGGTCTTATTTGACTCAGGGGCGAGTCGGTCCTTCGTATCTAAGTCGTTTAGTAGGGAGTTCAGTGCGCCTGTGGGCGAGCTAGAGTGTCCGTTGCGAGTGTCTATCGCCAACGAGCACGGGGTTTCTGCTTTTTCAGTTTATAGAGGGTGTGACTTGGAGATTTTCGGGGTATCCTTTCCGATAGATTTGATTCTGATTCCCATGGGGGAGGTGTGCGTGATTGTGGGCATGGATTGGCTCACTCGGTTCGGTGCTATGATTGATTGCGAGGGCCAGCGAGTGGTAGTTCGAACCCCAAGAGGAGGAGAACTGATTGTATATGGCGAGGGCACCAGAGTGGGATCAGGGTTTTGTTCAACTGCCAGGGCTCGGCAGTACATTCAGCACGGGTGTGCGGGTTATCTAGCGTATGTGGTAGATACGTGGGTCAGGGATCAGATTTCGGTTTCCGATGTACCGGTGGTCAGGGAGTTCGCAGATATGTTTCCGGAGGAGTTGCCAGGGATACCTCCGGAGAGGCAGGTTGAGTTCAGGATCGACCTGGTGCCAGGTGCGGCCCCTATTGCTAAGGTGTCGTACCGATTGGCACCACCAGAGATGCAGGAGTTGTCGTCGCAGCTACAGGAACTGCTGGGCAAGCAGTTCATTCGACCTAGCAGTTCTCCATGGGAAGCACCGATACTTTTTGTCCGGAAGAAGGACGGTTCGCACCGGATGTGTATTGATTACCGGGAGTTGAATAAGTTGACGGTGAAGAACCGTTACCCACTCCCGAGGATAGACGATCTCTTCGATCAGTTGCAGGGCGCATCTGAAGGGTTTTTGAGCATTCTAACACTCCTATGGTGTACATGCAACCCTAGAAACCTTGGATCTATGTTTGACTAAGATACATGCAAATAATTATTTTTCCAAGGTTCTTATCCTAACTAGCATGGCATGGGGTACTTGAATCAAATAAAACTAGTAGAATTACTTACCTTGTAGTAGTAGTTGATTGCTTGAAGTTTGAGAGCCTAGCACCAATAATGTGGATGCCTCAAATGGAAGTCACAAATCACCACAAACTTGGAAACTTGAGAGAATAGTCACAAACTTCTTGAAATCGGCCCTCTTAGTTTACACACATCAACTAGTGCAATTTCAAGAACCAAAGCCTCCTTTATATAGTGTGGTGGATTAGGGTTACATCCATGTAAACCCTAATACCCATGTCATTTCATTTCCATGAGATCCATGGGTTAAAGCTCCATGGAGTATCCATGGACTTTCCATGCAAGCCTAGCCCATTCCAAATAAGCATTAGCCTACACTATATAAATACAAGAACCCATATTTAATTAGTCATACTTTTGATCTCTAAATTAATTCTAAATTAATTATAGATCAATACTAATTAAATAATATGATTTTATATTAATATATTAGGACTTATAATATATTAATAAATCATAACTTATACTATTCTCAAACGATTATCCATAAATTGTTCGGGTGAAGTGCAACCCAAATGGACCATGCCGGGTCGGGTCAAGTACATACCAAATATAGTTATGGACTTAGACACTATATCCAACAGTCTCCCACTTGGATAAGTCTAATAACTATAGTTGCAAGTATGACTTCAGGAACCGATCAGCAATCGTAGCTCTTTAAACTCTGTTGAACTATGAAGCGCCATTTTAGATAAGTGATCATATACTCCTCTGTTCTAGATATCAGCCGGACAAATACATGGAACATGGTCTTGCTTATTGTCCAGCATTTGTTTCCCGATTTCCGATTTATTTGACATAGAACTTAACTGAACACATCAATTTAGTTCTGACCGGGCCCGGTACATAGGTCAAAACAAAATCATCGAGGGGCCCAGATATCGCTTCTAATCCTAGAAGGAACAGATAAACTTCGACTCATATGTTTGCTCTACTACTTGTTGAATTACACACAAAAGCACAGTTTATAACATCGAGTTACCAATGCGTTTTCGTGCAATCAATGCATAACCAGCTCATAGGCAACAAATCATATCTCTAGGTTTGAAGACTTATGTGATATTACCGTCTCACGATCACTCGAGATAAATTCCATGAAGTGATACAAGTGAGCGTGGGTTGAATCCAATACTCAGAACTTATGAGCACTCATGAGTGTTGTATCCCCGCTTTGTCTAACATCTTAGACCTCTACAAGCCAACCCATGACAGTCTTGATTCATATCTACTTCCAACATATGACCGACTGTGGAGAGTTTGAATAATATGATATAAACCATAACATAATTATTCTGGAAGTCAAAACATGCAAAAAGAAATAATAGTAAACGATTGACAAGAGATAGCAACACTTTACTCATAAATAACAGCTTTTATTTATCATCAAATGTCAATTACATTTTACAAATTTCAAGATTATCTAACTACTAAAACTAATATCATCCTTCAGCCCTATGCTCCGAGCATGCTGGAGATGCTTAGCCCGAGTCAGTACCTTCGTGAGGGGATCTGCTGGGTTCTCATCCGATGATACTCTCTTTGCCACGAGGATTCCTTCTTCTATTCGATGTCTGATGAAGTGATATTTTCTGTCAATGTGTCTGGATCTCCCATGATCTCTTGGTTCCTTGGCTAAGGCAACCGCACTATTGCTGTCACAGAAAATATCCATTGGCTCCTTTATAGCTGGTACAACTCCAAGGTCTCCGATGAAGTTCTTTAGCCATATAGCCTCCTTTGCTGCCTCGCTTGCTGCTATATACTCTGATTCACAAGTGGAATCAGCCACTGTCTCCTGCTTGGAACTTTTCCAAGTAATTGCCCCTCTGTTTAGAGTAAAGACCCAGCCCGACTGAGAGCGGAAATTATCCCTGTCAGTCTGAAAGCTAGCATCACTGTACCCTACAACTCTCAAGTCCTCACTGCCACCGAGGGTAAGGACCCAGTCCTTAGTCCTCCGTAGGTACTTGAGGATATTCTTTACCGCAGTCCAGTGTGCCTTTCCAGGGTTCCCCTGATACCTGCTAACCATGCTCAAAGCAAAGGCTACATCAGGTCGAGTACACGTCATAGCATACATGATCGATCCTACAGCTGAAGCATAAGGTATTCGACTCATTTCTGCTATCTCAGCCTCAGTACTAGGGCTTTGTGTCTTACTCAATCTGGCGTTACTCTGGATGGGTAACTCTCCTTTCTTGGAGTTATGCATGTTGAACCTTTTCAACACTTTGTCCACATAGGTGCTTTGACTAAGTCCAATTAGTCTTTTACTCATGTTTCTCAAAATCTTTATCCCTAGGATATAGGCAGCTTCTCCAAGGTCCTTCATAGCAAAACACTTCCCAAGCCAGGACTTTACTTCCTGCAGGGTTGGGATGTCATTTCCTATGAGTAGTATGTCATCCACATACAATACCAAAAAGCTGACTATACTCCCACTAGCCTTGATATAGACACAATATTCATCTTCACTCCTTGAAAAGCCAAATTCTTTGATTTTCTCATCAAAGCAAAGATTCCATCTGCGAGGTGCCTGTTTTAATCCATAAATGGATTTCTCGAGCTTACACACTCTACTGGGGTACTCTGTATTGACAAAACCCTCTGGCTGAACCATGTAAACATCTTCAGCCAAGTTTCCATTAAGGAAAGCGGTTTTGACATCCATTTGCCATATTTCATAATCATGAAATGCAGCAATGACTAACAGAACCCTAATAGACTTAATCTTGGCCACTGGTGAAAAGGTCTCATCATAATCAACTCCCGGAGTTTGACAATAACCCTTTGCAACCAGTCGTGCCTTATAAGTGTGTACATTACCATCCATGTCGGTCTTCTTCTTGAAGATCCATTTGCACCCAACTATCTTACGATCAGGTACATTGTCAACCAAGTTCCAAACTTGATTGTCATACATGGACTGTATCTCCCTATCCATAGCCTCTTTCCATTTAGCAGCCTCAGGGCCTGCCATGGCTTCCGTGTAGCTGTTAGGCTCATCCAGATTTACCAGTGTGTTATCACTGATAAGTGTCTCACCTTCTGCAGTAATATGAAAACCATAATAATGCTCAGGTGCATTCCTAACTCTGGTGGAACGCCTCAGAGGTATAGATTCTTCAGTCGGCTCAACAGGAGTTTCCTCCTCAGGTTGAGGGCTAGGGTTTGAGGTTCCTTCACCACTTGACTCTTGAATTTCCTCAAGGTCAATTTGCCTCCCACTGTCTCCTTGGCTCATGAATTCTCTCTCTCGAAAGAATCCTCTTCTTGCTACAAAGACCACATTATCACTGGGTCTGTAGAAGATGTAACCAAAGGATTTATGTGGGTAGCCGATGAAAATACACCTTTCGCTTCGGGGTTCGAGCTTATTGTGAGTCTCGCGTCTCACGAAAGCCTCACAACCCCAAATCTTGATGTGGTCTAGATTGGGAACTTTTCCAGTCCACACCTCGTGAGGTGTTTTGGCAACCTTCTTTGTAGGGACTAGATTAAGGATATGGGCGGCAGTCTCTAAGGCATACCCCCAAAATGAGATTAGTAGCGAAGCTCGACTCATCATGGAACGAACCATGTCCAACAAGGTCCGATTGCGCCTCTCAGCTACACCATTCAACTGTGGTGTCCTAAGAGGTGTCAATTGTGAGACAATCCCACATTCCTTAAGATAGTCAAGGAACTCAGTACTAAGATACTCACCACCACGATCAGATCGAAGCATCTTAATGTTCCTGCCCAACTGATTCTCCACTTCTTGCTTAAACTCTTTGAATTTCTCAAAGGTTTCTGACTTATGCTTGATTAGGTAGACATATCCATATCTACTAAAATCATCAGTAAAAGTCACATAGAACCGGTTAGCATCTCTTGTGGCGGTTCTGAAGGGTCCACACACATCCGTGTGTATGAGGTCCAACAAACCTTCGCCCCTAGCACAAGTGCCAGTAAAAGGTGACTTTGTCATTTTACCAAGCAAACAAGATTCACAACTATCATCTGACTTTAGGTCAAATGACTCCAAGACTCCATCCTTTTGGAGTTGGCCTATGCGTTTCTTGCTTACATGTCCAAGACGACAATGCCATAAGGATGCTTTATCTAAGCTAGTGGAAGAGTTAATACACAATACATTATTTCCTAGATTATCTACAACAGATACAGTTTCATACACGCCATCACAAGGTAATGCTTTAAAATAAAGAACATTATTAAAGAAAGCATCAATACTACCATTATTATTATCAAAATAAAAGGTAAAACCTTGTTTATACAATGCATGAAAGGAAATAACATTTCTTGCCATTTCTGGCGAATAATAACATTTATTCAAATCTAATGTAAACACACTATTTAGCACTAAGGAATAAACTCCTATCTTGGTGACAGGTGAAGTTTTCCTGTTTCCCATAATCAAGTTTATCTTTCCCTGCTCCACATTCTCACTTCTTTTTAGTCCCTGCAAATCACAACATATGTGAATACCACAACCTGTATCAAGGACCCAAGACTTAGAATGAGGTGAGTTATTAGACAATATAGTGTATATACCTGCATGGTTGGGTTTTACTTTCCCATCCTTCAAATCTTGCTGGTACTTTGGGCAGTTTCGCTTCCAGTGCGACTTTTCATGGCAATAGAAGCATTCAGCCTCATTAGGGTTAGCAGAAGGAGTGACAAAACCTTTCTTGGTTTTGCTTGAAGAGGAGCCTTCAAGGGTCTTACCCTTGGTACCCTTAGAAGGGTTCTTTCTCTTCTTCCCTTTGCCATGCCCGATTGCCAAGACATTGGCCGCAGTTGGAGTAGGAGTAGGTGTAGTAACAACCGACTTACCCTTTAGACCACTTTCGGCGGTCTTCAAGAGTCCTTGAAGTTTGCTGAGGGTGACTTCTTCCTTGTTCATGTGATATGTCATGCGGAATTGATCATAACACGATGGCAAGGAGTGCAAAATGATGTCTATTGCTAACTCCTCAGGGAAGTTCACATTCAGCTTCAGTAAACAGTCCACATACCTTTGCATTTTCTGCATGTGGCCCGTGATGGGTTCACCATCCTTCATTTGGGTTGTTATCATGGAGGAGCTTAGATCATATCGCTCTTGACGAGCACTTTGATGGTAGCGGTCCATCAAGTCCAGGTGCATCTCAAAAGGATAATAGTCCTCATAGGACTTTTGGAGCTCGGTTGTCATGGTGGCCATCATGATGCATGCCACTTTTGTAGCATCTCTTTCATGTACCTCATATTCAGCAAGCTCTTCAGGAGTAGCAGTTGGCTCGGGTACCTTCAGCTCCTTGTCGAGAACATATTATTTGTTCTCATACCGAGTGACCATCCTGATGTTTCTGATCCAATCTGTAAAGTTGGACCCATCAAAGATGACTCTCCCACAAAGATTCATGAGAGAGAAGGAGCTAGTAGGGTTTGAGCCAGAAGCATTGTTATTGGAAGACATCTGAAAAGAAGAGGGAATAGATTAGATTAGATATAGAGATAGTCCTTAACAAAACACCCAAATGTAATATTAAGGCTAGGACCCAACACAATATTTTATAACTTAGAAGAGGGATGCCGTAATCTAAGCTATAAGATATTTGAAGGTAGGTGAATGACGATTCACCAATTTCCACCATGAAAAACGAAATATTTAATTAGGTTTTAATTGGTTTAGAAACTCCTAGATTCTTTGAGATTCATTGAACTTTCTTCAATGGCATGTTTCAATCTCGAGTGTGCCCTTCAAGTTTTGTGACTGGGATGCCGAGGATCACAAAACAAGGTGTGAAGTAACCATGCAAATTACTTGGTACCCTTAATGTATTACCCCTCAATCGATGTGCCGGTTAACCACACACGCTCCATCGATACTATGATAAACATTAAGTCACCCTTTACCTACCTTGTTAAGTTCAAGTTAGTGTGCCGGTTAACCACACACGCTCCACTAACGACTTAAACAAAGTGTAAAGTGTAATTTCATGGATTAGCACCTTATTCACATTTTCCTAAAATAACTAAGATTGGGAATTCAATAAAGTTTAGTTAGTTTAGTATTATCATTATACTTTTAATGAGAATTTATAAGTCCTTGTCCTACCCGTTCGGCTAACGACCCTCCACCGATCAAGGAAGCGGTGGGTGAGAGTGGACACCCATTAAGTTGCCATTTTATAGGCAACAACCTTATACCCCCCTTATAGACCAGCTTCGTGAATGAGGCGTACTAGCGGTAAGACGACTTGATCTTATACATATATAAATATTATTAAACTTATAATATTATAAAGTATAAGGGTTGAATTTTAACTTTTAAAATTCTAGGGGTTGGAACTAAAGTTTTTAATATGACTTTACATGTTCCAAAACTTGAGGGCAAGTTTTGTAAACTTTCAAAACTTTTCATTTCTCATAACTTATGAGTTAATGGTTATTAAAAATGAAGACTCTTCATTTTTTGTAACCTATGTATTCTTTTAATGGTTATTTATAAATGTGACTTTTGGTTATCCATAACTTAAGAACTAGTTATGGACTCCATTAAAACACATAAAGATCAAGAATTAATCTAATCAATTATTAGCACATAATTTCTATGATCTTCTAAACTCATATGTTTATGAATGTTCATATCAAAAATTTCAAGAATCGTAAGTACATATACAAAACTTGAAATTTTGATACGAGCTTTTGAACAAAACTTCGATTTTCAAGTTTTTTTTTTTTTTTTTTTTTGCATCAAGTATCAAATAAACGAACCTGGGCTTTGATACCACTGAAGAGTTTTTGAGCATTCTAACACTCCTATGGTGTACATGCAACCCTAGAAACCTTGGATCTATGTTTGACTAAGATTCATGCAAATAATTATTTTTCCAAGGTTCTTATCCTAACTAGCATGGCATGGGGTAATTGAATCAAATAAAACTAGTAGAATTACTTACCTTGTAGTAGTAGTTCTCAAATGGAAGTCACAAATCACCACAAACTTGGAAACTTGAGAGAATAGTCACAAACTTCTTGAAATCGGCCCTCTTAGTTTACACACATCAACTAGTGCAATTTCAAGAACCAAAGCCTCCTTTATATAGTGTGGTGGATTAGGGTTACATCCATGTAAACCCTAATACCCATGTCTTTTCATTTCCATGAGATCCATGGGTTAAAGCTCCATGGAGTCTCCATGGACTTTCCATGCAAGCCTAGCCCATTCCAAATAAGCATTAGCCTACACTATATAAATACAAGAGCCCATATTTAATTAGTCATACTTTTGATCTCTAAATTAATTCTAAATTAATTATAGATCAATACTAATTAAATAATATGATTTTATATTAATATATTAGGACTTATAATATGTTAATAAATCATAACTTATACTATTCTCAAACGATTATCCATAAATTGTTCGGGTGAAGTGCAACCCAAATGGACCATGCCGGGCCGGGTCAAGTACATACCAAATATAGTTATGGACTTAGACACTATATCCAACAGCATCTTGGTTTTCCAAGATAGACTTGAGGTCTGGGTATCATCAGGTCAGGGTCAGAGAGGAGGACGTGGAGAAGACCGCGTTCCGAACTCGTTATGGACATTACGAGTTCGTGGTAATGCCGTTGGGCTCACCAACGTGCCAGCAGTGTTCATGGACCTGATGAATCGGGTCTGCAGACCAATGCTTGATCGCTCGGTCATGGTGTTTATAGATGATATCTTGGTGTATTCCAAGACCCGAGAGCAGCATGAGGAGCATCTGAGAGAGCTGTTGAGAGTTCTGAGACGAGAACGGTTGTACGCCAAGTTCTCGAAGTGTGAGTTTTGATTACGAGAGGTCCAGTTTCTCGGACATCTCGTTAACTAGGAGGGGATTTTGGTCGATCCGGCCAAAATCGAGGCCGTTGTGCAGTGGGAGATTCTGAAATCTCCCTCAGATATTAGGATCTTTCTGGGATTGGCAGGGTACTACCGGAGGTTCATACGGGATTTCTCCAAGATTGCAGTACCCCTCACTCGTTTGACGAGGAAGGGGGTGGATTTCCGATGGGGTCCCGAGCAGCAGAGGGCGTTTGAGACCCTCCGCCAGCGTTTGTGTGAGGCACCAGTATTGACACTTCCGGAGGGAGTTGAGGATTTTGTGGTGTTCTGTGATGCATCCATCACAGGTTTAGGGGCGGTCCTCATGCAGAGAGGACGAGTGATAGCCTACGCATCGCGGCAGCTGAAGCCGCATGAGACGAGATACCCTACGCATGACTTGGAGCTGGGGGCGGTGGTGTTCGCCCTCAAAATATGGAGACATTACCTCTATGGGGTCCGTTATGCCATTTACACGGATCACAAGAGCTCGAGACATATCATGGATCAGCCGAACCTGAACATGAGGCAGCGCATGTGGCTGGATGTAGTCAAGGACTACGATTGCGAGATCCTTTACCACCCTGGTAAAGCGAATGTGGTTGCGGATGCTTTGAGCCGCAAATCGGCTGGGTCTTCCACACCCGCGGTATGTATGAGGATAGCGGTGGATTCTCCGCTTGTGAGTTTGATCAGAGATGCCCAGGTAGAGGCATGCGACCGGAGAATTGGAAGCTGGAGAGGATCAAGGGTGAGAATACCCAGTTCGTACAGGATAGTCGAGGACTATTGACCCGATGCGGTCGGGTGTGGGTTCCGATGTCTGGTGGGGTTAGGCAGACGGTTATGGAGGAGGCTCATAAGTCTCATTTCTCTATTCACCCGGGGACCACCAAGATGTACCGGGATTTGAGTTTGAGCTATTGGTGGCCGTGCATGAAGCGAGAGATCGCTTGGTACATCGAGAGGTGCTTGACCTGTAGGATGGTCAAGGCCGAGCATCAGAGGCCGCATGGAAAGCTGCAGCCCCTAGAGATTCCCATGTGGAAATGGGAACAGATCACGATGGATTTTATTACCAAGTTGCCGAGGACGGCAAAGGGGTTTGATGCTATATGGGTCATCGTGGATCGATTGACCAAGAGCGCCCACTTCTTGGCTATACGGGAGAGCTCATCGGCCGAAAAATTGGCCGAATTGTACGTTCGCGAGATCGTGTCTCGCCATGGGGTTCCTGTCTCCATTGTCTCTGATCGGGATGTTAGGTTTACCTCCCGCTTCTGGCAAAAGTTTCACGAGGAGCTGGGCACGCGGTTGCACTTCAGTACAGCATTCCACCCACAGACAGACGGCCAGAGCGAACGGACTATTCAGACCCTCGAGGACATGTTGAGGGCGTGCGTCATTGATTTCGGTGGTAGTTGGGATTCTCACCTACTGCTTGTGGAGTTTGCCTACAACAACAACTATCATTCTAGCCTTGGCGCCCCGCCATTCGAGCTGTTGTACGGGCGGAGATGTCGCACCCCGGTCTGTTGGGGTGAAGTTGGACACAGAGTGATGGGTAGTATGGAGGTAGTCTTGCAGACTACCGAAAAGATCCAGCAGGTTAGACAGCGTTTGCAGACCGCTCAGAGTCGGCAGAAGAGTTATGCCGACAGACGCCAATCTGAGTTGGAATTTCAGGTGAGTGACATGGTACTCCTGAAGGTCTCGCCCTGGAAAGGCGTGATTCGCTTCAGGAAGAGGGGAAAATTGGGTCCCCGCTATATTGGGCCGTTCAGGATCATTGCCAGGGTTGGCAAGGTGGCTTACAGGCTAGAGCTATCGGAGGAGCTTAGTCGGATACACAGCACTTTCCACGTTTCGCAGCTGCGAAAGTGCATCATGGACCAGGAGGCAGTAGTATCGCTGGATGATATTCAGGTCGATGAGCGCCTGAACTATGTGGGGAGACTAGTGGCCATTCTGGAGAAGAAGAGGAAGATTCTGAGGAATAAGGAGATATCTTTGGTGAAAGTACAGTGGGAGCATCAAAGGGGGTCCGAGTGGACGTGGGAGACGGAGGCCGAAATGCGGGAGCATTACCCGGAGTTATTCGCTGCAGCAGACTTCGAGGACGAAGTCTAGTTCAAGTGGGGGAGAATTATAACGCCCCGATTCCAGGTATGGATTTAAATAAAAGGTTAATTGGGTTAATGTCCTACTCGACGAGTTGGTTGCCCTACTCGTCGAGTAGCAGCGGGGTTGGAACGCGTATTTAGTGACCTACTCGACGAGTCCACTAAGGTTGACTCGACGAGTAGGAGCTGGCAGATGAAACCCTAAATCCTGGGTTTTTGCACCCTATTTAAGGAATGATAAGCCTCCTTTGGCCTCTTTGCAGTCATTTGAGAGCTCAGAAAACCCTAATACGTGTGTGTGTGTGCCCATTGTGTGTTTGAAGCTTGAAGAGAGGATCCTTGGAGGGGGAAAGCTTAGAGGAGAAGGAGATTGGAGCAAGTAGAGTGTGGGAATCAACTCTTATCTCAGTTATCATCTTCTGGAGGTAACCAAATCGCCTTTTCTTTGTGAATCTCTTCTATTGGTTGAGTTTTAGGGTTTTTAATGAGATATTAAGTTGGAAAGATGAGCTATGGGCTAGATATGAGGTTGTAACTTCAGATCTGGACCCTACTTGGATTCTATAAGCATAAAGTCTCAGTTTTGGTCATGATTAAGGTCCCTCTTGAGCATGAAGTTCCATTAAGAACTTAAAATAGGCATTTAGAGCCTTTATAGCCGTGCATGCACGTAAAGTTTGCAACTTTACGTGATAAGCATGCCCTAGAAGCTTGGATCTGTGATTTGGAGCCGCTGCATGGCTCAAAACAAGTCTGTATGGAAAAAGGACTGAATGGACTCGGCGAGTCGCAAGGTTGACTCAGCGAGTCGCAAGGTTGACTCGGCGAGTCACATGAAGATGGTCGTGGACTCGACGAGTTGGATGAACAACTCGGCGAGTCCGATGAAGATTACCATAAAACTCGGCGAGTCGGATGAGTTTTCCCCAAGTTGTGAATGTGTGTGTGTCCGTCGTGTGCAAAAAGGAAAACTAGACGGGTAGCCTTAGAGTGGGTCGAGAATCGAGGAAACTCGACGAGTGGGATAGTGCTTCAAGGAACTCGACGAGTAGTTGAGGGTACTCGGCGAGTAAGGTCAACATGGACTGTTGACCTTGACTGAGGACTTTGACTTTGAGCAGGGGTTGACTAGTGGGTTATGGAGTACCTTATAAGGTTAAGGACTTATGAGTGTATTGTGCTATGGTATTAGGTGGTGGAGCCTGTGCTAAGTGATTCGAGAGTTGGGTTTTATCTTCCGGGTCGACATTTGCGAGGTGAGTTATCCTCACTATACTAAGGGGTCTAAGGCACCAAGGCCGGCCCAGTGGATATGTTATCCTAGCAGTGTTAGATGTTGGGTATGAGTTAGTGTTGCATGCTAGTGGTTATGCCAGTTAGGTAGATCTGTAGGACTACCTGTGATGTTATATGATTATTGCATGCTCAGTGGTTATGTTATGTTATGTGATTGTTATATGGGATGGGATGAGGTTGTACTGCTTCGTGCGGTAGTCAACAAACCCTGGGAGCATTCTAGTTACGGGCTAAGGGAGACTCGTACTGTGGGCTCGGGAGCATTCCAGTTACGGGCTAAGGGAGACTCGTACTGTGGGCTCGGGAGCATTCCAGTTACGGGCTAAGGGAGACTCGTACTGTGGGCTCGGGAGCATTCCAGTTACGGGCTGAGGGAGACTCGTATTGTGGGCTCGGGGGTATTACAGTCTGTAGGGCTGTGGACTCGTTATGTGCTGTTCTGTTCAGTTTTGCTATGATATGTTATTGCTGACATAGTTATGTGGACTGTATGTGTATCAGTATTTTGGGGGTAACTCACTAAGCTTTCGGGCTTACAGTTTCAGTTTATTGTTTCAGGTACATCAGGGGATCGTGACAAGGCGAAGGCATGATCGTACAGCTCCTCCTGTTATGTTTATGTTTCTGGGAATACTCTGATAGAATGTATTTTGAAAACAAAGTTGTAATGTTTTGATGAACTTGACATGTTTTGAAAGTTTAAATTTGTTCGAAATTTTTGGGTGTTACAGAAAAGGGACGAATGAAGACTAAGTCCCAACCTTATACACGTGAGTGTGCTGCCAGGAGAGGGGTGTGCGGCCGCACACCCAAGTGTGCGGCCGTACACTCCTTATGTTGGAGTGTAAGGCTCGATTTTGGTGCTAGAAGTGTACGCGATCAATCCTATACTCGAGGCTTGAATGTAATGAGCTTTGAACCTTTAAACGGACTCTAAACAAGGCTAAACGATAGCATAAATGAGCCTGTCACTCGGCTGAGTTGACTGGCTGAGCTTTACAAGGCAAAAATTAAAAAAAAATTCGGGTTGTCGCATTTTTCTACTAATCATTCATTTTAATATGTTGTTGGTATTTTTATTGTCTTTACATGTTATTGTTATTTTTGTAGATATTAATCAAAGAAAAAGGAATGCTAGAATTTTTTAGATTTCGTGCCTGCTTCTGCTCGTTACACAAGCTCGCGAGCCATTTGATTCAAAGAGAAGGAAGGGGTTGTGACCAATTCAAGAAAATGGCTGATATAGGGATGAATTTTGCAATTTTTTTTTCATTTGAAGTGGTTTAATCATTGTTGAATAGCAGTGTATTCATGTGTGAATGAATGTATTTATTTATGATTAGATGTATTCATTTATTCATTTGTAAATAGTAGGGTATTCATTTGTTAATAGCAATGTATTCATTTGTGAACAACAGTGTAATCATGTGTGGATGAGTGTATTTATATATGATTAGATGTATTCTTTTATGAAGAAATCATAATTTTTACACTCATTTTATTTTCAGTTGATTAAAAGATAGAATTGGATTACTTGTAAATTGATGTGTATTCATTTGTGATTTGAGTAGTATCAAGTTTTTTGAAGAAAAAAAATTCGTTTATGAATACAGTATTGATTTGGGATTGGATTTATATTCATTTTTTTGAAGGAAAAAACGTGAAATAAGAGAAAAAAATTTATTATTTTAAGAAAAAAAAATTAAATTTTTTTTTTCAGTTTTAAATTTTTTTTCTAAAATGTTTTTATATTCCATTAATAAGAAAAATAAAAAATCGAATATTTATTTCTTTTTTGGTAACTGATCCTAAATTTAAGGGAATTTGATTGAATTTATTTTATTTTAATTTAATTAAAATATTCAATTACTAACATGCCCTTATATATTGATTGGTCCAGAATTGTTCTTGCGTTCTCAACCTTTTAGGTGTTCTCATTTGATCATTCCCATATATATATATATATATATATATATATATATATATATATATATATATATATATATATATATATATATATATATATATATATATATATGTTTTAAATTGATTATGCATTATATTATATAATAACTTTGTATTACGTAATCGGTATCACCTTCTTAATCATGTCCATATTCAAGCTGATAAAACAATGTGTCATTTTGAAATGGGACAAAACATGTTAAAACAATATACCTAAGGAAACAATTAGCATAACAACTTTGGAAAATCAATAAAGAACTGATTTTCTATCAAAAGTAACTCAATAATATATGAACAAAGGGGATTTAAGTCCAAATACAAATTTCAACATACAAATTTTATAAAA
This sequence comes from Lactuca virosa, assembly GCF_052849685.1. Taxonomy (NCBI): domain Eukaryota; kingdom Viridiplantae; phylum Streptophyta; class Magnoliopsida; order Asterales; family Asteraceae; genus Lactuca; species Lactuca virosa. The sequence goes on from NC_136430.1 coordinate 175,878,689, forward strand.
CAACCAAAATTAAATTACATTACTTAATACCAATAAAGTGACCAAACTAGTTAATGTACAACAAACGGAGTAAAGTTAAACTTTTCTATGAATGATTTTTAAAGAATTTTGACAGATTTTTCAAAGGTAACATCTTTTGTAAGCAACAACATACCAACGCACGGATTTACATATTTATAAAGAGTAAAGTAACAAAAATACCAATAAAGTGAAATTACCTTTTTACCCCTGCATTAACACGCATATACAAAATTCCACCGGTCATATGTGATATGTTATATTGAGCATCAGAAGGATTTAAAAAAACTGAAAAACACCGATTTGATCATCTGATGGAAGATGAATCACACATTTGGTAACAATACCAATAAGAGAGTGGACAAATACAGAAGATTTTAGTCCTACAAATGCAGCCAAAAGACTAAAGTAACCAAATACCAATAAGAGAGTGACCAATCCAGTTAATGTACAACAAAAAGAGTCAAGTGAAACTTTTCTGTAAATAGGTATCAATGCAGCCAAAAGATAACCAATTAACCAAATCAAATCAAACAATAGACAAATTAGATTGCTAATCTTGTATTGGTCATTTGGGACGCCTTAAAAAAAATCAGAAATCCAATAATTCGAAACATTGATAGGGTTAACTGGTAAAGCAGATGCATTCCATGTGAAAAACTATTTCTTTGAGGCATTTAATCGAACACTCTATATGAATTACAACATCAACAAGTTTCGAATGTTATAGTACATGAGAATTCGACCAATGCATGGAAAATATAGTTGTACATAATAAATTAATCAGCAAAGCAAAATGAGATGTACATAATAAATTAATCAGCAAAGCAAAATGTTTTCGCTAACCTTATGAAGATGGTATTGTATTCGACATTGATGATGCAAAGTAAAGCTTTCAATAAACTGGGATAACAACCGAATGAGATTTTCAAAAACGATTTTGGAAAGGATATCAATAAATCAATATTGTGATCGATATGACATCATGTTGAATTCATTGATTTGAAATTCTTATGAAATCTTATACAATATTAACTGTGACTCTATAGGTAAGAAGACGAAGGTGTGGTGGTGGTTCGCCTGAGGAGGAACGTAAGAAGGAGGTGAGGGTGAGGGGTAGGGGTGGGGGTGGGGTGGGAGCATATGGGAGGTAGGAGCTTGTAACATCCCAAAAATCAGAGTAAAATTTTCATTTTTCAAAAACAACCCAAACACCATAATTGTTTATAAAACATTGTTTCAAAAGCATAAGTCATAAATCAGAGTATCCCAAAATCCAATAACATAAAAATATGAAGGAATGTGCACGATCACGCATTTGCTTTCCCCCGGTCCTCTAAAGTACCTGAAACAACAAATTGAAATTGTAAGCCAACGCTTAATGAGTTCCCCCAAGGTATCACCACACAACATAACAAACAACAGCATGCATACATGAGCCTTCAACATGACTGGACCGCTCTTCGGGCCTTTGGCCTGACTGGACTGCCTCGCAAGCCTTCAGTCTATCCGGGCCGACTTGGGTGTCTTGGACTTCAGCACCAACTGGTCTGCCTCAACCCATCAAGCCACAATATTTCGACATATATAATAACAACAATAATTAGAGGAATGTGGTTCATTGAAGATTTTTGAGGATTTATTTGGGATTTTTGTGGAATTTTAGTGGATTTTAAGGATTTCTTTTAAAGCTCCAAATCCGTATTTTCCACTTTCTAATAAATAAAAGTCTACTTTCTCCATTTCAAATAAAACCACCTTTCAAGGTGCGTAAAATACAACCGCAAGGCAATATTTTCAGCCATGAGTCATAAATACCTTTGTGCTAGCTTTCTTCTGTGTTGCCGGTTGTCTCCATCCCGTTCTTCCCCCGACGTTCTTTCCACTTCCCAATATGATTCATATCTCCATTCTCTCTTCTATTTTCTCTCTTAAACTATGAACCAAAAACCGAAACCCATAATTACTTGGAATTTTGTCGTCGATTAAACATCGATTTGTGGATGAAGAAGAATTTGGTTGATGAGTGTTCAGATACATTAGGGATAATGGCAAGAAGAAAGAGGTAAGAAATGGAGCTTCCCCACTATCTTCAACCTCACCTTTTTGTTTTCGCCTTTCATATGAACAACCATTGTACTCTCTATTTCCCAAGACAATTGCCTCTTTCTCCAAGATACCAGTACCGCCGATCGTCTTCCTATTTCCCTATTTATTTTCATCTTTCTTTCTTTCTGTCTCTCTTTCTATTTTAATCAAGGGTTTCAAAAAATGGATTCAATACCATATGGCCACCTGCTTGACCTTTGTATGAATCGATTTTGTTATTTTATTATTTCGTCTCGATTGTTTGATTTATTTAGATGAGGAGCATGGGATAAATGGAGCAAGTCGATGGTTCTGGTTACTTCAGAAACATGTATAAATCATTTAAAACATGTATAAATCGTTCATCCAACATAGATATCAGGAAGACAAATAAAATGCACACATAACATGTAATTTATATTAAATACTTCATATCTATGTGTAATATGAAAGTAACTATGCACTCATTTGTTAAAGTGATGATTCCCAACTCGGGCAACGCTTCGCTTCTAATTATTCTATTTTCCTTCGACGAAACCTAGTATCATTACCGCTAGATTTTATCTACCCATGTTCTACCCAACATATTCGTAGATATAAAATACATATACAGTTTAAATCATTTAAAACATGTATAAATCGTTCATCCAGCATAGATATCAGGAACACAAATAATATGCACACATAGCACATAATTTATATTAAATACTTCATATCTATGTGTAAGATGAAAGTAACTATACACTCACTTGTTAAAGTGATGATTCCCAACTCGGGCAGTGCTTCGCTTCTAATAATTCTATTTTCCTTCGACGAAACTTAGCATCGTTACTGCTAGATTTTAGTCTAATATTTATTGCGACTATTTATGAGAGATATTGTTTTATAAACACAAATTCAATAATTTGTGATTTTAATATTTATATAATAGTAATGATTACATACGTGTAAGTATGTTATGGTCATCACGTCTTGCACATAATTGATCGCATGGAAGAAAATGAAAGTAGTACTCAGGAAAGGCATCATCCGGTACTTCTTGTAATTGTGCGGCCTTTCCAAACTTGATTCTGGTTTTGTGTGGGACAGTAATGAAGAATGTATTTCCATTTTCAAACATGTAGTTGCTTAAGGAGTAGCAATTGTCTACCTTGACGATCGAATCATAATCATAGTAGATTTTTTTCACCTAAGCAAGAAAATGCTTCTATGGCATCTCCCTGCAAACAATTATAGATGTATACGGCTCAAGCATCTACCACAGAATTAATAACAATGCATAACTGTGGGGAGACCAGGATCACAATATCTTAGCAATATCAATAACTTGCAAAAATTGATGAAATCTCTCAATCCCAATTTCCTTCTTCTAGATCCCATGATTATAATTGTATTGTAGCATCCACGCAACTACCAATCAACAATTATCCTCATATTTGATATAAAAGTTCAACAAAAACAATGGTTGGAGTGAAGTTCAATGATCTCACCTTATAGAGGTCGAGAGTTGGGTGTGGAGTTGGATTCAGAGACTCCCAAGATATTCACCATATCTTCAATGTCAGATTTCTTCTCATTGGGGATTCCAAAAATACATCGATTGTATCCTATTAGATGAACTCAAAAACAAGGAAAAAAACCCTAATTCCGATTCAGGTATATTCTTTACAAAAATAAATCATGTAATTAATTACATACCAGAATGTTATTAATTTCAGTTTCGACTCGAGCATTTGTTTAATAATCTACTTCGTTTTCTTATTTGCCTCCGAAGCTAGAGCTTGGTTCTGCAACTTTAATAGCGAAATTGGATTTAGGCATGATAGTTGAAGAGAGAGACAAAGACAAATAAATGAGCGGGTGTTCTATTAATGGTCATTGTGGAGATTATGTTAGTATCTTAATAATCAAACTGAAGCAAAAAAAATGGAAAAATAAAAAACATCATTTACCTAAAAAACATTACAACATTATCAAAATCTTCAACCGGTTCTGCAAAAAAAAAATAGTGAGTTATCCATTCCTTTCAACATTATAACTCGAGAATAGTGTAAAAGCTTACCTGGCTCAGGTTCTGATGATCAATGGTGGGTTATGTCGCTGGTGAAGGAGGATGACAAATATTAGGATTTCAACAGAGAGAATCAGAAGCGATGGTGGATGATTATAGGGAGGGAGAGGAAACAGGTGATGGTTGACGACGGTGTAAGGGTAAGACAGTAGTGTTTATCGTGGAGGAGAAAGGAAAGAAGATTACATTTGTGGGTGGTGAATAGGGGTGGTGGTTGATGCGGAGCAACGAAAGGCGATGTAGTAAGAGGCCAATGACTGGGGTTTTTTAAACATGATGTGCTAAGATTTCTTGAGAGACCGATGAAGATCAATGTGCTGAGGGGGAATGTGTCTTCCGGTTTATATGAACTGAGAATGCCAAGATAATGGAAAGAGTCGGGTCAAAAGGTAAATTTTTTTAAAATTTAAATCTTCTTCATTGGGAAAGATAAGGACGTAGGTTTGAATGTTTCAACATGTATTAAACACTTGTATTTATTGCATTGTATATTGTAATTTATTGATGAGTTGTTGTATTATTAGCTTAAACACTTAGATGTCTTAAATCTATTTTTAAAAATAGTAATGTTTGTATAATAATATAGTAAGATATATAAACTATCGACCACAATTTTTCATTGTTCACAATTGTCCTACATAGTTCAAGAAAATATGTTATAAAAGTTAAATGTAATGATTGTTTACATATTCCTTTCCTTAGACATACAAAATTGTATGTTTTTTTGTTCTAAATAACATATTTAAGATTTTTATCGGGTAATAACATTTATCTTAAGTTTAAAGTTCAGTTTTGTAATACAGGATGTGACGTTTTAATAACAGGATTTTGCAAAGATAGCATATGTGAGGACACTTGTGTGTCGAAATATGGGTTAGGAGCTTCGGGACATTGCAAGGGTTTTTGGAAATGTCATTGCATATGGAACTGTGTTAATTAATCTTATTTATATATTTAAATCAATGTAGAATTCTTATATTTTCAAAATAAAGCGTACTTGTTTTGTTTTCCTTTCTGTCGATGATGTATTTGAATTAGAAACTTATATCTCAAAATACAAGAATTAAAACATTATGAATAAAATACAAAATTCAGAAATTTAAATTAATGTTTATTGTATCATAATTATCGAATAGTTAATTCATCAAAATAAAATATGTGCTTTACATTTGTTAACACGTATTATATACCATAAATACGAATATTTGTTAATATTCATTTTTTTCTTGTTAAGTATATATATATATATATATATATATATATATATATATATATATATATATATATATATATATATATATATATATCATACTATACTATAAAAAAACATTTTTCCTTTCACACATTCATTTGAAACTCTCATGACTTTTCAATTTCTTTCTAATAATGATTATAAGTTGGTTAATAAGTTTAAATAAATATAAAATCTAAAGTGTAATCATATATAAACTAAATTTCAATATTAAAAGAATATATTTTCTTCTACTTATAAAGTTATGTGTTTAACTTTTAACATACTATACTTAATTTATTAGGTCTAATATGTTGTTGTATGTAAACCATTATCATTTTAAAGCTACAACTTTTGAACAATTTGTATAAAATATTTAAATTGTTAATTTAAATATAACCATATAGGATCAACTTAAATATAAATTTTAGTTCAACTTAAACAAACTAAAGAATATTTTGTAAATAGTTAAAAGTGATAAACTGTAGTGTCTTTCTAATAATGATTATAAGTTGGTTGTAAACATAAATAAACTAAATTTCAATATTAAAATGATATTTTTACTTCTACTTATAAAGGTATGTTTTTAACTTTTAACATATTACACTTAATTTATTAGATTTAATTAATATGTTGTTATATGTAAACCATTATTAGTTTAAAACTACAACTTTTGAATAGTTTGGACAAAATACTTAAATTGTTAATTTAAATATAACATTACATGGTTAACTTCAATATAAATTTAAGTTCCACTTAAAAAACCAAAAAAATATTTTGTGAATAGTTAAAAGTGATAAATTTTAGTGCTAAATGCAAAAACTAAATTGTAATATTAATTTAACTAAAATATTTCCTAAAGATATTTTTATAATCGTTAAAAGTTTTCAAATAAGTAGCTTAAAATAACTTACAATAACAATAGTTAAAAATAACTCTATATAAATGATTATATTGTTACCTTTAAAATAAAATAAAAAACTGTTTGATGTTTTAAATAATTACAATGATAAAAACTAAAACGTTAAGCAAATAAATTTTAAAAAATTAATTAACAATAACAACAACTATAAATAACATTAAACCATATATTATATTTAATTTTATTCATGAGTAACCCACGAGTATAGGTCATTCAAAAGATTGAGATTATGCAGTTTTAATAGATGTATATATTATCCTATAATTCAAAATAGAGTAAATTACACGAATGGTCCATATGGTCTAGAGCAATTTGTGTGTTTGGTCCCTCACTTATTTTTTTAACTCAGAAGGTCCCTACTTTTTGTTTTTGTTACGCACTTGGTCCCTGTCTTACCTAAAAAGACTATTTTTCCCTTGATTTTTTAATTTATTTAAATAAACACACCCCAACCCCACCCCTCACCTTACCTTACCTACCCTACTATTTTTTCCTATTTAAATAATAGTCTTTTTAGGTAATACAGGGACCAAACGCGTAACAAAAACAAACAGTAGGGACCGCGCGCGTAACAAAAACAAATAGTAGGGACCTTCAGAGTTTAAAAAATAAGTTAGGGACCAAGCGCGCAAATTACCCTAAACCATAGGGACCATTCATGTAATTTACTATTCAAAATAATCAATATATTATATCGAAATTACTATATCAAATTTAACAACAACATTATTGTTATATTTAAAAAAAACATATATTTGTAAAGATTTCAGCTATATAGATGTTTCTGCGCAACGCGCGGGCATTCGCCTAGTATACTTATAAAAGAAACATTTTCCTTTCACCACATATATTTGAAACTCCCATGACTTTTTAATTTCTTTCTAATAATGATTATAAGTTGGTTAATAAGGTTAAATAAATATCAAACCTAAAGTGTAATCATATATAAACTAAATTTCAATATTAAAATAATATCTTTACTTCTACGTATAAAGTTATGTTTTTAACTTTTAACATATTATGTATAATTTATTAGTTTGAATATGTTGTATATAAACCATTATCATTTTAAAGCTACAACTTTTGAACAATTTGTATAAAATTCTTAAAATGCTAATTTAAATATAAAATTATAAGGTCAACTTAAATATAAATTTTAGTTCAACTTAAACAATCCAAAAAATATTGTGTAAATAGTTAAAAGTGATAAATTGTAGTTTCTTTCTAATAATGATTATAAGTTGGTTAATAAAGTTAAATAAATATCAAACGTAATGTAATGCCCGTGTTTCTAGGCTAGGCATTAATATTGTCATTATAGTCTAGGTTAACCTTTGTAACTCATTTTGAAAAAATGACAAGGAATTATGTGAATATTATGTGAATTATGTGTTTTATGCTTAATTATTAGGGCTTAATTAATTAAGAATAAAAATGAGCGTCAAAAATTAAATTTTAGATAAAGCCGATATCTATTAAGAAACTTGTAGTGGGCGTGACAAGGATTACGGATATATAAAGAATGCCGAAATCCGAGTTATAACGAAGAAGTTATGACCTGTCGAAGTTTCGCGACAAACCGGCACGGGGCCGAATGTCGTAAAAAGTGAGTTTTCGATAAACTACTTTTTAGCCTTAGTGATCTAAACGAAACTCGTAGTGTTCGTTAAACCGAGAAGTTCGATAAAAAGAACGCCCAAATCTGACTTCGTATGAGGAAGTTATGATTTTTCGAAGTTTCAGCTTAGCAGTAGACAGCTAAAAACTCGAATTTTAGATCGAATGATTTTTAGCCGACACGACCTAAACGAGAATCGAAGGTCTCGTCATTAGTAGCACAACGGTAAAAAGTCTGACGAAAACGGACGTCGGATGAAGAAGTTATGAATTTTTAACGGATTTCCTGTCCCGGTCTGTTAAAAATAATAATATAAAAAATTAAAGTCAAAATTAGCCGACGAAGTCTAAAAGAAAGTTGTAGAGCGTAATTTTACCTACGCGTGCATATAAAGAACGTCAAAAACGGAGCTCGTATGCGAAAGTTATGGATTTTAGAAGTTTTTGCACAAAAATCGAGAAAATTCGCATAGTCACGTTTTTGCCACGTCACCCTTGCTTAGATTGTGCCACGTGTCCGAAATTGGTGAGTCATGCGAGCCACGTGTCCTCGCCTCGCATGTGCCACATGTCCGAAACGAGGCTGAGTCATCCGAGCTGCTGAGCGGTCCAATGCATGTCCGACGCGTGTCCTCCTTCACATGTCCGAAGCCCTCGCAAGAAGCCACGAAACCCTACTTCGGACCAGTAGAACTCGGTCCAATCAGGAGAGGACAGCGAGGCCTTCGCACGTGCAGCCACCTGCGCACCCTCGCCTGCGGACCCCACCACCAGAACCGACTTCGGACCCCTATAAATAGAAGGGTCCTGCGAGCCTTCTCGGGTACTTTTGGGATTTCACCATCTTTCACCCCTTTCTTCATATTTTCTTCATCTTAACATTCCCCAAAGCCCCGGTATCGATTATAACCCCCGGAATACGCCACGAAGAGCCCGAGAAGCCCGGAAAATTTATCTTTTCGGTTTCGAAGCCCGACCCTCGCAGAGCCCGGTTTCTGAATAAAACTCCCGATTTTATTAGAAACGAACGTTTTAGGAAACAAATTGCTGCCCGATTTTCATCAAAACATGTGAGTGTATAGTCACTTTCATTTTACACATAGATATGAAGTATTTACCTTATAATACGTGCTATGTGCAAATATATTAATTGTTTATTTGAGGTAACTGTTGAGTTGATGTTTTATACAAGTTTTAAACTGTATAAGTATTTTTATCTACAAATATGTTGGGTAGAACATGGGTAGATAGTGATGTGTGATAAAATAAAAGTAATGAGAGGCCTCGATGTGATTTGTGATTCAGTCATCTAGCGGAGTTTGAATGACGACCACGGACTTTCTAGACAGTCCAGTGGGAAACATTAGCAGGTCCGCAACCTGTAGGTGTTAATGAACTAGAGTGTTCATTCGCTGTACTCACTCCCCCTCATGGTTGCCTTTAGGACATGTATGGATAAGGAAACCCCTTAGCAGTAGTGTCCATCCCGGTGATATTCTTTAGGCTATGTCCCTTGTGAAAAGTGTTTAGGGACGTAAAGTGAGGATAACGGGAACGGGTAATCAGGGTTATTATTGATTGGTGAATTTAATAAGTTTATTATTACTGTGGGTTGAAAACCCTATATGCTCACCAGGCTCCCAAGCCTGACCCGCTCAGTTTTTTATGATTACAGGTAGTGGACCCCGAGCATAGTCGGAGGATGACGTGAGATTTTTGGATTATAGGCCAGTAGTTGTAAATAACTGTAGTAAGGCTTATAATGTCTTGTTTATGCTTTTGATCTGTATCGAAACATGACATCCCGAGGTTTTGACATATATGGAAAATATATACCTTCTTAATGAAGGGTTTTGATAAACTTTTATCATATGTTGTTTGGGGACCAATTCCGCAACATCTTTTGAAAAGATTTCTCTGATTTTATTTTAAAAAGCATAAATTAAATCGGTCTTTTCTGGCCGAGAAATTAGGGGATGTCACACGTAAAGTATAATCATAAATAAGCTAAAGTATAATCATAAATAACGATTTAAGGATTTCTGAGTTTTAGAACTCGGCGAGTCAATAGGCTAACTTGGCGAGTTAGGTCAACCTGGAAGGTTGACTTTGACAAGGATGTTGACTTTGACCAGGGGTAAATGGTCATTTTACCCTAAGAAGGATTATCATATTTTGATTAAGTGTTGTTATGGAATTGATAGTCGGAGAGTCACCGGAGCAGCAGACAGGGATTTCTCACTCGAGTTTTCAGTAGTCAGTCTTGCGAGGTGAGTTTCCCTTCAGTAGGAACGGGTCTAAGGCACCAAGGCCGGCCCGTAGTATGATATGTTAGTAGATGAGTGTGGGCGGGGCCTGTATCTTTTAGTAGCCGAGTGTGGGCGGGGCACGTATCTTGCAATTTAGTATGATTATGGATATATGTATGACTGATAGATTTAGTTATACTTGTGGTCTGTGTGATACTTGTATGTTTGTTTAATAGCTGAGTGTGGGCGGGGCCTGTATCTTACAGTAATTGAGTGTGGGCGGGGCCGGTATCTCATAGTAGCCGAGTGTGGGCGGGGCCCGTATCTCGAAGTAGCTGAGCGTGGGTGGGGCTCGTATCTCAGAGTCAGCAGAGTGTGGGCGGGGCCCGTATGTCCTAGTTAGCGGAGTGTGGGTGGGGCCCGTATCTCCATGAGTGTGGGTGGGGCCTGTATCTCTTAGTTGCATGTTATATGTGTATGGTATGGGGTAGTTTGGGGGAGCTCACTAAGCTTCGTGCTTATGGTTTTCAGTTTTGGTTTCAGGTACTTCCACTAGCAAGGGGAAGGACTCGGGATGATCGCATGGCACAAACCACAGTTTCAGCCTGGGATGTTTAGACTCTGATATTTTTATATGATTTTCATACAGTATTTTGACATGATGTTTTGAGATACACGGTTTATGGTTTTCTATATGATGATGGCTGACTTATGGTTTTGTTATAAATGATTTTGAATAGAAATTTACGGTATGTATTTTTGGGATGTTACACTCAAATCTTATAATAGAAGCATTTTTCTAAGCACCACATTGATTTGAAACTGCTATGTCTTTTCATATTCTCAAATGACTATATTTCTAAGCACCACATTGATTTGAAACTCCTTTGTCTTTTCATATTCTCAAATGACTTTTCAAATTTCTTCTAAGTAATTGATTTAGCAATAAACACAAAACATGTTATATAAACTCTTACATGTAAGAAAGATGTCATAAGAAAATGAAAAGAAAATTTTTCAATAGGCACAATTCTTTTAGAACGTATTAGCAGTGATGGAGTCCCTAAAAGAGCTCTACAAGTCAAGGTTGTGGATGAATGTATCATTTTTTACTCCTAGTTTGATCGTGTTATATTTTTTTTTCCAGTAGTGATGTGCAATTCGAGTTGTGGTTTGCAATTTTCGAAGTTACATGTGAGAACATCATCATTAGACTATTTGTTTTTATCTATTCGTTTTTGTTATGAATATTTCAATATGATTTGTTTTTTCATAGATTATTGTTTCATTTTATATTTACATTTGTACATGTATAAAGGGTTGTTTGAACCACATATTGTAATTGATTAAAGCAATACATGTTAAGTATATTGATATGCTCCATAATTTGTATAATAAAAGCTTAATTTCAAGTCCATCGTTATAGCAAGTTGTACAAATCTTATATGAAGTGGCCTAAAATGAGAAGTTTACAAGCTTAACAAAGTTTTATGTCATAATTAGTTTAATGTTATTAATAAGTTTTTTATTGTATGCCTTAAAAGGCAGCAAACATGCCATAATGTGTTTTTATATCAACTTCGTATAAATATAATTATTTCAAAATTAATAATAGCTATATGATTATTTTAATAGTGTGTATTTATGTGTGTGTGTGTGTGTGTGTATATATATATATATATATATATATATATATATATATATATATATATATATATATATATATATATATATAATTCTATTCTGCGCAATGCGGGAAATTTACTTAAATCAAATTCATTTGAAATTTTCACAACAACAAAAGAGTTTCAAATTTGTGTATACTTATGATTTCAAATATAAAGTTATTAATTACTACAACTCAAAAGTTTTTGTAACTTATGGTTAGTAATTGGTAGTGACTTTTTATTTTCCTCTCATTTATATACAGTGTATCCGTATTAGTAATATATAAATAAGTTTTCTCACAAACAATCACGTGTTTTAAGATATTTTTAATTAAAATATGAAGAGTTGAAAAAAAAAGTGTTTTGCCGCATCATGGTTATTCCTATGCGGATTTTTCTTGGAACAATAAGTATTCTTTTCATAATTAGTTTAATGTTATTAATAATTTTTTGTTGTATGCCTTAGAGGCTTCAAACATGCTATAATGAGTTTTTATATCAACTTCGTATAAATATAATTATTTCAAAATTAATAATAGCGATATGATTATTTTAATAGAGTGTATGTATGTATGTGTAACGTATGTGTTTCTGGCTAAGCATTAGTATAATAATGAAATAGTTAGGGTCAACAATTGTAACCTATTTTGAAGTAATAAAGATGAATTATTTGAGTATTATGTGAATTATGTGAATTATGTGCATAAAACTTGCTTCTAACGATGTAATAAACTAAGGATAAAAATAAGCGTAAAAAATAAAATAATAGATAGATCCAATATCTATGAAGAAAGTTGTAGTGATCGGGACAAAGATTCCGGAGATATAAAGAACACCAAAATCCGACTTTTAACGAAGAAGTTATGACCTGTCGAAGTTTCACGACAAAACCGACACGACGCTGTGTGACATAAAAAGTGAGTTTACGATAAAGTACTTTTTAGCCTTAGCGATCTAAAGAAAGTCGTAGTATACGTTAAACAGAGAGCATGCATAAAAAGAATGCCCAAATCTGACTCCGAGAAGAAGAGCCTTCGGCTTGGAAGTTCTGCCTCCGTAGAGCGCGGTTCCTAGCCAAACCTACCGGTAATTGAGTTATGCTTACCCTACTTTAAGTATATTTTATGTTTAAGTTTATTATCGTTATTATGAACTTATAAACAATATATATATTATAAAATATAATACACAAAGTGTTATTATAATATCTTTTAACTACTCGCGGTACGGAGAATCTGGTTTGAAGGTCCGCATAGGGTTGTTGGATTTCAGAAGTGCTATAATGCCAAAATGGTCCTGCCCTCCTGTGTTTCATGTCTGGCCCCTGTCTGTACATAGTGGTTGAAAAGTATTGTTTAACGCTTATAAAACAATATCGCTCGTAAATAGTCGGAATAAATATTAGACTAAAATCTAGTGGTAATGATACTAGGTTTCGTCGAAGGAAAATAGAATTATTAAAAGCGAAGCGCTGCCCGAGTTGCGAATCATCACTTTAACAAGCGAGTGCATATTTACTTTCATCTTACACATAATATGAAGTATTTAATATAAATTATGTGCTATGTGTGCATATTATTTGTGTTCCTGATATCTATGTTGGATGAACGATTTATACATGTTTTAAATGATTTAAACTGTATATGTATTTTATATCTACGAATATGTTGGGTAGAACATGTGTAGATGAAATAGTTGATGTGTGATGAAATGAAAAGAGGCCTCAATGTTTACGATGATCCAGTCATCTAGTGGAGTATAGATGACGACCACAGACTATTCTAGACAATCTAGTGGAACGTTAGCAGACTCGCAACCTGTAGGTGTTTGTGAACGAAGTGTTCACTGGTGTACTCCATCCCCCTCATGGTTGCCTTACGAACATATATTGTTGAGGAATCCCCTTAGCAGTAGTGTCCATGCCGATGAAAATCTTTAGGCTAGGTCCTTTGAATTAGATGCTTTATGGACAGAAAGTGAGGATAATGGGAATGAGCAATCAGGTTGATTGATTTGATGAAAATAATAAACTTAATTATTGTGGGTTGAAAACCCTATGTGCTCACCAGGCTCCCAAGCCTGACGCACTCAGTTTCTTGTATTACAGGTAGTGGCACAATAGCATAGATGTGATGATCGGATGGGAGTTTATGGATTATAGGCCAGTAGATATAAATAAATGTCGTAAGGCCTATGTTGTTTTGGTTTATGCGTTTGATCTGTATTGACAATGACATCCCGAGGTTTTAATATAATGAAATACATTTCTTCAGAAATGCTTTGATAAAATCTTTATCATATTTTTGGGAACAAATTCTGCAACACATTCTTTAAAAAGTTACTCTGATTTTTATATAAAGCATAAACAAAATCGGTCTTTTCTGGTCGTGAAAATGGGGATGTCACAGTATGTGTGTGTGTAAGGGTCGAAGACATAAGTTTATTTTACAAGGCATTTATGTAACGAAGCATACTGTTTAGTCCTTGTAATTTTTTGTGTGCTTTCATGTTTCCTATAAATAGGGACATTACTTAGAGTTAGATAAGAGTCTTTGTATGAACTTGTCTACACACTCTCTGTAACAGTTGAAAGCATAATAGAGCTGAAACCAGATCATATTTACATCGTGTGTTCAATCTATATTCATATAACTCTAATTTGATTCATACTTGATTCTAAACTTCATCAATTGGTATCAGAGCAGGAATCATGATCTGAGATCTAATTTTCACTCTGATTCAAAAGGTTTTTTTGAATCAAGTTTCTGGTTCAAAAAGCTCCGCACCTTTTGACGTGAAAAAGCGTTCTAGATCTTCAGTTGTGATTTGATTCTGCAACTGATTTGTTGAATCGAGTATTCTACTTGATATTTCTGTTCAATTCAACAATTTGCTTTCAAATTCTCTTTGATTTCTCAAAAAATTCTCAAAAATCTTCTTCCGTACATCAATGGCGAACTTCAATCTCAACTCGATGACTTCATACTCTCATCTGCTAGGATCTTCAACTAAGATTCCTATGCTCATTTCGGAATACTATGATCAGTGGTCTGATCGTATGCAAGATTACTTGAATGGAATCGATGAAGAGCTTTGGTCTTGCATCTCAGGGAATGTTACTGTTCCGACAAATCTTCAACCAATTGGATCGTCGTCTGGTACTACGAGTGTGGAAGATCAAAATGTTCGAATGAAGAAACTTGAAAAACGATGCATAAGGGAGTTACATGGTGCATTGCCTCCAGTTGTGTATAACTATGTCAGAAGTTGTACAACTGCAAAAGACATCTGGAATAATCTCAAAGAAAAGTTTCAAGGTAGCGAGAAGACGAAAATCAATTCAGTTAAGCACTGTTTGATTGAATTGAAGGATTTCAAGCAAAAAGATGGTGAAACGATTGAAAGTTACTATGATAGGCTGAACGAGCTAATTTACAAATGCAATCGTTATGGAATCACGAGGTCTGCCATGGAATTAAATCTCACCTTTGTTATGGGACTCCGTAAAGAATGGAGGAGTGTTAGCATGATGGTGAAAAATCAACAGAGTTTCGACACATCTTCTTTGAATGATTTGTACAATCAACTGAAAACTCATGAAAGTGAAGTGAACGAAATGGCAGAAGTGTCGAAGCTTAGTCTGGGAGGTCCATTAGCACTTGTCTCTAAAGTGTCTGAAAAGGAAGCAGTCGAAACAGGTGATTCTGATGATGAAGAGGGTTTTATCATGAATTCGGATGATGAGGCAATAGCTTTTTACTCAAACAACCGAGTCAAAAAGTTTTTCAAGAAACCGTTTAATCCAAAGGTGAAGCAAAGTGAGGGAAAAGGAAGTTTCGTGAACAAGGCTGCAGGAGAAGAGAAGAAGAAGTATGAGAAGAATGATGGGAAGGGTGCTGAGGAGAAGAAAGAGAAGAAACTGAAAGGAGATTCTGGTATGGATTGTCATTATTGCAATGGAGCAAATCATCTAGCAAATGATTGAATGCTTCGAAAGAAGGATGAGAAAAAGAATAGAGTAAAGGATGAAGCGTATTATGTGGAGAGATTGGAAGAGGTGCGTACGAAGGCGAAAAATTTGTCTTTGGTGGCTCAAGGTGAACAGAAGAATGATGGCACATATCAAATTTGGTCTTTGGGCTCCGATGATGAAGAAATGCGTAATCCTACGCATGGAGCCATGTATGCGAAGCTGGAGGAAGATTCAGACGAAGAGGTAACGGGCCGATGCTTTGTGTCAAAGTCAGCTGATAAGTCTCCAATGACAACTAATGTACGTAATATTCTTCAATCTTTCAATATTCCTTTGAGTGCATATGATTCTGAAATTGTTGCTTTTGATGATACTGTTGCTTATTTTGATAATTTGGTTGTTTCTGCTAGCAATGAAGCTAAGAAATTAAGCAATCAATTGTTAGAGACTCAGAAGAAGTTAGATTCGAAAGTTGTCAAGATAGAATGTTTAGAATTGCAAATAACGAACATTATGTGTGATCGAGATTCATTGTCTAGTGAAGTAAAACTCTTATTAGCTCAACGAAATATCTACTGCAATTCTGCTAAACGTCTATATGGCAAGTTAAACTGCATTGCATCATTCATGTGAAATTAGCAAGGAACATCATAGGAAATTATTACCTTTTCTAGCATATGAAAGAGTGAAAGTTGATAATATTTTGTATGATTGTGAGAAAAATATTGCCGAGTTTGACAAAATTCCTGATGATAGATATACTTATGGAATTGTCAAAATTGATGAATATCTTGATTCAAGTGAATTAGTTAAAATTGTGAATGATACTTTGACAAAATCAGAACAAATCAAAATTTTGAAAAAGACTGAGAATTCAACATCTGATTCTCAATCTAATTTTGCCGATATTGAAGATAACTCTGACAATATTAGCGAAATTAGTGATATTGAGGATGTTGATTGTTCTCGGTTGTCTGTCATTAATGTTGCATCAAAATCTAAAGGAAAAGAAAAACTTAAGGATTTGATGGTTAAGATTGACACTGACAAACCTTCAACTTCGAAAGTTTGTGATCCTGAGTTTGTGGATATCCGAGACAGTCAAACGGATAGCAGTGATGATGAAAATGATGAAGATGATTCGCACAAAAAGGTCTCATCAAACAAAGATTTGAAAGAAACTGAAATTCCCCGTGTTGTTGTTGATCAAGTGTTTGGGAACACTGAAAACTTCGATAAAGCGTTGTCTGAAAAAGGAGCCCATTATTTGGAAACAAATCAAGTGATGTATCCAAATTTCAAGTGTACTGATGATGTTGTATTTCCAAATCAAGTGTTTGTCACCACTGGAAATGTTGAGAACATTAAACCAGAATTCAACAAAATGGTCGAAGATGACAACAAGAAAACAACAAACGAAGGATTCTTTTCAAATCAAATCATTGTCGAAAATAATCTAACAAAGAATTCATCTATTTTTCAAAGACAAAAACCACAACGCAAATGAGTTGAAAAATCAAAAATTGTGAAAGAAGTTCCAAAAGAAGTTGTTGTGGAAAATGAAACAGTTGTCAAATTAAATTCCAAAGAATTTAAAGAACAAATTGACAAGTTTTCAAAAGAAAATGCAATTTCAAAAAGACAAGCTCAAAAGAAGATTTTTTGGCAAACCGTAGACTTATGAAAGCAACAAAATGGTTTGACATTGAAAACAACTGAAAACACAAAGACTAAATCTGCTGAGAACAAGTCTTCACATTCAACATTTCATTCGGATCAAAATATAAATCCCGCACCAACAAATAAAACTAAATCTGAATTTCATCCAAAAACAAATTCTTCGAAAGTTTCAAACTCCTCATCTTCTAAAGATAACAAAAATACCTCAACGAGTGCTCAAAATCAACCATCAACACAACGATTTTCTTCTAATCAACAAACAAGGTTTTCTCAAAAACAAAAATCTCAAAATCGATTTTCTCAAAATATAAGTGTTGGAAACAATGATGGAAGTCGATACGCAATGGCATTTCGACCTAAATCAAATGTTGATTTCTTCCCACAAAAACCGAATTTTCCAAATCCTACAGGAAAACAAACCTTAAAAGTTTCATACACAAAAGGGATGTCTCGTGACAAAAACATCGATCATTGGCTTGAAGGAAAAGGACGAATATATCAATCAAGGAAATATTCTCAACAACAAATTCACGAAGCTTATGAGAAATATGTGAATACTTCGTCAACTGAAAGCTCATCTTCAAAAGATTCGAATGTTTCGGTAAAAACTTGGCAACCGGTTTCGGAAGAAAAGCATGCTAATACACAATCTAAAAAGACGAAGGCATGTGTCAGTGACAATCCCAAACTAACAAAAACTTATGTTTCTATTCCTTTACTTAGTGATGTGGACTTAATTGATAGTCTCAAAACTAAAGTTTGTGATTGGGTTAAAAGTTCTGCATTTCATTCTGTTTTCAAAACTAATTTCCAAGGACCCAAACAGCCTTGGGTACCTAAATTCTTTCATTAATCGCAGGTATTATGTGACGAGCAATATGATGAAAAATGGTATATCGATAGTGGTTGCTCACGTCACATGACTAGACGAAAGGACAATCTGAGAGATTTTCAAAGTTTGGAAAATGCAGGTGTTGTGAAGCTTGGAAACAATCATAAATGTCAAGTGAAAGGCTATGGAAAAGTAACGAATGGACAATTTACAGTAAATCACGTTGCTTATGTCGAAGGTCTGAAACATAATTTGATAAGTGTTTCACAACTCGTTGTGGGCACTGGCAATCAAGTTGTGTTTAACGAAGAAGGGAGTATTATCTCAAAGGTTGAAAGGAACGAAGTGTTGCTGAAGTCGAAACGTTATGGGGAAATGTTTACTCTTGATCTAAAACTGATTGTTGGGAAACCTTCAGTTTGTTTACTTTCGAAAGTCACATCTGATGTTAGCTGGTTATGGCATCGTCGATTATCACATTTAAATTTTCGCAATTTAAATAAGTTGGTACTTGATGATCTTGTTTGAGGCTTAACGGTTTTAAAATTTGACAATGATACCTTATGTGCAGCATGCGAACAAGGGAAACATCATAGGAAAGGACATCCAATTGTGATAGATTCGAAAATTGTGGAACCGTTGGAACTTCTTCATATTGACCTTTGTGGACCATCAACTGTTGAAACTCTCAACAAGAAACGGTACATTTTGATTATTGTTGATGATTTTTCACAATTTACTTGGGTATATTTTCTCAGGTTAAAATCTGAGGTTGCTCAAACAATGATCTGAGTTTATAAAGAAAATTGAAATAAGTCTGAAGAAAAATGTTTGAAAGATCAAAAGTGATAATGGATATGAGTTTAAGAACAAAGTGATGGATTCGTACTTAACCGAAAAAGGAATTTCGCATAAATTCTCTTCGCCCTATACACCTCAGCAAAATGGTGTGGTTGAAAGACGAAATAGGTCACTTTGCGAAGTAGCAAGAACTATGTTGACATATGCGAATCTTCCTCAATATCTGTGGGTTGAAGCAGTTTCGACAGCATGTTTCACTCAAAATCGATCTTTCATTCATCGTCGATTTAATATCACTCCGTATGAAATCATCAATAACCGAAAACCTAATGTCAAATTCTTTCATGTTTTTGGTTGCAGGTGTTTTGTAATGAATCTTAAAGATAGCCTTTCAAAGTTTCAAGCTAAGGCGGACGAAGGCATATTTTTGGGATATTCGCATAATTTGGTTGCATACATAGTGTTAAATAAGCTCACACGAAAAGTCGAAGAGACATTTAATCTTACTTTTAATGATTATTATGTCAAACAAGTTGAAAAACAATTTGAACAAAAACCAATTATTAATGAATCATCTGATGAAACCGAAGAATCAAATTCATCTGACTTTGATTATGATTTAATTTTTGGTATTCCTGACATGGCAGTGGATGCTGAAGTTTATGTGAATGATAATCATCAATCTGAATCTTCAAAGCATACTGATGACTTGGAAATCCCTCAAACTATTGTAGATGTTCATTCAACAACGAATTCTCCAGGAGTTGGCGAAAGTATGCATAATAATCCAGTGGAGGGAGAGCACTTGGATTCGAATACTCTGGTTGAGGGGGAGCATTCTTTCGAGGGGGAGAATGGGAGAATGGATGAAGTTGTTGAGGGGAGCATCTAGTTGAGGGGGTGCATCAAAATGATAATCGTGTTGAGGAGGAGCATGAAGAAACTGATACAATAAATATTAATCGAAATGATGAGTTTCATGATCTATCTGATAATGTTTCTGTTGTAGGATCTGAAAATGAAGAGATGTACGAAGATGCACCTTTGGAATTTGATCCGGCATATCCACCGTTAGAGAAACGGACAAGGACTCATCCGAAAGATCAAGTCATTGGAAATCCTCAAGATGGAGTATTAACAAGAGCTCAAATTCGTGCAAAGAATGAGGTATTAAATACTCATCAAGAATTTTGCATGTTCATTGTTTTCATCTCGAAAATTGAACCAAAAACAGTTAAGGTTGCAATGGAACACTCAGATTGGGTTGTTGTAATGCAATTTGAACTGGCTGAATTCGATAGAAACAAGGTTTGGAGATTAATTCTTAAACCTGAAAATGTTTCGATTGTCGGGTTAAAATGGATTTTCAAAAACAAAACCGACAAGAATGGAAATATTGTACGAAATAAAGCACGACTAGTTGTAAAAGGATATTCGCAACAAGAAGGGATTGATTATGAAGAAACCTTTGCGCCTGTCGCAAGACTCGAGGTTGTTCGAATATTTTTAGCTTATGCAGCTCATAACGATTTCGATGTCTATCAAATGGATGTGAAATGTGATTTTCTCAATGGTGAACTCGAAGAAACTGTTTACGTTGAACAACATCCAGGTTTCGTAAATGAAATGCATCCTGATCATGTGTACATTTTAGATAAAGCTGTATATGGGTTAAAACACGCACCAAGAGCATGGTATGCAACTCTTACCAGTTTCTTAAAACAGTCGAAATTTAAACAAGGATCAATTGACCCCACATTATTTCGAAAGAAAGTTGGGAATCATCTAATGCTTGTTCAAATTTATGTCGACGATATTATTTTTGGCTCTACTGACCCTGCTTTGTCTAGTGAATTCAAAAATTTGATGAAAAGCCAATTCGAAATGAGCATGATGGGTAAAATCAATAATTTTCTTGGCTTAAACATTTATCGAAGCAGAGAAGACATTTTCATCAATCAGGAAAAGTATACAAGGAATTTGCTCGAAAAATTTGGAATGACAAATAGCACGAAGCTAAGAGTACCAATGGCGGTTGGCACAAGGCTATCACCTTCGTTAGAAATGCTTGTAGTTGATCTTACCTTATACAGGAGCATGATAGGTTCATTACTTTATCTTACTGCAAGTAGACCTGATATCAAGTTTTCTGTATGAAATTGTGCTAGGTATCAAGCAAATCCACGAGAACCACATTTAACTGCTGTGAAGAATATCTTTCGTTATCTCAAGGGAACAATTTCGTTAGGATTATGGTATCCTTCGAAAACATGATTTTTCATTCAGGCATTTTCAGATGCAGATCTAGGAGGGTGTACTTTGGATCAAAAAAGCACAAGTGGTGGTTGTCAATTTTTGGATGGAAAGTTGGTTAGTTGGCAGTCGAAGAAGCAGACGTGTGTTTCGATTTCTACTGCTGAAGCTGAATATGTTGCATCTGCTGCTTGTACTTCACAAATTATTTGGATCTAGAGTCAATTGCGAGATTATGTTGTTAATATGAAAAAGATTCCATTGTACTGTGATTCATATATTGCTATACACATTTGTCATAATCCAGTACAACATTCGAAAACAAAACATATTGCACTTCGTTATCATTTTATCAAAGATCATGTGGAAGATGGCAACATTGAAGTTCATTTTGTAAAAACAACTGATCAGCTTGCTGATATTTTTACAAAAGCTTTAGATGAAAAATCGTTTGTTCGAATTTTGACAGGATTGGGAATGATCGAAGCATGTTCAGTTCCAGGAATGATTTCATATGAATAACAACGAAGTGTTATGTAAAAATGACGATTCAGAGGTCATCATGATTCGTTCAGAGGCTGATAGTATTAACCATTCAGAGGTTACTATTCATAGTCAACGCTTCGACATGCTTCGTCTTTGTTACATTGAGCATCTTGGTTTGGGGTAACACTTTTCGTTAGTTTGTAAAATTCTGATTGTCAATGTTTCGTTTGTTTAACAAATTTTTGATAAGTTTTTCAAATATTTGTTAGATTTCCAAATTTTCTTTAGTATCTTAGTTTTATTTTCGAAAAATCAAAATCTACAAAAAGATTTTATTCTGTTTTGTCATTTTATTTTCGAAAAATCAAAAACTACAAAAGATTTTATTCTGTTTTGTCATTTTATTTTCGAAAAATCAAAAACTACAAAAAGATTTTATTCTGTTTTGTCATTTTATTTTCTAAAAATCAAAAACTACAAAAAGATTTTATTCTGTTTTGTCATTTTATTTTCGAAAAATAAAAAACTACAAAAAGATTTTATTCTATTTTGTCATTTTATTTTCGAAAAATCAAAAACACAAAAATATTTTTTTACAAATCAAAAATATCAAAAAGATTTTTGTTATTTTGTTCTTTATCTTTTGTATGTACAGATTTCACGAATGTTATACAAGGGTCATGCTTATGTTTCTCTGGGAAGGTACAATTTCGACAACTTTGTACTAGTTAGACTGTCCCTAGAAGCATGTTGCGGCATGTCGACCCAAGCTTCCATCGACTCAATATGTGTTTACGAAAGCCTTAATGAAATTTTTCATACAAAAATTTCTTCCCAAGTCAGACTTATATTCACATTAGTCAAATGAGCTACCTTACTCTTCTCAAATGAGTTAAGAGTTGTCTGTTTAGTCCAATCATAACAGAGGTACAAGTGTTTTCGTGAACCAATCTTTTTCATCACCAAATTTCTTACACTTTCACACACGAAGACATATGTCCAAGAGATCTTTGATTCAACCCATCAAGATTTAGACATGTCAAAATTTTGTGTTAATGATCTGACATCATGAGGCCGTGATGAAAGTGAAACCCAACATTCTATCTTCGTAAGGAATTGACGGGGAACTATGTTCCAGTTTTGACGAAACATTTGTTTCAGTACCACTTTTCGAAACTCCAAATCATATTCATTTCATATGAGTGGTCTTGATCAAACTATCGAAGCCCACGATGTTTGTTACCCAACAGGATTAAGTATCAATTTTTTTTATGAATATGATTTCCGTGTGAGTTTCATTTGCTTTCGAAGTCACTTTCAAAATAATTCAAAGCATACTTGTCACTGACTACACTGGTCAAACAGGTAATTTTAGTTATAATTACTCACCTTATGTTTAGATTGATATGTAACGAAATTGTAAACTACCCATGAAGCCTTATAAAAGAAGCCCTTAGATACTTCTCTATAAGTATTAGATTGAAATTCACGGGAACATACACAAGCAGTTGATTATCTCTCTTGATAGTTAACGAATCAACTTTTGCCTGGGGTTTATCTGCTTTTGTGTCGAAATTTTTTTTTTGACATCACAGATCCAAATTTTTGTTAATTTGCTTCTTATCTTTTCTTTGGCACACTGCACTCACGAAATCCTTGAGGTTCTGAGTAATACCAACTCAGGCTGATGATTTCAAACATCTGGCACATGACTTCGCTTTTTATCCCAAAAGTGAAAGAGCCTTACCTCCATCCGAAGATTGGTAACGGTTACAATTCAATTGGGATAAACGATCAGACTTTTTGAAAAGACGTTCTATATTCAGTCCGGGTTTCTAGGTGATGTGACAGCTACTTTTTGATGCATGGCTACTTTATCGGCAGAGTGGTGCGAGATTCAAGGTGCCACGTCGGATCTCATTTAATGTCAGTCCCACTTCAAATTCAAACACTAGGGTTACATATAAAAGGGGAATCAAAGGGTTATATCAGTTTACGCTTTCAAACGTAAAATTCCCAACTTTTCTCTGAAAATTTCCGATTGTTCTTCAAAGCTTCAACAAACCCTAATCATGGCCAATTCTGCTGATGTCGTTGTTCAATCACAAAACACTGAAGATGTTACTTCCCAACCAATAATGAAGATTCAAGGCACGAACTATCAAGTTGAAGATGATGTTTCTCTTTATCCAGACGAATTGAAGATGTTGGTAGTTGCATTGAAAAACTCTGTTCTTTCAACTGCCATGTTCAATTCCTTTGCAGCTCCACTTTCATGGCTTTCACAAGCAGGATCCACTACTACTTACAGCAAAGCAATGGATATCATCACTTTTCAACTGGTGAATGAAAAGAAGATCCGATTGTCCAAGAAGATTTTTTGTCAGATTCTTGATATCCCCAATTCTCCAATCTATACTGATCTTTCTTCTGCACAAGTCATCCACATGTTTAATGAGATGGGTCATCAACCCCCACTCACCAAGATCAGTGATTTCAAGAAGTCTGCACTTCCGACTGTTTGGAATTTTCTCTTCGGCATCTTTCTACGCTGCTTGACTGGTCGCAGTGTTGGCTTGGATAAAGGTCGAATGGAGGTTTATGCAATGGTAGCTGGTGTGTACTATGATATCAATGTGGATTATTCTACACAATTGTGGAAGGAATTTCAGAAGAGTGTAGAAAACACGAATGTTGTTCAAGGAATTTCGTGTGCAAGGTATTGGAGTTTAATTCTTTGATATTTCTATGCCAAAGAAGGAATTGAGGTGCCTACTGATGAGGAGACAACTGAATTCATGAAGTATCAATTTCCGAAGGAGGTTACTGATGATGCTGAAATCTTTACACACACTGCAAGAATTCCAGATGCAATGTTACAGCGTGTTTATCCAACAAACTTGGTTCTTATGGAGTATTTAGAAACAATCAATCCTGATGATGGCTCTGAGAAGTTGTTGCCAAAAGAAACAGCTGGTCCTTCGAAGAAATCACGCAAATCAAAGAAGGATGTAACAATTACTCCTGAGAAACCTGTTCAGGAGCCAAAGAAAAATAAATCACCAACAAAACAGACGAAGCCAGAACCACAAGTTTCGACTGTTGTGGTTGAGCCGGTCGAGCTTGTTATTGATGACCAAGAAAAGGAAAAAATCCCATCAAAATCAGGTATTTTTTGAAGAATCAAGAAAAAGTCTCGTAGATCACGAAAGCTTTCCGATGGTTCGTTTAAGTCTTCTTCTACCATGGTTCGTAAACCATATTTGAATCACCAAGGAATTCTCATTCGTGAGGTTCCAGCTCCTGTTTCTCCTTCATCCAAGAAACGAAGAGCTGAAGATGTTGCTACACATATTTCCAAGAAGAAGTTAAAGAAAAGGAAGTTGGTTCTTCAAGCAGAATCATCCGAAGGGGAGAAAGTTCCTGAAACACCTGAAGCTACTATTCTTCAATCAACATCTATTCCTGAGAAGACTAAGGTCACACCACCCGAAGTTTCGTTAACTGAGTCAGTTGTTGAGGAGGTTCGAACTTCAGACATAAATACACACGTATCTGATACGGATGTAAATGTCACTATGGGTGAAGGAAATTCGAATAAAGAAATTGTTGTTTCCACTCAAGGTATTCCTACATCTTCTGATACTTTTGTTTCTTTACCTCCGTTCATTGTTCCAGTGTCGAACACTACCAATTCACCCACTTTTGAAACCATTCTCACTCAACCCATCACTACTTTGTTCTCGTCTCAAACCACTGATCCACTTCACTCTACTGAGGACACTGATGTTGACGAATGGGGTTTTGGAGGAACATTTGAAGAGATGGAATTTGAGGAAGAAGAAGAAACTTTCCCCGACAATATGTTAATGACGATGAAGCAATTTAAGATTCTGAATAAGAAGATGAATTCGATTATTCAGTCTCAAGCTGACATGGGGGGAAGTCAGTCTATTTCAAGTTTGGAACTTGATGTTATGCTCAAAGCATTCGAAGCCAGGATGGTTAGTAAAGTTTCTGGAATGATTCAAGATTCTGAATCTAAAATCTTGGAAAAGGTGGATCAAAATGATAAGTGTAATGAATTACGAGTGAAGTCTCAATCTTCGAATTTTGTCAGTGAAGTTCAAGATTTACGAAGGGTGGCTAAAGAACGACATATCTTGTTTGTTAAAGATGTAAAGCAAGTACGCGAAGATGTCAACCTAAAGCTTCAATAACTTCGTGAAGATATGATCAAAGAGATTGCTAGTGCTCAGCAAGACTATGCATCTCTTAGTCAAAAGGTGGATATTATTTATGAGGCTGTCACAAAGTATGTCAAGCTGTATGAAAGCTTGAGTCCTCAAGTAACTCAAGTTTCTACGGATAACAGTTGAAGCTTTGTGGAGCTTACTTCTTTGTTAAAGGATTTGAAAGACTTATCTACTAAACCTATTTCTTCTTCGATCATAACCCTAGAATTCTTGTCTCAAAAGTTTTCACAATTTGAGGCTGTGTTGCATAAACAGTTGGCTCCGTTATCCAAGTTTTCAAGTCTTTTACCAACAGATGGCCCACCTGTTGTCACAGGTGTGCAAGGGGGAGAAAAGAAGGTTGGTAATGCGAAAGTTGGTGAGGTTTCGCATGAAGCTGTGAAAACTATTGGGAAGGTTTTTCAAACAACAATTCCATTATCAAAGCCAATTATCTCAACTGCGGGGCCTGTTACTTCAACAGTTGTTACAACAATGCCAATTTCCACGAAGCCAATTCAAAGACCAATTTCTAAAGGAATTTTGATTGGGGAAAGTGGTAGTAGTTCGAAGCCCAAAGAAGTTGTTGATAGTTCTTCGATCAAAGACAAAGGGAAAACAATTTTGGTCGAAAAGTCGAAAGAGGAGAAGAAAGTTGATGCTGAAGCTGAGCTAGAGAAATTAAGAGTAGTTCAAAGCATTTTAAGTCTTCGTGCAAATGACCCACCTGGAATGAACAAGGGTGATCCTACGAAGCATTATAACTACGAAACAATTGAAGCAAAAGTTGCATATAATCATATGTATACTTTTGAGAAGAAGCCGAAGCAAAGCTATGATGTTGTTAATTCTGATATGAAACAACTGGATTTCCCAGTGAATGAAATGATGTTCATCATGGATCAATACAAGATTGCTGAGAAATTTGAAAATGATGATGATTACACGTACATGAAGCTCAGGTTTCATGCTGTTCTTGGGAAACTTCCAGAGGAAATATGGTCACTTGTGAAGATAAAGAAGGTGATCAGTATTAAGAAGGATGTTCTATTCGAAGACATGATGCAGAACCTTCGTTTTAACGTTGCAAGGGCGAATGGTCAGGAATGTAATTTCTCTATAGCTGATTTTCCATTAATGAACTTGTATGATCTTATACAAGTTGCATTACTTTTGAAAGATAAAGATGCTTCCTTTCTTCGAGAGACTGATCCAGAAGTGTTTCGTCTTGGTCTTGCTCACATCAAAATATTCATAGATAACTACTATGAGTGTTCGGCCCTAACAGATGTGGAGTTAGCAACTGCGAAGGGGTTAGAAGTGAAAGTACCCATGGAACCAACGAAGACTCAACCTGAGTTAAAGAAGTATGCTGATGGGGAGATATGCTTGAAGCCATTTGGCATGGTCTTCGCAGGGAAGGACAAAAATGGAAAATTCAAGAGATTATTATTCCAAGCATGCGAAGTGGAGAGATACACAACGTCCCAGTATACTAACTTTATTGTTCGTATGAATAGCTACAAGAAGAATAACGAAGGGGCCAAGCAAGAGTTGAAGAAGATTATTTCTTGGTACTCTGAAATCCGAAGGGTGATGCTGTATGCTATACAGATTCTTTTGAACTGAAGATGGTCGACATTATTACAAATGGGGAGAATGTAAGGGTCGAAGACCTGTTGTAATATGTCGAAGACATAAGTTTATTTTACAAGGCATTTATGTAACGAAGCGTACTGTTTAGTCCTTGTAATTTTTTGTGTGCTTTCATGTTTCCTATAAATAGGGACATTACTTAGAGTTAGATAAGAATCTTTGTATGACCTTGTCTACATACCCTCTGTAATAGTTGAAAGCATAATAGAGCTGAAACCAGATCATATTTACATCGTGTGTTCAATCTATATTCATATAACTCTGATTTGATTCATACTTGATTCTACACTTCATCAGTGTATGTGTGTGTGTGTGTATATATATATATATATATATATATATATATATATATATATATAATATGTCTTCTATATATTTTTTGTATGATTTATCGGTGTTTAATAAGGTTTACAAATGTTATAGTAGACATTGTAGTGTTTTTATGTTATTAAAAGTTTTAGTATTTATGTTTTTCGTATATTTGTTTTTCATTAAATACGTAGATTAACATACAATTTATATACAATTTACAAACCTTAAAATGGTCAATAAAATCATCGAGTATCTATTTTTTATACTATTTGTTATTCGTTATATATAGAAATCAATATATGTTTTATATACATTTATTAACATTGTTTTTTCATTTATAAATATTAAATCACAATTTATAGAATTAGGAGAATGATTAACTAATTATGTGGATGTGTGTATTTGCCGTTAAAGAACTATATAAATATATTCTTGCGCAACGCGCTGGGATTCGTCTACTATACTTATAAAGGAAACATTTTTCATTTCACCACATTCATTTGAATATCCCATGCATTTTTCTTTTCACCATATTCATTTGAAACTCCCATGACTTTTTAATTTCTTTCTAATAATGATCATAAGTTGGTTAATAAGGTTAAATAAATATCAAACCTAAAGTGTAATCATATATAAACTAAATTTCAATATTAAAAAAATATCTTTACTTCTACTTTTAAACTTATGTTTTTTTAACTTTTAACATATTATACTTAATTTATTAGTTTTAATATATTATTGGATATAAATCATTATCATTTTAAAGTTACAACTTTTGAACAATTTGTATAAAATACTTATATTATTAGTTTAAATATATAACATTACATGGTCAACTTAAATATAAATTTTAGTTTAACTTAAACAACCCAAAAAATATTTTGTAAATAGTTAATAGTGATAAATTGTAGTGTCCTTCTAATAATGATTATAAGTCGATTAATAAGGTTAAATAAATATCAAACCTAAAGTGTAATCATAAATAAACTAAATTTTAATATTAAAATAATACTTTTACTTCTACTTATAAAGTTATGTCTTTAACTTTTAACATATTATACTTAATTTATTAGATTAATATGTTGTTGTATGTAAACCATTATCAGTTTAAAGCTACAACTTTTGAACAGTTTGGACAAAATACTTAAATTGTTAATTTAAGTATAACATTACAGTGTCAACTTAAATATAAATTTCAGTTCCACTTAAAAAACCCAAAAGATAGTTTGTGAATAGTTAAAAGTGATAAATTGTAGTTGCTAAATGCAAAAACTAAATTGTAATATCAATTTAACTAAAATATTTCCTAAAGATATTTTTATAATTGTTAAAAGTTTTCAAATAAGTAGCTTAAAATAACTTACAATAATAGTTAAAAATAACTCTATATAGTTATGTCTTTACATAGGTTTATTCTGAATACCTCGTGCAGTTGTTCACCATAAATCACCTTCTGCATCTCTCTAACATCGGCCACCATATTCTTGTCGGAAAAATCCACAGTAAAAATCGTGACCTAGGTGGTTGGGTGCACCGATACAATCTCATCTGACACTTCTTTATTATATTATAGGGTAAATATAACAATTATGTCTTTGCAAAAAGAAAAAAAAACAAGTACAGGAAATGAAACAATTATGTCTTTACATATGTTTATTTCATTTATATTCTTTTTTAATATATATTTTATTATATTATTGGGTAAATGGAGCAATTGTGTCTTTGCATATATTTATTGCATTTATGTTGTAAATTAGACAAAATCGAAAACTTAGTGTCAACATTGAAAAAGATTAAAAATTTAGTGTCAAAATCACAAAAAAAAATTGAAAACATAATGATGTTTGCGCCATATTTTTTTACTTCTGACACGTCATCATGTTACGTCAATAGTTACAACCGGATGACCTGAAACAATTCGTTCATCTGGTCAAAATTACAACAAATTGAAAACATATTGACTTAATTGTAACAGAAAAAGTTACGGTATCAAAATCAAAAAAAAAATGAAAAGGTAATGACATTTAATCCATATACCCTTTTTGTATCTTGGATAGTGCATATATCATCATTTTGATTCCTTGACACATAAAAAAATAAATAAATCTATTCTAATAAATGAATGTTTTTTGCCACTTGTCACACTCTCATTCAATTGGCCAAATGTTATTTTGTGATTATTTTGAATTAATTTTTTTTCATATGTCATTTTATGAGTTTTTCTATTTTATTAAATTCCACATAATATTTTAATGTAATAATTACAATAAATGTAGTAATAAATAGATATCAAATTCATTAATCAACTTACATTTTAATTTCAAATTTTCCAAAATTGAAGCTCATTAGTTTCTTTTGTTTATTTATTTAAATTATTTGTTTAAATTTAAAAGATAAAAAACATTTTCATTATAATAATTCATTATTTTTCTTATTTTCTTATAAATTCAAATTTATCAAATATTTTGACCTTTATATTTAACTTTTTTTTTAAATTAACTCATGTAATATATGATTCTCACAACTAATACATAAATAAATAAATAAACTATAAGAAAATGAAGCTTGAGATTTAACCTGGTTTTTAGTGAATATTTGTAAGATTTTTTAGAGGCTCCATGTCACAACTAAAAAAAATATTATCCTCTCTAATAAATGAAGGTTTTTTTGCTACTTGTCACACTCTCATTCAATTTGTCAAATGTTATTTTGTAGTTATTTTCAATTAATTCTTTTTTCACATGTCATTTTATGAGTTTTTCTATTTTATTAAAAATTCAACATAATATTTTAATATAATAATTGCAATAAATCCTTTCTAATAAATGAAGGTTTTTTTGACACTTGTCACACTCTTATTCAATTTTTCGAATGTCATTTTGCAGCTATTTTGAATTAATTCTTTTCTCACATGTCATTTTATGAGTTTTTCTATTTTATTAAATTACACATTATATTTTAATATAATAATTGCAATAAATGTTGTAATAAATGGATATCAATTTCAGTAATGAACTTATCTTTTAATTTCAAAATTCCCAAAATTAAAACTCATTATTTTCATTTATTTTAAATTATTTGTTTAAATTTAAAAGATAAAAAACATCTCCATTATAATAATTCATTATTTTTTATTTTTTTATAAATTCAAAGTTCTTAAATATTTTGACTTTTATATTTAACTTTTTTTTAAATTAACTCATGCAATACATGAGTCTCACAACTAGTTATTATTATTTAAGCTTTGGGTCTTAGGCTAATTACTTATATGGTAAACTTGGTTCATGAGTTTGTGCTATTATCGGTTAATATATGTTGACTATTTTTCAACCCATTCTTTGACCCATCATGACTTATAAAACTTAATATATGCTAAAAAGGTTATTTTACAATTTACAATGTGGTAATATTAATTGCATTGTTTTACAATATTTTGATTGTGAAGCATGTTACATTTGTCATTAAATGGTAAATGATTTATTTAACGCTTAAAACGATTTAGTAAATAAGAGCATCCACTATGCATAGTTTAATGGGATAGTTGAATGAGGTGGCATGCCTAATTGGCATTCAATGGATTAAACTCTACCATTGTGGGATGCCATGTTGGCATTTAATGGATATGGAGTTCAATGACCATTAAACTCCTCAATGGGAAAAAGGAAACATTTTAACTATTAAATATATATTCCATTGAACTCTATTGAGTTCCATGCATTGTAGGAAATTAATGTAGATTTGTATAGTAAGTAAAATGATGATGTGTCAATCCATTAAACTCTAATAAGTTTAATGCATTGTGGATGCCCTAACAAATAATTGAGCATATTAATAAATCCATAAAACTTACTTTCCATGAGTAGTTTCCCCTGAAAAAATGATAGCATCAATACCAATATAATCCAAATATATAAATAACGAACTTTAAGGTCCTGTAAATAGGCTTAAAGGAAACTGAGAGAACTTACAGCACTAGAGGCACAACAGTAAGAAACTTCCTCTTGCGAATAAGCTTCTTGCCAATATCATTTTGATCCCACCATGTCAACCTGTTGTAGATACCATGGTAATAAGGAAAAGGTGTTACTTTCTTCCACTGAAAGAAGTGCTATTTATCCTAATAGAAAAAGAAAGATTAGCACTTAGGTTTATCGAAATATAAATAGAATTCTATGAATATGGAAGCAAGGAGCACCCAATTCTTCCCAAATGTCAAGTTACGGTGGTTCTCATACATGTAAGAGTGACAACTTGTATCAGTAGTTCAACCTGAAACTAGTTTCATCTATATTAGATCATGAAAAGCTTAGCATAAAACTCAAACCCTAAGTAGAAATTGAAGACCTTTCAATACCAACGTATAACCTAGTAATCTAAATTTTTTAACACATTTATGAGGTTCGTATGTAGACTATGTGTGTGGCGGACGTGCTAATTGACGTGCCGGTTGAAATAGATGTCTAATGTCGTGAAAGTGAAATACTTACTTTTGAAATATACACTACAGTTCGACAGCCAACGGCTAGAATATCGCCGCTGCACTCACCGACGTCCAGCTTCGTCCCTGCTGTGCCACTTCAGTTGTTGCAGTCCCGACCCTTTGCTTCATCCACCCCTCAAGGACCATCAATTTCTTCTCCCACTCTCTGTCACAAATACATGAAGACGAATATGTGATTTCTCATCTCCATTCTCGATTGTTACCGATGACAGTGATGCCAACTTCTTGAAACCATTTCAAATTTTTTTAAACCTAGGAAGAAACAAATGAAATCAATAATTGTAAGCTAGATTGATTTAATTAAAAAAAGAAGAGAATCAACTGAAAAGAGGAGGGAAAGTGGAGTTCGTAGCGGAGACGACGACCATTCGAGGCTTGACAAGCGAAACAATTAAGTGAAAGAAGGAGGGATGTAAAATCCATAAAATTTAAACTTTTCAAAACAACCCTTTTTCTACAGAAGTGTTTACAAAACCCATTAATTCGAAAACATTATTTCAAAATCAGAACCTTTTTCAACATAGTTTTCAAAACGTTCACATTATCAGAGTTTCCCAGAAATCATAAGTACAAAACGCGAGGATATGTACGATCACGCCTTCACCTTGCCACGATCCACTGAAGTACCTGAAACCATAAACCAAAACTAGAAGCACGAAGCTTAGTGAGTTCCCCGAAACTACCACCACAACATATAATCATGAACGTAACAGCAAACAACATGCATACAGATCCTTCAGCCTGACCGGACCGCCTCACCGGGCCTTCAGACTATCTGGACCGTTCTCCGGGCCTTCGGCCTGACTGGTCAGCCTTGCAGGCCTTTAGTCTATCCGGACCGCCATGGGTCTGTTAGCCTTCAGCACAAAGCAGGACCGCCTCAACCCAACCACACACACACATGTCGACATATACATAACAATTAACATATAACCAGTCAACAGACATACAGGCAGATCTTACAGATCACTAAGCATAGCATCATCCTATCTACCAGGATAACGATCTAACAAATCACTACAACATACAAGCATACGAAAAACCAGGATAGCAATCCAAAAGGGTCGGCATTGGTGTCTTCGACCCATAAGTACAGTGAAGAAAACTCACCTCGCACTGCTGAATACACAGACGATCCCTGGTTGCTGGCTGCCAGATCCCCGAACCGCCAACATCAAAACAACACCCCATCAGCAACTGATTCCATGAACAATCACTTACTGCAGATCCATTATCACACGCGCGCTAGCAGATACCAAAATGACAATTCATCAACATCTAGCCACTAACTCATACTATGAGTCCAATTCAAGGTAAAATACTTTTTTACCCTTCCTCAAGCATGGCCTAAAGCCAAGGCCCAACTAATGACAAAAGGCCCAACATCAAAATAAACTCCTGAAGCCTAATTATGGCCCAATTTTCCAAATTGGGCCTAATTCCATCCATGGCCTTCACTCAAGAAGATCCAGCAAGCCAAAAGCCCAAACCATAAAATCCCAGACGGCCCAAAGCAACCAAACCCAAAACCGAAGAGACCAAAACTATGATAAGTGCTTAATGCCTTAAGCACTTAAGCCTAAACTTTAGATCCATGGTCCAAATGCACAATAGAGTCATAAAGTCTCCAACTTTTTGACTTTAGAAGTCCAAAAGTTCTTAATACAATGTCTTAATCTATTAAGACCTTTCTACCAAATGCATGGGACACTTCTAGCCATTAGAACCTCATTTTTATGATCAAGGACCCCTCTAAGGGTCTGAAAGGACATCTCAAATCATCCAGAACATGCCATGTTCAAAATGGAGAATTTAGGACCAAAAAAGGAAGCATAAAAGAACCCAACAAGAGATATAAAAAAAAACAATCATAAAGGTATGAACTTTATACCTTTGGATGATAGGAAAGGAAGCCTAAACTTCAGATCCAAGCCTTGCTTCACGTTCCCAAGCTTCTTCATGCAACTTTTTCCTCTTCAAACACACAAGGATCACCTTTTATATCACAACACACACTTATGGAGGTTAGGGTTTTGCCAAAATGACCCAAGGACTTAGAGGCTGGAAAAATATGGGAGAAATGGTCCATAAGATTCTTAAATAACCCACAAACCTTAAGAATTAGGGTTTTCACCCGGACACACGTACGCCCTTTGTACATATGCGTACGCCCAGCATACTAGGCACGCCCTAGTACGCTTAGCGTACTCACATGTACGCCCAATGTACAACCCATGCTCCATAAATTACCAATTTTCCACTAGGGTTTCCCATTGCCACTTCATTCCAATCTAAGGACCAAAAGTGACATAATTAAAACTCAAGGGGTGGATTTGAAATTACTTGAAAACTGGGATGTTACAAGGGAAATCCCAGTTCGTATCCAAATACATCTCGGAGGTAATAGAAGATAGAAGGTTCAATCCTAAATCAGAGAAGATGCAAATTCGAAGAACAGACTAACACCGACGATTCAAAATACAACTCGACGGTGATGTAAGCTTCAATCAAGGATGGGAGCAGACGAAGACGACGATCAAACTGGAGAAGTGGAAGATTGTAATGTTTCTCATATAGGGTTAGGTAGAGGTTGAAATAAGTTGTGGATTACATTGGAAGATGGAACGATGATCGGCTCCAAACCACCCGGTGGTATTGAAGCCAAGCCAAACCATCAAGCCGACAGCTCCAAACCAACACTGTAGATAAGCATCTTTGTAATTTATTGTATCTATATCTATATCTATATTATATCTATATATATTATAATAGAAACATTTTTACTCAAACCATATTCATTTGAAATCTCCTATTTGAATGAATATCATTCAAAAGTCTCTTTATAACGATTAACCATTCAAAGGTTTTATAACTTATATAATACTAGGTGAATACCCGCGTGTTGCGCAGAATACAACAATATATTTGAAATCTATGTAAATATATGTTTTTTAAATATATCAATGATGTTGTTGTTAGCTCTTATATAATAAATCTTAATAAGTTGGTATAAACATTGTTTATTTTGATTTATATGATAATGTAGACATCTTTTAAAATTCTTTAATCCAATTGTCTCAATGGCCTCTATCTACGGGTTACTCATGAATAAAATTAATTATAATATACGGTTTAATGTTATTTCTAGTTGTTGTGATTAATAAATTTTAAAAAGTTTAATTGCTTAAGATTATAATTTATCATTGTAATTATTTAGAATATCAAACATTGTTTTTTATTTTCAAGGTAACAATATATTTTTGTATATAATGTTACTTTTAAGTATTGTTGTTATAAGTTATTTAAAATAATGCATTTGGAAACTGTTAATTATTTTAATTTGGTTTCAGAAATTTATTTTTTTTAAATTTATATGATGAATATCGTTAGTTTCTTTTAACGTAATTGCTTAACACAACAAACATTGCTTTATTTTTAAAGATAACATTATAATTTTTTATATAATA
This sequence comes from Lactuca virosa, assembly GCF_052849685.1. Classification (NCBI taxonomy): domain Eukaryota; kingdom Viridiplantae; phylum Streptophyta; class Magnoliopsida; order Asterales; family Asteraceae; genus Lactuca; species Lactuca virosa. Next base: position 175,914,748 of record NC_136430.1, read on the forward strand.
TTATTTTTAACTATTCTTATTGTAAGTTATTTTTAAGCTACTTATTTGAAAATTGTTAATGATTATAAAAAATAGTTTCATGGTTTTTTTTTTGTTAATTTAGGATTACAATTTAGGTTTAACACTTTAACTCATAACTTTTAACTATTTATAAAATAGTCTCTCGATATTTTTCAATTTTAACACAAATTTTGATTTAAGTTAACCATGTAATATTATATTAAAATTAATAATTTAACTATTTTGCTTAAAATCATAAAGTATACAAAAGTTGTGACCTCTAAACTAATATGTTAACTATAATATGTTAAAAAGTTAAAGTCATAATTATATAAATAGAAGTAAAATACAATATTATAATATTGTATTTTAGCTCATTTATGAATGGAATTTAGTTTTTGCATTAGTTCAACATTATTAACAAATTTATATTGATTTATAGAAAGAAATTGAAAAGTCATGGGGGTTTCAAATGTATGTGGTGCAAGTAAAAATGTCTCTTTTATAAGTATACTAGGCGAATGTCTGGCGCTTTGCGCAGATAACCTATATAGTTGAAATATTTACAAATATATGTTTTTTTTTAAATATAACAATAACATTGTTGTTAAATTTGATATAATAATTTGTATACTAAATTGATATAATATATTGACTATTTTGAATTATATGATAATATATACATCTATTATAAGTGCATAATCTTAATCGTTTGAATGACTTATACCTGCAAGTTACTCATTAATAAAATTAAATATAATATATGGTTTAATGTTATTTACAGTTGTTGTTATTGTTAATTAATTTTTTAAAATTTCTTTGTTTAACCTTTTAATTTCTATCATTATAATTATTTAAAACATCAAACATTGTTTTTTTTTATTTAAAGGTAACAATATAATCATTTATATAGAGTTATTTTTAACTGTTGTTATTATAAGTTATTTTAACCTACTTATTTGAAAACTTTTAATGATTATAAAAATATCTTTAGGAAATATTTTAGTTAAATTGAGATTACAATTTATATTTTTCCATTTAGTACTACAATTTATCACTTGTAACTATTCAGAAAATATTCATTGGGTTTTTTAAGTGGAACTGAAATTTATATTTACGTTGACACTGTAATGTTATATTTAAATTAACAATTTAAGTATTTTGTCCAAACTGTTCAAAAGATGTAGCTTTAAACTGATAATGGTTTACATACAATAACATATAAAATTTAATAAATTAAGTATAATATGTTAAAAGTTAAAGTCATAACTTTATAAGTAGAAGTAAATATATTATTTTAATATTGAAATTTAGTTTATTTATGGTTATACTTTAGGTTTGATATTTCTTTAACCTTGTTAACCAAATTATAATCATTATTAGAAAGACATTACAATTTATCGCATTTAATTATTTACAAAGTATTTTTTGGGTTATTTAAGTTAAACTAAAATTTATATTTAATTTGACCATGTAATATGATATTTAACTTAATAATTTAAGTATTTTATACAAATTGTTCAAAATTTATAGCTTTAAAATGATAATGGTTTACATCCAACAATATATTAAAATTAATAAATTAAGTATAATATGTTAAAAGTTAAAAAAAAACATAACTTTATTTGTTGAAGTAAATATATTTTTTAATATTGAAATTTAGTTTATATATGATTACACTTTAGGTTTGATATTTATTTAACCTTATTAACCAACTTATAATCATTATTAGAAAGAAATTGAAAAGCCATGGGAGTTTCAAATGAATGTGGTGAAAGGAAGAATTCATGAGAGTTTCAAATGAATGTGGTGAAAGGAAAAATGCTTCCTTTATAGTATAGTATGATATGACTAGACGAATTCCCGCGCGTTGCGCAGCGCAGGTTAAAAATAGATTGTTAAAATATTGAAAAATATATGTTTAAAATGGTTATTTATTGACATTAACTTTGACATAATATTTTTACACTAAATTATATATATAAAATCTCAACTATATTGAACAATATTATTCATTGACATCAACCCACCTTCCTCATTAATAGAATTAAATATAATTATCTATTTAGTATTATTTATAAAAAAATATTATGATTGATTAATTTAAATTTTTTACTTATGCGATTATTTTCTAATTTCAATAATGATGATCATTTAGAATACAATTTATTTGTAGCTAATGTTACATAAATTTTAATTTGATATTATTATCATTTAAAATTATTGTTTATTAACTTAAACCACTTATTATTATTAATAATTTAAAGAAGACTTTTAAGAAACACTAAATATTATTACTCAAATATGAAACATATACTAAATAATAAAGTGATAAGATTGATAATTTACATTTCAAAAGAGACTTTCATGGATAATATAAAATATCCATGATTTTTCAAATTTACCATTTATTATTATTGTTATTAAGTGAAAGAAAAGTTTTAAAAAGCACTTACTATTATAATTAAAATGTCAAACATATACTAAGATATAAAGTGATAAGATAGACAATCTGCATTTTAAAAGAGACTTACATGGATAATATGACATATCCATTATTTTAAATTAATTATTTCTTTGAAGCAACACAAATATACAAACATATATATAATATCTAATTAAATAATATTTATATCACATTCCATAACATATGATTGATAATATGAATCTAATCTAATTTACATTTAAATTTCCACCACGACAACAATGATTGTCTTACAAATTAAAAACATTAACATAATAACATGGCTCGAAAATGGTCCAAAGCCCTCAAACCAACACATTAAACATGAATAATAGCTATTCATAAACAATGATTGTCTTACAAATTAAAAACCATAGCCTGATGTAACAATTGTTGGCACTAGAAAATGTTAAACATGAATAATAGCTATTCATAAACACAAATTGTTCACAATAATGGTAGAAATCATCTATGACTTGAGAATTGTGAAATCTTTCATTGATGAGTTCTTGATGGCTTCTAGTTAAACCATCAACTACCAAAATATTATATGAGATCTTGAATCTGACAAATGACTTAGAGTCATGAACATTGATATGTAATCCATGTTTAATAATCAAGTATGGGCTTGATTAATCTTCCTCTCTATAGAAAGGCTAGAAGGAGTAAGAGATTCTTCTAGAAAGAATATATATATATATATATATATATATATATATATATATGGATGTATATACACATTCAATAATACTTGTTATATAAGGATTTTCTCATACTCATGTCATTGACTATGGTCCTTATCATACTCATGACATTGACTATGATCAAACCTTTTCACAAGTAGCTATGATTAGAACTACAAGGATATTATTTACTATAACTTCATATTCTTAATATGAGATATAGCAAATAGATTTCAAGAAAAACCGCTTTTCTTAATAGACATCTACTACAAGATATCTATATAGCTTAGCCTGGAGCTTTTCTGAATCCATGTTATCCTAACCAAATGAGTAAGGCTTAAGATCCACCTATGGATATAAATCAAACATCTCAAGATTGGAATAGTCATTTTAATATAAAGATACAAGGTATGCTTTTATATATAAAAAAAAGAACATGTGTGTTTACTAAGAACTAGTGGGAGGATAGTGATATTCCTAATCTTGTAAGAAAGATACATACTTAATCATTTGAAATAATATTCCGACTATGCAAGGTGGTTTTCACCTTGACTCGGAAAGTATTTCTAAAATGAAAGACTTAGGAATGACAAGATACATTCTTGGAATGTAAAATCTATAAGAGATAGATAAAGATGAATGTTAAAGGTTTTAAAATTCTTTTGCATGAAATGACAATATCTTGAAAGAGGTCAAGATACAAGATTCCTTTGGAAGAATCTTGTGACAGCCCGATATTTCGAGTCAATGTAATGTTCAAAAAGTCAAATATTATAAACTATTTTGAATCAATAAAAATAGCGTCAAAAATGAAGTGTTCTAAAGTCTCAATTGGGATACAGAAAGTGTTAGATATCACGTCAAGGTTTTCAGAAATATAAAGAACACTCAAATCCGAGTTATAACGAAGAAGTTATGATCAATCGAAAATCCGCGACACAACCGGTAAAACACCGTTAAGCGTAAAAAGTGAAATCTCAATAAAATACTTTTTAGCCTTAGGTATCTAAACGAAAGTCGTAGATTATGTTAAACCGTGAGCGTGTATAAAAAGAACGTCCAAATCTGACTTCGTATGAAGAAGTTATGATTTTTCTAAGTTTCGGAGTAGCAGTAGATAGCTAAAAACTCGAAATAGAAATCGAATGATATTTAGCCGACGCGACCTAAACGAGAATCGAAGATCTCGTCAATGGTAATACAACTGTAAAAAGACAGACGAAAACGGACGTCCCCGGCCTGTTAAAAATATATTATTAAAAATAAAGTCAAAATTTGCCGATGAAGTCTAAACGAGAGTTGTAGAGTATAATCTCACCTTCGCGTGCATATAAAGAACGTCGAAAACGGAGCTCGTACGCGAAATTTATGGTTTTTACAAGTTTTGGGCACACACTTCGAGGCGGGTCCGAAGGGAACGCCCTGTGTTCCGAGGGAACGCGCCGCGTTCGTGCTCGCAGACCTGTCCCTTTCGCCATCCCATCCGAGGTTCGTAAGCGATGACGTATTTCAGCTTCGGAGCGCGCTGCGTTCAAGGGAACGCCATGCGTAGGGGAACGCTCTGCGTACCCAGCAGGAACGCCCCGCGTTCGCACCATGTCCAACCCCTATATAAAGGGTGCGAGGGTTACGGATCTTGGTTGCAAGCTTACTACATTTTCTCCCAAATTTCGCACTTCGAACCTCTCGAGGCTATCCCGACATTTCGGTTTCATATCCAAGCCCTGAAGGAAGTTCTACGCTCCCAAGAGTCTCGAGAATTCCCGAGAATCCCGAGAGATCAGCTTTTCTAGTCGAAGTTCTGCTCGATTTTTAGTCTCAACTTCTTCAAGCCACCACTTCAACCAAGTGAGTTCATACCCCTACATTTTCACGTCTTTTTCATGTTTTAGGGGGGGGGGGAATACAAGTGAAACACGAGAAAAACTTATGTTCAAATACGCACCGTAATATATGGTTTCGAATATTTTACTTACATCCTGTTTATAAATGTTAAACAACATTAACACCAACGTTACACTTTACATGCAAAGTTGGTATTACGTCAAGTTTTTATCACCAAATGGAACACACTTTTGAAAAACTATAATAGGTGTAGTTTACGAAATATTCATGACAACTTTACATAAACACGATAAAAAGGAAATACTTCTATTTACAAGTAGTGTGGACTTTTCATTCCGTAAATTTAGTGATACTAAGTTTTGTGACACATCCGGCTTCACCGTACTCTCAAGTACGCATTTCAAGTCATGTATTATAAACCATAATCTCTTGTAGGGAGAGTGTGATACTTGTGTATAGATCTATATGGGATTGACAATCCCGCACCTAAACTGTTAGCTACAGTTAGACCGGCAGGTCTGGGGTGACAAACGTCATAACACTGCAACGCCTGAAGAACGTTGTTACAGGCAGTCTGGGTCAATAGCATGGTTATAAATCTCACATGGAATATCAAAATATTTTGATTTACGAGACTCTTAAATGCATTCAGTGTTACATTATATATGTATAAATCCACTTTCACCATTTTAGCATGAAAGATACTATTGCATTCCAGCCTTTGGAACCTTTTCAAACTATCACACATACATAGAAAATATTGGATTTTCTGGAAAACACGTTCAGTTATTTTTACATAAAGACATACAAATTTTAGTACAAAAACGCTTATGAACTCACCAACTTAATTGTTGACACTTTTTCAAAACTACTTGTATTTCTCAGGGAATCAGTAATACAGGTAACCATCAGCTTTCGGAGAATGAACGCTAAGGCGTCTGTTATCAAAACATTCTAAATCATCATATTTGTAATATTCTTTTGAAACATGTATTACATGCAACGATGTAACTTTTATTATATTTATGGTGGTCGGATTACTTTATTTACAAATATTCAATTGTTATGATACTACGTGAAGTCATCCACCCCCGAATGTTTCCGCCATTCTGGTTTGGGGGTGTGACAGATTGGTATCAGAGCATTGTTTATAGTGAAGTAAGTATATTGAACCACATAAGATATACAAACTATAAATGCAAAGGGACTAATACCCTCTGACAAAACGTTTTCACAAACTATACTTTTAATAAATTAAAATGCTAGTTTTATAAAAGTATAAGTACATGCATGCATCGGTCTAGTATCATAGTCAAAACTATACAAAAGTATTAAGACAAGTTGAACATTACGATTAGGCCTCGGGGTATGTAATCAGATCGAGGATGAATATAGTCTGATCAACTATATTTATCCAAGATGTTACCAACTTATGTCAAGGAATAGTAATAGTGAACAACAAGTCAAAAACTTACCAAAGAAAATACTAGAATCAAACTTACGAATTTGAAATACTATAGGAGTATTTCATAGTGCTATAAGAACCATGATAATCGTGCGAACCTCGATATTTAGTTAGAACTAGGAATCGTCAAATAAATAGAATCTTATTCAAAAACTAAAAACCTTCACTAGCAGGTCTATAATTGCAAAGTGCATACTTTAAAGTTACACATGATTGAGATTTTATAGGCTTAGGATTTATGATTTCGCTTTAGGCCCTTTTCCTCGTTTGGATGTGGACTTAAAGTGAAGCTACTTATCTAACGGCCTATTCAATCTTGATTGTATGTGATTTGTATACACTAGGAAGTTATAGGAGGACCCGGTGTAGGTCTTCTCACAAAAATTATCTTCTTACCCTTAAGTTATATTCATATTTCTCTTATCCCTATTCTCACTTAGATAAAAATGGCTGGATTCCATCCTCCTAGAGATCCGTACTTTCCTAATCAAGAGAATGCTGGTTGGCTCGGTGCCGAACCAGAAAATAAGCTTGCAATTTCCCCTGGACGATGATTATGTTGAAATCTTTCTCGAAGACGATGACTCTGGATCAGAAGCTTACAATCCACCTCCAGTTACTCAGAACCCAAACCCTCATCGAAACTTTCAAGGCCCGACGCCTCTATGGGCCACAAACCTAGACAGGTGGAGTCATGAACAAGGTCAAAATTTCCCCTACCAAGGAGACCGAAGCTTTCTACAATCTAGACGCCGGAGGTTCAGCAGATAGAGCACTTCCTGTGTTGGTTCGTTGCGTTTCTCGCAACACGGAACAGGGAAGAACTATCATCGACCGAGTGGTGCAGATTGAGGCTACCACTGGTGTCGACGCTGTTCGTCTTCGCAACCTGGAAGACAGTCATAACGCGACAAGGGATCGTACCAACTTCTTGAGGGAAGAACTGGCGGCTTCGCAAGCCGAAGTGCAACGATTACGAGAACATCATGCTGTACAAGATAGGCGAAATAGAACGCCAGTTAGCCAAATCCAGGGCTGAATCTAGCAGGAAGTAGATCATACCTTACTCGTCCTCTGTTTACTATTTTGGTTATAGTCTAAGTCTTCGGAGATGTCTTAGAGTTATTTTTCATGCTTTTTCAGTTCGACCGCGAAAATCCATTTTCGGTAGGTCATTTTAATGTCGATATTTTTCCCAGAATTGTGGTGTATTGTAGACCTGTTTAAGGTCAAGTTTTCCAAACTCTATGTACTTAATACACCTGTACAATCGACATTTACTTCTTACATTTTGAAAAATAACCACTCAATTTCACATTATTCTGCTACAAGTTGTACTTGTATTAAACTTCTAATTCCAATTCCTTACAAAATCCCTATCGAACTAAGTGTTTTAGTTATGAGATATCAAATTCATGTTCATTCTTGACATCTTACAATCGTTTCACCTTTTAACCTTTATAGTAAAAGATGCCTCCGCGTAAAACCCGAACCAACTTAAGATGTTAACGTCAATATTCTGTCTTAATAACTTAAATGCTTTTACAGTTCTATAGAATCGTAGCGGATATGTTGGTTGAATCATCGAGAACAGTATAACAAAATGAAAAACTTACAATCGCATGAACTTCCGGGATTCGAACTCTTCATTATGAGGTGACGGAGATCAGTGTAAGATTCGGAAGTAAGACGGCACAAAAATTCAATATACCTACGAAGGAGAAGGACACCCTATAAATACCAGGAGAGAACAAATCATTATCACCCAGAATGGAACGGAGAACAAAGGAGAACCACGCGTGTTACATGCGAAGCGTTTGAGTGCCTTTTCGTCACAGTAATAACTAATAAATAATGCAACCTAGTGAGTTAATGAATACATTACTCACATTAGGATTCGAACCTATCGTCTTTTCCTCTATTGGCTAATAACAATAATTCAGATCACGAAATCTCAATCGAGAGTGATTACTTCTCAAATTCATAAGTCGATTTATTGTAGACTCTATTATGAATTACTTTCAAATCTTATCGAAAACTGAATCATAGTATCCACCAACCAAAGATAACTTCGTTCAGATGACACTCGTCTGGTAACCATTCTAGAAACTTCATTCTACTCTTTTACCAGGACTGCATGATAGGGATGTAGGTCAAATCTTTGAGATCAGTATAGCGAAACGAAAAATTTATATTAATATAAATGATTGGAATATATCTAAAGCCTACCATAATCGCTCACGAGCTCATTTTCTCATCATGTAACAGAATCATGCCTCCGAAGAAACGTAACCAACCCTCCGATAAAACGCCAATCCTTCAGGTAGATGCAGCTACATTTTAAGCTGCAGTCACATCAGCCGTAGCAGCTGTCATGGCTCACCTTAATGCTAACAACACAAATGTTAGTGGAAATGTGATCGGCAATCCCGATCGTGGTGATGACCAATTTCAGCAACAAATGTCTACTTGTAAAGACACTCCGAACCTCAAACCTAATATTCGGAAACGAAAGTTCGAGAACAAGAAAAGGAGTTGTTCAACTCAAGGACCTACAGAAGGGCAACAAGTTGGGGCAGTCAATACCCCCATCATCCCTGCTATCCCAACACCGACCACACCGTACTTAGGAAACCTCCCACACTGTAGCAAGTGTAACTACCATCATCATGGAGTCTGCCGAGTGCTGCATTGCAATAGATGCAACATGAAGGGGCACACCTCCCATTTCTGTAGGACTCCGGTCGAATTCATCACTTCGACTACCACCGTTGGAACCAGTCCAACATGTCATCTTTGCGTTGAAATAGGACATTACAAGAGGGACTGTCCAACAGAAAAGAATGACGGGGGAGCAGGAGGAGTGTGACCCCAAAGAATGGGGAAGCATCAAAGAACCCTACTATATTTTTGGTACGCTTGCAAACCCCAATAATTTATTTATAATTATAATTACTCTTTCATTCGAACCAAATCACAACACTCATATAAAACTGAGAACCCTATCAGATAAGCTATGATGGCTTAGTGTATGCATTAGAGTTATTTATAATTAAGATTTGTAGATTTAAGGTGAGTGATCCCGCCTCATTTCCTGTTCCTTGTTTGGTTGTGGATTTAGGGCAGGGTTGCTCAGCCAACTGTCTTACCAATCTTAATTATACATGACTTGTGTACACCAAGCGATGATAGAGACACCTAGTAGAAATCATTCCGTGAAGGTTTGTAGTTTCAAATTATCAGAACCCTCGTATTAGTAATATCCGCCAATTTTGAATTAAAAAGGGGATTCGTAGTAATAAAACTGAAGGAGCTGAAAACTCATGTTCATAGAATTGCCCATCATCCTAGTAATCATCTCTTCCAGAATAACTTAATATCTACTTCGTTGAGAAGTTCCGACATCCTCATCCGGCATGGTTTGGCTTGATCCTTACCATGCAAAAGAACTTTTTCAGCTGTCAGATGAAATCCTTCCAATCCATAACGCAAACCTTTATACCATCTCACTTCAAAACTTCAGAAGTACCCATGCGAGGGGTACCACACCTTCTAGCCTGCTCAATAAATAGAAAACTTGAAACAGAAAGCACCAAAGAGGTCTCAAGAAGTCAGTAACCACCTGTAGCATACCCAAGAGATCTTCGAGGAAGACCACTTGTACTGCAGGTCAAGATCAAGAATAGAGTAGAAGAACTCATTAGGTTAATCTATCGCTGCTAGTTGTATATGCAAGAGTGGCGTATAATTTAGACTCAACAAGATTTAGGATGTGTGATTCCGCCCTACTTCCTGTTCCTTGTATGGTTGTGGACTTGGGGCAGAGCCACCCAACCGAAGGTTTTGTCTATTTAAATTATATACAACTCGTATACACGAGGTGAGGATGGATGAGCCAAGGATGAGTCTTATCATGAACTTCAGAGCAAAAGCCCGCATGCTTACTATAACAACCGGAGATACCTGCGTGGGAGTGGTAGCGGATTGCATTGGGCTTAAAAATCAAGTTACCAAGGCAACAGGTGGAGTTGATGCCATTTTGGGTGATCGTCGATAGGTTAACCAAATCCGCACACTTCCTACCAACAAAGGAAACAGATAAGCTGGAGAAACTAACTAGAACTTACATAAGGGAGATTGTACGACTGCATGGTGTAACAATATCCATTATCTCGGACCGAGATAGTAGATTCACCTCGAGGTTCTGGCAGTCACTACAAAAATCTCTAGGAACGAGACTAGGCATGAGTACCGCCTACCACCCACAAACCGACGGCCAGAGCAAGAGAACCATTCAAACCTTAGAAGATATGCTAAGAGCTTGTGTGATCGATTTTGCTAAGGCATGGGATACCCATTCACCATTGGTCGAGTTCTCGTACAATAATAGCTATCACACTAGCATCAAGGTTACTCCATTCGAAGACCTCTATGGCCGTGAGTGCAGATCACCTCTGTGCTGGGCATAAGTGGGTGACACGCAACTAACTAGAGGACAAGTACCTGACAACACTCTCACTGGACCTAAAATCATAAGAGAAACGATTGAGAAGATTGTCCAAATCCGAGAATGATTAAAGGCTTCAAGAGACAGACAAAAGAGTTATGCGGATAAAAGACAGAAACCCTTGGAATTCCAGGTTGGGGACCGGGTACTATTGAAAGTCTCACCCTGGAAGGGTTTAATACGTTTCGGAAAGCGTGGGAAACTAAACCCAAGGTATATCGGACCATTCGAGATCCTTGCCAGGATCGGCCCGGTGGCATACAAACTACGATTACCGCAGGAACTCAATAACATACACCCTACCTTTCACGTGTCGAACCTAAAGAAATGTCTGTCCGATGAGACTCTCGTCGTCCCTCTGGACGAAATTGAAATCAAAAAGAGTCTCCACTTCCTGAATACACCTGGGAACGCGAGGATCAGATGAAACAAAAGTACCCACATCTTTTTCCTAGTCCATAAACTCTGTCTTAGATTAAATTTCGGGACGAAATTCCCTCTAACGGGGGGAAGATGTGACAACCCGATATTTCGAGTCAATGTAATGTTCAAAAAGTCAAATATTATAAACTATTTTGAATCAATAAAAATAGCGTAAAAAATGAAGTGTTCTAAAGTCTCAATTGGGATACAGAAAGTGTTAGATATCGCGCCAAGGTTTTCAGAAATATAAAGAACACTCAAATCCGAGTTATAACGAAGAAGTTATGATCAATCGAAAATCCGCGACACAACCGGTAAAACACCGTTAAGCGTAAAAAGTGAAATCTCAATAAAATACTTTTTAGCCTTAGGTATCTAAACGAAAGTCGTAGATTATGTTAAACCGTGAGCGTGTATAAAAAGAACGTTCAAATCTAACTTCGTATGAAGAAGTTATGATTTTTCTAAGTTTCGGAGTAGCAGTAGACAGCTAAAAACTCGAAATAGAAATCAAATAATTTTTAGCCGACGCGACCTAAACGAGAATCGAAGATCTCGTCAATGGTAATACAACGGTAAAAAGACAGACGAAAACGGACGTCGGATAAAGAAGTTATGGATTTTTAACGGACTTTTCCAGTCCCGGCCTGTTAAAAATATATTATTAAAAATAAATTCAAAATTTGCCGATAAAGTCCAAACGAGAGTTGTAGAGTATATTCTCACCTTCGCGTGCATATAAAGAACGTCGAAAACGGAGCTCGTACGCGAAAGTTATGGATTTTACAAGTTTTGGGCACACACTTCGAGGCAGTTCAGAAGGGAACGCCCTGCGTTCCGAGGGAATGCGCCGCGTTCGTGCTCGCAGACCTGTCCCTTTCACCATCCCATCCGAGGTTCGTAAGCGATGACGTATTTCAGCTTCGGAGCGCGCTGCGTTCAGGGGAACGCCATGCGTACCCAGCAGGAACGCCCCACGTTCGCACCATGTCCAGCCCCTATATAAAGGGTGCGAGGGTTACGGATCTTGGTTGCAAGTTTTCTACATTTTCTCCCAAATTTCGCACTTCTAACCTCTCGAGACTATCCCGACATTCAGGTTTCATTTCCAAGCCCTGAAGGAAGTTCTACGCTCCCGAGAGTCTCGAGAATTCCCGAGAATCCCGAGAGATCAGCTTTTCTAGTCGAAGTTCTGCTCGATTTTTAGTCTCAACTTCTTCAAGCCACCACTTCAACCAAGTGAGTTCATACCCCTACATTTTCACGTCTTTTTCATGTTTTAGGGGGGGGGGAATACAAGTGAAACACGAGAAAAACTTATGTTCAAATACGCACCGTAATATATGGTTTCGAATATTTTACTTACATCCTGTTTATAAATGTTAAACAACATTAACACCAATGTTACACTTTACATGCAAAGTTGGTATTACGTCAAGTTTTTATCACCAAATGGAACACACTTTTGAAAAACTATAATAGGTGTAGTTTACGAAATATTCATGACAACTTTACATAAACACAATAAAAAGGAAATACTTTTATTTACAAGTAGTGTGGACTTTTCATTCCGTAAATTTATTGATACTAAGTTTTGTGAGACATCCGGCTTCACCGTACTCTCAAGTACGCATTTCAAGTCCTGTATTATAAACCATAATCTCTTGTAGGGAGAGCGTGATACTTGTGTATAGATCTAAACGGGATTGACAATCCCGCACCTAAACTGTTAGCTACAGTTAGACCGGCAGGTCTGGGGTGACAAACGTCATAACACTGCAACGCCTGAAGAACGTTGTTACAGGCAGTCTGGGTCAATAGCGTGGTTATATATCTCACATGGAATATCAAAATATTTTGATTTACGAGACTCTTAAATGCATTCAGTGTTACATTATATATGTATAAATCCACTTTCACCATTTTAGCATGAAAGATACTATTGCATTCCAGCCTTTGGAACCTTTTCAAACTATCACACATACATAGAAAATATTTGATTTTTTGGAAAACACGTTCAGTTATTTTTACCGAAAGACATACAAATTTAAGTACAAAAACGTTTATGAACTCACCAACTTAATTGTTGACACTTTTTCAAAACTACTTGTATTTCTCATGGAATCAGTAATACAGGTAACCATCAGCTTTTGGAGAAGGAACGCTAAGGCGTCTGTTATCAAAACATTTTAAATCATCATATTTGTAATATTCTTTTGAAACATGTATTACATGCAACGATGTAACTTTTATTATATTTATGATGGTTGGATTACTTTCTTTACAAATATTCAATTGTTATGATACTACGTGAAGTCATCCACCCCCGAATGTTTCCGCCATTCTGGTTTGGGGGTGTGACAATTCTTGACACTGTCACATGACCCCATTTTGAGTTTGTATCAAATGGACCTAGCACATAGGTTGAGCTAGATGAAATTATTTATATTCTATTTTCTTGGAAAATGAATCCATCATGTCATATCATGAGATACAAATTGAATAAATGGCTAAGTCACTAGATGACTGTGAGAACATTCTAAGAGTACTTAAGAAGAGCTAAGAGAATGTATATGAGATAATTAGTTTAGAATAAAATCTTAATGTAAAGAGCTACATATGATTTTGATTTCTAAACAAATATTGATAATTATGAATTATAATTGGATTATGACTTCATTATGGAATGAAGAGTAAGTTTAGTTGGAATGAGATCCAAGCAAAAACAAAATAACTCTATCTTCTAAATAAGAATACACTACTTTTCAGAAGTTGAAATCAAATATAATTGGATGAACTAGATCATTGAAAAACTAGGTTGAATCATTCCATTCAGGGATAACCTAGAAATCTTTTGTGAGTAATAGAGTGTACTTAATCAAGCTAAGAAACTCTATGTCACATAAGAGCACCAATTATATTCTCCAAAATATTTTACTATACTTAGAGTAATGTAAAATATGGAGATGATTGTATTCACAAAATTCAAACAAATTAAATTTAGTCGAACCCATTGATAAAGTCTTTCCTTTTAAGCTAAGTATGAGTGGTCACACGTCATCCATAAGACTTTTATTATTCTAGTAATGAGATTTTGATTTGATTTTAGTATTTGGATATTGGAACATTGTAACAACAATTATTAAATAATGTTTTGATATATTGGGATATGATCATTACATTAATACTTGTTGTGTTCTATATTAACATGTTTAATCCATGAATAATCTTATTATTCTAAAGGTTCATAGTCGGTCATGATTGTGGGAGCAATTATGAATTAAGAATAATATGAAATGGATTGGTTGACTCTCACTAGATGAAAGTAGGCAAGTGGTTGTAACCAAGTTTCATAGGTACTTGTCAGAGAACTAGTATTGAATAGAACCGCATCAAGATCAACTCATAGATCGCAGTCGTGAGTGACACTTTATTAAAGGCTACTATCTTTGTATCCTTAACACCTGAGATACATAGTGGAACCCTTGGACCGTGAACCCTCGCACATATATATAGATTTCCTTCATTTTTCACAATTTCTCACACTTTCAACCCAAGAAACTCGATTTTCTCTCAACTATCATTAAGATTTACACCTTGATCTTCAAATAAGTAATTGTTTCTTCCATTTATTAGTTGATACCTTGCTTAATCTAGTGAAACCGTATGATTTCATCCATGAAATCATCTCTTTTGGTTAGATCTTCAAGAACACAAATAACACCAAGAACACACACTTGTTCTTTAGACCGTGAATACCCAATTCAAGCTTCAAAACGTAAGTATTATTCCATATACTAGTTATCCTATAGAAGCTCTAAACTTACAACCTTGAAAACAACCATTTCCAAGAACAATAAGAGTTCACGGCCATGAGCATCTCCCTTGGCCGTAAACACCTATAAAGAACACCTTTGGTCGTAAACACCATGGTCGTGAACACCTTTGTGTCGCCGTAAACCCCTTTAGAGCAATTACATGTGATTGTAGCACTTAAATTCAACTGTTTCCTAGTCCCTAAAGTGGTTTCCTATCATAATTAGATGTCATATACACTAATTATATCCATATATGTATCATTATATGCTTAATAGGATCCATTGTGTTCAAGACTTCACTTGACACTTAGCATCCTACACCGATCTTACATTTGAATAACTTACAACAGGTGAGTTCATACCCCCGTATTTTCATTGTTTTTACTGTTTTAAGGGGGGGGGGGGAATACAAGTCTAACACAAAGATTTTGTGTTATAAACAAATGGTTTCAAATATTTTATCAAAATGGATTTCATTATCAAAATGTATTTCAGTTAACATCAATTCAAATGGTTCTCAATGATTGTTTCAAAACGACATCAAGTCACCAAAATGGATTTCAAAATATCAAACTTCTTTTAAATGTTTTTATAAACTTATATTTCTCCCAAAAATCATACTAGTATACATATATTTATATAAATAAGAATACTCGTTATCAAATCAGAAAGTACATATAAATTATAATAGGTATAATTTATGATTCATAGAACATTAATTCACGATTCAAGTATACTAGAGTACATTGTTTTAAAAGAACAAAGGTTTGATTCAAAACTATTCAAGGGTATACATTCTTTCAGATACATGTTAAGAATACTAATTCAAGAACATACTAGCAATCATTTATTTCAGAATGATTGAGTTTTCATAACTATTATACATGTAACGTTTATATGCTTTTATGAGTCAAGTAGTACAGGTTGTTTAAATCATTTAAACAATATAGTAAAGTCCTGACATTATAACCAAGAATCTCCAGCCGGGGATCGAAACAATGTGTGTATAGATCTATATTGGGATTGACAACCCCGCACTCGGACTGCTAGCTACAGTCAGGCATACACGCATGTGAGTGACAAATTGTTATCAACATGTTTTCAGCGCATTCATAGCGTTGGGTCAGACCATCTAGTCAGTATGGTTATAATAACTCATATAAAAGATATTAACAATACGTTAGTGTATAATTAACTAAACTTAAGTACATTTTCAAAGTACTAATTTACAAGATACAGTTTACAGTATTACATTACAGTTTACAATAACAGCTGATGAAATCAGATATACTCTCAGATACAAGTTTACAAAAGGATTACAAATACAAAACATTGGTTTACAAATAGAACAGTTTTATGTAACAAAAAGTACTTTTCATATACAACAGAAAATATAGGATTTTCTGGAACAATTTACATATTCAAGAAACAGAAAACATTCTTTCAAACATAAATACTTATGCACTCACTCAACTTTATGTTTATACTCTCTTTTCAAATTACTTGTATTCTCATGGAACCAGTAGACAAGTACACCCCGAGCTTTTGAGAAGATGGAGCTATTTATGTCTTGTCTTCTTCTTTTGTACAACTATTTAGTTTCATTATACAATAATGAAACACATGTAAATACTTATACTTTATAAATACAGTGGTTGTTCGTACTCTGATTACTATAATGCATGTGTTGTGATACTACAAATGAAGTCCTCCACCCCCGGACGTTTCCGCCGTCTGGTTTGGGGTGGGACAGATTGGTATCAGAGCATTGTTTATAGTGAACTCAGTATATCAATCCATAAAAGATATACAAACTATAAATACATTTGGGGCCAAGAGCTATGACTACAAGTATACACTTATAAATTTAAGTATTTTTACAAGAAGTATACTAACACTCATACCTACAAGTACAGTATCACAATCATAAGAACTTAAAAGTATTTGGATGTTGAACGTTACAGTCAAACCTGGGCAGTTATGTAATCATATCTGGGATTAATATAGCCTGATCAACTATATTGATTTGAGATATGACCAACGTGTGTTGTGTTTAGGAGTGATAGTGGTGTTGTGACATGTCTAAAACTTACGAGTCATACATATTCAGAAGAACTCTAGAACAGAACATAAATATTAAAATACTATACGGGTATTTTAGGCACTATATACTAAAAACAAACAGATGAAAAAAATAGAACAATTAAGGGTATAACTATAAGTATTAAGGGTATATTACAATTATATATAATTAAAGTTATATAGACTTAGAATATGTGATCTAGCTTCATTTCATGTTCCTTGTTTGGTTGTGGATTTAGAGCTAGGTCATTTAATCAAAGGTCGATTATACCCAAGTTATATATAATTAGTGTACACTTTATAGTTATAGTAAGACCTAGAACAAGTCATACAAAATACATTACTTGATAACTGTAGGTCTCTTTCGTAGAAACTTATACCTTTAATCAATCGTTACTAACTATATTCTATATATCTTATCCCTATTCTCGCTTAGATAACAATGGCTGGATTTCACTTACCCGGAGACCCGTACTTCCCTGGTCAAGGACAAGATGCAGAACCAGAAGAACATCATGAAATTCCCTTAGATGATGATTTTGCAGAAAATTTTCCTGAAGACAATGATTCCGAATCAGATGCCTATAATCCACGACCAGTTGCCCAAAATCCTAACCCTCATCCAGCTTTTCAAGTCCCGACGCTTCTATGGGTGGAAAGTTTGGAAACATGGAGTCAAGAGCAGGGTCAACCTATGCCATACGACGGAGACAGAAGCTTCTAAAACCTGAGCAAAGGAGGCTCAGCGGACAGAGTCCTGCCAATTCTAGTCCGCAGGGTTGCTCGAAATGAAATTCAGGGTACGACAGCCATCAACCAAATCAGGGAAGTTGATGCCAATGCGGGATTTAATACAGTCCACATTCTTCGTCTTGAATATGCTCGTGACAGAGCGATGAGAGACAATGAAGCCTTACTTCAAGAGTTAGCTTTAACTCGAGCGGAAGTCATAGAGCTTTAAAAGCACGTCTGACAGTATATGAAAGACATATGCTTGCTGTGGAGCGTCAACTGGCTGAGTTGAGGTTTCGTCCAAGTGATACCCATTGCCAGTAGGAGATGCTCTACTCATTTCCTGTTCACTATTTTGGTTATAGTTTAAGTCTACAGATAGGTTCTAGCGTTATTTTTCATGTTTTTCAGTACGACCACGAAAATTTTATTTTCGGTAGGTCAGTATGGTGTCGATGTTTTTCCTAGAATTTGGTATATTGTAGACCTGTTAGGGTCAAGTTTTCCAGACTTTATGTATTCAATATGCCAATTTAAATCGACATGCATTTTTTTACTCTTTGAAAAATAACCATTCTATTTCATATCATTCTGTTACAAGTTGTACTTGTTGTAGACTTCTATTTCAAATTCATTACAAGATTCATGTTGAACTATATGTTTTAGTTCAGAGATATCAAAACTCATATTCACTCTTGATATCTTACCATCTTTGTATCTTTTGACTTTTATAGAAAAATTATGCCTCCTCGTAGAAATACAAGACGTAACACTGTTAATGAAGCGCCGGTGCCACCTCCGCCACCACCTCCTCAGTTCGACCCCGCTATGTTCCAAGCGGCGGTCACAACGGTTGTATCTGCTGCCATGTCTCATATCAATACTCCTGGTGCTAGTGGGTCGGGACCTGATGCACATCCTTTTAACCATGGCGAGAGTCATGGGCACTCACGAGAGTGCACTTATAAAGATTTTTCCAATGCCAAACCCAGGACCTTTAATGGAACTGGAGGAGTTATGGCATTAAGACAGTGGATAGAGAAGACGGAAGCAATTTTCGAAATTTGCTCCTGTCCAGAGAGCAGCAAAGTAAAATTCGCTGCTTGTACCTTTTCGGAAAGAGCTTTAACATGGTGGAATGTCCATGTTAAGTCACTCACTCTGGTAGTGACTAACTCGATAAGCTGGGAGAATTTCAAAGCCATGTTAATTCGGGAATACTGTCCCAGAGGGGAAGTTCAGAAACTCGAGCAGGAACTCTGGGGTCTCTCAATGGTTGGTTCTGACATATCAACCTATACCAGTAGATTCTGTGATCTGGTAATTCTTTATCCAGATATGGTTGCTCTGGAGAGCAAGAAGATTGAGAGATATATTTGGGGACTGTCGCCCCAAATTCAGTCAAGTGCCTTAGCTTCGAGGCATGTTACTTTTGACAGTGCTAAGGAACCGGCACAATCTATTATCGACCATGGAACCCGTCAAAACTCAGTGGTTGCTATACCAAAACATCCGAAGGGAAACAACAACAACAACAACAGCAAGAAGAAGGGTAGGAACAAGAGGAAGGGCAAGTTCTCACAAGATTCCTCAATGAAGCAACAGCTAGTTACAGTCAATGTTGCTACTGTACCTGCTACTGTTCCTATTAACCCAGTACCAGCCAAGCCTTATGCTGGTAATCTCCCCAAGTGCAACAAGCGCAATTTTCACCATAACGGAAATTGTCGGGAAATGCAGTGTCGTAACTGCAATAGGAAAGGGAATACTGCCCGATTTTGTAGAGCACCACCTCAACCGCTTAACCAAGTACATGCTGCTAGAGTAGGTCAAGCATGCTACCAATATGGTGAAGTAGGACATTTCAAGAAAGATTGTCCTAAAGCTAGAAATGTCGGTGGAGTTGGGAGAATTTTAGCCTTGGGTCACGAAGAAGCGATAGCAAAACCCTGTCGTAGTTACGGGTACGTTCCTTCTCAACAACACTTATGCATGCATTCTATTTGATTGTGGTGCTGAGAAGAGCTTTGTGAGCCATAATTTCAAACACTTGCTAAATCAAAACTCCCAACCATTAAAAGAAACCTTCATAGTCGAAATGGCTAAAGGGAAATCCAAGTCCACCAACGATATATACATAGGATGTACTTTTGCCTTGAATAACTTTTCGTTCCCAATAGACCTTATGCCGGTCTCTATCAAAAGTTTTGATGTAATAATAGGTATGGATTGGTTGTGTCCTAACCATGCTGACATCCTATGCTATGAAAGAGCCATTCGTATGAACTTGCCAACTAATGAAACTCTTGTTATTTACGGTGACAAACCCGAAACGAATCTCTAGATCATTTCTTGCATCAAGGCACAGAAGTACCTTCGCAAAGAGTACTGTGCTTTCTTAGCTCACGTGGTAGACAAGAAGCAGGAAGTGAAAGATATCGCGAAAATTCCTGAAGTATGCAACTTTCCTGACATTTTTCCCGATGTTCTTCCAGGAGTGCCTCCTGAACAATAAGTCGAGTTTAGAATCGACTTCATTCCAGGGGCTAGCCCAGTAGCCAAATCTCCCTATCGTCTTGCACCTTCTGAAATGCATGAATTATCCAGCCAGCTTAACGAACTCCTTGGCAAAGGTTTCATAAGACCAAGCTTCTCACCCTGGGGAGCACCAGTCTTGTTCGTGAAGAAGAAGGATGGATCATTCCGTATGTGCATAGACTACCGCGAGCTGAATAAACTTACCATTAAGAATCGATACCCTCTGCCTCACATTGACGATCTGTTCGACCAACTTCAAGGTTCGAGCTACTTCTCCAAAATAGACTTAAGATCCGGGTATCACCAATTACGGATTTTGGAGGATGACATTCCCAAAACCACGTTCAGAACTCGTTATGGTCATTATGAGTTCGTAATGATGTCATTCGGATTGACGAATGCACCTGCCGTGTTCATGGATCTAATGAACAGAGTGTGTCGTCCATTCCTGGACAAATTCGTCATAGTCTTTATCGACGACATCCTTATCTACTCGAGAAGTGAAAGGGAACATGGCCAACATCTTCGTCAAGTATTGCAAACTCTTAGATCAGAGAAACTCTATGCGAAGTTTTCAAAGTGTGAATTTTGGGTCAGGAAGGTTGAATTCCTAAGACACGTGGTCAGTTCTGAAGGAATACATGTTGACCCTTCCAAAATAAAAGCAATTGAAAACTGGTCAGCACCCAAAACACCTACAGAAATCCGTCAATTCTTAGGTCTTGCTGGCTATTATCGCAGATTCATCCAGAATTTCTCTCGAATAGCTAAACCTCTTACCACCCTGACGCAAAAGGGTGTAACTTTTAGCTAGGGAGAAAAGCAAGAAACAACGTTCCAAACGCTGAAGCGAGCTTTGTGTAGTGCACCGATCATGTCACTTCCTGAAGGGACAAAGGATTTCGTAGTGTACTGTGATGCTTCTAATCAAGGGCTTGGATGTGTTCTTATGCAAAGAGGAAAGGTTATATCATATGCCTCAAGACAGCTAAAGACACATGAAGTCAACTATACAACACATGACCTTGAACTAGGAGCAGTGGTATTTGCTCTGAAGATCTGGAAACATTATTTATATGGCACGAAATGCACAGTATTCACAGACCATAAAAGTCTCCAGCATATCTTCAATCAGAAAGAGCTGAACATGAGACAACGACGATGGGTGGAGCTACTGAACGACTACGATTGTGAGATTATTTATCACCCTGGTAAAGCTAACGTAGTAGCTGACGCCCTTAGTAGAAAAGAATACTCGGGACGCCAAGTAAAGTCCTTGACCATGACAAGCCATTCACATCTGTCCACACAGATCAGTGAGGCTCAACTTGAGGCCTTAAAACCTGAAAACGTGGCAGGTGAAACCTTTGAAAGGAATGGATAAAAACTTCAAAGCCAGGGATGATGGAGTCTATTGTTTCATGAACCGGATCTGGACACCAAAGTTTGGTGGTTATAGAGACGTGGTTATGAATGAAGCACACAAAACCCGATACTCCATTCTTCCAGGTTCAGACAAGATGTACCTGGACCTCAAGAAACTATACTGGTGGCCAAACATGAAGGCCGAAATTGCTACCTTTGTGGGCAAGTGCCTTACTTGTGCTAAAGTCAAGGTAGAATACCAGAAACCTTCAGGTTTATTGCAACAACCTGAAATCCCTGAATGGAAGTGGGAGCGGATTACAATGGATTTCATAACCAAGTTACCCAAGACATCGGGTGGTTATGATACTATTTGGGTAATCGTCGATAGATTAACCAAATCCGCACATTTCTTACCCATCAGATAAACAGACAAGATGGAGAAGCTAACAAGAACTTACCTCAAAGAAATCGTTAGACTGCATGGTGTGCCAATATCTATTATTTTGACCGAGATAGTAGATTCACTTCTCGTTTCTGGCAGTCTTTACAAAAATCTTTGGGAACTAGGCTAGACATGAGTACAGCCTACCATCCACAAATAGACGGACAAAGTGAGAGAACAATTCAAACTTTAGAAGATATGTTGCGAGCTTGCATGATAGACTTTGGAAAGGCATGGGATACTCATTTACCCCTTGTCGAATTCTCTTACAATAACAGTTATCACACTAGCATAAAGGCTGTTCCATTCGAAGCTCTCTACGGCCGCAAGTGCAGATCACCTCTGTGTTGGGCTGAAGTGGGTGACACGCAGCTGGCTAGAAGTCAAGTCCCTGACAGTACTCTCACTGGTCCGGAAATCATTCGTGAAACCATAGAGAAAATCGTACAAATCCGGGAGCGACTTAAAGCTTCCAGAGATAGACAGAAAAGCTACGCTGGCAAAAGAAGAAAACCTTTGGAGTTCCAGGTTGGTGACTGCATCATTTTGAAGGTCTCACCCTGGAATGGCATGATACGCTTTGGAAAGCGTGACAAGTTGAATCCAAGGTACATAGGACCATTCGAGATTCTTGCTAGAATCGGTCCAGTAGCTTACAAACTCCGACTACCACAAGAACTAAGTAACATACATCCTGTCTTCCACGTCTCGAGCTTGAAAAAGTGTCTGTCCGACGAGACTCTTGTTATCCCACTCGACGAAATCGAGATCGACGAGAGCCTCAACTTCGTGGAAGAACCAATAGAAATCATTGACCGAGAGGTCAAGCAAACAAAGCAAAGCTGTATTCCTATAGTGAAGGTTCGCTGGAATACCAAGCGGGGACCTGAATTCACTTGGGAACGCGAGGATCAAATGAAACTGAAATATTCTCATCTTTTCGCTTAATTGCTTAAAACTTTAATTTCGGGACGAAATTCTCTTTAACGGGGGGATAATGTAACATCCCGTTATTTTCTGTTTGTAAAGTCAACTTTAGTCAACCAAAGTCAAATAAAGGTCAACTAGAGTCCTTTTTATTGTTTGGGTTTTTATTTAGGTTATAATAATAACCTTTATTTGTTAAAATCCTTAAAATATTTATAGTTGAATTTATAAGGAAATGGCTTAAAAACCGAGAAACTTCGTATCCTCTTCTTTCACTTCGGACCGCAAACGCTTCGGGTTGCAAAGAGTTTACGGCCGTACACTCCTCGGACCGTAAACCCTCGCAGCCGTACACGAGGCCGTAAACGGCTTCGGCCGTATACTCTTCGGATCTTAACTTCTCGGAAACCGAACCTTATCGCATTGGACCTTGTTCACGGCCGTACACTCTAGCCGACCTCGGACCGTAAACGAGGTTCACGGTCGTAAACCCTTGGACCGTGAACCCTCGCACATATATATAGATTTCCTTCATTTTTCACCATTTCTCACACTTTCAACCCAAGAAACTCGATTTTCTCTCGACTATCATCAAGATTTACACCTTGATCTTCAGATAAGTAAGTGTTTCTTCCATTTATTAGTTGATACCTTGCTTAATCTAGTGAAACCCTATGATTTCATCCATGAAATCATCTCTTTTGGTTAGATCTTCAAGAACACAAAGAACACCAAGAACACACACTTGTTCTTTAGACCGTGAATACCCAATTCAAGCTTCAAAACATAAGTATTATTCCATATACTAGTTATCCTATAGAAGCTCTTAACTTACAACCTTGAAAACAACCATTTCCAAGAACAATAAGAGTTTACGGCCATGAGCATCTCCCTTGGCCGTAAACTCCTATAAAGAACACCATTGGTCGTAAACACCATGGTCGTGAACACCTTTGTGTCGCCGTAAACCCCTTTAGAGCAATTACATGTGATTGTAACACTTAAATTCAACTGTTTCCTAGTCCCTAAAGTGGTTTCCTATCATAATTAGATGTCATATACACTAATTATATCCATATATGTATCATTATATGCTTAATAGGATCCATTGTGTTCAAGACTTCACTTGACACTTAGCATCCTACACCGATCTTACATTTGAATAACTTACAACAGGTGAGTTCATACCCCCGTATTTTCATTGTTTTTACTGTTTTAAGGGGGGGGGGGGGAATACAAGTCTAACACAAAGATTTTTTGTTATAAACAAATGGTTTCAAATATTTTATCAAAATGGATTTCATTATCAAAATGTATTTCAGTTAACATCAATTCAAATGGTTCTCAATGATTGTTTCAAAACGACATCAAGTCACCAAAATGGATTTCAAAATATCAAACTTCTTTTAAATGTTTTTATAAACTTATATTTCTCCCAAAAATCATACTAGTATACATATATTTATATAAATAAGATTTAAAAGGCTTAGGAGTGATAATTTACTTTGGTTCCTTTTCCTTCTTTGGATGTGGGATTATAAGAATCAGTTATTTGTCCGAGTGTCATTTAAATTTTACTTATATATATTTGTGTATGTATACAAGTATAAAAGTTAGTTCATTAAGTTTCAATTACCCTTTGTAACATGTTGAGCAAGGGGTTACATTCATGAATACTCGTTATCAAATCAGAAAGTACATATAAATTATAATAGGTATAATTTATGATTCATAGAACATTAATTCACGATTCAAGTATACTAGAGTACATTGTTTTAAAAGAACAAAGGTTTGATTCAAAACTATTCAAGGGTATACATTCTTTCAGATACATGTTAAGAATACTAATTCAAGAACATACTAGCAATCATTTATTTCAGAATGATTGAGTTTTCATAACTATTATACATGTAACGTTTATATGCTTTTATGAGTCAAGTAGTACAGGTTGTTTAAATCATTTAAACAATATAGTAAAGTCCTGACATTATAACCAAGAATCTCCAGCCGGGGATCGAAACAATGTGTGTATAGATCTATATTGGGATTGACAACCCCGCACTCGGACTGCTAGCTACAGTCAGGCATACACGCCTGTGAGTGACAAATTGTTATCAACATGTTTTCAGCGCATTCATAGCGTTGGGTCAGACCATTTAGTCAGTATGGTTATAATAACTCATATAAAAGATATTAACAATACGTTAGTGTATAATTAACTAAACTTAAGTACATTTTCAAAGTACTAATTTACAAGATACAGTTTACAGTATTACATTACAGTTTACAATAACAGCTGATGAAATCAGATATACTCTCAGATACAAGTTTACAAAAGGATTACAAATACAAAACATTGGTTTACAAATAGAACAGTTTTATGTAACAAAAAGTACTTTTCATATACAGCAGAAAATATAGGATTTTCTGGAACAATTTACATATTCAAGAAACAGAAAACATTCTTTCAAACATAAATACTTATGCACTCACTCAAGTTTATGTTTATACTCTCTTTTCAAATTACTTGTATTCTCAGGGAACCAGTAGACAGGTACACCCCGAGCTTTTGAGAAGATGGAGCTATTTATGTCTTGTCTTCTTCTTTTGTACAACTATTTAGTTTCATTATACAATAATGAAACACATGTAAATACCTATACTTTTTAAATACAGTGGTTGTTCGTACTCTGATTACTATAATGCATGTGTTGTGATACTACAAATGAAGTCCTCCACCCCCGGA
Source organism: Lactuca virosa (assembly GCF_052849685.1). NCBI lineage: Eukaryota > Viridiplantae > Streptophyta > Magnoliopsida > Asterales > Asteraceae > Lactuca > Lactuca virosa. The sequence continues at coordinate 175,940,788 of NC_136430.1, forward strand.
CGTTTCCGCCGTCTGGTTTGGGGTGTGACAATTGGGGGCAGTGAAATGTTGCTAGACGTTCACCACTGTCTATATCAATCTATGATGAGTCTTGTTCAAGTGGGATATTGAAAGATCTAGGATGCCCAAGGGTCATTACAGAAGATATTGCTAATAATATATGATCCTATAGGGTCATACCATATAGCAAGTTACCGTCAATTGATTATTTATTAGTATAATTTGATTATTAATAAATATATCAACACTTGTATTTAATTGGAAGATTATTATTTCAAGGAAATAATATTTTACTAATTGAGAATTTATTATTTGTGGAAATAATATTTATTGGAGAAATAACAACTTATGAAATATATCATAAAGTATGATTATTTATAAGTTATATTTATATCTTAATAAACTAGTTCAAATTATATAAAATATAGTTTTATATAAAATAAGATATTTATATATGACTAGTTATATATATATATATATATATATATATATATATATATATATATATATATATATATATATATATATATATATATATATGTTGGGAATTCTTTATAAAAATACTTGATTTTTTTAAAGATAACAAGTATGTGTATAAAAACTAGCCATAAGACAACTTTTGTCTTCTTTTGGACATGCCTTTTTTTGAAAATTATAAGGAGACCAAGCATGGTCTTCTTTTGCCATGCTTGGGACAAAGTTGTCCCTCGTTTACTTTATGGCCTCCCCTCACTTTTGGCCTATATATATGGAAGGGCATGGAGGCATTAAAAAGTACTTCTTGCAAACTTCTTGCAAGCTTCTTCTTCTTCTTCTTTTGGCCTTAAAACCTAGAGCAACAAGTGCTCTATGGGGCTGCCAAATTTTCGAGATTTATGCCCTCTTATTCTCCTCCATTCTCTTTCATTTTGATGCTAGAAAAAGTCCCTTTGTTGCTTTACCTTTGAACATATGTTTGGTATATATATTTCAAAGGCTTATGAACAACAAATTACAAGTAAATACTTGCATGTTTTGATGGTTCCACTCTTGCTTGGTGGATACTTGTAGAGAACTCTTGCTTTAGAGTTTCATGCCACACTTCATCAACTTCCAACCTCCCATGAGGATCAAAGTCTTCAAAGGTTGTTATGATTTTCCTTCTATGGTTGTTTAAATCTTTCTAACTCTTGCAAAATGATCCTTGGTGGGTAAAATAGTTTTAGTTTTATTCAACATTTTTAAAGCTTCCGTTGTCAATTTTGCCGGTTGTGAAACCGGATTTTAGAATAAAAACCCAACAATTGGTATCAGAGCCATTTTTGCAAGCTTAGTTAGATTATTTGTTTATTTGATGAAATCTTTGTTTTTGGAAAACATGGATGGTTTTCTCTTTGCAAGAAAAATTCATACATATTTTCTATGACAACTTTAAAATGTTTATAATTGTTATTTTTTGACCAAAAGTTTATATGCATCTTTTTGGTCATAAAAGTTGTCTTAGAAAAACAAAGAGTTGTTTTATATATTTTTGAGTATATAAATATGTATGATGTGCATAAACTAGCCATGGACCTTTGTGTTGTTGCATGTGTTGATTTATTTAAAATGATTGTAACTATTTATTTATTGATATGGTATGTAATAATTAAATAGGTAGTTTTCTTTTGTTAATTTTTGTAAGTAATAGATTAGTTTTAGAAATAGTTTATTTTTTTTTTTAAATGTAACAAGAATGAAGATGATGGCCATTTTGAAGATCAAAAGTTTATAAAGTTGATTTTATTAAAGTTTCTCAAACTTTATAAAATTATTTTTATAAACTTGCTACAAGGTGTTGAAGCAAGTGGGAGCACATGAAGACTTTACAAGATAAAGGTCCCTTATGTCCCTTTAGGAATGGACTTGATAATTTTGTGATGGATCACAAAATTATTACTAGTTAATGGCTTGGTTTATGCACATATATTATAATTGTTATGCATGCTTGTGATGTTTTATGTTTATGTTATTATTATTATGTTATGGTTGATAAATTAGTTTTTCAAATGCAAAATAATATTTGAACATAAATAAACATCACAAAGAGTTTGGTTTTAATGAAATTTACCTTTTAACATAAGATGCTAAAATAGTTTTACAATAAAACAAGCTTTATCGTTAAAACTAGTAACCGGTAAAATTTCGGGATTAAAATTGTATAAGTTTAAAATAGAGATTTGTAAACTTATCAAACTTCAAACCTTATTTTATAAAAGGAAATTTTATTAAAAGGTTTCCAAATGTTCTAAAGTGCTCAAACGATATAACTTAATACTAGTTATTAATTTAAAACTTTGATCGCGTCAATAATATAAAACCGGGTTTTATATATAGAACATTGTTAAAAATGAGATTTTACATTAAATAAGATTTTTTAAAGTATACCATGGTTTATTGAATGCATGAAATAACCATGATATAACATGTTTTTTAAACTAGAATTATAAAAAAACATCAAAGACCCCTTACAAACCTTAAATCTATGCAATCTTTTTTTAAAGAACACTCGCACGTCTCTTCTATGCACTAGTGAGATAAAGGATACCTAACCGCTTAGTGTTATCTTTTCAGGGCCGAGGTGTCTTCGCGATTTCTATAACCAAGTTATAGGCCGATTACACAAGTTTTTCAAATTGGATGATTTGATCGGAAATTTCTTGTGACAAAAGATACCTAATCAAGAGAGTTTTGAGGCATAGGTGGGATCAAACATGTCTAATTAAATTTTTTATTAGCGATCCCATAAATCTAGGAATTATATGTTAAGATATAATTGATAATCGATATTTACCGGGTTGAATTCGGATGGATGGGATAAAGGATACCTAACCATTTATCTGTTTTAACTTGGATCCTAGACTTTGATAATTAATGTTTTTAGAAACTAAAAGGGTATTAATTATTAAAGATTAAATATTGACAATACTAAATGAATTTTGTTAAAATTTTTGTAGATATATAATCCACTCTCATAACCATGAAATGTCATTTCTCTTTAAATGACTTAATGAAACAATTACATTCAATAGATACAACTTCAATGAATGAGTTCATGTCTTAAGAGACAATCTCGTGAGAGATATGAAATTGTATACACTTGAAGGTCCTAATCCTAAACAAATTACTTTGAGTAATAGACCTAAATATGTTACCTAGTAAAGGCATCACTGTGATGCTCAAGATGCTTCTAACATCAAGCTAGGAATAGTTATTCATGACTTCTAGGAAGTCTTGGATAATTTAAGCATATATCTGATGATATAACAGGTCAAGCAATATTCCAATAAATACAGTGATATTTTATCTAAAGCTAGTTTAAACAATGGAATAATGCAAGGCTAAAAGGGTCACCTTGTGTGATCTAAAAGCCCATGTTTTATGGACTAAACACCTTTAAGCCCAAGAAATTCAATAAGGCCCACATAGATGGATCTTGTTTCTTTTGTGAAGAAACTGGACAATGGTAGAGGAACTGCTCCTCTTATCTAGAAAGAAAGTCTGGAAGAGACTAGTACTTCATGTATCTGCGGGATAGAACTTATACTTTTTGTGTAACACTCAAGTACTTGATACTTAAATGTTAATCTAATATTTGTAACTTGATTGCAAATATTTACAGAAGAGTAACTAGCTGAGCACAAGCAAGTTGGAACTACACTCTCGAAGTTTAGTTTATAATTTATGCTTAGAACACAAAGTGCTTGCAATATAAAACAATATTTGTTTTGGAACAATGTATGTTTTAAATTTAACATGTCTAAATATTTATGTCTCAGTCTTTTATTTAAATGATTGATTATTTACTAGATCATTTTTCATGACGATAATACTCATATTCTGAAATAATTTAATTCTATTTCTGAGACCATATCTCTTAATAAAATTACAAAGTAAATATCGACATTCTATAAATAAAATTAAGTTCTATATGCAAGCACTTTTGACTTAAACTTGTTTTAAATCAAACTTATCCATGACATAGTTATCTTTATTGTATAAATGAAATCCACGTATTCCAACTTCAAGAAAGGGATCTTTGAAGGCAAATAATGTAGATTATTTGACATATGTGAATCTTATTTATATATAATAGATTCCTAATAATATTTTCACTAAAGTGTAGAGAAAAATAATTATTAAGAAACTATACACTTTGGTGTATGAATTCCTTTCTAATGAATGCCTATGATTAAGCACAAGATACAACCCACTAGTACCATCTAAAGCCTTCATGATGATAAAGGGTAAATTAAACTTTACTTGACATAGTTTACTTTCTAATCAGTAGAAATGTCCTCCTTTTAACTTTTTTGAGATTATACTTCAATCACTATTAATTGTATCTAGAATACAAACTCCAACTAATTACATAATTGTAGAATATTCTAAAAGGGCATTTAGATTATTATATACAAACCCACCAAGAATAAGTTCCTTTATTCCTCTGAAAGCTGAGTTAGCAGAAAGCAAGCTTCTAATGACAAAGCAAGTGGGAGGCACATGGAAGTTGAAGTAGTTCAAGAACCATAGTCTGATGTAACAATTGTTGGCACTAGAAAATGTTAAACATGAATAATAGCTATTCATAAACACAAATTGTTCACAATAATGGTAGAAATCATCTATGACTTGAGAATTGTGGAATCTCTTATTGATGAGTTCTTGATGGCTTCTAGTTAAACCATCAACTACCAAAATATTATATCAGATCTTGAATCTGACAAATGACTTAGAGTCATGAACATTGAGATGTAATCCATGTTTAATAATCAAGTATGGGCTTGATTAATCTTCCTCTCTATAGAAAGGCTAGAAAGAGTAAGAGATTCTTCTAGAAAGAATATATACATGGATGTATATACACATTTAGTAATACTTGTTATATAAGGATTTTCTCATACTCATGTCATTGACTATAGTCCTTATCATACTCATGACATTGACTATGATCAAACCTTTTCACAAGTAGCTATGATTAGATCTACAAGGATATTATTTACTATAACTTCATATTCTTAATATGAGATATAGCAAATAGATTTCAAGAAAAACCGCTTTTCTTAATAGACATCTACTACAAGATATTTATATAGCTTAGCCTGGAGCTTTTCTTAATCCATGTTATCCTAACCAAATGTGTAAGGCTTAAGATCCACCTATGGATATAAATCAAACATCTCAATATTGGAATAGTCATTTTAATATAAAGATACAAGGTATGCTTTTATATCAAGAAAAAAAAAGAACATGTGTGTTTACTAAGAACTAGTGGGAGGATAGTGATATTCCTAATCTTGTATGAAAGATACATACTTAATCATTTGAAATAATATTCCGACTATGCAAGGTGGTTTTCACCTTGACTCGGAAAGTATTTCTAAAATGAAAGACTTAGGAATGACAAGATACATTCTTGGAATGTAAAATCTATAAGAGATTATAAAGATGAATGTTAAAGGTTTTAAAATTCTTTTGCATGAAATGACAATATCTTGAAAGAGGTCAAGATACAAGATTCCTTTGCAAGATTCTTGACACTGTCACATGACCCCATTTTGAGTTCGCCTCAAATGGACCTAGCACATAGGTTGAGCTAGATGAAATTATTTATATTCTATTTTCTTGGAAAATGAATCCATCATGTCATATCATGGGATACAAATTGAATAAATGGTTAAGTCACTAGATGACTGTGAGAACATTCTAAGAGTACTTAAGAAGAGCTAAGAGAATGTATATGAGATAATTAGTTTAGAATAAAATCTTAATGTAAAGAGCTACATATGATTTTGATTTCTAAAGAAATATTGATAATTATGAATTATAATTGGATAATGACTTCATTATGGAATGAAGAGTAAGTTTAGTTGGAACGAGATCCAAGCAAAAACAAAATAGCTCTATCTACTAAATAAGAATACACTACTTTTCAGAAGTTGAAATCAAATATAATTGGATGAACTAGATCATTGAAAAACTAGGTTGAATCCTTCCATTCAGGGATAACCTAGAAATCTTTTGTGAGTAATAGAGTGTACTTAATCAAGCTAAGAAACTCTATGTCACATAAGAGCACAAATTATATTCTCCAAAATATTTTACTATACTTAGAGTAATGTTAAATATGGAGATGATTGTATTCGCAGAATTCAAACAAATTAAATTTAGTCAAACCCATTGATAAAGTCTTTCCTTTTAAGCTAAGTATGAGTGGTCACACTTCATCCATAAGACTTTTATTATTCTAGTAATGGGATTTTGATTTGAATTTAGTATTTAGATATTGGAACATTGTAACAACTATTAAATAATGTTTTGATATATTGGGATATGATCATTACATTAATACTTGTTGTGTTCTATCTTAACATGTTTAATCCATGAATAATATTATTATTCTAAAGGTTCATAGTCGGTCATGATTGTAGGAGCAATTATGAAGTAAGAATAATATGAAATGGATTGGTTGACTCTCACTAGATAAAAGTAGGCAAGTGGTTGTAACCAAGTTTCATAGGTACTTGTCAGAGAACTAGTATTGAACATAACCGCATCAAGATCAGCTCATAGATCGCAGTCGTGAGTGACACTTTATTAAAGGGTACTATCTTTGTATCCTTAACACATGAGATACACAGTGGGACTTAAGTATAGGAAGTACTATGCTTTGATATGACCAAATGTTGTTCCTTGACCGGGCAGTTATAAAAGTCATATTTGGGTATGGTGTGAACTATGCAAGAGGCTTATGTAGTCAAGATGGGATTTGTTCCTATTATTCGTTGAGAGTTAGACATCTAACGCGTGTTACCTAGAGTTGAATTACAAATGAGATTGATTGTGATCCAAGGCTCATGTTTCAACATGATGTCTGTAACAAATGGATAATTGATAAACTTACCTTAATACATCAATTGGAGCTTAGAGCTTTTGGGAATTGAATGTTGATGAATGGCATTCTTCGTCATATATTATTGGGGGCAGTGAAATGTTGCTAGACGTTCACCACTGTCTATATCAATCTATGATGAGTCTTGTGCAAGTGGGAGATTGAAAGATCTAGTATGTCCAAGAGTCATTACAGAATGATATTGCTAATAATATATGATCCTATAGTGTCATACCATACAGCAAGTTACCGTCAATTGATTATGTATTATTATAATTTGATTATTAATAAATATATCAACACTTGTATTTAATTGGAAGATTATTATTTCATGGAAATAATATTTTACTAATTGAGAATTTATTATTTGTGGAAACAATATTTATTGGAGAAATAACAACTTATGAAATATATCATAAAGTATGATTATTTATAAGTTATATTTATATCTTAATAAACTAGTTCAATTTATATAAAATATAGTTTTATATAAAATAAGATATTTATATATGACTAGTTATATATATATATATATATATATATATATATATATGTTGGGAATTCTTTATAAAAATACTTGATTTTTATAAAGATAACAAGTATGTGTATAAAAACTAGCCATGAGACAACTTTTGTCTTCTTTTGAACATGCCTTTTTTCGAAAATTGTAAGGAGACCAAGCATGGTCTTCTTTTGCCATGCTTGGGACAAATTTGACCCTCTTTTACTTTATGGTCTCCCCTCACTTTTGGCCTATATATATGGAAGGGCATGGAGGCATTAAAAAGTACTTCTTGCAAACTTCTTGCGAGCTTCTTCTTCTTCTTCTTCTTTTGGCCTTAAAACCGAGAGCAACAAGTGCTCTATGGGGCTACCAAATTTTCGAGATTTATGCCCTCTTATTCTCCTTCATTCTCTTGCATTTTGATGCTAGAAAAAGTCCCTTTGTTGCTTCACCTTTGAACATATGTTTGGTATATATATTTCAAAGGCTTATGAACAACAAATTACAAGTGAATACTTGCATGTTTTGATGGTTCTACTCTTGCTTGGTGGATACTTGTAGAGAACTCTTGCTTTAGAGTTTCATGTCACACTTCATCAACTTCCAACCTCCCATAAGGATCAAAGTCTTCAAAGGTTGTTATGATTTTCCTTCTATGGTTGTTTAAATCTTTCTAACTCTTGCAAAATGATCCTTGGTGGGTAAAATAGTTTTAGTTTTATTCAACATTTTTAAAGCTTCCGTTGTCAATTTTGCTGGTTGTGAAACCGGATTTTAGAATAAAAACCCAACAAAAAATCCATCAACTTATATTTTGATACTATCTAATATAGTCCATACCTTATAAACTTTACTTTTACTTATATATTATCCAATATATATTATAAGTTTTTGTATAACATTAATATAATCTACTTTTCTTATGTCTGATAATATTTTTTTGGATATAATAAGAAATAAGTTGTATTGAATGAGCTATTAATAAACAATATTGAACTAATAAACTTTGTATTACACTATTTATATTACACCAAAACATCCAATGTTTTATATATTAACTTTCAAATATTAAACATTGAAATTAAGAATGAAGTCATACAAAATATATCATTATACATAAATGTCATCAAGAGTTTTAAAATAAATCGATTAGTAAATATGATATTTAATTTTAATTACATATTTTGGAAGGCATACGTTTGACTTTATGTTGGTGCGCCGAGAATCCTCTTCCTTAATTTGTACCTAAAAAATTAAGGTGATCAGGAATGTAAAATAGATATTACTAAGCATTAATATAAATAATTAAAAAGGGTATGTGGATCTCCTACCACCAGTTAAAGACAACATACCACTCTAGTGGTATCGATTCCTATGTGAAATTGAAGTAGTCATTCTATGTACACCTTGTTTTCTAATTACATAAACAAATATGAGTAACCAAACATAAAAATGTCATCTTTATGTAGGAAAAATATTTTAGTTAACTAACAAATTAAATAATATAAGTTTAAGAGTTAGGAATTTCAAAACATTAATATTTTAATTAATCAATCAATTAAGTAACAAATTTTTACAATCATTATTAAAAAACATTTGAAATATTAGATTTTAAATGAATTTTGCTTGAAGTGTTTTGACCTCTATTATAATATATATATATATATATATATATATATATATAGAGAGAGAGAGAGATAGAAAGAGATGGAAAGTATAACATATGTATGAGTTTTAATTAATTATCTTTTTGAAACGGTACAATTACAAAACAAAAAAAATATATTTAAAATATTTAATTAAATATTTTCGACATCACCCTATATAACATATGATCAATATATTAACGACTAAACCACAATATACAACGACTGTATTACAATAATCCAAAAGCGAAGAAAATATAAAAACGAATTAGTATAACAACTTACTAATTAAAAGCTTTAATATAATAGCATATCTCCAACAGTGGTCATAAGACCTCAACCCAACACAAAAACCTTTAAATTTGTTTTCTTTCTAAAATTTGTATATGAATTGTATGCATGTCTTCCCAAAAGATTAACATTTCTATAGTAAACTTTTCACTAAATGCTAATTAAACATAATATAAGTTATAAAACTTTTAAGTGTTAAATCATAATTAAGAAAACTTTTGAGTTGCATTAGTTAAAAAAGGGGGTTTCAAATGAATGTGGTTTAAGGAAGTTAAAAAAGGGGGTTTCAAATGCATGAGATTCAAGAAAAAATGCTAGCTTTATAAGTATGTATGATATAAATATAGATGTTTAATAAACAATTAATGAATAATGTATTATAAAAAGACAAGTCTCTTTGAGTAGATACACAAATACAAATCACATACAAAAATCACAAAGAAAACAAGTTTAAAGGTTTTAATGTTGGTTTGAGGGCTTTGGACCATTTTTCGAGCCATGTTATTAGGTTAAAGTTTTTAATTTGTAAGTTTGTTATATACTAATTTTTTTTTTAATTATTTTTCTTGGTTTAAGTATTCTTTCAAGATAATCATTGTATGTTGTGGTTGAAATTTTAATGTAAATTAGATTAGAATTATGTTATCGATCATGTTTTATGGAATGTGAGATAGATAATATTTGATTAAATATTATATATATGTTTGTATGTTTGTGTTGCTTCAAATTAATTAAAAATCATGGATATGACATGTTATCCATACCATCTATGTAAGTCTTTTAAAATACAAAATGTCTATCTTATCACTCTATATTTTAGTATATGTTTAACATTTTAATTATAACAATAAGTGCTTTTTAAAAGTTTTCTTTCACTAATTAATAATAATAAGTGGTTTTAAAATTAATGAACAATAATTATAAATAATAAAATCAAATTATAATATGTCATATTATCTATGCAAGTCTCTTTTGAAATGCAAATCACTTTATTCTTTTGTGTTTCATATTTTAATAATAATATTAAGTGTTTCTTAAAAGTCTTCTTTAATTTAATAATAATAATAATAATAATAAGGGGTTTTGATGTGTGTTAAACGCAATAGTTTTACTCCTACTTTTTAAATATAATTTAGACACACAAAAGGCAGTGTATCTGTCAATTGGTGGTATAGTTAAGCAAGCAGGGTATCGAACACAGGGAACAGTAATTAAACTAACTACTAGAATTATCTAAAAAAACAAATAATAAAAGAAAAGAGGTTTTCTCTAGTTTTGCAAGACTAGAAACTTAAGCACTTAACCAACACTCAAACAAAACAATTAACAACTAAAGCAAATAAAAATCAACTAAATTCAATAATAAAGGAGACTTCTGTTCAAGTTCGACTCACTTATTCCTATGGTTGAATTTATGGTAAGTTCAATGGATTAATTTGTCATTGCTACCGATTAATATGATTAGGTTCATGTTCCCTATTACTAATCCTTAGAAAATAGATCAATTCAAACAGTGGCCAATTGGTTAAACTAATAAGTTTCCTAGTTTATTGATTCGGGTTAAGTAAGACTTGTAGTTAGCTAATTAAATTATTAATTCAATTAACTTCTTGTATGGTTGTTCATCACACAAGCTCACACATTGACTTACCTATTTCCTAATTAACCCCTAGTTTCATGTTCACTATTCCTAGGCATATAATATTGTTTTCACATAAATTATATGAGACAAACAATTAAGAGATGTTCATGCAGCTTAATAGACTTGATAATTAACATAAAATAGTTATTGTCAACACATGAGGATCTTTAACAAGCTTGAAAAAACAAACTTCACCAAATTAAATAATCCAATCCATAAAATTCAAACCATAGTTATAAGTTTGTCTACCCGAAACAGAAGCAAAGAGTTTTTAGCTCATATTCATGGCAGAAAATATCTCACAAACTAAACCTAATGATTTAAACATAATGTAAACACTAGATTAAGAAAAGAGAATATGGTTGTGCCTTTCGATCTCCTCAAAATTGAATGCTAGGGTTGATCCTTGATTTCCAGAGCTCCAGCAGCACTCTCATTCGCAACTCAGTCTCCAAGGGTTCCAGAGAGAAGTCCTTGTCTCGTGAGTTTATGCCCTTTATATAGTTTTCTGAAAACAGGGGCGACTCGTCGAGTCCATGACTGACTCGCCGAGTCCCTCACTTAAAATCCGTGCGCTGTAAGGTACTTGATGGTTCGCGAATGTTCGTGTCTACTCGTCGAGTAGGTGTCCAACTCGCCGAGTTCTTCAGGTTTTTGACTCTTTTTCTTCTTTCTTCAATTCACGGGCTTCCGATTGCTATTCTCGCTTCCTTCTGCTTCCGAGCACATCTTTTAGGCTGAAAATACAATTCAAACATAATTAAGTACCCTTTGTTCATTAATTGAAATAATAGCCAAAAAGTATTAAGATTCTACACAAAATATATAACTAGATATGCACATATCAGGTTTAAAACTAATGAACAATAATTTTAAATGATAATAACTTCGATTTATAAATTACATAATGTTAGCTACAAATTAATTGTATTTTAACTGAACATCATTATTGAAATTAGAAAATAATCTTATAAGTAAAAATTTTAGTTAATCAATCATAACATTTGTTAAAATTACGCTAAATAGATAATTATATATAATTTTATTAACAAGGAATGTGGGTTGATGTTAATGAATAATATTGTTCAATATAGTTGAGATTATATATATATATATATATATATATATATATATATCACATATTCTAATAAAAGACTCTTTTACGGACCCCTCCCATAGTACGGTACGATGCAGCTGAAAAACTTAATAGGCTACCGCGGCTCGCTTCGTTTTTTTGTCCACTTATCATCCTTTTAGAGCTATGTTTTGCCACGTGGCAATCTCTCCTGCATTTTACTAAATGTTTTCCCGCTTAAGAATTGCTCTTATTTTAAACAAACCTATCCCTAAAAATCAGCAGTTAAATTTGAAATATAGATATAGATGATCTAATACCATATATAAATACTTTTAATTGTAGATAATTAAAACACATTTAATCCCTAACTTTTTGTGCATTTGAATTCTGATCGGATTTTGATACCTCGGGATAAATGAATTGTGATCGATTACAATCCATTATTGAGTTACAAAGGTCGGTCCTTTTTATTAAGATTATTACTAGGGTTGAACAAAGTTCGTTGTTATTACAGGATATTCTCCTTGCTACTGATATTCACATTGGTTGGAGTTTCCTACTGCCTCTTCCGATAAGTTGTGTTTAATGTTGCATGAGTTTTTTTATTGCAGGATTATATTCGACCAATTTGGTACACACTATGACTTTTCTTGATGTGCTTCTCTGTCTTGAGAGCATAACTTTCTTAGTTTCAAAAAGTGAAACAAAGGATAAAAGATCAACATATAGTCACTGTTTTGAAAACCTTGCATATAGTATGATTTTGAGATTGATTTTTTTATTGTATATGCAAGTTTTAAATTCTGTTTACAAGTTTTAAAATCTATCAAGTTAGTATGTTTACAGGTTCTAAAATCACTCATGTTAATCTATTTTCTGTAATTATTAGTTTGTCCCTTTAGACATTTTCGATGGTTTCTTTTAAAATACTATTTGGTGACTTCATATGGGTTACATTTGAACTACTCATGAGGAAGTAGTATGAATTTTTCATTTGACAAATAAGTTTCTTTTTTGTAGAAACAGTTTTATAAAAAAGATGATTCAAGAAGCGGAGTGCCCTAATAAAAGCACTAAAAGTTTAAGCAATTAATTAGGAATTAATCAAAATATGGTATTACAGATTATTGAAAATTGAAGATAAAAATTCAAAGAAAAACGAATCAAGTGAGACTAAAATTTACATGTTTTTATAGATTTTTTATATATTATTCATTTAACCATGAAATAACAATTTAAAATATTATTTGAAATGGTTTAGTTTGCAATAATCATTTAGACTAAAATTTACAATTTAATATGTTAATGATTTTTTTGGATCTACTCTTTCTAACTTAATAAAAGACTCATTTGCCATGTGTCCAATGCTACATCTATTTTTCGTCCAATGTGAATTGTCCATGTTGTCCTTAGTTCAAATTATGCCCACAATTTATTCTTCTTCACAAAAGTAATTAATAGATATATATCGTATAAAATCACTCAAAATAAGTAGGATTTTTATTTCCTTCATCCGTTCCAATATCATTTGGTAATAAAAATATTTACCTAATATTATGGGTATAATCTCCAAACAGATAAGAAAAAAAAATATAAGTTAAATAATATTTTATAACTTAAAATTCATGTCATATTTATTTCAACGTATTTTAAAATGTCATTTTATATATTTTCCTCTACCAATCATTATTTATGAATTTATAAATTAATCCTTATTGTATTTATATATGAATATCAATAAATTTTTTTAGTCTATTTAATTTTATATTTCATTAGTCGGTATCAATATTTTTTTTATTAATTTAGACATAAACAACATCCTATGTATCGTAAAAACATCTTACATGTTAATTTGAATCATTATAGACAAATAATATAAATATGTAAATTATTAATTGATTAATGATTATGATTTAGAACTATCATGTATATGCTATTTGATTATAATTCAATTCGTAAATTGATGTGTATTCGAATCATAGAAGCTACCAATCGTCAGTGACGCTTACTTTGAAATTATTAATTTATGTTTAACTTTACTTTATTATTTGTCATTATTTATCATACAATAACATGGATGCCACAAAGATAGAGAAGAAAAAATAGATATTTATACCTGAGATAATAGAGTATCCAAACAAAATGTCTACCATGTCATCGTCTCAACGTATATCTACTAAACATGCTATTCATTTTAACCAATGCGATAATTTCTTACTTTATTTGACATATGTAATATGGTTTACTTATTTATATTAAATCTATTACTATTTTCAAAATTAATCAATATTTTTAAAAAATAAACCTTGAACTTTATATCAAAATATATCCATAAATTGCTTACTATTTTTTTACAAATTCAAATAACACTATGGATTATACTAACGTTAGAGATAGAAGAAATATTAGAAAGTTATATATAAATAATAGAAAATCCAAAATAATTACTAACATGTCAACTGGAATTTATTGCAAGAGCAAGATTTCATTCAAATTTTAAAGAAGACAATTTCTATTAGCTCTATATTTTGCAGTGCCAATTAATAAGAGCCAACGATACTCTTTAACGAATGTTGGTTTGTTTCTCAAGAATCATGTTTTTATACATGATCAATTGTATGTTGTCTTATCTAGAGTTCAAAGTATAAATTAATTAAAATTGTTGATATTAGATAAGGATGATAAACTTACAAATAAAACATTCAATGTTGTGTATAGAGAAGTATTTAGGAATTTATTAACAATTTGTAGAATTTTATTATTTATATCATCTTTTATTTACTATTAGTAAATGATCATTCATTCATCGTTTTAATTTGTAAATTAATAATTTTTTTCTTATCATCGCTCAATAACTAGCTCATGATTTATTTATAGTTTTTTTTCTTTTCTCATCCGTGGTGTCCACGGGTTATTGTAACATCCCAAAATTTAAGATCAAAAATTTCGTTTTAGTTAAGTTATTATATAAAACCAACAGTGTAAAAACATTCATATTAATATCCCATGTCAAAACCAAAGTGTCAGTAATCAAAACATATTATCATAAAACCGTATCAGAGTGTAATTCCAAAGATCTCATGTGCGGAAAACATAGTGTGATGCGCTGCGATCAAGCCGGCTCCTTTCCTTTGAAAACGAGTACCTGAAACCAAAACTGTAAACCGTAAGCACGAAGCTTAGTGAGTTCCCCGATCATACAACATACCACATAATGCCTATCCCTCGGTATCTTTCAACCGGTATCTGTCTGGCATAACTGGGAGCTGGGCTCCCCTACGGTGTCTTTCAACCGGTAACCGGGAACTAACCTCCCCTTCGGTATCTTTCAACCGGTAACCGGGAGCTAACCTCCCATTCGGTATCTTTCAACCGGTAACCGGTAACTAACCTCCCCTTCGGTATCTTTCAACCGGTAAACGGGGACTATTTCACTCCCTACCACTATCACATGATAACATATCATAATCATACTGCTAGGCATGCATGGGTACTATCTACCCCTTCGGTATCTTTCAACCGGTAACTAGGGGATATATCACCCCTACCACTACTAACACATATGTCATAGCATCCTAGCACATAAAGCATATTAGATAACAACACACAAGATAATTATCACAAAGACAATCATCTAACAAACAACTCCTACTAGTGGGCCGACATTGTGGCCGTAGACCCACTCCTACTAGAATGTAACTCACCTCACACTGCTGAAGTACCGAAGACACAACCCCAGCTGTTGGATGACAGAATCCCGATCTGTCAATATCAAAACATCACCCAATTATTAATTGGGTCCCAACACATAACCATAAGTACATTCTTTGGATAATTACTACATTACCCCAAGCTCGGCTTATTCAAGCCCAAGGCCCAATCCATAGGCCCAAAGTCAATTAGGAATCAAAGCCCAACACATGGCCCAATTTTCCAAATTGGGCCCAGGCCTATACATGGTCTTATTCTATAGCCCAACATCATATAATCATTAAGGCCCAAACTATGGCCCAATTTTCCAAATTGGGCCCAAACCCCTTACATGGGCCTTACCCTAGGCCCATTAAATTATTTTAGCCCATTTGCTTGTTCTTGGATGACCCATTATTATCCCAATCATCAAAGCCCAATAGAAAGGCCCAACTTAAGGCCCAAGTGAAATTAGGGTTTCACATAACTTGATGATTAGGGTTAAGTTTTCCTACTTAACCTATTAAGGACTTAATCCGTTAAGTCCAATATTGACTTAGGTTGATTGCAAATGATTATTAATTAATATATTAAATTCATTAAATAATTCTGATGCGGTCCCGATAAGTCCCAAATTAGGGTTTTCCAAACCCTAATTAGGGTTTCCAACCCATATTAGTCCATTAGGGTTTCACTAAGCCCATTAATCACATGCTTGAGCTTTTAGGTCCATTAAGCTTCATTGGGCCCATTAGGGCTTACAAGGCCCACTAGGGTTTTAGTCCCTTGTCCAAACACCCCAAACTAGTCACTATCCAACAAGGCACACCGCCACCCGACATGGCGGCTGGTGGCGGCAGGAGACGGCAGCCACCACCCTAAGGTGGTGGTTTTCAATTCCTTTTATTATTCCAAGTTGTAATTTACACTTTACAATGCTAAATATCAAAATAAACACACACTAAACAAAATAAACACATACACACAGCCACCCTATGGTGGCCGGTGGTGGTAGATGGTGGCAGCCACCACCTCACGGTGGTGGCGGTGGCTTTTCCATGAACTCCAACTAAACACAACACCCAAACACACCTGCTGCTAACGGAAATACAACCACACCCACTCAACACGTAGTAAAACATGCACACAGCCACCTTCCATGGTGGCTGGTGGCAACGAAGGGTGGCAGCAACCAGCGGCGCAACGAAAACCCGAAGAAACAGCTGCAACAGCGGTGTCGGCGACGGCAGACGGTGGTCGTAGCACCGGAGAAATAAAGAAGAAGAACACGGCGGCAATGTAACAGTGGGGCGGTGGTGCTCCGATTTCCGACTTCTTCTTGTCGGAAAGATAGCAGCGACAGCGGCAAGGCGACATGGTCACGGTGGTTCGATGGAGGAGATGACAGCGTCGAGGGTGGAAGAGGTAAGGTGGTGCGGCGCCGGAGGTTGAAGAGATGCGAGTAGCGGTCGTAACTCCCCGGAGGACGGCAGCAGCGATCCATGGCAGCAACCACCGGCGACCTTGCTTACTTCCGACGTAGAAGAGTTGGCTCCGGCGGCTGGAAGGGAGCGGTGGCGGAGAGGCAAGGGTGGGGAGGTGGCGCCGGATATGGGAGGTATAAGGGTGGAGAGAAGTGGCGGTTGTATGGTTCTCTAGGGTTAGGGTTTCATAAACCTTTATACCCGATCCCACTTATAAGTTTGCCATAATGACAAGATAGGTCCCTCCCATCCGAGTTCCTTTCAATATTAGGCCATAATTTACAAAGCAACCCCCCCCCCCCCCAGCATCCAAAATCCTTTCACAATCAGTCCATAAGTTACCATTTGAACCCCGCCATCTAAAACCCTTTACAAATTAGGTCTGAATGATCAAACTTCATCCATGTTAACATTTTTAGTCCCTCCTCCTCACATTTTTTTCAACTTAAGTTCCAATCATTACCACGGAGCCCCTGACTTCAAAAATTCTTTATAACTAATCCGGAAATTATATTTTTAACCCCCTAAACTTTCAACTATTTATTTTAGGGCTACTATTCGTTCATTAATTTATTTATTTATCTAATAAATAAACGGGGTGTTACATTTATAACCTAGTGTGTATATATATATATATATATATATATATATATATATATATATATATATATATATATACACTAGCCGTTTACCCGCGGCAAACGACGGATGCGAATAATTTTTTTTCGGAAATTAGTTGTAGAGACGATTTGGACTGTAAACGAACCGAACATTAACGAATTGTTCGTGAACCGTTGGGTGGAATGTTCGTTTATTTAATAAAGAAACGAACATAAACAACCATCGTTCATGTTCGTTCGATTTGTTACGGCCTTACGTATGGTCATCATTATATTATTGAATGAATAGTTTACACATGTAACGTGCCAACACCAAGTAAATATATTTCAATAAAATGTTTTATTGTGAGGATTATGGTTTAATGTTTAGGTTTAGTGTTTATGCATAATGGTTTAGGGTTTAAGAACCAAGGTTTATGGGTTAGAGTTTAAAACTTAGGGGTTTGAGATATAGCTTTCAAGTGCAAGGATATAATCTATCTTTTCTTTAATAATTACAAAGATTAATTTAACAAACATTTGGTTGACGATGATATTGATTTTAATATTTTTTTAATCAGTTTCACTTAATCTTGTAATCAAATGAATGATTACATATTTAAATAAATATGAAGAGTTACCTGATTATTTATATTTTATTTGCCAAATTAGATGGAATAGCATTGAATGTTTATATGTCTATTCTTTATTTGTTTTTTAAAATATGATGATAAAAAACTTAATGGAGCTATATTTGAAAAATATAAACAGATAATGATTTTTGTTGATTGTGTTTAGCATATTTACAATAGTTTTTAAAAGATAGTGAAAGTAATCATAATTTTTGAATTTTGTTGGTTGCTATAGCGGAAGAGGTTTTAAAGTTGTTTTCCTTCCAAAAAAAATTCTTATAATTTTAAATAGAAATTAAAATATTATTCATAATCTTCAAAATATTTAAAATTTTAATTAGAAATTATAATACAAATATTAATATGTTCTTTTGGTATTAGTTTGCTATGATATCACCAAATCCATACAAATAACATTAATGTTCTGAAAACTCTTCAAAATTTACACCTAAACACTCTCCATAATACAATTAATAATGTATAAAACACTATCCATAATACAATTTTAATACAAACACTACTACTCGTTTAATTACATAGTATGTAAAAGGTACAAAAAAATAAAATTAACTAAGAAACCAAACAAATGTACAGACTAAGCTAAAAAAACATCACCAAAGCCAATATTGGCAACCATGTAAGACTGTAACACCACTTAGAGCAACCTACTTATAGGCACCTAAAGCAGCATCTGAAGATTGATGACCACCAAAATCGATTTTCTTGCCAATTTTCCTTTTTTGGGGAAAATATGCAGGAAATCTAATTTTAATAAAGTCAAAAATTATTTTCTAAGGAGACTTTTCAAAGTTGTATTGGTAATCTTAGTTTTTGGAAAATTGATAAAAATCCAATTTTTTTAAAGTGTCATATGCCATTTTCGACATGTTTTGCTTAATGTTGTTTTTATTAGTTTACATTTTTTTTTCTAGAACTACAATCTTGCATTAAAAAATGTTGAATTTTTTAGTGTTTTTTAGTTTTGGACGGTTTTACCCTTGATGTTGGGAGGTAGTGAATATTGAAGATATTGTTGGAGTTTGCTATGGGGACTTTTAGAAAGCCCTTGTTGATGATTTTGCCCCTGCTTCTGAGTTCTGACTTCCCCTTCATGTTGGAAATTTCTTCTTCGCTTCATGTTGTTGCTTAAATGCTCTAGAGATGAAAAACCAATTTTCAAAATTCAAGTTGTGGAATTCAGGCCTAAAAAGTGTGAAAATCATATTAAATACAATGCCGTCCTTTTCTTGTTAAAAACACAAAAGAAAGTTGATAAGTAATGTTATTTTTAGAATGGAATGCACACACCTGAATGCAAAAAAGATAGGCAGCTAGACTCCATGTGTATACAAAAACCTGTGACAAATGGTTAAAAAATAGTCAATTAATTACTTCATATGAAACCACAAACATTGTATTGGGAGTGATCACCTAAACTCCAACCGGTTCATGTTATGGTATTGCTTGTACAAGAGATCATGGGTTTCCAATTCCACCCTTTCGATTTCATGATA
This sequence comes from Lactuca virosa, assembly GCF_052849685.1. NCBI lineage: Eukaryota > Viridiplantae > Streptophyta > Magnoliopsida > Asterales > Asteraceae > Lactuca > Lactuca virosa. The sequence goes on from NC_136430.1 coordinate 175,960,779, forward strand.
TCTGATATGAAGTCCAACACTACATCAAAAAAGGCAAAAAACTCAAGGAAACATCTAAAGCCAGAAAATGATTAAGAAAAAATGAATCTCACCCACAAACACAACCTAAAATGAAACCAATTGAAGCTTTAACAACTCAAAACCCACTGAAAATTATAATGCCACAGTTAAATCCTAACCAGTTTATAAGTAGTACTATAAAACTCCGAATTAAAGAGTAATCCATGAACAGAAGAAGCAAAGTGTAAAGAACCAAAACAAATAAGAAGTGTTCATAATTAAAAGTAACATTAGCTTAAAGTTTTCCACATCACCAGTTAAAGTTTCAATTTTCCATTGGAATGCATCAATTTAAAGTTTCTTAAGAAAATTTTGCCCCAATCCTACATATAAAAGTAAACATAATAAGTTTAATATAGATATTAGGGCTTGAAACAAAAAACCAATGAAGATGAGAAAAAAAGAGGATAATTATCGTATTTCTTTGGGTGCATACCCTAGATTTGAATATTTCGACGATGACAGATAGGTTTCCAAGTTCAGTCTTGACATATCTTGTTATTCCAAGTTCAATCCAATCTTTTTTTTACTCGTCTTTTTTTTTCGATCTAGGTTTTTCCTATCAACTTGGTCTAGCAGTCTTTTTTGTTTGTTTTCAGGTTTTTTGATTTGGCTTTCAGTTTTATCGATTTAATTTGTTCCATTATTAGGGATTTGATGTTAGTGTTTTCATTTGAGTTGAACCGTTCATTTATATTAGTTAAATTGTCATTAAATTGGAATAATACTTTGTCAACCAAGACATCGAATTTTATATAACATTATTTTTGCTGCCGCGTTACATTAAATTAAAATTTAACTTTTTAACGTGTTAGAAAGTTTTAAAAGATATCTTTGTTAATTCATATAATTCGTGTACTTTTAAATAATAAAAATTAATCTACAAAGATATAATATTTCAAAATTTCAACTTTTAAATTGAACATATTATTATGATATTTATGTTTTCTTAGGGGAAGAGGTTAAGTTTATACTTCATTTTAACATAACATAAGATTTTTATGTTTTTTTATTTTTAACTTCCATGTAAAGAAATAAGATGAATTTATACGTGATCAGATATTTGCTAAAACTTTGAGAACTATTATCTAATTATTTTGATTTCATAATCGATATTTGCTAAGACGATTTGGTTGTCTCCTCTCCATCATAATATTCATTTTAAAATAACATACACGTAATATTTTATAAAATCTGAAACTGAATTTCTCCGTCTGCTTTTCGTATTTATGTGTGTTGGATCAAATTCACAGAGCATCAAAAAAGATTATTGGGTAATTGAAAAAGGGATTGTAAAATAAGGGGTTTGTAGTTATACAATTTAGCTTGATACTTTATGTAATATTAAATAGTATTTTAAAGTAACCTAATTACTTAATTACATCAAGATAAAAAAATATTCCATAAATAACATAAATTAATAATAATAAACTCCAAAAGATTGGTTAATAATTTATTTTTTATTTTTTTTAACGGTAAATACAAATATATATTAAACTACTCTTAAATTCTTCCACTTATGTTTATAGTGAGACTTGAATCCTTAATGTTTGTATTTGTAATTAAATTGAAAGTAAATTTGGAACCTTTTGAAATAAAAATAACAACATACTATTCTAATTTAAATTATAACAAAAATATATAAAAATACAAACAAAAACGTAATGCAGAAAACTTTTTTTATATAAAAAATAATATTGAAAACATATAAAACACAATTATCAATAAAAAGTTGGTAATGGGCATAAATAATACGTTTATCGGAAACCGAAAAGTCAAATTTTATTATTATTATATATATATATATATATATATATATATATATATATATATATATATATATATATATATATAAAGTTATGAAGAAAAAGAATAGTGAACTTGTTATTTTTTTGACAGAATTGGACCATGTATTATTGTTGGGCTTCAAAGTTACGAATACTAAATTTGGATGTTTTTTTGGCAACTTTGCTCCTCATTCTTTACCCATTTTCACACTTTTGGTCATTGCAATCAATATTTTTACAGTTTTTTGGAACCTTTTAATATTTAAAGTTTGGCCACAAAACTTTAACGGTTTGACAACTTTGATCCCTTTTCTAAAAAGTTGCTAATTCCTACCCCTTTAATTCTTTAGCCATTTTGACACTTCTGGTCCTTGCAGTCAAAACTTTTACATTTTTTCATAAAAACATGAAAAAAACGGTCCGGGGCAAAGCCCGGACTTTTCATCCTTGCATTTTCTATGTCTGTCATATTTATCAATTCGGAAACAACATTGAAAGCTTCTGACCCCCGCGTAGCGGGGGTAACCTTTCTAGTTTATAATTTGTTTTCTTTATAAGATTTTATTTATTTATAAAAAGTTGTTTACAGCGTCAAATTATTATCAGCCATAAAAACGTATGTGTTGATTAGTATCATAAATTCTTAATATTAGTTTCAAAAATATATATTTCCATCTTCTTGAGGTGCTATATTTTAGCAGTAAAAAAGTTGGAAAGTTGGAGGAGCATTGAATGTAATAGAGAAAGTCCTAGTAAATTACAAGATCGTAATGCAGAAAACCGTTTTTTATAAAAAAAATACGACATAAACAGAAAATTTGTATACATGCGACAACGGTTCCTGGTCATTCGAAACCACAGGAGTTAACTATAAAATTCTTTGTTCAAGATCTATACAAATGCAACATGAATTTATATACAAAACAATATAAAACCAATATGGCCCATCAACAATGACAAAATGTAACATATGATATGAAATTATAATCATGTTTCTGAACTTCAATCCCCCCATACTCAAACTAAGGTGCTGTTTGTTTTTTTATAAAAACCTCTTCAAACCACTTATTGCTGTGCGGTGCAGCACACGCGCAGCACTTTCCCTTTCACAGCAGTTTGTTTTTTGAAAGGCTTCAGACTACAAAACCTCTGCGCGTGTGCTGCGTGGCGCAGCACTTGACTTGTCTCTTCTAACATCTTCAGCTTTCATTTTTTCCAAATGTTTTTTTAAGAATTTTTGTATAACTTATTTTCTTTAACTTATTTTTTTTTTAAACTTTGATTTTCTTAAATTTTTATTTACGGATGTGATACAATTTATTTTTATAGTTTCCACGATTTTTTTTAACTTGATTTTTTTTTATTTTTTTTACCGTTTCTATTAATAATATTTTCAATTTCAGTTGCATCTTTTTTAACATGTGTAATTTTTTACGAATTTTGTAGACATCGTTTGCAATACTTTCTTAATTTTTTTTATTATTTTCTTTTTTAATGTTTTTTAAAATTAGTTTTTTTTTCTAGAATAAAACTATTAGCTTCTTTTACATTTTTTTAAGTTTTTTTTTTAAAAAAAAGTTTTGTATTTTTGTTTTTTTACATGTTCCTTTTATTATTATTTCAATGTTTTAAGACTAGAATTATTAAATTTCGGTGTTGAGAACTATTTTCAGTTTATAAAATTAGTTTATTTAAATTTCAATTTACTGCAGCAGTCTGCAGATGTTAAAAAACAAACATGCTTCTTATTATAGGCTGCAACCATTTGTTCCACCTCTTCTGCTACAGAGGATTGCAGAGGTAGTCCGCAGAATTCATAAATTTTCGCTTCGAAAAAACAAACAGCACCTAAGTAGCGATGCAACATCTTCCTTCAGTTTACCATCTATACCATCAATACAACATAGCCCATCTACAATGACAAATACGTTTAATACCATTGAAACTATTGTGACTATTAATTAAAAAAAATACATAAAATAAATTTTGATTAAAATCAGAACCCTTTATTGAAATATGAAAAGTTTTTTCAAGTTTTGTTCAAAAAACCAAAAACATAAAATAATTCTTTAAAACATCAAAAATTTATCAAAGCAACCATATACAATTGGATTAAACAACTAAACCAATAACATAACCATTAAATCAACAAACAACCATAAACATTGTTAGAACGTTATTTACAGTAAGAATATGATTCTTTTTCTCATTACCTCTGATATATACACGTAAAACATAGTTTTGAAATAATTTCCTCAAATACAACATAAATATAACACATTTTGCTAAAGATCTATAAAAATACTACATAGATCAGAAATATACCAAGTCTTTTGAATCTATAACCGACTATCTTCATCTGAAGAACTATTATCATATAAAAAAAATATTAGAATGGTTGTGATACTTCTTTTGCAGAAATGCCTATGTTGTAACGATTTGTGCAACAAAAACAGACAAAACAAAACAGAGCAAATCAACAAAAACCAACAAATCTTTATTAATTGGTTCTCTGGTCAACAAAAGAGCCAATAAACCTTAACATATGAGAAAGTGAAGATAATAATATTTCCATATCTGCTCTTAAATCTGTACAAGGAACAAAAAATCTCAAAAACAAAACTATGTTGTTTTGTCTCTTCTGTAAGATCGAGATAGGGGGAGAAAAAATGACCAGAGACCAAAAAAAAAAGAGGGAATAACAAAAAAAGCATAGTATTTGTCCAAATTTATATCTGAATTCGAATTTGGGTTAGCAAGAATTTCATGTGATTTATAGTGTGTTGTCTATGATGTATACTCTTTATGATTGGTCCAAATTGATTAATATGGATCACCACTATCTTTTAATCACAACCATCTTAAATTTAATCAATGGTCTAAATTGTAGGAAGAGACAAAAATAAGACATAACAATGTACAAACCAACAAAAGTATGTTGCTATATATTGCATTTAAGTCTTATTTATTTACCAAAGTCATCTTATTTTCTAGCAGCTCTATACAACCACTCCTAGATTCTTCTATCATTCAATCAATTTCAATCCCTTTACACGTAATACAACTTTACATTTTGGTCTTGTAGAGTAACCAACCTATCATAATAGAGAAAAATGTTGATCGAATTCAGTGAAGTTGCAAACTGCATTACCTACATCTAAACTTGGGACTCCTAATTGTGTGGTGAGGGAACTTCAAACACAATCATGCACTAAGAGCTCCAATATAAGAAACACCAAACAAAAAACATGGATTCTCAATATTTGTCCTATTGAGTTTTGAGATTAAATGGTTCATACAAAGTAAGATACTATATTATACCCAATAATGAAAGTAATTTGCTAAAAAGAGAAAAAAATGCTAACCAACCCAAATAGAAGCTTAAAGGTTGAAATTTGAAAATCCATGCAAATGCTTAAAGAAGAAGAAGAAAAACGGACTTGGGCATTGATTGAGAAGACCATTACAGCAATAAAAAACCTGACATGAATAGATAAAAGAATTAAGCAATTCTTTTGTAATTAGACCCAACTGTCATGCATTAAAATCATGTTACTTGTCATAATTTCAAAATTCTTATCCTGCAGGTGATCAAAAACATACAATATCAAGAACTATATGCAATTAGACAATGAAAAAACTACAAAATTTCTTTGAGACCTTACATCATACACATGGGGTGCATGCTTTGTAATCCCTCAAAATAACTGTAAACCCATCTTTTTTTGCTAACCTGGGAAAAAAGCAAATATAAGGTTCTCAAATCCAGAAAAACAAACTAAAAAAGCAACAAATCAATGCTCATACATGATTTGGCAGGCAGAGGTGGATCTGGTGCTACTGTTGATGTCGAGAGCAATACTGGTGGTGCAATCAAGCGATGATGGTGCTTACCTGAGGTGATGGTCCATAAGATAGGTGAACATACATGGGAAAGAGGCGAGATCCGAGAGATAGGTGCTGAGAATCTAAAATTCAATTCTCAAATTCAAAACTGATTGTCATTCGTTCTTCCGTGATTATCTTACGTGATGCAGAAATTATGGTTTTGTAAATGGAAGGATGGTTGGGAATCTTATGTAAGAGGAGGCACAAATGGTTAGGGTATGTGAGGATGGTTGAAGGATGAACGAAGATGGTTGATGGAAGCAGGCGGAGAAGGAGCAACTGTGTAGAAAAGGAATGGTTTTTAGAAGAGGCGATAACATAGGTTTGAAAACGACGGAATCAACTTTTGTCAGTTTTTGTAGATGGCGATTTTTAAAATTCCAATTATGCGAATTAACTGGAGAGATACGAGGTAATTGTGAATTGTTGGTTTAGCTGGAGATAATACCACGTGGGGAAAGTGGACGATTTCTATTTTTGTAAGTTTTTGAATTTTTTAATTTGACGGGAATTAAAGAATGAGATAAGATTGGCTTCGTTATTTGTACTATAAGCTTAATGGTTTGGACGTCTTAAAGTTATTTTTGGAAATAGTAAGGTTTGTATAATAATATAGTAAGATATATATATATATATATATATATATATATATATATATATATATATATATATATATTAGTGTAAAAATATTATGTCAAAGTTACAGCTAATAACATAACCATTTTAAACATATATGTTTCAATATTTTAACAATACATTTTTAACTTGTGTTGCGCAACACGCGGGAATTCGTCTAGTATATAATATAAAACTGACCATGGTAATAATGTGACAATTATTTTGAATTCCATTATTACAGGTTATGTTATCAAATTGAAATTGAAACAAAGTAAGGATACGAGATGGTGGAAGAATCTTTCGATTTTCTTTGTGTATCATTAACTTAGGATACATGTATTTTTACAACAAGAGAACTACCAACATAACTATGATACAACCTATAATCTACGATTAGATAATATTTACATGAGCAAACTTCCAAAACTTGTTCTTGTCAACACTCCCCCTAAAAGTGGAGAATATAGATCCATCATTCCCAACTTTTCAAGAGAACTCTAAAATACTCTCTCATATACTGATTTTGTTAACATATCAACTAGGTGCTCCTTTGATGCAACACATGGAAGCTCTACATTTTTCTTCTCAAGATGTTCCTTAAAGAAATAGTTGTCAATTTCCACATGCTTCATTCTATCTTGCTATACTGGGTTATTATCAATTTTCACAGCTGATTCATTGTCACAATATAATTGCAAAGATTCTACAAACACTATCCCCAAATCTCGTAAAATTTGTCTTATCTAAAGGAGCTCGCATTTTCTATGTACCATTCCTTGAAACTCAGCTTCCGCGCTTGATCTTGACACAACCTTCTGTTTTTTACTTCCCTAAGTAACTAGATTTCCTCCAACAAAAGTGAAGCACCAAAAAGCAGACTTCCCATCCATACGATCACCAGCCCATTCTGCATCTGTGTACCCACTAACTTCATACTTTTGATTTCTTCAAAAAATAAACCTTTTTCCAGTTGAGGACTTAAGATACCTCATTATTCGATAAACAACATTCATATGTTCTTCATTAGGAGCATGCATGTGATGGGTTTTATACAAAACAAACAATCCTATGTGTACATGCAACCCTAATTAAGGATCCATGTTTTCACTATTAGACATACAAGCATTGAACATAGAAACTAGAAACCCTAGGAGGCACATGTAATTTTCGAAATAAACATTTAATTAGGGTTAGGATACATACCTATAAGGGTTTATATAGGTGATAAGGAAGGTTTAGGATAAGGCAGGTGTATCTTAGATAACCCTAATCCCTTAACTTCCTCCCTAAGGCTTCCAAGGCACCCTTAGAGCCCAAGGAAACCCTAGGACACTCTAGATTTCGTTCCATCCCTCTAAGGGAGGTTCTAGAATGCTCAATGCTCAACTTTTGAACATTGTCACCTTTAGTCCCTGCAGTTTCAATTAATTTCTTTAATCCCAAAATTAATTCCAAATTAATTTATGATTAAATATTAATTAAACAATATGATTTCTAATTAATATATTATATCCATAATACATTAATAAATTAATTTATTAACCAAGTAATAAATTAATAAATCATTCTTCTCTCTCCAACAATAATCCTATTCAATTGCCAGGTTTGAAGGCAACCCAAAAGGACATTGCTACTATCAATTCAAGTACATACCAATTATAGTTATGGGCTTAGACACCTAATCCAACAGTCTCCCACTTGGATAAGTCTAATAACTATAGTTGTAAGTATAACTTCAAAATTGACTAGAAAATTTTAGCTACCAAAAGCCGCTGTCGAACTCTGATCTTATCAGTGACGTGTCCTTAAGATAAGGGATCATATATTCCTCCATTCTAGATATCATATAGACATGAGACATGGATTATAATCATTCTCTCAGTCTATGTGTTGTTTCTCGATTTCCGATTTATGACGACTGACAACATACTACAGTTGAACACATCAACTTAGTCCCGGCTTGGCCAAGCGCTTAGGGTGCCATCACTAAATCATCGAGGGGCCCACAGATATCGCTTTTATCCACTTTGGGTAAAAGGAACGGATAAACTTCGACTCCAATGATCTCTTGTATCTACTCATCAAATCACACACAATAATATGTTTTATAACACCAAGTTACTGGTGCGTTTACATATTATCAATGTGCACCCGACTTGCAGAATACAACTCACACGTCTCGGTTTCAAGAATATAAGATATTATAGTCTCACGAATCACTCGTGATAAAATCCATGAAGCGATCCAAGTGAGCGTGGGTTTAATCCAATACTCTAATCTTATAGCAGCACTCATGAACTCTGCAGCAAACTTGTGCTATGTCTAAACACTTTAGACAATCTACAGACGGATTCATGACAGTCTTCATTCATACCTACTTCCGTAGTATGAGCGACTGTGGAAGATTTGAATAATCTTATTATTCGGGAAGTCAAAACATGCAAAGTGAAACACAAGAATAATACTAATCCTATATGGCCCCAAACCTTTGAGTATAAATAAAACATTTTATATTTAATCACCATATTGATTACTCATTATTTGTTGTTTCGGGTAATCAACTTCTTACTTGAATTATAACAACAGCTGTCCCATGCACCAAGCATGCACACTATGTTTACCTATGGTCCTTACTTTGTGAAATAGATCAAATGAACACATTTCCAATGATGCTCATTTCACAATTCCTAATCCTAATCATTAGTGTAAGAATACAAAGTTCTCGCCACCAGTAGAATTTGTTAGATTCTAACATTTTATGCAACAGTCCTTTCGTAATGTCACGGCACAAAAGTCACCAAGACTCGGCCAATGAAATTATAAAGTGCTCTATTAGAGATTGTTACACGACAATCCCATAGATGTGAAGTCTCACATTCAAAGTACATTCCTTTGAACATCCTTCTTGCATAAAAGTTTCTAATCTAGACATACATTCTTAACGTCCAACTCCCAATATGGAAACGTTTCCATATTTGCCATATGACAACTCATTCTAAATATAGTCTTATCTATTTATAATAATGTCAATATGGTCCATCCGTTACTATTCTTCCAACTGCTCACAAGCGACTAATCCTTGGTGAACCTTAGATTGTCCTTGACAGTTGTTTAATTATTTTAGTGAAATTCGGTTCTAGTCCTTTTTCCCTCTTAATGCCCTAGGCATTTGGAAAATTTTAGAACGGTCAAATATTACAGCAAATGCAATCGATCCTATACCCGAAGCGTATGGGACACGATTCATAATGAAAAACGTGATACTTTACCAGTTTCTTGCTATAATATTGCCATATATAGAATTCCTTTATGTTGAATCTTTTCAACATAACATCCATATATGTCCTTTGACTAAATTCAATTAAAATTTCTCGATCTAAGCTTTTAGATTTCGAAACGAAGTATAATATTTTTTCCCTTAATTATAGCAAAACAACCTTTTAACCCCTGCAACTTTGCAAAGTGAAACTTTTGTTTTCTATAATTAATATTGTTAACTTGCAACACTTAAAATAATAATCATGCTCCCACTAACATGATAATTATATCTAGACCAGCATAACATTTATGCTCCCACTAGCTTTGACATGTATTCAGAAAACAATTGGACTTCTAGAAAACAATACTTATTGACTTCCAAAGTTCATCTTTTCTAATACGATATGCTTCGATAAGCCTTTATCTAAGCTTCTCAAACTCATACACCTTTCCTTAGATAGCTCACATGTGTGTCCAAACTAATTCAGAACTTATATTACTAAGTCCCAAACGTTCAGACTAATCGCCAAATCTCACAATTCGAACTATGAAGAGGGATGCCGTAATCATAATCGAATTTAAGAATGCAATTTACATAATCGCTATCTCCTTAAAATCTCTCTTATTGAAAGCGTTACCTCACAATCATTTTCATGAAGGAGAGAAACCTTATGACACTTAGATTTTATGGTGTATGTGTTCCTATCCATGTGAATTTGTCATAACCATCATCGTAAGATAATGTTCGTGACAAATCCAAACTCATATGGACATAACTTGTTCATACTTGATTTCTTGCCATCAAGGGTCCCACCATTGCTTCCAAGTTATTTAGCAGTTCACCTATACTTGTCAATGTTCTTTCATTGAACAAGGTGCTTGCCTTTATGCAGTCTATTGAGAACTCGTAGAACTCATATGCATAGTTTACTAAACTGGAATGGGACATAAACAAGGATATGTCAATACGATAGGTTACAAACCTCAAGTCGTGCGCTAGTGTTTAATAATAGGTTTACTCTTGATTAGTTCTTGAAACTTTTCAAGATCATTTAGACTCCCACTGACCCTAGGACCCTAGTCGTGCGCTAGTGTTTAATAATAGGTTTACACGATAGGTTCCAAGGCACCCTTAGAGCCCAAGGAAACCCCAGGACACTCTAGATTTTGTTCCATCCCTCTAAGGGAGGTTCTAGAATGCTCAATGCTCAACTTTTAAACATTGTCACCTTTAGTCCCTGCAGTTTCAATTAATTCCTTTAATCCCAAAATTAATTCCAAATTAATTTCTGATTAAATATTAATTAAACAATATGATTTCTAATTAATATATTATATCCATAATACATTAATTAATTAATTTATTAACCAAGTAATAAATTAATAAATCATTTTTCTCTCTCCAACAATAATCCTATTCAATTGTCATGTTTGAAGGCAACCCAAAAGGACATTGCTACTATCAATTCAAGTACATACCAATTATATTTATGGGCTTAGAAACCTAATCCAACAGCATGAATCGACTGGCCAAACTTACTACATAGGTTATATCTGCTCTAGTGTGTGCCAAATATATATGTTCTCCCACAAGTTTTTGATACCTTTTTCTATTTTTAGGTACTTGATTTTTAAAGATTGACAACTTATGGTTCATTTCAATTGGAGTGTCTACCGGTTAGCAATCTAGCAAACCCGCCACAGCTAATAAATCCAACACATATCTCCATTGACACATAGTGATTCTCGCTTTAGATCAAGAATCTTCAGTACCCAAGAAGTATTTAAGTTGTATTAGATATTTTAGTTCGAATTCAGTAGGAAGTATTGTTTGCAATTTCACCGTTTCTCCCGGATCATTTTTGGTAACCATCATGTCATCGACATACACTATAAGAGCAGTCACCTTACCCTTATTAGTTTTTGTAAAAAACGTATGATCTGCGTCACTTTGTTTATACCCAACTTTCCTCATGAAGCTTGAGAACCGCCTAAACTATGCATGGGGTGATTGTTCCGGCTATATAACGCCCATTTTAACTTGCACACCTTTCTGAGACTTTACACAGTCGGTGGTGGGTTTATATATATATATATAACTCTTCCTCCAAGTATTAGTTCAAGAAAGTGTTTTTTACATCAAAAGGTTTCAGGAGCCAATCGTTGTTTGCTGCAAACTTGAAGAGTTGATCAAGACAAAGAAGATGTGTGGTATAATGAGATTGGTCCCTCGATAGTGGAATCATAGAGGTAAGCTTGGATTTTATGTCCATAATGGAGCATGTCGCATTTACTGGAAGAGTTCGGAAAAAAAAGGAGGGGTCGGTCAAACTAAGTTTTTATAAACGAATTTTCGTGAAATTATTTTTAAAAATACACTGTTTTCACAAATTTAATTTGGCATAAAAATTTGCTCGAGCTTGGTTTGACGTATTAAATATGAATTATGAATCTACAATAAAAGTATTGAGATTGTTGTCTAGGTAGTCATTTCATTGGAGCTTCCTTAGTGTGAAATCTGATCATGTGAAAAAAAAGAGTGAAGTATTTCTAGTTCAAGTTATTTCCTTTATTTTATTCTAAATTCTTTTTAGGTCATCTACATCTTCCATTTGTTTATAATGTTTAATCTTTTTATACTTGAAGGCAAGTAAGGTTTAAGCTTGGGAAGATTTGATAGATGTCATTTTATGCTTCTTTTAAGGTAGTTTTTATTAGCATTTAGCATCATATTTTGTACATTTGCATGTCATTAGTTTAAATAATGTTCAACACAAATGTCTTTTATCGGAATTCCCGTACTGCTAGCATTTTTATGTCATTTTCAGATATTTCGAGTAGAGCAGTATTTTGGGAGCAGTTGGATGCATGTTTGGAGCTTAAATGGAGTTGGAAGTAAATAAGGATGCTATGGAATAACAAGGAGTGCTTAAACTGAAGAATCGCATCCAAAACAAGTTAGAAATCAGTTTCTGCGATCGCAACTCTCCTTTCTATGATCGCATAAATGTGATGAAGTTCCCCAGGGTCGAAATAAGTCATACGGAGGTCATATTAGGGGAAAAGGTCAAATCTACGATCGCATAATGCCTTTATGCAATCGCATTTTTATCCCGCAGCTCTAGAAACTTCATATATGGCTTCGTACTACATTCAGACACAATTCTGGAAGAAATCACATTTTCTACGATCGCATACACCCCTCTATGATCGCATTTATGGCCCGAAGTTCCAAAAACGTCGAGAATAGCATCGTACATCATTAAGGGACAAATCTAGAAAAATTCAGGATATCTGCAATCGTGTATCTGAAAACTGCGATTGCATTTTCGGTAACTTTCTCCAGAAGCTTCCGTCTTGCATATAAATACGACCCTCATTATCATATTAGAAGGTTAGACAGTTCCAGACAACGAAAATCACCTCTGAAGGCGATTTCTGATACCTTTCAGCGACTTCTGAAGATCTGAAGGTTGCGAATCATCTCATTCGTTTAGTTTAGAAGATTATTTGGCTAATGTTTCTCTTATTTAGTTTAGATTCGTTTTTAGCCATGTCTGGCTAAAACCCTAGTTTTCAGTTCTGCATTAAACTAGTACTTTTCATGTGATTACTTTTCAGATCTGGTTTTCTTTTTGTGTTTCTATCTGTTTTGGGCTTAATGAATGTTTGATTTTTAATTCATGTTAGTCTGAACACCTAGCTAGGATTTTTATCATTCCAGTTAATCAGTTAATGGAATCTGTACTTGTTCTTGTCAACTAGTAAAAGTAACAAGTATCAGACTGGTTCCGTGTTTGGGATTTAACTCTGATATAAACTGAAAAATCATATATTTATGCTTCCAAGCTTGTGAGAAGTATTGGATATTGCTGCGAATTTTTCACAGAACTCAATGCAACTTTTTTTATATTAATTAAGAGCTTATTTAATTAGACAGTAAAAAAGTTAGGGTTAATTCAAAGAGCCTGTTTTGGTTAACTAATTAAGGTAAAAGTAATTATACTAGAGCTTGTTAGTTTTTTCTTAGTACCAGCTTAGATAGAACGCATTTTGAATAACCATATCTGAACTGATTGCATGATTAAGAAAGTCGCAACAGAGCTGAAACCGTTTTTATTATTGATTTTCGTTTAATTTATTTTCACTGCAATTTATAGTTTTTAGTTTAATTAAAAAACTCTTTTTATAATTTATGTTTTATTAACTAGAATGTGTCTGATGCAAAAAGGCATTGACCATTAGGTTGTGTCCCTAAGGATTTGACACTGCTTCCCTGTGATATATTTTTAGTGCAACAAAGTAGTGAATATTTTATCTGTTTAATACGTCCTCGACAGCGTGTTAACAGTCAGATCAGTTAAGGTCACATCACGATTTTTCATATGAAAGTTTTCAACAAACTAACCTTATGACTTAAGAAGAGAGATAAGAACGAAATCATTGGCTTGCTCCTGCAGAAATTCGTTACCCATTCTTCCCAGTTTGTTAATTTACTATTTTATATTCAAAACATGTGCACAGATAGAATTTCAACCTTTGTGTTTACATGCCAATAGGGCTTGAGTAGTTTCATATCCTTCAACTTGAGGAAAACATGATGTTGGGAGAGTCACGGCAGGAGGAGGTGGAAGATTTAAAGAAAGATGATGTCCAGTTCCATCATTACCTAAGGAAGGGAAGACAATTTCACCTTTACTTGAATGTGGAAGACCATCTCCTGAAGTTTGAGGAAAACCATTTCCATAAGAACGGGGAAGACCATTCATATCTTTATAAGACGTCTAAAAGTGTGGAAAAAAAGAATTCAAGTTAGTTGATTTTAATCCTTAATTATTAACCTAAATTTTAAATTAAGGTTAGGATCCATATGTTTAATTCGAACATTGAAGAGGGATGTTGTAATCAAATTGAGAATCTATTTTAGTTAGGTAAGACTTTTACCAATTTCAATCTTATGAAACTCCTAGATTTTTTGAGATTCATTGAATCTTATCAATGGCATGTTAAATCTCGATTATGCTCTCACTTTTGTGACTGGGATGCCGAGGATCACAAACGAGATGTGAATAATCATGCAAACCCGCTTGACAACCTCAAGGTCATTTATCATCTCACATTGATATGTTGGTTAACCACAAATGCTCCATAAACAATAATAATTTTCGAGTTGTGTCATCATTCCAACTCTATAGTCCTATATTAGTGTGTCGGTTAACCACGTGCGCTTCACTAACGACTCACATAAAAACATTGTGGGTTTTCATGGATTAGCATAAAATTTCATATTTTTTCTAAAGTAACTAGAATGAGATTTTAAAAGAAGGATCTATTACTTTATAGATTATACTTTTAATTTGATTATGTCCTATCGAACCCGTTCACTAATGACCATCCACCATACAGCCATACAAGAGAGTGGTGGGTGAAAAAGAAACTCATTCAACGGTCATTTTATAGGTCGTTTCATTATACCCTCTTTGTAGCATGACCTCATGAATGAGGCTTAATAGCAATTCGACTGATTTTATCTTATACATATTGTAATTAACTTCTAATGAATATATATATATATATATATATATATATATATATATATATATATATATATATATATATATATATATATACTAGTTGATAACCCGTGAGAACCACGGTTATAAAATTAATTAAACTTTCATATTAAAAAATCAAAATTATTAATCAATTATTTTAAATAAATTATTACTTAATTTTTTTTAGTTATATAAAATTATAATCGTTGATTTAAATAAATACGTGAAGTTATATCACCTTATAATCTGTATAAATTTTATTTTATTTTTTAATCTAATGTTATTAATTTAATATAATTAAAGTGAAAAACTTTAAAATTTGAAATTTAAAATTTAATGTAATTAGGGTGGGAAATTTAAATTTTGAAATTTGAAATGGATAATTAATATGTTGACAAGTGGCATGATATGAGACATTTAATATTAATGATGAGGTCTAATATAATGACACTTGTTAATAGGAGAATAAATCTATTTATTTATTAGAATAGGGATATATATATATATATATATATATATATATATATATATATATATATATATATATATATATAATTTAAAACTTTTCAAAATACTAGGTTTAAATATTAATTATCTGAAATATACTTTTAATTAATTAATATTAAACTAGTTATGATTTATCTTTATATTTTAATTAAACAATTAATTAAATTAATTAAATCATTTAGGAATTAAATAATTATCTTTAATTAACTATTAATTAATTAATTCAAATTTAATCCCAACCTTCGAATTTTCGAAATTGGGGTTAACGGTTACCAAGTTTTAATTATTTAAATTTTAAGGCAATTAAAATAATAATTAAGAAAACTAGAAACCCTAAGGAAATTTTCAAAAACAAGGGGAATGAGGCTAGGATTTCGAGAAACCCTAGCAAAGTCGAAATTTTTAAGGGCTAGGGTTTATTTTCAATAAACCCTAATCTTTTGATCCATTCAAGTTATGGACAATCAATACAAAACAAATGATCTTGTACCACTAATGGGTTTTATAGGTTATCAAAAAAATGTAAAGTGGAAAATCTTAACACATAAGTTCACATGCAACCTGTAAAGGATCTATGTTTTCTCTAATTGATAGCAACATACTATGAACTTCAAGAACCCTAAAGGAACTCTATGAAAATCGAAATTCATGATTTAGGGTTTGCATACCTTTAGACTTATTATAGCAAATAAATATTTGATCCTTTCCTTTGTGTCTTTAGAAAGCAAGCATCAAAAGTATGATACATCTAATGGCTCACACCTAAAACCCTAGAAACCCTATAATGAAGATGAGAGAGAGGAGAGGGATAGAAATTTCATTCCTAAACTTGTAGGTAAATATATGAACGAAATTTATTGGTCTTTGGGTCCTATTTATAGTTCAGATAACTTGCAGGTAAAGTCAGATTTGAATTAATTAAATAATAGACTTCATCTCAATTCAGTTTATTTCCTTATCTGCATCCAGTAGGCTTCAACAAACCCTAGGAATGAAGCCTAAACTGTCCATACCATGGATGGTTCTATAATTGCTTCATTCAACAATTCAACATTTACAATTTGCCCCTTGCACCTTTAATTAATTCCAATTAATCCCAAATTAATTTCAGATTAATGTTGATTAACAATTAATTAATTCTTATTGATTTCTCATTAATTTATCAATTAATAAATCAATTATTTAACTATTGATCTCATGCTAATTTATTAATCAAATAACAAATCAACAGATCAATTATATATTTCCAATTAACATATTAATCACACAATATATCAACAAAATCTTTTCTCTCTCTCTCTCTCTCTCTCTCTCTCTCTCCTAATATCATTTCTAGCTATTTATGGTTATGAGGGAAACCCAAAAAGAACTTTGCTTCTATTTGAAAGTTTATATCAATTTATTTATGAGCTTAGACACCTTAATCCAACACATAGGTTGTTCCCTTCGTGTCGATCCTAAGTACTTTGTTCTGAGCATTTCCTCACAGGATTGCCTTATTTCCGAATAGTCTCTTCCGAAATGGTTGTGCTTTCCACATTTAAAACATACTTGTTCACTCCTCACTTGCCCCATCTTTCGCCCTACTTCGGTATTGCTTGTCCTTGTGCCCTATCCTGTTACAATGGTGACAGAATAAATCTTTGCACATACCCAAATGGTGATATACGCATTGATTACACTTGGGGAAATTTCCTAAGTATCCCTTTGGCGGAGTAATTGGTGTAGTACATGATTTCTTGATGTCTCGCTCCACCCATCAGGATTGACTTGAATTTCCTTGGAAATCACTATCGTATTTCCTTTTGTTAGCCTTGATTTTTTTTGCATCGATTTGTCTGATCGATGCTTCTCTATAGGTTGCTTGTTCTTTTAGGCTGAAAGCTAATTTCTTAGCATCATCGTAGGTGTTGGGACGAGAATTGATTATCATATTTTGAATCGGTGGGGCTAGTCCCCCGATGTACTTTTCGATTTTCTTATACGCCAAATTTATCAATTCTAGACATATGAATGAGAGTTTGTCAAAATATAACATCCCAAGATTTGTCATTTATAGACCCTGGGGATAGAAGGGTGAATCCATGAAAGTCTAAGGGCTAAATTGCAAATATTGGGGTCAGGAGGAGTACGTTGCGCATACATAAGGGTACGTTGAGCGTACTAGGCGCGCCCTAGTACGTTGGGCGTACTCATGTTAGAAGGAAACCCTAATATTTAGGGTTTGGGGACTATATAAGCAACATTATAAGCACAAGACCCTCCTTCACCCCAGCCTCCACTGCTTTGAGTCATTTTCCCCAAACCCTAGCCATTTCCTTGAGTGTTTGACCTTTTTAAGTGTTTCTTGAGTGGTTTAAGAAGAAGGTGTTGCATCAAGGAGTTGGAGAAGAAGATCAAGCTTGTAGAACACTTCCATTCAAATCAAGAACACTCATTTCTCTCTCAAGTATCATCAAGAACACTTCCATTTATCGTCAAAGCTGTAAGTGATTCTTTCATTATTAGTTGATATCCTTCTTGATCTAGTAAAACCCTATGATTTCATCTGTGAATTCATATGTTTTTGGGTTAGATCTTCAAATCACCAAGAACACCAAGAACACACAATAGTTATTTGGGCCGTGAACACCCCTTCAAGCTTCCAAATCGTAAGTATCCTTTCCATATACTCGTTATCCATTAGAAGCTCTTGAATTACAACCAAGAATCAACCATTTTAGCATGAACATCAAGAGTTTACAGCTGTAAACTATCCCTTGGCCGTAAACCCTTCTTATGATCATAATGTTGGTCGTGAACCTTCTTAAGACCAAGATTAGGACCGCAAACACTTCATAGTTGCAAGTTAGGGCTGCAAACCTTTCTTAAGATTAAGTACTTTGGCCGTAAACACACCTTTGGCCATAAACACTTAAGGTGTGGGCGTGAACTCCCTTAAACCAATCATATGTGATTGATACACTTCATTCCAAGTGTTTCCTATTCCCCTAAGGTTGTTCCCTATCATGATTAGTTGTTATATACACTAATTATATACATATATGTGTCATTATATGCTTAATAGGATCCGTTTGTGCTCGAGACTTCACTTGACACTTAGCATCCTATATCGATCTTACATTCGAATCACTCACTACATGTGAGTTCATACCCCTAACTTATCTTTTAAATGATTTTAAAATTTTTTATGGGGGGGGGGGGAATACAAGTTGAAAACAATATAGTTATAACATCAATCATATGTGATTTATAACTGTCAAACAAGAGGATTTCTTATACTTCAAAACTGTATTATCAAACAAACTGTTTCAAATCGTTTTATAAACTGACATCAAGTCATCAATAACCATTTAAATGGTTAAAACTCTTTTTTATGTTAAACTCTTTATCGTTTTACAAAGCACTTTTAAACTTATGTATTGTCCAAATGATGTCTATATAGATATAGTTATATAAATAAGGTTGAAAGGACTTAGGACTGATAACTCGCTTTATTTCATGTTCCTTTTTTGGTTGAGGATTTAGGGTATCGGTTGTTTGTCCGAGTGTCGTTTGAATCTTAGTTATATATTATGTATATGTATGTAGATATAAAAGTTCTTCCAATCAGTTCAATACCTTTGGGTAGCAAAGGTGTACATACATTATCAGTCATTCAAACAACAGTACTAGTAAACTATAATAGGTATAGTTTAGGAAGTTACTACTTACTATTTCTAGAACAATGAAACTTACAAGAGTTAGTTCATACATGAGTCAGTTCAAACATACTATAACTAGAACAGAAGGAACATACTAATAACTAGAACAGAACGAACATACTACACACTAGAACAAAAGGAACATACTATACACTAGAACAGAAGGAGCATACTATTCACTAGAACAGAAGGAACATACTACACTAATACAATAACAAAGATAACATTAATGTGAGCCACTACATCATGGCACGACAATATATTGTTGTGTCACGTATGGTAAGCAGAGTCTCCTGGAGGGAGAGCGTGAGTTTGTGTATAGATCTATACGGGATTGACCATCCTACACCTTGCTGCTAGCTATAGTGGGAACTGCAGGTCTACGGGTGACGAATGTCATACCATTTCGACGTCTTTGATCTTCGTGTTTACTAGTCAATCAAGTATGGTTATAATCTCATCACATTTTACCTTAATAAAACAAACTGGTTTTAAGGTAGTTAGTACATCTGTAGTTACTTATATACAATACTACTGTACATCTTCATTTCCCATTACATTCATATAGTGATCTTCTCACATAAACGGTAATGTAAACTATTTTTTGGTAATGATGGTCATACTCGGGAAAAACACTCACTTTTACAAAAGGATAAACATACAAAAAAGTCGGGTCTTGGTAGAAGACTACTTTAGTAGAAAATATAGGATTTTCTAGGTAGTATACAAACATTTACATCAAACACTTACAAACATTACATCAAGCTATTACAAACAATTGACACTAAAATACTTATGAACTCACCAGCTTAAATGTTGATGTACACTTTCAAAATAACTTGTATTCTCAGGTCACCAGTAGACAGGTACCGATGACCAGGTTTTGAGAAGACGGAGCATGTTCAAGACTCGTCTTTTATTTTGATTCATATTTTGGTGTCTTTCAAACTATACACAGAACACACTTGTATTAAATTATATTATAAATGCAATGGATGATGTTGTTGCTTGTTTTACTATTATGCATTGTTATGATACTGTACATGACGTCCTCCGCCCCCGAACGTTTCCGCCGTTCTGGTTTAGGGGTGTGACAGATTGGTATAAGAGCTTTGTTTATAGTGAATTGAGTATATCAACCCATAAAAGATATACAACTATAAACACATCGAGATTCAAACACTCTGCCCAAGAGTTTATACTTTTAAATAATAAAATATTTAACTAAAGTATACAGACAAGCATTCATACTAGGATCAGTGTCATACTAGAACAGAACAAAAGTATTGCGGTTGTTGGACAACACAAGTAGGCTTGGGGACATATAATCAGATCTGGGAGTGATATAGCATGATCAACTATATCTTTCCGAGAAGTGATTAGCATGTTCCTAGGAATGGTTGTGGTGTTGCAGCAAGTCTAAAAACTTGCCAACACTACTACAATGAAAACTTAAGAACAAAACATAAACTTAAAAATACTATAGGAGTATTTTGTGTTACTATAATTACTTATGTGCGAACTAAAAGGTCTTTACTAGTATGTCAATAGTTGCTGAGTGGATACGCTAAGGTTATATGTGAATAAGGTGTCATAGACTTAGAATATGTGACCTTTGCTTTACTTCCTATTCCTTGTTTGGTTGTGGACTTAGAGTTAGGGTCACTTATTCGAAGGTCTATTCTATCTTGGTTACATATGATTTGTATCCACTACGCAAATATTGGAGTAACTGGTAAGGATCATCCTATAATTATCTTAAGTAGTACGTCTATTAACTATTTTTTACCCCTATTCTCGCGTAGATAACATGGCTGGATTCCATCTCCCCGGCGACCCGTACTTCCCCAACCAAGGAAATGGTGGATGGCTCGATGCAGAGCTAGAAGAGAATCATGCAATTCCTTTAGATGATGACTTTGCAGAAAACTTCCCAGAGGATTCTGACTCAAAGCCAGAAGTCAAAGATCTACCCTTAGTGGCTCCAATCCCAAATCCTAACCCTCGTCCGGCTTTTCAAGGCCCGGCGCCTTTGTGGGCTGAGAACTTGGGTAGGTGGAGTCAAGAGAAGGGTCAACCCTTACCATACAACGGAGACCGAAGCTTCTACAACCTAAGCGAGGGAGGATCTGCGGACAGAGTCCTTCCCATCTTGGTTCGCCGAGTGGCTCACAATGTTGAACTAGGAATGACAGCCATTCAACAAATCGTGGAGCTCGATGCAGATGCAAACGCCAATACTGATCGTATTCACAATCTTGAAGTTGCTCATGGGAGAGCTATGAGAGACAATGAGGCTCTGCAGCAAGAGCTAGCTGTAACCCGAGCTGAAGTCATAGAGCTCCGAGCACACCAGACAGTGTATGAAAGACACCTTCTTGATGTGGAGCGTCAGCTGGCCGAATTGAGGGTTCATCTGAGGCATGCCCATCGCCAGTAGGAGATGCTATGCTCATCCTTTCTTTTGGTTTAAGGAATAGCCTTCTTATCTATGCTCTAAGTAGCACTTTTCCCTGTAAATTTTCCTGTACTGCAAGTACTGTTTCGTTAAGTCGTTATGCTGTCAAAATTTTCTTATTCTGGTTTGATGTAAGACCTACTCCTAGGTCATTTTTCCCGAACTCGTTACATCTTTAATGCCAATATTATTGACAGATACCTAATCTCATGGGAAATCTTTATCCAAATGCTTTGATCCTTCTATTGTTAGATCTCTATTACAATCATACTCTCATCTGTTTTGTTGGGCTATGGTGAGTTAGTCCATGGATCACTCTCATTTTCCCACTATCAAATGCTTACCAATATCTTCATCTTTGTAAACTTTTAGTTGAAAGATGCCTCCACGTAGATCAGCGAGATGCACTACTCCGATAACTCCAAGTCAAACTCCACTACCTCCTCCACAATTTGATCCGACAACTATCCAAGCTGCTGTGGATGCGGCTGTTACGGCAACTCTAGCTCCATTCAACACGACCGGTACTAGCGGGAGTGGATCGGGTGCTAACTACACCCAAGGTGGTAGTCACGTGCATCCTAGGGAGTGTTCGTATAAGGACTTCACCAACTGCAAGCCCAGGACCTTTAACGGGACTTGTGGAATCATTGCCCTCTCGCAATGGTTCGAAAAGATGGAGTTGATCGTCGAGATCTGCTCCTGTCCGGAAGGACGCAAAGTTAAATTTGCTGCCTGCACCTTCGCGGACAGATCCCTGACGTGGTGGAATAGCCATGTCAAGTCACTAACCCTGATAGTGGCAAATGCTATGGGTTAGGAAGCTCTGAAGGAGCTTATGATTGAAGAGTAATGCCCGAGGGGCGAGGTTCAGAAACTTGAACAAGAACTGTGGAGCCTAACCATGAAGGGCTTTGACATAGTTGCCTATACTGCCAGGTTCAGCGATCTGGTGGCGCTATGTCCAGGAATGGTCCCTACTGAGGGAAAGAAGATCGAGAGGTATACCTGGGGGCTGGTGCCTCCATTTCAGGGGAATGTCTTAGCTTCAAGCCCCAACACCTTCGACAGTGCCAAGCGATTGGCACATCGGCTCATCGATCACGGAGTCCGTACCCCGACAACGACAACAACCCTTGCCGTCTCAAAACCATCCAAAGCCGCTGACAACAAGCGGAAGTTTTGGGACAACAAGAAAAATAACGTGGCGCAGAACTCTGCCAAAAAGCAGGTCGTGGCTGTTCATGCCACGATAGCACCTACTGCCACTGCGCCGGTGAAGCAGTATGCAGGAAGCTTGCCCAAGTGCAACAAGTGCAGCTTCCTCCACAATGGACCCTTCCGGGAAATGCAGTGCTCTAACTGCAACAGAAAAGGGCACACTGCCCGTTTCTGCAAAGCTCCGGCTAAGCCAATCACCCAGGTCCCTGGTGCTGGATCAGGCCAGGCCTACTATGGGTGTGGTGAAGTGGGACACTTCAAGAGGAACTGCTCGAAGGTAGGAAATGTCGGCGGAGTGGGAAGGGTTTTGGTTATAGGCCATGAGGAAGCAGTAGCAGACCCTACAGTGGTCACTGGTACGTTTCTCCTTGATAACTCATATGCATGCATACTATTTGATAGTGGAACGGAGAGGAGTTTCGTGAACCAGAAATTTGCACACTTACTTAAACAACAATCACACGCACTTAAAGAACCATTCACTGTAGAAATGGCTAACGGAAAAACTGAGAGCACTAGCTGCATATACATAGGATGTACCCTAACTCTAGATAGCCATTCATTTCCACTCGACCTCATGCCGGTCTCAATTAAAAGTTTTGACGTCATAAGCGGCATGGATTGGTTGAGTTCTCATCATGCCGACATCATGTGTTATGAGAAAGCATTTCATCTTAATCTACCGTCTAACGAAAATCTAATTATCTACGACGACAAACCAGGCACGAACCTTTGTATCATCTCGAGCATACAAGCCCAGAAGTATTTACGAAAGGAATGTCACACATTCCTTGCTCATGTTGTCGATATGAGCCAAGAGACGAAAGACATAAAGAACATCCCAGAAGTACGCGAGTTTCCCGACATCTTTCTAAAAGAACTACCAGGATTACCACCACAGCGTTAAGTCGAGTTCAGAATCGACTTCGTTCCAGGGGCCACCCCAGTAGCCAAATCACCCTATCGTCTACTACCAGCTAAGATGCAGGAGCTATCCGGTCAACTTAATGAACTGCTCAGCAAGGGCTTTATTATACCAAGCTTCTCACCTTGGGGAGCACCGGTCTTGTTCGTCAAGAAGAAAGACGGATCGTTCCGTATGTGCATCGACTACAGAGAACTAAACAAGCTTACCGTAAAAAATCGTTACCTCTACCTCGCATAGACGACTTGTTAGACCAACTGCAAGAGGCGAATTACTTCTCAAAGATTGATCTGAGATCCGGGTATCACCAATTACGAGTGCTAGAGGAGGATGTTCCGAAGACATCCTTCCGAACTCGTTATGGACACTACGAGTTTATAGTGATGCCATTTGGATTGACCAATGCGCCCACTGTATTCATGGACTTAAGGAATAGGGTGTGCCGTCCTTACTTGGATCAGTTCGTCATTGTATTCATCGATGACATACTTATCTACTCTCGTAGTAAGGAAGAGCATAGTCAACACCTGCGTCAGGTCTTAGAAACACTACGAGCAGAGAAGCTTTATGCGAAGTTCTCTAAATGCGAATTTTGGATTCGAAGAGTCGAATTTTTGGGTCACGTGGTTAGCGAAGAGGGAATTCACGTGGACCCTTCCAAAATAAAGGCCATTGAGAACTTGTCAGCACCAAAGACGCCTATCGAAATTCGTCAATTTCTAGGCCTCGCTGGCTACTATCGCAGGTTCATTCAGAACTTCTCTCGGATAGCGAAACCGCTTACTACGTTGACCCAGAAAGGCGTGGCCTTTGACTGGGAAGATAAACAAGAAAACGCATTCCAAACGCTGAAGCGAGTCTTATGCAGCGTACCAATACTATCCCTCCCAGAGGGATAGAAGACTTTGTGGTTTATTGCGATGCATCCAACAAAGGGCTTGGTTGTGTTCTTATGCAACGAGGTAAGGTCATCGCTTATGCCTCAAGACAGCTAAAGACACACAAAGTCAACTACACCACACATGATCTTGAGTTAGGAGCAGTAGTATTTTCTGTGAAGATCTGGAGACACTACCTGTATGGTACAAAAAGCACTATCTTTACAGACCACAAAAGCCTTCAACACATATTTGACCAGAAGGAGCTCAACATGAGAGAACGACGGTGGGTCGAGCTACTCAGTGACTACGAATGCGAAATTTGTTATCATCCCGGTAAAGCCAACGTAGTAGATGACGCCCTAAGTCGGAAAGAATACTCTGGTCGCAGAGTCAAATCATTGACTATGACTATCCATTCACATCTGTCCACACAAATTAAGGAGGCTCAGCTAGAAGCCTTGAAACCTGAAAACGTGGTGGGTGAATCCCTGTGAGGGATGAATAAAAACTTGGAAGTCAAGGGTGGTGGAGCCTTATATCTCACGGATCGGATCTGGACACCGAGGCATGGTGGTTTCAGAGACTTGGTCATGACCAAAGCGCACAACACTCGATATTCCATCCACCCAAGTTCAGATAAAATGTATCTTGACCTCAAAAAGTTATATTGGTGGCCTAACATGAAAGCAGAGATTGCTACCTTCGTGAGCAAGTGTCTTACTTGCGCCAAGGTTAAGGTCGAATACCAGAAACCCTCAGGTTTACTTCAGCAACCGGAGATACCTGAATGGAAGTGGGAGCGGATCGCAATGGACTTCATAACCAAGTTGCCCAAGACATCGGGTGGTCTCGATACCATATGGGTGATCGTAGACAGGTTAACAAAGTTCGCACACTTCCTACCTATCAAAGAAACTGACAAGATGGAGAAACTAACAAGAACCTACATTAGGGAGATTGTACGACTGCATGGTGTTCCCGTATCCATTATCTCTGATAGAGATAGTAGATTCACTTCAAGGTTCTGGCAGTCGCTACAAGGTTCCCTAGGAACTAGACTGGACATGAGTACAACCTACCATCCATAGACCGATGGACAAAGTGAGAGGACTATTAAAACTTTGGAAGATATGTTGCAAGCCTGTGTGATAGACTTTGGGAAGGCATGGGATACTCATTTACCCCTTGTCTAGTTCTCCTATAATAACAGTTATCACACGAGCATAAAGGTTGATCCATTTGAAGCCCTATATGGCCGAAAGTGCAGATCCCCTCTGTGTTGGGTTGAGGTGGGTGACACACAGCTAGCTAAAGGACGAGTTCCTGACAGCACTCTCACAGGTCTAGAGATCATTCGGGAAATGACAGAGAAGATTGTTCATATTCGTGAACGATTGAAAGCCTCTAGAGACCGACAGAAAAGCTACGCAGACAAGAGAAGGAAACCTTTGGAATTCCAGGTTGGTGACTGTGTTCTATTGAAGGTCTCACCCTGGAAGGGCTTGATACACTTCGGAAAGCGTGGGAAGCTAAAATCCAAGGTACATAGGGCCTTTCTAGATTCTCGTTAGAGTCGGCCCTGTAGCTTACAAACTCAAACTACCTCACGAACTTAGTAACGTACACCCTACTTTCCACGTTTCGAACTTGAAAAAGTGTCTGTTCGACGAGACTCTTGTAATCCCACTCGACGAGATCGAGATTAATGAGAGCCTCAACTTCGTGGAAGAACCAGTAGAGATGATGGACCGAGAGGTCAAGCAAACGAAGTAAAGCCGTATCCCGATAATGAAGGTTCGCTGGAATGCCAAGCGGGGACCTGAATTCACTTGGGAGCGCGAGGATCAAATGAAACTGAAATATCCTCATCTTTTTACTTAGTTATTTGTATTTGCTTAAACTCTAATTTCAGGACGAAATTCTCTCTAACGGGGGGATGATGTGACAACCCGAAATTTCTATCTTGTAAATCCATTCAATTCAATCATCAGTCAGACTTGTTTCTGCTATCTTTTAGTTTTTTTAAGGGTCTGTTTGAGTGTTCTAAGCCTAGTACATTCAAGTATTGGATGTTAGGAAGTATCTACTAGTGTTCATTGTGTAGCATTCAAGCAAGAAAACTCCATCACAAGGAGTTTACGGCCGCAAACTAGAGTTTACGGCCGTAAACTCTTGTCTAGCCGTGAACTCTACCCCTTAAGTATGATTTTCCTTCATTTTTCTTCACTTCTCACATCTTCAAGTCAAGAACACTCATTTCTCTCTCAAGTATCATCAAGAACACTTCCACTTCTCGTCAAAGTTGTAAGTGATTCTCTCATTATTAGTTGATATCCTTCTTGATCTAGTAAAACCCTATGATTTCATCCGTGAATTCATATCTTTTTGGGTTAGATCTTCAAATCATCAAGAACACCAAGAACACACACTAGTTCTTTGGGCCGTGAACACCCCTTCAAGTTTCCAAATCGTAAGTATCCTTTCCATATACTCGTTATCCATTAGAAGCTCTTGAATTACAACCAAGAATCAACCATTTTAGCATGAACATCAAGAGTTTACAGCCGTAAACTCTCCCTTGGCCGTAAACCCTTCTTATGATCATAATGTTGGCCGTGAACCTTCTTAAGACCAAGATTAGGACCGAAAACACTTCATAGATGCAAGTTAGGGCTGCAAACCTTTCTTAAGATTAAGTACTTTTGTCGTAAACACACCTTTGGCCGTAAACACTTAAGGTGTGGTCGTGAACTCCCTTAAACCAATCATATGTGATTGATACACTTCATTCCAAGTGTTTCCTAGTCCCTAAGGTTGTTCCCTATCATGATTAGTTGTTACATACACTAATTATATACATATATGTGTCATTATATGCTTAATAGTATCCGTTTGTGCTCGAGACTTCACTTAACACTTAGCATCCTATATCGATCTTACATTCGAATCACTCACTACAGGTGAGTTCATACCCCTAACTTATCTTTTAAATTATTTTAAATGCTTTTATGGGCGGAATACAAGTTGAAAACAATATAGTTATAACATCAATCATATGTGATTTATAACTGTTAAACAAGAGGATTTCTTATACTTCAAAACTGTATTATCAAACAAACTGTTTCAAATCGTTTTATAAACTGACTTTAAGTCATCAATAACCATTCAAATGGTTAAAACTTTTTTATATGTTAAACTCTTTATCGTTTTACAAAACTCTTTTAAACTTATATATTGTCCAAATCATTTCTATATAGATACAATTATATAAATAAGGTTGAAAGGACTTAGGACTGACAACTCGCTTTATTTCCTGTTCCTTGTTTGGTTGTGGACTTTGGGTATCGGTTGTTTGTCCGAGTGTCGTTTGAATCTTAGTTATATATTATGTATATGTATGTAGATATAAAAGTTCTTCCAATCAGTTCAATACCTTTGGGTAGCAAAGTTGTACATACATGATCATGTTGGATAAGGTGTCTAAGTCCATAACTATTTCTGGTATGTACTTGACCCGACCTGGCATGGTCTATTTGGGTTGCATGGCACCATGCAATTGGATAAACTAAAATGAGAGAAATAACACTTATGGTTTATTAATATATTATAAGTTCTAATATATTAATAATATTATTTAATTAGTTTGATCAAGAATTAATTTAGAATTAATTAAGTGATCAAAAGATAACTAATTAAATATATGGGTAGATTATGTAAATCTTCCATATCTTATATAGTGGGCTAAGAGGCTCCATGGATTATCAAGTTGGGTTCCACCCATAGGATGCTCAATGGGAGTTATAAACCCATGGGTCATGGAAATGAAGAGTCATGACACATTAGGGTTTACATGGTGTAACCCTAGATGTGTCAACACTATATAAGAAACCCATTCTCCACCAAAATACGCTACACATAAGAAACAAGAGGGCTAGAGCCGATTTTGCAAGTGTAAGATTCTCTCAAAGTTTACTCATTTGCATTTGGTGTTGTGTGAAGCATTTGAGGCATCACACTTGGGGTGCTAGGCTCACAAGGTTTCAAGGATCATAATCAACAACAAGGTAAGTTATTCTATCTTTCATTCAAGTTAAAAATGTTCCCCATGTATGCTAGATAGGAATATAACCTTGGAATTCAACTTTGCATGATTATTAGAAAAACATAGATCCAAGGTTATTAGGGTTGCATGTACACTTAGGAAGTGTTAGAATGCTCAAAACCCATCAGTGGTATCAGAGCCTAGGCTTGTTTGTTGTTTTTTGTGCAAACTGCTTGAAAAAATCGTTTTTCTGTTTTCTGCTCGTATGAACTCGCCTAGTCCATGGGGGGACTCGAGGAGTCCATGAACAAATGCAAGTTACTCATCGAGTCTGTTCTTGCACTCGACGAGTAGAGGCTGCAGTTTTCAGAATTTCGACATTTGTTGCTGGAAATGGACTAGAAACATTACCCTAAACTGTTTTGGTGTTTTAAAACTTGTCTTAGATGGTGTAATGTTTATGCTAATCCATTTACAATGGCAATTATCAAAATTACAATTTTTTTAAGTGTAATTTTTTATTCTTGAAAGTGTTCATATTCATGTTCTTGAACTTATGAAGATTAGATGATCATAGGAATTGTTTGTAACCTTCATGGTAGTTTAATTCATGATCATAATGTGTTTTAATGGAGTCCATAACTTGTCCACAAGTTATGGAAAACCAAAAGTCTCACTTTTATTAAAGCCATTAAAAGAACACAAAAGTTATAAAAACGAAGAGTCTTCATTTTTATTACTCAATTAATTCATAAGTTATAAGAAATGAAAAGTTTTGGAAGTTTACAAAACTTGCCCTCAAGTTTTGGAACAAGTAAAGTCTTGATTAAAACTTTAGTTCCAAGCCTTAGAATTTTAAAAGTTAAAATTCAACCCTTATACTTTATAATATTATAAGTTACTAATATATATATATGTATAAGATCAAGTCGTCTTACCGCTAGTACGCCTCATTCACGAAGCCGGTCTATAAGGGGGTAAAAGGTTGTTGCCTATAAAATGGAAACTTAATGGGTGTCCACTCTCACCCACCGCTTCCTTGATCGGTGGAGGGTCGTTAGCCGAACGGGTAGGACAAGGACTTATAAATTCTCATTAAAAGTATGATGAATATTATAAAGTAACTAAATGCTTTTATTAAATTCCCAATCTTAGTTACTTTAGGAAAATGTGAATAAGGTGCTAATCCATGAAATTACACTTTACACTTTGTTTAAGTCGTTAGTGAAGCTCATGTGGTTAACCGGCACACTAACTTGGACTTAACAAGGTAGGTAAAGGGTGACTTAAAGTTTATTATAGGTCGGTGGAGCTCGTGTGGTTAACCGGCACATCGATTGAGTAATAAACATTGAGTGTACCAAGTGATTTGCATGGTTACTTCACACCTCGTTTTGTGATCCTCGGTATCCCAGTCACAAAACTTGGAGGGCAAACTCGAGATTGAAACATGCCTTTGAAAAGTTCATTGAATCTCAAAAGAATCTAGGAATTTCTAAGAACCAATTAAAAACCTAATATCTATATTTCATTTTTCATGGTGGAAATTGGTGAATCGTCATTCACCTACCTTTCAAATATGTTATAGCTTGGATTACGGCATACCTCTTCTAAGTTATAATATATTGTGATTGGATCCTAGCCTTAATATTACATTTGGGTGTTTTATTAAGGACTCTCTTAATATCTAAACTAATCTTGTTCTCTTCTTTCAGATGTCTTCAAACAATGCTGCTTCTGGCTCTAATCCTAATGGCTCCTTTACCCTTATGAACTTGTGTGGGAAAGTCATTTTTGATGGATCCAACTTCAATGAATGGATCAGAAACATCAGGATGATTACCCGCTACGAGGACAAAGAATATGTCCTTGACAAGGAGCTTAAGGAGATTGATGAGACCACTGCAACTCCCAGGAGATCGCTGACTTCCGGGCACATGAAAGGGATGCTACAAAAGTGGCATGCATCATGTTAGCCACCATGACAGCGGAACTCCAAAAGTCCTATGAGGACTTCTATCCTTTTGAAATGCACCAAGATCTGATGGAAAGATACCATCAAAGTGCACGACAAGAGAGGTATGAAATCATATGCTCTATCATAACAACCATGATGAAGGACGGGGAATCCGTCACGAGCTACATGCAGAAAATGCAAAGGTATGTGGATTGGTTGCTGAAGCTTAATGTGAACTTCCCTGAGGAGCTTGCAATAGATATCATTTTACACTCCTTACCATCGTGCTATGATCAATTCCGCATGACATATCACATGAATAAGGAAGAGGTCACACTCAGCAAACTTCAGGGACTCCTCAAGACCGTAGAAACAGGTCTTAAGGGTAAGTCGGTTGTTAACACTCCTACTTGGCAATGGGGAAAGGTAGAGGGAAGAATAGGAAGAGCTCTTCGAAGGGTACCAAGGCTAGGACCCTTGATGGCTCTTCTTCAAGTGGAACCAAGAAAGGTTTTGTCACTCCTTCTTCTAACCCTAAAGAGGCTGAATGCTTCTATTGCCATGAAAAGTCACATTGGAAGCGGAACTGCCCAAAGTACCAGCAAGATGTGAAGGATGGGAAAGTTAAACCCAACCATGAAAAGTCACAATAACTCATCCCATTCTAACTCTTGGGTCCTTGATACCGGTTGTGGTATTCATATATGTTCTGATTTGCAGGGACTAAGAAGAAGTGAGAATGTGGAGCATGGAAGAATAAACTTAATCATGGGGAATAGGAAAGCTTTACCTGTCACGAAGATTGGAGTTTATACTTTATCGCTAAGTAGTGGGTTTAGTTTAGATTTGAATAAATGTTGTTATTCGCCAGAAAGGGCAAGAAATATTATTTCCTTTCATGCATTGTATAAACAAGGTTTCACCTTTTCATTTGATAATGAAGTTGGTTCGATTAATGCTTTCTTTAATTATGTTCTTTATTTTAAAGCATTACCTTGTGATGGTGTGTATGAAACTGTATCCGTGGTTGATAACTTAGGAAATAATGTATTGTGTATTGATTCTGTTAATGATAATAACTTGGATAAAGCATCATTATGGCATTGTCGTCTTGGACATATAAGCAAGAAACGCATAGGCCAACTCCAAAAGGATGGAGTATTGGAGTCATTTGACCTAAAGTCAGATGATAGTTGCGAATCATGCTTACTTGGAAAAATGACAAAGTCACCCTTCACAGGCTCTTGTGAGAGGGGTGAAGGTTTGTTGGATCTTATACACACGGATGTGTGTGGGCCCTTCAAACATGCCACAAGGGATGCTAATCGTTATTATTTGACTTTTACTGATGATTACAGTAGATATGGATATGTCTACTTAATCAAGCATAAGTCAGAGACTTTTGAGAGGTTTAAAGAGTTTAAACAGGAAGTCGAGAATCAATTGGGCAGGAACATTAAGATGCTTCGATCCGATCGAGGTGGTGAGTATCTTAGTTCAGAGTTCCTCGACTATCTTAGGGAATGTGGGATTGTCTCACAATTGACACCTCCCAGGACACCGCAGTTGAATGGTGTAGCTGAGAGGCGTAATCGAACCTTGTTGGATATGGTTCGTTCCATGATGAGTCGAGCTTCGCTACCAATCTCATTTTGGGGGTATGCCTTAGAGACTGCCGCCCATATCCTTAATCTAGTTCCCACAAAGAAAGTTGCCAAAACTCCTCATGAGATGTGGACTGGTAAAGTACCCAAACTAGACCACATTAAGATTTGGGGTTGCGAGGCTTTCGTGAGACGCGAGACTCATGATAAGCTCGAACCTCGAAGTGAGAGGTGTATTTTCATCGGCTACCCACATAAATCCTTTGGTTACCTCTTCTACAGACCTAGTGAGAATGTGGTCTTTATAGCTAGGAGGGCTTTCTTTCGAGAGAGAGAGAGAGAGAGAGAGAGAGAGAGAGAGAGAGAGAGAGTTCATAAGCCAAGGAGACAGTGGGAGGCAAGTTGACCTTGAAGAAATTCAAGAGTCAAGTGGTGAAGGAACTTCAAACCCTAGCACTCAACTTGAGGAGGAAACTCCTGTTGAGCCAATTGACAAGTCTGTACCTCTGAGGCGTTCCACAAGGGTTAGGAATGCACCTGAGCATTACTATGGATTCCATATTACTGCGGAAGGTGATACACTTATCAGTGATGAGACACTGATAGGTCTGGATAAACCTAACAGTTACGCGGAAGCCATGGCAGGCCCTGAGTCAGCCAAGTGGAAAGAGGCAATGTACAGCGAGATACAGTCCATGTATGACAATCAAGTTTGGAACTTGGTTGAGAATGTACCAGGTCGTAAGACTGTAGGGTGCAAATGGATCTTCAAGAAGAAGACCGACATGGATGGTAATGGACACACTTATAAGGCACGACTTGTTGCAAAGGGTTTCTCACAAACTCCGGGAGTTGATTATGATGAGACCTTTTCTCCAGTGGCCAAGATTAAGTCTATTAGGGTTCTGTTAGCCATAGCTGCATTTCATGACTATGAAATATGGCAAATGGATGTCAAAACCGCTTTCCTTAATGGAAAGTTGGCTGAGGATGTTTACATGAGTCAGCCAGAGGGTTTTGTCAATACAGAGTACCCTAATAGAGTGTGTAAGCTTGAGAAATCCATTTATGGGTTAAAGCAAGCACCTCGCAGATGGAATCTTTGCTTTGATGAGAAAGTCAAAGAATTTGGCTTTTCTAGGAGTGAAGATGAATCTTGTGTATATGTCAAGGCTAGTGGGAGTATAGTTAGCTTTTTGGTATTGTATGTGGATGACATACTACTCATAGGAAATGACATCCCAACTCTGCAGGAAGTTAAGTCCTGGCTTGGGAAGTGTTTCTCTATGAAGGACCTAGGAGAAGCTGCCTATATTCTAGGGATAAGGATCTTGAGAGACCGGAGTAAAAGACTAATTGGACTTAGTCAGAGTACCTACTTGGATAAGGTGATGAAGAGATTCGGCATGCAGGACTCCAAGAAAGGAGATTTACCCATCCAGAGTAATGCCAGATTGAGTAAGACACAAAGCCCTAGTACTGAGGCTGAGATAGCAGAAATGAGTCGAATACCTTATGCTTCGGCTGTAGGATCGATCATGTATGCTATGACGTGTACTCGACCTGATGTAGCCTTTGCTTTGAGCATGGTTAGCAGGTATCAGGGGAACCCTGGCAAGGCACACTGGACTGCGGTAAAGAATATCCTCAAGTACCTACGGAGGACTAAGGACTGGGTCCTTACCCTCGGTGGGAGTGAAGACTTGAGAGTTGTAGGGTATAGTGATGCTAGCTTTCAGACTGATATGGATAATTTCCGCTCTCAGTCAGGCTGGGTCTTTACCTTAAACGGAGGAGCAATTTCTTGGAAGAGTTCCAAGCAAGAGACAGTGGCTGATTCAACTTGCGAATCAGAGTATATAGCAGCTAGCGAGGCAGCAAAGGAGGCGATATGGCTGAAGAAATTCATTGGAGAACTTGGAGTTGTACCAACTATTAAAGAGCCAATGGAAATTTTCTGTGATAGTGAAAGTGCAGTTGCCTTAGCCAAGGAACCAAGGGATCACGGGAGATCCAGACACATCGACAGAAAATACCATTTCATCAGACATCGAATAGAAGAAGGACTCCTCGTGGCAAAGAGGGTATCATCGGATGAGAATCCAGCAGATCCCCTCACGAAGGGACTGACTCGGGTTAAGCATCTCCAACATGCTCGGAGCATAGGGCTGAAGGATGATATTAGATTTAGTAGTTAGATAACCTTGAAATTTGTAAAGTGTAATTGACATTAGATGATGAATAAAAGGTGTTTTATTTATGAGTAAAGTGTTGCTATCTCTTGTCGATCGTTTACTATATTTCTTTTGCATGTTTTGACTTCCAGAATAATTATGTTTGGTATATCATATTATTCGAACCTCCACAGTCGGTCATATGTCGGAAGTAGGTATGAATCAAGACTGTCATGATTGGTTGCAGAGGTCTAAGTTGTTGGACATGGCTACAACATTCATGAGTGCTCATAAGTTCTGAGCATTGGACTCAACCCACGCTCACTGGAATCACTTCATGGAATTTATCTCGAGTGATCGTGAGACGGTAATATCATATAAGTCTTCACACCTAGATATATGATTTGTTACTTATGAGTTGGTTATGCATTGATTGTACGAAAACGCATTGGTAACTCGATGTTATAAAACGTGCTCTTGTGTATAATTCAATGAGTAGTAGAACAAACATATGAGTCGAAGTTTATCTGTTCCTTCTTGGATTAGAAGCTGATATCTGGGCCCCTCGATGATTTTGTTTTGACCTATGTACCGGGCCCGGTCAGAACTAAGTTGATGTGTTCAATTAAGTTCTTTGTCAAACAAATCGGAAATCGGGAAACAAACTGCTGGACAATAAGTAAGACATTGTTCCATGTATTTGTCCGGCTGATATCTAGAACATAGGATTATATGATCACTTATCTTAAATGGTGTATCATCATCTTCTCAGTTCCGAGAGACCTTGAAAGAGCTACGATTGCCGATCGGTTCCTGAAGTATTGCAGTTATAGTTATTAGACTTATCCAAGTGGGAGACTGTTGGATAAGGTGTCTAAGTCCATAACTATTTCTGGTATGTACTTGACCCGACCTGGCATGGTCCATTTGGGTTGCATGGCACCATGCAATTGGATAAACTAAAATGAGAGAAATAACACTTATGGTTTATTAATATATTATAAGTTCTAATATATTAATAATATTATTTAATTAGTTTGATCAAGAATTAATTTAGAATTAATTAAGTGATCAAAAGATAACTAATTAAATATATGGGTAGATTATGTAAATCTTCCATATCTTATATAGTGGGCTAAGAGGCTCCATGGATTATCAAGTTGGGTTCCACCCATAGGATGCTCCATGGATGCTCCATGGGAGTTACAAACCCATGGGTCATGGAAATGAAGAGTCATGACACATTAGGGTTTACATGGTGTAACCCTAGATGTGTCAACACTATATAAGAAACCCATTCTCCACCAAAATACGCTACACATAAGAAACAAGAGGGCTAGAGCCGATTTTGCAAGTGTAAGATTCTCTCAAAGTTTACTCATTTGCATTTGGTGTTGTGTGAAGCATTTGAGGCATCACACTTGGGGTGCTAGGCTCACAAGGTTTCAAGGATCATAATCAACAACAAGGTAAGTTATTCTATCTTTCATTCAAGTTAAAAATGTTCCCCATGTATGCTAGATAGGAATATAACCTTGGAATTCAACTTTGCATGATTATTAGACAAACATAGATCCAAGGTTATTAGGGTTGCATGTACACTTAGGAAGTGTTAGAATGCTCAAAACCCATCAGATCATTCATTCAAACAACAGTACTAGGAAACTATAATAGGTATAGTTTAGGAAGTTATTACTTACTATTTCTAGAACAATGAAACTTACAAGAGTCAGTTCATACATGAGTCAGTTCAAACATACTATAACTAGAATAGAAGGAACATACTAATAACTAGAACAGAAGGAGCATACTATACATTAGAACAGAAGAAACATACTATACACTAGAACAGAAGGAACATACTATTCACTAGAACAAAAGGAACATACTACACTAATACAATAACAAAGATAACATTAATGTGAGCCACTACTTCATGGCACGGCAATATACTGTTGTGTCACGTTTTGTAACCAGAGTCGGAGAGCGTGAGTTTGTGTATAGATCTATAAGGGATTGACCATCCTACACCTTTCTGCTAGCTACAGTGGGACCTGCAGGTCTACGGGTGACGAATTTCATACCATTTCGACGTCTTTGATCGTCGTGTTTACTAGTCAATCAAGTATGGTTATAATCTCATCACATTTTACCTTAATAAAACAAATTGTTTTTAAGGTAGTTAGTACATCTGTAGTTACTTATATACAATACTACTGTACATCTTCATTTCCCATTACATTCATATAGTGATATTCTCACATAAACGGTAATGTAAACTATTTTCTGGTAATGATAGTCATACTCGGGAAAAACACTCACTTTTACAAAAGGATAAACATATAAAAAAGTCGGGTCTTACTTTAGTAGAAAATATAGGATTTTCTAGGTAGTATACAAACATTTACATCAAACACTTACAAACTTCACATCAAACTTATACAAACAATTGACGCTAAAATACTTATGAACTTACCAGCTTAAATGCTGATCTACGCTTTCAAAGAACTTGTATTCTCAGGTCACCAATAGACAGGTACCGATGATCAGGTTTTGAGAGGACGGAGCATGTTCAAGACTCGTCTTTTATTCTGATTCATATTTTGGTGTCTTTCAAACTATACACAGAACACACTTGTATTAAATTATATTATTAATGCAATGGATGATGTTGTTGCTTGTTTTACTATTATGCATTGTTATGATACTGTACATGACGTCCTCCGCCCCCGAACGTTTCCGCCGTTCTTGTTTGGGGGTGTGACAGCTTTGATGGGCCCTCTGGATAAAAGTATTTTGGGCCAGTTTTGGTAGTGAGTCTTTAAATGAGGCCTAATTAGGGAGTTGGGCCCAATTTGAAAAATTGGGCCAATAATGGGTCTTGCATATGTGGACTTGTGGATCATGGATTTGGTATGGGGCCCTGGCCCAAATTAGAGGAAAGGAAATATGGACCATGATTGGTTGAAGGACTCTTGGTCAAATTAGTATTCCCATTTATTGACTTAATATTCGTTATTTGGATAGTTCGGGATTTTTGGTGAGACAGCGATTCGGGAATTCGATTCTTCAGTTCAGATTGACATTGCAAGGTGAGTTATCCTCACTATACTCAAGGGTCTAAGGCACCAAGGCCGGCCCTTTGATTTATTATTTGGAATTTTGACTGTTGTGTTATGTTAGCTCGGTATCCTGGTAGATAGGATGGTTATATGCTAGTATGATGTGTTAGATCGGTATCCTGATAGATAGGATGTGGTTATGCTTAGTGATCTGTAGTTTGGTCTAACTGTCTGTATGCTGGTAGGGGATTAACTGTTATATGTGCACATGATTGATTGGTAGTTGAGGGTATTCCATCCCGAGGATGATAGGACCCTAGTATGTTGTCTTATAGATCGTTATATGATTATCTGATATAGGTGCGCGTGTTTGATTGGTTGTGGGCATTCCAACCCGATGGTTGTGGGCTGAGAGTATTCCATCCCGAGGATGATTGGACTCATAGTATGTTGGAATTCCAACCCGATGGTTGTGGGTCTGGGGTATTCCATCCCGATGGATGATTGGACCCATAGTATCTGTTATATATGTATTGTGTGTGGGCATTCCAACCCGATGATTGTGGGCCGAGAGTAATCCATCCCGATTATAATTGGACTCGTAGTAGATGGGCATTCCAACCTGATGGTTGTGGACCTGGGGGTATTCCAACCCGATGGTTGATTGGACTCATAGTATGTTGGCATTCCAACCCGATGGTTGAGGGGCCTGGGGTATTCCATCCCGACGGATGATTGGACCCATAAAATGTTGTTTGTTATTATATGTGTATTATTGTGTGTATGGGTATTTGGGGGTAACGCACTAAGGCTTCGAGCTTACATTTATCGATTATTATTTCAGGTAAAGTGGATGACCGCGGGAAGGCGAAGGCGTGACCGTACACTTCCTCGATTTATGATTATGATTTTTGGGAACTCTAATGTTTAAATTATTTTGAAAACAAATTGTAATAACTGAATGCTTTTAAAACTTTAAATTGGATTGAATTTTATGGATGTTACAAGTGTTGGATTAGGTGTCTAAGCCCATAACTATTTTGGTATGTACTTGACTTGATTGTGAGCATGGTCCTTTTGGGTTGCCTTCACCATAGCAACTGATAGGGTGAATTAAGGAGAAAGAGGATTAATTATGATTTATTAATATAATATATGAATAATATATTAAAAGAGAAATCATATTGTTTAATTAATATTAGTCAAGAATTAATTAAGAGTTAATTTTGTGGCTAAAAGAGATTAATTAAACTTAGGGGACTGGAATTGTAATTCTAAGATAATTGCAATTGGGCTATCGATCACCTTGGAACATAGGTTGGACGAATTGTATGGGAAGCCCATAAGGAATTCGTCCAAGGGTTATTATACAAGGAGTCCATGGGCTGCTTAGGGCCTAAGCAGTCAAATTAGGGTTTCCTAGTTGAAAACCCTAATAGCCTACCTATATAAGGAACCCCTAAGGCCCCAAAAATGTGGCTAACTCTTAGAGAAAACCCTAGAACGTTTTTTGAGCCTCTTCTTCCTTCTTCTAAGTCATCTTGTTGCTTATGGTGTTTGTGACTCCATTAGAGGTGCAACATTTGAGGCACTAGGCTTTCAGAAGTCAATTACAAGAAGGAATAGATTGTTATTGCTACATAACAATCAAGGTAAGATCTAAACTCTATTCTTTTGTCAATTTCGATTATTATATGCTAGTTTTAGGGTTTATGAGCTTTGGATGATTATTGCATGTATATTAGACAAAGTAGATCCAAAGCTTTAGGGTTTGCATGTACACCATAGGATTGATGTGGTGCTCAAAACCCATCAGTGGTATCAGAGCCTAGGCTGTTTGTTTGATGTATTTGATGCTTAATTGTTCATTGCTTGCTTGAAAAATCAATTTTTAGGGTTTCTGACTGGCAGGCTCACCGAGTCCATGAATGGACTCGACGAGTTGTATTGTGGACTCGACGACTCCAGGGCTCTGGTGTCGGGATTTTCGATTTTTCTGCCAGATTTTGTTGAGGATAATTGCCAAACTCGTTTTTCTTTCCAAAATCCAATTTTTTTTTAGTTTGGAATGGTTATCCTCATCAAAATTGATGGATTTGGTTAAATATGGATAATATAGGATTATTATAAGTCAAATATTTAACCTAGTAACATTGAAAAGTTTCAATTTACACCCTTTAGGTTTTATAGTTTAAATTTGAACTCAAAAGTTTTAGTTTTGAAATTTAAATAGTTAAACCCTAATATTTTGAAAGGTTTCAAAATTTATCCTCAAGTTTTGGAATTTAAAATTTAAATTAAAAGGTATTAATTTTAAAATATTAAATTCTAAGACCCTAGTTTTTTTTTTTTTGAAAAGTTCAAATTACACCCTTATGGTTTTATTTAGTTAATTAAATGTATAATTAAAAGGGAGTTAATAAATCCATAATGATTTGGTTTTTATATTTAATTAAATTAAAAGTATAATTTATTGAATTAGACCACCTGGTATTTTAAAAGTGTAAAATACACCCTTATACTATGTATAAAATTAAATGTCTAATATTATATATCTATGAGTAAAGAGTCAGTCATACCGTTAGTAGGCCTCATTCACGAACCTGGACTATAAGGGGTGTTTAAGGAAGCGGCCTATAAAATGACCGTCATTGGGTATCCACTCTTACCTACCGCACTCTTGACTAGTGGAGGGTCGTTAACCGAACGGGTAGGATAGGACACAACCTTCCATTATAAGTATAATGAAATACGAAGTAACTAAACGCTTTTATAAATTCCCAAATCTTAGTTACTTTAGGAAAAAGTGAATTTGATGCAATTCCATGGAATTACACTTTGTACCCTTGCCGAGACAATTAGTGGAGCGTGTGTGGTTAACCGACACACTAAGTTGGGATTAGCATTGGTAGCGAAGGGTGACTCGATGTTTGTCATAGATCAATGGAGCGTGTGTGGTTAACCGGCACATTGATTAGGTGATAATGACATTGAGTGCACCACGTACATTCGCATGGTTATTCACACCTTATTTGTGATCCTCGGCATCCGAGTCACAAATGAAGGGCATAATCGAGATTAAACATGCCATTGAAAAGTTCAATGAATCTCAAAAGATCTAGAAGTTTCAATTCATCTAAAACTTAAACCTTCAATTTGTCATTTTTCATGGTGGAAATTGGTAAATCGTCATTTACCTACCTTCAAATGATGTGCAATTTGGATTACGGCATCCCTATTCCAAGTTGTAGAATATTGTGTTAGGTCCTAGCCTTAATATCTCATTTGGGTGTTTTATTAAGGACTCAATCAACTAACTTGAATTTCTCCCTGTTTGTAGATGTCAAAATCTAACAACTATGGTATTCCTGAATCCGTTGGAAAAAGTTTTCCACATGAAGATGATGTTCTACGATTGGATTGTGGAAATGGAAATCATGCTTCACTTCCTCCACCTCATCCGATAATTCTCCCTGACCCACATGTTAGAAGACTTGAAAAGTTCAAGGTCATTCAAGCCTTATTGGC
This sequence comes from Lactuca virosa, assembly GCF_052849685.1. NCBI lineage: Eukaryota > Viridiplantae > Streptophyta > Magnoliopsida > Asterales > Asteraceae > Lactuca > Lactuca virosa. Next base: position 176,002,008 of record NC_136430.1, read on the forward strand.
GAAAAGACACGAAGATGGAAAGTCGGTATGCGCTCATATCTTGGATATGAAGTTGCATATTGATAGATTGGGAATGTTGAGTGTCGATGTCTCGGAAAAGTTGGGCGTTGACTTGGTTGGTGTTGACTTGGTTCTTCACTCACTTCCTGATTCATATGGTAAGTTCGTTAGAGAGTACTATATGATGGAACACAACGTGACCCTCATTGATTTGACTTATTTGCTTATTTCTACTGAATCAGCAATGATTTGGCGCACTGGTCGAGCAAATTTGTCTGGTAAATTAATGTTCCAACCCTCTATAGGCAATGGCAACATTGGAAGTCAAGAAAAGTTTTCTCTACGCAAGAGAAAGGCTGAGTCTGAGATAGTCTCGTGTACCATTCCAGAAGAATCCATATGTTTCTACTTCCAAAAGAGGGGGCATTGGTTACGTAGCTTCCCTGACTACCTGAGAGATCGAAGAGATGGGAGAGTCAAGATGTATGACTCTGCTTCAGGTAAAATAATCCACTATCTAACTCTATTAAGTTCCTTTTTAGATTCTTAATACATGATGTGATAAGATTGCATTTGGTGTTTTGTAGGATTGAAGAAAAGAAAGGAATCTTAAAAGAAAGGAGTGAGCTTAATCTGGTCATGAAGAAATGGATTTCGATCACATGATTCAAAGATCGGATTTTTAGCTGCCACTTTAGAGTTAGGACATATTGCTAAATAATACTTACATAGTTTTCATTTGTAATCGCATTGTAAGGACAAGATTTTTTCCGCAATAAAATAAATTTTGATTTTGTCTTATTTATGTTTCCTTGCGATGGATTTTATGAAAATTGGTGTTTGAAAGTTTCTATTGTTAGCAATATTGTGATTGGCTTTGATTCTTAGTTATGTTATTTGTGGTAATGTCATAAATTTACCAAATAAGGAAAGATTCTCATCGCCCAAGTTTCAATTGGACAGAAACTTGGAATCATGCAACTGGTATTATGTGATGAATGAGAACCTTCGTATTTGGGAAATTAAGACTAATTCCTTGTTCACATAAGTATGTGAGTCAAGTGAAGGACTAGGAGATCTGGTACACAACGTTGTGCACCGGTCAAGTCCGCCACAAAGAACGATAAAATATTCGTCATAGTTTGCTAAAAGATTAGTAAATGTGATTATACTTAAAAGATTGAGTATGATTCTGAATCATTGGAAAAGTTTCGATGAATAGCAGAACGAATAAGAAGAATCAATTAGGCAGAAAGATATAAGTTTCTCCAATCTGAAAAGATGGGAGAGGACTTTAATATCATGTTTTGTGATTGACTTAGTTATTATATAATTGTCTCACAATTGATCATCTAAGGAAACTTTAGTATACTAGTATGGCTAAGAAGAGGAATCAAAAATTGTTGAAATGGTTAAATCAAAAAGTGAATCATACTTCGTTCCAAAATCAAGTCTTAGAGTCGTACTCCAAAATTGTGACTTGAGTGATATAATCTTAAGAAAAAGGTTGACCACACTCATCAAATGTGGAGTAAGAAAAATGTTTTTCTCTTGCACGTTTGAAATTGGTAAGTTGTGATGTCTTGGATAAGACAAAGACCAACTAAGACCAATGTGTGTAGTGTTTGTCTTGATAAGAATCTGCACTAACTGTTGAATATTTGTTTGTCAAGAAATGTTTCTTGACAAGAGAATCTTATATGTCAAGAGGTCAGTGGGAGTTTAAATGATCTTGAAAAGGGTTTAAGAACTAATCAAGAGTAAATCTATTAGACACTAGCACACGACTTGAGGTTTGTAACCTATCGTGTTGACATATTCTTGTTTCTGTGCCATTCCAGTAGAGTTACTTGTGCATATGAGTTCTGCGAGTACTCAATAGACTGCATAATGGCAAGCACCTTGTTCAATGAAAGTACATTGACTAGTATAGGTGAGCTGCTAAATAACTTGGAGGCAATGGTGGGACCCTTGATGGCAAGAAATTAAGAATGAACAAGTTTTGTCCATAAGAGTTTAGATTTGTCTCAAACACTATCTTATGATTATGGTTATGATAAATTCACATGGATAGGAGCACATACTGTTGGGTTATGAGCATTCTAACACTCCTAAGTGTACATGCAACCCTAAATACCTTGGATCTATGTTTTCTCTATTATACATGCAAATACGAATATTCCAAGGTATTATCCTAACTAGCATACAAAATATTGATTCATATGGAATAACACAAGTTAGAAGACATACCTTTTAGTGAAGCTTGATTCCATGAAGCTTAAGAGCCTAGTGCCCCAAGTGTGACACCTCAAATGGTTCACACAACATCAAATACACTTAGATTAACTTGAGAGAAATGAGGCACTCCATAAAATCGGCTAGCCCTCTACATGCCTACATAGTGGCCGATTTTGTCAAGAATAAGATGCTTATATAGTATGTCACAATTAGGGTTACACCATGTAAACCGTAATTGTCATGGCCTTTCATTTCTATGATCCATGGGTACAAAAACACCATGGAGCATCCATGGAGCATCCCATGGGTTTTAGCCCAACTTGATAATCCATGGAGCATTAGCCCACTATACAAGTACGGATGATCTACACAATCAATCCATATATTTAATTAGTCTCCTTTTGATCACCTAATTAATTCTAAATTAATTCTTGATCAATACTAATTAAATAATCTTATTAATATATTAGAACTTATAATATATTAATAAACCTTGAGTGTTATTTCTTCTCATTTTAGTGTATCCAAATGCATGATGCCATGCAACCCAAATGGACCATGCCAATCGGGTCAAGTACATACCAAATATAGTTATGGACTTAGACACTAATCCAACAGTCTCCCACTTGGATAAGTCTAAAACTATTATTGAGTATGACTTCAAAAACCGACTGGCAATCGTAGCTCTTTAAGCCGCTGTCGAACTCGGACGTTGTAATTGAACTCTGATCTCGTCAATGACTTGTCCATTAGATAAGGGATCATATATTCCTCCATTCTAGATATCATATGGACTGAGACATGGATTATCAATCATTCTCTCAGTCCATTTGTTGTTTCCCGATTTCCGATTTATGACGACTGACTGATTGAAAAAGTCAAACCAGTCCTGGCTTGGCCAAGCACTCACATGTGTCATCATTAAATCATCGAGGGGCCCGCATATATCGCTTTTATCCTGAAGGTAAAAGGAATGGATAAACTTTGACTCATATGGCTTGTTCTACTACTTGTTGAATCATACACAAAGGCACATTTTATAACATCGAGTTACCAATGCATTTTCGTGCAATCAATGTACAACCAACTCATAGTAACAACTCATATCTCTAGGTTTGAAGAATATAAGATATCATCGTCTCATGATCACTCGTGATAAAATCCATTAAGTGATTCAAATGAGCGTGGGTTGAATCCAATACTCAGAACTTATGAGCACTCATGAGTGTTGTAGCACCACTTTGTCCAACATTTTAGACCTCAACAAGCCAACCCATGACAGTCTTGATTCATATCTACTTCCAACATATGACCGACTGTGGATGGTTTGAATAACTTAGTCATTCGGGAGGAACGACCTAGTTATTCTGGAAGTCAAAACATGCAAAGTGAAACACAAGAATAATTTAATCCAATATGGTCTCAGAACTTATGAATATAAATAAAACACCTTTTATTTATCACCATATTGATTACACATTATTCATTATATACTGTTTCAAACTATCAACTTTATACTTGAATTAAAAACAATAGTTGTCCGATGCTCCAAGCATGTACACTATGTTTTCTAAACACTAGTCATGCCATACACCAAGTATGCACACTATGTTTTTCCAAACATTAGTTATGCCATACACCAAGTGTCCACACTAAGTTTGTCTATGATCTTTACTTTGTGAAATAGATCGATTGAACATAATTCCAATGATTCTCATTTCACAGTCCCAAATCCTTACCGCAAATGCAAGAATTCCAAATCCATGCCATTTACCGAAATGTTGTTAGAATTTAAACTTATATGCATTGATCCTCTCGTAATGACTATTCACAAAGTCACAAAGACTTGTCAACAAACATTACAGAGTATTCCAATGTAGATCATTCCATGGAAACGAAGTCTCAAATTTAAAGTACATTGCTTTGAACATCCTTCTTGCATTAAGTTTCCTAATCTTACACAGATTTAATGAATAACTTCCACCTATGGGAATATTTCCATATTCTCATTTTGACTATCACTTCTGAACAAGAGTTGCCTCTTTACAGAATATGTCAAAATGGTCCTTTCCAAGAATTTACACTATACTTCCAACTGTCCCTGAGCAACCAATCTTTGGTAAACCTTAGATTGTTCTCGACAATTGCTTAATCAAATTAGTCATATCCAATTCTAGACTTTTCCCCTCTTAATGCCCTGAGCATTTGGAAAATTTTAGAAAGGATGAATATTATAGAACATGCAATCGATCCTATATCTGAAGCATATGGGACACGATTCATGATGTCTCACATAAAGACATGATATTAGACCAGTCTTTCTGCTATAATATTTCTACTTTTATTTGCCACGTTCTCATAATTCAGATTATGAAAAGGGATGCCGTAATCATAATCGAATTTTAGAACGCAAATAATGGACCCATATATAGAATTTCCTTATGTTGAGCCATTCCAACATAAAATTCATATATATATATATATATATATATATATATATATATATATATATATATTGTTGACTAAAGATGATTAAAACCTCAATATAAGCTTTTAGAATTGAAATGAAGTATAATTTCCTCTCCTTTAATTATAGCAAAACAACTTTTCCCAATTGAAACATTTTGTTTTCTATAATTAACATTGCTAACTTGCAACACTTATCATAATTATCATGCTCCCACTAATATGATGATTATTAGCATAACACTTATGCTCCTACTAGCTTTGACATGTACTTAGAAATCAGCTGGACTTCTAGAAATCAATACTTTATTGACTTTCTTACCAAAGTTCAGACTTCTAATACGAGATGCTTTGATAAAACTTTATCAAAATCATACACCTTTCCTTAGATAGCACACATGTGTGTCTAAACAATTTTAGAACTATGAAAAGGGATGCTGTAATCATAGTCTCAATTGTTTAGACCTTTTCCATTCCTCACACGTCCATGTTAGTGTACCTGTTAACCACACACGCTCCACTAACGACTTTGAGAATGCAAATATCACAACTGTTATCTACTTAAAATCTACTTAGTGAAAGTGTTTCCTCACCATCATTTTCATGAATCGGAGAGAAACCTTATGACACTTAGATTATATGGTGTATGTGTTCTTATCCATGTGAGTTTGTCAAAACCATAATCACAAGACAAGGATAATGACAAATCCAAACTCATATGGAGTGAACTCAATCTTAATTTCTTGCCACCTAGCAGCACAAGGGCCTGCCATTGCTTCCAAGTTGTTATGCAACCAATTGAGAACTATCAGAACTCATATGCAAAGCCAACTTTAACTGGAATGGGCACAGAAATAGAAATATGTCAACATGATAGGTTATAAATCTCACGTTGTGTGCTAGTGTCAAACTACAGGTTTTTATTCTTGATTAGATCTTGAAATTATTTCAGGATCTTTAAGACTCCCACTGTCCTCTTGACATATAAGACTATCTTGCCAAATATTCAAGAGATAGTGTGGATTCTAATCAAGACAAACACTTTACACAATTGGCCTTAGTTGGTCTTTGTTTTATCCAAAACATCACAACTTACCAACTTCAAATGTATAAGAATAGAAAACTTTTACTCTTACATTTGACAAGTGTTATAAACCTTCTTTTAGACGTGTCACTCAAATTACAATCTTGTAGTATGACTCTAAGATTTGTTTTGAAACGAAGTGTGACTCATCTTCTTGATTCAACCATTTCAGTAATTCTTGATTCCTCTTCTTAGCCATAGGAATGCACTAAGATGTCCTTAGAGGACCAACTGTGATATGGTATCTTAATCATAAGATGATCATATAACATGATACTAAAGTACTCTCCCACCTTTTCAGATTTGAGAAACTTTTATCCTTTTGCCTAATTTGATTCTTCTCATTCGTTCTTCCATACATTGGAATTTTTTCCAATGTCTCAGAATTATACTTAAGCTTGTAAGTATAACCATATTTACTAAACTTTAGTAAATCATGACGAATAGTCTTATTAATCTTTTGTGGTGGACTTTGACTAGTACACAAGAATGTGTACTTGATCCCTTAGTCCTTTTCACGTGACTCGCATATACATGTGAACAAGTAACTAGTCTTAATTTTTCCAAAAAATGAAAATTCTCATTCATCGTACTCACAACTTGCATGATTCCAAGTTTCGGTCCAGTGGAAACTTGGGTGATGAGAATCTTTCCTTATTTGGTAAATTTAGACACTACCACAAATGAAAAATCAAATCCATTTTTCCAGTATTGCTATCAATGGAATCATATAAGCAACACTTTTTCACAAATGCCATTATAAGGATACTTAAAATAAATAAAATCAAAAATTTTCCTTTTATTTTATAACTTTGTGGAAAAACTTATCCTTACAGTGCAAATGCATATGAAAACTTGTTGTTATCTATTCCTAAGCAATATATCATAACTCCTAAGCAACAACTCAAAAATTCTGATCACCGAACCATGCGATCGAAATCCATCTTTGCGATCAGAATCAGCATACACTTCCTTTAAGTTTCTTCACTTTTCTTTGATTCTTAAAAACATCAACATGTGACCCAGTCACATCATGTAATAAAAATCTCAGAATAGAAACCTAACAGAGTTAGATAGTGGACTTTACCTGAAGTAGAGTCAAACTTCTTGACTTGATCAACCTTATGATCTTTCAGGTAAATAGGTCAGCTTTGCAACCAATGGCCCTTCCTTTGGCAATGGACTCTTTGGAAATGGTACATGGGACTATCACAGACTTAGCCTTTCTCTTTACCATTTGGTCAACTGAGTTAACTATGGCCGATCCCTTTCCATTGGGAAGAGGAAGCTTTTATGGGTTTCCAATGTTACCATTGTCAATGTCCATGGAAGTTTGGGAAGTTGATCTTCTAATCAAATTTGCTTTACTAGTCCTCCAAATCATTGTTGATTCAGTAGCACCAAGCAAATAGATATGATCATTAAGGGTCATGTCATAGTCTGTTTCATAGTAGTCCCAAAGGAACTCACTATGTGACTTAGAAAGTGATTGGACATCCAACTTTCTCAAGACTTTGACACCCAACTCTCCCGGCTTGTCAATATGTGACTTCATCTCCAAGATGTGATCACACATAGACCTTGCTTGCCAATAGGGCTTGAGTGACCTTAAACTTTTCAAGAACTTGTGGGTTAGGGAGAAGAATTGGAGAAGGTGAAGGAAGAGAAGCATGATTTCCATGAACCTATCACGGGACATCATCTTCATTAGGAAAACTTGTTTCAAGAGATTTGGGAAGATCATATATGTCTAAACTAGACATTTAATATGGGATATATTCAAGTAAGTTGATTTAAGTCCTTAATATAACACCTAATATGAAATATTAAGGCTAGGACCCAACAAACTATTTCATAACTTGGAAGAGGGATGCCATAATCCAAGCTATAAAATATTTGAAGGTAGGTGAATGACGATTCACCAATTTCCACCAAGATAAACGAAATGTATTATTAGGTTTTAATTGGTTTTGAAACTCCTAGATTCTTTAGAGATTCATTGAACTTTTCAATGGCATGTTTCATTCTCGAGTGTGCCCTTCAGGTTTTGTGACTGGGATGCCGAGGATCACAAAACAAGGTGTGAAGTAACCATGCAAATTACTTGGTACTCTTAAATGTTTATCACTCAACGGATGTGCCGGTTACCCACACACGCTCCACCGGCCTATGATAAACTTTAAGAAACCCTTTGCCTACTTTGTTAAAACAAATTAGTGTGTCGGTTACCCATACACGCTCCACTAACGGCTTAAACAAAGTGCAAAGTGTAATTTCATGGATTAGCACCTTATTCACATTTTCCTAAGTAGCTAAGATTGGGAATTTATAAGTGTTTAGTTACTTAGTATTTATCATTATACTTATAATGAAGGGAGAATTATAGTCCTCGTCCTACCCGTTCGGCTAACAACACTCCACCGGTCAAGGAAGCGGTGGGTGAGAGTGGACACCCATTAAACTGCCATTTTATAGGCAGTAACCTTATACCCCCCTTATAGACCGGCTTCGTGAATGAGGCCTACTAATGGTAATATGACTTTACTCTTATACATATATATAAATATTATTAGCTTATAATATTATAAAGTATAAGGTTTGAATTTTAACTTTTAAAATTCTAAGGGCTTAACTTGGAATTAAAGTATTCATAAGGGAAAACTTTTCAAATTCCAAAACTTGAGGGCAAGTTTTTGAAATTATTCAAAACTATTCAATTCCATAACTTATGAGTTTAAAGTAGCTTTAATTAAAAAACTCTTCAAGTTCCATAACTTGAGGACAAGTTATAGAAGACTTTAAACTATTAAAAGAATATGACTTTTCTTTACTTGTAACTTATCGAAAACTTTATGAGTTTTTATGAATCTTAAATGTGACTTTTCACATAACTTGAGGACAAGTTACAAAAAAACATTTTAGAAACAACTCTTAGATTAATTTGGATTGAAAACAACAATTTCACATAACTTTTTCTATTAATCTAAGCAACTCATAAGAACAAGATAATTCAATCAAACTTTTTCATGAAATTAGCCTAACCATTAAACTAATACAAAACATGAATCTATTGACAATTATCTTTGCAATTGGATTCGCATGAACATTACCACATCAAAAACAAGTTTACAAGTTCAAAAACAACTTAGGGTAATGTTCCTAGTCCAATTCCAGCCAAAAAACTCGAAGATATGTTGTTTTGGGGTCCAACTCGTCGAGTGCATCAACCAAAGCGGCGAGTTGGATGAATTTAGCCTTGGACTCGTCGATTCCCTTCATGGACTCGGCGAGTCTGCTGGGCAGACAGCAACCAACTTCGATTTTTCAGCCATTTTTGCAAGTATAACAAGAAAACAAGCCTAGGCTCTAATACCACTGTTGGGTTATGAGCATTCTAACACTCCTAAGTGTACATGCAACCCTAAATACCTTGGATCTATGTTTTCTCTATTATACATGCAAATATGAATATTCCAAGGTATTATCCTAACTAGCATACAAAATATTGATTCATATGGAATAACACAAGTTTGAAGACATACCTTTTGGTGAAGCTTGATTCCATGAAGCTTAAGAGCCTAGTGCCCCAAGTGTGACACCTCAAATGGTTCACACAACATCAAATACATTTAGATTAACTTGAGAGAAATGAGGCACTCCATAAAATCGGCTAGCCCTCTACATGCGTACATAGTGGCCGATTTTGTCAAGAATAAGATGCCTATATAGTGTGTTACAATTAGGGTTACACCATGTAAACCCTAATTGTCATGGCCTTTCATTTTTATGATCCATGGGTACAAAAACACCATGGAGCATCCTATGGGTTTTAGCCTTACTTGATAATCCATGGAGCATTAGCCCACTATACAAGTATGGATGATTTACACAATCAATCCATATATTTAATTAGTATCCTTTTGATCACTTAATTAGTTCTAAATTAATTCTTGATCAATACTAATTAAATAATCTTATTAATATATTAGAACTTATAATATCTTAATAAACCTTGAGTGTTATTTCTTCTCATTTTAGTCTATCCAAATGCATGATGCCATGCAACCCAAATGGACCATGCCAATCGGGTCAAGTACATACCAAATATAGTTATGGACTTAGACACCAATCCAACACATACACCATAAAACCTAAGTGTCATAAGGTTTCTCTCCTTCATGAAAATGATTGTGAGGAAACGCTTTCACTAGGAATATTTTAAGGAGATAGCGATTGTGTAAATTGCATTCTCAAATTCAATTATGATTACGACATCCCTCTTCATAGTTCGAATTGTGAGATTTGTCAATTAGTCTGAACCTTTAGGACTTATTGTTATAAGTTCTAGAATTGTTTAGACACACATGTGAGCTATCTAAGGAAAGGTGTATGAGTTTTTTTATAGAAGCTTAGATAAAAGATTGTCGAAGCGTATCGTATTAGAAATATGATCTTTGGAAGTCAGTAAGTATTGATTTCTAGAAGTCCAACTGTTTTCTGAATACGTGTCAAAGCTAGTGGGAGCATAAGTGTTATGCTGGTAAGAAGATAATCATCATGTTAGTGGGAGCATGATCATTATGTCAAGTATTGCAATGTAGCAATATTAATTATAGCAAACAAAAGTTTGACTTTGCAAAGTTGCAGGGGTTGAAAAGTTGTTTTGCTATAATTAACAGAGAGAATATTATACTTCGTTTCAAAATCTAAAAGCTTGGATCGATCAATTTTAGTCAATTTTAGTCAAATATATATGAATGTTATGTTGAAATGGTTCAATGTAAGGAAATTTTATGTATAGAAAGGATAATTACGTTCTCAAAATTTGGTTATGATTACGGCATCCCTCTTCATATCAAAATTATGAGAATATGGCAACTAGAAATATTATAGCAGGAGACTGGTAAAGTATCACGTCTTTATGTAAGACATTATGAATCGCGTCCCATACGCTTTGGATATAGGATCGATTGCATATGCTATAATATCCGACCGTTCTGATTTTCCAAATGCTTAGGGCATTAAGATGGAAAAGGATCAGAATCGGATTTGACTAAATTGATTAAACAACTGTCAAGGACAATCTGAGGTTCGCTAAGGATTGGTCGCTTGTGCGTAGTTGGAATTAAAATATTGAATGGAACATATTGGCATCATTATGAATAGATAATACTCTATTAAGAATGAGTTGTCATATGGAAAAAAATGGAAATGTTTCCATATTGGGAGTCGGATATTGAGAATCCATGTATAGATTAGAAACTTTTATGCAAGAAGGATGTTCAAAGGAATGTACTTTGAATGTGAGACTTCATAGAGTACATTGTAATTTCATTGGCAAAGTCTTGGTGACTTTTGTGCAAAAGGATTACAAAAGGATCATTGCATAAAATGTTAGAATCTAACATATTCTAGTAGTGGCGAGAATTTGTGTTCTTACACTAACGATAAGGATTAGGAGTTGTGAAATGAACATCATTGGAAATGTTTTCAATTGATCTATTTCACAAAGTATGGACCATAGGTAAACAGATTGTGCATGTTTGGTGCATGGGACAACTGTTGTTATAATTCAAGTAATAAGTTGATTATCCGAAACATTATACAATGAATAATGTGTAATCAATATGGTGACTAAATAAAATGAGTTTTATTTATACTCAAAAGTTTGGGGCCATATTGGATTCGATTATTATTGTGTTTCACTTTGCATGTTTTGACTTCCCGAATAATAAGATTATTCAAACCATCCACAGTCGCTCATAGTTTGGAAGTAGGTATGAAAGAAGATTGTCATGAATTGGCTTGTAGATTGTCTAAAATGTATTAGACATAGCAAAAGTTTGCTACAACGTTCATGAGTGCTTATGAATTTAGATTTGAGCATTGGATTAAACCCACGCTCACTTGGATCGCTTCATGGATTTTATCACGAGTGATTGGTGAGACGATAATATCTTATATTCTTGAAACGGAGACGTGTGAGTTGTAATTTACAAGTCGGTTGCACATTGATAATATGTAAACGCACCAGTAACTTGGTGGTATAAAACATATTGTTGTGTGTGATTCGATGAGTAGGTACAAGCGAGCATTTGAGTCAAAGTTTATCAGTTCCTTTTACCCAATGTGGGATAAAAGTGATATTTGTGGGCCCCTCGATGATTTGGTGATGACACCCTAAGCGCTTGGCCAAGCCGGGACTAAGTTGATGTGTTCAATTGTAGTCTGTTGTCAGTCGTCATAAATAGGAAATCGGGAAACAACACATGAACATAGAGTATGATTTAAATCCATGTCTCAGTTCATACGATATCTAGAATGGAGGAATATTTGATCCCTTATCTAAAGGACACGTTTCTGATAAGATCAGAGTTTGACAGCGGCTTTTGAAAGCTACGATTGCTGATCAGGATCTGAAGTCATACGCAATATAGTTATTAGACTTATCCAAGTGGGAGACTGTTGGATTAGGTGTCTAACCCATAACTATTTTGGTATGTACTTGACCCGATTGTGAGCATGGTCCTTTTGGGTTGCATTCATCATAGCAACTGATAGGATGAATTAAGGAGAAAGAGGATTAATTATGATTTATTAATATATTATATAAATAATATATTAAAAGAGAATCCTATTGTTTAATTAATATTAGTCAAGAATTAATTAAGAGTTAATTTTGTGGCTAAAAGAGATTAATTAAACTTAGGGGACTGGAATTGTAATTATAAGATAATTGCAATTGGGCTATCGATCACCTTGGAACATAGGTTGGACGAATTGTATGGGAAGCCCATAAGGAATTCGTCCAAGGGGTATTCTACAAGGAGTCCATGGGCTGCTTAGGGCCTAAGCAGTCAAATTAGGGCTTCCTAGTTGAAAACCCTAATAGCCTACCTATATAAGGAACCCCTAAGGCCCCAAAAACGTGGCTAACTCTTGGAGAAAACCCTAGAAGGTTTTTTGAGCCTCCTCTTCCTTCTTCTAAGTCATCTTGTTGCTTATTGTGTTTGTGACTCCATTAGAGTTGCAACATTTGAGGCACTAGGCTTTCAGAAGTTAATTACAAGAAGGAATAGATTGTTACTGCTACATAAAAATCAAGGTAAGATCTAAACACTATTCTTTTGTCAATTTCGATTATTCTATGCTAGTTTTAGGGTTTATGAGCTTTGGATGATTATTGCATGTATATTAGACAAACTAGATCCAAAGCTTTAGGGTTTGCATGTACACCATAGGATTGATGTAGTGCTCAAAACCCATCAACAAGTTGGTATCAGAGCCTTGGTTTGAGTGAATTGGAGGAACACTCATGTGACTCCAGTCTCAAATTAAGGAAAAGATTTTCAAAATGATTTTCAAAATAATAAAGGAGGATTCAGAGTGTACGATCAGCCGGAGCCAGTAAGTAGACCCCAAAATACCATACAAGTTATTTGATATTATGTAAGATGTTAGAACAGCATGCTAGTACTAAGATAGGTATCCTCAGAGATCGTATGATAGAATTGCATGATCTTTGATGCCTTATCTTATTTAGAGTACCTCATTCATTGTTTGTGACTCTTTCACGTGTGAACTAACTATTGGGTGAATACTCTAAGTCCCATGCTACATGGGTTAAATGGTCTTAGAGTAAGAGATTTGGTCCTGCTGCGCAGCTCTTGTCTGAGTGCAATCATTATAGGATTAGATCTTTTAGACTAAGATTATTTAAGCCGTGTGGCATGTGATTGTATTCATGCAATAGTTAACTGGCACCAAAGGAGGTTCGTGTCGCAGTTGATGGATGGATGGGTAGTTGGATGAGTCTGCCGGTTATTAGATACTTAGCATTCCTCTAGGAGTGAGGATTGAGCGCTCGTTATGTTTATGTATAGTTTTAGGGTGTTGTGATGATACTTGAGACAAATATGGGTAGGTGTGGAAGGTAGTATGGGCCCGTACTACTGAAAGCACAGGACCCATACGCGTAGCAAGGAAGTCACAACCCCTAAGGTTTATGGTTGGGAGTTGGTTTCCGGATTATTATGAGGAATATCTGATATCTTTTTGGCATCTTTTTAGCATGGTGGTTATATGATGATTCGTGACTGGATCCGGGTCAGGATCAGGAGAGGGCGGACAGGAGACACCGACAACGCCCGAGACTATCGGCCAGACGAGATGGATGCCAGGATCTGGGAGATCCTGCATGATGAGGTTGCTGCTATGTTCCGGTCTCAGTTATCAGAGATGTTTGGGTCTATCAAGACCGCTATGGTGGAGTATTTCGATGATCTCTATGCAGCCCTCACAAAGTTGGTCGCCGCCGCAGCCGCAGCAGCTGTATCGGCGGCAGGGTTGGGAGTCGGGCGAGCTTTTCAGTACCGGGACTTCGATAACACGAAGCCCCCGACATTTGATGGTACTCAGGATCCGATCATAGCCATGAGGTGGCTATCCCACGTGGAAGGATGTTTCTTCACATTTTTATGTCCTGCTGACCAGAAGGTCAGGTGTGCTATGAACCTAATGAGGTATGGAGCAAAGGATTGGTGGAGGTTGATTACTGGATCATATTCGGATGAGCAGCGCACTGCGGTTACTTGGGATCGATTTCGGGATACGTTCTGTATCCGTTACGTCCCGTAGGTTGAGCGGGAGAGGCTAGCGTAGGAGTTCTTGGATCTACGACAGGATGCAGAGTCGGTGACGGAGATCACCCACATGTTTACTGAGAGGTCGTTGTTTTGCCCTAAGTTTTCTTTAGAGCAGGCTCAAATGACCCGATATTTGAGCATGATCAAGACGGACATCAGACAGTTCGTGTCCACGTAGAGATGTGATACCTTGCTAGAGTTACAGGAGGCCGCCAGGCGGCGAGAGTTGGAAATTGAGCTTCAATTGAGAGAGCAGAGACAGACCCCGACATAGTCTCGGCCTGCGCCGAAACGGGTTAGGGCCACTGATTACAGGCAGGGGAGTCAGTGGGCTCATACTTGTGGAAAGTGCGGCAAGGTACATGATGGGGATTTCCGATCTTCTTCAGGATGCGACAAGTGTGGCAAGGAGGGTCACATCGCAAAGGATTGTAGGCAGAAGACTCCAGGGTCTGGTGTCAGGATTTGTTACCATTATGAGCAGGTGGGCCATATGAAGGCCCAATGTTCCCTACTAGCTGTCAGGATGGCGTAGGCTCCAGCGCCGGCTACCCTGAGGATTACTGGCGGGGGTCAGAGTAGAGTATAGCCTCCGAAGGCTCAAGGACGCGCCTTCCAGCTTATAGCCGAGGAGGCCAGGACAGTACCTGATGTGGCGACTGGTATGTCTTTTCTCCTATCTATTTGTTTATGATTGTATTATGAGCTTTCATTTTCTTTATGCATAAGTTATTAGGACATAGGATAGGTTAGGAAGAATTTATTGTCAAGGGATTATAGATGGTTAGGATCCGAAGATGCATTTAAGGTTAAGGAGTTAGGATAGAGAATCACCAGTCTAGGACGAGCAGTTGTAATCTAGAAATTCAGAGGTCATCAGTGGGAATTCAGATTCTCTCGAGGTTTGTTACTTCGTATTAGGAGGATTGTCTTGCATGGGCTAACCCCTCTAAAGTTAAGAATGGTAATACTTGATTGGGACGGTTAAGTCACGTATCCACTTTGCCACCAGTGGGTAGTGGTTAGTGCTCTACGTGGGGGAGAATCGGGAATTCTCGGATGGAATGTTATCTAATGAAGAAGCTGTTTGTGGCGGTTCGGATAACGGTTTCCAGAGTGCTTGGTTTGAGGCGGTCCAGATGTGCTGGAGACTTTGTATGGGATTTGTTAGTTATATGATCGGGTACTGAGTATATGTTATGCAGTAGCAATCAGTAGGTATGTTTTCTGATAGCGAGTATGATGTTTAGTGATAATAACCCATGGGACCGTATGTTATGTGATTGCTAGTTCTCACGATAGAATGCTCTTAGGAACTGTCGGTGGTTATGAAGGAGAGCTTGGAAACTCGGGGGTAGCAACTTGTTCTATAAGTGGATAGTGTAGGGTGAGGTTTCAGTACCGTGACACTTGTTGGTGTTATGAAGGACATTGATTAGTCCTTCTTGGGAAATGGAGGAGGTGAGTATCTCTAGGATGGAGTGTTGGGAAACTGAAGTGACGACAGCGGTGTCGATAGGTTATCGGGAGCATTCCAGTCATGAGCTGAGGGCCGGAGAGGGCATACCAGACTCATGTTGTGGGCTCAGAAGCAATCCAGACCTATGTTGAGGACCATGTAGGGGTATTCCAGTAATAGGTTGTGGGCATAGAGATTGTGGATGAGACGCAAGGATAGATACTTGGATCTCAAGTTATGAGTAGACCTAAGTTATGTTCATAGAGGTATTCCAATCTAGGGTATTCCATCCTGAGGATGACTGGACCTTATGATTAATTGGACCTGATATGTTTGGTATTCCAACCCGAGGGTTGATTGGGCCAAACATTTGTGTGATACGAGGGTATTCCATCCTAGGGATGACTGGACCCGTCGTAGGCATGCCTGGTATACCAGTCCGAGGCTGATTGGGCCACGTATGAGTGTTCGTACTTGTTAGCTGCTTGATTATGTATAATATTTTGGGAACTGAAGGACGCTTTATCCTGTCAGCACAAAGGGTTCGCATCAGGAAGAGGGAAAGTTGGGTTTCTGATACTTTGAATCATCAGTATTTTGTCAGGTTGGCAAAGCGGCATGTAGGTTAGACCTTTTGAAAAGGTCCGGTTGGATTCACATTGTCATTCATGTTTGGTAGCTGCAAAGGCATATATTATATGAGTAGGCGGTTGTATCGCTGGTTGATGTTCAGGTCGGAGAGCACTTGAACTATGTAGGGGAAACCAGTGGCAGCATCAGAAAGGATCCGTGTAGACTTGGGATCTAGAGTCCAAGATGCGGGAGCATTATCGTGAATGGTTCGCTGCAGCAGGATTCGAGGACGAATCCTAGTTTAAGTGGGGGAGAATTGTAACATCCTAAGACTTATCATTTATAGTCCCTGGGGATAGAAGGGTGAAGCCATGAAAGTCTAAGGGCTAAATTACAAATATTGGGGTCAGGAGGAGTACGCTGCGCATACATAAGGGCACGATGAGCGTACTAGGCGCGCCCTAGTACGCTGGTCATACACTTGTATACGCTGGGTGTACTCATGGAAAAAGGAAACCCTAATATTTAGGGTTTGGGGACTATATAAGCAACATTATGAGCACAAGACCCTCCCTTACCCCAGCCTCCGCTGCTTTGAATCGTTTTCCCCAAACCCTAGCCATTTCCTTGAGTGTTTGAGCTTTTTGAGTGTTTCTTGAGTGTTTTAAGAAGAAGGTGTTGCATCAAGGAGTTGGAGAAGAAGATCAAGCTTGTAGATCTGAAGTTGGTTTGTGCCCTAGAAGCTCTAGAAGGTAAAAATCTTGGAACTTTATGCTTGTATGAGATAGATCTAGTCATTTTAGCTTTATGGAACCAATTCTTGTCCCAAAAGTCCCAAGTTGGTGCATGATGTGATTTGGACAAGAGAAGTTGTCCTTTCAAACCCTTGAAGAGGTCCTAAGTGATAAAAATGAGGTCCCAATATCTTAAGTTGTAGATTAAGAGCTTTATGGACATCCAAAGTAATAAAGTTCAAGACTTTATTGCTCTAAGACACTTTTTGTCGATGGATCTGAAATATGGGCTTAAGTGCTTAAGCCATTAAGCACTTATTAGGGTTTTGGCAAAACCGGATGTACGCCCAGCGTACTAGGTCAACCACCTCGATGGTGGTCAACACGAGAAGGAGTACGCCCCGCGTACCAGAGGAGTACGCCCAGCGTACGACCCCCTGTTGGGCTTTTGCGATTTGCGGTTCGGGTTTGGGCCACCTTTGGACTAGTTGGACTTGGGATTTGATGGGCCCTCCGGATAAGAGTATTTTGGGCCAGTTTTGGTAGTAAGTCTTTAAATGAGGCCCAATTTGGAAAATTGGGCCAATAATGGGCCTTGCATATGTGGACTTGTGGATCATGGATTTGGTATTGGGCCCTGGCCTAAATTAGAGGAAAGGAAAAATGGACCATGATTGGTTGAAGGACTCTTGGTCAAATTAGTATTCCCATTTATTGACTTAATATTCGTTATTTTGATAGTTCAGGATTTTTGGTGAGACAGCGATTCGGGAATTCGATTCTTCAGTTCAGATCGACATTGCAAGGTGAGTTATGCTCACTATACTCAAGGGTCTAAGGCACCAAGTCCGACCCTTTGATTTGTTATTTGGAATTTTAACTGTTGTGTTATGTTAGCTCGGTATCCTGGTAGATAGGATGGTTATATGCTAGTATGATATGTTAGATCGGTATCCTGATAGATAGGATGTGGTTATGCTTATTGATCTGTAGTTTGGTCTGACTGTCTGTATACTGATAAGGGATTAACTGTTATATGTGCACATGATTGATTGGTAGTTGAGGGTATTCCATCTCGAGGATGATAGGACCCTAGTATGTTGTCTTATAGATCGTTATACGATTATCTAATATAGGTGCCCATGTTTGATTGGTTGTGGGCATTCCAACCCGATGGTTGTGGGCCGAGAGTAATCCATCCTGAGGATGATTGGACTCATAATATGTTGGCATTCCAAACCGATGGTTGTGGGCCTGTGGTATTCCATCCCAATGGATGATTGGACCCATAGTATCTGTTATATATGTGTTGTGTGTGGGCATTCCAACCCGATGGTTGTGGGCCGAGAGTATTCCATCCCGAGGATGATTGGACTCGAAGTAGGTGGGCATTCCAGCCTAATGGTTGAGGGCCTGGGGGTATTCCAACCCGATGGTTGATTGGACTTATAGTATGTTGGCATTCTAACCCGATGGTTGAGGGGCCTGGGGTATTCCATCCCGACGAATGATTGGATCCATAGTATGTTGTTTGTTATTATATGTGTATTATTGTGTGTATGGGTATTTGGGGGTAACTCACTAAGCCTTCGAGCTTACATTTATTGATTATTGTTTCAGGTACAACGGATGACCGCGGGAAGGCGAAGGCGTGACTGTACACTTCCTCGATTTACGATTATGATTTCTGGGAACTCTGATGTTTAAATTATTTTGAAAACAAATTGTAATAACTGAATGGTTTTAAAAGTTTTAAATTGGCTCGAATTTTATGGATGTTACACAAAATGTGTGGTGTAAGCTGCTAACTCCTTTCCTTCCATGGTTAGATCACTGAGTTCTTTCTCCAAATTCTGTATCTTCTCTTTCGGGTAGAATTCTATTATGAGCATTTTCTTCATTTCTTCCCAAAAATTGTAAATGTGCAAGTGGCAAATTTAACCAGACAAGGGCTACATCTGTAAATGTGCAAGTGACAAATCTAACCCAACAATCCTTAGCACGGTATTTAGCTTAGAATATTGATTATATTCCCTTCATCTAGTGGATTAAACCAACTACCCCTTTATCTCAATAGAAGGATCTAGTCTTGTTGTTCATGAACTCTTTGTAGGTGTAAGTCCTTTGATTGTTCTTTTCGCCATCATGTTTGCTATTATCTTCTTCTTTTTGTGCAGTGGTGATGCTTATGTTGGATTCGTAAGCTACTAAAGTTTCAGATATTTTTTGCTCAGTCATTGTCTTGATGGTGGTTGAGTCTACTAGTGTTAATCATAAGGTTGGCGGTTACATGGTTTCGTCCTATGATAGAAAGTAAAATACTATTACTCATTGTGAGCAAGCTTTGTCGATATCGCAAATTATAGGTCTTAAATTGAAATTTAAGTTATATTTTTCTACTTAATGTGATGTTTCTGGTATATAGGTTTCAAGAATAGATTATATCTATTTTCGGGGGTTCATAGTTTATGGGGAAAGACATGGAAAGTCGAATTGTCTAGGTGATGACTTCATCAACATCTAACCAGCGAGTGCTCCAGTAACTAGTCTTCACACCTTTAAAATGTTAGGAGGATTTATTAATGGTGGGTATATGTGGAAGTCACTCATTGGGGTGAGAAGGGAACTTCCTTTTTCCTTTTTTGGAACATCCCGGTCCTAGTCGAAATGAAGACAACTATTGTAAGTTTCGCCATACTTTAATATTGTTAACGGTATGAAAGTCATTTGTGCGTATTTCATTATTCTCTTTTGTCTTGTGTTTATAGGCAAAATTTTCCCTTTAGGATGCAAAAGGAATAGATGGGGTTATAAGGGACGAAAAATGACAAATATGAAATTGGGCATAGGCGCGCCATGTGGAGTGGGGGCGCCTCATGCTTTTTCCTCAGATTGATGTTAAATTGTGCATCTCAACTTCTTTTTGACACCACATGCTCAAAGATTTCACCCTTTTCCTCTTGACTGGTCCGCACTCACAAGAAATCACGACACGTTTTTTTCTTTGACCTTTGTTTCTCGATTCCTCAACTTCTAAGGCATGTCTTTTCTACTCCTTACACCCGCAATACACTTTACATCACACTTTTGGTTATTTAGCTTGTAAGGTTTTGTATGACGAAATTGGGGTTTTGTTGATTTAATCCGAAATTCTCGAAATTAAATGGCTAAAGTTAAAGGGCTTGATTATCAAACCCTCGCCTTCAATTTCAAAAAAATCTTTCCGAAATTACACTTTTGTATACAAATTTAGGGTTTGGGTAAAACTAGGTTTTTCATTCAATTATGTTAATTTCCCGTTGTTTTTCGTGAAATAAACATTAGATATAACTTATATACCTACCGATTAGCAAACCCTATACTTTAATAGGTCAAAATCGGGTGAAATATGAGCTTAATTCGGAACAACCCTTCACTGTTCTTGGAGCGCACGGTGCACCTTCTTGGTAGGCGTTGTGCTTGTGCGCGCGGCGCACAATCTTGGTGCACATGGTGCTTTTTCCCATTTGCTAAAAATTCTTGGTTTCCTTATTATGACTTTATTTGGCTTCTTTGTTTTGTCAGGATCCATGTCGCATTGAGATGGCAGATAGCGACCAAACCAGTTTCCGCGTCACTAGTTGACATACCCATACCTTCAGTTTCCAGAGGCGATTCCTTCCGCCATTCGGAACCATTACATTTCTCAGATGACTATGCTACTATCCAAGCATATACAGGGTGCTACAGTGAAGCATCATATGGGATCTTGGTTTAACGGCACCGCTGGAGCGGTTTCTCACTTGAGTATATCGAGACGAGATAGGGGTCGAGGGTTTCATCTGTCACGGATGGTGTCGTATTATTGGGATTTATGAGATTATCATCCAAGAGCTCTTCTGGAAGTGCTTTTCTACGGTTCAATTTGATAAGGACTCTAGGGATTGGCGTGATCAGTCTGTTTTTACTTTCCGACTGGGAGGGTTGCCATGTTCTTGTAGCATCATTAAGTTGGGGCTTCTTTTGGAGATTTACAATGTTGGGGAGATAGCTAGTCCTCACTTTATTCCATTTTATAGGGTTTCATCCTCTCACATCTAGTTAAGTATAGTTCTATGGACGTGTGGGCGCTTGCCAACGGTCCTTACATGGCTATGGAGGCCAATGAGAGGATTTTTTGGTGTCCTATTATGAGGTTGGTCTATCAGCTTATTGTCACTACTATTTTTCATAAAAAGGAGAGTGACAACATACCACTGAGAAAATTATTCTTCATGTGGTGTCTTATTCACCCCAAGGTTCACCTCAACCTCCTATATACTTTTTTTGTATTCTTCATCGAGCCGACACCTTTCCTTTGAAACGTAATACCTTAAACTAAAACTGTAAACCGTAAGCACGAAGCTTAGTGAGTTCCCCAGAGCATACCCCACACAGTCCATATAATCACATAATCCATATTAGCTATAAAAGCTACATAAACCATATAAATCACATATCCATATCAATCACATAACCATGCATATCAACATATACAAATGTTGTGGGCTCGTCCCCAGGGTCTTACTCCAGGATGCCATGGGCTCCCCACATGGTCTTACACCTAAGTTCCATGGGCTCTCCCATGGTCTTTGATAGGAAAGCCATGGGCTCTCCCATGGTCTTCCATGCAAATATCACAAGACAATTAGCATACCACATATACATGCATACAAGACATATCAGTAGTGAATCTACAATAAACACTACAACATAGTAGGAAAGCCATGGGCTCTCCTCATGGTCTTACATCCAGGTGCCATGGGCTCTTCCATGGTCTTCCATACAAGCATAACACATATACTACTAACATACTTTCTATCACGTAACCAGCTAACATGCCACATAATACAACTTCAACTAGTGTACTACATATCATAAAATGGGCCGGCCTTGGTGCCTTAGACCCATTGGTATGATGAGGAGACTCACCTGACACTGCTGAAGTCCCGCAGCCTCAATCCCTCACTGCTGAGGTCCCGCAGACTCAAGCCCAGTTGCTGGATGACAGATTCCCGAACTGTCAACACCAAATAACACCCAATTAATAATTGGGTCCCCACTACATAACCATAAGTACATACTTTGGATAATTACTACATTACCCAAGCTTGGCTTATTCAAGCCCAAGGCCCAATCCTTAGGCCCAAGGTCAACTAGGAATCAAAGCCCGACACATGGCCCAATTTTCCAAATTGGGCCCAAGCCTATACATGATCTTATTCTAAGGCCCAAAATCATATAACCATTAAGGCCCAAACTACGGCCCATCTATGGCCCAATTTTCCAAATTGGGCCCAACTCCCATACGGGCCTTACCTCAAAGCCCATTAATTATTCTAGACCATTTGCTTGATCTTGGATGGCCCTTTAATAACCCAGTCATCAAGGCCCAACTTAAGGCCCAAGTGAAATTAGGGTTTCACATAAAATGATGATTAGGGTTAAGTTTCCAACTTAACCCATTAAGGACTTAATACACTAAGGACTTGATCCATTAAGTCCAATATTGCTTAGATTAATCTTTGCCAATGATTATTATTTAATATTTCAAACTATTAAATAATTCCCGTGTGTGTGTCCAGATTAATTCTCAAAATTAGGGTTTTATTGGCATTAGGGTTTTCCAAACCCTAATTAGGGTTTCCAACCCAAATACTAGCCCATTTATCAATTTTTTGGGATTTTAGGTCAATTAGGGCTTTATTGGGTCAATTAGGGTCCATTAGACACATTAGGATTTTCATTAAGCCCATTAGGCTTCATTGGGCCCATTAGGGCTTACAAGGCCCATTAGGGTTTCAAGCACCCCAAACGAATCAAACTCAACGAGGTAACCACACCGCCACCCGACACGGCGGCCGGTGGCGGCAGCCACTACCCTTAGGTGGTGGTTTGATTTTTCCTTTCATTATTCTAATTTGTTACAATTTACAACGTACAATTCGATATCACACACACACACTAATAAATACACACACATAGCCACCAAATGGTGGCCGGTGGTGGCGCATGGCGGCAGCCACCACCTCACGGTGTTGGTGGTGGTCTTTCCCGATTTTCCGGCCAAACAAACCTCACACACACAACACATCGTACAACAGAAATACACACACCCACACATTTCCTTTTTGTAAATGGATTCAGCCACCCTCCTGGTGGCGGTTGGCGGCAATAACGGCTATCTCACGATGGTAGCCACCACCTCACGGTGGTGGCAGTGGTCTCTTTGCTTTCCAAACACGCAGCAACGCACACCAACAACCATAGCACACACACGCACTCTTCTGATCGAACAACGAGCCCAGCCACCCCACCTGGTGGCGTGAAACGGCGATGATGGCGTGAACGATGGCAGCAACAGCGGTGATACGACCTGCATAACCGAAAACGGAGATAGAGATGCATTCTTGGTGGGGAAACGGTGACAATCCAACACTTAAACCAGTAACCACAGCAGTAGCGGAGGGAAGAGAAATACAGCGTTTATTGTTTGACATCGGCGACGGAACACGGTGGAAATCCACCGTAGCGGACGATGGCGACGCGAGTCGTAGCATTGCAAGCGGATGAATCCGCCGGCGGTCCTTGTGTTCTTTAGAAAAGAAATAGCAGCAGCGCACCGTCTCGCCGGCATCAACGGATTGTGGTGGTCGGAGGAACAAGGGGGGGTAGAGTGGCGGCCGGTGAGGGAGGCATAAGGGTGGGTGACGGCTGTGGAAGTTTTGTTAGTGTTAGGGTTTCATTAGTTTATATACCCGTCACCAACCAAACTCATTCCCATAATGACAAGTTTAGCCCCTCCCTTCCCACATTTCTTTCAAAATAACTCCATATTTTACCCTTTTAACCCTGCCTCCTGAAACCCTTTACAAATCAAGTCCAAAATGTTACCGATCAGCCCCTGCCTCCATAAATCCTTACATATTAAGTCCCAATAATACCAAACACCCCCTGACTTCTAGAATCCTTTGAAACAAGTCCCGAAATTACACTTTAACCCCCGAATAATCCAAATTATAACATTCGGCTCCCCAAAACCAACAATCCACTAAATAATATAGATTTAGGGCGACTATTCGTTCATCAATTTTATCTATTTTTTTTATTTAATGAACATGATGTTACAACTCTCCCCCACTTAAATTATATTTTGTCCTCGAAATCATCCCTTACCATCCTTTACACGCCCGATAACTTCAACGACATGGTCACAACCACAAGCATACCATAGCCTCTCCAAGGCAACCCAAACCGACCCCGCAGGGTTCTAAAACCCGAAGATGAACGAATTCCTTGCTGCATGGTCACTTCTATTCCGTCTGAGATCTGTAGTCTCGAGATGGTCCGCCTCCTTGACGGATCGCCCATATCGAATCACTGCCAACTTCCCTGCACTGGTCTCCCAACTGGCTATTCAACTTCTGACATTATTTAGTCCAACTGTAACCAACTCAGTATATGCCCCGAATGACAGACAACTCCACACACGGACCCCAAATCACTGAAATCACTCCAACTTACCTTGCTACCACTTGCCGCTTTTCAAAAGCAGCTGAGACCTCTCTGATCTCAACTTATCTATCAACTACTCGAGACGTCGGACACATAACTGATTGTTGGGCCAAAATCACATGTAGCAGTCCCATGCGACCTCCGAAGGTTACATCACCTAACGATAAATGCACTATCTATACAGCCACTCATGGCTCCTTCAATCCATTCGATCCATCCGATCATGATAGGCTGACAATCTGTCGCCACTGAATCCGACGCAAAAAGGTGATTGCTACCAGAATAACTGTAGTCTTACATCACAACCGGTCTCCTTCGACCTACCGTTCCCCGATTCCAATTATATTGTGACCTACTCACAACCTTGCGAAGTGGCCCACACTGGCCTAAGTCATCTGATCGAATCCGTGAATGCCGCAGCTACCCTGCAGTCTTTCCACACTTCCTGCAATATCTGGCTACTGGTGAATGCTATGGCTCCCCCGTAGTCTTACAACACTTTCATACCAACTGACCATTAGTGAATGTTATGGCTCCCCCGTAGTCTTACAACACTTTCATCCTGACTAACCATCAGTGAACGCTACGGATCCCCCGTAGTCTTACAACACTTTCATCCCGACACAATTGTAGCCCAAATGCCCTACCCCTAATCTATCGATTCGAAACACGTACAGAGTTGAGCACTCACTCGAACGAACACCCGAACTGGACTCAATCCATGACTGGAGTTCCAACCTGCTTCCCCAAATTCTGCTATCAAGCTCCCACGAAGATGCGGTTCACACGCTGGGGAGTTTTACCGAACTCCAAACTCGCACAACCCTCAAACAAAATAGCCACTTGGGCCGCCATTTTCCTCAATGAGGACGAGAAGTCCATCCCGGTCTCATACATGTCCCTGTCCTGAATACCTGCGTAATTCTCCCCCACTTAGATTCGACTAAGTCTTCGCAATACATGAGATTTGAAGGATTCCCGATCCTTCTTACTCTTTAATAACCCACTGCTGATAACATGTTCCTTGTCCGCACGAGTGTCCTATTACATCCGAAATCCCAAAAGGTCGTGCAACTCCTAAAGATCAGAAAAGCACTTCCCGAATCCCAGCGAGACTAATAATCTCAGACGCCTTGAAATGATACCCTAGCTATATCTTGAAGTCCAAATACTCGATATCCAAACCAAAGCCTTTACGGTAAACCTCTTCCCATGGCGCTTCCAAAAGCCGACCCAAGCATAATGCGGAGTCACCAATCCTGACCGTAGATCTTCCGCATCACGTCCCTGAACCGATCTCGACCATAGACCCAGATAACATTGAACGCTCCAAACCAGCAAGGAGGGAAACGAGTTTTCAATAACCATCCCATAACTCACGGTATGCAAATGGCATATGATAAGGTTTGAAGTTATAATCCAAACACAAGCAGGGAAACGAACCCAAAGATACACTTACTAAAACCCTTGAGACGAAAAACTCCCTCGTGCAGTTTCCCGCAAGTACTGCATCGAATCCAGTCCTGATGGCCGCTCAAAAGCTGACCCAAACTCTTGGGTCTCTTTCTGGGACCCTCCAATATATGCACCTTAATGTACTCCAAACTAATCCCTCACTCTTGGCTCTGGGACCCATATCATTCAGGGTCTCGCACCCCGATCCACTCACCAGCTCAATAGTCAACGGCTGAACTGCAATAACTGGAGCAACCTCTGCTCTAAACCGGGCTACTAATTGTCCCCAAAACATAGTCTCCAATCCTGAAAGCATAATAGAACGTACAATCAATCCTTTCCGTCCGGTACAAGAGATCCCAGGCGAACTCAGAACCCTGGCAGTCCTTCCACTAAATGGCTCACTACCGGAGCCGGGACCAAACCCTGGTCCTTCCCCTTGCGTGCTCATCCTCATCTTGAAAAGAAGCCATCCCCACTATCATAACTTAATCAAGAATTCCCCTTCCTATCAGCTTCTTAGATTCTCTAAGACTCTTACTGATTCGAGTATGGATCCTGTGCTTTCAGGAGTACGGGCCCATACTACCTTCCACACCTATCCATACTTTCCTCAGCAATCCTCTCGAATCCTCTAAGTCACCTATCCCACTGATACACCAAATATCCGCCAAACAGCAACACAATATCCACCGAAGCACCTACTAGGCTCCCCCTAGGATTCCAACCTCACTGAACCGCCCCAACTAACTCACTGGAGCATATCCTAGGCTTTCCTAGGTTCTCAACTGATGGGTTTTGAGCATTCTAACACTCATATGGTGTACATGCAACCCTAGAAACCTTGGATCTATGTTTGACTAAGATACATGCAAATAATTATTTTTCCAAGGTTCTTATCCTAACTAGCATGGCATGGGATACTTGAATCAAATAAAACTAGTAGAATTACTTACCTTGTAGTAGTAGTTGATTGCTTCGAGTTTGAGAGCCTAGCACCAATAATGTGGATGCCTCAAATGGAAGTCACAAATCACCACAAACTTGGAAACTTGAGAGAATAGTCACAAACTTCTTGAAATCGGTCCTCTTGGTTTACACACATCAACTAGTGCAATTTCAAGAACCAAAGCCTCCTTTATATAGTGTGGTGGATTAGGGTTACATCCATGTAAACCCTAATACCCATGTCTTTTCATTTCCATGAGATCCATGGGTTAAAGCTCCATGGAGTATCCATGGACTTTCCATGCAAGCCTAGCCCATTCCAAATAAGCATTAGCCCACATTATATAAATACAAGAGCCCATATTTAATTAGTCATACTTTTGATCTCTAAATTAATTCTAAATTAATTATAGATCAATACTAATTAAATAATATGATTTTATATTAATATATTAGGACTTATAATATATTAATAAATCATAACTTATACTATTCTCAAACGATTATCCATAAATTGTTCGGGTGAAGTGCAACCCAAATGGACCATGCCGGGTCGGGTCAAGTACATACCAAATATAGTTATGGACTTAGACACTATATCCAACAGTCTCCCACTTGGATAAGTCTAATAACTATAGTTGCAAGTATGACTTCAGGAACCGATCAGCAATCGTAGCTCTTTAAACTCTGTTGAACTATGAAGCGCCATTTTAGATAAGTGATCATACAATCCTCTGTTCTAGATATCAGTCGGACAAATACATGGAACAAGGTCTTGCTTATTGTCCAGCATTTGTTTCCCGATTTCCGATTTGTTTGACATAAAACTTAACTGAACACATCAATTTAGTTCTGACCGGGCCCGGTACATAGGTCAAAACAAAATCATCGAGGGGCCCAGATATCGCTTCTAATCCAAGAAGGAACAGATAAACTTCGACTCATATGTTTGCTCTACTACTTGTTGAATTACACACAAAAGCATGGTTTATAACATCGAGTTACCAATGCGTTTTCGTGCAATCAATGCACAACCAACTCATAGGCAACAAATCATATCTCTAGGTTTGAAGACTTATATGATATTACTGTCTCACGATCACTCGAGATAAATTCCATGAAGTGATACAAGTGAACGTTGGTTGAATCCAATACTCAGAACTTATGAGCACTCATGAGTGTTGTAGCCCCGCTTTGTCTAACATCTTAGACCTCTACAAGCCAACCCATGACAGTCTTGATTCATATCTACTTCCAACATATGACCGACTGTGGAGAGTTTGAATAATATGATACAAACCATAACATAATTATTCTGGAAGTCAAAACATGCAAAAAGAAATAATAGTATACGATTGACAAGAGATAGCAACACTTTACTCATAAATAACAGCTTTTATTTATCATCAAATGTCAATTACATTTTACAAATTTCAAGATTATCTAACTACTAAAACTAATATCATCCTTCAGCCCTATGCTCCGAGCATACTGGAGATGCTTAGCCTGAGTCAGTCCCTTCGTGAGGGGATCTGCTGGGTTCTCATCTGATGATACCCTCTTTGCCACGAGGATTCCTTCTTCTATTCGATGTCTGATGAAGTGATATTTTTTGTCAATGTGTCTTGATCTCCCATGATCTCTTGGTTCCTTGGCTAAGGCAACCGCACTATTGCTGTCACAGAAAATCTCCATTGGCGCCTTTATAGCTGGTACAACTCCAAGGTCTTCGATAAAGTTCTTTAGCCATATAGCCTCCTTTGCTGCCTCGCTTGCTGCTATATACTCTGATTCACAAGTGGAATCAGCCACTGTCTCCTGCTTGGAACTTTTCCAAGTAATTGCCCCTCCGTTTAGAGTAAAGACCCAGCCCGACTGAGAGCGGAAATTATCCCTGTCAGTCTGAAAGCTAGCATCACTGTACCCTACAACTCTCAAGTCCTCACTGCCACCGAGGGTAAGGACCCAGTCCTTAGTCCTCCGTAGGTACTTGAGGATATTCTTTACCGCAGTCCAGTTTGCCTTGCCAGGGTTCCCCTGATACCTACTAACCATGCTCAAAGCAAAGGCTACATCTGGTCGAGTACACGTCATAGCATACATGATCGATCCTACAGCTGAAGCATAAGGTATTTGACTCATTTCTGCTATCTCAGCCTCGGTACTAGGGCTTTGTGTCTTACTCAATCTGGCTTTACTCTGGATGGGTAACTCTCCTTTCTTGGAGTTATGCATGTTGAACCTTTTCAACACTTTGTCCATATATGTGCTTTGACTAAGTCCAATTAGTCTTTTACTCCTGTTTCTCAAAATCCTTATCCCTAGGATATAGGCAGCTTCTCCAAGGTCCTTCATAGCAAAACACTTCCCAAGCCAGGGCTTTACTTCCTGCAGGGTTGGGATGTCATTTCCTATGCGTAGTATGTTATCCACATACAGTACCAAAAAGCTGACTATACTCCCACTAGCCTTGATATAGACACAAGATTCATCTTCACTCCTTGAAAAGCCAAATTCTTTGATTTTCTCATCAAAGCAAAGATTCCATCTGCGAGGTGCCTGTTTTAATCCATAAATGGATTTCTCGAGCTTACACACTCTACTGGGGTACTCTGTACTGACAAAACCCTCTGGCTGAACCATGTAAACATCTTCAGCCAACTTTCCATTAAGGAAAGCGGTTTTGACATCCATTTGCCATATTTCATAATCATGAAATGCAGCAATGGCTAACAGAACCCTAATAGACTTAATCTTGGCCACTGGTGAAAAGGTCTCATCATAATCAACTCCCGGAGTTTGAGAATAACCCTTTGCAACCAGTCGTGCCTTATAAGTGTGTACATTACCATCCATGTCGGTCTTCTTCTTGAAGATCCATTTGCACCCAACTATCTTACGATCAGGTACATTGTCAACCAAGTTCCAAACTTGATTGTCATACATGGACTGTATCTCGCTATCCATAGCCTCTTTCCATTTAGCAGCCTCAGGGCCTGCCATGGCTTCCGTGTAGCTATTAGGCTCATCCAGATTTACCAGTGTGTTATCACTGATAAGTGTCTCACCTTCTGCAGTAATATGAAAACCATAATAATGCTCAGGTGCATTCCTAACTCTGGTGGAATGCCTCAGAGGTATAGATTCTTCAGTCGGCTCAACAGGAGTTTCCTCCTCAGGTTGAGGGCTAGGGTTTGAGGTTCCTTCACCACTTGACTCTTGAATTTCCTCAAGGTCAATTTGCCTCCCACTGTCTCCTTGGCTCATCAATTCTCTCTCTCGAAAGAATCCTCTTCTTGCTACAAAGACCACATTATCACTGGGTCTGTAGAAGATGTAACCAAAGGATTTCTGTGGGTAGCCGATGAAAATACACCTTTCGCTTCGGGGTTCGAGCTTATCGTGAGTCTCGCGTCTCACGAAAGCCTCGCAACCCCAAATCTTGATGTGGTCTAGATTGGGAACTTTTCCAGTCCACAACTCGTGAGGTGTTTTGGCAACCTTCTTTGTAGGGACTAGATTAAGGATATGGGCGGCAGTCTCTAAGGCATACCCCCAAAATGAGATTGGTAGCGAAGCTCGACTCATCATGGAACGAACCATGTCCAACAAGGTCCGATTGCGCCTCTCAGATACACCATTCAACTGTGGTGTCCTAGGAGGTGTCAACTGTGAGACAATCCCACATTCCTTAAGATGGTCAAGGAACTCAATACTAAGATACTCACCACCACGATCGGATCGAAGCATCTTAATGTTCCTGCCCAACTGATTCTCCACTTCTTGCTTAAACTCTTTGAATTTCTCGAAGGTTTCTGACTTATGCTTGATTAGGTAGACATATCCATGTCTACTAAAATCATCAGTAAAAGTCACATAGAACCGATTAGCATCTCTTGTGGCGGTTCTGAAGGGTCCACACACATCCGTGTGTATGAGGTCCAACAAACCTTCACCCCTAGCACAAGTGCCAGTAAAAGGTAACTTTGTCATTTTACCAAGCAAATAAGATTCACAACTATCATCTGACTTTAGGTCAAATGACTCCAAGACTCCATCCTTTTGGAGTTGGCCTATGCGTTTCTTGCTTACATGTCCAAGACGACAATGCCATAAGGATGCTTTATCTAAGCTAGTGGAAGAGTTAATACACAATACATTATTTCCTAGATTATCTACAACAGATACAGTTTCATACACGCCATCACAAGGTGATGCTTTAAAATAAAGAACATTATTAAAGAAAGCATCAATACTACCATTATTATTATCAAAATAAAAGGTAAAACCTTGTTTATACAATGCATGAAAGGAAATAACATTTCTTGCCATTTCTGGCGAATAATAACATTTATTCAAATCTAATGTAAACCCACTATTTAGCACTAAGGAATAAACTCCTATCTTGGTGACAGGTGAAGCTTTCCTGTTTCCCATGATCAAGTTTATCTTTCCCTGCTCCACATTCTCACTTCTTTTTAGTCCCTGCAAATCACAACATATGTGAATACCACAACCTGTATCAAGGACCCAAGACTTAGAATGAGGTGAGTTATTAGACAATATAGTGTATATACCTGCATGGTTGGGTTTTACTTTCCCATCCTTCAAATCTTGCTGGTACTTTGGGCAGTTTCGATTCCAGTGCGACTTTTCATGGCAATAGAAGCATTCAGCCTCATTAGGGTTAGCAGAAGGAGTGACAAAACCTTTCTTGGTTTGCTTGAAGAGGAGCCTTCAAGGGTCTTACCCTTGGTACCCTTAGAAGGGTTCTTTCTCTTCTTCCCTTTGCCATGCCCGATTGCCAACACATTGGCCGCAGTTGGAGTAGGAGTAGGAGTAGTAACAACCGACTTACCCTTTAGACCACTTTCGGCGGTCTTCAAGAGTCCTTGAAGTTTGCTGAGGGTGACTTCTTCCTTGTTCATGTGATATGTCATGCGGAATTGATCATAACGCGATGGCAAGGAGTGCAAAATGATGTCTATTGCTAACTCCTCAGGGAAGTTCACATTCAGCTTCAGTAAACGGTCCACATACCTTTGCATTTTCTGCATGTGGCCCGTGATGGGTTCACCATCCTTCATTCGGGTTGTTATCATGGAGGAGATTATTTCATATCGCTCTTGACGAGCACTTTGATGGTAGCGGTCCATCAAGTCCTGGTGCATCTCAAAAGGATAATAGTCCTCATAGGACTTTTGGAGCTCGGCTGTCATGGTGGCCATCATGATGCATGCCACTTTTATAGCATCTCTTTCATGTACCTCATATTCAGCAAGCTCTTCAGGAGTAGCAGTTGGCTCGGGTACCTTCAGCTCCTTGTCGAGAACATATTCTTTGTTCTCATACCAAGTGACCATCCTGATGTTTCTGATCCAATCTGTAAAGTTGGACCCATCAAAGATGACTCTCCCACAAAGATTCATGAGAGAGAAGGAGCTAGTAGGGTTTGAGCCAGAAGCATTGTTATTGGAAGACATCTGAAAAGAAGAGGGAATAGATTAGATTATATATAGAGATAGTCCTTAACAAAACACCCAAATGTAATATTAAGGCTAGGACCCACCACAATATTTTATAACTTAGAAGAGGGATGCCGTAATCTAAGCTATAAGATATTTGAAGGTAGGTGAATGACGATTCACCAATTTCCACCATGAAAAACGAAATATTTAATTAGGTTTTAATTGGTTTAGAAACTCCTAGATTCTTTGAGATTCATTGAACTTTCTTCAATGGCATGTTTCAATCTCGAGTGTGCCCTTCAAGTTTTGTGACTGGGATGCCGAGGATCACAAAACAAGGTGTGAAGTAACCATGCAAATTACTTGGTACCCTTAATGTATTACCCCTCAATCGATGTGCCGGTTAACCACACACGCTCCATCGATACTATGATAAACATTAAGTCACCCTTTACCTACCTTGTTAAGTTCAAGTTAGTGTGCCGGTTAACCACACACGCTCCACTAACGACTTAAACAAAGTGTAAAGTGTAATTTCATGGATTAGCACCTTATTCACATTTTCCTAAAATAACTAAGATTGGGAATTCAATAAAGTTTAGTTACTTTAGTATTATCATTATACTTTTAATGAGAATTTATAAGTCCTTGTCCTACCCGTTCGGCTAACGACCCTCCACCGATCAAGGAAGCGGTGGGTGAGAGTGGACACCCATTAAGTTGCCATTTTATAGGCAACAACCTTATACCCCCTTATAGACCGGCTTCGTGAATGAGGCGTACTAGCGGTAAGACGACTTGATCTTATACATATATAAATATTATTAAACTTATAATATTATAAAGTATAAGGGTTGAATTTTAACTTTTAAAATTCTAGGGGTTGGAACTAAAGTTTTTAATATAACTTTACATGTTCCAAAACTTGAGGGAAAGTTTTGTAAACTTTCAAAACTTTTCATTTCTCATAACTTATGAGTTAATGGTTATTAAAAATGAAGACTCTTCATTTTTTGTAACCTATGTGTTCTTTTAATGGTTATTTATAAATGTGACTTTTGGTTATCCACAACTTAAGAACTAGTTATGGACTCCATTAAAACACATAAAGATCAAGAATTAATCTAATCAATTATTAGCACATAATTTCTATGATCTTCTAAACTCATATGTTTATGAATGTTCATATCAAAAATTTCAAGAATCGTAAGTACATATACAAAACTTGAAATTTTGATACGAGCTTTTGAACAAAACTTCGATTTTCAAGTTTTTTTTTTTTTTTTTTTTTTTTTTTTTTTTTTTTGCATCAAGTATCAAATAAACAAACCAGGCTCTGATACCACTGATAGGTTTTGAGCATTCTAACACTCCTATGGTGTACATGCAACCCTAGAAACCTTGGATCTATGTTTGACTAAGATACATGCAAATAATTATTTTTCCAAGGTTCTTATCCTAACTAGCATGGCATGGGATACTTGAATCAAATAAAACTAGTAGAATTACTTACCTTGTAGTAGTAGTTGATTGCTTCGAGTTTGAGAGCCTAGCACCAATAATGTGGATGCCTCAAATGGAAGTCACAAATCACCACAAACTTGGAAACTTGAGAGAATAGTCACAAACTTCTTGAAATCGGCCCTCTTGGTTTACACACATCAACTAGTGCAATTTCAAGAACCAAAGCCTCCTTTATATAGTGTGGTGGATTAGGGTTACATCCATGTAAACCCTAATACCCATGTCTTTTCATTTCCATGAGATCCATGGGTTAAAGCTCCATGAAGTATCCATGGACTTTCCATGCAAGCCTAGCCCATTCCAAATAAGCATTAGCCCACACTATATAAATACAAGAGCCCATATTTAATTAGTCATACTTTTGATCTCTAAATTAATTCTAAATTAATTATAGATCAATACTAATTAAATAATATGATTTTATATTAATATATTAGGACTTATAATATATTAATAAATCATAACTTATACTATTCTCAAACGATTATTCATAAATTGTTCGGGTGAAGTGCAACCCAAATGGACCATGCCGGGTTGGGTCAAGTACATACCAAATATAGTTATGGACTTAGACACTATATCCAACATCAACCTCGCCCAGCCATCAGCTGCTGAGGAACTCCCCATGATGCCAGCCATATACCTCCTGGATATCGTCATATCCACTCAGTAGCTGACTCCCATCACTCAAGAGTTCCACAAAGCACAAAGCAAGCAGCATTCGTGCAGTAGCACTCCGATCCAAAGAACTATCATAGAACTTTACGTCCACATGTCGTGACTCGCGCTGTCCACATCCATCCATCCTCACTGTCGGCTGCCTTATGCATGCAAATTATACACAAAACAGGATCCAATAGACTGTCGAATAACAGACTCTACCCTAGGACCACAACCAAACAAGGAACAGGAAATAAGGTCAAATCTATTATTCTAAGGCTATAAGATCCTAACCGTATACAATTTTGAAAGCATACACATAGCAGTTACAAATACCAATTATCATTCTCATTCCAGCATGACATCCAATATTCCAAGGCTACAAACATCACATATCAGGACAACCTATTGCTGACTACGCAGCACTAGCATGCAAGTCTACCAGCTCATACAGCATATACAGGCATCTCCCCTAGCCCTAACTAGCATACGAGTCACAGATTCATAAACCAAGTCATAACAGACAACATATGTGGGTATTCCGGGGAAACTTACTTGAGCTCGATTGATTGCACGCATCATACACATTGTTCTTTTCAAAGTTCTTTTCCCTTTTTAGCTTCTTTTTCAAATTCCTTTTTGTAAAAATGATTTTCTTTTGGAAAATTTCATACCAAGTCCTCAGTCTGAGTCCAGACACACCCGAGAGTGTCCCCGAATCCCTCAAACCAAGGCTCTGATACCAACTTGTAACGACCCAAAAATCAAGGGTAAAAATTTCATTTTTAATTAGGTTATTATAAAACCAACAGTATAATAAAACATCCATAATATCATGTCATGTAAAAAGTAAGGTAAAAATAATCAAAACATGTTATCATAAAATAATATCAGAGTGTAATCCCAAAGATCTCATGTGCGGAAAATCATAGTGTGATGCGCTGCGATCGAGCCGGCTCCTTTCCTTTGAAACGTAATACCTGAAACTAAAACTGTAAACCGTAAGCACGAAGCTTAGTGAGTTCCCCAGATCATACCCCACACAGTCCACATAATCACATAATCCATATTAGCTATAAAAGCTACATAAACCATATAAATCACATATCCATATCAATCACATAGCCATGCATATCAACATATACGGATGCCGTTGGCTCGTCCCCAGGGTCTTACTCCAGGATGACATGGGCTCCCCACATGGTCTTACACCTAAGTTCCATGGGCTCTCCCATGGTCTTTGATAGGAAATCGATGGGCTCTCCACATGGTGTTACATCCAGGTGCCATGGGCTCTCCCATGGTCTTCCATGCAAATATCACAAGACAATTAGCATACCACATATACATGCATACCAAACATATCAGTAGTGAATCTACAATAAAAACTACAACATAGTAGGAAAGCCATGGGCTCTCCTCATGGTCTTACATCCAGGTGTCATGGGCT
Organism: Lactuca virosa; assembly: GCF_052849685.1. Taxonomy (NCBI): domain Eukaryota; kingdom Viridiplantae; phylum Streptophyta; class Magnoliopsida; order Asterales; family Asteraceae; genus Lactuca; species Lactuca virosa. Next base: position 176,038,245 of record NC_136430.1, read on the forward strand.
CTTCCATGGTCTTCCATACAAGCATAACACATATACTACTAACATACTTCCTAGCACGTAACCAGCTAACATGCCACATAATACAACTTCAACTAGTGTACTACATATCATAAAATGGGCCGGCCTTGGTGCCTTAGACACATTGGTATGGTGAGGAGACTCACCTGGCACTGCTGAAGTCCCGCAGCCTCAATCCCTCACTGCTGAGGTCCCGCAGACTCAATACCAGTTGTTGAATGACAGATTCCAGAACTGTCAACACCAAATAACACCCAATTAATAATTGGGTCCCCACTACATAACCATAAGTACATACTTTGGATAATTACTACATTACCCCAAGCTTGGCTTATTCAAGCCCAAGGCCCAATCCTTAGGCCCAAGGTCAACTAGGAATCAAAGCCTGACACATGGCCCAATTTTCCAAATTGGGCCCAGCCTATACATGATCTTATTCTAAGGCCCAAAATCATATAACCATTAAGGCCCAAACTACGGCCCATCTATGGCCCAATTTTCCAAATTGGGCCCAACTCCCATACGGGCCTTACCTCAAAGCCCATTAATTATTCTAGTCCATTTGCTTGATCTTGGATGGCCCTTTAATAACCCAGTCATCAAGGCCCAACTTAAGGCCCAAGTGAAATTAGGGTTTCACATAAAATGATGATTAGGGCTAAGTTTCCAACTTAACCCCTTAAGTCCAATATTGCTTAGATTAATCTTTACCAATGATTATTATTTAATATTTCAAACTATTAAATAATTCTCGTGTGTGTGTCCCGATTAATTCTCAAAATTAGGGTTTTATTGGCATTAGGGTTTTCCAAACCCTAATTAGGGTTTCCAACCCAAGTACTAGCCCATTTATCAATTTGTTGGGCTTTTAGGTAAATTAGGGCTTTATTGGGTCAATTAAGGTCCATTAGACCCATTAGGGTTTTCACTAAGCCCATTAGGCTTCATTGGGCCCATTAGGGCTTACAAAGCCCATTAGGGTTTCAAGCACCCCAAACGAATCATACTCAACGAGGTAAGCACACCGCCACACGACACGGCGGCCGGTGGCGGCAGCCACCACCCTAAGGTGGTGGTTTGATTTTTCCTTTCATTATTCTAATTTGTTACAATTTACAACACAAAATACGATATCATACACACACACTAATAAATACACACACACAGCCACCTAATGGTGGCCGGAGGTGGCGCATGGCGGCAGCCACCACCTCACGGTGGTGGTGGTGGTCTTTCCCGGTTTTCCGGCCAAACAAACCTCACACACACAACACATTGTACAACAGAAATACACACACCTACACATTTCCTTTCTTGCAAATGGATTCAGCCACCCTCCTGATGGCGGTTGGCGGCGACAGCGGCTATCTCACGATGGTAGCCACCACCTCACGGTGGTGGCAGTGGTCTCTTTGGTTTCCAAACACGCAGCAATGCACACCAGCAACCATAGCACACACACGCACTCTTCTGATCGAACAACGAGCCCAGCCACCCCACCTTGTGGCGTGAAACAGCGATGATGGCGTAAACGATGGCAACAACGGCGGTGATACGACCTGCATAACCGAAAACGGAGATAGAGATGCATTCTTGGTGGGGAAACGGTGACAATCCAACACTGAAACCGGTAACCACAGCAGTAGCGGAGGGGAGAGAAATACGGCGTTTATTGTTTGACATCGGCGACGGAACACGGTGGAAATCCACCGTAGTGGACGATGGCGGCGCGAGTCGTAGCAGTGGCAACGGATGAATCCGCCGGCGGTCCTTGTGTTCTTTAGAAAAGAAATAGCAGCAGCGCACCGTCTCGCCGGCATCAACGGATTGCGGTGGTCGGAGGAACAAGGGGGGGTAGAGTGGCGGTCGGTGAGGGAGGCATAAGGGTGGGTGACGGCTGTGGAAGTTTTGTTAGGGTTAGGGTTTCATTAGTTTATATACCCGTCACCAACCAAACTCATTTCCATAATGACAAGTTTAGCCCCTCCCTTCCCACATTTCTTTCAAAATAACTCCATATTTTACCCTTTTAACCCTTCCTCCTGAAACCCTTTACAAATCAAGTCCAAAATGTTACCAATCAGCCCCTGCCTCCATAAATCCTTACATATTAAGTCCCAATAATACCAAACACCCCCTGACTTCTAGAATCCTTTGCGAAACAAGTCCCGAAATTACACTTTAACCCCCGAATAATCCAAATTATAACATTCGGCTCCCCAAAACCAACAATCCACTAAATAATATAGATTTAGGGCGACTATTCGTTCATCAATTTTATCTATTTTTTTATTTAATGAACACGATGTTATAGATTGGATCCTAGGGATATGGCTATGATGCACGTGGTTGAGAGCAATCATATGGATGGATCTTGAGTTATTCTGGTTGACCATTTGAGCATACCTCTTCAGTTTCTGGGTTTGTACCGCATAAACAGTAGTGTACTAGACATGCTCCAACATCAGCTCAGCAGAGGTCGAGCAGGGGTCGGGGCCTGAGATCGATCGTTGCTGTAACACTGTAAATTTTCAAATAAATTTTTCATTTTTTAAAATCACATAAACTCAATATCAATTTTCCTAAAAAAAAACACAAAATGTATAAGTTGTCAAACACAAGTCAACAATGTTTGATAAAATCCCAGAATCCTCAAAATCATGATCTCTAACTGGTGTGTACAATCAAGCCGACGCCTTCCCGCGATCCTGAAAAGTACCTGAAACACATATCACACAACACGGTAAGCACGAAGCTTAGTGAGTTCCCCAAAATACCACACGCAAATAATTAGCCTCTCATGGCTATATCTCGATAAGGACCCTCCGGTCATGTGTCTCAGTGAAGACCCTCCGGTCTCACAGGTCGGGTCGGACCCTCTAGTCCGGTATCTCAGTGAAGACCCTCCGGTCTCACAAGAACAGAATAACTCAATAAGGTACAGGAGTAATATACAGCATAAATTACAAAGACAAAATGCATGATATCACATAACTCAGTATAAGCATATAAGACCCTCTGGTCACACAATGATTAACACTCAGGTAAGTATAGTGAGAAGACTCACCTAGCGGATTAAGGCAATATATCTCACACTCGAACTGCTGGTCTAGACTCCGCCTACACATATCACGATCATCTCTACTTAACAATTATATAAAACGTTAAGCTAACTCCTCTACTAAATCTCTGAAAAGGGTGAAAGACCATTTTACCCCTCCATAGTCTCCAAAGTCCACAACTTGACCCAACCCTAAAAGTCAACAAAAGTCAACACTCAAGTCAACAGTCCATGGTGACTCAACTCGTCGAGTGCAGCTCATGAACTCGTCGAGTCCTCAGTACTCAGAAATCACGAAAACCCGAGTCAACTCACCGAGTTGCTAGCCAACTCGTCGAGCCCATGAAGAGTCCAAAAGACCGGGGAAAACCCTAACCACTCGTCGAGTTGTCTCATCAACTCGTAGAGTTCACTCTGAAACCAGAACGGAAAAACCCAACTCAACTCGTCGAGTTGGATGCCCAACTCTTCGAGTTCCTCAGCCCATTTCTCATTCCAGTCGATTCCAATGCTTCAAACTCCAGATCCAACCTCCTAGGATGGAGTTACCACGTAAAGTTGCTAACTTTACGATCATGCAAGGCCTCCCAATGCTAGATCACCCAAAATTAAGCTCAAGAAGGGGTTTAGGACATGAGGATGGGTCAAAACTTCATAAAGCTTGAAGCTTTATGCACATGGGACCTAGAGAAGTCCAAATCTGAAACTCACACCCTCTGGGCAAGCTTAACTCGAGAATGGCCCTCATTTTGCACCAAAAAGCCCATAAACTCACATAAGAAGAGATCTAAGGAATGGAAAGCCAAGGTAGAGACTTTTTACCTCCCACTGGATGCCAACATGATGTAAATGTTGGATCTACAAGCTTTCCCTCGTTCCAAGCCTCTAGGTCCTCAAGCCTCTTCAAGGAAGGCTCCAAAAACACACTTTTGGCCTCACACACACACACTTAGCTTGCTAGGGTTACTCTCTGGACATGGAAGGTGGTAAGGGAGATGGGGTAAAGGACTTAAGGTCCTTTAAATAGGCTGCACATACGAGAAATTAGGGTTTCATCACACAGCCTCAAATCGTCGGGTCCATCCCTCCAACTCGACGAGTAGGTTTCCTAACCCGCACTTCATGATCAACTCCTTCACGACGAGTTGGGGCCAACCAACTCATCGAGTAGGCCCTTCAACTTGCACTAAATCCTCAAGTTTCCACATCCAGGAAATCGGGGTGTTACAGTTGCTACTTGGCTCAATGCATCGGGGCTCTTGGGAGGGGGCAGTAGGAGTTGCGGAGAGGATAACAGGAGCTTAAGAAGGGATAACAGTTGGTAGTTGGCGCTTTGGGCCACATGCTTAGCTTCCATGGGGTTGATTATCCACATTTCCACGCTCAGGAGACGGAGCTGGTACGTTTGGGACGTAACATGGTGATGAAGAGGGCGACGAGGACGCCGAGGATGATTATATGTTATGCGTTTATCTTTTTTATTTTGTTATGATTGGTATGTATTTAGACTAGTTTGTAAGTTTTCTTTTATAGGGTAATATTGATACTTTTATGTATGTTTTTCCTTGTTTTTTAATTTGAAAATCTTATTGCCTATATCTCCAAGGGTTTTAGTCTATCAACTACTGTGTCCAAATTTGGTTGTGCATCGGTATAACCATAATTAAACATAGGTGATCAATCTACGTTTAATTGTGGTTTGGTCCATGTACAATAACTCTGTCAAGGTATTTGACCTAAAACCTTGCTTTGGATTATGTATGTTTATATATAGCTTTCTATATGAAGTTTGTTTGTGCGTTGTATTAATTTTGTTTTGTACTTCAATACTATTAAGTAATGATCAACCATGTAGGAAAAGTCGGAAGGCATGACCATTTTGGCGTATAGCCGTTCTGAAATCCAACAACCCAAGGCCACAAGTCCATCGTAGACACCTTTCCCGTAAGTAGTCTATCGGTAGTGTAATTAATAATAATACTTTTATTTATTAGGTTTAAAGGGGTAAACCTAATCGGAGTAGTAAGCCTAAAGCTATAGTCGTAATTTCCTAAGAAAGTACTAGTTCACTATAGCCAATGGCTCTGAAACCAGTCTGTCACACCCCCGGCCGATGGCGGAAACACTGGGCGATTCTACGTTCATAGTGCATCACATTCATTGAACATACATTGAAAAGTACAATAATACGATATAAAGAGTGAATATTCTATTATTGAAACAAAAATCACATTAGTTTGATGCCTTAAACATTAAGCTTACATAATAAGACACATTACTACTTTATAGATAACTTCACGACTTGATTTCCAACAATGCAAGCTTTCATTTTTTGATTCCCTAGGAATACATGTGATTTTAAAAACGGGTCAACGTAATCTTGATGGGTTCACATGTTTTATTTTTGTATTGAAAGTACTTTTGTATAAAAGGTATAATCACGATATATGTTCTTTGTATCAAAAGTATTTATACTGAGGGTGGAATCTTATACCACTATTTTTATACACTCTTTGTATGAAAAGTATTTTTATCGAGGGTAGAAAACGGGTCAACATAAAATAGATATTTACCATTTAGGCATACAAATGATCGTAATCATCATAATCGCCATAAACTCATCGTCATAATCACCAAAAAATTATCATCAAATCATCATAGATGCCATAAAATAGTAACTATGTTTACACTTAAAAAATCTCATAATGTTTGGTCTTTTGTTAAATAATGTTGGCCATTTTGAAAGTAGGACAAACCAAGAATTAACCTAGAAATCGATTAAATTTGTCAAACTGAAAAAATATTCCGCTCTTGACAGCTTCTAAAAAACAGGTTTAAAGTAAAAAAAAAACTAGAAAAACTAGAAAAATTATAAATATTTAGTTCATTACATAATTAACCTATAAAAGGTTTAATGACTATTTTGTAACATAAAAAGTCAACTTAAGATGAAAACGACTAAACCAAGCAATAAGATTCTTACGATTGAATTGTAATGGTTGAAGTATGGAATTGCACATAGAATCAAGGTTGTAGAACTCGCTACTCGTCATATGTTCGGCCGACTGTTGAGTAGTGAGTACTCGGAGAGTACGCGGATTCGGTAATTCATGTAGAAATATTTTTAGAGAAATTATATGTCAAATTTATAAGTTAAGATCATAAGTTGGTTGAAAATTAGATACATGTGAATACACAAAAACTGAAAAACGCATAATGGTCTCACTCCGTTAATAATTACTGAAAATTTAAGATACATATGTAGTAATAATCACATATATGTGTGTTAAATAATAAATCATTAAGTATATTATATATTAATCACCGAGTTGGCCGAGTTTTACAACATTGTTCGCTTCAGTAAGGGGTGGATCGAGAAGTATTCGGATTTTATAACTCGCATCGATAAGGAGCCGAGTAAGAAATACTCGGCCAAGTAATTGACCAACTTGGTGAATTTTACAACAGTGCATAAAATGTTTACTATTCAAACCAGGACATGTCAAAATAATATTAGTGCTATTATGCAATGGGCATTGAGATGGATTATGTATAATGGGCTTTGAGATTATACATGTCCAAATGATACGATTTAACATTTTATTTTCAATAATATATAATCATAGCAAAAAGAATTTATTCAAGTAATCATGGTTTTGGAAAAATATGAATAATCGGTGGTTAGATTTCATGATCTTTCCATTATTCAACAGGTTGGAGTAGAAGAATCCGGAGGTTCCAATGGAGACTAGGGAGTTGATTCAGTTGAAATCATGAAAGGCCGGGTCGGGTTAGAATTTAAATTTCAAATCATTGGTTATGCAGTCGAGAATCTACGATATGATCTCATGGGTGACGTGAACAACCATTGTGACTTTGATGCCTTTGCACGATGCAACACTATGACCAAAATGATACTCAGGGTATATTCTTGGGCATTTTTTATCCTTTGTCCATAATCATACACAAAGTAAGCAAATGACAACCATATATTATTGGATTCTAATAAAAAATGCCAATGTCCTTCAATTATCAACTTATATAATAATATTTTCAATTTACTATAAAAAAATTATGTAAGTTATAGAAACACATTAATTCATTATAAATTATAGATTAATTAAGTATAAAAATATTGAAATTCAACGATCAACTATTTATATTTTTTTAAAAATGACTTATGTTAAGTGCTGTTAGTTTTTTCTGAGCAAAATGTATGCAGTCTGCGGACCACATCTGTGGACCTCTGCAGTAGAAGATGTAGACCAAACGTCTGCAATCTGAAAAAAGAAGACTGTTTGTTTTTTTAACATCTGCGGGCTACTAAAATAAATGAAATCTAAATAAACTGATTTTTTTAAACTTCAAAGTGTTTTTTTTAATATTTTTATGACTTTGTTATAAATAAATAACAAATCTAGATCAACTTTTATGTATTATTGTATAAAAAATAAAAATAAAAATGGTATGAATTAACGTATATATTTGATAAAACCAACAACTTTGGTTGCAAAATTATAACTAAACATTATAATTAAGGATCAAAAAATTTGATACATAAATGGATGAAAATAAACTTCGATTTTTTCAATCAAATCCATTAAAAACATAACATAAATATTTTCTTGAGAAATTGACGATAGTGTATTAAATAATGTTTTAAAAAATTTAGCAAAAAAATATAAGAATATATTATGATTTTTTTTCGTATTTATATAAACAACTTCAACGACTATTATTGTAATAAATCTTTATTTATAAATTTGTCAAAAATATATGTTTGTATCGTCGAACGTTTTTTTTTTTAAGTTTTGAAATTTTTTTTTTCAAATTTTTTATCATTAGTAAAGTTGGAAAAAATATAAATTAAAAAAAACTTTAAAAAAATATAGATATATGTGTTTTTTTAGTCTACAAGATTTCTGAAGATGCTAGAAGACTCTGCTCCACATCTGCGCCAAGAAGAGGGCGCACAGACATTTTTAGGTCTGCCGTCTTAAAAAAACAAACAGTCTGCGAAGACTAATGTCTGCGCGTGGTCTGCACGGCACAGACAGAAGAGGCCACGCAGCTCTGCAGACAAAAAACAAACACCACCTTAGTCTTTTTTGTATATTAAGTCCTTAGAGTATCTCCAATGATAGGTTTTTTTATAGCTTATTGTTATTTGTTTAAGTGGTCAAAATAATTAAACATCATTGGAGTGCATGACCTATTTGTTTATTTTTATTGACCAATATTGAATGGTCAATCTAATTTAAAGGTTTGAACAATCAATCCCTTTCTCTTTAAAGATATTTCATTTTCTACCTTTGATTTACTTTGATTTATTTATTATTTATCTAAAATTTATAAATAAACAAATATATAATATATAAATATAAATTCTAGTAATATATAAATCGTTTGTATGTGAATTAATGTTTATATTAAAATATGATGTGTTTAAAATAGGATTAGTTAAACTAGGGGGTTTCATATAATATTTTAGATAGATAAGAATAAAATAATTAAATTACAAAAAAAGTCATAAAAATTTGAACGAAACAATTTAATTAGAGATCAATAAAATTAGAGTGTGACAATATTTTTGACCTATGATATAGATTTACTATTGGAGATGCTTTTAGGTAAACAAATTTTGTTTTGTCTACATCCTTATGGCATTAGGGGGAAGTATATTATTTGGTGTCTTAAAATAATAGATATAATATATATGGTCAATGAAATTCAAGAAAATTTCATTAGTCATTGAGAAAAACAAAAATAACTTTTTATTGATCTATATAATATCATAAATATTCTAGATCTGGAATCACTTTTAATTTGTTGATTTAATATAGTTTACACATTTTATGAAGATAAAAAAAAAACCATTTCAAAAAGTTAGATGTTATTGTAAGATTATATATTTATGCGTAGAAAACAAAAAAAAAAAAAATAGCAAGACAATTGGTCACCTGTTTTTTGTAAATGAACAAATTTTCATCAATATCTGCAATTTACAAATTTGTCCTTGGCGAAGATCAAACCTACCTCTCCTAACCTGGTTAATTATCAACGGGACTTGTGTTACAAAAGTAATTTAGTTTTTTTTTTTTTTTTTTTTTTTTTTAAATCATTGAACACAATTTAAAAATACAAGAAAAAGCCTATTTTGATGATAGGAATCACAATTATTACAAGGCAATCCACACCTTTTAGTCTTTCTTTACGAGAGATACTCATCCTACATACAAACCTTTTATGTATTAAAATCCACCGCAGCCGCCGCCACAACCACCACCGCATCCGCCGCCGTCAGCAGCATCCGACACCATATCTCCGATCAACAAACCTCCCAATGCACCTCCCAGCAATCCAGCTCCCAACCCCATACCGAATTTGTTTTTCTTCTTAGCCTGTTGTGGTGGCTGCACCGGCGGGTACCCATACCCCTGTTGAGGAGGATAGCCACCGTACCCGGGAGGTGGTGGAGGGTAACCACCGTAACTCGGTTGTTGTTGATATGGGTATCCAGCCTGTTGTTGAGGGTATCCAGTCTGTGGTTGAGGGTATCCGGCAGGGGGCGGATAATACGCACCTCCGGCTGGTGGGTATCCAGTAGCACCACCGGGTGGTGGGTAAGGTCCGGAAGCAGCGGCGGCGGGTGGTGGGTAAGGTCCAGAAGATGCACCAGATGGCGCCGCATAAGGCGGTGGATACATCGAACTAGATCCAGAAGCAACCGCAGGGTATGCTGTAACAGCGTCATCGCCCTTATTAGGCTTCGCTCCGGGATAACTTGGATAAGCGGTAAAAGGCTCATCAACCTTGTTAGGCTTCTCCGCTGGATAAGCCGTCACAGGCTCATCCACGTTATTAGGTTTTCCGGCAGGATAAGCCGTTACTGGTTCGTCCACTTTACCAACGCCGGCGGGTTTCTCCCCAACCTTATACGAAAAACTGAGTTCACCTTTTGGCTTACCTGAGGGTTTCCTCACCTGATAACTAACAAACTGTAACGGCTTACCTCCGGTCAACGCGCCATCGAGAAGCTCCTTGATCGGAACATGAATTTCCCCCAAATCCTTATCGCCGAACATCCCTTCGGTTTTGATCTTAACAACAAGCGTCAATCGGTTCTGTAACGCAGCAGATTCATCGATCTTAAACTTCATCTGATAATTCCATGTAGGATTTGAATCTCCATCCTTATCAACGTGGGTTTTCTGCTTCTGATCTTGATTCCCGGCGCCGCTGATGTAAACAACGGCGTAAACATCCATTTTTCCGACGAGATTGATTTTATTGAGTCCTTTTGCAGATATTAGTGTGAGCTCCAACGATCTGTCCGCCATGGGTAGTTGCTTAATTTGAAATCAAGTTCAGAATTTGGGGATGAAGGAATATATAGAAAGAAAAACCGAGTATCGAGATGAAGTCCACGATCTTTTCTAGACGATCTTTTCTAGGAAATGCACAATGCAATTTGATGATGTGAAGTAATATCAATGATCAAGCAAATGAGAACCGTTGGATTGTTTTGAATAAACAACGAAAAGGACGTACACGCGTTATTGATTACGTTGGGTTATTTTATATCTTTATTTTGAACACTTTATTTTCTTATTCCGTTGGTTTATATTTCAAGGAAATAAGTTTGAATAAAGAGTTCATCACAAGAATATTTAAAGGGAAAATATCACATTTTTGGGTATTTCAAAATTTAGTCACAAAAACAGATCTTTCCGATTATAGACATTGATTCCGCGGAGAACTCTCTACGGGCTCCGCGGAGTGGGGGTATTTTCGTAATTTCCCTCTTCCCCTCTTTGACAAAAATGGGTTTCCTCTTTGTTCTCCCACTGGTCCCCCGATTCCTCTTCCACTTCGATTTGTTGTTTGTGTCTCCGCATTGGTAGATTTTATCAATTTTCCAGCAAGAACGAGTACAAACCCGGTGACAACAAGTTCAACGACGTCATTTTCCGGCGACAACGACTTGAACCAGCAAAATCCGGCACCGATGGAGTGCAATTTTCCCAATATTTTCTCCGATGGATACAGATCCCGGGTATTTTTCACGTTTCCCTCTTTGGATTAATGTCGTATTGTATATATTTAAGATTCAAATGTTACGAAAATGCAATTGATAACCTTCAATATGTATAGATTTAGATTTAGGATTAACTGGTTTTGAATTAGCGAATCCAATCCGCGGAGGGGTAGGTCACTCCGCAGAGGGACCTCCTCGGAATGACCTCTAACCTCCGCGGAATGACCTTAAATGCCTTTTTTCCTCTGCAGAATGACCTTAAATGTATTTTTTCCCCTTTTATATCAATTATTTATTAAATAAAAAGTACGTTGTTATTTATTTCATAAACCGAATTAGAAAAGTAATTTTGAAACCTTGTTTTTTATTTTCAATTACTAACGTTTTATATTAAATTAAATGTATATGTTTTGTAGCACGATGATCTCGATCAAAAAACAGATTTAACTTTAAAATGCGTGGTCGGTACGATAATTAAAGACTGTTTTCCGCGCCTAACACAATCGCAACGAGTATTATTTGAAGCTTCACCGTTTGGAAGATTCTTAGGAATGCATGTCCCCAATGGTGACCCTTACTTGTGCATTTGTTGATGTTGCATTAAGTAAGGTCTCAACAAGTGTTTGAAATGAGGAGATTTCTTTTTGAGATACACGGGATGCAGTTGGATTTTGGTGAAACTGAATATATTTTGATTTGTGGTTTAAGAGTTGGTCCTTATGTGGATTTACTCCATGAAGAAAGAGGTCGGTCAAATTCAAATCTTCGTGCTCGGTTGTTCCCAGACATTACAGATGCACGTTTGCGGCTCAAAGATTTAGAAGACTACATTATGTCTCTGAATTATTTGGCACTTCAGGATGAAGATGTTGTAATGCTTATCCATCTTGTTTTTATGTTGAAAGGTCTCCACGGACGGGACGTTAAAACGGGCATTCTCGCGGCAATATATAAGCTTGCTGATAATATAGATGATTGTAACAGGTATTACATTTAAAATTTGTGTATAAATACAATAATAATTATAATAAATAAATTGAAAATTGCAGGTTTGCATGGGGTACATATTTCTGGGCCTATACTTCGGGGTTGATGCGTGGAATGTTTGAAAAAATAGAAAATTTTAGAATATTCAAGCAGGTCAATCCCAAATCCAAGAAAATATACAAGTATCCCGTTGTTGGTTTATGCTTCCGTTTAAGGTAGTTTCTAATGCATTTAAATAGTTATCATACTTTAGTTTTTTATACGATAATAGCATTGTACTTTCGTTTGTACTATATAATACCGTTGTACTTTCAGTTTTATACTATAATAGCATTATACTTACCTTTTTCTAAGATATGGATTTTGGAGACGTTCCCAGAGGCAACCCGGTATTATATACGAATGAGGCAACCCAGTATTGTTATTGTGACAAACGAGACAGAGCTCATGTTGTCGTTTTATTTTCGTTATGTCAATTGGACTCTTAACCATGAAGAGTCCCCCTCACGGAAACATAGTCCACCTATTGTTACCTCGCCTCCTCGAAGAAAGAAGTACAAGTCGAAAACATCTTCGACTGAAACTGCCACAAATGCTTCTACCTTGCAACAGTCTGAAGTAGAAAAAACTTATATGTCAAGTGACACATCAACAAGGTCGGTAAAGAAGAAGAAGATGAGCACAAAGACATTGGTGAATCGTCTAATAGGCGTTGTGGCTGACTTAACTTCTAAAGTAGACCGTGTATTACAGATTAAAGATGAACCAGATACATGGTTTGGAGAGGAGGAGGACATGGTAAATGAAGAGGAGGAAGAAACATATTACCATGGTCCACAGTTGGATTATGATGATACATCTACGCATGGTTTGGAGGGGGGAAGTTGGGCTTACACCTACGCATGTTGAGCCGTCACCAGACGTGGGTGAACATCACAAAAAAATAGTGACTCCTATTGTTAGGCTGCAATGAAAGAGGGGTGTTGCATGGTATTAGTCTACGCCGTTCATAGTGGTACAAAACTCATATTTTAAATTTGGTGTATTTATAAAATATTACGTTATTGATAATTATTTAACATTTTAATTTTTTTAGATGCAATCCACACCAAAATTGAAGAAAATCACCAAAGCAAGGAAAAAAACAGTGGAGAGTCCTGAAAAAGCAAATGAAGACATTGTGAATGAAGATAGTAATGATGTTTCAAATCATCTACTGTTAGATAGTCTTTATGCTGCTAGTACGTTAGGTTTTTGGAAAGAATGAAATATGATCTCTTCCAACTTCAACACTACACATAGGATGCATATACTCCCACTAGATGTGGAGTTTTGGTCAAGGTTACTTGCAGTTACTAACTCTGGGTGGTTAATTTCTTCGATAAAATTCGTTAAATTTTAACTACTTTTTTAGACGATAATTTATATAAATAATTGTAACATTTTTATCTTAAAATGTACATCATATTGCGATATGGAGTGGCTTGCTCATGGAAAGACGACCGGCGAATGCAATGTGGCCGATATACCCTCAAGAACTCAATTTGCAACCCGAAAAATCATTTTTTTAGGAATGTAGCAAATGGTATTGGATGTTATCCTAAATGGAAGGATGTGGATATGGTTAGTTAAGTTTAATAATTATTTATTTATATATATAATATTAATGAATTTACGACTATTTTATTTTTTTTGTTTGCAGGTTCTATTCCCCATAAACGTTGTTGGTGTCCATTGGTTTTTTGGTAGTGCTACATTTAAATATGTAACGTCTGGTTCCTGGTACGCATTTAATTATATTTTATTCATTTATGTAGAGCAACTCGACGAGCTGGGAGCCCCAAACTCGTCGAGTAGAAACCAGAATTGACGCGGGATTTTAAGTCACCTACTCGACGAGTTGCGAGCCTCAACTCGACGAGTAGGACTGCCAGAGTGAAACCTTAATTGCGGAGTTTTGCACCCTATTTAAGCATCTTAATCCCCTTATTCCAACCTCATTTACAGCCTCCAAGTCCCAAAACCCTAACCACGAAACCCTAGAGCCTTGTGTGAGATTGTGAGACCTTTTTGAAAGAAAACTTGTGCTTTTGAAGCTTGTGGAAGAAGAGGAAGCTAGATGGCTCAAGAGGAAGAGAGTAGATCCAGAAACTACACTTCATTTGCAGCATTTTCGGGTAAGCAAGTATCAAACTTGCTTAATGATTTCTTAGATCTCTTCATTTCACTTTTTATGGGGTTTTTGGTCCAAGAATGTTAGCTTTTGGGAAATGGACGACCCAAGTGGGTATTCTCCCAGATCTAGGACCTTGAAGGGCTGTTATGGCATAAAGGTGCAAACTTTATGCCATTGGAGCCCCATGCAAGCTCTAAGATGTCATTTTGGCCTTCTACGCCCCAAAAGGCCATGCATGGAGGAAAAGGCAGAAGCTTTACATGTTCAAATGATGTCTAAGGCCTAGATCTCTGTTTGTATGCTTTAGTTTGGAGTACGGATGACTTGTGGACCAAGATCTAAGTCTTAAAGATTTAGGGTTTGAGCTAAAACCGTCAAATGGAGGTATTAGTGGGTAAAGTTGGAAACTTTACCCTTAAAAAGACATTTTCAGTGTATATGAGAAACAAGAAGCTTAGATCTGAAGAGTAGGGGCTTAATCCTTTAAGATGGCCCAAACAGACTGAGGAACTCGGCGAGTCTAGAGAGGGACTCGACGAGTTGTGTCGATTTGTCCCGATTTTATACAAGGTAGAACTCGACAAGACTGCAAAGGGACTCGACGAGTAGAATCGCCCAATCGCGACTATGAGTAGCCAGGGAACTTGGCGAGTCAGGGGGGATGACTCGACGAGTTGGATCGTGATTTCTGGGTTTTTGATTTATAGAACTCGGCGAGTTGAGTCAACCCAGAACGTTGACTTTGACCAGAATGTTGACTTTGACCAGGGGTAAAATGATCATTTTACCCTAAGAAGGATTATCAGACTTTGACTAAGTGTTATTGTGATAATGATAGTCGGGGAATCGTTGGAGCAGCCGTCAGAGATTCCTCACACGAGATTTCACAGATAGCTTGCGAGGTGAATTTTCTTCTAGTAGGAACGGGTCAAAGGCACTAAGGTCGGCCCGTTTATGTATGTTAGTATGTTCCGGACTAAGGTCCGATGCCGGGCGGGGCCCAATGAAGGTTTATATGCTTTTTGGGTTTTGATCCAATGTCGGGGCGGTACCCGAAGAATGTTAGTATGCTTGATGTCTTTGTGATTCTTGCATGTGTTTGTATCTGTATGCTTCCAGACTACGGTCCGATGCCGGGGTGGTTCCCGATGAATGGTTGTATGCTTTTCGGATTTCGGTCTGATGTCGGGCGGGGCCCGAGGAACGTTTATATGTTTCTGATTAGGTGATTAAGCTCATATTATGTGTAATAGTAGTTATGATCTTATGTATGCCGACCTTTGCTCGATGTCGGATGCGGTCTGATGCCGGGCGGGGCCCGATGCCGGACAAGGCCAATGTCGGGAAGTTCCCGATGTAGCAGGGCGGGGCCCAATGTATGTTATATGTGTTTATGTGTATGGTATGTGGTAGTTTGGGGAGACTCACTAAGATTCATGCTTACAATTTTTAGTTTTGGTTTCAGGTACTTTCGGTAGCTAGGGGAAGAGCTCGGGATGATTGCACTGCACACACCATTTGTTAGCCTGCGATGTTTATACTCTGATATATTTTGACAGATGTTATGACATTTTGAGATACATGACTTATGGTTTTTATATGATGCTTGATGACTTATGGTTTTCCTAATGATATAAAATGAAATTTTTGGACTGTATTTTTGGGATGTTTCAAGTTGGTATCAGAGCCTTGCTTTGAGGGATTCGGACACACTCTCGGGTGTGTCTGGACTTAAACTGAGGACTTGGTATAATTTTCAAAAGAAAATCATTTTTATAAAAAGAATTTTGAAAAGAATTTAAAAAGAGAAAAGGGTGTGGTGCATGCAATCAACCGAGCTCAAGTAAGTACTCCCAAATTACCCATACAAGTTTATGTTATGATGTGTTTATGAGAACTACATGCTAGATTAGGGCTAAGGATCTAGGAAGGATGCCTTATGTTCCTGTTATATGTGTATGAGCTTTATGAACTGCATGCTAGTACAGATTAGTCAGCGATATGATGGCCTGATTAGGATATGCTTGATTATGTTTACTCGATGCTCAAATGTTGATTGCTTTGTGCTTTTAGGAGTTCTAGTTATCTTTAAATAACTAGTAAATAAATATGTTAAGTTGCATATTGCGATGACTAAATAATTTCAGAAGGTTAGGTTTAGCCTTATTTCCCAGCTCTCGTTTGAGTCTAACCGTTGTAGGGTAGGACCTCTCATTTGAAGAATTATCTGGTCTTAGTGATATGCAATGGTATTCGCGAGCTAGTTAGGGGAAGATGACAGAGACTTCTTATGCAGCTGATGGCGGAGAGTGGGTTGGTGATTACCCTAGGGCAAGCCTAGGATGAGATTAGCATGAGATCAGCAGTAGTAGTATAAGGGACTTGATGGAGTCACGACAGTTCTTAAGGAAAGTACGGATAGATGTGGAAGGTAGTATGGGCCCTAACTACTGAAAGTAGAGGATCCGTACTCGAATCAAGAAAGGTTGAGATGAATCCAGGGAACTTGTAGTGTGTGTGATCCCTCGAGTTATGATGAGTATTCTGATATTTGTTATGGTGTATTTTCAGAATGGTGACGCTACACACTAGACCAGTTTGCACTTCAGGCGCTGGTGAGGGGTCAGGCTCGGGCTCTGGAGCCGGGCAGTTAGACGAGCAAATGAGAGAGTTCATCTCATCTGAGGTTATGCACAACATTTTAGACCAGACTACTGTGATCTTCGATACGATCAAGGAGGGTATATTGGAGCTTTTGGATGAGAGACTGAGTGCATTCCGCACTGAGGTGGCGCCCATGATGGGGTTGCGTACACTAACATTCAGGGAGTTCAGAGCATGTGGAGCTCCCGACTATCATGGGGCTCGGGACCCCATTGCTAGCCGCAGGTGGTTGGCAGATGTCGCCAACGCCTTTCGCACCAGCAGATGTCCCGAGGGGGACAAGGTTCGACTTGATTCCTGCCTCCTGAAGGACATGGCACGAGATTGGTGGGAGGAGGTTGGGAGATCTATTGGAGATGATGTCGTTATTGATGCGATGACTTGGAGTGATTTCTCGGCCAGGTTCAGGGCCGAGTTTACACCTATGATTGAGGTGCAACAGCTGGCGAGGGAGTTCCATGACCTTTAGCAAACTACAGAGACGGTGGCCGAGATCACTGCTATGTTCACGGAGAGGGCCCTTCTCGTTCCGCAGTACGTGGCGGACGAGGAGATGAAAAAGGTCCGATATCATGAGATGCTGCGGAGTGATATCCGCCAGTTTGTGAGCCGATCCAGCTGCAAGACGCTGGAGGATATGATTGCTAGGGCTCTGGAGATGGAGCTGGATTTGGAGATGGAGAGGAAGAGGAAACCAGATGGGGTTCAGACAGGTAGTTCGGGCAAGAAACCAAAGGTATCAGATCACAGATCGAGGAGCCAACAGGGTCGCAGCCGGTGTGGCAAGTGCGGCAAGATGCACGAGGCGGTGTGTAGGGCGGGGAGTTCGGGCTGCTTCAAGTGTGGTCGAACTGGTCATATGAGCAGGGTGGACCGACTCTATGTTTAGCAGCGAGAGCGAGGCGCTACCTTCAGTAGGGTTGTGCATGTTATGTCGCCTATGTCATGGATACCCGGGATAAGGGTAAGGCGACAGTCGATGACGTACCATTCGTGCGAGAGTACCCGTATGTATTCTCAGAGGATTTGCATGGGATACCTCCGGAGAGACAGGTTGAGTTCAGGATTGACCTAGTCCCCGGTGCGGCCCCGATAGCCAAGGCAGCATATCGGTTGGCTCCTACCGAGATACATGAGTTGTCTACACAGCTGTAAGAGATGCTAGACAAGGGATTTATCAGGCCGAGTAGTTCGCCATGGAGAGCCCCGATCCTGTTTGTGAAGAATAAGGACGGGTCACATCGGATGTGCATAGACTACTGGGAGCTGAATAAGGTAACGGTGAAGAACCGTTATCCCCTCCTGAGGATTGATGATTTGTTTGAACAGCTACAGGGTGCATCTTGGTTCTCCAAGATTGATCTGCGATCGGGTTATCACCAGATGCGAGTCAGAGACGAAAATGTGCAGAAGACAACTTTTAGGACTTGCAATGGTCAATATGAGTTTGTGGTGATGTCGTTTGGGCTCACCAACGCTCCTACCGCGTTAATGGACCTCATAAACCACGTGTGCAGACCGATGTTGGACCGGTCTGTGATAGTCTTCAAAGATGATATTTTGGTTTACTCCAAGTCTCAAGAGTAGCACGAGGAGCACCTGAGGGAGGTGCTGGAGACGTTGAGGAGGGAGAAACGTTTCGCAAAGTTCTCCAAGTGTGAGTTCTGGTTGCGTGAGGTGCAGTTTTTGGGGCACCTTGTCAACCAGAAAGGTATTCTGGTCGATCCGGCCAAGATAGAGGTCGTGATGCAGTGGGAGGTTCCGAGGTCTCCATCCGAGATTCGGAGTTTTCTTGGTCTAGCGGGTTATTATCGGAGATTCATTCAGGATTTGTCCAAGATTGATGTTCCCTTGACTCGACTGACCAAGAAGTTGGTGACATTCCGTTGGGGGCCTGAGCAGCAGGCAGCCTTCGAGACTCTCAGACAGCGGTTATGCGAGGCACCGATTCTGACATTGCCGGAGGGCGTCGATGATTTCGTGGTTTACTGTGACGCTTCGATCACGGGTATGGGTGCGGTACTGATGCAGCGGGGTCATGTGATAGCTTACGCTTCGAGGCAGCTGAAGCCTCACGAGGCTAACTATCTGACGCATGATTTGGAGCTGGGGGTTGTGGTTTTCGCCCTCAAGATTTGGCGGCATTACCTTTATGGGGTTTGTTGCACCATTTATACGGACCACAAGAGTTTGAGGTACCTCATGGATCAGCCGAATCTGAACATGAGGCAGCGTCGGTGGTTAGATGTGGTGAATGATTACGATTGTGAGATCCTTTATCACCCGGGGAAGGCCAATGTGGTGGCCGATTCTCTTAGCCGCAAGGCGGTGGCGGCTCCGATTCGGGATATATGCCTGCAGATGACAGTGATTACTCTGTTGTTGGAGCAGATCCGGGAGGTGCAGTTCGAGGGAATGAAGGAAGAGCGTCGGAAGTGTGAGCGGATCGTAGGCCAGGTGGCCTCATTTGATTATGATAGTCGTAGGTTGTTGACCCTGCATCGGAGAGTCTGGGTTCCTTACTATAGCGGGGTACGCCAGGTTCTGATGAATGAGGCTCACATGTCGAGATTCTTCATCCATCCCGGGGCGACAAAGATGTATCGGGATCTTCACCCTGATTATTGGTGGCCCTGCGTGAAGCGGGACATAGCATGGTACGTAGAGCGGTGCTTGACCTGCAGGAAGGTCAAGGCCGAGCAACCGCGACCTCACGGCAAGATGCAGCCGTTGGAGATTCCCATGTGGAAATGGGAAGATATCACTATGGATTTCATCACGAAGCTTCCCAGGACCGCACGAGGAGTGGATTCGATATGGGTCATCGTGGATCGGTTGACCAAGAGTGCTCATTTTATCCCGATCCAGGAGAGTATATCGGCTGAGAAGCTAGCCGAGATCTACATACGTGAGATTGTGGCGCGTCATGGAGTGCCCGTTTCGGTGGTGTCAGACCGAGATGTTCGTTTAACTTCCAGATTTTGGAAGCGGTTTCACGACGAGATGGGTGCTCGTCACCATTTCAGCACCGCTTTCCACCCTCAGACAGATGGACAGAGCGAGAGGACGATTCAGACTCTCGAGGACATGCTACGCGCATGTGTATTGGATTTCGGTGGCTGTTGGGATACATATCTTCCGTTAGTGGAATTTTTGTATAACAACAGCTACCACGCTAGCATAGATCGACCTCCTTTCGAGATGCTCTACGGGAGAAAGTGTAGGACCTCAATCTATTGGGGCGAGGTCGGTCAGAGGGTTATGGGGAGTACGGAGGTAGTACTCAAGACTACTGAGAGGATCCAGCAGGTCCGGAGCAGGCTCCAGACTGCTCAGAGTCGGCAGAAAAGCTATGTCGACAAGCGTCGTTCAGACTTGGAGTTTCAGGTGGGCGACATGGTCCTCCTGAAGGTGTCACCTTGGAAAGGTGTCATCCGGTTCAGGAAGCGGGGCAAGCGGGGCCCCAGGTACATCGGTCCTTTCAGGGTTATAGCCCGGGTGGGCAAGGTGGCGTATCGATTGGATCTTCCAGCAGAGCTCAGCTAGATCCATAGCACTTTTCATGTTTTCCAGCTGCGGAAGTGCCTAGTGGATGACTCTGCAGTTGTGCCTCTAGAGGATATACAGGTTGATGACAGCCTGAACTACATCGAGAGACCAGTAGCTATTCTCAATAAGAAGACGAATGAGCTAAGGAACAAGAGGGTTGAGCTAGTGAAGGTGCAGTGGCAGCACCGCAAGCGCTCAAAGTGGACTTGGGAGCCCGATGAGGAGATGAGGGAGCACTACCCGGAGTTGTTTCCCGACACAGCAGACTTCGAGGACGAAGTCTAATACAAGTGGGGGAGAATTGTAACGTCTGGTTCCTGGTACACATTTAATTATATTTTATTCATTTATGTAGAGCAACCCGACGAGTTGAGAGCCCCAAACTCGTCGAGTAGAAACCAGAATTGACGTGGGATTTTAAGTCACCTACTCGACGAGTTGCGAGCCTCAACCTGACGAGTGGGACTGCCAGAGTGAAACCCTAATTTCGGGGTTTTGCACCCTATTTAAGCATCTTAATCCCCTTATGTCAGCCTCATTTACAACCTCCAAGTCCCAAAACCCTAGCCACGAAACCCTAGAGCCTTATGTGAGCTTGTGAGACCTTTTTTTAGAGAAAACTTGTGGTTTTGAAGCTTGTGGAAGAAGAGGAAGCTAGAAGGCTCAAGAGAAAGATAGTGTTGGATTAGGTGTCTAAGTGCATAACTATAACTGGTATGTACTTGACCCGAGAGTAGCATGGTCCATTTCGGGTTGCCTTCACCAGGACAATTTGATAGGATGGATATTTGAGAAAGAGGTTATTTATGATTTACCAATATATTATAAGTATAATATATTAATTGAGAAATCATATTATTTAATTAGTATTGATCAAGAATTAATTTAGAATTAATTTAGTGATCAAAAGAGACATATTAAATTAATGGGGACTGATTAATTCAATCAATAATATTTATAGTTTGGGCCACTGATCCATGTTGATTAGGGATGGACTAAATCTTTATGAGAGTCCATGAAGAATTAGTCCAAAGGGCCCATCATGTGGATTATTGGATTGCTTAAAGGCTTAAGTAAATGGGCTAGGGTTTACAAGTTAAACCTTAGGAATTCCAAACTATAAAATGAACCCTCTAGCTTGCAAAATTGGCCCCTAGTACTCCAAGGTTCATACCTAGCCGATTTCGAGCTCCTAAATCTCTCTCTCATATTCATCCAATTGTTCATGTTGTTTTTGACTTGTTTGAGGCACAACACTTGGGGTGCTTGCTCTATTAAGGCCAAAGTTCTACAAGATACTACACAAGGTAATCTTTAAACTAGTTTTTATGATTCAAATATCACCTTGTATGCTAGTTTAGGCTTTATGCTTTGGAAAAGGTATATTGCATGTATAATTAGAGAAAACTTAGATCCAAAGATTTAGAGCTGTATGTGCACCATAGGAGTGTTATTGTACCTAAAACCCAACAGTGGTATCAGAGCCATGGGTAGTTTTCTGTTATATAGTTGCATTTGTGAATTGTTCAAAGTTGGAAAAATGAAAATCTGCATTCTGTCAGCATGGACTCGCCGAGTCCACTCATGAACTCGACGAGTCCATAAACTGGCTCGACGAGTCGGACAATCTGCTGGCAGATTTTCAGGATTTTTGGCCTGGATTGGATTGGGATCACTACCACAAACTGTTTTGCATCATAAAATCTGTTTTTCTGATATGGTAGTGATTATTCTCATCCAATCAAAAGATAATTGTCAAAATTTTAAGATAATTATTGGTTTTTATGATAAACAAAATTACTTGTAAATTGTTGATTTGATATTATCTTGTTTTATGTGTTTGGTTAGATCAATCCTAGATTATATGAAAATTTTATTTGTTAAAATTGATCTAAATGTTTTTTTAATGACTTCTATAACATGTCCTCAAGTTATGGAACGTGAAAAGTCTCATCCATTAAAATGACATTAAACTCATAAGTTATGGAAATGAAAAGTTTTCAAGAGTTAGAAATTTTGTCATCAAATTTGGAACTCAAAAGTTTTTTTTAAAGGAGTTACAAATAGATCGATCTTAACGTTTTGAAGAGTTCCATAAGTTATGGAACTTGAAAAGTCTCATCTTCATGAAAACATTAACTCACCTTAAGTTATGGAGTTCAAAAGTTTTTCAAGAAATACAAAACTTGCCCTCAAGTTTTAAAAGTTGAAAAGTCTCAATTAAGAAACATTGAATTCATAGAAACCCTAGGAATTTGAAAAGTTTTCAAAAATGTAACTCATGGGTTCATAACTTAATATTAATTAAATAGTTTTAATTTGATGTTTTTGAATAGTTTAGTTAACTCTTATGGACTTTATTAATAGTTAATTAAATGTTTAATTAAAAGAGAAGATCAATAAATCCATAATAATAACATGGTTTAAGTTTAATTAAATTAAGAGTATAATTTATTAATTAAACCATCAAGTATTTTAAAAGTTTAAAATACACCTTTATACTATATAAAATTAAAAGTTTAATATATTATATGTATAAATTAAAAGTCAGTCTTACTGTTAGTAGGTCTCATTCACGAAGTCGGTCTATAAGGGGGGTATAAAGTTACTTCCTATAAAATGGTGGTTTAATGGGTGTCCACTCTCACCCACCGCTTTATTGACTGGTGGAGGGTCGTTAACCGAACGGGTAGGATAGCACATTAATTCTCATTAAAAGTATAATGAAAATACCAAGTAACTAAACACTTATAAATTCCCAATCTTAGTTACTTAGGAAAAATGTGAGTTTAATGCTAACCCATGAAATTGCACTTTGCACCTTGTTAAGTCGTTAGTGGAGCGTGTGTGGTTAACCGGCACACTAATTTGGGACTGACAATGTGTGACAAAGGGTAACTTGGTGTTAATCATGGATCAATGGAGCGTGTGTGGTTAACCGACACATTGATTGGATGATTTGTAACATTCAGTGTACCAAGCTAATTTGCATGGTTATTCACACCTTGTTTGTGATCCTCGGTATCCCAGTTACAAACTTGAAGGGCATAATCGAGACTAAACATGCCATTGAAAAAGTTCAATGAATCTCAAAGGATCTAGGAATTTCAATTCATTTAAAACCTAAAGTTCATTTTCGTTTTTTATGGTGGAAATTGGTAAATCATCATTTACATACCTTAAAATATTTTGCAATTGGATTACGGCATTCTTCTTCCGAATTGTAGAATATTGTGTTGGGTCCTAGCCTTAATATTTCATTTTGGGTGTTAATATTTCATTTTGGGTGTTATATTAAGGACTTAAATCAATATTGTCTCGAGGAAGTTGGCTGTTGACTTGGTTCTTCAATCACTTCCTAAGTCATATAGTGAGTTCATTAAAGATTATTATATGACAGACCGCGACATGACCCTTATCGATCTCACCTATTTGCTAATTGTTGCTGAATCAGAAATGATTTGGCGCACTGGTCAAACAAAGTTGATTGAAAGATCTACTTCTCAAACTTCCATGGACAATGACAATGGAAACATTGGAAGTCCAGAAAAGATTTCTCTTTCCAAGGGAAAGGGAAAGGCTAAGTCTGAGATTGTCCCATGTACCATTCCGAAAGAGTCTGTTTGCTTCTATTGCCAAGAGAAGGGGCACTGGAAACGAAGTTGCCCTGATTACCTGAAGGACCACAAGGATGGTAAAGTCAAAATGTATGAATCTGCTTCATGTAAATCCACTATCTAACTCTATTAAGTTCCTATCTGGAGATTCTTAATGCATGATGCGACAAGATTGCATTTTGATGTGTTTGTAGGATCGAAGAAAAGAAAGGAAGCTTAAAGGAAGAGTAAGCTGAGTCTGGTCACGAAGAGATGGATTTCGATCGCATGGTTCGATGATCAGATTTGTGAGCTGCTACTAGGAGTTATGATAGATTGCTTAGAAATATTTAGTAACATAGTTTTCATCTGTAATTGCATTGTAAGGACAAGTTTTTCCGCAGTTTTATAAATAAAGAAAATTTTTGATTTTATCTTATTTTATATTTCCTTATAATGACATTTGTGAAAATTGATGCTTGTATGTTTTTATATGGATTTGATTCTTTCATTTGTGGTAGTGTCTAAATTTACCAAATAAGGAAAGATTCTCATCACCTAAGTTTCAATTGGATAGAAACTTGAAATCATGCAACTTGCATTGTATGATGAATGAGAATCTTCGTCTTTGGGAAATTAATACTAATTCCTTGTTCACATGTATATGTGAGTCAAGTGAAGGACTAGGGGATCGGGTACACTTGGTTGTGCATTGGTCAGGGCCACCACAAAGAATAATAAGACTATTTGTCATGATTTACTAAAGGTTTAGTAAATAAGGTTATACTTACAAGATTAAGTATAATTCTGAATCATTGAAAAAGTTTCAATGTATGGCAGAACGAATAAGAAGAATCAATTAGGCAGAAAGATGAAAGTTTCTCCCATCTGAAAGGAAAGGAGAGTACTTTAGTATATTGTTTTATGATCATCTTAATGATTATGAAAACCATATAACAATTGATCCTCTAAGGACACCTTAGTACACTTGTATGGCTAAGAAGAGGAATCGAGAATTGTTGAAATGGTCAAATCAAAAGGTGAATCATACTTCATTCCAAAATCAAGTCTTAGGGCCATACTTCGAGAATATAACTTGAGTGACATAATCTTAAGAAAGGTTTATAACACTTATCAAATGTAGAGTAAAATGTTTCTTACTCTTGTACATTTGAAATTAGTAAGTTGTGATGTTTTGGATAAAACAAAGACCAACTAAGACCAATTGTGTGAAGTGTTATTCTTGATAAAAATCGGCACTAACTCTTGAGTATTTGTTTGTCAAGGAATGTTTCTTGACAGAGAATCTTATATATCAAGAGGTCAGTGGGAGTCTTAAAGATCTTGAAAAGTTTCAAGAACTAATCAAGAATAAACCTGTTATTAATCACTAGCACACGAATTAAGGTTTGTAACCCATCGTGTTGACATATTCTTGTTTTTGTGCCCATTCCAGTTAAGTTGAATGCGCATGTGAGTTCTACGAGTTCTCAATTGTTTGCATAACAACCTGGAAGCAATGGTAGGCCCTCGTGCTGCCAAGTGGCAAGAAATTAAGATTGAACAAGTTCAGTCGATATAAGTTTGGATTTGTCACTAACCTTGTCTTGTGATTATGGTTATGACAAATTCACATGGATAGGAACACATACACCATTAATCTAAGTGACAAAGGCTTCTCTCCGCTTCATGAAAATGATTGTGAGGAAAAATTTTCACTAAGTAGATTTTAAGGAGATAACATTTGTGATATTTGCATTCTCAAATTTGATTATGATTACGACATCAGTCTTCATAGTTCAAATTGTGAGAAATGGCAAAAAGTCTAAACATTTGAGACTTATTATTGTAAGTTCTGAAATTGGTTAGACACACATGTGATCTTTCTAAGGAAAGGTGTATGAGTTTGAAAAGCCTAGATGAACTCTTATCGAAGCATTTTGTATCAGAAAATTGAACTTTGGTAAAAAAAAGTCATATTGATTTCTAGAAGTCCAACTTATTTATGGGTACATGTCAAAGCTAGTGGGAGCATAAGTGTTATGCTAGTGGGAGCATAATTATTATGGTAAGTGTTGCAAGTTAGCAATGTTAATTATAGAAAACAAAAGTTTTAATTCGCAAAGTTGCAGGGTTTGAAAAGTTGTTTTGCTATAATTAAGGGAGAGGAATTCATACTTCATTTCGAATCTAAAATCTTTGATTGAGATTTTAATCGAATTTAGTCATGGACATATATGAATGTTATGTTGAAATGATTAAACATAAGGAAATTCTATATGTGGAAATATTATAGCGAAAGACTGGTAAAGTATCATGTCTTTATGTGAGACATTATGAATCGTATTCCATATGCTTCGGATATAGGATCGATTGCATATATAATATTAATGTGTTCTAATTTTTCCAAATGCCTAGGGCATTAAGAGGAAAATGGACTAGAACGAGATATGACTAAAATGGTTAAGCAATTGTCGAGGACAATCTGAGATTTACCAAAGATTGGTTGCTTATGGACAGTTGGAAGTATAGTATAAGTTTTGGAAGGTCTATATTGACAACTTCTGAGAAGAGGTAACTCTTGTTCAGAAGTGCTAGTCATATGGAATTATGGAAATGTTCCATAAGTGGAAGTTAATCATAAAATCTATGTAAGAATAGAAAACTTAATGCAAGAAGGATGTTCAAACGAATGTACTTTGAATATGAGACTCCGCTTCCATGGAATTGGTCCAGTAACCAATGTCCAAAGGGAATACTTTGTAATATCATTGGCATAGTCTTTGTGACCTTTGTGCATTGACATTACAAAAGGATTATTGCATTTAAGTTTCGAATCTAAATGGGAAGAATTTGGTATTCTTACACTTACTATAAGGATTTGGATTGAGAAATGAGTATCATTGGAAATGGTTACAATTGATCTATTTCACAAGTAAGGACCATAGGTAAACATAGTGCGCATGCTTGGATCATGGGATAACTATTATTCTAATTCAAGTATTAAGTTGATTAATCGAAACATTATACAATGAATAATATGTAATCAATATGGTGATCAAATAAAAGGTGTTTTATTTATATTCATAAGTTCTGAGACCATATTGGATTCGATTATTCTTGTGTTTCACTTTGCATGTTTTGACTTCCAGAATAATAAAATTATTCAAACTATCCATAGTCGATCATACTTTGGAAGTAGGTATTGAAGCTCGACTGTCATGAATGGGTCTGTAGATTGTCTAAAGGTGTTTAGACATAGCACAAGTTTGTTGCAGTATTCATGAGTACTCCTGTAATAAGATTTGAGTATTGGACTAAACCCACGCTCATTTGAATCACTTCATGGATTTTATCACGAGTGATCATGAGAGGATAATATCTTATATTCTTGAAACCAAGACATGTGAGTTGTAGTTTACAAGTCGGTTTCACATTGACATATGTAAACACACCAGTAACTTGGTGTTATAAAACATATTGTTGTGTGTGATTTGATGAGTAAATAGAGCAAGCACATGAGTCGAAGTTTATCCATTCCTTTTACCTAATGTGGGATAAAAGCGGTATCCGTGGGCCCCTCAATGATTTAGTGATGACACCCTAAGCGCTTGGCCAAGCCTAGACTAATATGATTTGTTCAATTAGTTAGTTGCCATAAATCGGAAAATGGGAAACAACACATGAACAGAGAGAATGATTATAATCCATGTCTCAGTTCATACGATATCTTGTAGAATGGAGGAATATATGATCCCTTATCTAATGGACGCGTCATTGATTTGTCCAGAGTTTGACAACGGCTTTTTGAGAGCTACGATTGCTAGTCGGTTCTTCAAGTCGTACTTGCGGTTATAGTTATTAGACTTATCCAAGTGGGAGACTGTTGGATTACGTGTCTAAGCCCATAACTATAACTGGTATTTACTTGACCCGAGAGTAGCATGGTCCATTTTGGGTTGCCTTCACTTAGATAATTTGATTAGATATTTGAGAAAAGAGGTTATTTATAATTTACCAATATATTATAAGTATAATATATTAATTGAAAAATCATATTATTTAATTAATATTGATCAAGAATTAATTTGGAATTAATTTAGTGATCAAAAGAGACTGATTAAATTAATGGGGACTGATTAAGTCAATCAGTAATATTTATAGTTTGGGCCAATGATCCATGTTGATTAGGGATGGACTAAATCTTTATGAGAGCCCATGAAGAATTAGTCAAAAGGGCCCATCATGTGGATTATTGGATTGGTTAAAGGCTTAAGTAAATGGGCTAGGGTTTACAAGTTAAACCTTAGGAATTCCAAACTATAAAATGAACCCTCTAGCTTGCAAAATCGGCCCCTAGTACTCCAAGGTTCATACCTATCCGGTTTCGAGCTCCTAAATCTCTCTCTCATATTCATCCAATTGTTCATGGTGTTTGTGACTTATTTGAGGCACAACACTTGGGGTGCTTGCTCTCTTAAGGCCAAAGTTCTACAAGCTACTACACAAGGTAATCTTTTAACTAGTTTTTATGATTCAAATATCACATTGTATGCTAGTTTAGGCTTTATGCTTTGGAAAATGAACATTGCATGTATAATTAGAGAAAACTTAGATCCAAAGATATAGGGTTGTATGTGCACCATAGGAGTGTTATAGGACCTAAAACCCAACATAGTAGTAGATCCAGAAACTACACTTCATTTGCAGCGTTTTTGGGTAAGCAAGTCTCAAACTTGCTTAATGATTTCTTATATCTCTTCATTTCACTTTTTATGGGGTTTTTGGTCGAAGAATGTTAGCTTTTGGGAAATGGACGACCCAAGTGGGTATTCTCCCAGATCTAGGACCTTGAAGGGTTGTTATGGCATAAAGGTGCAAACTTTATGCCATTAGAGCCCCCATGCAAGCTCTAAGATGTCATTTTGGCATTCTAAGCCCCAAAAGGCCATGCATGGAGGAAAAGGCAGAAGCTTTACGTGTTCAAATGATGTCTAAGGCCTAGCTATCTGTTTGTATGCTTTAATTTGGAGTATGTATGACTTGTGGACCAGGATCTAAGTCCTAAAGATTTAGGGTTTGAGCTAAAACCGTCAAATGGAGGTATTAGTGGGTAAAGTTGGAAACTTTACCCTTAAAAAGACATTTTCAGTGTATATGAGAAACAAGAAGCTTAGATCTGAAGAGTAGGGGCTTAATCCTTTAAGATGGCCCAAACAGACTGAGGAACGCGGCGAGTCCAGAGAGGGGCTCGACGAGTTGTGTCGATTTGTCCCGATTTTGTACAAGGTAGAACTCGACAAGTCTGCGAAGGGACTCGACGAGTTGACTCGCCCAATCGCGACTATGAGTAGCCAGGGAACTCGGCGAGTCAGGGGGGATGACTCGACGAGTTGGATCGCGATTTCAGGGTTTTTGATTTATATAACTCGACGAGTTGATGAGTCAACTCGGCGAGTTGAGTCAACCCAGAACGTTGACTTTGACCAGAATGTTGACTTTGACCAGGGGTAAAATGGTCATTTTACCATAAGAAGGATTATCAGATTTTGACTAAGTGTTATTGTGATAATGATAGTCGTGGAATCGTTGGAGCAGCCGTTAGAGATTCCTCACAAGAGATTTCACAGATAGCTTACGAGGTGAGTTTTCCTCCAGTAGGAACGGGTCGAAGGCACTAAGGTCGGCCCGTTTATGTATGTTAGTATGTTCCGGACTAAGGTCTGATGCCGAGTGGGGCCCAATGTATGTTTATATGCTTTCCAGGTTTCGATCTGATGCAGGGGCGGTACCCGAAGAATGTTAGTATGCTTGATGTCTTTGTAATTCTTGCATGTGTTTGTATATGTATGCTTCCGGACTACGGTCCGATGCCGGGGCGGTTCCCGAGGAATGGTTTTATGCTTTCCGGATTTCGTTCCGATGTCGGGTGGGGCCCGAGGAATGTTTATAGGTTTATGATTAGGTGATTAAGCTCATGTTATGTGTAATAGTACTTATGCTCGTATGTATGCCGAGCTTTGCTCGATGCCGTGCGAGGCCCGATGCCGGATATGGTCTGATGTCGGGCGGTGCCTGATGCCGGGCGGTGCCCGATGTAGCAGGGTGGGGCCCAATGTATGTTATATGTGTTTATGTGTATGGTATGTGGTAGTTTGGGGAGACTCACCAAGCTTCGTGCTTACAGTTTTCAGTTTTGGTTTCAGGTACTTCCGGTAGCAAGGGGAAGAGCTCGGGATGATTGCAGTGCACACACCATTTGTTAGCCTGGGATGTTTATACTCTGATATGTTTTGACAGATGTTATGACATTTTGAGATACATGACTTATTGTTTTTATATGATGCTTGATGACTTATGGTTTTCCTAATGATATAAAATGAATTTTTTGGACTGTATTTTTGGGATGTTTCAAAATACCTGGAAAGTACACATTTATGATTCAACACGATCTATGAATTTCTTCTCAAAGTACTTGATTGGTGGAGAATTTAAAAGTTTTGGGGATAATATTATCTCAGAGCTAGATGTGATTGAGTACTGGAACGATTTCCCCGATGGACACAAAGCCAATGAAACTGTGGAGTTTGTTGATACTATAGACGCGCCATAGCAAGAATATATTGAAGATAGAGGGGATTGTGGAGTATTCGTATGCATGTTTATGGAAATGATTGTTTCGGGGGTACCGATGAAGATTGATAAGCCACGTAGAGATGCGAGATTTCTCTACAGAAATAGGATGACAAATATTATTTGGGATACTATATAACTTGATTTTAGGAACTTTGTATATATTAATATGAAATACCTATTTTTAGTAATTTTGTTTAATACCAATATGTGTTTTATTTATTTTTGTTATTATATTTGTTTCATGGACTGCCAAGTCACTTCCGTGGACTGTCATTTCACTATAAAATGACTCAAAATTTGTATCATTTCATCTAATCTATATCACTTCATCGACTTTGTATCTTTTACAATGGGTTCAAAACCATGGAACGCTGAGGAGTATTTGCTTCTAACTCGTGCATATATTAATGTCTACGAGAATAACAGTTTGGATGATACAATGTTTTGGCTCCTTTTAACCAATACCTTCAACACTGACGCTGAAACCACCTTAGAAAACCATCGCAGCACACTTGATATAGCAGCAAAATGGTATAAATTGAAAACAAGAGTTGTGTTATTCAACGATCTTTATAAGAAGATTGAAGACGCACATGTGAATGATACTGAGGAAGACATCTTGGAGGCGGCTAAAGAAGAATACAAATTCATTAGCAACGGAGAGATTTTCGATTATGAAACCCCTTAGAATCTTTTGAAAAATCTCCCATATTTATAACTTGTACTGCGTTTGTATTGCTTTATTTATATGTACTATGGTTGATTTTTTTTTTGCGTTTGTATTATGTTATTTATCCTTTATTTTTCGAAACATAATGCACCAACAAATATTAAGATACATTCAAACAAAAAAACATTACAAATAACATAAAAACATTACAAATAAGATGTACGACTGACAAACATTACATAAAACATTACAAATAAAAGAGTCGTCTACATGAAAAAGGTTTATTTTTAACGAGATTCCAAACGTCAGTATACTCGAACTCATTTTCATCAAACTCGCACAGGTAATATTCGTTCACTTCTTCAAAAAGTTCTTCATCGTCTGCATGAGAGCGTCGCATTTTCTCATAATTGTAGCGTCGATTGAACCATGTGACTTTATTCTTTAAATCCATCCATTTACTAACAATATCGGGTTGGTTTTAGCCGTACTTGTCCTTGTCCCACCTTATGGTTGAACAAAGCTATTAGGCAGGACCATTCATCACCAACAAGGCAATGAGGGGGAGCTATTGTTAGTAGACCCTCGTAAACGGTAATCCAGCATCATGTTAGGACTAATACCTCTGTTGTCGTCCATGGTTTGGAGCTGCTGCATTTGACGAATTTGTTGCATTCGAAGAACTTGGTACATTGGACGCCATTTTGTGAAAGGATCCCTTTTGTGAATAAAAGATTTGAATTTCGTATAGATACAAGATTTATTATATAAAAAGATAGGTTGGGCGGACTGTCAAGTCAGTTATGCGGACTGACAAGTCAGTTACGCGGACTGCCGAGTCAGTTATGCGGACTGCCAAGTCAGTTACGCTGACTGCCAAGTCAGTTATGCGGACTCATAAGTTAGTTACGCGGACTGACAAGTCAGTTACGTGGACTGACAAGTCAGTTACGCGGACTGCCAAGTCAGTTACGCGGATTGACTAGTCAGCTACGCGGACTGCCAATTCGTTTACTTACACGGACTACCAATTCAGTAACTTTTGCGGACTGACAAGTCACTTCCGCGGATTGCCTAAACAGTTCTGCGGAATAATGAATACGAATTCCTTTTAAATTGGACAACCGTTTTCATTTTTAGAAGTTGTCGAAAGTTGTGAAAATGAGTTTAGTGAATGAGGTATTCAAAAAAAGTTTCTCCAACCTGCCAATTTTTTTTCACAATCTGCAAAGAACCAATCCTAACACCTTCACGTGCATTAAGAAAGATTTGTACAGTCGTTTTCAATTTTGTTTTGTGGCATTGGGATGAGTGGTATGTAATCCTTTATAGTAAATTTTTTTTATTTGAAGTTGTTATATGGCTAATATTCTTATCTTTACTTGCATATTCGTACGTTTCTCACGTCTATGATACCAATCATATTCGTTGGTCACGTACCTCTAATTGGGACGTACATAACATCCCTGTACATTGCGGTTGCTTTGGATGGAAATCATGAACCCCTTCTCATAGCGTTTGCTTTGGGAACCATAAACTTTGACAAGTCATTTGTATGCTTCATGAAGAGGGTGAAAGAACGTTCCGGTGACAATACGGAAGTTGGTTTCATAAGCCATATGTCTGAGTCCATAGACTTTGCAGTTTAGAGAGTCTACCCTAATTCATATCATGACTATTGTTGTAAAAATATAGCTGAGAAAATACACGCTTCCACCGGAAGCAATGCAGTTGTGGAGCAGTTGTTCTGGAAGACATGTAAAGCGTATAATATGTCTGATTTTTATGCGTGTTTGAATATCTTACAAAATGAGGTGAATGGGAATGATCTTGACTGGCTTGACAATATTCCCATTGCAAAATGGGTACGAGCTTTTTTTCCCTAAAGTACGTTTCAATGTTAAATTTATTGACATTCCTGATGTTGTCAATTGGATAAGAACAAACAGGCATGAGTTACCAATAACAACAATCATTCAAATGGACCATGAATCGATGCAAGGAGTGTATGTTCAACATGCTGCATTCGGAGGTAATAATGAAATGTTATTATACATTATGACATCATAATTTTTATTTGATGATTCAGTTCATTTCATAGGGGAATTTCATGGTCTTCTAACCCCTTATGCACTTAAGGTGCTTCAAAAAAGATTTATCCACTCCGATGGTTGTAGGGTTAGGCATATTGTTGGCGACAAATATGAAGTGAGTAAGTATTTAACCACCAAATCCGTGCAATTAGAACGTGGTATTTGTACTTGTGGGAAATGGAAAAAAATGTGGTATACCTTGTGATCACGTTATAGCATCACTACAAAGGCTTGAAATTGAAGGATTCTAGCAAATGGTAAATTTAAAGTTAACTACCGCTGTGTATCGAAATAGTTTTCAAACTGAGACGGTGAATCCTATTTCAATCCTTATGCATTGGGAAATACCAATTGAAAGTGTTGTCGTCTTACCTCCACGAAAATTTACCTTTTAAGTAATAATGTTTACCTTTTAATAAATAATTGTAATGTATGGATGACAACGAATTGACAAACAGCTCTGCAGACTGACTAACAACTCTGCGGACTGACAAACAGCTCTCTGCGGAGTTGAACGGTCTATATATTGTCATGGATGATCATTGAAGTTTTGGTAAAGAGTTACAAATTATTTTGAATTTTAATATGAGTTCATCTTCAAATTTTTATATTTGCTCGTGCAACGAACTTGATTGTTACTATTGTGATCTGATCGACCATTTTCTTGCACCGTCACCAAACATGAGAGGGTCGTATATGTCTGATGATACTTTGCAACAATTGTAATGGGCTGAAGAACAACAAAAAAAAAATAGTCATCTCGGGCTCTCAATGAACATCGTGACCTCATTACGGCAGAGTGAAAAGAGGCTGAGGAAAGGATGAAAATTAATAAAAAAAATCAAAGATCATGAAGAATGGATAAAAAAGACTAAGAAGACTATCAAAATGACTAAAAATGGCTTGCTGAGAAGGATGCATAAATGATAGATCTTTGGCGGAAAAAAAGATCGTTTTGAAGATAAAATAAGAATTAGGTACGACTATATAACGATGGAGAAAGATAAGTATCCATTGCAATTCCCTTAAGTTATTTACTGTTGTTGTACGTTTATTATGTGTTGTTCGTTTGTTATATGTATTATCTTCGAGTTTAAGTTATTACTCTACTAGTAATGATGCACTAATATAATCATAAAATTACCCATAATCTTTAAAGTAACCACACCATTTCAAAGTACATAATCAATGTCTTCCAAAACATAACATACTTAATTATAAATACAACATCAATCATTCAAATCAAACGTTGAACAATAGTCTTCTCTTTGCGTCACTTGCGTTATGCGCGTCTCTTGTGTCTCGTACTTCTCTAGCGTCTCGTGAGTCCCTTTTGTGCCTTACGCCCCTTTCCCTTTTGTCTTACTACCTGACACCATGCTACTTTTTCTAGGCTTCTTATGCTTCGTTGGGACCAATGTCGGACAAGTCGCTGCATTATGTGTTGTACTATCATATCTACTACACCTTCTTACTATTGGTTCCTCACCTTGTAACGGGATACAATTTTTGTTTTTCGGTCTAACAGCTTGACGTGTATCCATTATCGGGGGTTTAACAACCATCATCTCAGCAGGAATCTCCCAATCACACGGTTCTGGAAGGGGGTAAACCGCCTCCTCATACGTACTTCGGTACGTTTCCATTTTGTAAGCGTCTATATCCAGATATCCAAAGTTAGTTTTTTCAAGTGCTTTAAGACCATTATGACATGACCACAAGGCAAACCAGTTCCTTCCCAATATTTGCATGTACAAGTCTCTTGCCTCAGATCAACTATGCCACCATGTTTGAAATCAGGCACTTGATATATTGCATCTGAAACACCTGAAACGGACCATCCTGTCGTGTGCTCTTCTTTTTTGCTAACTACTTTTTCAGTCCACTCCATTAGCACTGTTGAACGTTTCCCTGTAAAGAAGATATTAATAATTAACTTATTATTCGACATAATTAAAGTCCAAATTAAAGTCATACCTCCATCGATGCGACGCTTGTTACACCAATCCTGTGAAATAGGACGGAAGAACTCAAGAAGGGTTATTATAGGCATCTTCCTTGCATCTACAGATAAATCATTTGTGACAACCCGATATTTCAAGTCAATGTATTGTTCAAAAGTCAAATGTTATAATCTATTTTGGAATCATTAAAAATAGCGTCAAAAATAAAGTGTTCTAAAGTCTCAATTGGGATACATAAAATGTTAGATATTGTGTCAAGGTTTACAGAAATATAAAGAACACTCAAATCCGAGTTATAACGAAGAAGTTATGACTAATCGAAAATCTGCGACACAACCGGTAAAACATTGTTAAGCGTAAAAAGTGAAATATCAATAAAGTACTTTTTAGCCTTAAGTGTCCAAACGAAAGTCATAGATTATGTTAAACCGTGAGCGTGTATAAAAAGAACGCCCAAATCTGACTTCGTATGAGAAAGTTATGATTTTTCTAAGTTTCGGATATAGCAGTAGACAGCTGAAAACTCGAAATAGAGATCGAGCGATTTTTAGCCGACGCAACCTAAACGAGAATTGAAGATCTCGACAATAGTAGTACAACGGTAAAAAGACAGACGAAAACGGACATCGGATGAAGAAGTTATGAATTTTTAACGGATTTATCCTGTCCCGACCTATTAAAAATTATATAATTAAAAATAAATTAGAAATTTGTCGACGAAGTCTAAATGAAAGTTGTAGAGTATATTCTCACCTACGCGTGGATATAAAGAACGTCGAAAACGGTGCTCGTATGCGAAAGTTACGCATTTTTGAAAGTTTGGGCACACACTTCGAGGCTTATCCGAAGGATTACGCCCCGCGTACTTTGGAGTACGCCCAGCGTACCCAATACACGGCCTCGGATCGGCCACGTCGCCCCTACACCCTCTACTTCCGTCCCATCCGAAGACCAGCGACCGGTGACGTCATCGCTGACGTACGCCCCGCGTACGAGATACGCCCCGTGTACTTCGGCGTACGCCCAGCGTACGAGGCCACCTTCCACCCCTATAAATAGGATGCGAGGGTTCCGGCTTCTTTTGCCATTTCACACGTTTTCTCCCATATTCTTTCCCTCTCGAGCCTCCCGAAATTATCCCGACGCCCCGGTTACGTACCCAAGTCCCGACGAAGGTCTGAAGCTCCGAGATTCCCGAGGAATATACCACTTCCCGGTCGAAGTGCTGCCCGAGAACATCTCGTTTTCTTCAAATCACCACACTTTCCAGGTGAGTTCATACCCCTACATTTTCACGTCTTTTTCATGTTTTAGGGGGGAAATACAAGGGAAACACGAGAAAAACTTATGTTAAAATACGCATCGTTACATATGGTTTCAAATACTTTACCTACGTTTTATTCATAAATGTTAAACAAAATTAATACCAACGTTACACTTTACATGCAAAGTTGGCATTACATCGAGTTTTTATCACCAAATGGAACACACTTTTGAAAAACTATAATAGGTATAGTTTACGAGTTATTCATGACGTCCTTACATAAACACTGTAAAAAGGAATTACTTTCATTTACAAGAAATGTGGACTTTTCATTCCGTAAATCTATTGATACTAAGTTTTGTGAGACATCCGGCTTCACCGTACTCTCAAGTACGCATTTCAAGTCCTGTATTATAAACCATAATCTCTTGTAGGGAGAGCGTGATACTTGTGTATAGATCTATACGGGATTGACAATCCCGCACCTAAACTGTTAGCTACAGTTAGACCGGCAGGTATGGGGTGACAAACGTCATAACACTGCAACGCCTGAAGAACGTTGTTACAGGCAGTCTGGGTCAATAGCATGGTTATAAAACTCACATGGAGTATCGAAATATTCTGATTTACGAGACTCTTAAATGCATTCAGTAATTACATTATATATGTATAAATCCACTTTCACCATTTTAGCATGAAAGATACTATTGCATTCCAACCTTTGGAACTTTTTCAAACTATCACACATACATAGAAAATATTGGATTTTCTGGAAAAGACGTTCAGTTATTTTTACCGAAAGACATACAAATTTTAGTACAAAAACGCTTATGAACTCACCAACTTAATTGTTGACACTTTTTCAAAACTATTTGTATTTCTCAGGAAATCAGTAATACAGGTAAACATCAGCTTTTGGAGAAGGAACGCTAAGGCATCAGCCATCAAAACATTTTAAATCATCATATTTGTAATATTCTTTTGAAACATGTATTACATGCAACAATGTAACTTTTTATTATATTTATGATGGTTGGGTTTACTTTCTTTACAAATATTCAACTGTTATGATACTACGTGAAGTCACCCACCTCCGAATGTTTCCGCCATTCTGGTTTGGGGGTGTCACAGCATTCATGGACTTTGCACTGTTGGAGGTCATGTAATCATATTGTTTCGACGGGGAATATACTCTAGTCCATTTAGCACGTGGAATTTCACTTAGGTACGCCGCTACTAGCGGCCTAGTGGAACTAAATCTATACCACAAATCTTCAAATACATTTCTTTTTCTAAGCTCTCACAAGCCTCCAAAACAAGACTGTTGTTTTATCATTTTTCCCAAACCGGTGTACTATGTTTCCTAGTAGATGAAAAGCACACACGCCATGATGAGCGTTTGGGAAAACATTTTCAATACAAACCCGAATTGCATCGGCTCTATCAGTTACAAAGGTCAAATCTTGACAATCACCAACACATTCATACATCTATTCAAGAATCCATGTCCAAGTAAGACCACTCTCTTTTTTGCATATTTCGTGCGCAAGGGGCACTATCTGGTTGTTCCCATCCATAGCTATTGCATGCAATATGGTTCCCTTAAAATCCCATTTCAAATGGGCACCATCCATAATTATCACTTTACGACAAAAACATTTGAACACTCGTATCTACAATATATTTGTATGGAACACATAAACACTCTACATTTTTTTTACAAATACGTATATATTAAATAACAACAAGTTTTTTGTATTTACCGTGCTCCCAATGGCATAAAAACAACACTCAAAACAATCTTCAAAATTTGTTTGTATATAAGCCACCGATGCGTACAAATAGCTACACCTAATTTTAATATTTATAACCTAACTACGTTAACTAGCTAAATTACACCTAGGCAGTGTACCTAGTCAAAATTATAGAATAGTAGGGTAAGTCGGGTGTCGCTCACAGGGAACGGTATTAATTAATTTATCTACTACTAAATTAACCTAATTTTTAATAAGCTTTAAGTGGGTTTTTTATCCGATTTTGCAAGATCATACTAACTTAACTCAAATTCAATTAATAATTAAAAACACTCCTGTTTAGTTCGAATCCACTTCTTCTTTATGGTTAGCTAACCATTATGGATTATCATGTTGGTTGTTATTGTATTAGTAATTTAAGTCTAAATTTACTAATATTCAACTAATTCATGTAAAACTATGTATGGTCACACACAATCAAACACAGAACCAGTCATGATTATGAATATGCTATGTAAGATTATGCAAACACAATTATGGTCATAATTTATGTTCTCTAGCACAGCTAAATTTAATTACTTTAATTACTATCTAAGATTTTGGTCGATCCTAGCTCTAGCAATTTAATGTTCACTAAATCACTAGGGTTCAAGTTCATGTAATTTAATAATCACTAAGCTACACTAACATGAATTCAAGCAACTAAAGAAACAAATATTAACATGCTAGGTAATAATAATCAACACAAGCAAAATACCAACTAAGCAAATCCATTATCAATAGGCTAAACAAGAGTAGCTAGATTCAGCTGCTCATAGCAAGAGATAAACAAACACAAATCAGTCGGATCAATGCGTTTTGCATATAAATGCCAACTACAGTTCTCAATTTCACAATATATCTCGTTAAGGTTTTTGTTAGAATGTTTGGTCTTCAACTTAAACTTTTCTCTGGTTACTTTAAGACTCAAAGAAAATATTAGTTGTTGTTTGTTATCATACGTTTGACGAACAGACATATCATCATTTGGACCTAAACTGTGAAATAGTCCAGGTTCAACAATGGGATCAGGACAATCAGGTATGGGAGGCATACCATAAAACATGTATGAAGCTTTTTTTCCGTGTGTGAACTCATCTTCTGACCATCCTTCATTTGATTCTTCATCGTCTGACAAATTTTTGTCACACAGTTTCTTCTTGTGGATACTCTTCAACATTATCAGATACAATGTTTTCACCATTATCAGATACAATGTTTTCAACATATTCACTGTCACAGTTTCTTCTTGTGGATACTCTTCAACATTATCAGATACAATGTTTTCAACATTGTATTGTATAATCTTGTCAACCGCTTCTGTCTGTTCGACCCATCCCTCAAACACCTCTAAAAACAAATGCACAATCTCCTTCGTTTCAGACATTACATTTCTGAGTTGATGAACATCTGCTTCGTCTACAATATTCATAACATACCCATGAACCGGGTGTTGAAATGACAATGATATATTACTATTGAACGTATTAGCCTTACTTTAAACCAAATCAAACAATATTCGACGGTCAAAATTAGTCGGAAGCAGTAAACCTAAGTTGTTAAACTTTGGTCTAACGTAGGTGTTAATTCCATTACTCATCTGCCAAAAACCCCCCGTACATAAAATAACAAAACTCATATTTTCTTTGAAGAAATTTCCAACCCTAAAACTGATTGAACTTTTCAAATAGATAAAAAAATCATTTATATCACAAAAAACCGTCGCTAATACCCTTCTAACGACCCATTCCGCGGAGAGGTTAACACCTCCGTGGATCCCTCGTCACGACCTCTGCGGAGGATTTAATGAACATAAAAACAATCACTCCGCGGAGGGTTTAATGTCTTCGTGGAGGTATCTATGCGGAGAATCATTGCTCGGTCTCAAATCGTACAACATTTTTCGTTCCGCGGAGATTTCGTCGTTCCACGGAGCCCGTAGAGGATTCTCCGCGGAATGCATGTCTATAGCCGGAAAGATCTGTTTTTGTGACTAAATTTTGAAATACCCCCCCCCCCCAAAAAAAAATGTCTATAGCCAGTATTTTCCCATATTTAAAGAGGTAAAAATGATCATTGTGACAGAAAAATAATAATGAGTAAAGAATTATGTTTCTCATTTTTACGAAAAAAGTAATTTTGCAACGCATTCATTAAAATTCATGAGATGTAATTGTAGTTTAATAAGAATTTTTAGTATTTAGGCTATCCAATATACATGTTTTAGTCCATTAACCGCCATGTGCACACCGCCACCTAGACTCGTGAAGCTGTGGTGGCCTGGTCTTTTGTGGTTGCTCACACCATATCACAATCCACGTCTTGTTTCATTATTTTCTCTTCTTTCTTATTCACTTTTTCCATGCCCTTTTTCTTCCGTAACTTCTTATTCTCTCTTCTTTCATCATTGTTTCTTCTTTCTTCATGGTTTTGTCTTCGATGAACACTGCTTCCATTAACAGTGGTGTGAAGATGGTGCTTAGGTGGTGAAGAGAGAAGACGATGTGGATGAGGGTGGCGTGATATGTATACCTCACATACTTTTAGGATTCGTAATAATTTGCAACATGTTCTTATTGCATGACCGTATAAAATGACATGTATTCGTATTGTTATTAGAATCAAATAAGAAATTCTTTTCTTCTTTTCTTCCATATTCGAATCCAAATTCTTTGAATCGGTAATTAATTCATAAAAAGTTTTATTTAGAGTAATTATTTGACATCGAGGGATGTGGGAGAAAGTTAATAGTGGGTATAATTATTAGCTAGGTCTGAATTATCGTATCTTGAATTTACATTTTGATATAACATATTTTGAGTTGATTAGTTTGATGTCTTGTAAACTCCATATAGCAAAAAAATAAAATCAAGTAAACTTTCAAATGTCTTACGATCTCGTAGTGTTATCGATATAAATGATGACAACGGGGTAAGCATAATTGTAGATATTGTTTATTATGTTTAGTCATAAGGCCCCCGTGATGGAAGACTATTGGTGTGTAATTCTATAAAGAAGGGTTAAGGTGATGCATGATGACTTGAGCTTATCGTTGTTGTTATTCCTCGTATGGTAAACTTAACTTTTATTACGACATTTGAGTGGTTTTTTCATAACAATAATTGTAACCTCAATCATTTTGCATATTCGCATGTGCGTAAATCATTTTGCACCCACTGATTCGTAATATAAAGAGTTTAACTAAAGGAAAAAAAATACTTGCATTGTTACGCACCATGTTCTTAAGGATTTTCCATGTACAAAAATCAATGCTTACTCGTTTGCTTTGGAATGTACAAGATAGAGAGTGGGGATACTTTGATATGGTGTTTAAAGAAGTTGAAGGAATGCATTATTGATATCGAAAATTGGTCATAATATCTTATATAATTGATTATATTACCTCTCTATCAGAACAGTCTTTCCAAATGTGTATTACAAACTACGTTTCCACCATAGCTCCTTAAAATTAAGAGTGAAATTTTCAAAGGCTATATGCACGAAATTTGTGTTATGAAGGACATGCAAAAAGTACAGACTTCTAGAATATATGTTTTTGTTACATCAACTCACCTCAATATTATAAAGCACTTAACAATATTAGCTACAAAATATGGAAATAACCGTACTTCACTAGGTGACCATTATAACACCCGATTCAAGGTATTTTTCATTTTGGACCCTTGGTGTGTAATTAGTTTGCAATTTTGGTCCTTAGGGGCATTATTGTAATTTTTGGGCGGAGAGTGTGTACGTTGGGCGTTCCTCCTACACGCTAGGCGTACACAATCAGGGGACAAACCCTAATTTTAGGGTTTGGACCCTATTTAAGCAACCTTATGTCCTAAGGTTCTCTCATTTCCCAGACTCCATTGCCCTTTTGAGCCTCATTTCGAAACCCTAGCTCATCTAGATAGATTTGACCGCTTTTGTGTGTGTTTTAGTGGGTGTTTTGTGAACCTTGAAGAAGAAGAAACTTAAAGAAGGAGCGTTGATCAAGGAGGAGCTTGTAGATCCAGATTCCACTCATCATTTCCAGTTTCATTGAGGTATAAAGCTTGGACTTTGCTCATTCTGTTCGTATATCTAGTTGTTATGGAGTTTTGATCACTTTTTGGTCCCATGAATGAGATCTAATGGAATTTTACCACTCTAGGAGTTATGTGTTGATCCTCTTGATGTTTTTGAGATCCATAGTCCATAAAATTAGCATCTTGATGGTTGAGGATCAACCATGCATGCGTTTATGTCCATT
Organism: Lactuca virosa; assembly: GCF_052849685.1. NCBI lineage: Eukaryota > Viridiplantae > Streptophyta > Magnoliopsida > Asterales > Asteraceae > Lactuca > Lactuca virosa. The sequence continues at coordinate 176,081,009 of NC_136430.1, forward strand.
TGGTGAAAGCAGGATGCTAAATATAAAGTTTGAGTTCTTTTGAGCCGTGCAAAGGCTCCAAGTTAGTGACTTTATGGATTAAGACGTTCCCCAAGGTTTGGATCTGAAATATGGACGTTTGGTAGCAAGCATTTAGTGCTTAATGGGAAAGAGATTAATGGGTGCGTACGCTGGGGGTACGCAAGTGTATGCATATGGATCCCCAACTCAGTTTAGTCATCTAGTACGTCGGCGTACTAGGGGAATGCTCAATGTTCACGACCAGGTAGACGTTTGACTTTTGGGACGCCTTTGGGCTTTAGGATGCTGGGCCTTTGTTAGGCCACAAGTCTTTCTGATTATGGGTCACTGTTAGGGCTTGGGCCTTCTTGAATTTTAGGCTCATATTGGGCTTTGGGTGTCCTTTAGGAATTAGGCCATTATTTAGGCTTTTGTGTCATTGAGTGTGGGCCATAGCTTCTGAGCCAATTGAGGGAAGAAGAAAATGATGTTTTACGCTGGGGGTCGGGATTAGTTGAGTAAAGTCCCGAATATTGTTTATGACCCGATTATTAGTTAGGGTTTTATTTGGTTGGTTAGTGCAGGGATTCTCCGGTTCAGCAGCCCGAGCATCTATTTGTCTGATAACGGACTGATGTAAGTTTGCTCACTATACTGTAGGATATTAGGGATTGTATGTGCTTGTAGTCTCTGTGACTCCGACTATTTGTGTTGTATGCCTATGTGCATGTTTGCTATATGTATGTGGGGTGAAATAGACCTGGGGGTGACATAGACCCGGTACAGCCTTGTGCTGAAATATGAGTTGAAATAGACTCGGGGGTGAAATACACCAGGGGGTGAAATAGACCCGATATAGCCTTGTGCTGACATATGAGTTGAAATAGACTCGGGGTGAAATAGACTCAGGAGTGAAATAAACGCAACACAGCCTTGAGCTGGCATATATGTATGGTATGCGGTATTTTGGGGAACTCAGTAAGATTTGTGCTTACAGTTTTCAGTTTATGTTTCAGGTACTTTCGGATCGAAGGGGAAGAACTTAGGATAATCGCATCGCACACACCATGACTTTTCACTTATTTGACTCTGATGTATTTTGGATGATTATGGATACATTATGATTTTCCTATGGTTTTGATAAACACGTTTGGTCGATGTTTTATTTAATATAAAAACAATTTTTTTTGGTTCTGAGTTTTGGGACGTTACAAATCGGTATCAGCGCATTGATTTGAGGGATTCAGGCATATTCTCGGTTGTACCTGAACTCAAACTGAGGATTTGGTAGATTTTTATAAGAAGAAATGTTTTATAAAATAAACTTTTAATAAAAGAAAAGGTATGGTGCATGCAATCGAACGAGCTCAAGTAAGTTTTCCTTTTTGTGATATGAATAGAATTGAGAATCTGTGAATCGAATGCTAGATTAGGGCTAAGGATCTGCTCAGGACTGCATGATAGAATGCTAGGAGAGATGCTTTTATATGCCTACTGTATGAGCTTATAGACTTCCATGCTAGTACTGATCAGTCAGTGATAGGATGGGATGTTTAGGTTATGCTTTGATTCCGATTACTGAATGCTCGAATGTTGCTTGCTTTGTGATTTTAGGGGTTCCCATTAACATCAGCTAACTAGTAAGCAAATACACTAAGTTACATATTACTGAGATTAGATAATTTTAGAAGGTTAGGTTTAACTCTATTGCGCAGCTCTTGTTTGAGTCCAACCATTGTAGTGTGAGACCTTTCATTCGAAGAATTATCTGGTGTCGATGGTATGTAATTGTATTCGTAAGCTAGTTAGAGGGTGTTAGGGGGAGTTCCTTCTGTAACTGATTGTGGAGAGTGGTGTAGTGGTAGCCCTAGGAAAACCTAGGAGGTGAATCGGTGTCGAGAGCCTTGTTTTGATAAGCGTTGTTTGGATTGATAGGAAAGTAACTTGGGGGATTCGGGCCGATTCTTGAGGAAAGTACGGATAGATGTGGAAGGTAGTATGGGCCCATACTACTGGAAGCAGAGGATCCGTAATTGGGTCAAGGAAAGTCACGATGATACCAAGAAGCTTGTAGAATGTTGGATTCTTCGAGTATATTCTGATGGTTTATATGGTTTATTTTCACTATGGTGGTCACTCGATGAAGGTTCTGGTACCGGTGATGGTTTGGGTTCGGGCTCTGGGGTCGGGTTTATGGATGACCAGATGCGGGAGTTCAGTTCATATGAGATTACCCATAGTATTCTTAAGCAGACTATTATGATCTTTGGTACGGTCAAGGAGGGTATCTTGGAGATTCTGGATGAGCGCTTAGGCGCTTTTTCTTATGAGATGGTGGCGATGGTGGGATCCCATTGTCACACCCCCGAACCAGAACGGAGGAAACGTCTGGGGGTGGATAACTTCATTTACAGTATCATAACAATTGAATAGTAGCGATCAAATCATTACAATCATTATATTGAATATTTAATAAGTTTACATTGTACTCAAAAACATTGTTTACATTTTATCAAATGTTCATGACAAAATAATAACGTGATGCGATGATGTCCCATCCACCAAAAACTTTTGTGGTTACCTGTTTATTGATTTCCTGAGAATACAAGTGATTTTGAAAAGTGTCAACAATTAAGTTGGTGAATTCATAATCATTTTGTATGAGAAGGAGTTTACAAATGTTTCGTGTAAAATGGTAGTGTATACTTCCAAAAAATCCAATATTTTTTTTAAAATGAACTGTAAGTCTTAATCCAAAGACTAAAAATGTAAGTAATGTTGTACTGGAAAATAGTGTTATGAAGTTTTATCTTTATATAAAACTACTCGAATGTATGTTAACCCGTAAATCAAATGTGTTGTCGATACCCTATGTGAGTTATTATAACCATACTAATGCGACTAGTGGCCTGAACGACGTTCTTCAGGCGTCGGAACTGTTACGACATTTGTCACCCCAGACCTGCCGGTCTAACTGCAGCTAACAGTTTAGGTGTGGGGTTGTCCATCCCGTATAGATCTATACACAAGTGTCACGCTCTCCCTACAAGAAACTCTGGTTATAATTCAGAACTTTAATGTGTACTCTAGTAGGTACGATGAAGCTAAATGTCTCACAACCAGTATCAATCGATTTACGTGAACTGAAAACTCCTTTTTCTTGTAAATGAAATAATTATACCTTTAAATAATTATTTGTTTCTTCTGAAATAATAGTGTAGTGTTTGCGACTCCCAAACTATACCAATTATAGTTTATCATGTTTGTTTATCAAGAGCATTTATATAATCATTTATATAAATACATAGTAATTATCTTGTCTAGTTTCAAAGTGTAAGATCAAACATCATATTTTTGGGTTGTAACCCACAAAATAGTGAAATAACTAGAATGTACTCCTTTTTGTTAGAAAAGCTATATTTGGGTGAAAAGTCGTAAAGGTAGTGTCTCCAGATGTTCAGGGCAAACACCACTGCTCCTAGTTCAAGGTCGTGCGTGGTGTAATTTACCTCATGAGTCTTGAGTTGTCTTGAGGCATAGGCGATGACCTTTCCCCGTTGCATGAGCACACACCCTAGGCCCAGCTTGGATGCATCACAGTAGACCACAAAGTCTTCGGTCCCTTCTGGGAGAGACAAGATTGGAGCACTGCCCAAAGCTTGCTTAAGCGTTTGGAAGGCAGTTTCTTGTTTATTCTCCCAAATGAAGGTCACTCCCTTCTGAGTCAGGGTAGTGAGCGGCTTTGCGATCTTAGAGAAGTTTTATATAAATCTTCGGGAGTAGCCAGCAAGGCCTAAAAATTGGAGGATCTCTGTCGGTGTTCTTGGTGTTGCCCAGTTTTCAATCGCCTTGACTTTGGAAGGGTCCACGTGTATCCCTTCCTCACTGACTACGTGCCCCAAGAAGTCTACTTTTCGAATCCAGAACTCGCACTTTGAGAACTTTGCATATAGCTTTTCTGCCCTTAACGTCTCCAAAACCTGCCGTAGATGCTGGCTATGTTCTTCCTTGCTCCGTGAGTAAATTAGTATGTCGTCGATGAATACTATCACGAATTTTTCCAAGTAAGGTCGGCACACACGGTTCATTAAGTCCATGAACACTACTGGTGCATTAGTCAAACCAAAGGGCATCACTACAAACTCGTAGTGACCGTAGCGAGTTCTGAATGCCGTCTTTGGAACATCTTCCTCCTGTACTCCTCAGCTGATGGTACCCCGACCTCAGATCAATCTTTGAGAAGTAGCTCGATCCTTGCAGCTGATTAAATAAGCCGTCTATTCGAGGTAGGGGATAACGGTTCTTGATAGTGAGCTTGTTCAGTTCTCGGTAGTCTGTGCACATGCGGAAAGATCCGTCCTTCTTTTTTACGAACAAAATTGATGCTCCCCACAGTGAGAAGCTCAGCCTGATGAACCTTTTGCTCAGCAGCTCGTTCAGTTGACTAGATAGTTCCTGCATTTTAGCCGGTGCTAAGCGGTATGGGGATTTGGCTATGATAGTGGCTCCAGGAATTAAGTTGATTCTGAATTCAACTTGGCGTACAGGTGGGATTCCTGGAAGGTCTTCTGGGAATACATCGGGAAAGTTTCAGACCTCGGGAATATACTTGATGTCTTGCACTTATTGTTTCTTATAAACAACATGAGCTAATAAGGCATGGTATTCTTTGCGTAGATATTTCCGAGCCTTGATGCAGGAGATGATTTGTAGATTCGCGTCGAGTTTGTCGCCACAATTGACGAGGGTTTCGCTACTTGGTAGGTTAAGGTGAATGGCCTTTTCATAGCACAAGATATCGGCATGGTGGGGGGCTCAACCAATCCATGCCGATGATAACATCAAAACTCCTTATGGTGACCGGCATCAGGGCGATTTGGAAAGAATGGTTGTTTAGAGTTAGAGTGCATCCTATGTATATATCCTTAGTGCTTTCTGTTTTACCATTTTCCATTTCTACGGTGAATGTTTCATTTAGCGATTGGGGTTTCTGTTTGAGTAAATGTTTAAACTGGTGACTCACGAAGCTTTTCTCCGCACCACTATCAAATAGTATGCATGCATATGAGCTGTTTAGGAGGAACGTACCAGTAACCATGTTGGGATCCCTCATTCCCTATTAGTAGAACCCTTCCTACACCTTCGTTATTTCTGTTGTGTGCCTTCGGGCAGTCCTTTTTGAAATGCCCGGTCTCACCGCAACCATAGCATGCACGACTCACCCCAGCATTAGCGACCTGGGTGGTTTGTTGTGTCGGTGCTTTGCAGAAATGGGTTGTGTGCTATTTCTTGTTTTAGTTGTTACATTGTATGTCTCGACAAGCTTCGTGGTGGTGGAAATTGCACTTGTCGCATTTCGGAAGAGTTCTAGCGTATGGCTTGGCTGGTGTAGGGGCAGTAGGGCGATAGGGGCGGTAGGAGCGGTGATGGCATGGACGGTCACCTTTTGCTTTTTCTTGGCTGAGTCTTGAGTGGGTTGGCTTTTCTTTTTGTTCAAAAAATTCCTCTTGTTGTCACCTCCTTTTGGCTGCTCGGGCGTGGGGATTATGATGCCTTGACGAACTCTCTGGTCGACAAGAGTCTGTGCCAAACGCTTGGCACTATCGAGGGTGCTCGGGTTGGCAGATATGACCATCCCCTGGATCTGAGGGGATAGCCCCCAAATGTAATGTTCCACTTTCTTTGCCTCAGGGGTGACCATTCCCGGGCACAGAGTTGTCAATTCGTTAAATCGGGAAGTGTAGGTGGCAATATCGGAACCCTTCATGGAGTATTCCCACAGTTCCTGTTCAAGCTTCTGCATCTCGCTCCTTGGACAGTATTCCTCGAGCATCATGGCTTTCAGTTCTTCCCAACTCACGGCGTTGGCCAAGGCTAGAGTCAAAACTTTAACGTGGTTGTTCCACCATGACAAGGCCGAGTCTGCAAATGTACATGCTGCATATTTGACCTTGAACTCGTCCGGGCAGGCACAGATCTCGAAGATGGACTCGTCTTTTCAAACCATCTTGTCAGAGTAACGACTCCGCCATCGCCATGGTAGATTTGATGCTTCTGGTTCATGAATTCTTTGTAAGACCACATCCGAGGGTGACCTTGGTTGTTACCATGGTTGGAACTGCCAGTCCCATTCCGCTGCCGTTGTCGTTTCCATTTGTGTCGTTGCTACTGATTTGGGCCATGGCAGTAGCCACAACAGCTGTTACAGTGGCCTAATAACAACAGACTCCATGGGTGGAGGTGGTGGTGGCGGTGATGGAGTTGTTGCGGTGTTAACGACACGTCTTCTAACTCTTCGTGGTGGCATCTTTCTGCCATAAAGTTCAGAGGTGGGATAATGTTAAGTTTTGATAAAGGTTATGGGTTGGGTATTAATGTAATGGAATGCCTTGATTGTAAATGTATTCAGTCTCGTTGTTATTGAAATGTGCAAGCAATTCGTAAATGGAATTTACTATAAGAAGTAAACAATTGCATAACAAATATCAACACCCAATGAAATAAAATGCATACAAATTTCATTGATAATATGGTACTAGTACATAGTTTTGTGAAAATTAACCTTTAAGAAGGTCTACATGAAAGAGTAGCACCAACGCTTACTCATAAATAAAATCAAGACGTGAGTAGTATAAGCCCTACTCGCGGCGGGTGGTCTCCTGTGGGCCTTGAGATGAAGTCGAGGTGCCCTGTAACTCTGCTATCCGACGCTCAGCTGCAATCACCCTCTCCTCAAGAGTCGAGTGTCTGTCCTGGTACTCTGTCACTTGCGCTCGAGCGATGGTAAGGTCCTCGTAGAGACTGTCACTGATATGGAATATCCGAGGGTAGTCCCTCTCCAGTAGTCGAGTGCGTGCGTCAGTGGCCTCAGCAGCGGCCCCCAACTCTATGATCCGATTTTCCGACGCCCTAGTCTAATCCCCGTGGTTCGTGATTTGATGCACCATGACAAGGAGGGACTTGTCTACCGGTCCTCCGTGACTGAGGTTATAGAAACCTCGCTCCATGTCGTAGGGTGAACGTTGGTGTTGCTGCCTCCTCCACCTTTCCAGATCCTCCGCCCAGCGAGGCTTGGGTTCTTGGTAGCGTAGTCGGTGTGTGGGGACTCGGGCGATGTAAGGAGGATTTATGACTTCAGACTCTGCGTCCGAGTCCTCCTCTTCTTCTTCTTCCTCCTCTGGATCCTCTTCTGGATCCTCTTCGGGTTCTTCTTCGGGTTCTTCTTCGGGTTCTTCTTCCATTAGTTGCTCAGGATCCTCTTCGATCCACCCACCATTTCCCTGGTTTGGGAAATAGGGGTCTCCGGGCATGTGAAATTCTGCCATGATGTCTGTGCGAGGATAGAGATATGAGAAATGCATGAAAGGTTTAAGTGTGTGACTCTGTAGTGTTCTAAAATACTCCTATAGTATTTTAACTTTATGTTTGATTCTAGAGGTTCTTGGTATTTAGGGTTGGTAAGTTTTAGACTCGTTGTTCACTACGACCACTCCCAGGCACATGTTGGTCATATTTCACATTAATATAGTTGATCAGGGTATATTCATCCCAGATATGATTACATAACTATCTAGGCTTAGTCGCAACATCCAACTTATCTAAAAACTTTTATATGGCTCTTATTACGACACTACTCTAGTATGCATGCATGTATGTATACTTATATAAAAAAATGTACTTATATTTTAAAAGTATACTTTTAGTCAAAGCGTTTTAGCCCAATTGTATTTATAGTTGTATATCTTACATGGTTTGATATACTTAGTTCATGAAAATGATTGTGAGGAAAATTTTTCACTAAGTAGATTTTAAGGAGATAGCATTTGTGATATTTGCATTCTCAAATTTGATTATGATTACGACATCACTCTTCATAGTTCAAATTGTGAGAAATGACAAAGAGTCTAAACATTTGAGACTTATTATTGTAAGTTCTGAAATTGGTTAGACACACATGTGATCTTTCTAAGGAAAGGTGTATGAGTTTGAAAAGCCTAGATGAAGTCCTATCGAAGCATTTTGTATCAGAAAATTGAACTTTGGTAAAAAAGTCAACAAGTATTGATTTCTAGAAGTCCAGCTTATTTCTGGGTACATGTCAAAGCTAGTGGGAGCATAAGTGTTATGCTAGTGGGAGCATAATTATTATGGTAAGTGTTGCAAGTTAGCAATGTTAATTATAGAAAACAAAAGTTTTAATTCGCAAAGTTGCAGGGTTTGAAAAGTTGTTTTGCTATAATTAAGGGAGAGGAATTCATACTTCATTTCGAATCTAAAATATTTGATTGAGATTTTAATCGAATTTAGTCATGGACATATGTGAATGTTATGTTGAAATGATTAAACATAAGGAAATTCTATATGTGGAAATATTATAGCGAAAGACTGGTAAAGTATCATGTCTTTATGTGAGACATTATGAATCGTATTCCATATGCTTCGGATATAGGATCGATTGCATATGCTATAATATTAATCTGTTCTAATTTTTCCAAATGCCTAGGGCATTAAGGGGAAAATGGACTAGAACGAGATATGACTAAAATGGTTAAGCAATTGTCGAGGACAATCTGAAGTTTACCAAAGATTGGTTGCTTATGGACAGTTGGAAGTATAGTATAAGTTTTGGAAGGTCTATATTGACAACTTCTGAGAAGAGGTAACTCTTGTTCAGAAGTGCTAGTCATATGGAATTATGGAAATGTTCCATAAGTAGAAGTTAATCATAAAATCTATGTAAGAATAGAAACCTTAATGCAAGAAGGATGTTCAAACGAATGTACTTTGAATATGAGACTTCGCTTCCATGGAATTGGTCCAGTAACCAATGTCCAAAGGGAATACTTTGTAATATCTTTGGCATAGTCTTTGTGACCTTTGTGCATTGACATTACAAAAGGATTATTGCATTTAAGTTTCGAATCTAAATGGGAAGAATTTGGTATTCTTACACTTACTATAAGGATTTGGATTGAGAAATGAGTATCATTGGAAATGGTTACAATTGATCTATTTCACAAGTAAGGACCATAGGTAAACATAGTGCGCATGCTTGGATCATGGGATAACTATTGTTCTAATTCAAGTATTAAGTTGATTAATCGAAACATTATACAATGAATAATATGTAATCAATATGGTGATCAAATAAAAGGTGTTTTATTTATATTCATAAGTTCTGAGACCATATTGGATTCGATTATTCTTGTGTTTCACTTTGCATGTTTTGACTTCCAGAATAATAAAATTATTCAAACTATCCACAGTCGATCATACTTTGGAAGTAGTTATTGAAGCTAGACTGTCATGAATGGGTCTGTAGATTGTCTAAAGGTGTTTAGACATAGCACAAGTTTGTTGCAGTATTCATGAGTACTCCTGTAATAAGATTTGAGTATTGGACTAAACCCACGCTCATTTGAATCACTTCATGGATTTTATCACGAGTGATCATAAGAGGATAATATCTTATATTCTTGAAACCAAGACATGTGAGTTGTGGTTTACAAGTCGGTTGCACATTGACATATGTAAACGCACCAGTAACTTGGTGTTATAAAACATATTGTTGTGTGTGATTTGATGAGTAAATAGAGCAAGCACATGAGTCGAAGTTTATCCATTCCTTTTACCCAATGTGGGATAAAAGCGGTATCTGTGGGCCTCCCATATGATTTAGTGATGACACCCTAAGCGCTTGGCCAAGCCTGGACTAATATGATTTGTTCAATTAGTTAGCCGTCATAAATCGGAAAATAGGAAACAACACATGAACAGAGAGAATGATTATAATCCATGTCTCAGTTCATACGATATCTTGTAGAATGGAGGAATATATGATCCCTTATCTAATGGACGCGTCATTGATTTGTCCAGAGTTCGACAACGGATTTTTGAGAGCTACGATTGCTAGTCGGTTCTTCAAGTCGTACTTGCGGTTATAGTTATTAGACTTATCCAAGTGGGAGACTGTTGGATTACGTGTCTAAGCCCATAACTATAATTGGTATTTACGTGACCCGAGAGTAGCATGGTCCATTTTGGGTTGCCTTCACCAAGATAATTTGATTAGATATTTGAGAAAAGATGTTATTTATGATTTACCAATATATTATAAATATAATATATTAATTGAAAAATCATATTATTTAATTAGTATTGATCAAGAATTAATTTGGAATTAATTTAGTGATCAAAAGAGACTGATTAAATTAATGGGGACTAATTAAGTCAATCAGTAATATTTATAGTTTGGGCCAATGATCCATGTTGATTAGGGATGGACTAAATCTTTATGAGAGCCCATGAAGAATTAGTCCAAAGGGCCCATCATGTGGATTGTTGGATTGGTTAAAGGCTTAAGTAAATGGGCTAGGGTTTACAAGTTAAACCTTAGGAATTCTAAACTATAAAATGAACCCTCTAGCTTGCAAAATCGGCCCCTAGTACTCCACGGTTCATACCTATCCGATTTCGAGCTCCTAAATCTCTCTCTCATATTCATCCAATTGTTGATGGTGTTTGTGACTTGTTTGAGGCACACCACGTGGGGTGCTTGCTCTCTTAAGGCCAAAGTGTTGGATTAATGTCTAAGTCCATAACTATAATTGGTAAGACTTGACCCGGCCCGGCATGGTCCATTTGGGTTGCATGGCATCATGCATTTGGATAGACTATAATGAGAGAAATAACACTTAAGGTTGGTTAATATATTATAAGTTCTAATATATTAATAAGGTTATTTAAACAGTATTGATCAAGATTTAATTTGGAATTAATTAAGTGATCAAAAGGAGACTAATTAAATATATGGGTTAATTGTGTAAATCATTCATTCTTATATATGTGGGCTTGTGATCCAAGATTCCTTATGTTGGACTAAGTCCATAGGGTGACCCATGGATACTCCATGGAGGTTAAAATCCATGGAGCATAAGGAATGGGTAAAGTTATGAGTTACATGGTGTAACCCTAATAGCCACCATATAAAAGAATCCCATGGCTCAAGAAATCGGGCACTAATGTGTGAGTGTGAGGGCTAGATGATTTCAAGGAGTGTTCAAGTTTCTCTCAAGTTATTCCAAGTGTATTTGGTGTTGTGTGAACCATTTGAGGTGTCACACTTGGGGCACTAGGCACTCAAGCTTCATGAAGACATTCTACATCAAAGAGGTATGTATTCTATCTTGTTATATTTATTATTTTGTATGCTAGATTAGGATAATACATTGGATGTTCATAATTGTATGTATAATAGAGAAAACATAGATCCAAGGTATTTAGGGTTGCATGTACACTTAGGAGTGTTAGAATTCTCATGACCCAACAGTGGTATCAGAGCATAGGCTTGTTTTCTTGTTATACTTGCAAAAGTAGCTGAAAAATCGAGTTGGATGCATATATTCGATTGTTTTGGCTGGAATTGGACTAGGAACATTACCCTAAGATGTTTTTGGACTTATAAACTTGTTTTTGATGTGGTAATGTTCATGCTAATCCAATTTCTAAGATAATTGTCATAATTTCAAGATTTGTATTAGTTTGTATGTTCATGCTAATTTCTTGAAGATTGATGATTTGAATTATCTTGTTCTTATGAGGTTCTTAGATTAATAGAAAAATTGTGTGAAATAGTTGTTTTCAATCCATTTTAATCTAAGAGTTGATTCCAAAGTGTGTTTTTGTAACTTGTCCTCAAGTTATATGAAAAGTCACATTTAAGAATCATAAAACTCATAAAAGTTGGCAAAGGTTACAAAATGAAGAGTCTAGTTCTAATTAAATGGTTTTATGACTCCATAACTTGTCCTCAAGTTATGGAGGTTCAAGAGTCTCTTCATTAAATTAAAAAAAAAAGTGTAACCTTAATTAGTTCCATAAGTTACAATAAAAAAAAGTTATTTTTTTTATTAATTAGTTTAAAGTCTTCTATAACTTGTCCTCAAGTTATGGAACTTGAAGAGTTTTTTTTTTAATTAAAACTACTTTAAACTCATAAGTTATGGAATTAATTAGTTTTGAGTAGTTTCAAAACTTGCCCTCAAGTTTTGGAATTTGAAAAGTTTTCACTTATGAATACTTTAATTCCAAGTTAGCCCTTAGAATTTTAAAAGTTAAAATTCAACCCTTATACTTTATAATATTATAAGTTAATAATATTTATATATATGTATAAGAGTAAAGTCAGTCTTACCGTTAGTAGGCCTCATTCACGAAGCCGGTCTATAAGGGGGGTATAAGGTTACTGCCTATAAAATGGCAGTTTAATGGGTGTGCACTCTCACCCACCGCTTCCTTGACTGGTGGAGGGTCGTTAGCCGAACGGGTAGGACAAGGACTATAATTCTCCTTTCATTAAAAGTATTAATGATAAATACTAAGTAACTAAACTCTTATTAATACCCAATCTTAGTTACTTAGGAAAATGTGAATTTGGTGCTAACCCATGAAATTACACTTTGCACTTTGCTTAAGTCGTTAGTGGAGCGTGTGTGGTTAACCGGCACACTAACCTGGACTTAACAAGGTAGGCAAAGGGTAACTTAATATTTATCATGGTATCGGTGGAGCGTGTGTGGTTAACCGGCACACTGATTAAGGGGTAAATATTAAGGGTACCAAGTATATTTGCATGGTTATTCACACCTTGTTTTGTGATCCTCGGCATCCCAGTTACAAAACCTGAAGGGCACACTCGAGATTGAAACATGCCTTTGAACAGTTCAATGAATCTCAAAGATCTAGGACTTTCAAATCCAATTAAAACCTAATAAATTATTTCGTTTTTCATGGTGGAAATTGGTGAATCGTCATTCACCTACCTTCAAATATTTTATAGCTTGGATTACGACATCCCTCTTCTAAGTTATAAAATAGTTTGTTGGGTCCTAGCCTTAATATTTCATATTGGGTGTCATATTAAGGACTTTAAATCAACTATCTTGAATATCTCCCAAAAAGATGTCTGGTCTAGACATTTATGATCTTCCCAAATCTCTTGAAACAAGCTTTCCTAAATGAAGATGATGTCCCATGGATATCATACTTCTTTCACCTCCTCCAATTATTCTCCCTAACCCACAAGTTCCTAAAAAGTTTAAGGTCACTCAAGCCCTATTGGCAAGGCAAGGTCTAGGTGTGATCACATCTTGGAGATGTAGTCACATATTGACAAGCCGGGAGAGTTGGGTGTCAAAGTCTTGAGAAAGTTGGTGGCTCAACTACTTTCTAAGTCACATAGTGAGTTCTTTTGGGAATCCTATGAAACAGACTAAGACAAGACCCTTAATGATCTTATCTATTTGCTAAGATCAACTTCCTAAAACTAATGGACATTGACAATGATGCCATTGGATATCCAGTAAAGCTCTCTCTTCCCAATGGAAAGGGATCGGCCATAGTCAACTCTGTTGACCCAATGGTAAAGAGAGAGGCGAAGTCTGAGATAGTCCCATTATCAAGGATCCATAGGTAACTATTGCCAAAGGAAGGGGCATTGGTTACGAAGTTGCCAAATTTACTTAAGGATGTTAAAGTCAATAAGTTTGGCTCTACTTCAGGTAAAGTCCATTGTCTAACTCTATTAAGTACATGTTGATTCTGATCGCGAAGATGGATTTCAATCGCATGGTTCGGTGATCAGATTTTTGGGCTATTACTTAAGAGTTATGATATTTATATTGCTTAGGAATAGATAACAACAAGGTTTTCATATGGATTGTAAGGATAAGTTTTTCCGCAAAGTTTTAAAATAAAAGAAAAAGGTTTTGATTTTATTTATTTTAAGTATCCTTACAATGGCATTTGTGAAAAGTTGTTGCTTATAAGATTCCATTGATAGCAATATTGGAAAAATGGATTTGATTCTTTCGGTTGTGGTAGTTTCTAATATTACCAAATAAGGAAAGATTCTCATCACCCAAGGTTCAATTGGACCGAAACTTGGAATCATGCAAGTTGTATAGTATGATGAATGAGAACTTTCAGCTTGGAAAATTAAGACTAATTCCTTATGTGAATAAGGAAAGGACTAAGGGATCGAGTACACATTCTTGTGCACTGGTCAAGTCCACCACAAAAGATCAAGAAGACTATTCGTCATGATTTACTTAAGTTCAGTAAATATGGTTATACTTATAAGTTTAAGTATAAGTCTGTAGCATTGGAGAAGTTTCAATGTGAGACAGAACGAATAAGAAGAATCAAAGTATGGCAGAAAGATAAAAGTTTCTCAAATCTGAAAAGATGGGAGAGTACTTTAGAATCATGTTTATGATCATCTTAATGATTAAGATACCATATCACAATTGGTCCTCTAAAGTCAAGAAGAGGAGTCATGAATTGTTGAAATGGTTAAATCAAAAAGATGAGTCATACTTCGTTCCAAAACAATTCTTAGAGTCATACTCCAAGATTGTAACTTGAGTGACATATCTTAAAGAGGGTTTGTTAACACTAGTCAAATGTAAGAGTAAAAGGTTATCTACTCTTGTACATTTGAAATTGGTAAGTTGTGATGTTTTGGATAAAACAGAGACCAACTTAGGCCAATTGTGTAAAGTGTTAGTCTTGATAAAGAATCCGCACTATCTCTTGAATATTTGACAAGGGAGTCTTATATGTCAAGAGGACAGTGGGAGTCTTAAAGCTCTTGAAAGTTTCAAGACTTAATCAAGAATAAAACCTAAAGTCCTTCACTAGCACACGACTTGAGGTTTATAACCTATCGTGTTGAAATTTTTGTGCCTATTCAAGTTGGCTTTGCATAGGAATTCTGAGAGTTCTCAATTGGTTGCACAACTACTCGGAAGCAATGGCAGGCACCTGAGCTGCCAAATGGCAAGAATTTAAGATTGCACAAGTTTAATCAATATGAGTTTGGATTTGTCACTAACCTTGTCTTGTGATTATGGTTTTGACAAATTCACATGGATAAGAACACATACACTATTAAATCTAAGTGTCATAAGGTTTCTCTCCGATTCATGAAAATGATGGTGAGGAAACACTTTCACTAAGTAGATTTTAGCTAGATAGCAATTGTGATATTTGCATTCTCAAAGTCGTTAGTGGAGCGTGTGTGGTTTACCGGCACACTAACATGGACTTGTGAGAAGTGGCAAAGGTCTAAACAATTGAGACTATGATTATGGAATCCCTTTTCATAGTTCTAAAATTGTTTAGACACACATGTGAGCTATCTAAGAGAGGTGTATGATTTTGATAAAGTTTTATCAAAACAATCTAGTATCAGAAATCTGAACTTTGGTAAGAAAGTCAGCTGATTTCTGAGTACATGTCAAAGCTAGTGGGAGCATAAGTGTTATGCTAATAATCATCATGTTAGTGGGAGCATGATAATTATGACAAAGGTTGCAAGTTAGCAATGTTAATTATAGAAAACAAAAGTTTCAATTCGTGAGGTTGCAGGGGTTGAAAAAGTTGTTTTGCTATAATTAAGGGAGAGGAAATTATACTTCATTTCAATTCTAAAAGCTTAGATTGAGATTTTAATCGTATTTAATCAAGGATATATATATATATATATATATATATATATATATATATATATATATATATATATATATATATATGAATTTCATGTTGGAATGGCTCAACATAAGGAAATTCTATATATGGGTCCATTATTTGCGTTCTAAAATTCAATTATGATTACGACATCCCTTTTCATAATCTGAATTTTGAGAACTTGGCAAATTGAAATGGAAATATTATAGCAAAAGACTGGTTTAGTCTTTATCTGAGACATCATGAATCGTGTCCCATATGCTTCGGATATAGGATCGATTACATGTGCTATATTTATCCTTTCTAAAATTTTCCAAATGCCTGGGGCATTATGAAGGGAAAAGGTCTAGAATTGGATATGACTAAAATGATTAAGCAATTGTCGAGGACAATCTAAGGTTTACCAAAGATTGGTTGCTCAAGGACAGTTGGAAGTATAATGTTAATTCTGGAAGGACCATATTGACATAATCTGTAAGGAGGCAACTCTTGTTTAGAAGTGATAGTCAAAATGGAATATGGAAATGTTTCAAAGTTAGAAATTATTTAATCTGTGTAAGATTAGGAAACTTAATGAAAGAAGGATGTTTCCAAGGAGCTGATCTCCTTTGGAATGCTCTGTAATGATTGTTGTCAAGTCTTTCTGACTTCGTGCATAATCATTAAGAGGATCAATGCATATAAGTTTAGAATCTAACAGATTTCAGTAAATGGCATGAATTTGGAATTCTTGCATTTGCAGTAAGGATTTGGGACTGTGAAAAGAGGATCATTGGAGTGATGTTCAATTGATCTATTTTACAAAGTAAAGATCATAGACAAACATAGTATGCATACTTGGTGTATGGCATGACTAGTGTTTAGAAAACATAGTGTACATGCTTGGAGCATGGGACAACTATTGTTTTAAATTCAAGTATAAAGTTGATAAAACCAAAACAATGAATAATGAGTAATCAGTATGGTGATAAATAAAAGTGTTTATTTATATTCATAGGGTTTGATACCATATTTGATTCATTTATTCTTGTGTTTCACTTTGCATGTTTTGACTTCCAGAATAACTAAGTCGCTCTTCCTGAATGATTAAGTTATTCAAACCATCCAGAGTCGGTCATATGTTGGAAGTAGATATGAATCAAGACTGTCATGGGTTGGTTTGTAGAGGTCCAAGTTGGTGGACAAAAGTGGTGCTACAACACTCATGAGTGCTCATAAGTTCTGAGTATTGGATTCAACCCGCGCTCATTTGAATCACTTCATGGATTTTATCACGAGTGATCATGAGACGATAATATCTTATATTCTTCAAAGCTAGAGATATGAGTTGTTACTATGAGTTGGTTATACATTGATTGCACGAAAACGCATTGGTAACTCGATGTTATAAAACGTGCCTTTGTGTATAATTCAACAAGTAGTAGAACAAGCCATATGAGTCGAAGTTTATCCATTCCTTTTACCTTCGGGATAAAAGCGATATCTGTGGGCCCCTCGATGATTTAAAGATCATACATGTGAGTGCTCGGCCAAGCCAGGACTGATTTGATTTGTTCAATCAGTCAGTCATCATGAATCGGAAATCGGGAAACAACAAATGGACAGAGAGAATGATTGATAATCCATGTCTCAGTCCATATGATATCTAGAATGAAGGAATATATGATCCCTTATCTAATGGACAAGTCATTGACAAAGGTCAGAGTTCATTGACAAGGTCAGAGTTCGACAGAAGTTTTTGAGAGCTACGATTGCTGATCGGTTCCTGAAGTCATACACAATAATAGTTTTAGACTTATCCAAGTGGGAGACTGTTGAATTAATGTCTAAGTCCATAACTATAATTGGTAAGACTTGACCCGACCCGGCATGGTCCATTTGGGTTGCATGGCATCATGCATTTGGATAGACTATAATGAGAGAAATAACACTTAAGGTTGGTTAATATATTATAAGTTCTAATATATTAATAAGGTTATTTAATTAGTATTGATCAAGAATTAATTTGGAATTAATTAAGTGATCAAAAGGAGACTAATTAAATATATGGGTTAATTGTGTAAATCATTCATTCTTATATATGTGGGCTTGTGATCCAAGATTCCTTATGTTGGACTAAGTCCATGGGGTGACCCATGGATACTCCATGGAGGTTAAAATCCATGGAGCATAAGGAATGGGTAAAGTTATGAGTTACATGGTGTAACCCTAATAGCCACCATATAAAAGAATCCCATGGCTCAAGAAATCGGGCACTAATGTGTGAGTGTGAGGGCTAGACGATTTCAAGGAGTGTTCAAGTTTCTCTCAAGTTATTCCAAGTGTATTTGGTGTTGTGTGAACCATTTGAGGTGTCACACTTGGGGCACTAGGCACTCAAGCTTCATGAAGACATTCTACATCAAAGAGGTATGTATTCTATCTTGTTATATTTATTATTTTGTATGCTAGATTAGGATAATACATTGGATGTTCATAATTGTATGTATAATAGAGAAAACATAGATCCAAGGTATTTAGGGTTGCATGTACACTTAGGAGTGTTAGAATGCTCATAACCCGACACAAAGTTCTACAAGCTACTACACAAGGTAATCTTTTAACTAGTTTTTATGATTCAAATATCACATTGTATGCTAGTTTAGGATTTATGGTTTGGAAAAGGAACATTGCATGTATAATTAGAGAAAACTTAGATCTAAAGCTTTAGGGTTGTATGTGCACCATAGGAGTGTTATAGGACCTAAACCCCAACATAGTAGTAGATCCAGAAACTACACTTCATTTGCAGCATTTTCGGGTAAGCAAGCCTCAAACTTGCTTAATGATTTCTTATATCTCTTCATTTCACTTGTTATGGGGTTTTTGGTCCAAGAATGTTAGCTTTTGGGAAATGGACGACCCAAGTGGGTATTCTCCCAGATCTAGGACCTTGAAGGGTTGTTATGGCATAAAGGTGCAAACTTTATGCCATTGGAGCCCCCATGCAAGCTCTAAGATGTCATTTTGGCCTTCTAAGCCCCAAACGGCCATGCATGGAGGAAAAGACAGAAGCTTTACATGTTCAAATGATGTCTAAGGCCTAGCTATCTGTTTGTATGCTTTAGTTTGGAGTATGTATGACTTGTGGACCAAGATCTAAGTCCTAAAGATTTAGGGTTTGAGCTAAAACCGTCTAATGGAGGTATTAGTGGGTAAAGTTGGAAACTTTACCCTTAAAAAGACATTTTCAGTGTATATGAGAAACAAGAAGCTTAGATCTGAAGAGTAGGGGCTTAACCCTTTAAGATGGCCCAAACAGACTGAGGAACTCGGCGAGTCCAGAGAGGGGCTCGACGAGTTGTGTCGATTTGTCCCGATTTTATACAAGGTAGAACTCGACGAGTCTGCGAAGGACTCGATGGTGTTTACTCGCCCAATCGCGACTATGAGTAGCCAGGGAACTCGGCGAGTCAGGGGGGATGACTCGACGAGTTGGATCGCGATTTCAGGGTTTTTGATTTATATAACTCGGCGAGTTGATGAGTCAACTCGGCGAGTTGAGTCAACCCAGAACGTTGACTTTGACCAGAATGTTGACTTTGACCAGGGGTAAAATGGTCATTTTACCATAAGAAGGATTATCAGATTTTGACTAAGTGTTATTGTGATAATGATAGTCGGGGAATCATTGGAGCAGCCGTTAGAGATTCCTCACAAGAGATTTCACAGATAGCTTACGAGGTGAGTTTTCCTCCAGTAGGAACGGGTCGAAGGCACTAAGGTCGGCCCGTTTATGTATGTTAGTATGTTCCGGACTAAGGTCTGATGCCGAGTGGGGCCCAATGTATGTTTATATGCTTTCCAGGTTTCGATCTGATGCAGGGGCGGTACCCGAAGAATATTAGTATGCTTGATGTCTTTGTAATTCTTGCATGTGTTTGTATATGTATGCTTCCGGACTACGGTCCGATGCCGGGGCGGTTCCCGAGGAATGGTTTTATGCTTTCCGGATTTCGTTCCGATGTCGGGTGGGGCCCGAGGAACGTTTATAGGTTTATGATTAGGTGATTAAGCTCATGTTATGTGTAATAGTACTTATGCTCGTATGTATGCCGAGCTTTGCTCGATGCCGTGCGAGGCCCGATGCCGGATATGGTCTGATGTCGGGCGGTGCCTGATGTCGGGCGGTGCCCGATGTAGCAGGGTGGGGCCCAATGTATATTATATGTGTTTATCTGTATGGTATGTGGTAGTTTAGGGAGACTCACCAAGCTTCGTGCTTACAGTTTTCAGTTTTGGTTTCAGGTACTTCCAGTAGCAAGGGGAAGAGCTCGGGATGATTGCAGTGCACACACCATTTGTTAGCCTGGGATGTTTATACTCTGATATGTTTTGACAGATGTTATGACATTTTGAGATACATGACTTATTGTTTTTATATGATGCTTGATGACTTATGGTTTTCCTAATGATATAAAATGAATTTTTTGGACTGTATTTTTGGGATGTTTCAAAATACCTGGAAAGTACACATTTATGATTCAACACGATCTATGAATTTCTTCTCAAAGTACTTGATTGGTGGAGAATTTAAAAATTTTGGGGATAATATTATCTCATAGATAGATGTGATTGAGTACTGGAACGATTTCCCCGATGGACACAAAGCCAATGAAACTGTGGAGTTTGTTGATACTATAGGCGCGCCATAGCAAGAATATATTGAAGATAGAGGGGATTGTGGAGTATTCGTATGCATGTTTATGGAAATGATTGTTTCGGGGGTACCGATGAAGATTGATAAGCCACGTAGAGATGCGGGATTTCTCTATAGAAATAGGATGACAAATATTATTTGGGATACTATATAACTTGATTTTAGGAACTTTGTATATATTAATATGAAATACCTATTTTTAGTAATTTTGTTTAATACCAATATGTGTTTTATTTATTTTTGTTATTATATTTGTTTAATGGACTGTCAAGTCACTTCCGCGGACTGTCATTTCACTATAAAATGACTCAAAATTTGTATCATTTCATCTAATCTATATCACTTCATCGACTTTGTATCTTTTACAATGGGTTCAAAACCATGGAACGCTGAGGAGTATTTGCTTCTAACTCGTGCATATATTAATGTCTACGAGAATAACAGTTTGGATGATACAATGTTTTGGCTCCTTTTAACCAATACCTTCAACACTGACGCTGAAACCACCTTAGAAAACCATCGCAGCACGCTTGATATAGCAGCAAAATGGTATAAATTGAAAACAAGAGTTGTGTTATTCAACGATCTTTATAAGAAGATTGAAGACGCACATGTGAATGATACTCAGGAAGACATCTTGGAGGCGGCTAAAGAAGAATACAAATTCATTAGCAACGGAGAGATTTTCGACTATGAAACCCCTTAGAATCTTTTGAAAAATCTCCCATATTTATAACTTGTACTGCGTTTGTATTGCTTTATTTATATGTACTATGGTTGATTTTTTTTTTGCGTTTGTATTATGTTATTTATCCTTTATTTTTCGAAACATAATGCACCAACAAATATTAAGATACATTCAAACAAAAAAACATTACAAATAACATAAAAACATTACAAAAATAAAACAGAATAATAAACATTACAAATAAGATGTACGACTGACAAACATTACATAAAACATTACAAATAAAAGAGTCGTCTACATGAAAAAGGTTTATTTTTAACGAGATTCCAAATGTCAATATACTCGAACTCATTTTCATCAAACTCGCACAGGTAATATTCGTTCACGTCTTCAAAAAGTTCTTCATCGTCTGCATGAGAGCGTCGCATTTTCTCATAATTGTAGCGTCGATTGAACCATGTGACTTTATTCTTTAAATCCATCCATTTACTAACAATATCGGGTTGGTTTTAGCCGTACTTGTCCTTGTCCCACCTTATGGTTGAACAAAGCTATTAGGCAGGACCATTCATCACCAACAAGGCAATGAGGGGGAGCTATTGTTAGTAGACCCTCGTAAACGGTAATCCAGCATCATGTTAGGACTAATACCTCTGTTGTCGTCCATGGTTTGGAGCTGCTGCATTTGACGAATTTGTTGCATTCGAAGAACTTGGTACATTGGACGCCATTTTGTGAAAGGATCCCTTTTGTGAATAAAAGATTTGAATTTCATATAGATACAAGATTTATTATATAAAAAGATAGGTTGGGCGGACTGTCAAGTCAGTTATGCGGACTGACAAGTCAGTTACGCGGACTGCCGAGTCAGTTATGCGGATTGACAAGTCAGTTACGCGGACTGCCAAGTCAGTTACGCTGACTGCCAAGTCAGTTATGCGGACTCATAAGTTAGTTACGCGGACTGACAAGTCAAATACACGGACTGACAAGTCAGTTACGCGGACTGCCAAGTCAGTTACGCGGACTGCCAAGTCAGTTACGCGGATTGACTAGTCAGCTACGCGAACTGCCAATTCGTTTACTTACACGGACTACCAATTCAGTAACTTTTGCGGACTGACAAGTCACTTCCGCGGATTGCCTAAACAGTTCTGCGGAATAATGAATACGAATTCCTTTTAAATTGGACAACCGTTTTCATTTTTAGAAGTTGTCGAAAGTTGTGAAAATGAGTTTAGTGAATGAGGTATTCAAAAAAAGTTTCTCCAACCTGCCAATTTTTTTTCACAATCTGCAAAGAACCAATCCTAACACCTTCACGTGCATTAAGAAAGATTTGTACAGTCGTTTTCAATTTTGTTTTGTGGCATTGGGATGAGTGGTATGTAATCCTTTATAGTAATTTTTTTTATTTGAAGTTGTTATATGGCTAATAATCTTATCTTTACTTGCATATTCGTACGTTTCTCACGTCTATGATACCAATCATATTCGTTGGTCACGTACCTCTAATTGGGACGTACATAACATCCATGTACATTGCGGTTGCTTTAGATGGAAATCATGAACCCCTTCTCATAGCGTTTGCTTTGGGAACCATAAACTTTGACAAGTCATTTGTATGCTTCATGAAGAGGGTGAAAGAACGTTCCGGTGACAATACGGAAGTTGGTTTCATAAGCCATATGTCTGAGTCCATAGACTTTGCAGTTTAGAGAGTCTACCCTAATTCATATCATGACTATTGTTGTAAAAATATAGCTGAGAAAATACACGCTTCCACTGGAAGCAATACAGTTGTGGAGCAGTTGTTCTGGAAGACATGTAAAGCGTATAATATGTCTGATTTTTATGCGTGTTTGAATATCTTACAAAATGAGGTGAATGGGAATGATCTTGACTGGCTTGACAATATTCCCATTGCAAAATGGGTACGGGCTTTTTTTTCCCTAAAGTACGTTTCAATGTTAAATTCATTGACATTCGTGATGTTGTCAATTGGATAAGAACAAACAGGCATGAGTTACCAATAACAACAATCATTCAAATGGAACATGACTCGATGCAAGGAGTGTATGTTCAACATGCTGCATTCGGAGGTAATAATGAAATGTTATTATACATTATGACATCATAATTTTTATTTGATGATTCAGTTCATTTCATAGGGGAATTTCATGGTCTTCTAACCCCTTATGCACTTAAGGTGCTTCAAAAAAGATTTATCCACTTCGATGGTTGTAGGGTTAGGAATATTGTTGGCGACAAATATGAAGTGAGTAAGTATTTAACCACCAAATCCGTGCAATTAGAACGTGGTATTTGTACTTGTGGGAAATGGAAAAAATGTGGTATACCTTGTGATCACGTTATAGCATCACTACAAAGGCTTGAAATTGAAGGAATCTAGCAAATGGTAAATTTAAAGTTAACTACCGCGGTGTATCGAAATGGTTTTCAAACTGAGACGGTGAATCCTATTCCAATCCTTATGCATTGGGAAATACCAATTGAAAGTGTTGTCGTCTTACCTCCACGAAAATTTACTTGAATTGTAATGTATGGATCACAACGAATATTAGTTTGTATTCAGTTCTATGTTAACATTAGCTTTGGTCCGTTGGTGTTTTTGAGTTTTTAATAAATAATGTTGACCTTTTAAGTAATAATGTTTACCTTTTAATAATTAATTGTAATGTATGGATGACAACGAATTGATAAACAGCTCTACAGACTGACTAACAACTCTACGGACTGACAAACAGCTCTCTGCGGAGTTGAACGGTCTATATATTGTCATGGATGATCATTGAATTTTTGGTAAAGAGTTACAAATTATTTTGAATTTTAATATGAGTTCATCTTCAAATTTTTATATTTGCTCGTGCAACGAACTTGATTGTTACTATTGTGATCTGATCGACCATTTTCTTGCACCGTCACCAAACATGAGAGGGTCGTATATGTCTGACGATACTTTGCAACAATTGTAATGGGCTGAAGAACAACAAAAAAAATAGTCATCTCGGGCTCTCAATGAACATCGTGACCTCATTGCGGCAGAGTGAAAAGAGGCTGAGGAAAGGATGCAAATTAATAAAAAAAATCAAAGATCATGAAGAATGGATAAAAAAGACTAAGAAGACTATCAAAATGACTAAAAAATGGCTTGCTGAGAAGGATGCATAAATGATAGATCTTTGGCGGCAAAAAGATCGTTTTGAAGATAAAATAAGAATTAGGGACGACTATATAACGATGGAGAAAGATAAGTATCCATTGCAATTCCCTTAAGTTAATTACTGTTGTTGTACGTTTATTATGTGTTATTGGTTTGTTATATGTATTATCTTCGAGTTTAAGTTATTACTCTACTAGTAATGATGCACTAATATAATCATAAAATTACCCATAATCTTTAAAGTAACCACACCATTTCAAAGTACATAATCAATGTCTTCCAAAACATAACATACTTAATTATAAATACAACATCAATCATTCAAATCAAATGTTGGACAATAGTCTTCTCTTTGCATCACTTGCGTTATGCGCGTCTCTTGTGTCCCGTACGTCTCTAGCGTCTCGTGAGTCCCTTTTGTGCCTTGCGTCCCTTTCCCTTTTGTCTTACTACCTGACACCATGCTACTTTTTCTAGGCTTCTTATGCTTCATTGGGACCAATGTCGGACAAGTCGCTGCATTATGTGTTGTACTATCACATCTACTACACCTTCTTACTATTGGTTCCTCACCTTGTAACGGGATACAATTTTTGTTTTTCGGTCTAACAGCTTGACGTGTATCCATTATCGGGGGTTTAACAACCATCATCTCAGCAGGAATCTCCCAATCACACGGTTCTGGAAGGGGGTAAACCGCCTCCTCATACGTACTTCGGTACGTTTCCATTTTGTAAGCGTCTATATCCAGATATCCAAAGTTAGTTTTTTCAAGTGCTTTAAGACCATTATGACATGACCACAAGGCAAACCAGTTCCTTCCCAATATTTGCATGTACAAGTCTCTTGCCTCAGATCAACTATGCCACCATGTTTGAAATCAGGCACTTGATATATTGCATCTGAAACACCTGAAACGGACCATCCTGTCGTGTGCTCTTCTTTTTTGCTAACTACTTTTTCAGTCCACTCCATTAGCACTGTTGAACGTTTCCCTGTAAAGAAGATATTAATAATTAACTTATTATTCGACATAATTAAAGTCCAAATTAAAGTCATACCTCCATCGATGGTACGCTTGTTACACCAATCCTGTGAAATAGGACGGAAGAACTCAAGAAGGGTTATTATAGGCATCTTCCTTGCATCTACAGATAAATCATTTGTGACAACCCGATATTTCAAGTCAATGTATTGTTCAAAAGTCAAATGTTATAATCTATTTTGGAATCATTAAAAATAGCGTCAAAAATAAAGTGTTCTAAAGTCTCAATTGGGATACATAAAATGTTAGATATTGTGTCAAGGTTTACAGAAATATAAAGAACACTCAAATCCGAGTTATAACGAAGAAGTTATGACCAATCGAAAATCTGCGACACAACCGGTAAAACATTGTTAAGCGTAAAAAGTGAAATATCAATAAAGTACTTTTTAGCCTTAAGTGTCCAAACGAAAGTCATAGATTATGTTAAACCGTGAGCGTGTATAAAAAGAACGCCCAAATCTGACTTCGTATGAGAAAGTTATGATTTTTCTAAGTTTCGGATATAGCAGTAGACAGCTGAAAACTCGAAATAGAGATCGAGCGATTTTTAGCCGACGCAACCTAAACGAGAATTGAAGATCTCGACAATAGTAGTACAACGGTAAAAAGACAGACGAAAACGGACATCGGATGAAGAAGTTATGAATTTTTAACGGATTTATCCTGTCCCGACCTATTAAAAATTATATAATTAAAAATAAAGTCGAAATTTGTCGACGAAGTCTAAATGAAAGTTGTAGAGTATATTCTCACCTACGCGTGGATATAAAGAACGTCGAAAACGGCGCTCGTATACGAAAGTTACGCATTTTTGAAGTTTTAGGCACACACTTCGAGGCTTATCCGAAGGATTACGCCCTGCGTACCCAATGCACGGCCTTGGATCGGCCACGTCGCCCCTACACCCTCTAGTTCCGTCCCATCTGAAGACCAGCGACCGGTGACTTCATCGCTGACGTACGCCCCGCGTACGAGGGTACGCCCAGCGTACGAGGTACGCCCCGCGTACTTCGGCGTACGCCCAGCGTACGAGGCCAGCTTCCACCCCTATAAATAGGATGCGAGGGTTCCGACTTCTTTTGCCATTTCACACGTTTTCTCCCATATTCTTTCCCTCTCGAGCCTCCCGAAATTATCCCGACTCCCCAGTTACGTACCCAAGTCCCGACGAAGGTCCGAAGCTCCGAGATTCCCGAGGAATATACCACTTCCCGGTCGAAGTGCTGCCCGAGAAAATCTCGTTTTCTTCAAATCACCACACTTTCCAGGTGAGTTCATACCCCTACATTTTCACGTCTTTTTCATGTTTTAGGGGGGGGGGGGGAATACAAGTGAAACACGAGAAAAACTTATGTTAAAATACGCATCGTTACATATGGTTTCAAATACTTTACCTACGTCTTATTCATAAATGTTAAACAACATTAATACCAATGTTACACTTTACATGCAAAGTTGGCATTACATCGAGTTTTTATCACCAAATGGAACACACTTTTGAAAAACTATAATAGGTATAGTTTACGAGTTATTCATGACGTCCTTACATAAACACTGTAAAAAGGAATTACTTTTATTTACAAGAAATGTGGACTTTTCATTCCGTAAATCTATTGATACTAAGTTTTGTGAGACATCCGGCTTCACCGTACTCTCAAGTACGCATTTCAAGTCCTGTATTATAAACCATAATCTCTTGTAGGGAGAGCGTGATACTTGTGTATAGATCTATACGGGATTGACAATCCGGCACCTAAACTGTTAGCTACAGTTAGACCGGCAGGTATGGGGTGACAAACGTCATAACACTGCAACGCCTGAAGAACGTTGTTACAGGCAGTCTGGGTCAATAGCATGGTTATAAAACTCACATGGAGTATCGAAATATTATGATTTACGAGACTCTTAAATGCATTCAGTAATTACATTATATATGTATAAATCCACTTTCACCATTTTAGCATGAAAGATACTATTGCATTCCAGCCTTTGGAACTTTTTCAAACTATCACACATACATAGAAAATATTGGATTTTCTAGAAAAGACGTTCAATTATTTTTACCGAAAGACATACAAATTTTGGTACAAAAACGCTTATGAACTCACCAACTTAATTGTTGACACTTTTTCAAAACTACTTGTATTTCTCAGGAAATCAGTAATACAGGTAAACATCAACTTTTGGAGAAGGAACGCTAAGGCATCAGCCATCAAAACATTTTAAATCATCATATTTGTAATATTCTTTTGAAACATGTATTACATGCAACAATGTAACTTTTTATTATATTTATGATGGTTGGGTTTACTTTCTTTACAAATATTCAACTGTTATGATACTACGTGAAGTCACCCACCCCCGAATGTTTCCGCCATTCTGGTTTGGGGGTGTGACAGCATTCATGGACTTTGCACTGTTGGAGGTCATGTAATCATACTGTTTCGACAGGGAATATACTCTAGTCCATTTAGCACGTGGAATTTCACTTAGGTACGCCGCTACTAGCGGCCTAGTGGAACTAAATCTATACCACAAATCTTCAAATACATTTCTTTTTCTATGTTCTCACAAGCCTCCAAAACAAGACTGTTGTTTTATCATTTTTCCCAAACCGGTGTACTATGTTTCCTAGTAGATGAAAAGCACACACGCCATGATGAGCGTTTGGGAAAACATTTTCAATACAAACCCGAATTGCATCGGCCCTATCAGTTACAAAGGTCAAATCTTGACAATCACCAACACATTCATACATCTATTCAAGAATCCATGTCCAAGTAAGACCACTCTCTTTTTTGCATATTTCGTGCGCAAGGGGCACTATCTGGTTGTTCCCATCCATAGCTATTGCATGCAATATGGTTCCCTTAAAATCCCATTTCAAATGGGCACCATCCATAATTATCACTTTACGACAAAAACATTTGAACGCTCGTATCTACAATATATTTGTATGGAACACATAAACACTCTACATTTTTTTTACAAATACGTATATATTAAATAACAACAAGTTTTTTGTATTTACCGTGCTCCCAATGGCATAAAAACAACACTCAAAACAATCTTCAAAATTTGTTTGTATATAAGCCACTGATGCATACAAATAGCTACACCTAATTTTAATATTTATAACCTAACTACCTTAACTAGCTAAATTGCACCTAGGCAGTGTACCTAGTCAAAATTATAGAATAGTAGGGTAAGTCGGGTGTCGATCACAGGGAACGATATTAATTAATTTATCTGCTACTAAATTAACCTAATTTTTAATAAGCTTTAAGTGGGTTTTTTATCCGATTTTGCAAGATCAGACTAACTTAACTCAAATTCAATTAATAATTAAAAACACTCCTGTTTAGTTCGAATCCACTTCTTCTTTATGGTTAGCTAACCATTATGGATTATCATGTTGGTTGTTATTGTATTAGTAATTTAAGTCTAAATTTACTAATATTCAACTAATTCATGTAAAACTATGTATGGTCACACACAATCAAACACAGAACCAGTTATGATTATGAATATGCTATGTAAGATTATGCAAACACAATTATGGTCATAATTTATGTTCTCTAGCACAGCTAAATTTAATTACTTTAATTACTATCTAAGATTTTGGTCGATCCTAGCTCTAGCAATTTAATGTTCACTAAATCACTAGGGTTCAAGTTCATGTAATTTAATAATCACTAAGCTACACAGAACATGAATTCAACCAACTAAAGAAACAAATATTAACATGCTAGGTAATAATAATCAATACAAGCAAATTACCAACTAAGCAAATCCATTATCAATAAGCTAAACCATAAGTCAGAAGCTTCATCTAGCTAAACAAGAGTAGCTAGATTCAGCTGCTCATAGCAAGAGATAAACAAACACAAATCATAATAGAAGTCATAATGAATGTACCAAACAAATAAACTATTGATGTACTTTTCTCCCCTTAGGTGTTAAAAGCCTCTTCGAGAACTTCTTCTCCTCTCAAAATCGTCTCTAGGTCTGCCTTCTATCCACCCAAAAGTCTCCAATTCGGAGGTTTATGTAAACTATTTATACTTTTTCCGAAATCAGGGCACCACGTCGTGGTAGGATCACCACGTCGTGGTCATCGTGCTTATCCCGTGATCTCCAAGTCTTCGAAGCTGATCGGGATTCTTCAAGTCACCATGCCGTGGTAGGATCACCACGACGTGTTGGGCATATTTTTCTTCATTTTTGGAACTTTGGTTCAAACTTCCATCTTCCAGCTTCCTTAATCCAACTTCCAGCTTCCTTTTTGCTCCAAGCATGTCTATTGGTCCCTACAACACAATTAATATCAAATTAAGTATCTTTTGTTCAAATAACGACATATAAGTAATAAAAATATTAATGTATGTTGTATAAATATGCACATATCAAAATACCCCACACTTGACTTTTGCTTGCCCTCAAGCAAAACTGAATTTTAGCATACCAATACCACATAAGACAATCCTAATCGAACCCAGCCATTATGCCAAAACCGCAACGCATGCATTTGTGTCTAAAATTTTTCCTAAAGACCCCCCCCCCTATCCTAAATACTTACAATCCTCATAAACACTCGCCCACTTCTTTTGAACAATGCTCATTTTATGCAACCCTCCGAATCCATCCTCAGAAAACCTTCTATCCTCAAGGTATTTTTGGTCAAGCAACCCAAGCATACATAATCTAGAAAATTACAACTTTTGATACCACATTGGAGCTCTTTGGAATTCTTCACTTCTTGACAAATTGATCTTTGATTTGTTTGAATTCACCACCTTCTTGTTTGATTTTTAGGTATCTTCAACTTTTGGAATTTCTTCAGAATTTTGATATTTGAATCTTCAAACTTTTACTTAATTAGCTCCAAAATTCTTACAACTTTTTCTTGTAATTCTCTCTTTTTTTTACATGTATCTCACTTTTTTTTTCACTCATATCCTACATGCTTAAGCAAGGGCGCTCCACTTCAACCTTTATTGGTTAAGGTATTAGTCTAATGTGCAATGACTACTTAAGCTTTCCTGGATACATTTAAGGTTTAGGCTGCTAAACATATTGCATTCCTCAAACTAAGCGAGGTTGTGTTTTTTGTCCCATGATTTCACTAAGATAAGGGAGGCCACAAATGCACTAGAACGTATATAGGCTCAACTAAACATTTGGGTCTTCATAGAATCATCAAACATAATACTAGCATAACGCCTAATTGCTTTACCAAAATTTTCTAAGTTAATCCTAGCAAATTTATGCAAAATTTTTAATATTATGCCTAAAATTAAGATTCTAAATTCACTAATATAATCAACCCCCTACCCCACACTTATTTTATGCAATGCCCTCATTGCATAGTATGTAAAACATAAAATTAAAAGAGGGAGAAAAAGGAACAAACTCCCCTGGGATAGAAGATGAAACTCGACTGATGGAAAGGACTTGTAGCTTGCGTGAATGTGTGGACACGGAAGTGGAAAAGAACATGGCAGCCTCCTTATGCTTTGAAAAACTCCCCCACGTCAAGGGAAAGTGTGAACCATGTCGTGGCATCTGGGATAGTTCTTCATTAATGCGTGAAAATAAAATTCTATGGCATGGGAACAGCTCATCCATACCATGAGAATGAATATAACGCTACTCGTAACACGGAGATTACTGGAAGTATGAGACCGGGCTCGAAAATGGACTCGAAAGGCACCACGTCGCAGTAAATTTCTCCACGACGTTGTAAAGGTAACATAACACTTTTTTTGATTTAATACTGCGACAACACGGCGTGGTGTAGATTACCACGTCGTGGTGGTGCCAAAAACTGATATTCTGTTGTCGATTTGAACTGATACGCGAACTAAATGTGACACCAACTCGTGCATAAAGCTATAGGACATGACCCTTCACTCTATGACGCAATTAAACACCCGCAAAAACGTTTCTCAAATCGTGCTTCTCTCGACGTACTCTAAGCCTTCACTACAACGAACACTCTTGTGCCAAATTTACCCTTAATCGGACACGATAATATAACCTGTAACTAAGACAAAGAAAAAGCTAATAAAAGTAGGAAACACATTGTAAACAACCAAACATCCACCAAATTGTTCAAAAACCACAAAACAAACCAAAGAAAACCATAAAAAAAAACTTAGTCTAAAAACACCAAACAAAAGGATAAAACTCATTCCTCATCATCATCATCACCAACACCACTGCCTCCAGCACCACCCAATTGCTCTCTCCACAGCTCCTCCCAAGTTGGAACAGGCGGGTACGACGAACGGAAATGCTCCGGGCGAGTCATACACATCTGGCTCATCAAATGATCAAGGCTCAAATTGGTATAGTTTGCAGCTCTTGACATGTAATCCTCATATCGCCTCCTTGCAACATTATATGGGTCCATTGGCATCTCATCCACTTCTGGTATCACCGGTGGCTCATCCGCTCCAGCTTCATTACCCCTTTGTCGTCCACGGCTCAGAACCCGTTGCCGTGGAGTGTCCTCTGGAATGCTAAAACCTCCTGCGCCATGATCAATTACAATACGAGCCCTCTTATAGAGAAGAGTGGTAAAGGGCTTATGGGGCTCCACGGTTAGCATGGCAGCTTACCGCTTCTCAAAAACACCGAAAGAACGCGCAAGTTTGGTAATCAACATTCCACCATAGAGCGGGGACCCGCGCCTGTCCTTGGCTGCCCGGACTGCAAGGAACTTGGCCAAATGAAAGGGCAGATCAGCATAAACGTCATTGGAAGTAAGGACCCATAAAAAGAAAACATCAACAGTGGGGCATTTATCCCCCTCCTGATGCTCATTGATGATATTTGTGATCAAGCGGTGCAACAAGCGGTGAATTGGCGAACGGATGTCGCTTTCTTGCGCAGTACCTTTGTGATAAACTCCATTAGCTATAGCATGCCAATGGTCTTCCGCCTTAAACCCATCAATGTTTCTTATTGAAGCTGCTATGAATTGCTGATATAATTGCGTATGGACCTCGGATTGAAGGTAAATGCCGGTCCGGAGTGCAAAGTCGGCAAGGCTAAGGGATCGCCTTTCACCACTAATGCAAAAAGTTAGGTTATCATCGGCATATATCCCATCCTTTTTTGTAAAAGAAACCGTGAATCGATTCTGTATAAACCACCTCTTGGATTTCAAAGATCTGTCTCCACCCTAAGCACATGAATTGGCCATCAACTCCATTAAACAACTTGTCGAAATAAGATTCCACGACATCCATCAAACCCGATTGACCAACCCAATACCAATCAACTACGGCTGGAACATGCACTCGTCGTTTCCTCAGTAACTCTAGCTTTGCAGTCCAACGTGCGTGTACCGCGGGTGCAACATCTCGTGGGAAAGAGTACCATGGAAACTCAGGACGAGTTCCGGGTTGGTTTCTCCTTGACCTGCTAGCCATTTCTTTTGGAGAAGAACTGCATGAAATCGAGTGGAATAAGTTGAGTTCTTCGTGGGAGGCGACTGGCACGACGAGAGAAAGAGGGGGTGGTGAAAAGTAAAAATAATTTGACTTAGTTTAAAAAACCCTAAAATTGACAGCAGTTATTTTTATTGCCACGAGGTGGAAAACCCACCATCTCGTGGTGTCGAGGTTTTTCACGATATGAATTCTTTTGTTCAAAATCACCACCTCGTGGTGGGTTATAATTTTTCCTTATTTTGAAAATTCTAAAAAAAAACTCACCCCACACTCGTTTTATGCCATACCCTATGTCGAATTCATAGACAAATCAGAAGAATGA
Source organism: Lactuca virosa (assembly GCF_052849685.1). Lineage (NCBI taxonomy): Eukaryota > Viridiplantae > Streptophyta > Magnoliopsida > Asterales > Asteraceae > Lactuca > Lactuca virosa. The sequence continues at coordinate 176,113,938 of NC_136430.1, forward strand.
GAGAATAAATAAAAAAAATCTAAACAAATCAAATAAAAGAAAAATAAAAGAAAAGGAAAGAAAATGCAAACTCAAAACCACAGGTTGCCTCCTGCAAGCGCTTCTTTTTGAGGAGTCATGAGCCGGACTCCGTGCCTCCTACGTTGAGCTGTAAGAGGAGTCCATCACCAGCTGGATTTTATGCTCCTTCCATCGCCTTTTGTATGCTTGCACACGTCGAATGTATGCCTTTTTCGAATTTTCCTTTTTAGTCTTCGCCTCGTCTATATCAAGCTTCCTTTTGGTCCCTTTTGTTTCTAATCTTTCTTCATTCTTCTTTAGCTCAATAGGAACCTTCTCTTCTTTCACCACTGGAATCATTTCCTTTGAGATAACCTCGTCTTCATCACTCGACAAATCATCTCTTTCCTCACTTATCAAAGTTGTTGGTCTTGTGTAGGTAATGACTTCAACGAAGAACGGGACGGATGCTCTTGGTTTGGTGTGTTTTACTTGATGAATTGTCTTGATTTCTTCCTCCATTAGCTTCTCCAATTCTTCAAGATCATTATCTTTATCCATATTGAACACCTTACCTTTTACATCTTCTCCTTGAAAACCTTCTTGTATTCCAAATGTCTCCTCATCATCACCAACCCTCAATGCAAGCTTCGATTCACGAACATCAACTAAAGCTCTAGCAGTATTAAGTAGAGGGCGACCAAGAATTATTGGGACATTCACATCCTCCTTCATATCCATAATCACAAAGTCAACTGGGAAAACAAATTTCCCAATTTTAACAAGGATGTCTTCTACAATTCCCCTCGGGTGAGTCACCGAATGATTGGCCATGTGGATGGTCATCTTTGTACCCTTCATTTTCTGAATATTCAGCTTTTGATAAAATGAATATGGCATCAAATTTATGCTAGCCCCAGAATCGGCTAAAGCATAAGTCTTCAAGTTATTTCCAAACTCACATGGAAGAGTGAGGCGTCCAGGATCTCCCATCTTCTTAGGTATGCCTCCCAATACCACTCTTGAACTTTGTTCACTAAGAATTACTTTAGAGTTCTTCTTTAATTGTTGACGAGTGTCCATAAGATCTTGTAGGAACTTTGCGTATTCTGGAATTTTTGAAAGTGAATCGATAAAAGGGGTATTAATAGGAATACCCTTTATTTGCTGAATAAATTCCAGATGTTCCCTTTCCAGTGGACTGAGATGTGCTTGAGACGGAAACGACAAAGGTGGACGGTATGCCGGTACGGAATCTGATTTTTTCTGTTCAGAACGAGCCCACGTCGTGAGCATGGCGGGCCACTTCGTATAGTGACTCCCTCGGTTGTTGTTCAAAGTTGGCTATTTCCTTCTTGAGTTTAGCTATCTTGGAAGGTGGGCAAAACTGATCTAGAAATTTCTCACGCATTTGAGCCCAAGTAGTGATTGTACCAGGAGGAAGTGCTTTCAACCAGTCTTTTGCAGCTCCTTTGAAAGTGACTGGTAGCATCCTTAGTAAGATGGTATCTCTATTGACATTCGGGACATTGAAGTAGTCAGCAATGTCGTTGACCTCATCTAGATGCTTAAATGCATCCTCATGATCCTTCCCATAAAATGGGATATCCTTAAGTGCAGTCAGGATGTGTCCCTTCAGCTCGAATGCGGCGGCGGCAGGTATTGCTGGTTGTACTAATCCCGGACCAACATCTTCTCGAATACGCTTCTTGTAAGCTCCCATTGACATTTCTTTAATGTTAGCCATTTCGTTGCTTGGCTCGTCTTCGGGTTCGCTTGTATATAGTCCAAACTAGTTCTCAGACTCGTATTCAGACTCGTTTGGGATACGTATTTGATCTAAACTTGCAACCTTGCTCTTGTCCTTTGTAGATGAGCTCGATTCTCTCGTTTTCTTCCCCGACTTCTTTGAGAACACTGACTTGAGTTCTTGTAAAGGTGTCTTCTTTGGTGTTTGATCTTCTTTCACGTTCTTATCCTTCTTGTTATGAAGGGTAGGCTCTGGATCTTCAAGTGGTGACACTAAAGGTGTATTGGAACCTCTGGTAATGAACTCCTGCAAAACGAACAAAATAAAAATGTAAAACTGAACAAAAACTAAATAAAAATTGCTTACTGACTGTCCACCACGACGTGGTCAAGGCTACCACGTCGTGTTGTCGGAGAAAAGTAACAGAAAAGAAAAACGAAGAAAAACTAAAAACTACTGAACTCATGTCGTGAGCGTAAGGCTCACGTCGTGAGTCTAGTACTGAAAATAAAACCTAAGCTGAAAAAGTAACTTTTTGTAGGTTTTACCCCACAAAAAGGATCGATCAACCTAAAGCAAATAAATCAACTAACAATTAAGCCGTTCCCCGGCAACGGCGCCAAAAACTTGATGCGTACAAATAGCTACACCTAATTTTAATATTTATAACCTAACTACCTTAACTAGCTAAATTGCACCTAGGCAGTGTACCTAGTCAAAATTATAGAATAGTAGGGTAAGTCGGGTGTCGATCACAGGGAACGGTATTAATTAATTTATCTACTACTAAATTAACCTAATTTTTAATAAGCTTTAAGTGGGTTTTTTATCCGATTTTGCAAGATCAGACTAACTTAACTAAAATTCAATTAATAATTAAAAACACTCCTGTTTAGTTCGAATCCACTTCTTCTTTATGGTTAGCTAACCATTATGGATTATCATGTTGGTTGTTATTGTATTAGTAATTTAAGTCTAAATTTACTAATATTCAACTAATTCATCTAAAACTATGTATGGTCACACACAATCAAACACAGAACCAGTTATGATTATGAATATGCTATGTAAGATTATGCAAACACAATTATGGTCATAATTTATGTTCTCTAGCACAGCTAAATTTAATTACTTTAATTACTATATAAGATTTTGGTCGATCCTAGCTCTAGCAATTTAATGTTCACTAAATCGCTAGGGTTCAAGTTCATGTAATTTAATAATCACTAAGCTACACAGAACATGAATTCAAGCAACTAAAGAAACAAATATAAACATGCTAGGTAATAATAATCAACACAAGCAAAATACCAATTAAGCAAATCCATTATCAATAAGCTAAACCATAAGTCAGAAGCTTCATCTAGCTAAACAAGAGTAGCTAGATTCAACTGCTCATAGCAAGAGATAAACAAACACAAATCAGTCGGATCAATGCGTTTTACTTATAAACGCCAACTACAGTTCTCAATTTCACAATATATATTGTTAAGGTTTTTGTTAGAATGTTTGGTCTTCAACTTAAACTTTTCTCTGGTTACTTTAAGACTCAAAGAAAATATTAGTTGTTGTTTGTTATCATACGTTTGACGAACAGACATATCATCATTTGGACCTAAACTGTGAAATGGTCCAGGTTCAACAATGGGATCAGGACAATCAGGTATGGGAGGCATACCATAAAACATGTATGAAGCTTTTTTTCCGTGTGTGAACTCATCTTCTGACCATCCTTCATTTGATTCTTCATCGTCTGACAAATTTTTGTCACACAGTCTTCCAAACTCATATAAATTTTCTTCTTCCACCATATTCACTGTCACAGTTTCTTCTTGTGGATACTCTTCAACATTATCAGATACAATGTTTTCAACATTGTATTGTACAATCTTGTCAACCGCTTCTGTCTGTTCGACCCATCCATCAAACACCTCTAAAAACAAATGCACAATCTCCTTCGTTTCAGACATTACATTTCTGAGTTGATGAACATCTTCTTCGTCTACAATATTCATAACATACCCATGAACCAGGTGTTGAAATGACAATGATATATTACTATTGAACGTATTAGCCTTACTTTAAACCAAATCAAACAATATTCGACGGTCAAAATTAGTTGGAAGCAGTAAACCTAAGTTGTTAAACTTTGGTCTAACGTAGGTGTTAATTCCATTACTCATCTGCCAAAAACCCCCCGTACATAAAATAACAAAACTCATATTTTCTTTGAAGAAGTTTACAACCCTAAAACTGATTGAACTTTTCAAATAGATAAAAAAATCATTTATATCACAAAAAACTGTCGCTAATACCCTTCTAACGACCCATTACGCGGAGAGGTTAACACCTCCGTGGAGCCCTCGTCACGACCTCTGCGGAGGATTTAATGAACATCAAAACAATCACTCTGCGTAGGGTTTAATGTCTTCGTGGAGGTATCTATGCGGAGAATCATTGCTCGGTCTCAAATCGTACAACATTTTTCGTTCCGCGGAGATTTCGTCGTTCCACGGAGCCCGTAGAGGATTCTCCGCGGAATGCATGTCTATAGCCGGAAAGATCTGTTTTTGTGACTAAATTTTGAAATACCCCCCCCCCCCTAAAAAAAATGTCTATAGCCAGTATTTTCCCATATTTAAAGAGGTAAAAATGATCATTGTGACAGAAAAATAATAATGAGTAAAGAATTATGTTTCTCATTTTTACGAAAAAAGTAATTTTGCAACGAATTCATTAAAATTCATGAGATGTAATTGTAGTTTAATAAGAATTTTTAGTATTTAGGCAATCCAATATACATGTTTTAGTCCATTAACCGCCATGTGCACACCGCCACCTAGACTCGTGAAGCTGTGGTGGCCTGGTCTTTTGTGGTTGCTCACACCATATCACAATCCACGTCTTTTTTCATTATTTTCTCTTCTTTCTTATTCACTTTTTCCATGCCCTTTTTCTTCCGTAACTTCTTATTCTCTCTTCTTTGATCATCGTTTCTTCTTTCTTCATGGTTTTGTCTTCGATGAACACCGCTTCCATTAACAGTGGTGTGAAGATGGTGCTTAGGTGGTGAAGAGAGAAGACGATGTGGATGAGGGTGGCGTGATATGTATACCTCACATACTTTTAGGATTCGTAATAATTTGCAACATGTTCTTATTGCATGACCGTATAAAATGACATGTATTCGTATTGTTATTAGAATCAAATAAGAAATTCTTTTCTTCTTTTCTTCCATATTCGAATCCAAATTCTTTGAATCGGTAATTAATTCATAAAAAGTTTTATTTAGAGTAATTATTTGACATCGAGGGACGTGGGAAAAAGTTAATAGTGGGTATGATTATTAGCTAGGTCTGAATTATCGTATCTTGAATTTACATTTTGATATAACATATTTTGAGTTGATTAGTTTGATTTCTTGTAAACTCCATGTAGCAAAAAAAGAAAATCAGGTAAACTTTCAAATGTATTACGATCTCGTAGTGTTATCGATATAAATGATGACAACGGGGTAAGCATAATTGTAGATATTGTTTATTATGTTTAGTCATAAGGCCCGCGTGATGGAAGACTATTGGTGTGTAATTCTATAAAGAAGGGTTAAGGTGATGCATGATGATTTGAGCTTATCGTTGTTGTTATTCGTCGTATGGTAAACTTAACTTTTATTACGACATTTGAGTGGTTTTTTCATAACAATAATTGTAACCTCAATCATTTTGCATATTCGCATGTGCGTAAATCATTTTGCACCCAGTGATTCGTAATATAAAGAGTTTAACTAAAGGAAAAAAATACTTGCATTGTTACGCACCATGCTCTTAAGGATTTTCCATGTACAACAATCAATGCTTACTCGTTTGCTTTGGAATGTACAAGATAGAGAGTGGGGATACTTCGATATGGTGTTTAAAGAAGTTGAAGGAATGCATTATTGATATCGAAAATTGGTCATAATATCTTATATAATTGATTATATTACCTCTCTATCAGAACAGTCTTTCCAAATGTGTATTACAAACTACGTTTCCACCATAGCTCCTTAAAATTAAGAGTGAAATTTTCAAAGGCTATAGGCACGAAATTTGTGTTATGAAGGACATGCAAAAAGTACAGACTTCTAGAATATATGTTTTTGTTACATCAACTCACCTCAATATTATAAAGCACTTAACAATATTAGCTACAAAATATGGAAATAACCGTACTTCACTAGGTGACCATTATAACACCCGATTCAAGGTATTTTTCATTTTGGACCCTTGGTGTGTAATTAGTTTGCAATTTTGGTCCTTAGGGGCATTATTGTAATTTTTGGGCGGAGAGTGTGTACGTTGGGGATTCCTCCTGCACGCTAGGCGTACACAATCAGGGGACAAACCCTAATTTTAGGGTTTGGACCTTATTTAAGCAACCTTATGTCCTAAGGCTCTCTCATTTCCCAGACTCCATTGCCCTTTTGAGCCTCATTTCGAAACCCTAGCTCATCTGGATAGATTTGACCGCTTTTGTGTGTGTTTTAGTGGGTGTTTTGTGAACCTTGAAGAAGAAGAAACTTAAAGAAGGAGCGTTGATCAAGGAGGAGCTTGTAGATCCAGATTCCACTCATCATTTCCAGTTTCATTGAGGTATAAAGCTTGGACCTTGCTCATTCTGTTCGTATATCTAGTTGTTATGGAGTTTTGATCACTTTTTGGTCCCATGAATGAGATCTAATGGAATTTTACCACTCTAGGAGTTATGTGTTGATCCTCTTGATGTTTTTGAGATCCATAGTCCATAAAATTAGCATCTTGGTGGTTGAGGATCAGCCATGCATGAGTTTATGTCCATTTGGTGAAAGTAGGATGCTAAATATAAATTTTGAGTTCTTTTGAGTCGTGCAAAGGCTCCAAGTTAATGACTTTATGGATTAAGACGTTCCCCAAGGTTTGGATCTGAAATATGGACGTTTGGTAGCAAGCATTTAGTGCTTAATGGGAAAGAGATTAATGGGTGCGTACACTGGGGGTACGCAAGTGTATGCATATGGATCCCCAACTCAGTTTATTCATCTAGTACGTCGGCGTACTAGGGGAATGCTCAATGTTCACGACCAGGTAGACGTTTGACTTTTGGGACGCCTTTGGGCTTTAGGATGTTGGGCCTTTGTTAGGCCACAAGTTTTTCTGATTATGGGTCACTGTTAGGGCTTGGGCCTTCTTGAATTTTAGGCTCATATTGGGCTTTGGGTGTCCTTTAGGAATTAGGCCATTATTTAGGCTTTTGTGCCATTGAGTGTGGGCCTTAGCTTCTGGGCCAATTGAGGGAAGAAGAAAATGATGTTTTACCCTGGGGGTCGGGATTAGTTGAGTAAAGTCCTGAATATTGTTTATGACCCGATTATTAGTTAGGGTTTTATTTGGTTGGTTACTGCAGGGATTCTCCGGTTCAGCAGCCCGAGCATCTATTTGTCTGATAACGGACTGATGTGAGTTTGCTCACTATACTGTAGGATATTAGGGATTGTATGTGCTTGTAGTCTTTGTGACTCCTACTATATGTGTTGTATGCCTATGTGCATGTTTGCTATATGTATGTGGGGTGAAATAGACCCGGGGTGAAATAGACCCGGTACAGCCGTGTGCTGAAATATGAGTTGAAATAGACTCGGGGTGAAATACACCAGGGGGTGAAATAGACCCGATATATCCTTGTGCTGACATATGAGTTGAAATAGACTCGGGGTGAAATAGACTCGGGAGTGAAATAAACCCAACACAGCCTTGAGCTGGCATATATGTATGGTATGCGGTATTTTGGGGAACTCAATAAGCTTTGTGCTTACAGTTTTCAGTTTATGTTTCAGGTACTTCCGGATCAAAGGGGAAGAACTTAGGATGATTGCATCGCACACACCATGACTTTTCACTTATTTGACTCTGATTTATTTTGGATGATTATGGATACATTATGAATTTCCTATGGTTTTGATAAACACGTTTGGTCGATGTTTTATTTAATATAAAAACAATTGTTTTTGGTTCTGAGTTTTGGGACGTTACAAATCGGTATCAGCGCCTTGATTTGAGGGATTCAGGCATATTCTCGGTTGTACCTAAACTCAAACTAAGGATTTGGTAGATTTTTATAAGAAGAAATGTTTTATAAAATAAACTTTTAATAAAAGAAAAGGTATGGTGCATGCAATCGAACGAGCTCAAGTAAGTTTTCTTTTTTTGTGATATGAATAGAATTGAGAATCTGTGAATTGCATGCTAGATTAGGGCTAAGGATCTGCTCAGGACTGCATGATAGAATGCTAGGAGAGATGCTTTTATATGCCTACTGTATGAGCTTATAGACTTCCATGCTAGTACTGATAAGTCAGTGATAGGATGGGGTGTTTAGGTTATGCTTTGATTCCGATTACTCAATGCTCGAATGTTGCTTGCTTTGTGCTTTTAGGGGTTCCCATTAACATCAGCTAAATAGTAAGCAAATACACTAAGTTACATATTACTGAGATTAGATAATTTTAGAAGGTTAGGTTTAACTCTATTGCGCAGCTCTTGTTTGAGTCCAACCATTGTAGTGTGAGACCTTTCATTTGAAGAATAATATGGTGTCGATGGTATGTAATTGTATTCATAAGCTAGTTAGAGGGTGTTAGGGGGAGTTCCTTCTGTAACTGATTGTGGAGAGTGGTGTAGTGGTAGCTCTAGGAAAACCTAGGAGGTGAATCGGTGTCGAGAGCCTTGTTTTGATAAGCATTGTTTGGATTGATAGGAAAGTAACTTGGGGGATTCGGGGCGATTCTTGAGGAAAGTACGGATAGATGTGGAAGGTAGTATGGGCCCATACTACTGGAAGCAGAGGATCCGTAATCGGGTCAAGGAAAGTCACGATGATACCAAGAAGCTTGTAGAATGTTGGAATCTTCGAGTATATTCTGATGGTTTATATGGTTTATTTTCAGTATGGTGGTCACTCGATGAAGGTTCTGGTACCGGTGATGGTTTGGGTTCGGGCTCTGGGGTCGGGTTTATGGATGACAAGATGCGGGAGTTCAGTTCATCTGAGATTACCCATAGTATTCTTGAGCATACTATTGTGATCTTTGGTACGGTCAAGGAGGGTATCTTGGAGATTCTGGATGAGCGCTTAGGCGCTTTTTCTTATGAGATGGTGGCGATGGTGGGATCCCGTTGTCACACCCCCGAACCAGAACGGAGGAAACGTCTGGGGGCGGATAACTTCATTTACAATATCATAACAATTGAATAGTAGCGATCAAAGCATTACAACCATTATATTGAATATTTAATAAGTTTACATTGTACTCAAAAACATTGTTTACATTTTATCAAATGTTCATGACAAAATAATAATGTGATGCGATGATGTCCCATCGACCAAAAACTTTTGTGGTTACCTGTTTATTGATTTCCTGAGAATACAAGTGATTTTGAAAAGTGTCAACAATTAAGTTGGTGAATTCATAATCATTTTGTATGAGAAGGAGTTTACAACTGTTTCGTGTAAAATGGTAGTGTATACTTCCAAAAAATCCAATATTTTCTTTAAAATGAACTGTAAGTCTTAATCCAAAGACTAAAAATGTAAGTAATGTTGTACTGGAAAATAGTGTTATGAAGTTTTATCTTTATATAAAACTACTCGAATGTATGTTAACCCGTAAATCAAATGTGTTGTCGATACCCTATGTGAGTTATTATAACCATACTAATGCGACTAGTGGCCTGAACGACGTTCTTCAGGCGTCGGAACTGTTACGACATTTGTCACCCCAGACCTGCCGGTCTAACTGCAGCTAACAGTTTAGGTGTGGGGTTATCAATCCCGTATAGATCTATACACAAGTGTCATGCTCTCCCTACAAGAAACTCTGGTTATAATTCAGAACTTTAATGTGTACTCTAGTAGGTACGATGAAGCTAAATGTCTTACAACCAGTATCAATCGATTTACGTGAACTGAAAACTCCTTTTTCTTGTAAATGAAATAATTATACCTTTAAATAATTATTTGTTTCTTCTGAAATAATAGTGTAGTTTTTGCGACTCCCAAACTATACCAATTATAGTTTATCATGTTTGTTTATCAAGAGCATTTATATAATCATTTATATAAATACATAGTAATTATCTTGTCTAGTTTCAAAGTGTAAGATTAAACATCATATTTTTGGGTTGTAACCCACAAAATAGTGAAATAACTAGAATGTACTCCTTTTTGTTAGAAAAGCTATATTTGGGTGAAAAGTCGTAAAGGTAGTGTCTCCAGATGTTCAGGGCAAACACCACTGCTCCTAGTTCAAGGTCGTGCGTGGTGTAATTTACCTCATGAGTCTTGAGTTGTCTTGAGGCATAGACGATGACATCTCTCCTTTGCATGAGCACACACCCTAGGCCCAGCTTGGATGCATCACAGTAGACCACAAAGTCTTCGGTCCCTTAGGGGAGAGACAAGATTGGAGCACTGCCCAAAGCTTGCTTAAGCGTTTGGAAGGCAGTTTCTTGTTTATTCTCCCAACTGAAGGTCACTCCCTTCTGAGTTAGGGTAGTGAGCGGCTTTGCGATCTTAGAGAAGTTTTGTATAAATCTTCGGTAGTAGCCAGCAAGGCCTAAAAATTGGCGGATCTCTGTCGGTGTTCTTGGTGTTGCCCAGTTTTCAATCGCCTTGACTTTGGAAGGGTCCACGTGTATCCCTTCCTCACTGACTACGTGCCCCAAGAAGTCTACTTTTCAAATCCAGAACTCGCACTTTGAGAACTTTGCATATAGATTTTCTGCCCTTAACGTCTCCAAAACCTGCCGTAGATGCTGACTATGTTCTTCCTTGCTCCGTGAGTAAATTAGTATGTCGTCGATGAATACTATCACGAATTTGTCCAAGTAAGGTCGGCACACACGGTTCATTAAGTCCATGAACACTACTGGTGCATTAGTCAAACCAAAGGGCATCACTACAAACTCGTAGTGACCGTAGCGAGTTCTAAATGTCGTCTTTGGAACATCTTCCTCCTGTATTCCTCAGCTGATGGTACCCCGACCTCAGATCAAATTTTTGAGAAGTAGCTCGATCCTTGCAGCTGATTAAATAAGTCGTCTATTCGAGGTAGGGGATAACGGTTCTTGATAGTGAGCTTGTTCAGTTCTCGGTAGTCTGTGCACATGCGGAAAGATTCGTCCTTCTTTTTTACGAACAAAATTGATGCTCCCCACAGTGAGAAGCTCGGCCTGATGAACCTTTTGCTCAGCAGCTTGTTCAGTTGACTAGATAGTTCCTGCATTTTAGCCGGTGCTAAGCGGTATGGGGATTTGGCTATGAAAGTGGCTCCAGGAATTAAGTCGATTCTGAATTCAACTTGGCATACAGGTGGGATTCCCGGAAGGTCTTCTGGGAATACATCAGGAAAGTTGCAGACCTCGGGAATATACTTGATGTCTTGCACTTATTGTTTCTTATCAACAACATGAGCTAATAAGGCGTGGTATTATTTGCGTAGATATTTTCGAGCCTTGATGCAGGAGATGATTTGTAGATTCACATCGAGTTTGTCGCCACAATTGACGAGGGTTTCGCTACTTGGTAGGTTAAGGTGAACGGCCTTTTCATAGCATATGATATCGGCATGGTGGGGGGCTCAACCAATCCATGCCGATGATAACATCAAAACTCCTTATGGTGACCGGCATCAGAGCGATTTGGAAAGAATGGTTGTTTAGAGTTAGAGTGCATCCTATGTATATATCCTTAGTGCTTTCTGTTTTACCATTTTCCATTTCTACGGTGAATGTTTCATTTAGCGATTGGGGTTTCTGTTTGAGTAAATGTTTAAACTGGTGACTCACGAAGCTTTTCTCCGCACCACTATCAAATAGTATGCATGCATATGAGCTGTTTAGGAGGAACGTACCAGTAACCATGTTGGGATCCCTCATGCCCTATTAGTAGAACCCTTCCTACACCTTCGCTATATCTGTTGTGTGCCTTCGGGCAGTCCTTTTTGAAATGTCCGGTCTCACCGCAACCATAGCATGCGCGACTCACCCCAGCATTAGCGACCTGGGTGGTTTGTTGTGTCGGTGCTTTGCAGAAATGGGTTGTGTGCTCTTTATTGTTTTAGTTGTTACATTGTATGTCTCGACAAGCTTCGTGGTGGTGGAAATTGCACTTGTCGCATTTCGGAAGAGTTCCAGCGTATGGCTTGGCTGGTGTAGGGGCAGTAGGGCGATAGGGGCGCTAGGAGCGGTGATGGCATGGACGGTCACCTTTTGTTTTTTCTTGGCTGAGTCTTGAGCGGGTTGGCTTTTATTTTTGTTCCAAAAATTCCTCTTGTGGTCACCTCCTTTTGGCTGCTCGGGCGTGGGCGTTATGATGCCTTGACGAACTCCCTGGTCGACAAGAGTCTGTGCCAAACGCTTGGCACTATCGAGGGTGCTCGGGTTGGCAGATATGACCATCCCCTGGATCTGAGGGGATAGCCCCCAAATGTAACGTTCCACTTTCTTTGCCTCAGGGGTGACCATTCCCGGGCACAGAGTTGTCAATTCGTTAAATCGGGAAGTGTAGGTGGCAATATCGGAACCCTTCATGGAGTATTCCCACAGTTCCTGTTCAAGCTTCTGCATCTCGCTCCTTGGACAGTATTCCTCGAGCATCATGGCTTTCAGTTCTTCCCAACTCATGGCGTTGGCCAAGGCTAGAGTCAAAACTTTAACGTGGTTGTTCCACCATGACAAGGCCGAGTCTGCAAATGTACATGCTGCATATTTGACCTTGAACTCGTCCGGGCAGGCACAGATCTCGAAGATGGACTCGTCTTTTCAAACCATCTTGTCAGAGTAACGACTCCGCCATCGCCATGGTAGATTCGGGGCTTCTAGTTCATGAATTCTTTGTAAGACCACATCCGAGGGTGACCTTGGTTGTTACCATGGTTGGAACTGCCAGTTCCATTCCCGCTGCCGTTGTCGTTTTCGTTTGTGTCGTGGCTGCTGATTTGGGCCATGGCAGCAGCCACAGCAGCTGTTACAGCGGCCTGATAACAACAGAGTCCATGGGTGGAGGTGGTGGTGGCGGTGATGGAGTTGTTGCGGTGTTAACGGCACGTCTTCTAACTCTTCGTGGTGGCATCTTTCTGCCATAAAGTTCAGAGGTGGGATAATGTTAAGTTTTGATAAAGGTTATGGGTTGGGTATTAATGTAATGGAATGCCTTGATTGTAAATGTATTCAGTCTCGTTGTTATTGAAATGTGCAAGCAATTCGTAAATGGAATTTACTATAAGAAGTAAACAATTGCATAACAAATATCAACACCCAATGAAATAAAATGCATACAAATTTCATTGATAATATGGTACTAGTACATAGTTTTGTGAAAATTGACCTTTAAGAAGGTCTACATGAAAGAGTAGCACCAACGCTTACTCATAAATAAAATCAAGACGTGAGTAGTATAAGCCCTACTCGCGGCTAGTGGTCTCCTGTGGGCCTTGAGATGAAGTCGAGGTGCCCTGTAACTCTGCTATCCGACGCTCAGCTGCAATCACCCTCTCCTCAAGAGCCGAGTGTCTGTCCTGGTAGTCTGTCACTTGCGCTCGAGTGATGGTAAGGTCCTCGTAGAGACTGTCACTGATATGGAATATCCGAGGGTAGTCCCTCTCCAGTAGTCGAGTGCGTGCGTCAGTGGCCTCAGCAGCGGCCCCCAACTCTATGATCCGATTTTTCGACGCCCTAGTCTAATCCCCGTGGTTCGTGATTTGATGCACCATGACAGGGAGGGACTTGTCTACCGGTCCTCCGTGACTGAGGTTATAGAAACCTCGCTCCATGTCGTAGGGTGAACGTTGGTGTTGCTGCCTCCTCCACCTTTCTAGATCCTCCGCCCAGCGAGGCTTGGGTCCTTGGTAGCGTAGTCGGTGTGTGGGGACTCGGGCGATGTAAGGAGGATTTATGACTTTAGACTCTGCGTCCGAGTCCTCCTCTTCTTCTTCTTCCTCCTCTGGATCCTATTCTGGATCCTCTTCGGGTTCTTCTTCGGGTTCTTCTTCGGGTTCTTCTTCCATTAGTTCCTCAGGATCCTCTTCGATCCACCCACCATTTCCCTGGTTTGGGAAATAGGGGTCTCCGGGCATGTGAAATTCTGCCATGATGTCTGTGCGAGGATAGAGATATGAGAAATGCATGAAAGGTTTAAGTGTGTGACTCTGTAGTGTTCTAAAATACTCCTATAGTATTTTAACTTTATGTTTGATTCTAGAGGTTCTTGGTATTTAGGGTTGGTAAGTTTTAGACTCGTTGTTCACTACGACCACTCCCAGGCACATGTTGCTCATATCTCACATTAATATAGTTGATCAGGGTATATTCATCCCAGATATGATTACATAACTATCTAGGCTTAGTCGCAACGTCCAACTTATCTAAATACTTTTATATGGCTCTTATTACGACACTACTCTAGTATGCATGCATGTATGTATACTTATATAAAAAAATGTACTTATATTTTAAAAGTATACTTTTAGTCAAAGCGTTTTAGCCCCATTGTATTTATAGTTGTATATCTTACATGGTTTGATATACTTAGTTCATGAAAATGATTGTGAGGAAAAATTTTCACTAAGTAGATTTTAAGGAGATAGCATTTGTGATATTTGCATTCTTAAATTTGATTATAATTACGACATCACTCTTCATAGTTCAAATTGTGAGAAATGGCAAAAAGTCTAAACATTTGAGACTTATTATTGTAAGTTCTGAAATTGGTTAGACACACATGTAATCTTTCTAAGGAAAGGTGTATGAGTTTGAAAAGCCTAGATGAAGTCTTATCGAAGCATTTTGTATCAGAAAATTGAACTTTCGTAAAAAAGTCAACAAGTATTGATTTCTAGAAGTCCAGCTTATTTCTGGGTACATGTCAAAGCTAGTGGGAGCATAAGTGTTATGCTAGTGGGAGCATAATTATTATGGTAAGTGTTGCAAGTTAGCAATGTTAATTATAGAAAACAAAAGCTTTAATTCGCAAAGTTGCTGGGTTTGAAAAGTTGTTTTGCTATAATTAAGGGAGAGGAATTCATACTTCATTTCGAATCTAATATCTTTGATTGAGATTTTAATCGAATTTAGTAATGGAAATATGTGAATGTTATGTTGAAATGATTAAACATAAGGAAATTCTATATGTGGAAATATTATAGCGAAGACTGGTAAAGTATCATGTCTTTATGTGAGACATTATGAATCGTATTCCATATGCTTCGGATATAGGATCGATTGCATATGCTATAATATTAATCTGTTCTAATTTTTCCAAATGCCTAGGGCATTAAGAGGAAAAGGGACTAGAACGAGATATGACTAAAATGGTTAAGTAATTGTCGAGGACAATCTGAGGTTTACCAAAGATTGGTTGCTTATGGACAAATGGAAGTATAGTATAAGTTTTGGAAGGTCTATATTGACAACTTCTGAGAAGAGGTAACTCTTGTTCAGAAGTGCTAGTCATATGGAATTATGGAAATGTTCCATAAGTGGAAGTTAATCATAAAATCTATGTAAGAATAGAAACCTTAATGCTAGAAGGATGTTCAAACGAATGTACTTTGAATATGAGACTTCGCTTCCATGGAATTGGTCCAGTAACCAATGTCCAAAGGGAATACTTTTTAATATCATTGGCATCGTCTTTGTGACCTTTGTGCATTGACATTACAAAAGGATTATTACATTTAAGTTTCGAATCTAAATGGGAAGAATTTGGTATTCTTACACTTACTATAAGGATTTGGATTGAGAAATGAGTATCATTGGAAATGGTTACAATTGATCTATTTCACAAGTAAGGACCATAGGTAAACATAGTGCGCATGCTTGGATCATGGGATAACTATTGTTCTAATTCAATTATTAAGTTGATTAATCGAAACATTATACAATGAATAATATGTAATCAATATGGTGATCAAATAAAAGGTGTTTTATTTATATTCATAAGTTCTGAGACCATATTGGATTCGATTATTCTTGTGTTTCACTTTGCATGTTTTGACTTCCAGAATAATAAAATTATTCAAACTATCCACAGTCGATCATACTTTGGAAGTAGGTATTGAAGCTAGACTGTCATGAATGGGTCTGTAGATTGTCTAAAGGTGTTTAGAGATAGCACAAGTTTGTTGCAGTATTCATGAGTACTCCTGTAATAAGATTTGAGTATTGGACTAAACCCACGCTCATTTGAATCACTTCATGGATTTTATCACGAGTGATCATGAGAGGATAATATCTTATATTCTTGAAACCAAGACATGTGAGTTGTAGTTTACAAGTCGGTTTCACATTGACATATGTAAACACACCAGTAACTTGGTGTTATAAAACATATTGTTGTGTGTGATTTGATGAGTAAATAGAGCAAGCACATGAGTCGAAGTTTATCCATTCCTTTTACCTAATGTGGGATAAAAGCGGTATCCGTGGGCCCCTCAATGATTTAGTGATGACACCCTAAGCGCTTGGCCAAGCCTGGACTAATATGATTTGTTCAATTAGTTAGTCGTCATAAATCGGAAAATGGGAAACAACACATGAACAGAGAGAATGATTATAATCCATGTATCAGTTCATACGATATCTTGTAGAATGGAGGAATATATGATCCCTTATCTAATGGACGCGTCATTGATTTGTCCAGAGTTCGACAACGGCTTTTTGAGAGCTACGATTGCTAGTCGGTTCTTCAAGTCGTACTTGCGGTTATAGTTATTAGACTTATCCAAGTGGGAGACTGTTGGATTACGTGTCTAAGCCCATAACTATAACTGGTATTTACTTGACCCGATAGTAGCATGGTCCATTTTGGGTTGCCTTCACCAAGATAATTTGATTAGATATTTGAGAAACGAGGTTATTTATGATTTACCAATATATTATAAGTATAATATATTAATTGAAAAATCATATTATTTAATTAGTATTGATCAAGAATTAATTTGGAATTAATTTAGTGATCAAAAGAGACTGATTAAATTAATGGGGACTGATTAAGTCAATCAGTAATATTTATAGTTTGGGCCAATGATCCATGTTGATTAGGGATGGACTGAATCTTTATGAGAGCCCATTAAGAATTAGTCCAAAGGGCCCATAATGTGGATGATTGGATTGGTTAAAGGCTGAAGTAAATGGGCTAGGGTTTACAAGTTAAACCTTAAGAATTCCAAACTATAAAATGAACCCTCTAGCTTGCAAAATCGGCCCCTAGTACTCCAAGGTTCATACCTATCCGATTTCGAGCTCCTAAATCTCTCTCTCATATTCATCCAATTGTTCATGGTGTTTGTGACTTGTTTGAGGCACAACACTTGGGGTGCTTGCTCTCTTAAGGCCAAAGTTATACAAGCTACTACACAAGGTAATCTTTTAACTAGTTTTTATGATTCAAATATCACATTGTATGCTAGTTTAGGCTTTATGCTTTGGAAAAGGAACATTGCATGTATAATTAGAGAAAACTTAGATCCAAAGCTTTAGGGTTGTATGTGCACCATAGGAGTGTTATAGGACCTAAAACCCAACATAGTAGTAGATCCAGAAACTACACTTCATTTGCAGCATTTTCGGGTAAGCAAGTCTCAAACTTGCTTAATGATTTCTTATATCTCTTCATTTCACTTTTTATGGGGTTTTTGGTCCAAGAATGTTAGCTTTTGGGAAATGGACGACCCAAGTGGGTATTCTCCCAGATCTAGGACCTTGAAGGGTTGTTATGGCATAAAGGTGCAAACTTTATGCCATTGGAGCCCCCATGCAAGCTCTAAGATGTCATTTTGGCCTTCTAAGCCCCAAAAGGCCATGCATGGAGGAAAAGGCAGAAGCTTTACGTGTTCAAATGATGTCTAAGGCCTAGCTATCTGTTTGTATGCTTTAGTTTGGAGTATGTATGACTTGTGGACCAAGATCTAAGTCCTAAAGATTTAGGGTTTGAGCTAAAACCGTCAAATGGAGGTATTAGTGGGTAAAGTTGGAAACTTTACCCTTAAAAATACATTTTCAGTGTATATGAGAAACAAGAAGCTTAGATCTGAAGAGTAGGGGCTTAATCCTTTAATATGACCCAAACAGACTGAGGAACTCGGCGAGTCCAGAGAGGGACTCGACGAGTTGTGTCGATTTGTCCCGATTTTGTACAAGGTAGAACTCGACGAGTCTGTGAAGGGACTCGACGAGTTGACTCGCCCACTCGCGACTATGAGTAGCCAGGGAACTCGGCGAGTCAGGGGGGATGACTCGACGAGTTGGATCGCGATTTCAGGGTTTTTGATTTATATAACTCGGCGAGTTGATGAGTCAACTCGGCGAGTTGAGTCAACCCAGAACGTTGACTTTGACCAGAATGTTGACTTTGACAAGGGGTAAAATGGTCATTTTACCATAAGAAGGATTATCAGATTTTGACTAAGTGTTATTGTGATAATGATAGTCGGGGAATCGTTGGAGCAGCCGTCAGAGATTCCTCACAAGAGATTTCACAGATAGCTTACGAGGTGAGTTTTCCTCCAGTAGGAACGGGTTGAAGGCACTAAGGTCGGCCCGTTTATGTATGTTAGTATGTTCCGGACTAAGGTCTGATGCCGAGTGGGGCCCAATGTATGTTTATATGTGTTGGATTAGTGTCTAAGTCCATAACTATAATTGGTATGTACTTGACCCGACTCGGCATGGTCCATTTGGGTTGCATGGCATCAGAACATTTGGATAGACCGTTTATGAGGAAAAGACATTTTGTGACATATTAATATATTATAAGTTCTAATATATTAATATGAAATCATGTTATTTAATTAGTATTGATCAAGAATTAATTTGGACTTAATTTAGTGATCAAAAAGAGACTAATTAAATATATGGGGATTGATTGTGTAAATCATTCATTCTTATATATGTGGGCTTATGATCCAAGATTCCTTTATGTTGGGTTTAACCCATGTGGTGATCCATGGATACTCCATGGAGGTTAAAACCCATGGAGCATAAGGAATGGGTAAAGTCATGAGTTACATGGTGTAACCCTAATAGCCACACTATATAAGAACCCCTTTAGTTCAAGAAATTGGCACTAGTGATACATATTTTGAGGGCTAGCCGATTTGAACATGTATGTCTTCTTCTCATGGTTATTCCAAGAGTTCATGATGTTGTGTGAACCATTTGAGGTGTCACACTTGGGGCACTAGGCTCTCAAGCTTCATGGAGTCAAGCAACAACAACAAGGTATGTATTCTATCTATTTTATTATCCTAGTATCAATGTTTTGGTATGCTAGTTAGGATAATACCTTGGATAATCATATTTGCATGTATAATAGAGAAAACATAGATCCAAGGTATTTAGGGTTGCATGTACACTTAGGAGTGTTAGAATGCTCAAAACCCAACAGTGGTATCAGAGCCTAGGCTTGTTTTCAATTATACTTGATGCAAATTGCTGAAAAAGTCGAATTTCGGGCATTCTGGGCACTGGACTCGCCGAGTCCACTGATGAACTCACCGAGTCCATGAAGAAAATCATCCTACTCGGCGAGTAGGTTGATACACTCGACGAGTAGGAGCCCCAGACAGCATATTTTCGAGTTTTTTTGGCTAGAAATGGACTAGAAACATTACCCTAAGATGTTTTTGAACTTATAAACTTGTTTTTGATGTGGTAATGTTCATACTAATCCAATTTCAAAGATAATTGTCAATAGATTCATGTTTTGTATTAGTTTAGTGATTAGGCTAATTACATGAAAAAGTTTGATTTGAATTATCTTGTTCTTATGAGTTGCTTAGATTAATAGAAAAGTTAATTGATTATGTGTTTTCAATCCATTTTAATCTAAGATTTGATTCTAAAATGTGTTTTTATAACTTGTCCTCAAGTTATATGAAAAGTCACATTTAAGTTTCATAAAACTCATAAAAGTTGGCAATGGTTACAAAAATGAAGAGTCTTGTCCTCAAGTTATGGAGGTTCAAGAGTCACTTCATTAAGTAATAAAATGTGTAACCTTAATTAATTCCATAAGTTATAAAATAAAGAAAAGTTACATTCTTTTATTAGTTTAAAGTCTTCCATAACTTGTCCTCAAGTTATGGAACTTGAAGAGTTTTTTAATTAAAACTAATTTAAACACATAAGTTATGGAATTAATTAGTTTTGAATAGTTTCAAAACTTGCCCTCAAGTTTTGGAATTTGAAAAGTTTTCTCTTATGAATACTTTAATTCCAAGTTAACCCTTAGAATTTTAAAAGTTAAAATTCAAACCCTTATACTATTATTATAATTTTAATTATATAGATATGTATAAGAAAAGTCAATCTTACCGTTAGTAGGCCTCATTCACGAAGCCGGTCTATAAGGGGGGTATAAGGTTACTGCCTATAAAATGGCAGTTTAATGGGTGTCCACTCTCACCCACCGCTTCCTTGACTGGTGGAGGGTCGTTAGCCGAACGGGTAGGAAAGGACTATAATTCTCCCTTCATTAAAAGTATTGATGATAAATACTAAGTAACTAAACATTTATAAATTCCCAATTCTTAGTTACTTAGGAAAATGTGAAATTGGTGCTAGCCCATAAAATTACACTTTGTACCTTACCAAGTCGTTAGTGGAGCGTGTGTGGTTAACCGGCACACTAACATGGACTAGTAAGAGTGGCAAAGGGTAACTTAACTTTATTATAGATCGGTGGAGCGTGTGTGGTTAACCGGCACATCGATTAGGTAATATTGTTGAGGGTACCAAGTCAATTTGTATGGTTATTCACACCTTGTTTGTGATCCTCGGCATCCCAGTCACAAACTTGAGAGGACACAATCGAGATTCAAACATGCCATTGAAAGTTCAATGTATCTCAAAAGATCTAGGAGTTTCAAATCCAATTAAAACTTAATTATATTTCGTTTTTCATGGTGGAAATTGGTAAATCGTCATTTACCTACCTTCAACTATTTTATAACTTGGATTACGGCATCCCTCTTCCAGTTATAAATAGGTTGTTGGGTCCTAGTCTTAATATTTCATATTGGGTGTTATATTAAGGACTCTAAATCAACTAACTTGAATATCTCCCAAAAGATGTCTAAGTTCAGACATCTATGATCTTCCCAAATCTCTTGAAACAAGCTTTCCTAAATGAAGATGATGTCCCATGGAAATCATACTTCTTTCACCTCCTCCAATTATTCTCCCTAACCCACAAGTTCCTGAAAAGTTTAAGGTCACTCAAGCCCTATTGGCAAGCAAAGGTCTATATGTGATCACATCTTGGAGATGTAGTCACATATTGACAAGCCGGGAGAGTTGGGTGTCAAAGTCTAGAGGAAGCTGATGATCAATCACTTTCTAAGTCACACAGTGAGTTCCTTTGGGACTCCTATGAAACAGACTATAACAAGACCCTTAATGATCTTATCTATTTGCTAAGATCAACTTCCTAAAACTTTATGGACATTGATAATGATGACATTGGATATCCAGTAAAGCTCTCTCTTCCCAATGGAAAGGGATCGGCCATAGTCAACTCGGTTGACCAAATGGTAAAGAGAACGGCTAAGTCTGAGATAGTCCCATTATCAAGGGTCTATTGCCAAAGAAAGGGGCATTGGTTGCGAAGCTGCCAAATTTACCTAAGGATATTAAAGTCAATAAGTTTGACTCTACTTCGGGTAAAGTCCACTATCTAACTCTGCTAAGTTTCTATTCTTAGATTCTTGATACATGATGTGACTGGGTCACATGTTGATGTTTTAAGAATCAAAGAAAAAGTGAAGAAACTTAAAGAAAGAATATGCTGAATCTGATGGCATAGATGGATTTCTATCGCGTAGTTTGAAGATCGGATTCTTGAGCTACTTCTTAAGAGTTATGATATATTGCTTAGGAATAAATAACAACAAAGTTTTCATGTGCTTTTGCATTGTAAGGATAGTTTTTCCGCAAAGTTTTTTAAAATAAAAGGAAAAATGATGATTTTATTTATTTATTTTAAAATATCCTTACAATGGCATTTGAGAAAAAAATTGTTGCTTATAAGATTCCATTAAGAGCAAGAGTGGAAATATGAATTTGATTCTTTCATTTGTGGTAGTGTCTAAATTTACCAAATAAGGAAAGATTCTCATCGCCTAAGTTTCAGTTGGATAGAAACTTGGAATCATGCAAGTTGTATAGCATGATGAATAAGAACTTTCAAGCATTGGAAAAATTAAGACTAAGTACTTGTTCACATGGATGTGTGAGTCAAGTAAAGGATCGAGTACACTCTTGTGCACTGATCAAGCCCACCACAAATAATCGTTAAGACTATTCGTCATTATTTACTAAAATTCAGTAAATATGGTTATACTTACAAGCTTAAGTGTAATTCTGAGACATTGGAAAAGGTTTCAATGTATGGCAGAGCGAATAAGAAGAATCAACTTAGGCAGAAAGATAAAAGTTTCTCAAATCTGAAAAGATGGGAGAGTACTTTAGTATCATGTTAGATAATCATCTTAATGATTAAGAGACCTTATCACAATTCATCCTCTAAGTGCATTCTCGTAGCTAAGAAGAGGAGCTATGAATTGTTGAAGTGGTTAAATCAAGAAGATGATTTATACTTCGTTCCAAAAACAATTCTTAGAGTTATACTCTAAGATTGTAACTTGAGTGACATGTCTTAAAGAAGGTTTAAAACACTTGTCAAATGTAAGAGTAAAAGTTTTCTACTCTTGTACATTTGAAATTGGTAAGTTGTGATGTTTTGGATAAAACAAAGACCAACTAAGGCCAATTGTGTGATGTGTTTGTCTTGATTAGAATCCACACTATCTCTTGAATATTTGACAAGAGAGTCTTATATGTCAAGAAGACAGTGGGAGTCTTAAAGATCTTGAAAGTCTCAAGAACTAATCAAGAATAAACCCTGAAGTTCTTCACTAGCACACGACTTGAGGTTTATAACCTATCGTGTCGACATGTCTGTGCCTATTCAAGTTGGCTTTGCATAGGAGTTCTGAGCGTTCTCAATTGGTTGCACAGCTACTTGGAAGCAATGGCAGGCCCTTGAGCTGCCACATGGCAAGAAATTAAGATTGAGTTCAATCCATATGAGTTTGGATTTGTCATTATCCTAGTCTTGTGATTGTGGTTTGACAAATTCACATGGATAAGAATACATACACCATTAAATCTAAGTGTCATAAGGTTTCTCTCCGATTCATGAAAATGATGGTGAGGAAACACTTTCACTAAGTAGATTTTAGCTAGATAGCAATTGTGATATTTGCATTCTCAAAGTCGTTAGTGGAGCGTGTGTGGTTAACCTGCACACTAACATGGACTTGTGAGAAGTGGTAAAGGTCTAAACAATCGAGACTATGA
Organism: Lactuca virosa; assembly: GCF_052849685.1. NCBI lineage: Eukaryota > Viridiplantae > Streptophyta > Magnoliopsida > Asterales > Asteraceae > Lactuca > Lactuca virosa. The sequence goes on from NC_136430.1 coordinate 176,137,119, forward strand.
TTACGGCATCCCTTTTCATAGTTCTTAAAATTGTTTAGACACACCTGTGAGCTATCTAAGATAAGGTGTATGATATTGATAAAGTTTTATCAAAGCAATCTAGTATCAGAAATCTGAACTTTGGTAAGAAAGTCAATAAAGTATTGATTTCTAGAAGTCCAGCTGATTTCTGATTACATGTCAAAGCTAGTGGGAGCATGAGTGTTATGCTAATAATCATCATGTTAGTGGGAGCATGAGAATTATGATAAAGGTTACAAGTTAGCAATGTTAATTATAGAAAACCAAAGTTTCAATTCGTGAGGCTGTAGGGTTTGAAAAAGTTGTTTTGCTATAATTAAGGGAGAGAAAATTATACTTCATTTCAATTCTAAAAGCTTAGATTGAGGTTTTAAGTCGTATTTAGTCAAGGATATATATATGAATTTCATGTTGGAATGACTCAACATAAGGAAATTCTATATATGGGTCCATTATTTGCGTTCTAAAATTCGATTATGATTACGGCATCCCTTTTCATAATCTGAATTATGAGAACTTGGCAAATAGAAATGGAAATGTTATAGCAAAAGACTGGTTTAGTCTTTATGTGAGACATCATGACTCGTGTCCCATATGCTTCGGATATAGGATCGATTTCATGTGCTATATTTATCCTTTATAAAATTTTCCAAATGCCTAGGGCATTAAGAAGGGAAAAGGTCTAGAACTGGATATGACTAAAAGGATTAAGCAATTGTCGAGGACAATCTAAGGTTTACCAAAGATTGGTTGCTCAAGGACAGTTGGAAGTATAGTGATAATTCTGGAAGGACCATATTGACATAATCTGTAAGGAGGCAACTCTTGTTCAGAAGTGATAGTCAAAATGGAATATGGAAATGTTTCAAAGTTGGAAATTATTCAATCTGTGTAAGATTAGGAAACTTAATGCAAGAAGGATGTTTCCAAGGATTTAATCTCCTTGGAATGCTCTGTAATGGTTGTTGTCAAGTCTTTCTGACTCTGTGCATAATCATTACAGGAGGATCAATGCATATAAGTTTAGAATCTAACAGATTTCAGTAAATAGCATGAATTTGGAATTCTTGCATTTGCAGTAAGGATTTGGGACTGTGAAAAAGGATCATTGGAGTTATGTTCAATTGATCTAATTCACAAAGTGAAGATCATAGACAAACATAGTATGCATACTTGGTGTATGGCATGACTAGTGTTTAGAAAACATAGTGTACATGCTTGGAGCATGGGACAACTATTGTTTTAAATTCAAGAATAAAGTTGATAGCTGAAACAGTATACAATGACTAATGTGTAATCATATGGTGATAAATAAAAGGTGTTTTATTTATGTTCATAGGTTTTGATACCATATTAGATTCTATTATTATTGTGTTTCATTTTGCATGTTTTGACTTCCAGAATAACTAGGTCGTTCTTCCTGATTGACTAAGTTATTCAAACTATCCACAGTCGGTCATATGTTGGAAGTAGATATGAATCAAGACTGTCATGGGTTGGCTTGTAGAGGTCTAAGATGTTGGACAAGGGGCTACAACACTCATGAGTGCTCATAAGTTCTGAGTATTGGATTCAACCCGTGCTCATTGGAATCACTTCATGGATTTTATCACGAGTGATCAGGAGACGATAATATCTTATATTCTTCAAACCTAGATATATGAGTTGTTACTATGAGTTGGTTGTACATTGATTGCACGAAAACACATTCGGTAACTCGGTGTTATAAAACGTGCCTTTGTGTATGATTCAACAAGTAGTAGAACAAGCCATATGAGTCGAAGTTTATCCATTCCTTTTACCTTCGGGATAAAAGCGATATCTGTGGGCCCCTCGATGATTTGATGATGACAAATGTAAGTGCTCGGCCGAGCCTGGACTGATTTGATTTGTTCAATTAGTCAATCGTCATAAATCAGAAATCGGGAAACAACAAATGGACAGAGAGAATGATTATAATCCATGTCTCAGTCCATATGATATCTAGAATGGAGGAATATATGATCCCTTATCTAATGGACAAGTCATTGACAAAGGTCAGAGTTCATCTACAAGGTCAGAGTTCGACAGCGGCTTTTGAGAGCTACGATTGCCAGTTGGTTCCTGAAGTCATACGCAATAATAGTTTTAGACTTATCCAAGTGGGAGACTGTTGGATTAGTATCTAAGTCCATAACTATAATTGGTATGTACTTGACCCGACTCGGCATGGTCCATTTGGGTTGCATGGCATCAGAACATTTGGATAGACCGTTTATGAGGAAAAGACATTTTGTGACATATTAATATATTATAAGTTCTAATATATTAATATGAAATCATGTTATTTAATTAGTATTGATCAAGAATTAATTTGGACTTAATTTACTGATCAAAAAGAGACTAATTAAATATATGGGGATTGATTGTGTAAATCATTCATTCTTATATATGTGGGCTTATGATCTAAGATTCCTTTATGTTGGGTTTAACCCATGTGGTGATCCATGGATACTCCATGGAGGTTAAAACCCATGGAGCATAAGGAATGGGTAAAGTCATGAGTTACATGGTGTAACCCTAATAGCCACACTATATAAGAACCCCTTTAGTTCAAGAAATTGGCACTAGTGATACATATTTTGAGGGCTAGCCGATTTGAACATGTATGTCTTCTTCTCATGGTTATTCCAAGAGTTCATGATGTTGTGTGAACCATTTGAGGTGTCACACTTGGGGCACTAGGCTCTCAAGCTTCATGGAGTCAAGCAACAACAACAAGGTATGTATTCTATCTATTTTATTATCCTAGTATCAATGTTTTGGTATGCTAGTTAGGATAATACCTTGGATAATCATATTTGCATGTATAATAGAGAAAACATAGATCCAAGGTATTTATGGTTGCATGTACACTTAGGAGTGTTAGAATGCTCAAAACCCAACAATATGCTTTCCAGGTTTCGATCCGATGTAGGGGCGGTACCCACAGAATGTTAGTATGCTTGATGTCTTTGTAATTCTTGCATGTGTTTGTATATGTATGCTTCCGGACTGCGGTCCGATGTCGGGGCAGTTCCCGAGGAATGGTTGTATGCTTTCCGGATTTCGTTCTGATGTCGGGTGGGGCCCGAGGAACGTTTATAGGTTTATGATTAGGTGATTAAGCTCATGTTATGTGTAATAGTAGTTATGCTCGTATGTATGCCGAGCTTTGCTCGATGCCGTGCGAGGCCCGATGTCGGATATGGTCTGATGTCGGGTGGTGCCTGATGCCGGGCAGTGCCCGATATAGCAGGGTGGGGCCCAATGTATGTTATATGTGTTTATGTGCATGGTATGTGGTAGTTTGGGGAGACTCACCAAGCTTCGTGCTTACAGTTTTCAGTTTTGGTTTCAGGTACTTCCGGTAGCAAGGGGAAGAGCTCGGGATGATTGCAGTGCACACACCATTTGTTAGCCTGGGATGTTTATACTCTGATATGTGTTGACAGATGTTATGACATTTTGAGATACATGACTTATTGTTTTTATATGATGCTTGATGACTTATGGTTTTCCTAATGATATAAAATGAATTTTTTGGACTGTATTTTTGGGATGTTTCAAAATACCTGGAAAGTACACATTTATGATTCAACACGATCTATGAATTTCTTCTCAAAGTACTTGATTGGTGGAGAATTTAAAAGTTTTGGGGATAATATTATCTCAGAGCTAGATGTGATTGAGTACTGGAACGATTTCCCCGATGGACACAAAGCCAATGAAACTATGGAGTTTGTTGATACTATAGACGCGCCATAGCAAGAATATATTGAAGATAGAGGGGATTGTGGAGTATTCGTATGCATGTTTATGGAAATGATTGTTTCGGGGGTACCGATGAAGATTGATAAGCCACGTAGAGATGCGGGATTTCTCTACAGAAATAGGATGACAAATATTATTTGGGATACTATATATGTAACACCCAAATTTTCAAAACAATTTTTCATTTCAAAACATACTTTCCACCACATAAAAATCACAAAATCATAATAAATCTCTGTATCATCACAAAACATGTCCCAAGATCTCATATAAATAAATCCTCTCTCGTGTGTACGAATCATGCCGGCGCCTTCCCGCGATCCTCACTAGTACCTGAAACACATCACACAACAACTGTAAGCATAAAAGCTTAGTGAGTTCCCCAATATACCACATACAACACATACGCCACTCGAGGCTACAATACGACCCTCCGGTCCGATGTGTCTCAGCGGGACCCTCCAGTCCCGTAGCTCGTTGGACCCTCTGGTCCGGTCATAGCTCGTTGGACCCTTCGGTCCGGTCTGTATCGTTGGACCCTTCAGTCCGGTCTATATCGTTGGACCCTTCGGTCCGGTCTATATCGTTGGACCCTTCGGTTCGGTCTATATCGTTGGACCCTTCGGTCCTGTCTATATCGTTGGACCCTTCGGTCCGGTCTATACAAAACATAGCATACATATAACACAATGCACATAATCTCATACATACACATAGCATACAAGACCCTCTGGTCTACACATAAATACCACTCTAGGTAATGTATAGTGAGAAGACTCACCTCGGATGTCTCGGATAATATCCCGCCCGTGTATATACTGATCTAGCCTCTGCCTATACACATAACATAATCATCTCAATCAATCACGACTCTCTAGGCTAGACTAGACTCTCACATGTCCTCTAAGAAGGCTAAAAGGCTATTTTACCCTTCAAACAGTCCACAAGTTCCATTGTTGACCAAACCCAAAAAGTCAACAAAAGTCAACGGTCAACCCTTGACCAGACTCGCCGAGTGCACAAATGTGACTCGGCAAGTTCAGTCGTGAACTCGAGTCCTCTATCCTCCTTCTGACTCACTGAGTCATTCCCCCAATTCGGCAAGTCACTCACTGTGTGATTCACGGGAAACCCTAACCCTACTCGCCGAGTCTGCCCTTGGACTCGGCTAGTTCATGTCATGCACAAACTCAATTGACCTCCTGAGGTCAGATCTGTTCCTTAGAACCATAGATCTGACCTTCCCAAGCCTGATAATCACGTAAAGCTTGGATCTTGACACTCATGTGACGCCTAGGAGGCTTTACTTGGTGATTTAGCCCCAAAAACAACAACCTGAAGCTCATTTCCTCCATAGCTCAACATAAAGCAAGCTGGAATAAGCTCTTTAGACCACTATGGGTCTAGATCCGAAGTCTCAAAGTGAATAGGGGCCATATTCTCACAACTTCTTCCAATAAAAGACATAAAAACTCTACATCTATGGATTCCTTCAACAAAACAGATAAAGGGGCGACATAATACCTCAAAGATGAAGTCTTTTGCTCGAAATCCCCAGATGCACAACGTCCTTGGTCCCCTCCAAGCTGGAATGACCTCCTTCTTGTAAGAATCAATCACAAAGATCAAGAAATGGCTCCTTTCCTCTCACAAACGCACTAGCTCTTTTAGGGTTTCTCTCTGGGGTTTGGTAGCCGCAAGTGACGGCCCTAAGGGCCTTTAAATAGGTCCCAAACCCAAGAAATTAGGGTTGCATTAAACAGCGTGGACTCGCCCAGTCCACGTATGGACTCGCCGAGTCCAGTCATTAATCCAGTCCAACAATGTGCGGCTCTACTCGGCGAGTCTAAGCGCCTACTCGCCGAGTCTCTCTCCAAAACTCAAAAATAATTAGATAAATACAGTACCTAGAAATCCGGATGTTACAATTCTCCCCCACTAGAATCAGACTTCGCCCTCGAAGTCTCTCTCAGCAAATAACTCTGGGTACTGTTCACGCATCTCTAACTCCGGCTCCCAAGTCAGCTCGGACCCCTTCCGATGTTGCCACTGGACCTGAACCAATGACACCTCCTTGTTTCTCAAAACCTTGATCCTCCTATCCCGAATCGCGATCGGCCTCTCAACATAGTTCAGGCTCGCATCCACCTGAATGTCCTCAAGGGGAACCACTGCCGACTCATCGGCGATACACTTCCTCAACTGAGATACGTGGAAGGTATCATGAATCTGACTCAACTCCGCAGGTAGTTCCAAACGATGCGCTACTCTGCCCACCCTGGCGATCACCCTGAAAGGACCAATATACCGAGGCCCCAACTTGCCTCTCTTCCTGAATCGGATCACTCCTTTCCAAGGAGATACCTTCAGGAGGACGAAGTCACCAACCTGAAATTCGAGCTCGGACCGTCGTCTATCCGCATAACTCTTCTGACGGCTCTGGGCCGTCAGTAACCTCTGCCTGACCTATTGAATCTGCTCGGTCGTCTGAAGCACAATCTCCGTACTACCCATCACACGTTGCCCAACCTCACCCCAGCAAATGGGAGTCCGACACCTCCTCCCATACAACAGCTCAAAAGGTGGCATACCGATGCTCGAATGATGGATGTTGTTGTAGGAAAACTCTGCCAAGGGTAAATATGTGTCCCAACACCCTCCAAAGTCCAATTCACATGCCCGAAGCATGTCCTCGATCGTCTGAATCGTCCGCTCACTCTGCCCGTCTGTCTGTGGGTGGTATGCGGTACTAAAATGCAGCCTCGTACCCAACTCCTCATGAAACTTCTTCTAGAATCTGGAAGTGAAACGCACATCTCGATCTGAGACGATCGAGATCGGCACTCCATGCCGTGATACCACCTCCCTCACGTACAACTCTGCCAACCTCTCAGCAGAAAAGCTCTCACTGATAGCAAGGAAGTGAGCGCTCTTCGTCAACCTGTCCACAATCACCCAAATTGCATCGACGCCCCTAGCAGTCCTCGGCAATTTGGTGATAAAATCCATGGTAATCTGTTCCCATTTCCATTCGGGAACCTCCAACGGCTGCAATTTACCATGCGGTCTCTGGTGCTCGGCCTTAACTCTGTGACAGGTCAAGCACCTCTCTACGAACCATGCAACATCCCTCTTCATACAGGGCCACCAATACTCTCTCTTCAGGTCCAAATACATCTTAGTGGCCCTGGGATGGATCGAGAACCTCGATCTATGCGCCTCCTCCATCAAGATGGTACGCGTTCCACCCACGAACGGTACCCAAATCCGACCCTGAAAGGTCATAAGTCCTCGACCATCGGTAACGAACTTCGATACCTGTCCGATAACCCGCTCTCTCTTCCGGTTCTCCGGCCTAATGGCCTCAGCCTGCGCCCCTCGAATGGTGTCCAACACCGGAGTCATCACTGTCAATCTCATACAAACATCTCGTATCGGGGCACTCTCCGCCCTGCGACTCAGGGCATCAGCTACAACATTAGCTTTGCCCGGGTGGTACAGGATCTCGCAATCATAGTCCTTCACCACATCCAACCATCTCCTCTGACGCATGTTCAGGTTGGGCTGATCCATCAAATACTTCAAGCTCTTATGGTCCGTGTATATGGTACACCGAACCCCGTACATGTAGTGACGCCAGATCTTGAGGGCGAACACTACTGCCCCCAGCTCCAGATCGTGGGTGGGATACCTCGCCTCGTGAGGCTTCAGCTGTCTCGATGCGTATGCTATCACATGTCCTCTCTGCATTAGCACCGCTCCCAGCCCCGATATCGATGCGTCACAATACACCACAAAGTCCTCCATTCCCTCCGGAAGGGCTAACACCGGGGATTCGCACAGTCTCTGGCGAAGTGTCTCAAAGGAGGTCTGCTGCTCTGGGCCCCATGAAAAAGCAACACCCTTCCGGGTCAATCTGGTGAGTGGCACGGCGATCTTGGAGAAATCCCTGATAAATCTCCTATAATAGCCGGCCAACCCGAGGAAACTCCTGATCTCGGTGGGGGATCTCGGCACCTCCCAACTCATCACTGCCTCAATCTTGGCCGGATCGACCAAAATCCCATTCTGGTTAACGAGGTGCCCTAGGAACCGGACCTCTCGTAACCAGAAATCACACTTAGAGAATTTGGCATAAAGCCTCTCCGATCTCAAAACTCCAAGTAACTCTCTCAAATGCTCCTCATGCTGCTCTCTGGATCTCGAATACACCAATATGTCATCGATGAACACGATCACCGAACGATCCAACATCGGTCTGCATACTCTGTTCATGAGATCCATGAATGTCGTCGGTGCATTGGTGAGCCCGAAAGGCATCACCACGAACTCGTAATGCCCGTAACAAGTCCTGAATGCTGTCTTCTGGATATCCTCATCTCGTACTCTCATCTGATGATATCCATACCTCAAGTCGATCTTGGAAAACCAAGACGCTCCCTGCAACTGATCGAATAAATCATCGATCCTCAGCAAGGGGTAACGGTTTTTGACCGTCAGTTTGTTCAGTTCCGGGAAATCAATGCACATCCGGTATGAACCATCCTTTTTCTTGACAAAAAGGATCGGCGCTCCCCACGGCGAGCTACTCGGCCGTATAAACCCCTTCCCCAGCAGCTCCTAAAGCTGCGAGGATAACTCCTGCATCTCTGGTGGCGCAAGGTGATAGGGCGCCTTGGCGATAGGCGCTGCCCCCGGAACCAAGTCAATACGGAACTCTACCTGCATCTCGGGAGGTACACCCGGCAACTCCTCGGGGAAAACATCCGGGAACTCACGCATTATCGGAACCTCATCGACCGACCTCGGTCTCTCTGCATCTACTCTCGTATCCACCACATAAGCCATAAACCCACTACAGCCCTGCTGTAGACTCTGCCTCGCTCTAGCGGCCGAACAAAATGCTGAGCCAGAACGGGTACCCTCGCCGTACACCGTAAGTACTCCCCCACTGGGGTCTCGTATCGTCACCAACTGTCGCTCGCAGTCTATCACAGCCCCAAATCGGCTCAACCAATCCATGCCTACTATGACACATACGTCCCCCATAGCAATCGGGACTAGATCTATCGGGAACTCGACACCGAAGATCTCGAGTACACATCCTCGAATCACATCAGTAGCATACACTGCTCGCTTGTCGGCTATAGAAACTCGTAGAGGTCGACTCAACGCCTCTTGCTAAACACTGATGTGTCGACTAAACGCTATCGACACAAATGACCGACTCGCACCCGAGTCAAACAACACCAAAGCAGGTACAGAACACACAAGAAATGTACCTATGCATACCTCAAAATAAGCATAATATCACAAACTCAATATAAACCGAGGAAAGAATACATACCAGCTACCACATCGGGTGCTGCGCGGACCTCCTCCGCTGTCAACTGGAAGGCTCTCCCGCGAGCCTTCGGCGCCTCGGCCTTCGCCGGCCGACTCTCTGTAGCTCGAGCAGCAGGCGCAGATCCCTACGATGATCTCTGCAGTAGCTGTGGGCACTCGGCCTTCCGATGGCCGGTCTGGTTGCAATGAAAGCAAACCTTGAATCCCTTGGGGCAGTCCCTCGCATAATGCCCCTCCTTCCCACACTTATAACACACCCCAGCTCTGCATGTCCCCTCGTGGCTCTTGCCGCACTTTCCACAAGTGCGGCCCTTCGGACCCCCAGATCTCGAATCAGCGGGCTTTGCCCGCTTGGCTGCCGGCTGAGACTGTTCCGGTCGCCGATCCACCCTCTGAGACTCGGCCTCCTCCCTGGCCTGCGTCTCCAGCTCAATCTCCCTCTTCCGGGCATTTGCCTGGAGCTCAGCAAATGTCCGATAAGTCGAGTTCAACACGAACTGCCGTATATCCCTCCTCAAAACACCCAAGTACCGGCTCATACGTGCCTGCTCAGTAGACATATGCTCAGGGCAGAACATCGCCCTCTCATGAAACTTCTGGGTAACCACAGTAACCGAATCAGTACCCTGTTTGAGGGTCAAGAACTCCTGAGCCAATCGCTCCCTCTCCACCGGAGGAACATACTCATCTCGAAACATCGTGGTGAACCTCTCCCAGGTCACCGCAGTCAGCTCTGCAGTAGTGAAGTCTGCCGTCACAAACTTCCACCAGTCCTTCGCTCCCAAGCGAAGCTGGTTCAGCGCAAACCGAACCCTCAGATGCTCTGGACACGAGCAGGTATAGAAACAACCCTCAACATCGGTAATCCATCTCATAGCAGCAATCGGATCCTGCGTCCCATCAAACTCTGGTGGCTTCGTGTTGCTGAACTCTCTGTACAGCAACGAGTCACCCCCCTGCGGCCTGGCAGCAGCAACGGCTGCGGTGGCCGCAGCAACAGCTGCATCAGTAAGAGCGGCGTACCGCTCATCAAAAGCCTCCATCATCGTGGTCTTGATAGACCCGAACATCTCTGGAATCTCAGCGCGGATGGCAGCAGCCACCTCATCATGAATCATCTGGCGGAGCTCCTCATCGCTCACAACCCCCTCGCTAGTCCCTGGCCGGTGGCGCGTCCCAACCATGATGTCTCTCTGAAATACAACACAAGATATCAGATACTCACTCGAGTATACTCGCACTCAATAACTCAACCCTACTTGCTCCTTAGTACCCAATGGATTCTTACTTAGGGTGCACACTGCTCCGGTGTCTTCAGTAGTACGGGCCCTATACTACCGTCCACACCGCATCAGCATTCACTCTAAGTCCTCCTCCTTGGATTCCAGATCACAAGTACACTACATCTCACTGGCATAGGCTACCCTTCGGTAGGCCTCCCAACAGCTCCTCACTGCTACCTATTCGCTCTCAAGCATCATATAGCAGCAAAATCATTCCTAGGCTAAGGCATCACAGATCAGGCCACTCTAGTCCTAATATGATCACCTAGCCTACTCTAGCATGCATAATATCTCATAATATCTCATAACACATAAGGTAAGGGTATTTTGGGAAATCACCGTTCGGGCGCTGGCTGATCGTACACACTGCTTCCTTCTGCCTTTCTCAAAATCTTTTATTCTTTTAGAAAAATTGTTTATTTTATGAAAACTTTCTCATCTCCTCAGTTTGAGTTCGGATTCATCCGAAGATGCACCCGAATCCCTCAAACCAAGGCTCTGATACCAACTTGTAACACCCAAATTTTCAAAACAATTTTTCATTTCAAAACATACTTTCCACCACATAAAAATCACAAAATCATAATAAATCTCTGTATCATCACAAAACATGTCCCAAGATCTCATATAAATAAATCCTCTCTCGTGTGTACGAATCATGTCGGCGCCTTCCCGCGATCCTCACTAGTACCTGAAACACATCACACAACAACTGTAAGCATAAAAGCTTAGTGAGTTCCCCAATATACCACATACAACACATACGCCACTCGAGGCTACAATACGACCCTCCGGTCCGAAGTGTCTCAGCGGGACCCTCCAGTCCCGTATCTCGTTGGACCCTCTGGTCCGGTCATAGCTCGTTGGACCCTTCGGTCCGGTCTGTATCGTTGGACCCTTCGGTCCGGTCTATATCGTTGGACCCTTCGGTCCGGTCTATATCGTTGGACCCTTCGGTCCGGTCTATACAAAACATAGCATACATATGACACAATGCACATAATCTCATACATACACATAGCATACAAGACCCTCTGGTCTACACATAAATACCACTCTAGGTAATGTATAGTGAGAAGACTCACCTCGGATGTCTCGGATAATATCCCGCCCGTGTATATACTGATCTAGCCTCTGCCTATACACATAACATAATCATCTCAATCAATCACGACTCTCTAGGCTAGACTAGACTCTCACATGTCCTCTAAGAAGGCTAAAAGGCTATTTTACCCTTCAAACAGTCCACAAGTTCCATTGTTGACCAAACCCAAAAAGTCAACAAAAGTCAACGGTCAACCCTTGACCAGACTCGCCGAGTGCACAAATGTGACTCGGCGAGTTCAGTCGTGAACTCGAGTCCTCTATCCTCCTTCTGACTCACTGAGTCATTCCCCCAATTCGGCAAGTCACTCACTGTGTGATTCACGGGAAACCCTAACCCTACTCGCCGAGTCTGCCCTTGGACTCGGCGAGTTCATGTCATGCACAAACTCAATTGACCTCCTGAGGTCAGATCTGTTCCTTAGAACCATAGATCTGACCTTCCCAAGCCTGATAATCACGTAAAGCTTGGATCGTGACACTCATGCAATGCCTAGGAGGCTTTACTTGGTGATTTAGCCCCAAAAACAACAACCTGAGCTCATTGCCTCCATAGCTCAACATAAAGCAAGCTGGAATAAGCTCTTTAGACCACTATGGGTGCAGATCTGAAGTCTCAAAGTGAATAGGGGCCATATTCTCACAACTCCTTCCAATAAAAGACATAAAAACTCTACATCTATGGATTCCTTCAACAAAACAGATAAAGGGGCGACATAATACCTCAAAGATGAAGTCTTTTGCTCGAAATCCCCAGATGCACAACCTCCTTGGTCCCCTCCAAGCTAGAATCACCTCCTTCTTGTAAGAATCAATCACAAAGATCAAGAAATGGCTCTTTTCCTCTCACAAACGCTCTAGCTCTTTTAGGGTTTCTCTCTGGGGTTTGGTAGCCGCAAGTGACGGCCCTAAGGGCCTTTAAATAGGTCCCAAACCCAAGAAATTAGGGTTTCATTAAACAGCGTGGACTCGCCCAGTCCACGTATGGACTCGCCGAGTCCAGTCATTAATCCAGTCCAACAATGTGCGGCTCTACTCGGCGAGTCTAAGCGCCTACTCGCCGAGTCCCTCTCCAAAACTCAAAAATAATTAGATAAATACAGTACCTAGAAATCCGGATGTTACAATATAACTTGATTTTAGGAACTTTGTATATATTAATATGAAATACCTATTTTTAGTAATTTTGTCTAATACAAATATGTGTTTTATTTATTTTTGTTATTATATTTGTTTCATGGACTGCCAAGTCACTTCCGCGGAATGTCATTTCACTATAAAATGACTCAAAATTTGTATCATTTCATCTAATCTATATCACTTCATCAACTTTGTATCTTTTACAATGGGTTCAAAACCATGGAACGCTGAGGAGTATTTGCTTCTAACTCGTGCATATATTAATGTCTACGAGAATAGCAGTTTGGATGATACAATGTTTTGGCTCCTTTTAACCAATACCTTCAACACTGACGCTGAAACCACCTTAGAAAACCATCGCGGCACGCTTGATATAGCAGCAAAATGGTATAAATTGAAAACAAGAGTTGTATTATTCAACGATCTTTATAAGAAGATTGAAGACGCACGTGTGAATGATACTGAGGAAGACATCTTGGAGGCGGCTAAAGAAGAATACAAATTCATTAGCAACGGAGAGATTTTCGACTATGAAACCCCTTAGAATCTTTTGAAAAATCTCCCATATTTATAACTTGTACTGCGTTTGTATTGCTTTATTTATATGTACTATGGTTGATTTTTTTTTGCGTTTGTATTATGTTATTTATCCTTTATTTTTCGAAACATAATGCACCAACAAATATTAAGATACATTCAAACAAAAAAAACATTACAAATAACATAAAAACATTACAAAAAAAAACAGAATAATAAACATTACAAATAAGATGTACGACTGACAAACATTACATAAAACATTACAAATAAAAGAGTCGTCTACATGAAAAAGGTTTATTTTTAACGAGATTCCAAACGTCAGTATACTCGAACTCATTTTCATCAAACTCGCACAGGTAATATTCGTTCACGTCTTCAAAAAAGTTCTTCATCGTCTGCATGAGAGCGTCGCATTTTCTCATAATTGTAGCGTCGATTGAACCATGTGACTTTATTCTTTAAACCCATCCATTTACTAACAATATCGGGTTGGTTTTAGCCGTACTTGTCCTTGTCCCACCTTATGGTTGAACAAAGCTATTAGGCAGGACCATTCATCACCAACAAGGCAATGAGGGGGAGCTATTGTTATTAGACCCTCGTAAACGGTAATCCAGCATCATGTTAGGACTAATACCTCTGTTGTCGTCCATGGTTTGGAGCTGCTGCATTTGACGAATTTGTTGCATTCGAAGAACTTGGTACATTGGACGCCATTTTGTGAAAGGATCCCTTTTGTGAATAAAAGATTTGAATTTCATATAGATACAAGCTTTATTATATAAAAAGATAGGTTGGGCGGACTGTCAAGTCAGTTATGCGGACTGACAAGTCAGTTACGCGGACTGCCGAGTCAGTTATGCGGATTGACAAGTCAGTTACGCGGACTGCCAAGTCAGTTACGCTGACTGCCAAGTCAGTTATGCGGACTGATAAGTCAGTTACGCGGACTGACAAGTCAGTTACGCGGACTGACAAGTCAGTTACGCGGACTGCCAAGTCAGTTACGCGGACTGCCAAGTCAGTTACGCGGATTGACTAGTCAGCTACGCGGACTGCCAATTCATTTACTTACACGGACTACCAATTCAGTAACTTTTGCGGACTGACAAGTCACTTCTGCGGATTGCCTAAACAGTTCTGCGGAATAATGAATACGAATTCCTTTTAAATTGGACAACCGTTTTCATTTTTAGAAGTTGTCGAAAGTTGTGAAAATGAGTTTAGTGAATGAGGTATTCAAAAAAAGTTTCTCCAACCTGCCAATTTTTTTTCACAATCTGCAAAGAACCAATCCTAACACCTTCACGTGCATTAAGAAAGATTTGTACAGTCATTTTCAATTTTGTTTTGTGGCATTGGGATGTGTGGTATCTAATCCTTTATAGTAAATTTTTTTTATTTGAATTTGTTATATGGCTAATATTCTTATCTTTACTTGCATATTCGTACGTTTCTCACGTCTATGATACCAATCATATTCGTTGGTCACGTACCTCTAATTGGGACGTACATAACATCCATGTACATTGCGGTTGCTTTGGATGGAAATCATGAACCCCTTCTCATAGCGTTTGCTTTGGGAACCATAAACTTTGACGAGTCATTTGTATGCTTCATGAAGAGGCTGAAAGAACATTCCGGTGACAATACGGAAGTTGGTTTCATAAGCCATATGTCTGAGTCCATAGACTTTGCAGTTTAGAGAGTCTACCCTAATTCATATCATGACTATTGTTGTAAAAATATAGCTGAGAAAATACACGCTTCCACCGGAAGCAATACAGTTGTGGAGTAGTTGTTCTGGAAGACATGTAAAGCGTATAATATGTCTGATTTTTATGCGTGTTTGAATATCTTACAAAATGAGGTGAATGGGAATGATCTTGACTGGCTTGACAATATTCCCATTGCAAAATGGGTACGAGATTTTTATCCCCTAAAGTACGTTTCAATGTTAAATTCATTGACATTCGTGATGTTGTCAATTGGATAATGACAAACAGGCATGAGTTACCAATAACAACAATCATTCAAATGGAACATGACTCGATGCAAGAACTGTATGTTCAACATGCTGCATTCGGAGGTAATAATGAAATGTTATTATACATTATGACATCATAATTTTTATTTGATGATTCAGTTCATTTCATAGGGGAATTTCATGGTCTTCTAACCCCTTATGCACTTAAGGTGCTTCAAAAAAGATTTATCCACTTCAATGGTTGTAGGGTTAGGCATATTGTTGGCGACAAATATGAAGTGAGTAAGTATTTAACCACCAAATCCATGCAATTAGAACGTGGTATTTGTACTTGTGGGAAATGGAAAAAATGTGGTATACCTTGTGATCACGTTATAGCATCACTACAAAGGCTTGAAATTGAAGGAATCTAGCAAATGGTAAATTTAAAGTTAACTACCGCGGTGTATCGAAATGGTTTTCAAACTGAGACGGTGAATCCTATTCCAATCCTTATGCATTGGGAAATACCAATTGAAAGTGTTGTCGTCTTACCTCCACGAAAATTTACTTGAATTGTAATGTATGGATCACAACGAATATTAGTTTGTATTCAGTTCTATGTTAACATTAGCTTTGGTCCGTTGGTGTTTTTGAGTTTTTAATAAATAATGTTGACCTTTTAAGTAATAATGTTTACCTTTTGATAATTAATTGTAATGTATGGATGACAACGAATTGACAAACAGCTCTGCAGACTGACTAACAACTCTGCGAACTGACAAACAGCTCTCTGCGGAGTTGAACGGTCTATATATTGTCATGGATGATCATTGAATTTTTGGTAAAGAGTTACAAATTATTTTGAATTTTAATATGAGTTCATCTTCAAATTTTTATATTTGCTCGTGCAACGAACTTGATTGTTACTATTGTGATCTGATCGACCATTTTCTTGCACCGTCACCAAACATGAGAGGGTCGTACATGTCTGACGATACTTTGCAACAATTGTAATGGGCTGAAGAACAACAAAAAAAATAGTCATCTCGGGCTCTCAATGAACATCGTGACCTCATTGCGACAGAGTGAAAAGAGGCTGAGGAAAGGATGCAAATTAATAAAAAAAATCAAAGATCATGAAGAATGGATAAAAAAGACTAAGAAGACTATCAAAATGACTAAAAAATGGCTTGCTGAGAAGGATGCATAAATGATAGATCTTTGGCGGCAAAAAGATCGTTTTGAAGATAAAATAAGAATTAGGGACGACTATATAACGATGGAGAAAGATAAGTATCCATTGCAATTCCCTTAAGTTAATTACTGTTGTTGTACGTTTATTATGTGTTGTTGGTTTGTTATATGTATTATCTTCGAGTTTAAGTTATTACTCTACTAGTAATGATGCACTAATATAATCATAAAATTACCCATAATCTTTAAAGTAACCACACCATTTCAAAGTACATAATCAATGTCTTCCAAAACATAACATACTTAATTATAAATACAACATCAATCATTCAAATCAAATGTTGAACAATAGTCTTCTCTTTGCATCACTTGCGTTATGCGCGTCTCTTGTGTCCCGTACGTCTCTAGCGTCTCGTGAGTCCCTTTTGTGCCTTGCGTCCCTTTCCCTTTTGTCTTACTACCTGACACCATGCTACTTTTTCTAGGCTTCTTATGCTTCATTGGGACCAATGTCGGACAAGTCGCTGCATTATGTGTTGTACTATCACATCTACTACACCTTCTTAGTATTGGTTCCTCACCTTGTAACGGGATACAATTTTTGTTTTTCGGTCTAACAGCTTGACGTGTATCCATTATCGGGGGTTTAACAACCATCATCTCAGCAGGAATCTCCCAATCACACGGTTCTGGAAGGGGGTAAACCGCCTCCTCATACGTACTTCGGTACGTTTCCAATTTGTAAGCGTCTATATCCAGATATCCAAAGTTAGTTTTTTCAAGTGCTTTAAGACCATTATGACATGACCACAAGGCAAACCAGTTCCTTCCCAATATTTGCATGTACAAGTCTCTTGCCTCAGATCAACTATGCCACCATGTTTGAAATCATGCACTTGATATATTGCATCTGAAACACCTGAAACGGACCAATCCTGTGAAATAGGACGGAAGAACTCAAGAAGGGTTATTATAGGCATCTTCCTTGCATCTACAGATAAATCATTTGTGACAACCCGATATTTCAAGTCAATGTATTGTTCAAAAGTCAAATGTTATAATCTATTTTGGAATCATTAAAAATAGCGTCAAAAATAAAGTGTTCTAACGTCTCAATTGGGATACATAAAATGTTAGATATTGTGTCAAGGTTTACAGAAATATAAAGAACACTCAAATCCGAGTTATAACGAAGAAGTTATGACCAATCGAAAATCTGCGACACAACCGGTAAAACATTGTTAAGCGTAAAAAGTGAAATATCAATAAAGTACTTTTTAGCCTTAAGTATCCAAACGAAAGTCATAGATTATATTAAACTGTGAGCGTGTATAAAAAGAACGCCCAAATCTGACTTCGTATGAGGAAGTTATGATTTTTCTAAGTTTCGGATATAGCAGTAGACAGCTAAAAACTCGAAATAGAGATCGAGCGATTTTTAGCCGACGCAACCTAAACGAGAATTGAAGATCTCAACAATAGTAGTACAACGGTAAAAAGACAGACGAAAACGGACATCGGATGAAGAAGTTATGAATTTTTAACGGATTTATCCTGTCCCGGCCTATTAAAAATTATACAATTAAAAATAAAGTCGAAATTTGTCGATGAAGTCTAAATGAAAGTTGTAGAGTATATTCTCACCTACGCGTGGATATAAAGAACGTCGAAAACGGTGCTCGTATGCGAAAGTTACGCATTTTTGAAGTTTTGGGCACACACTTCGAGGCTTATCCGAAGGATTACGCCCCGCGTACTTCGGAGTACGCCCAACGTACCCAATTCACGGCCTCGGATCGGCCATGTCGCCCCTACACCCTCTAGTTCCATCCCATCCGAAGACCAGCGACTGGTGACGTCATCGCTGGCGTACGCCCCGCGTACGAGGGTACGCCCAGCGTACGAGGTACGCCCCGCGTACGAGGGTACGCCCAACGTACGAGGCCAGCTTCCACCCCTATAAATAGGATGCGAAGGTTCCGGCTTCTTTTGCCATTTCACACGTTTTCTCCCATATTCTTTCCCTCTCGAGCTTCCCGAAATTATCCCGACGCCCCGGTTACGTACCCATGTCCCGACGAAGGTCCGAAGCCCCGAGATTCCCGAGGAATATACCACTTCCCGGTCGAAGTGCTGCCCGAGAAAATCTCGTTTTCTTCAAATCACCACACTTTCCAGGTGAGTTCATACCCCTACATTTTCACGTCTTTTCATGTTTTAGGGGGGGGGGGGAAATACAAGTGAAACACGAGAAAAACTTATGTTAAAATACGCATCGTTACATATGGTTTCAAATACTTTACCTACGTTTTATTCATAAATGTTAAACAACATTAATACCAACGTTACACTTTACATGCAAATTTGGCATTACATCGAGTTTTTATCACCAAATGGAACACACTTTTGAAAAACTATAATAGGTATAGTTTACGAGTTATTCATGACGTCCTTACATAAACACTGTAAAAAGGAATTACTTTCATTTACAAGAAATGTGGACTTTTCATTCCGTAAATCTATTGATACTAAGTTTTGTGAGACATCCGGCTTCGCCGTACTCTCAAGTACGCATTTCAAGTCCTGTATTATAAACCATAATCTCTTGTAGGGAGAGCGTGATACTTGTGTATAGATCTATACGAGATTGACAATCCCGCACCTAAACTGTTAGCTACAGTTAGACCGGCAGGTATGGGGTGACAAACGTCATAACACTGCAACGCCTGAAGAACGTTGTTACAGGCAGTCTGGGTCAATAGCATGGTTATAAAACTCACATGGAGTATCGAAATATTCTGATTTACGAGACTCTTAAATGCATTCAGTAATTACATTATATATGTATAAATCCACTTTCACCATTTTAGCATGAAAGATACTATTGCATTCCAGCCTTTGGAACTTTTTCAAACTATCACACATACATAGAAAATATTGGATTTTCTGGAAAAGACGTTCAGTTATTTTTACCGAAAGACATACAAATTTTAGTACAAAAACGCTTATGAACTCACCAACTTAATTGTTGACACTTTTTCAAAACTATTTGTATTTCTCAGGAAATCAGTAATACAGGTAAACATCAGCTTTTGGAGAAGGAACGCTAAGGCATCAGCCATCAAAACATTTTAAATCATCATATTTGTAATATTCTTTTGAAACATGTATTACATGCAACAATGTAACTTTTTATTATATTTATGATGGTTGGGTTTACTTTCTTTACAAATATTCAACTGTTATGATACTACGTGAAGTCACCCACCTCCGAATGTTTCCGCCATTCTGGTTTGGGGGTGTGACAGCATTCATGGACTTTGCACTGTTGGAGGTCATGTAATCATACTGTTTCGACGGGGAATATACTCTAGTCCATTTAGCACGTGGAATTTCACTTAGGTACGCCGCTACTAGCGGCCTAGTGGAACTAAATCTATACCACAAATCTTCAAATACATTTCTTTTTCTAAGCTCTCACAAGCCTCCAAAACAAGACTGTTGTTTTATCATTTTTCCCAAACCGGTGTACTATGTTTCCTAGTAGATGAAAAGCACACACGCCATGATGAGCGTTTGGGAAAACATTTTCAATACTAACCCGAATTGCATCGGCCCTATCAGTTACAAAGGTCAAATCTTGACAATCACCAACACATTCATACATCTATTCAAGAATCCATGTCCAAGTAAGACCACTCTCTTTTTTGCATATTTCGTGCGCAAGGGGCACTATCTGGTTGTTCCCATCCATAGCTATTGCATGCAATATGGTTCCCTTAAAATCCCATTTCAAATGGGCACCATCCATAATTATCACTTTACGACAAAAACATTTGAACGCTCGTATCTACAATATATTTGTATGGAACACATAAACACTCTACATTTTTTTTACAAATACGTATATATTAAATAACAACATGTTTTTTGTATTTACCGTGCTCCCAATGGCATAAAAACAACACTCAAAACAATCTTCAAAATTTGTTTGTATATAAGCCACTGATGCGTACAAATAGCTACACCTAATTTTAATATTTATAACCTAACTACCTTAACTAGCTAAATTGCACCTAGGCAGTGTACCTAGTCAAAATTATAGAATAGTAGGGTAAGTCGGGTGTCGATCACAGGGAACGGTATTAATTAATTTATCTACTACTAAATTAACCTAATTTTTAATAAGATTTAAGTGGGTTTTTTATCCGATTTTGCAAGATCAGACTAACTTAACTCAAATTCAATTAATAATTAAAAACACTCCTGTTTAGTTCGAATCCACTTTTTCTTTATGGTTAGCTAACCATTATGGATTATCATGTTGGTTGTTATTTTATTAGTAATTTAAGTCTAAATTTACTAATATTCAACTAATTCATGTAAACTATGTATGGTCACATACAATCAAACACAGAACCAGTTATGATTATGAATATGCTATGTAAGATTATGCAAACACAATTATGGTCATAATTTACGTTCTCTAGCACAGCTAAATTTAATTACTTTAATTACTATCTAACATTTTGGTCGATCCTATCTCTAGCAATTTAATGTTCACTAAATCACTAGGGTTCAAGTTCATGTAATTTAATAATCACTAAGCTACACAGAACATGAATTCAAGCAACTAAAGAAACAAATATTAAAATGGTAGGTAATAATAATCAACACAAGCAAATTACCAACTAAGCAAACCCATTATCAATAAGCTAAACCATAAGTCAGAAGCTTCATCTAGCTAAACAAGAGTAGCTAGATTCAGCTGCTCATAGCAAGAGATAAACAAACACAAATCATAATAGAAGTCATAATGAATGTACCAAACAAATAAACTATTGATTTACTTTTCTCCCCTTAGGTGATAAAAGCCTCTTCCAGAACTTCTTCTCCTCTCAAAATCGTCTCTAGGACTGCCTTCTATCCACCCAAAAGTCTTCAATTCGGAGGTTTATGTAAACTATTTATACTTTTTCCGAAATCAGGGCACCACGTCGTGGTAGGATCACCACGTCGTGGTCATCGTGCTTATCTTGTGATCTCCAAGTCTTCGAAGTTGATCGGGATTCTTTAAGTCACCACGCCGTGGTAGGATCACCACGACGTGTTGGGCATATTTTTCTTCATTTTTGGAACTTTGGTTCAAACTTCCATCTTCCAGCTTCCTTAATCCAACTTCCAGCTTCCTTTTTGCTCCAAGCATGTCTATTGGTCCCTACAACACAATTAATATCAAATTAAGTATCTTTTGTTCAAATAACGGCATAAAAGTAATAAAAATATTAATGTATGTTGTATAAATATGCACATATCAAAATACCCCACACTTGACTTTTGCTTGCCCTCAAGCAAAACTGAATTTTAGCATACCAATACCACATAAGACAATCCTAATCGAACCCAGCCATTATGCCAAGACCGCAACGCATGCATTTGTGTCTAAAATTTTTCCTAAAGACCCCCCTATCCTAAATACTTACAATCCTCATAAACACTCGCCCACTTCTTTTGAACAATGCTCATTTTATGCAACCCTCCGAATCCATCCTCAGAAAACCTTCTATCCTCAAGGTATTTTTGGTCAAGCAACCCAAGCATACATAATCTAGAAAATTACAACTTTTGATACCACATTGGAGCTCTTTGGAATTCTTCACTTCTTGACAAATTGATCTTTGATTTGTTTGAATTCACCACCTTCTTGTTTGATTTTTAGGTATCTTCAACTTTTGGAATTTCTTCAGAGTTTTGATATTTGAATCTTCAAACTTTTACTTTATTAGCTCCAAAATTCTTACAACTTTTTCTTGTAATTCTCTCTTTTTTTTACATGTATCTCACTCTTTTTTTCACTCATATCCTACATGCTTAAGCAAGGGCGCTCCACTTCAACCTTTATTGGTTAAGGTATTAGTCTAATGTGCAATGACTACTTAAGCTTTCCTGGATACATTTCAGGTTTAGGCTGCTAAACATATTGCATTCCTTAAACTAAGCGAGGTTGTATTTTTTGTCCCATGATTTCACTAAGATAAGGGAGGCCACAAATGCACTAGAACGTATATAGGCTCAACTAAACATTTGGGTCTTCATAGAATCATCAAACATAATACTAGCATAAAGCCTAATTGCTTTACCAAAATTTTCTAAGTTAATCCTAGCAAATTTACGCAAAATTTTTAATATTATGCCTAAAATTAAGATTCTAAATTCACTAATATAATCAACCCCCTACCCCACACTTATTTTATGCAATGCCCTCATTGCATAGTATGTAAAACATAAAATTAAAAGAGGGAGAAAAAGGAACAAACTCCCCTGGGATAGAAGTTGAAACTCGACTGATGGAAAGGACTTGTAGCTTGCGCGAATGTGTGGACACGGAAGTGGAAAAGAACATGGCAGCCTCCTTATGCTTTGAAAAACTCCCCACGTCAAGGGAAAGTGTGAACCATCTCGTGGCATCCGGGATAGTTCTTCATTAATGCGTGAAAATAAAATTCTATGGCATGGGAACAACTCATCCATACCATGAGAATGAATATAACGCTACTCGTAACACGGAGATTACTGGAAGTATGAGATCGGGCTCGAAAACCGACTCGAAAGGCACCACGTCGCGGTAAATTTCTCCACGATGTGGTAAAGGTAACCTAACACTTTTTTTGATTTAATACTGCGACAACACGGCGTGGTGTAGATTACCACGTCGTGGTGGTGCCAAAAACTGATATTCTGCTGTCGATTTGAACTGATACGCGAACTAAATGTGACACCAACTCATGCATAAAGTTATAGGACATGACCCTTCACTCTATGACGCAATTAAACACCCGCAAAAACGTTTCTCAAATCGTGCTTCTCTCGACGTAATCTAAGCCTTCACTACAACGAACACTCTTGTGCCAAATTTACCCTTAATCGGACTCGATAATATAACTTGGAACTAAGACAAAGAAAAAGGTAATAAAAGTAGGAAACACATTGTAAAAAACCAAACATCCACCAAATTGTTCAAAAACCACAAAACAAACCAAAGAAAACCATAAAAAAACTTAGTCTAAAAACACCAAACAAAAGGATAAAACTCATTCCTCATCATCATCATCACCAACACCATTGCCTCCAGCACCACCCAATTGCTCTCTCCATAGCTCCTCCCAAGTTGGAACAGGCGGGTACGACGAACGGAAATGCTCTGGGCGAGTCATACACATCTGGCTCATCAAATGATCAAGGCTCAAATTCGTATAGTTTGCAGCTCTTGACATGTAATCCTCATATCGCCTCCTTGCAACATTATATGGGTCCATTGGCATCTCATCCACTTCTGGTATCACTGGTGGCTCATCCGCTCCAGCTTCATTACCCCTTTGCCGTCCACGGCTCGGAACCCGTTGCCGTGGAGTGTCCTCTGGAATGCTAAAACCTCCTGCGCCATGATCAATTACAATACGAGCCCTCTTATAGAGAAGAGTGGTAAAGGGCTTCTGGGGCTCCACGGTTAGCATGGCAGCTTCCCGCTTCTCAAAAACACCGAAAGAACGTGCAAGTCTGGTAATCAACATTCCACCATAGAGCGGGGACCCGCGCTTGTCCTTGGCTGCCCGGACTGGAAGGAACTTGGCCAAATGAAAGGGTAGATCAGCATAAACGTCATTGGAAGTAAGGACCCACAAAAAGAAAACATCAACAGTGGGGCATTTATCCCCCTCCTGACGCTCATTGATGATATTTGTGATCAAGCGGTGCAACAAGCGGTGAATTGGCGACCGGATGTCGCGTTCTTGCGCAGTACCTTTGTGATAAACTCCATTAGCTATAGCATGCCAATGGTCTTCTGCCTTAAACCCATCAATGTTTCTTATCGAAGCTGCTATGAACTGCTGATATAATTGTGTATGGACCTCGGATTGAAGGTAAATGCCGGTCCGGAGTGCAAAGTCGGCAAGGCTAAGGGATCGCCTTTCACCACTAATGCAAAAAGTAAGGTTATCATCGGCATATATCCCATCTGTTTTTGCAAAAGAAACTGTGGCCAGAAACTCATGAACCGATTCTATATAAACCACCTCTTGGATTTCAAAGATCCGTCTCCACCCTAAGCACATGAATTTGCCATCAACTCCATTAAACAACTTGTCAAAATAAGATTCCACGGCATCCATCAAACCCGATTGACCAATCCAATACCAATCAACTACGGCTGGAACATGCACTCGTCGTTTCCTCAGTAACTCTAGCTTTGCAGTCCAACGTGCGCGTACCGCGGGTGCAACATCTCGTAGGAAAGAGTACCATGGAAACTCAGGACAAGTTCCGGGTTGGTTTCTCCTTGACCTGCTAGCCATTTCTTTTGGAGAAGAAATGCATGAAATCGAGTGGAATAAGTTGAGTTCTTCGTGGGAGGCGACTGGCACGACGAGAGAAAGAGGGGGTGGTGAAAAGTGAAAATAATTTGACTTAGTTTAAAAAACCCTAAAATTGACAGCAGTTATTTTTATTGCCACGAGGTGGAAAACCCACCACCTCGTGGTGTCGAGGTTTTTCACGATATGAATTCTTTTGTTCAAAATCACCACCTCGTGGTGGGTTATAATTTTTCCTTATTTTGAAAATTCTAAAAAAAAAAACTCACCCCACACTCGTTTTATGCCATACCCCATCTCGAATTCATAGACAAATCAGAAGAATGAGAGAATAAATAAAAAAAATCTAAACAAATCAAATAAAAGGAAAATAAAAGAAAAGGAAAGAAAATGCAAACTCAAAACCACAGGTTGCCTCCTGCAAGCGCTTCTTTTTGAGGAGTCATGAGCCGGACTCCGTGCCTCCTACGTTGAGTTGTAAGAGGAGTCCATCACCAGCTGGATTTTATGCTCCTTCCATCGCCTTTTGTATGCTTGCACACGTCGAATGTACGTCTTTTTCGAATTTTCCTTTTTAGTCTTCGCCTCGTCTATATCAAGCTTCCTTTTGGTCCCTTTTGTTTCTAATCTTTCTTCATTCTTCTTTAGCTCAATAGGAACCTTCTCTTCTTTCACCACTGGAATCATTTCCTTTGAGATAACCTCGTCTTCATCACTCGACAAATCATCTCTTTCCTCACTTATCAAAGTTGTTGGTCTTGTGTAGGTAATGACTTCAACGAAGAACGGGACGGATGCTCTTGGTTTGGTGTGTTTTACTTGATGAATTGTCTTGATTTCTTCCTCCATTAGCTTCTCCAATTCTTCAAGATCATTATCTTTATCCATATTGAACACCTCACCTTTTACATCTTCTCCTTGAAAACCTTCTTGTATTCCAAATGTCTCCTCATCATCACCAACCCTCAATGCAAGCTTCGATTCACGAACATCAACTAAAGCTCTAGCAGTATTAAGTAGAGGGCGACCAAGAATAATTGGGACATTCACATCCTCCTTCATATCCATAATCACAAAGTCAACTGGGAAAACAAATTTCCCAATTTTAACAAGGATGTCTTCTACAATTCCCCTCGGGTGAGTCACCGAATGATTGGCCATGTGGATGGTCATCTTTGTACCCTTCATTTTCTGAATATTCAGCTTTTGATAAAATGAATATGGCATCAAATTTATGCTAGCCCCAGAATCGGCTAAAGCATAAATCTTCAAGTTATTTCCAAACTCACATGGAAGAGTGAGGCGTCCAGGATCTCCCATCTTCTTAGGTATGTCTCCCAATACCACTCTTGAACTTTGTTCACTAAGAATTACTTTAGAGTTCTTCTTTAATTGTTGACGAGTGTCCATAAGATCTTGTAGGAACTTTGCGTATTCTGGAATTTTTTAAAGTGAATCGATAAAAGGGGTATTAATAGGAATACCCTTTATTTGCTGAATAAATTCCAGATGTTCCCTTTCCAGTGGACTGAGATGTGCTCGAGATGGAAACGACAAAGGTGGACGGTATGCCGGTACGGAATCTGATTTTTTCTGTTCAGAACGAGCCCACGTCGTGAGCATGGCGGGCTCACGACGTGAGTCTGGTAATTCAGCAACATTTTCGTTTTCGAGCTTAGTCTTCTTTGGCTTTGGTCCGGATGGCTTTTGCTCCACTTCTAGGGCTTCTAAAAACTCAGAGATTGCTTCCTCTTCAGTATCAATCGCCATAACATGGGATTGAGTCTTCTTTTCAGGAATTTGAGGAAATAGCTTCTCATTCACCAATGTTGTAAGTTGGCCAAGTTGAGCTTCAAGGTTATTGATGGAGGCTTGCTGATTTCTCAGTGAGTTTTGCTGGTCAATCATCATGGCTTGATGATTTTTCATCAAGGTCTGCTATTCTTTCATCATTGTTCTTTGATCCTTCAATGCTGCATCAGTATCATCATGTCTCTTCTCTGAAGCTTCCATGAAACGAACCAACATAGTCTCCAAATCAGCTTTCTTCTCAGCTGGTGGTTGCTCTTTTTGGTAAAAACCCTGGCCAGTCTGCCTGTATTTCTCCTCCTTCTGTTTCTTGTATTCATCATAAGGCAGCCACTCCTTCTTTGGCGTCCTCCAATCATCATCATACTTGTCCCCACTTGAGTAGCAAACTTGAGTCTTCTTATTCCCATAATCATCCAAATGGCAATCCTTAGTCAAGTGTGGCCCACTACATTTCTCACATCTAACTCTTATTGCATGAATTGATTGGTCCATTTGGGTCAATCTCTGGTCCATAGTATTGAGCATCGCCATCATAGCAGCCATCTCTTCAGAATATGTACCTCCACTGCCTTTTGCTCCATCTTTTCTTGGGTTGTGGTACTCACGAGAGTGTCTTGCGAATTCTTCAACTAACTCCTTGACCTCCCTTGGATTCTTCTTTGTCAATGGCCCTTGAGAATCAAGGAGTTGTCTTGTCATAACATTGAACCCATCATAGAAAATAGACATCTCTTGTTGAACATTTATATCATGTTGAGGACAATTCCTTAACAACCCCTTGTAGCACTCCCAAGCTTTGTATAGTGACTCCCTCGGTTGTTGTTCAAAGTTGGCTATTTCCTTCTTGAGTTTAGCTATGTTGGAAGGTGGGCAAAACTGATCTAGAAATTTCTCACACATTTGAGCCCAAGTAGTGATTGTACCAGGAGGAAGTGCTTTCAACCAGTCTTTTGCAGCTCCTTTGAAAGTGACTGGTAGCATCTTTAGTAAGATGGTATCTCTATTGACATTCGGGACATTGAAGTAGTCAGCAATGTCGTTGACCTCATCTAGATGCTTAAATGCATCCTCATGATCCTTCCCATAAAATGGGATATCCTTAAGTGCAGTCAGGATGTGTCCCTTCAGCTCGAATGCGGCAGCGGCAGGTATCGCTGGTTGTACTAATCCCGGACCAACATCTTCTCGAATACGCTTCTTGTAAGCTCCCATTGACATTTCTTCAATGTTAGCCATTTCGTTGCTTGGCTCGTCTTCGAGTTCGCTTGTATATAGTCCAAACTCGTTCTCGGACTCGTATTCAGACTCGTTTGGGATAGGTATTTGATCTAAACTTGCAACCTTGCTCTTGTCCTTTGTAGATGAGCTCGATTCTCCCGTTTTCTTCCCCTACTTCTTTGAGAACACTGACTTGAGTTCTTGTAAAGGTGTCTTCTTTGGTGTTTGATCTTCTTTCACGTTCTTATCCTTCTTGTTATGAAGGGTCGGCTCTGGATCTTCAAGTGGTGACACTAAAGGTGTATTGGAACCTCTGGTCATGAACTCCTGCAAAACGAACAAAATAAAAACGTAAAACTGAACAAAAACTAAATAAAAATTGCTTACTGACTGTCCACCACGACGTGGTCAAGGCTACCACGTCGTGTTGTCGCAGAAAAGTAACAGAAAAGAAAAACGAAGAAAAACTAAAAACTACTGAACTCACGTCGTGAGCGTAAGGCTCACGTCGTGAGTCTAGTACTGAAAATAAAACCTAAGCTGAAAAAGTAACTTTTTGTAGGTTTTACCCCACAAAAAGTATCGATCAACCTAAAGCAAATAAATCAACTAACAATTAAGCTGTTCCCCGGCAACGGTGCCAAAAACTTGATGCGTACAAATAGCTACATCTAATTTTAATATTTATAACCTAACTACCTTAACTAGCTAAATTGCACCTAGGCAGTGTACCTAGTCAAAATTATAGAATAGTAGGGTAAGTCGGGTGTCGATCACAGGGAACGGTATTAATTAATTTATCTACTACTAAATTAACCTAATTTTTAATAAGCTTTAAGTGGGTTTTTTATCCGATTTTGCAAGATCAGACTAACTTAACTCAAATTCAATTAATAATTAAAAACACTCCTGTTTAGTTCGAATCCACTTCTTCTTTATGGTTAGCTAACCATTATGGATTATCATGTTGGTTGTTATTGTATTAGTAATTTAAGTCTAAATTTACTAATATTCAACTAATTCATGTAAAACTATGTATGGTCACACACAATCAAACACAGAACCAGTTATGATTATGAATATGCTATGTAAGATTATGCAAACACAATTATGGTCATAATTTACGTTCTCTAGCACAGCTAAATTTTATTACTTTAATTACTATCTAACATTTTGGTCGATCCTATCTCTAGCAATTTAATGTTCACTAAATCACTAGGGTTCAAGTTGATGTAATTTCCGTGTGTGAACTCATCTTCTGACCATCCTTCATTTGATTCTTCATCATC
Source organism: Lactuca virosa (assembly GCF_052849685.1). Taxonomy (NCBI): domain Eukaryota; kingdom Viridiplantae; phylum Streptophyta; class Magnoliopsida; order Asterales; family Asteraceae; genus Lactuca; species Lactuca virosa. The sequence continues at coordinate 176,166,199 of NC_136430.1, forward strand.
TGACAAATTTTTGTCACACAGTCTTCCAAACTCATATAATTTTTATTCTTCCACCATATTCACTGTCACAGTTTCTTCTTGTGGATACTCTTCAACATTATCAGATACAATGTTTTCAACATTGTATTGTACAATCTTGTCAACCACTTCTGTCTGTTCGACCCATCCCTCAAACACCTCCAAAAACAAATGCACAATCTCCTTTGTTTCAGACATTACATTTCTGAGTTGATGAACATCTGCTTCGTCTACAATATTCATAACATACACATGAACCGGGTGTTGAAATGACAATGATATATTATTATTGAACGTATTAGCCTTACTTTAAACCAAATCAAAGAATATTCGATAGTCAAAATTAGTCGGAAGCAGTAAACCTAAGTTGTTAAACTTTGGTCTAACGTAGGTGTTAATTCCATTACTCATCTGCCAAAAACCCCTCGTACATAAAATAACAAAACTCATATTTTCTTTGAAGAAATTTCCAACCCTAAAACTGATTGAACTTTTCAAATAGATAAAAAAATCATTTATATCACAAAAAACCGTCGCTAATACCCTTCTAACGACCCATTCCGCGGAGAGGTTAACACCTACGTGGAGCCCTCGTCACAACCTCTACGGAGGATTTAATGAACATCAAAACAATCACTCCGCGGAGGGTTTAATGTCTTCGTGGAGGTATCTATGCGGAGAATCATTGCTCGGTCTCAAATCGTACAACATTTTTCGTTCCGCGGAGCCCGTAGAGGATTCTCCGCGGAATGCATGTCTATAGCCGGAAAGATTTGTTTTTGTGACTAAATTTTGAAATACCCCCCCCCCCTAAAAAAATGTCTATAGCCAGTATTTTCCCATATTTAAAGAGGTAAAAATGATCATTGTGACAGAAAAATAATAATGAGTAAAGAATTATGTTTCTCATTTTTACGAAAAAAGTAATTTTGCAACGCATTCATTAAAATTCATGAGATGTAATTGTAGTTTAATAAGAATTTTTAGTATTTAGGCTATCCAATATACATGTTTTAGTCCATTAACAGCCATGTGCACACCGCCACCTAGACTCGTGAAGCTGTGGTGGCCTGGTCTTTTGTGGTTGCTCACACCATACCACAATCCACGTCTTTTTTCATTATTTTCTCTTCTTTCTTATTCACTTTTTCCATGCCCTTTTTCTTCCGTAACTTCTTATTCTCTCTTCTTTCATCATCGTTTCTTCTTTCTTCATGGTTTTGTCTTCGATGAACACCGCTTCCATTAACAGTGGTGTGAAGATGGTGCTTAGGTGGTGAAGAGGGAAGACGATGTGGATGAGGGTGGCGTGATATGTATACCTCACATACTTTTAGGATTCGTAATAATTTGCAACATCTTCTTATTGCATGACCGTATAAAATGACATGTATTCGTATTGTTATTGGAATCAAATAAGAAATTCTTTTCTTCTTTTCTTCCATATTTGAATCCAAATTCTTTGAATCGGTAATTAATTCATAAAAAGTTTTATTTAGAGTAATTATTTAACATCGAGGGACGTGGGAAAAAGTTAATAGTGGGTATGATTATTAGCTAGGTCTGAATTATCGTATCTTGAATTTACATTTTGATATAACATATTTTGAGTTGATTAGTTTGATGTCTTGTAAACTCCATGTAGCAAAAAAATAAAATCAGGTAAACTTTCAAATGTCTTACGATCTCGTAGTGTTATCGATATAAATGATGACAACGGGGTAAGCATAATTGTAGATATTGTTTATTATGTTTAGTCATAAGGCCCTCGTGATGGAAGACTATTGGTGTGTAATTCTATAAAGAAGGGTTAAGGTGATGCATGATGATATGAGCTTATCGTTGTTGTTATTCGTCGTATGGTAAACTTAACTTTTATTACGACATTTGAGTGGTTTTTTCATAACAATAATTGTAACCTCAATCATTTTGCATATTCGCATATGCGTAAATCATTTTGCACCCACTGATTCGTAATATAAAGAGTTTAACTAAAGGAAAAAAATACTTGCATTGTTACGCACCATGTTCTTAGGGATTTTCCATGTACAACAATCAATGCTTACTCGTTTGCTTTGGAATGTACAAGATAGAGAGTGGGGTTACTTCGATATGGTGTTTAAAGAAGTTGAAGGAATGCATTATTGATATCGAAAATTGGTCATAATATCTTATATAATTGATTATATTACCTCTCTATCAGAACAGTCTTTCCAAATGTGTATTACAAACTACGTTTCCACCATAGCTCCTTAAAATTAAGAGTGAAATTTTCAAAGGCTATAGGCACGAAATTTGTGTTATGAAGGACATGCAAAAAGTACAGACTTCTAGAATATATGTTTTTGTTACATCAACTCACCTCAATCTTATAAAGCACTTAACAATATTAGCTAGAAAATATGGAAATAACCGTACTTCACTAGGTGACTATTGTAACACCCGCTTCAAGGTATTTTTCATTTTGGACCCTTGGTGTGTAATTAGTTTGCAATTTTGGTCCTTAGGGGCATTATTGTAATTTTTGGGCTGAGAGTGCGTACGTTGGGCGTTCCTCCTGCATGATAGGCGTACACAATCAGGGGACAAACCCTAATTCTAGGGTTTGGACCCTATTTAAGCAACCTTATGTCCTAAGGTTCTCTCATTTCCCAGCCTCCATTGCCCTTTTGAGCCTCATTTCGAAACCCTAGCTCATCTAGATAGATTTACCGCTTTTGTGTGTGTTTTAGTGGGTGTTTTGTGAACCTTGAAGAAGAAGAAACTTAAAGAAGGAGCGTTGATCAAGGAGAAGCTTGTACATCCAGATTCCACTCATCATTTCCAGTTTCATTGAGGTATAAAGCTTGGACCTTGCCATTCTGTTCGTATATCTAGTTGTTATGGAGTTTTGATCACTTTTTGGTCCCATGAATGAGATCTAATGGAATTTTACCACTCTAGGAGTTATGAGTTGATCCTCTTGATGTTTTTGAGATCCATGGTCCATAAAATTAGCATCTTGATGGTTGAGGATCAACCATGCATGAGTTTATGTCCATTTGGTGAAAGCAGGATGCTAAATATAAAGTTTGAGTTCTTTTGAGCCGTGCAAAGGCTCCAAGTTAGTGACTTTATGGATTAAGACGTTCCCCAAGGTTTGGATCTGAAATATGGACGTTTGGTAGCAAGTATTTAGTGCTTAATGGGAAAGAGCTTAATGGGTGCGTACGCTGGGGGTACGCAAGTGTATGCATCTGGATCCCCAACTCAGTGTAGTCATCTAGTACGTCAGCGTACTAGGGGAACGCTCAATGTTCACGACCAGGTAGACGTTTGACTTTTGGGACGCCTTTGGGCTTTAGGATGTTGGGCCTTTGTTAGGCCACAAGTCTTTCTGATTATGGGTCACTGTTAGGGCTTGGGCCTTCTTGAATTTTAGGCTCATATTGGGCTTTGGGTGTCCTTTAGGAATTAGGCCATTATTTAGGCTTTTGTGCCATTGAGTGTGGGCCTTAGCTTCTGGGCCAATTGAGGGAAGAAGAAAATGATGTTTTACCCTGGGGGTCGGGATTAGTTGAGTAAAGTCCCGAATATTGTTTATGACCCGATTATTAGTTAGGGTTTTATTTGGTTGGTTAGTGCAGGGATTCTCTGACTCAGCAGCCCGAGCATCTATTTGTCTGATAACGGACTGATGTGAGTTTGCTCACTATACTGTAGGATATTAGGGATTGTATGTGCTTGTAGTCTTTGTGACTCCTACTATATGTGTTGTATGCCTATGTGCATGTTTGCTATATGTATGTGGGGTGAAATAGACCCGGGGGTGAAATAGACCTGGTACAGCCTTGTGCTGACATATGAGTTGAAATAGACTCGTGGGTGAAATACACCAGGGGGTGAAATAGACCCGATATAGCCTTGTGCTGACATATGAGTTGAAATAGACTCGGGGTGAAATAGACTCGGGGGTGAAATAAACCCAACACAGCCTTGAGCTGGCATATATGTATAGTATGCGGTATTTTGGGGAACTCAATAAGCTTTGTGCTTATAGTTTTCATTTTATGTTTCAGGTACTTCCGGATCGAAGGGGAAGAGCTTAGGATGATCGCATCGCACACACCATGACTTTTCACTTATTTGACTCTGATGTATTTTGGATGATTATGGATACATTATGATTTTCCTATGGTTTTGATAAACACGTTTCGTCGATGTTTTATTTAATATAAAAACAATTTTTTTTGGTTCTGAGTTTTGGGACGTTACAAATTGGTATCAGAGCCTTGATTTGAGGGATTCAGGCATATTCTCGGTTGTACCTGAACTCAAACTGAGGATTTTGTAGATTTTTATAAGAAGAAATGTTTTATAAAAGAAATTTTTAATAAAAGAAAAGGTATGGTGCATGCAATCGAACGAGCTCAAGTAAGTTTTCCTTTTTGTGATATGAATGGAATTGAGAATCTGTGAATCGCATGCTAGATTAGGGCTAAGGATCTGCTCAGGATTGCATGATAGAATGCTAGGAGAGATGCTTTTATATGCCTACTGTATAAGCTTATAGACTTCCATGCTAGTACTGATCAGTCAGTGATAGGATGGGATGTTTAGGTTATTCTTTGATTCCGATTACACAATGCTCGAATGTTGCTTGCTTTGTGCTTTTAGGGGTTCCCATTAACATCAGCTAACTAGTAAGCAAATACACTAAGTTACATATTACTGAGATTAGATAATTTTAGAAGGTTAGGTTTAACTCTAGTGCGCAGCTCTTGTTTGAGTCCAACCATTGTAGTGTGAGACCTTTCATTCGAAGAATTATCTGGTGTCGATGGTATGTAATTGTATTCGTAAGCTAGTTAGAGGGTGTTAGGGGGAGTTCCTTCTGTAACTGATTGTGGAGAGTGGTGTAGTGGTAGCCCTAGGAAAACCTAGGAGGTGAATCGGTGTCGAGAGCCTTGTTTTGATAAGCGTTGTTTGGATTGATAGGAAAGTAACTTGGGGGATTCGGGGCGATTCTTGAGGAAAGTACGGATAGATGTGGAAGGTAGTATGGGCCCATACTACTGGAAGCAGAGGATCGGTACTCGGGTCAAGGAAAGTCACGATGATACCAAGAAGCTTGTAGAATGTTGGATTCTTCGAGTATATTCTGATGGTTTATATGGTTTATTTTCAGTATGGTGGTCACTCGATGAAGGTTCTGGTACCGGTGATGGTTTGGGTTCGGGCTCTGGGGTCGGGTTTATGGATAACCAGATGCGGGAGTTCATTTCATCTGAGATTACACATAGTATTCTTGAGCAGACTATTGTGATCTTTGGTACGGTCAAGGAGGGTATCTTGGAGATTATGGATGAGCGCTTAGGCGCTTTTTCTTATGAGATGGTGGCGATGGTGGGATCCCGTTGTCACACCCCCGAACCAGAACGGAGGAAACGTCTGGGGGCGGATAACTTCATTTACAGTATCATAACAATTGAATAGTAGCGATCAAAGCATTACAACCATTGTATTGAATATTTAATAAGTTTACATTGTACTCAAAAACATTGTTTACATTTTATCAAATGTTCATGACAAAATAATAACGTGATGCGACGATGTCCCATCCACCAAAAACTTTTGTGGTTACCTGTTTATTGATTTCCTGAGAATACAAGTGATTTTGAAAAGTGTCAACAATTAAGTTGGTGAATTCATAATCATTTTGTATGAGAAGGAGTTTACAACTGTTTCGTGTAAAATGGTAGTGTATACTTCCAAAAAATCCAATATTTTCTTTAAAATGAACTGTAAGTCTTAATCCAAAGACTAAAAATGTAAGTAATGTTGTACTGGAAAATAGTGTTATGAAGTTTTATCTTTATATAAAACTACTCGAATGTATGTTAACCCGTAAATCAAATGTGTTGTCGATACCCTATGTGAGTTATTATAACCATACTAATGCGACTAGTGGCCTGAACGACGTTCTTCAGGCGTCGGAACTGTTACGACATTTGTCACCCCAGACCTGCCGGTCTAACTGCAGCTAACAGTTTAGGTGTGGGGTTATCAATCCCGTATAGATCTATACACAAGTGTCATGCTCTCCCTACAAGAAACTCTGGTTATAATTCAGAACTTTAATGTGTACTCTAGTAGGTACGATGAAGCTAAATGTCTTACAACCAGTATCAATCGATTTACGTGAACTGAAAACTCCTTTTTCTTGTAAATGAAATAATTATACCTTTAAATAATTATTTGTTTCTTCTGAAATAATAGTGTAGTGTTTGCGACTCCCAAACTATACCAATTATAGTTTATCATGTTTGTTTATCAAGAGCATTTATATAATCATTTATATAAATACATAGTAATTATCTTGTCTAGTTTCAAAGTGTAAGATCAAACATCATATTTTTGGGTTGTAACCCACAAAATAGTGAAATAACTAGAATGTACTCCTTTTTGTTAGAAAAGCTATATTTGGGTGAAAAGTCGTAAAGGTAGTGTCTCCCAACTGAAGGTCACTCCCTTCTAAGTCAGGGTAGTAAGCGGCTTTGCGATCTTAGAGAAGTTTTGTATAAATCTTCGGTAGTAGCCAGCAAGGCCTAAAAATTGGCGGATCTCTGTCGGTGTTCTTGGTGTTGCTCAGTTTTCAATCGCCTTGACTTTGGAAGGGTCCACGTGTATCCCTTCCTCACTGACTACGTGCCCCAAGAAGTCTACTTTTCGAATCCAGAACTTGCACTTTGAGAACTTTGCATATAGCTTTTCTGCCCTTAACCTCTCCAAAACATGCCGTCGATGCTGACTATGTTCTTCCTTGCTCCGTGAGTAAATTAGTATGTCGTCGATGAATACTATCACGAATTTGTCCAAGTAAGGTCGGCACACACGGTTCATTAAGTCCATGAACACTACTGGTGCATTAGTCAAACCAAAGGGCATCGCTACAAACTCATAGTGACCGTAGCGAGTTCTGAATGCCGTCTTTGGAACATCTTCCTCCTGTATTCCTCAGCTGATGGTACCCCGACCTCAGATCAATCTTTGAGAAGTAGCTCGATCCTTACAGCTGATTAAATAAGCCGTCTATTCGAGGTAGGGGATAACGGTTCTTGATAGTGAGCTTGTTCAGTTCTCGGTAGTCTGTGCATATGCGGAAAGATCCGTCCTTCTTTTTTACGAACAAAATTGATGCTCCCCACAGTGAGAAGCTCGGCCTGATGAACCTTTTGCTCAGCAGCTCGTTCAGTTGACTAGATAGTTCCTGCATTTTAGTCGGTGCTAAGCGGTATGGGGATTTGGCTATGGTAGTGGCTCCAGGAATTAAGTCGATTCTGAATTCAACTTGGCGCCCAGGTGGGATTCCCGGAAGGTCTTCTGGGAATACAACGGGAAAGTTGCAGACCTCTGGAATATACTTGATGTCTTGCAGTTATTGTTTCTTATAAACGACATGAGCTAATAAGGCGTGGTATTCTTTGCGTAGATATTTCCGAGCCTTGATGCAGGAGATGATTTGTAGATTCGCGTCGAGTTTGTCGTTGTAATTGACGAGGGTTTCGCTACTTGGCAGGTTAAGGTGAACGGCCTTTTCATAGCACAGGATATCGGCATGGTGGGGGGTTCAACCAATCCATGCCGATGATAACATCAAAAACCTTATGGTGATCGGCATCAGGTCGATTTGGAAAGAATGGTTGTTTAGAGTTAGAGTGCATCCTATGTATATATCCTTAGTGCTTTCAGTTTTACCATTTTCCATTTCTACGGTGAATGTTTCATTTAGCGATTAGGGTTTCTGTTTGAGTAAATGTTTAAACTGGTGACTCACGAAGCTTTTCTCCGCACCACTATCAAATAGTATGCATGCATATGAGCTGTTTAGGAGGAACGTACCAGTAACCATGTTTGGATCCCTCATGCCCTATTAGTAGAACCCTTCCTACACCTTCGCTATTTCTGTTGTGTGCCTTCGGGCAGTCCTTTTTGAAATGCCCGGTCTCACCGTAACCATAGCATTCGCGGCTCACCCCAGCATTAGCGACCTAGGTGGTTTGTTGTGTCGGTGCTTTGCAGAAATGGGTTGTGTTCCCTTTCTTGTTTTAGTTGTTACATTGTATGTCTCGACAAGCTCCGTGGTGGTGGAAATTGCACTTGTCGCATTTCGGAAGAGTTCCAGCTTATGGCTTGGCTGGTGCAGGGGCAGTAGGGCGATAGGGGTGGTAGGAGCGGTGATGGCATGGACGGTCACCTTTTGTTTTTTCTTAGCTGAGTCTTGAGCGGGTTGGATTTTCTTTTTGTTCCAAGACTTCCTCTTGTTGTCACCTCCTTTTGGCTGCTTGGGCGTGGGGGTTATGATGCCTTGACGAACTCCCTGGTCGATAAGAGTCTGTGCCAAACGCTTGGCACTATCGAGGGTGCTCGGGTTGGCAGATATGACCATCCCCTGGATCTGAGGGGATAGCCCCCAAATGTAACGTTCCACTTTCTTTGCCTCACGGGTGACCATTCCCGGGCACAGAGTTGTCAATTCGTTAAATCGGGAAGCGTAGGTGGCAATATCGGAACCCTTCATGGAGTATTCCCACAGTTCCTGTTCAAGCTTCTGCATCTCGCTCCTTGGACAGTATTCCTCGAGCATCATGGCTTTCAGTTCTTCCCAACTCATGGCGTTATCCAAGGCTAGAGTCAAAACTTTAATGTGGTTGTTCCACCATGACAAGGCCGAGTCTGCAAATGTACATGCTGCATATTTGACCTTGAACTCGTCCGAGCAGGCACAGATCTCAAAGATGGACTCGGTCTTTTCAAACCATCTTGTCAGAGTAATGACTCCGCCATCGTCATGGTAGATTCGGGGCTTCTAGTTCATGAATTCTTTGTAAGAGCACATCCGAGGGTGACCTTGGTTGTTACCATGGTTGGAACTGCCAGTCCCGTTCCCGCTGTCATTGTTGTTTCCGTTTGTGTCATTGCTACTGATTTGGGCCATGGCAGCAGCCACAGCAGCTGTTACAGCGGCCTAATAACAACAGAGTCCATGGGTGGAGGTGGTGGTGGCGGTGATGGAGTTGTTGCGGTGTTAACGACACGTCTTCTAACTCTTCGTGGTGGCATCTTTCTGTCATAAAGTTCAGAGGTGGGATAATGTTAAGTTTTGATAGAGGTTATGGGTTGGGTATTAATGTAATGGAATGCCTTGATTGTAAATGTATTCAGTCTCGTTGTTATTGAAATGTGCAAGCAATTCGTAAATGGAATTTACTATAAGAAGTAAACAATTGCATAACAAATATCAACACCCAATGAAATAAAATGCATACAAATTTCATTGATAATATGGTACTAGTACATAGTTTTGTGAAAATTGACCTTTAAGAAGGTCTACATGAAAGAGTAGCACCAACGCTTACTCATAAATAAAATCAAGACGTGAGTAGTATAAGCCCTACTCGCGGCGGGTGGTCTCTTGTGGGCCTTGAGATGAAGTCGAGGTGCCCTGTAACTCTGCTATCCGACGCTCAGCTGCAATCACCCTCTCCTCAAGAGCCGAGTGTCTGTCCTGCTACTCTGTCACTTGCGCTCGATCGATGGTAAGGTCCTCGTAGAGACTGTCACTGATATGGAATATCCGAGGGTAGTCCCTCTCCAGTAGTCGAGTGTGTGCGTCAGTGGCCTCAGCAGCGGCCCCCAGCTCTATGATCCGATTTTCCGACGCCCTAGTCTAATCCCCGTGGTTCGTGATTTGATGCACCATGACAGGGAGGGACTTGTCTACCGGTCCTCCGTGACTGAGGTTATAGAAACCTCGCTCCATGTCGTAGGGTGAACGTTGGTGTTGCTGCCTCCTCCACCTTTCCAGGTCCTCCACTCAGCGAGGCGTGGGTCCTTGGTAGTGTAGTCGGTGTGTGGGGACTCGGGCGATGTAAGTAGGATTTATGACTTCAGACTCTGCGTCCGAGTCCTCCTCTTCTTCTTCCTCCTCCTCTGGATCCTCTTCTGGATCCTCTTCGGGTTCTTATTCTGGTTCTTCTTCCATTAGTTCCTCAGGATCCTCTTCGATCCACCCACCATTTCCCTGGTTTGGGAAATAGGGGTCTCCGGGCATGTGGAATTCTGCCATGATGTCTGTGCGAGGATAGAGATATGAGAAATGCATGAAAGATTTAAGTGTGTGACTCTGTAGTGTTCTAAAATACTCCTATAGTATTTTAACTTTATGTTTGATTCTAGAGGTTCTTGGTATTTAGGGTTGGTAAGTTTTAGACTCGTTGTTCACTACGACCACTCCCAGACACATGTTGGTCATATCTCACATTAATATAGTTGATCAGGGTATATTCATCCCAGATATGATTACATAACTATCTAGGCTTTGTCGCAGCGTCCAACTTATCTAAATACTTTTATATGGCTCTTATTACGACACTACTCTAGTATACATGCATGTATGTATACTTATATAAAAAAATGTACTTATATTTTAAAAGTATACTTTTAGTCAAAGCGTTTTAGCCCCATTGTATTTATAGTTGTATATCTTACATGGTTTGATATATTTAGTTCACCATAAACAATGCTCTGATACCAATCTATCACACCCCAAACCAGAACGGCAGAAACGTCTGGGGGCAGATGACTTCATGTACAGTATCATAACAATTGAATAGTAGCGATCAAAGCATTACAACCATTGTATTGACTATTTAATAATTTTGTACTCAAAAACATTATTTACATTTTATCAAATGATCATGACAAAATAATAACGTGATGCGATGACGTCCCATCCACCAAAAACTTATGTGGTTACCTGTTTACTGATTTCCTGAGAATACAAGTGATTTTGAAAAGTGTCAACAATTAAGTTGGCGAGTTCATAAGCGTTTTGTATGAGAAGGAGTTTGCAATTGTTTCGTGCAAAATGATAGTGTATACTTCTATAAAATCCAATATTTTCTTTAAAATGAACTGTAAGTCTTAATCCAAAGACTAAAAATGTAAGTAATGTTGTACTGGAAAATAGTGCTATGAAGTTTTATCTTTATATAAAACTACTCGAATGTATGTTAACCCGTAAATCAAATGTGTTGTCGATACCCTATGTGAGTTATTATAACCATACTAATGCGACTAGTGGCCTGAACGACGTTCTTCAGGCGTCGGAACTGTTACAACATTTGTCACCCCAGACCTGCCGGTCTAACTGCAGCTAACAGTTTAGGTGCGGGGTTGTCAATCCCGTACAGATCTATACACAAGTGTCACGCTCTCCCTATAAGAGACTCTGGTTGTAATTCAGGACTTTAATGTGTACTATGGTAGGTACGGTGAAGCTAAATGTCTCACAACCGGTATCAATCGATTTACGTGAACTGAAAACTCATTTTTCTTGTAAATGAAATAATTATACCTTTACATAATTATTTGTTTCTTCTGAAATAATAGTGTAGTGTTTTTGACTCCCAAACTGTACCAATTATAGTTTATCATGTTTGTTTGTCAAGAACATTTATATAATCATTTATATAAATACATAGTAATTATCTTGTCTAGTTTCAAAGTGTAAGATCAAACATCATATTTTTGGGTTGTAACCCACAAAATAGTGAAATAACTAGAATGTACTCCTTTTTGTTAGAAAATATGTATTTTGGTAAAAAGCTTCCAAAAACTTTGTAGTTTTTCAAATCATCATTTTCTCATGATTTTTATAACATAGATCATGTTTTGTTTTTGTTAGTTTTGCATTTCAAAACTAATATATCACAAATATTTGTACAAAAGGCAGTAATAATCACATCTTATGCAAATAATGGCTTATACTTCAACATAAAGATGAAATATGCAAGTATTTGTATGATAACAAATTTTTGACTTGTATCCTCCTCCCCCCTAAAACATGAAAATATCGAAAATGTGGGAGTATGACCTCACCTTGAGTGGATTTGTGGGTTGTTTGAAGAGATGGTGTGAAGATTTCCAAGCCTAAACTCTTGAATGGGGTTGATGAACTCTTTGAAGATGATTTTACCCTAAGAGTTTTAACACATAATAATGTGTGTAAACATAATGAAACAAATTTAAATGTGTGTAAAAACACTAGATTAGTGAGATAAACTTACCAAAACTCTAAGAATAAGCTTGGAGATTTAAACCCTTTGAAGCTTGGTATTGATTCTTGAGAGAAAAGGGAAGTTAACAGAAAGTATAATGGAAAAATGGTAGGGTTTGTGGAGATGAATTTGGCCTTAAGATAAGGAAGTAATATGATGGGATGTTTACGTGGGTGACTGTTGTGTAATTGTGTGGATATATGTTGGGTATTATATTGCATGGGAAACTGATGATACATCCTATCACAAAGTCAAACTCCTATCTTTTCCTTCCCTAAACCGAAAACACATTAGAAAGGGGTTAAAGTGGTGATTTCGGCCAAGGTATGACCGAAATCACCTTGCACCCTATGTGATTTTGGTCCTAACTCGCCCACAAAGGTGTTTTCGGTCTTAGTGGTATGGATCTTAGGTGTTTTCGGCCTAGAGGTGTTCTAGGTTGGTGATTTCGGCCTCCTTACAACCGAAATCTCAAGGTGGGTGGGGTACTAGGCCAAAAACTATAACGCAATGTTTTAAATTCATGATTTATGTTCCAACTATTTGGCTTTGCTTGACCTTTAAGTGTTTACTACAAACATGATTTTCAAATTATGCATATATACATACATATATACTTATACAAATAATTCCCATTTGGCTTTCAAAATTTTATTGCAACAAGGTTACATTGTGGTTGTACTTATACATAGATACATTTTAAACCTTGTTTAACTCGAAATTTTCCAGTTGTCACACCCGCTCTTTGACTTTCCGAGAATTTTAGGCATGTAGGGCTCCAGAGTTCTTTGGGAAGAAGGACATGATTACGAGCAGGAGTTGGTTAGCAGATGTCACGAACGCCTTTCATACCAGTTGTTGCCCCGAGGGGGAAAATGTCAGACTTGCATCCTGTCTTCTAAAGGAAGAAGCTCGAGATTGGTGGGAGGAGGTTGGACACACCTTGGGAGGCGAGGTGGTTGAGTCGATGACTTGGGAGGATTTCGTGATGAGGTTTCAAGCTAATTTTTCATCTGTGATTGAGGTCCAGCAGTTGGCGAGGGAGTTTCAGGACCTTCGCCAGACTACTGAGACAGTGGTAGAGATCACCACTTTTTCCTGTGACAGGGCGTTATTGGTTCTTCAATATGTGGCAGACGAGGAGATGAAGAAGGCGAGATATCATGATATGCTGAAGAGCGACATCATGCAGTTTGTGAGTATATCCAGTTGTAGGACACTAGATGATATGGTGGCGTGATCCAGAGAGAGGTAGACTAATTTGGAGATGGATAAGAAGAGGAATTCGGATCAGTTTTAGGGTTTTGAGAGTTTGGGCAAGAGGCCCAAGGTTTTTGATTCGAGATTGAGGGGCTAGTAGGGTCGGGGACACTGTGGCAAGTGTGGCAAGACGCATGATGGAGCTTGCAGGGGAGGTGGTTCAGGCTGCTACAAGTGCGGAAAGACTAGGCACTTTAGTCGGATTGCACAACCACCACCCAGGGATCGATTATGATTTTCTTTCTTTGCAATCAGAGGGGCTATAAAAAGGTCGATTGTCTGAGTCTAGCAACAGTAAGAACAATTGTAGCACCCGCCCCGACGACTTTGTGGATTACAGATGGCCGTCAGGACAAGGAGGAGGCGCTTGTTGTGTGGAGCAAGCATTCCAGCTGACAGCCGAGGAGGCTCGTGCGGCACCAGATGTGGTGACGAGTATGTATCTTATCCTTATCTCCTTCTTATTATTGATTTTTCCTACTTATATTTGTGTTTTGCTTTTAGGGTCGTTCCCTGTGAACGATATCTCTGCTCTGGTTTTGTTTGATTCGGGGGCTACCCGATCCTTTGTATCTCTCGCGCTCAACAAGAGGTTTGTCGATGCTCCGTGGGAGCTGGATTATCCACAAAAGGTTGATATTGGTAATGATCGTCGGGTTCATCGGGGTTATGTATTGGAGTTGTTTAATGAGTGATACCCAAATGATTTGGTTCCTATTCTGATGTGTGAGAGCAAGGTTATTATAGCGATGGATTGGTTGAGCCCCAATGGGGCAATGATAGATTACGAGCATCAATTGGTACATATTCGGACCTCAAGTGGGGAAGAGTTAGTGATTCAGGGAGAGGGTGTTCAGTGTGGGTCGACTCTCAGTTCAGCAGCCAGGGTCAGGCGCTATCTTCAGCAGGGTTGTTATTGGTTTGTGGCTTGTGTGATGGATACCCGACAGAAGGGTAAAACGACGGTGGGTGATGTTCCGATTGTTCGGTAATAACCGGATGTGTTCCTAGAGGATTTTCCCGGAGTGCCTCCAGAGAGGCAGGTGGAGTTTCAGATTGACTTGGTTTCGGTTATGGCTCCGATAACCAAAGCACCTTATCGGTTAGCACCCCTATAGATGCATGAGTTATCTACACAGCTGCAGGAGCTGTTAGACAAGAGATTCATTCAGCCGAGTAGTTCACCATGGGAGTGTCGATCTTGTTTGTGAAGAAGAAATATGGGTCGCATCGGATGTGTATCGACTATCGAGAGCTGAATAAGCTAATGGTGAAGAACCGTTATCCACTCTTGAGGATTGGCAATTTATTTCATGTTGGATTGGTTCAACTTAAGGAAATTCTATATATTGCGTTCTCAAATTTCGATTATGATTACGGCATCCCTCTTCATAGTCAAATTTTGAAAACATGGCAAATAAAAATACTGTAGCAAAAGACTGGTCTAGAATCATGTCTTTATGTGATACATCATGAATCATGTACCATTTGCTTTGGGTACAGGATCGATTGCATGTGCTATAATATTTTTATTTGCCATGTTTTCAAAATTTGACTATGAAGAGGGATGCCGTAATCATAATCGAATTTTGAGAACGGAATATATAGAAGGGAAAAGGTTTAGATTTTTCCAAATACCCAGAGGCATTAAGAAGGGAAAAGGTCTAGAATTGGATATGACTAAAATGATTAAGCAACTGTCGAGGACAATCTGAGGTTTACCAAAGATTGGTTGCTCAGGGACAGTTGGAAGTATAGTGCTAATTTTGGAAGGACCATATTGACATATTCTGAAAAGAGGCATCTCTTATTCAGAAGTGATAGTCAAAATGAGAATATGGAGTTGTCTCCATAGGTGGAAGTTATCTGTGTAAGATTAGAAAACTTAATGCAAGAAGCATGTCCAAAGCAATGTACTTTGAATATGAGACTTAGTTTCCATGGAGTTGATCTCCATTGGAATACCTTATAATGACTGTTGACAAGTCTTTGTGACTTTGTACATATTCATTACAGGAGGGTCAGTGCATATAAGTTTAAAATCTAAACAGATTTCGATAAATGATAGGAATTTGAAATTCTCACATTTTTCGATAAGGATTTGGGAGTGTGAAATTAGAATCATTGAAATTATGTTCAATTGGTTTATTTCACAAAGTAAGGATCATAGACAAACATAGAGTGCATACTTGGTGTATGGCAAAGCTATTGTTTAAGAAAAACATAGTGTACATGCTTGGAGCATGGGACAACTAGTGTTTTTAATTCAAGTATAAAGTTGATAAAACCGAAACAATGAATAATGAGTAATCAGTATGGTGATAAATAAAAGTGTTTATTTATATTCATAGGGTTTGATACCATATTTGATTCATTTATTCTTGTGTTTCACTTTGCATGTTTTGACTTCCAGAATAACTAAGTCACTCTTCCTGAATGATTAAGTTATTCAAACCATCCACAGTCGGTCATATGTTGGAAGTAGATATGAATCAAGACTATCATGGGTTGGTTTGTAGAGGTCCAAGTTGGTGGACAAAGTGGTGCTACAACACTCATGAGTGCTCATAAGTTCTGAGTATTAGATTCAACCCGCGCTCATTTGAATCACTTCATGGATTTTATCACGAGTGATCATGAGACGATAATATCTTATATTCTTCAAACCTAGAGATATGAGTTGTTACTATGAGTTGGCTATACATTGATTGCACGAAAACGCATTGGTAACTCGATGTTATAAAACGTGCCTTTGTGTATGATTCAACAAGTAGTAGAACAAGCCATATGAGTTGAAGTTTATCCATTCCTTTTACCTTCGGGATAAAAGCGATATCTGTGGGCCCCTCGATGATTTAGCGATGACACATGTGAGTGCTTGGCCAAGCCAGGACTGATTTGATTTGTTCAATCAGTCAGTCATCATAAATCGAAAATCGGGAAACAACAAATGGACAGAGAGAATGATTATAATCCATGTCTCAGTCCATATGATATCTAGAATGCAGGAATATATGATCCCTTATCTAATGGACAAGTCATTGACAAAGGTCAGAGTTCATTGACAAGATCAGAGTTCGACAGCGGCTTTAAGAGCTACGATTGCCAGTTGGTTTTTGAAGTCATACTCAATAATAGTTTTAGACTTATCCAAGTGGGAGACTGTTGGATTAATGTCTAAGTCCATAACTATATTTGGTATGTACTTGACCCGACCCGGCATGGTCCATTTGGGTTGCACTTCACCGACACAATTTATATGGATAGTCTTTTGAGAATAGTATATTTATGATTTATATTAATATATTATAAGTTCTAATATATTAATATATAATCATATTATTTAATTAGTATTGATCAAGAATAAATTTATAATTAATTAAGTGATCAAAATGAACTAATTAAATATGGACTCTTAGATATATATATGTGTAGTGGGCCAAGTTCATTTAGGTTGGGCTAAGTCTTCATGGATAGTCCATGGAGCTTTAACCCATGGATCCTAGCAAATGAAATGTCATGGGTATTAGGGTTTAACCCTAATCCTCCACACTATATAAAGGGTCTTATGGTTCATGAAATTATGCTAGTGGCTAGTGTGGATACACTAAAGAGGGCAATAACCGATTTCATAGTGTGAGCCAAGTATCCATATTCTCTAAAGGTTTTCCAAGGTGTTTTGGTGATTTGTGATTCCACTTGAGGCTTCCACACTATTGGGGCTAAGCTCTTAAAGCTTGAAGACATCAAGCTACATCAAAAGGTATGTCATCTAACTAGAACTTTGTAGTATAGGTGCTTCATAATATGCTAGTTAGGATGAAACCTTGGAATATTTAATATTTACATGTATAATAGAGAAAACATAGATCCAAGGTTTATAGGGTTGCATGTACACCATAGGAGTGTTAGAATGCTCAAAACCCAACAGTTTATTGATGACATCTTGGTTTATTCCAAGTCCCAAGAGCAGCATGAGGAGCATCTGAGGGAGGTATTGGAGACTCTGAGAAGGGGAGATTGTATGCGAAGTTCTCTAAGTGTGAGTTCTGGTTGCGTGAGGTGCAGTTTTTTGGACACCTTGTTAACCAGAATGGTATTTTAGTCGATTCGGCCAAGGTCGAGGCGGTGATGAGGTGGGAAGTTCCAAGGTCTCTATCTGAGATTTGGAGTTTCCTTGGATTGGATGGCTACTATCGGAGATTCATCCAAGATTTCTCCAACATAGCGGTTTTTGTGACCCGGTTAACGAAGAATATCGTCACGTTTCGTTGGGGGCCTGAGCAGCAGGCACCTTTTGAGACTCTAAGGCAAAGATTGTGTGAGGCACCGATTCTGACCTTGTCGGAGGGTGTTGAGGATTTTGTGGTGAAGCCTCGAGAGGTAAATTATCCTATGCATGATTGGAGTTGGGGGTTTTGGTGTTCACCCTCAAGATTTGGCGACATTACCTCTATGGGATCCGTTGTACTATCTACATAGATCACAAGAGTCTGGGGTATTTGATGGATCGACCAAATTTGAATATGAGGCAGCGTAAATGGTTGGATGTGGTGAAGGATTATGATTGTGAGATCCTTTTATCACCCGGGGAAGGCCAATATGGTGGCCGTGCTCTTAGAAGCAAGGCCGATGCTGCCCCGATTAGGGATGTGTGTTTGAGGATGACCGTGATTACCCCACTTTTAGACCAGATTCGAGAGGCTTAGGTTGAGGCTGTGAAGGAAGTGCACCGGAAGAGTGAGTGTATAATGGGTCAGGTGTCTTCCTTTAATTATGATAGTCGGGGATTATTGACCCTTCATTGGAGGGTGTGGGTTCCATATTGGGGCAGCGCACGTTAGTTTTTAATGGAGGAGGCGCACAAGTCGAGATTCTCTATTTATCCCGGAGCAACAAAGATGTATAAAGATCTACGACCTGATTATTGATGACCATGTATGAATCGAGACATGGCCTGGTATGTGGAGAGGTGCTTGACTTGGAGGAAAGTCAATGTCGAGCATCAGCGACCCCACAGCAAAATGGAGCAGTTGGAAGTTCCTGTTTGGAAATGGAAAGAGATTACGATGGATTTTATCACAAAGTTGCCACGGACGATGTGCAGAGTGGATTCGATATGGGTCATCGTGGATTGATTGACCAAGAGCGTGCATTTTATTCTGATCCAGTAGAGCATTTCGGAGGAGAAATTGGCCGATATCTACATTCGGTAGGTGGTGGCACGACATGGGGTGCCAGTTTCTATGGTCTCTGATAGGGATGTTCAGTTTACTTCCAGATTTTGGAAGAGATTCCATGAGGAGTTGGGTTCTCGTCTACACTTCAGCATGACTTTCCATCCGCAGACTATTGGTCAGATTAAGCGGACTATCTAGACTCTGGAAGACATGCTACGGGCATGTCTTCTGGATTTTGGCGATAGTTGGGATACGTATCTTCCTTTGGTGGAATTTTCGTATAACAATAGTTATCACGCCAACATTGATCGACCTTCTTTTGAGATGCTCTACGGGAGGAAGTGTAGGACCCCAATATGTTGGGGTGAGGCCGATCAATAGGTCATGGGGAGTACGAAGGTAGTACTCAAGACGATAGAATTGATTCAGCAGGTTCGCAGCAGACTTCAGACAACATAGAGCTGACATAAGAGTTACGCAGATAGATGTTGGTTAGACTTGGAGTTCCATGTTGGGGACATGGTGCTCCTGAATGTGTCACCTTGGAAAGGTGTCATCCGATTCAGGAAGCGGGGCAAGTTGGGCCCCATGTATATTGGTCCTTTCAGGGTATTAGCGCGGGTGGGCTGGGTTGCGTATCGTTTGGATCTACCATCGAAGCTCAGTCAGATCCATATCACCTTTCATGTCTCTCAGCTACGAAAATGTTTGGTTGATGATTATACAGTGGTTCCATTGGAGGACATTTAGGTGAATGACCGCCTGAATTATATAGAAAGACCAATGAAAATCCTTGACAGGAGGCTGAAGACTCTAGAAAACAAGGTGGTGGAACTTGTGAAGGTGCAGTGGCAGCACTGAAAGGGTTCAGAGTGGACGTGGGAGTTTGAGGACGAGATGAAGGAGCATTACCCCAAGTTATTTGCGGTAGCGGACATCGAGGACGAAGTCTAAGTCAAGTGGGGGAGAATTGTAACACCCAATTCAAGGTATTTTTCATTTTGAACCCTTGGTGTGTAATTAGTTTGCAATTTTGGTCCTTAGGGGCATTATTGTAATTTTTGGGCGGAGAGTGCGTACACTGGGCGTTCCTCCTGAACATTGGGCGTACACAATCAGGGGAAAAACCCTAATTTTAGGTTTTGGACCATATCTATGTTGGGTTTTGAGCATTCTAACACTCCTATGGTCTACATGCAACCCTATAAACCTTGGATCTATGTTTTCTCTATTATACATGCAAATATTAACTATTCCAAGGTTTCATCCTAACTAGCATATTATGAAGCACCTATACTACAAAGTTCTAGTCAGATGACATACCTTTTGATATAGCTTGATGTCTTCAAGCTTTAAGAGCTTAGCCCCAATAGTGTGGAAGCCTCAAATGGAATAACAAATCACCAAAACACCTTGGAAGAACTTGAGAGAATATGTATGCACACTAAAATCGGCCCACTCTTATTTTCACACACTTGTGCCAATTTTGTGAGCCAATGACCCCTTTATATATTATGGAGGATTAGGGTTACATCCATGTAAACCCTAATACCCATGACCTTTCATTTACATAGGATCCATGGGTTAAAAGCTCCATGGACCATCCATGAAAGCTTAGCCCAACCTAAATGAACTTGGGCCATTCCATATATATAAGAGTCCATATTTAATTAGTTCTTTTTGATCACTTAATTAATTCTAAATTAATTCTTGATCAATACTAATTAAATAATATGATTCCATATTAATATATTAGAACTTATAATATATTAATATAAATCATAAATATACTATTCTCAAAAGACTATCCATATAAATTGTGCCGGTGAAGTGCAACCCAAATGGACCATGCCGGGTCGGGTCAAGTACATACCAAATATAGTTATGGACTTAGACATTAATCCAACAGTCTCCCACTTGGATAAGTCTAAAACTATTATTGAGTATGACTTCAAAACCTAACTGGCAATCGTAGCTCTTAAAGCCGCTGTCAAACTCTGACCTTGTCAATGACTTGTCCATTAGATAAGGGATCATATATTCCTCCATTCTAGATATCATATGGACTGAGACATGGATTATAATCATTCTCTCTGCCCATTTGTTGTTTCCCGATTTTCGATTTATGATGACTGACTGATTGAACAAATCAAATCAGTCCTGGCTTGGCCAAGCACTCACATGTGTCATCGCTAAATCATCGAGGGGCCCACAGATATCGCTTTTATCCCGAAGGTAAAAGGAATGGATAAACTTCGACTCATATGGCTTGTTCTACTACTTGTTGAATCATACACAAAGGCACGTTTTATAACATCGAGTTACCAAATGCATTTTCGTGCAATCAATGTACAACCAACTCATAGTAACAACTCATATCTCTAGGTTTGAAGAATATAAGATATTATCGTCTCATGATCACTCGTGATAAAATCCATGAAGTGATTCAAATGAGCGCGGGTTGAATCCAATACTCAGAACTTATGAGCACTCATGGGTGTTGTAGCACCGCTTTGTCCAACATCTTAGACCTCTACAAGCCAACCCATGACAGTCTTGATTCATATCTACTTCCAACATATGACCGACTGTGGATAGTTTGAATAACTTAGTCATTCAGGAAGAATGACCTAGTTTATTCTGGAAGTCAAAACATGCAAAATGAAACACAAGAATAAATGAATCAAATATGGTATCAAACCCTATGAATATAAATAGACCACTTTTATTTATCACCATACTGATTACTCATTATTTCATTGTTTCGGTTTTATGAACTTTATACCTGAATTAAAAACACTAGTTGTCCCATGCTCCAAGCATGTACACTATGTTTTTCTAAACAATAGCTTTGCCATACACCAAGTATGCACTCTATGTTTGTCTATGATCCTTACTTTGTGAAATAAACCAATTGAACATAATTTCAATGAATCTAATTTCACATTCCCAAATCCTTATCGAAAAATGTGAGAATTTCAAATTCCTATCATTTATCGAAATCTGTTTAGATTTTAAACTTATATGCACTGACCCTCCTGTAATGAATATGTACAAAGTCACAAAGACTTGTCAACAGTCATTATAAGGTATTCCAATGGAGATCAACTCCATGGAAACTAAGTCTCATATTCAAAGTACATTGCTTTAGACATGCTTCTTGCATTAAGTTTTCTAATCTTACACAGATAACTTCCACCTATGGAGACAACTCCATATTCTCATTTTGACTATCACTTCTGAATAAGAGATGCCTCTTTTCAGAATATGTCAATATGGTCCTTCCAAAATTAGCACTATACTTCCAACTGTCCCTGAGCAACCAATCTTTGGTAAACCTCAGATTGTCCTCGACAATTGCTTAATCATTTTAGTCATATCCAATTCTAGACCTTTTCCCTTCTTAATGCCTCTGGGCATTTGGAAAAATTTAGAAATGACAAATATTATAGCACATGCAATCGATCCTGTACCCAAAGCAAATGGTATACGATTCATGATGTCTCACATAAAGACATGATTCTAGACCAGTCTTTTGCTACAATATTTTTATTTGCCATGTTTTCAAAATTTGACTATGAAGAGGGATGCCGTAATCATAATCGAATTTTGAGAACGCAATATATAGAATTTCCTTAAGTTGAACCAATCCAACATGAAATTCATATATATATTCTTGACTAAAGATGATTAAGGTCTCAATCTAAGCCTTTAGAACTGAAATGAAGTATATCCTCTCCCTTAATTATAGCAAAACAACTTTTTCAATCCCTGCAGCCTCACGAATTGAAACTTTTGTTTTCTATAATTAACATTGCTAACTTGCAACACTAATAATAATTATCATTGTCCCACTAACATGATGATTATTAGCATAACACTTATGCTCCCACTAGCTTTGACATGTACTCAGAAATCAGCTGGACTTCTAGAAATCAATACTTTATTGACTTTCTTACCAAAGTTCAGATTTCTGATACGAGATGCTTTGATAAAACTTTATCAAAATCATACACCTTTCCTTAGATAGCATGCATGTGTGTCTAAACAATTTCAGAACTATGAAAAAGGATGTCATAATCATAGTCTCAATTGTTTAGACCTTTTGCCATCTGCTTCAAATCTACTTGGTGGAAGTGTTTCCTCACCATCATTTTCATGAATCGGATAGAAACCTTATGACCCTTAGATTTTATGGTGTATGTGTTCTTATCCATGTGAATCGTCAAAACCATAGTCACAAAACAAGGATAATGACAAATCCAAACTCATATGGACTGAACTTATGCAATCTTAACTTCTTGCCACCTGGCAGTACAGGGCCTGCCATTGCTTCCAAGTTGTTATGCAACCAATTGAGAACTTTCAGAACTCCTATGCAAAGCCAACTTTAACTGGAATGGGCACAGAATATGTCAACACGATAGGTTATAAACCTCAAGTCGTGTGCTAGTGAAGAACCTCAGGTTTTATTCTTGATTAGTTCTTGAAATTCTTTTTAGGATCTTTAAGACTCCCACTATCCTCTTGACATATAAGACTATCTTGCCAAATATTCAAGAGATAGTGCGGATTCTTTATCAAGACAAACACTTCACACAATTGGCCTTAGTTGGTCTTTGTTTTATCCAAAACATCACAACTTACCAATTTCAAATGTACAAGAGTATGACACTTTTACTCTTACATTTGACAAGTGTTTTAAACCTTTCTTTAAGATATGTCACTCAAGTTACAATCTTGGAGTATGACTCCAAGAATTGTTTTGGAACGAAGTACGACTGATCTTCCTGATCTAACCATTTCAACAATTCATGACTCCTCTTCTTAGTCATAAGAATGCACTAAGATGACCTTTAGAGGACTAATTGTGATATGATTTCTAAATCATTAAGATGATCACAAACATGATACTAAAGTACTCTCCCATCTTTTCAGATTTGAGAAACTTTTATCTTTCTGCCTAATTTGATTCTTCCCATTCGTTCTGCCATACATTGAGACTTTTCCAATGTTTCAGAATTATACTTAAACTTGTAAGTATAACCATATTTACTAAACTTTAGTAAATCAAATAGTCTTAACGAGCTTTGTGGTGGACATGACCAGTGCACAAGAATGTGTTCTCGATCCCTTTAGTCCTTCACTTGACTCACACATCCATGTGAACAAGTAATTAGTCTTGATTTTCCAATGCTT
Source organism: Lactuca virosa (assembly GCF_052849685.1). NCBI lineage: Eukaryota > Viridiplantae > Streptophyta > Magnoliopsida > Asterales > Asteraceae > Lactuca > Lactuca virosa. Next base: position 176,189,957 of record NC_136430.1, read on the forward strand.
GAAAGTTCTCATTCATCATACTATTCAACTTGCATGATTCCAAGTTTCGGTCCAATTGAAACTTGGGTGATGAGGAACTTTCCTGATTTGGTAAATTTAGACACTACCACAAATGAAAGAATCAAATCCATTTTCCAATATTGCTGTCAGTGGAATCATATAAGCAACAATTTTCCACAAATGCCATTGTAAGGATACTTCAAATAAATAAAATTAAACAATTTTCTTTTATTTTAAAACTTTGCGGAAAAACTTATCCTTACAATCCACATGGAAAATTGTTGTTATCTACTCCTTAGCAATATATCATAACTTCTTAAGCAACTGCTCAAAATTCTGATGCGATCGAAATCCACCTTCGCGATCAGAATCAGCATATACTTCCTTTAAGATTTCTCTCTATTCTTTGATTCTTAAAACATCAACATGTGACCCAGTCACATCATGTAATGAGGATCTCAGAATAGAACTTAACAGAGTTAGATAATGGGCTCTACCTGATGTAGAGTCAAACTTATTGACTTTAACATCCTTAGGTAAATTTGGCAGCTTTGCAATCAACGCCCCTTCCTTTGGCAAAATAAACATATGGACCCTTTGGTAATGGGACTATCTCAGACTTAGCCTTTCTCTTTACCATTTGGTCAACCGGGTTGACTATGGCCAATCCCTTTCCATTGGGAAGAGAATGCTTTTTCTGGATTTCCAGTGTCACCATTGTCACTGTCCATAAAATTTTTGGAAAGTTGATCTTCTAATCAAATTTGCTTTACTATCGTTCCAAATCATTGCTGATTCAGCAACACCAAGCAAATAGATATGATCATTAAGGTTCATGTCATAGTCTGTTTCATAGTAGTCCCAAAGGAACTCACTATGTGACTTAGAAAGTGATTGAACATCCAACTTTCTCAAGACTTTGACACCCAACTCTCCCGGCTTGTCAATATGTGACTTCATCTCTAAGATGTGATCACACATAGACCTTGCTTTCCATTAGGGCTTGAGTGACCTTGAAGTTGTGGGTTAGGGAGAATAATTGGAGGAGGTGGAGGAAGAGAAGTATGACTTCCATGAGCCAAACTCGGGAAGTCATATTCATTAGGAAAGCTTGGTTTGGGAAGATCATTGTTGTCTAAACCAGACATCAACAATGGGAGAAATTCACGTAAAGTTGATTTAAGTCCTTAATATAACACCCAATATGATATATTAAGGCTAGGGCCCAACAAACTATTTTATAACTTGGAAGAGGGATGCCGTAATCCAAGCTATAAAATATTTGAAGGTAGGTGAATGACGATTCACCAATTTCCACCAAGATAAACGAAATGTATTATTAGGTTTTAATTGGTTTTGAAACTCCTAGATTCTTTTGAGATTCATTGAACTTTTCAATGGCATGTTTCAATCTCGGGTGTGACCTTCGGTTTTGTGACTGGGATGCCGAGGATCACAAAACAAGGTGTGAAGTAACCATGCAAATATACTTGGTACCCTTAATATTTACCCCTCAATCGATGTGTCGGTTAACCACACACGCTCCAACGATACTATGATAAACATTAAGTTACCATTTGCCTACCTTGTTAAGTCCAGGTTAGTGTGCCGGTTAACCACACACGCTCCACTAACAGCTTAAACAAAGTGCAAAGTGTAATTTCATGGATTAGCACCTTATTCACATTTTCCTAAGTAACTAAGATTGGGAATTTATAAGTGTTTAGTTACTTAGTATTTATCATTATACTTATAATGAAGGGAGAATTATAGTCCTTGTCCTACCTGTTCGGCTAACGACCCTCCACCGGTCAAGGAAGCGGTGAGTGAGAGTGGACACCCATTAAACTGCCATTTTATAGGCAGTAACCTTATAACCCCCTTATAGACCGACTTCGTGAATGAGGCCTACTAATGGTAAGACGACTTGCTCTTATACATATAATATATTAAACTTTTAATATTATAATAGTATAAGGGTGTATTTTAGACATTTAAAATACTTGGTGGTTTAATCTATTAATTAAACTAGACTTTTAATTTAATTAAACTCAAACCGTATATTTATGGATTAATAATACTCTTTTAATTAAACGCTTTAATTAACTATTAATAAAGTCCATAAGAGTTAATATGAACTATTCAACAAAACATCATAATTCCAATTATTAAACTCAAAATTAAAACCATTTAATTAATTGTTTAAGTTATGAACCCAAGAGTTTTAGAATTTAATTCTTTTTTTCATAAAAAAACTTTTCTCAAATTCCAAAACTTGAAGGCAAGTTTTGTAATTCTTGAAAACCTTTGGATTCCATAACTTATGGAATTAATGGTGTTTTATGATGAAACTTTCCATGTTCCATAACTTAAGAACAAGTTATGGAATTCTTTAAAACATTAACACCAAATTTTGTAACTCCATAAAAACTTTGAATCAAAATTTTTTTTTTTTTTTAAAAAAACTTTCATATCCATAACTTATGGAAGTTTCAAAAACCCTTAATATCACAACTTTAAAAAAAAACTTTTGAGCTCCAAAATTTTATGACAAAATATATAACTCCTTAAAACATTTAGATCAAACTTTTAAAACTAATAAAATAATCATATCATTTTATCTTTTACTAAATTTGACCTAATTCAACTCATATAACAAAATTCAAATTTTACAAATAATTCGTTTTTCACAAAACAAGTAATTATCTTAAAATTTGACAAACGTCATGTTTTTTTTTCCTTTTTTTCAACTTGAAAATAAAACATTTGCATCAATATAACGGAAAACAACCCATGGCTCTGACACCACTGTTGGGTTTTGAGCATTCTAACACTCCTATGGTGTACATGCAACCCTATAAACCTTGGATATATGTTTTCTCTATTATACATGCAAATATTAACTATTCCAAGGTTTCATCCTAACTAGCATATTATGAAGCACCTATACTACAAAGTTCTAGTTAGATGACATACCTTTTGATGTAGCTTGATGTCCTCAAGCTTTAAGAGCTTATCCCCAATAGTGTGGAAGCCTCAAATGGAATCACAAATCACCAAAACACCTTGGAAGAACTTGAGAGAATATGTATGCACACTAAAATCGGCCCACTCTTATTTTCACACACTTGTGCCAATTTTGTGAGCCAAGGACCCCTTTATATATTATGGAGGATTAGGGTTACATCCATGTAAACCCTAATACCCATGACCTTTCATTTACATAGGATCCATGGTTTAAAAGCTCCATGGACCATCCATGAAAGCTTAGCCCAACCTAAATGAACTTGGCTCATTCCATATATATAAGAGTCCATATTTAATTAGTTCTTTTTGATCACTTAATTAATTCTAAATTAAATCTTGATCAATACTAATTAAATAATATGATTCCATATTAATATATTAGAACTTATAATATATTAATATAAATCATAAATATACTATTCTCAAAAGACTATCCATATAAATTGTGCCGGTGAAGTGCAACCCAAATGGACCATGCCGGGTCGGGTCAAGTACATACCAAATATAGTTATGGACTTAGACATTAATCCAACAATTTAAGAAACCTTATGTCCCAAGGTTCTCTCATTTCCCAGCCTTCATTGCCCTTTTAAGCCTCATTTCAAAACCCTAACGCATTTAGAGAGATTTGACCCTTTTTGTGTGTTTTTAGTGGCTGTTTCGTGAACCTTGAAGAAGAAGAAACATGAATAAGGAGCTTTGATCAAGGAGGAGCTTGTAGATCCAGATTCCACTCATCATTTCCAGCTTCATTGAAGTATAAAACATGGACCTTGCTCATTCTATGCTTAGATCTAGTTGTTATGGAGTTTTGGTCACTTTTTGGTCCCACGAATGAGATCTAGTGGAAAATTTACCACTCTAGAAGTTATGAGTTGATCCTCTTGATGTTTCTGAGATCCCTAGTCCATAAAGTTAGCATCTTTATGGTTGAGGATCAACCATGCATGAGTTTATGTCCATTTGGTGAAAGTAGGATGCTAAATCTAAAGTTCGAGTTCTTTTGAGCCATATAAAGGCTCCAAGTTAGTGACTTTATGGATTAAGACGTTCCCCAAGGTTTGGATCTAAAATATAGAAGTTTGGTAGCAAGCATTAAGTGCTAATGGGAAAAAGGGCTTAATGGGTGCGTACGTATCTCGATCCCTAACTTAGTGTAGTCATCTAGTTCGCTGTGCGTACTAAGCGAATGCTCAGCGTTCGCGACCAGGTGGACTTGTGACTTTTAGGCCGCCTTTGGGCTTTAGGGTGTTGGGCCTTTGTTGGGTCACAAGTCTTTCTAATTATGGGCCACTGTTAGGGCTTGGGCCTTCTTGGAATTGGGCCTATATTGGGCTTTGGGTATCCTTTAGGAATTAGGCCATTATTTGGGCTTTTGTGCCATTGAGTGTGGGCCTTGGCTTTTGGGCCAATTGAGGGAAGGGTAAAATCGTCTTTTACCTTGGGGGTCGGGATTAGTTGATTAAAGTCCCGATTATGGTTTATGACCTAATTATTATTTAGGGTTTTATTTGGTTGGTTAGTGCGGGGATTCTCCGGTTCAGCAGTCCGAGCATCTATTTGACTGAGAGCAGACTGAGGTGAGTTTGCTCACTATACTGTAGGATACTAGGGATTATATGTGCTTGTAGTATTTGTGAATTTTGTTGTGTGTGTTGTATGCATGTGTGTCTGTTTGTTATATGTATGTGGGGTGAAATAGACCCGGTACATCCTTGTGCTGACATATGAGTTGAAATAGACTCAGGGGTGAAATAAACCGGGTACAGCCTCGTGCTGACGTATGAGTTGAAGTAGACTCGGGGGTGAAATAGACCCGACATAGCCTTGAGATGGCATGCATGTATGGTATGCGGTTTTTGGGGAACTCACTTTGCTTTCTGCTTTCGGTTTTCAGTTTATGTTTCAGGTACTTTCAGAAGGGGAAGAGCTTGGGATGATCGCTTCACACACATCATGACTTTTCACTTATTTGACTCTGATGTATTTTGGATGATTATGGATACATTATGATTTCCCTATGGTTTTGATAAATACGTTTGGTCGTTTTATTTAATATGAAAACAAATTTTTTTGGTTATGAGTTTTGGGACGTTACAACTATGTTGTATAATAATGTACTGACATCTAAGCATGCAAGTCCATAAGCATGTTAACTAAACATGCACATACACATTTACCTATAGTGCTTATTAGTTTTCTTTTCTAGAGTACATTAAAATAATGGTGTTATAAATTGAGAAAACCAAAGGTAAATATAAATCTATAAACATGACCATTTGATTTCTTTATAGGACTAAATTGCATTTCTAATTGGCAATTAAACATAAGAAATCTCTCACCACTTGGAAAAAGGTTTATATATATATATATATATATATATATATATATATATATATATATATTGGACATTCTACAATATAGATAGTATCCTCCGACATTGTATACTTATTTGAAGCACGTGACAATCATAAAGGTAGTCATATCGTAGCGACTTTGAGAAGCTTAATGTAACATCCTATTTAAAACTAGGTTCTTGAATTAATAAATTAAATAAATCAAAATTGATTTATATAGTCAAGGCATACAAGGATAAACATATCATTAGTCGATATGAAGCTTAGAAAGTTAAAGGTTGAAATATTAACATTTCAAAGTTAAGAGACCAAAAGTGTCAATTTGGCAAAGTATGTTTGACAAAGGGTTGACTCACCAATGTTAAATGGATGAGGAATGTTAAGAATGTGATGCGCAAGGACTCATTATGTCAAACCTTTAAGTTAAAATAGAAAATAATGGGAATCGGCAAGTTTTGACCATAACATACAACTAAAACGACTAAAGGTGACAATGTAACATCCCAAAAATCAAGGAAAATTTTTCATTTTTAAAACCATTCAAAAACCATAAATGTCTAAAAATCATAGTTTCAAAAATGTCAAAACATGCATTAGAGTATCCCAAAATCATAAACTCATAAAATATCTAGGATGATGTGCATGATCAAGCATTTGCCTTGCCCCTGTCCTCTGAAGTACCTGCAACCATAACAATCAAACTGTAAGCCAAAGCTTAGTGTGTTCCCCCAATGTACCACACACAACCATACAGATAACAACATGCATATATAAGCCTTCAGCCTGACTGGACTGCCTCGCAGGGCCTACAACCTATCTAGAGCGCTCTCTAGGCCTTCAGCCTGACTGGACCGTCTCTCGGGCCTTTAGCCTATCCGTACCGCCCGGGTATCTTGGCCTTCAGCACAAAGTAGGACCGCTTCAACCCAACAAAACATAACATGTCAAATGTTTTTTTGATTTCTGTTTTTTTATACCCTTTCTTGCTGATTTGAAGATATGTGGATGTCTCGTCAAATGTTTTTTGCATTGAAGAAACCTTTTTAGGGTTTTTAGATGTAAATGATACAACCGAACAAGGACTTTTTGATGTTTTAAAAAATGAACTGAATTTGCTTGATTTTGACATTAATAATTGTAATGCCCTGTTTTCACTTTTTAGGATAACGTATAAACCTTTGTTTTGTAAAATTAAAAGTGAATATATATTTCTTAATAGCTAAGACTTAGTGGCTAAGAAAACTTAGTGGCTAAGCAAACTTAATGGCTAAGAAAACTTAGTGGTTAAGAAAACTTAATGGCTAAGAAAACTTAATGGCTAAGAAACGCTCATACTATAAATAGAGGCTCAAGCCTTTTCATTTCCTCACACATTTCTCTCTTAACCCTCGAGATTCCAGTTCCTTGTGATTGGATTTCTTTGTTCTTAAAGTATCGCTAGTGAAGCGCTAGAGCGTTGGAGAATATTGTTAGAAAAAGTCTAAGTGTCGAAGTTACATTTGCAATCTTTCGGATTCCATTAGTCGAGTAAGTACACTAACTCTTAACTATAACTAAATATATTCACAGTCGTTGTTATGAACCTAATAAGTATGAGATTTGTCATTAATTCCAATTATATTACTAACGGATTTACGTACGGGCATAGTGTCTAGGATGGGTATGTTGGCTTGGTTATTGGATTTCAGAAAGAATATATGTTGAAATGGTCCTGCCTCCCGACTGTCTTGACTGGCCAATCCTTACTTGATAGTTAATCAATATTAATAGGATTAATGAATAATCTAGGTATTAGTTACTATGAAAAAATAGCAAGTAACTACTAAAAGTATTATAGGTTGCTACAAGCTTCATGTGCGTGTTCGTAAATCAATCTACTTAGTTGAATCAAGATTATTAAGGTGAGTTACACTAACTCATTTATTATGTTAGCTTTGCCTATTTATGTGTATTATTTTACATGGATGCCCTATTTGATAGAGTATAATAAGTTAGAAAGATGGAATAACTGAGGATATCGTTCGCAGAATCGGTTGGGGGGAAGACGGTCATGATGCGATGTGTGATCAGAAGACTTCATATATAGGTATAAGTGAAATGGGGGGACTAACTAAGGATATCCTTCTCGAAATCAATTATAGGTAAGAGAATTATGAATCTAGTGTGATTAGTCTTCCCTTAATCATGACATGTTGTGTGATCAATCCTATTTAGTGTGTCCAATGTATATTAGGATTCATATGTTGTTTGAATTTATATGCTATTTGGAGGTATATGATTAATATAATGGGTAAGTGTTGTGTAGGCTCAATAAACATTTTTTTTCTTACCCATTGTTATTAATATTTTACACGAGTACTAGAGAAGAACCTAACTTGACAGTAACAACATCTGCATTACAACTTTGAAAATACAATGTCGTCTGCTATTTACTCTCAGTGACAATGATTTATGTAACACTAGAAGGAATGGTTTTATGAATAAATGTTTTATTATCAGCTTTTACAAACAAAAGTTATAATTTTTTGCTATAAAAGAATCAAGGTGTTACAAGTCGGTATCAGAGCCTTAGTTTAAGGGATCTGGAGATACACCAGTGTGTGTCTGAATTTAAACTGAGGTTCGAAAATTTTCAAAGTTGTTGAAATTTCCAAAGCATTCAAAAGTTTCAAAATGTCAAGAATTTCCAAGGTTTTCAAAATTTTCAAAGTCTTTAAATTTTTTTTCGGAATTTTCTAGTTTTCAAGAGATTAAAAATTTTGAAAGAAAAATAGTCGGGTTAGGAACATTGTTCTATAACCTATTTTTTTAAAACAAAAAAAGAAAATAAGGGACGAGCAAACAGCCATAGTTCAACAAAGATAAGTTTTACTTAACTGTAAGTTATATTTGTGTATGTAAACAAAAAATATAGTATATCGTTAATATGTTAGATTGTTAATATGATAGCTAAAAGTTTGTTGTAGAATAAGACAGTAGCATTCATATATAAGATTATTGTAGACAATAACAAACCCTATAAGTGTATCTATACTAGTATGTAAGCTAAGGATCATCTCAGAATTTGCATGTTAGAATTGCCTAATATTTAATATGTCTTGTAGCCTTATAATTGTTTGTTGTATGCTATTTGAAATCTATGTTGACGTTAATTAACCGTTAAACGAATGCGTTAGGATTACATTTCTTTAGAATTGGATAGTTTCAGAATGCTTGATTTAGCCCGATTGTGCAGCTCTCATTTGAGTCTAATCGTTTTAGAGAAGAATATCTCAGTTGAAGGACTATTTTAAATTCTGGTTGCATGTAATTGAGTATTCATAAGATAGTTAGTTGCTATTGATAAAAGTTTCTTCCTTAACATGATAAGAGAGGTAAGGGGAAATCTTCGAGATACTTAAGGATATTGATAGTAAGTGTGCATGCACACAGGAATATAAATGAAATAATGAGTATTGATATATGGATATATGGCGTGTATATATTGCGAGAAGCGAATTAGAAGCTTGGGTTAATTCTTGGAACAAGTATGAATCGGTGTGGAAGGTAGTATGGGCCCGTACTATCGAAAACACAAGATACGTACGTGTATTAGGAATAGTCAAAAAGTTTTTGGGGAACCGGTAGAAAATTTAATAAGAGTAGATAATAATCTAACATTAATTATAGTTATAATCGGTATCTGTTTGTATGGTTAGTTTAGTAATAACCAGGCAAGAAAGGAGTAGTTCAAGTTTTGGGTATAGTAGCCAAGGTGGATCGGGTCCGCGTATGTTGATTTCTTCAGAAGTATTGCGAGTATTGTTTGATTTGATACTAACCATCATTGTAATACTCAAGGAAGAATTTATCACTATGGTTAACAAAAACTATGCAACCGTTGGTAGGACTGAACATCCAAAGGCTAGAGAGGTCACTTGTCGTGACTCGTCTGCATGTTAACCTCTCACGTTCAAGGTTATAAAAAACTAGGTTCTTAGAAGGAAATAAATAGAATGGATGGAGGATGCTTTCCACGCGCGGTTTATACCATGAAGAAATAAAGGTTTGATTTTCTATGAACCTTTTGCGCCACACAACAAAGAATTGTTGGGAGTTGTTCATTCCATTAAACTGCCATTTTATAGGCAGTAACCTTATACCCCCCTTATAGACCGGCTTCGTGAATGAGGCCTACTAACGGTAAGACTGACTTGCTCTTATACATATATTTATTATTAACTTATAATATTATAAAGTATAAGGGTTAAATTTTAACTTTTAAAATTTTAAGGGCTAACTTGGAATTAAAGTATTCATGAGGAAAACTTTACAAATTCCAAAAATTGAGGGCAAGTTTTGAAAATATTCAAAACTAAATAATTCCATAACTTATGTGTTTAAAGTAATTTTAATTAAAAAAACTCTTCATGTTCCATAACTTGAGGACAAGTTATGGAAGACTTTAAACTAATAAAAGAATGTAACTTTTCTTTATTTTTGTAACTTATGGAACTAATTAAGGTTACACATTTTATCATTTAATGAAGTGACTCTTGAACCTCCATAACTTGAGGACAAGTTATGGAGTCATAAAACCATTTAATGAGGACAAGACTCTTCATTTTTGTAACCATTGCCAACTTTTTATGAGTTTTATGAAACTTAAATGTGACTTTTCATATAACTTGAGGACAAGTTACAAAAACACATTTTAGAATCAACTCTTAGATTAAAATGGATTGAAAACACATAATCAATTAACTTTTCTATTAATCTAATAAACTCATATGAACAAAGATAATTCACATCAAAAAAAATTTCAAGTAATTAGCATAACTTTTAAACTAATACAATTCGATTTTTCAGCTAATTTTGCAAGTATAACAAGAAAACAAACCTGGCTCTGATACCACTGATGGGTTTTGAGCATTCTAACACTCCTAAGTGTACATGCAACCCTAAATACCTTGGATCTATGTTTTCTCTATTATACATGCAATTATGAACTTTCCAAGGTATTACCCTATCTAGCATACAATACTTGATACTTGGGTAATCAAATGGATAGAATACATACCTTTGTTTGATGTAGCTTGTCTCCATGAAGCTTGAGTGCCTAGTGCCCCAAGTGTGACACCTCAAATGGTTCACACAACACCAAATGCACATGGAATGACTTGAGAGAAATGGAACACTCCTTGAAATCGTCTAGCCCTCATATTCACACATTAGTGCACGATTTCTTGAGCCATGGGATTATTTTATATGGTGGCTATTAGGGTTACACCATGTAACTCATAACTTTACCCATTCCTTATGCTCCATGGATTTTAACCTCCATGGAGTATCCATGGGTCACCCCATGGACTTAGTCCAACATAAGGAATCTTGGATCACAAGCCCACATATATAAGAATGAATGATTTACACAATCAACCCATATATTTAATTAGTCTCCTTTTGATCACTTAATTAATTCCAAATTAATTCTTGATCAATACTAATTAAATAACCTTATTAATATATTAGAACTTATAATATAGTAACCAACCATAAGTGTTATTTCTCTCATTATAGTCTATCCAAATGCATGATGCCATGCAACCCAAATGGACCATGCCGGGTCGGGTCAAGTCTTACTAATTATAGTTATGGACTTAGACATTAATCCAACATATCCATGGGTCACCCCATGGACTTAGTCCAACATAAGGAATATTGGATCACAAGCCCACATATATAAGAATGAATGATTTACACAATCAACCCATATATTTAATTAGTCTCCTTTTGATCACTTAATTAATTCCAAATTAATTCTTGATCAATACTAATTAAATAACCTTATTAATATATTAGAACTTATAATATATTAACCAACCTTAAGTGTTATTTCTCTCATTATAGTCTATCCAAATGCATGATGCCATGCAACCCAAATGGACCATGCCGGGTCGGGTCAAGTCTTACCAATTATAGTTATGGACTTAGACATTAATCCAACATCTATACCTAATAAACTTTATGAATTTGGAATAGCTATCCTCGAATGAATATATGTTGCCTGAATAACTGTTACCAGCTGCATGTAAGAAAATAATCCTAACACATAATGTGAGCAGTTTCTCCACTAACTCATTAAGTTAACAAGGTTATTATTTATTAGTGTGACGCATAAGACGTTTTGCGTACTTCGGTTGATCCTTCTTTGAAATATCCTCGTGAACTTGCTCTTGTTTCCTCCTGACTCTACTGTTGTCTACTATGAGGAAGTGGTTACATCTACCTGGGCTTGTCGTGCGAGAATGGAAGTGACTAAAGAATCTATGAGATTTAAGTGAAACATTATGGGGTGATCCTTACAGATTCCTCCTACAATTGCACAATGTATACAAGTTGTATATAATTCAAGATTAAATAGACCTTCGAATAAGTGATCCTACTCCAAAACCACAACCAAACAAGGAACAGGTAGTGGAGCGTAGATCACAAATTCTAAGTCTATAAATTCTCAGTTATATATAACCTTGGAAGTATACATTGTAAGATTATAGACCTATCTGTAAGGGTCTTTTAAGTTATCACATAAGTTATTTGTATAGTGCCTAAAATACTCCTATAGTATTTTAATGTAATCTACTTGGTATGTTTTAAACTTGTTATCGCGTTATAGTATCATAGAATACTCCTATAGTATTCTAACTCTAATGTACTTGTTCTAGTATTCTCTTGACTAGTATTAGGTAAGTTTTATGACCGTTGCAACACTACATCACTCCTAAACACATGTCGGTCACATCTCGAATGAATATATTTGATCAGGCTATATTGATTCTAGCTATGATTACATAACTGTCCAGGTTTGACCATAGTGTTCAACCTTTAACTTCTTTTGTTCTGTTCTTCTTGTGATACTTGTTCTAGTAGGTATATATGTATAAGCAAGTATGTATACTTTTATAAGGTATCATTATATATTTAAAATATATTCTTATCCAGAGCACTTCGGCCCCATTGTATTTATAGTTGTATATCTTTTATCGGTTGATATACTTAGTTCACTATAAACAATGCTCTGATACCAATCTATCACACCCCAAAACCGTAACGGCGGAAACGTTCTGGGGCGGAGGACGTCATGTTTAGTATCACAAGATATGCATCATAGTAAGCAAAGTAATAAACAACCATTTCATTAGAAAGAAAGTGTTTACAAAGTATGTGATTCACATAATCTAGAATACATAGCAAATAACAAAAAGACATGAAGCTAAACTGCTCCATCTTCTGAATCCCAGTGCGCGAACCTGTCTACTGGTCTCCTGAGAATACAAGTTATTTTGAAAGCGTAGATCGGCATTTAAGCTGGTGAGTTCATAAGATTTTAGTGATGTAGTAAGTAGTAAGAAAGTTTGTAGAAAGTTGTAGTAAGTTGTAGTAAGTTTTGTTTTAGAAAAGTTTGTTTGTTCCTCCAGAAAATCCTATATTTCCTGCTTTGATGAAAGATAAGTAGAAATGACTCTACAGTCCTTTCTATGAGTATTAAATGGATACAAGTTATATAAAACCCAGAGTAAACAAACAATTGGTTTTGTGTATCTGCCCTAAGCCCATAACCAAACAAGGAACAGGAAATGAGGCGGAAGGCACACATCCCATTGTTTGTTAGATCATCGTTGTATATAACCCTTGCGTATTCACTCGGTACTCACGGAGTTAACTGCAATAGTTCCTTTATATTTGATGAAAATATCCTTTAAGAAAACCCTTATTTCTTATTATAAAATGATAACCACAGTAGTTCCTTCTATAATCACTTAGTTTATACTGGTTATATATAATCTAATATCGAACAGATAGTTAATTGTGTGAATCTGCCCTAAGCCCACAACCAAACAAGGAACAAGGAATGAGGCGGAAAGCACACATCCAACTACTTATCAGATATTAATTATATATAACCCTGGTGTATAAACTAAGGTATTATAGAATTAACCCCCTAAGGTCCTTTAAGTTTTACTGGTTTAATAAAATGGGTTAAACCCTTTACTGGTTAAGTTTCTAGTTTTGTGTTCCAAAAGTTCTTCATTTGAAAAGTATGTTTTGTACTAGAAAACTGTGCATTGAATTAGTGTCCTATGACCTGACCCATACATGGTACCCCTTATAATTTCTTGGTGTATACGGAATATATATATAGCTAAGCTCGGATAGATAGTAGGTTGGGTGTATCGGCTCTAAGTCCACAACCAAACAAGGAACAGGAAATGAAGCGGAAAGCACACATCCTACTATCTGTCGGACCCGATTGATATATATCCCTGAATGCATACACTAAGGAATCATAAAGGTAGCATTATAGATCCCTTTCTACTGAATGTACTAGACTCGACTGTTCTGTGTGTTGTTTGTAAAATGTAAGTTTTCCCTAGATTATAACTATCTTTACTTGAAAATAGTTTGTATTAGCTTTCAAGTGGAACTGTCACTTACTGAAAGTAATGGGAATTTATAAGTACACAGTTGTCTTTTGAATTGACATTCTGCAGTACTAATTACCTTAAACATGTTTGTTTTATTAAGGTCATAATGTGAGGAATAGTACCCATACTATACGCTCTCCCTGCAAGAGATTTTGGGGACCAAACGCGACTTACGCAAACAAATTGCTAGGTCGTGTAGAATTCACATTAAAGTTTTATGATCATGTATACCCAATTTAACTATCACCTTTTGTTACAAACAATGAGTTAGTGATTCATTGGTATAATTAGATCTAGTATGTTCTCATGCTATAGCATCTTAGTATGTTCGTTATGTATAGTATGTAGTGTATAGTGTGTAGTATGTAGTGTATAGTATGTAATGTATAGTATGTCTCTCTGAAGTATTGTATCTACCTCCTTGTTTCTCTTTATTTTATCGTGTATTATTTCTACCTCCCTGTTTCTCTTTATAGTATGCTCTAGTATTTAGTATGTACTGAACCCCTAAACTATACCCCTTATAGTTTACTAGTGTTTTACTTGTACTGTTATTGAAAAGACTCATTTTGCTACTAAGTTATGCTGGTACTTTAAACAGAGTTTTGTTAAACTATAAAGTAACATAACTCGAAAAGAGTTTTTGAAATGTTTTGACAACTTATAAATGACATAAGTAATCTTTTGAAAATGTTTATAACAAACAATTACACGATTATCATTGTGTTCAACTTGTAGTCCCCCCCTTAAAAGCATTTAAAACAGTTTAAAAGATTGATTTCGGGGTATGAACTCACCTTATGTGGGTGATTCAAACGAATACGTGTGTAAGGATGAGAAGTTCCACGAATGAAGTCCCGAGACTTAACGAGTCCTAAATGACATATAATGACATATATTGACATAAATATAGTGTTTAGAAGCAACCAAATGCAAGAAAACACCTTACGGGACTAGGAAACACTTTGTCCAAGTGTTAGAATCACATGTGATTCACTTAAAGAGAGTGTACGGCCATATTGATGGGTGTGCAGCCATGGGTGTGCGGCTAGGGAGTGTGCGGCCATGGGTGTGCGGCCAGGGAGTGTGCGGCCGCACACTCATGGTAAAGAGTGCACAAAACCGTTATCCAAAGGTGGGGAGGTTTGTGGGACTATTGCTCAACAAGTGGAGAAGCTAGAAACACATTTTGGAGGCCATTTTGGGGTCTTTTAAGGGGTGTACGGCCACACTTGGGTGTTCGGCCGCACACACCATAAGATCATGAGTTCTGGGCATTTCTAAGGACTTAAAAAGTGTTCTTAACAAGATCTAAGCTTAACGAAAGGGTACTTACGATCCGGAAGCTCGAGAAGGTCCAAAATCACCAAGAACAAGTGTGTGTTCTTGGTGTTCTTGGTGAGATTTGAAGATTTATACAAAATATGATTTCAAACGGATGAAATCAAAGGATGTAACTAGTTTTTGAAGATTAACAATAAATCGGGAGAAGAACACTTAGAAACTCGAAGATCTAAGCTGAAAATCGGATGGTAGTTGAGAGCAAAATCGAGTTCTAGGCTTGGGAGGGTGAAAAGTGATGAAAGGAGGTTGAGTCTACCCTTTGTACACGTGAGTGTGCTGCCAGGAGAGGGATGTGCGGCCGCACACCCATGTGTGCGGCCGTACACTCCTGATGTTGGAGTGTAAGGATCGATTTTGGTGCCAGAATTATACGCGATCCTTTCCTATACTCGAGGCTTGAATGTACTCAGCTTTGATCCTTTAAACGGACTCTAGACAAGGCTAAATGATAGCAGAAATGAGTCTGACACTCAGTTGAGCTGACTGGCAGAGCTTTACAAGGCAAAAACTTCAAATTTTTTGGGTTGTCACAATAGGTGTTATGTGTTAATTGTAAACTTCATTTGGTAAAGATCTAGGAATAGAATATTAAGTACGAATAAATCAAAACTTGACCTTAGTAGGAAGTTAAGGATTTTGTAAAGCCTTAGTTGTTTGATGTTAAATACTTCATAGAAAAAGTACGAACTAGATTTAGTCCTAATGTTATGAGATATAATGATAAGTTGAGATTCAAGAAAGGAGTTTGAGTAACTTCTTGATAATAAAGTAATAAAGGACTAATATGGACATCAAAAGATGTAGCCTATAGACTTAGTATGGGTCAGAAGCGATTTCGAGGACGAAATCATTATAAGTGGGAGAGAGTTGTAATGCCACGTTTTCATTATTCAGGATAATATAGTATAAACCTTTGTTTATAAAATTAAAAGTGAAAGTATATTACTTAATAACTAAGACTTAGTGGCTTAGAAAATTTAATGGCTAAGAAAACTTAGTGGCTAAGAAATCCCAATACTATAAATAGAGGCTCAAGCCTCATGATTTCCTCACACATTTCTCTCTCAAATCTCTCTCTATCTCTCTCTCTCTCTCTCTCAACCCTCGAGATTTTAGTCCCTCATGATTTGATTTCTTCGTTCTTAAAGTATCGCTAGCAAAGTGCCAGAGTGTTGAAATTTTTTTTTAGAAAAAAGTCTAAGCGTCTGAGCTACGCTCGCAATCTTTCAGATTTCGTTAGTCAGATAAGTTATAGTTGGCTTGGTTGTTGGATTTTAGTCGCTAATTCTAGTTATATTACTAATTAATCTACTTACGGGAGCGGTGTCTAGGATGAACATGTTGGCTTGGTTGTTGGGTTTTAGAAAGGCTATATGTTGAAATGGTCCTACCTCCCAACTGTCTTGACTGACCAATCCTTACTTGATAATCAATCAATATTAATGGGATTAATGAACAATCTAGGTATTAGTTACTATAATAAAATATTAAGTAACTAGAAAAGTATTATAGGTTGATACAAGCTTGATGTGCTTGTTCGTAAATCAATCTACTTAGCTTAATCAAGTCTATTCAGGTGAATTACACTAATTCATTTATTATGTTAGATTTGCCTATTTGTGTAATATTTTCCATGAATATCCTATTTGGTAGAGTAAAATAAGTTAGAGTGATGGACTAACTGAGGATATCCTTCACAAAACCAGTTTGGGGGGGGGGGGGGGGGATGGTCATGACGCAATGTGTGATCAAAAGTTTTCAAATATAGGTATAAGTGAAATAGATGGTCTAACTAAGGATATCCTTCTCATAATCAGTTAGAGGTAAGACAATTATGACGCTAGTGTGATTAGTATTCCCTTGACCTTGACGTGACGTGTGATCAATCCTCCTTAGTGTGTCCAATACATATTAGGATTCATATGTTGTTTGAATTCATATGCTATTTTGAGGTATATGATTAATATAACGGGTGAGTGTTGTGTAGGCCTACAAAGCATTTTGTTTACTCAGTGTTATTCATATTTTGCAGGATTACTTGAGAAGAACCCAACTTGACTACAACAACATCCACATTACAACTTTGAAAATACAAAGTCTTTTGCTATTTACTCTCAATGACAATGATTTATGTAACACTAGAAGGAATGGTTTTATGAATAAATGTTTTTTTATCAGCTTTTAATTGGGACCAAACAAAAGTTTTAACTTTTGCAATAAAAGAATAAGGGTGTTATAATAATATACGTGGACAAGGTTATGACAATAGATCAAATATGAAAGGAAAACACAAAGGAGTGAAAAAAAGATTTTAGATATGAATTCTAGACCTTTTTATACTCCTTGTGGTTGTCATAGTTTGAACTTAACTTTATGTGATATGGCTAATAATTGTGGTAAGGCTAAAGCTTTTTTTTTTTTGGAACAATACAACATTTCTATACAATTTTTTGCAAATTCCACTAAAAGATGGCAAATTTTAAAAGATAACGTGAAAGGGTTAACTCCTAAATATTTGTCATCCACTCGTTGGGAGAGTCGTGTTGATAATGTTAAAGCTATAAGATTTAGAAATTATGATATACAATAAGCTTTACTTCAAGTTGCTAAAAATGATAATGATCTAAAAATAACTGTTGGGTCAAAAATATGGTTTATACTTTGCTTTTCTAAACATTTATTGTTTTTATTATTTGGGCCGAAAATAGTATAGGATTAATTGTAGCTTGGACTGAAAACCCATGTGTTTTCGGTCTAGCATTGGATTATTTGTATTTTGGGCTTGGCCTTAGGTCCATATATATATAGGGTGAGGAGTGCATGTGAGGGTAAGAGCCAAGGAGCTTAAGTGTGTGTATTCTAAGGTGTGAGAGAATATAGAGAGAGAGAAGAAAGTGTGTGTGAATCTTGTGTATTGTTCATCATTCCAATCTTGAATACATCATAGATTCATCTTCTTCTTCTCCTTCTATTCTATTTTGATCTGACATCATCCAATTGATTGGGATTCCGCATCATCAATTGGATCTGATTGATACACAAGCAGATTTGGGGACTTACAAGTGGTATCAGAGCTTGGATTGTATCCATCAATTTTTTCAGATCTGGAGCTTATTTGATCTTATTTTGAATAGATTTTTGCGTTTTTGGATAGATCTTGGCAAAATAAGGGGGGTTTGTTCTTTGCGTTTTTCATAAAAACGAGTTTTTGATCGAGTTTTGGAGCAAAAAGAGGTGAAAAACGTTGTTTTCGGTCTTTGAAAGGTTTTCGGTCTTTGAAGGGTTTTCTGTCGGCGGCAGTTTACGGCTTGGTACGTGTGCAGCTCGGCTTGGACGGCTAGGGTATACGGCGCGCGCTTCAGAAAAATCAAAAAGCAATTTTGGAGATGTCGGGGATCGAACCGGGTCTCCTGCATCTTCACACGCGCCTTAACCAATTGAGCTACAAGGCAACTTGTTAAACAGCTTGATCGTTTAAACTTTATACACTTCGCAGCAAGCAGAAAATAATCAAAAGGAAATCGAGGCTTGCAAGATTCGAACCTGGGTGCTTAGCTTCAACACCCCAACGCCTTTTCCAGCTGATCTAGGTTGCTATATGGTTTTTCCCTTCCAAATTTAATTCAAAACCACTCCCTTTCGAATCTATTTTCGCATTTTTGACACTTTTAACCCCAAAATCAATTTCTTTTTATTTTTAAATTCCATTTTCATCCCAAAAATTTTAGTTTTTAATTTTAGACTTTATTTTTAACTTTTGACCTTAAAATTTTGCTTTTGACTTTTAAGTTTGACCTTTGACTTTAAACTTTGACTTTTTCGTTTAACTTTTAAATTTTCAAATTTAGCTTTTCGGTTTGACTTTTAAGTTTGATTTTTTAAATTTGAACTTTAAGGTTGACTTTCTCGTTTTGTTTTTAAGTCAAAGGGCAATTAAAAAAAAAGAAAAGAAAATGAGTTCTGCATCAATTCCGGTAAATGAAGTTTCATGTACTCCATCTTGTGAAACTACTATTAAATTTCTCCAAGATCAAATTGATTTGCTAAAAAGAGAAAATGAGGACCTTAAATATGAAGGATATACTCTTAGGAAAGGTCAGAAACCATTAAAAGCACAATTAGAAGCCAAAATCAAGGATTTCCGAAAGCTCCAAGAAGATTACAGCAACAAGTGTGAAAATTACGATTGCATTAAGAAACAACTTGCTGATGTAACTGAAGAACTTGACGCTTTGAAAATTAAGTGTGGAAAAACATATGTTAGTTTCAAAAATTATACTGCGTCAAGTAAGACAGTCGAGTCCTTATTTGAAAACCAATTAAAATTCAAAGATAATCAAAACAAGGGTCTAGGGTATGATAGTGTCCCCCCCCCCCTTTCAATCATAAATATATATACATCCTTATGACACAGGAAGAAATTGATAGGGAGGCACATCTTCAATATGGGAAACCTGCTGTGGTTGTGCCAGAAAAGGTTGAGGTGAACGTTTCTAATGATTATGTTACATGTTCAGGTAAAGTAGCGGAAGATGAGATCAAGGAGAACACCATTGAATAAACCAATGTCTCCTTGAACTCTGAATATGTTGCTTCGAACTCAGTTGCTTCTGATCAACCTGCTGTTAAGAAATACAGGCCTCCAAAACAAGCAAAATCGACGGCTTGCTGTAAGTGTGCATGTGGGAACAACCAGAGACAAGGCAAGGACACGCCACCAGGGGCAGGAAGAAACAACTTCACAGTGAAGAAAAAGACATGTTTTCACTGTGGAACACCTGGACACATTGCCAGAAATTGTCCAAATCGCGCATATGTTCCCTACTACGCACAAGGCTGGCAGAATGCGCCAAGAGGGAGATTCTACAATGGAAACCCTTCGAGGCCACGTTCAGAAAATGGCGATTGGAATGCCACGAAGGCCAAAAATCAATCCCACAAGACCAAGAATCCAACTCCCAAGGTCAAGAAGGGAATGTCAGCCAAAAAGCCCAATCCAAAATCAAAGTCAACTCGAAGACCGACTTCCAGTTCAAAAACAAGTGCCGGGGCACCCATCGGACCGAAAAAGAAATGGATTAAACCCAACTATAAATGGGTACCAAAGGTTCAATCTCCCAAATCATCTAACGATTCTAATATTTCGTCATCTTCTATTTGTGATATGCAGGATATGTCGTGGGAGAGAGTTCCTTGCAAAGATGACAAAGGTCAACCCAGTTTCAAAATGGACTGGGTTCCAAAGACCAACTGATCCTGCTCGGTGTCGGAACAGCTATGGAGGCATATCATCATACTTCAGTTTGTTGATAGTGGCTGTTCCAGGCACTTGATAGGAGGCATCTCTCAACTGTATAACATTCAGAACTTTGTTTGAGAGTATGTGTCCTTTGTGGGAAAGGAAGAAAGGAAGGGATCACACATGGGGTTAGTGCTTAATGACATGAAGAATTTTCGGATCTGTTCTGAGATTATGCATGTTGTTCTCAGACCTTCTGGATGCAAATTCAATCGGTGAATTACGGTTTGACTTTTCTTCTCGATACTCCTGAGTTTATTTTACACCAATTCATTTTGAAGTTAATCTTTTATTTTCTTATAGTTTTTCGTTAGTAGGTATTATTGGGAAGTGATATCAACAAGTGATAACAGGAAATCTGAATCTGTGTAAGGTACCAAAGCTGAATTGTCTAGGCTCTGTGTTCGATGCGTTGGTAGGCACGAAAAGTTTAATGGACTTGACTAGGTACAGATGAACTTAAGGAATCTAGAGACTTGATAAATCTTGACCTAGATAGTTCTGTTTAGCCTGACAATATGACGCTTGGGTAGGTTGAGCAGGGAGATATACATGAGAATCTACCGGTCACATTAAGAGAACCCGTATCTAGAACTGTGGTTTAACTTTTCCTTAATGTACGGATTTTGTCCTTAATTCCGATATTGATGGGGCGACTAGGGAATTCCGATAAATTAGGTCTGTACAAAATTATTTTCTTTCTTTCCTACTGTTAGTCATATGTAGCCTCCTATGTGTGATCGAAAGATCCGACCTGGACTGCAACATATGCAAATATGTCTCTCTGTGTCTTCTATCTATGCTATTCTTTCTACCTGTTAGCCATATGTTGTCTCCTTTGCGTGATTAATAATCCGACCTGGTACATAACATATGCAACCTTCTGCTTCTCAATCCCTCTGAAATTCTATTTAGTCATATGTTTCACCCTCTGCGTGATTGGAAAAGATCCGACCTGAGTGTACAGCATATGCATTCTAAACCAATTCTCTCTCCTAATAATTGTCTGCTCACCTAAAGTAAGGAGTATCTCGGAAGTTCTTGATTATTGGGTTATATCAGGAAGCGGGAAACACGTTCTAGTACAACTAAAATTGAACAATTATAGATTGTCAGTAGATCTCCCTGCTCAACTTAGGTGGACAACAATATCCTTGGTCGTCGTCAGATGAATGGTCCTTAGGAAGTTTTATCTAGGAACATAGGATCAACTTGTCTTGTCACTTATAGCATGTCCAAAATTTGTCACAATTTTTCGTGCTTAAGTGGACCACAATACCGGCGATCGACCAGATCTATTCATGAAGGGGAAGGTACTGACAAACGGATTAAGACTGTCTAACAACTTTGATCCCAAATATTTTTATTTTTGTTAAATTTGTTCATAGTTTTCCTCTATGCACAAATTTAGGGGGAGTATTAATTAAAAAAAATTTCAAAAATCAAACAAAAATCAGAAAATTAAAAATCCAAAAATAGTGTTATATTCCGTTTTATTTCTTGTTCAGAGAAATCAAAAATCCAAAAATATTTTTGTTTATGTTTTTATTTTTCCAGAAAATATAAAAAATTTCAAAAATATTGTGTGCTAACCTTGTTTTAGTTTTGTTTTTATCTTTTTGTTTTGTTTGTCTTGAAAAGTGAATCCAGGTGTAGATGAGACTCGTGGAGACTATATTGAAAATTTCTGAGTCGAGGCTTCATCCGTGAGCATCGAAGAATTCTCATTCGAAGGAGTAAGAAATGAAGATTATTATTTCGACATTCAATGTTTCAACCCCAGAAGCAAGGTGAAGCTGCACTTGAAGATTATGTGACAGATTGCATTGAAGCCTCCTCAATCAATTTGCTGCTATCTATGTACCTGCTGAAGTGATCCAGAAGATTCTTTCTCTCTGATGTTCTCTCTGAAGATTCTCAAGCTGAAAGCGCTATCTTTCAAGAATCTTTTCAAGAAGCCTCCTCACCCAATGCGCGTTCAATGTCAAATTTTGAAGATAAGCCCAACTGCTCCAGATGAAGTCATTCATTGAAGATTCATCAAGTTCATCTTGAAGTTGTGAAGAATTTGAAGATAAATGCTGAAGCCAAGCTCACAATGAAGAGTAACAAGAAAAGCCAGCTACCTTTTTAAGGGGAGCTTGTTGGGTCATTTAGAAAAGAAAGCTATAAACCAAGGGGGAGATTGTTGGGTCAAAAATATGGTTTATACTTTGCTTTTCTAAGCATTTATTGTTTTTATTATTTGGGCCGAAAATAGTATAGGATTAATTGTAGCTTGGACCGAAAACCCATGTGTTTTCGGTCTAGCATTGGATTATTTGTATTTTAGGCTTGGCCTTAGGTCCATATATATATAGGGTGAGGAGTGCATGTGAGGGTAAGAGCCAAGAGCTTAAGTGTGTGTATTCTAAGGTGTGAGAGAATATAGAGAGAGAAGAAAGTGTGTGTGAATCTTGTGTATTGTTCATCATTCCAATCTTGAATACATCATAGATTCATCTTCTTCTTCTCCTTCTATTCGATTTTGATCTGACATCATCCAATTGATTGGGATTCCGCATCATCAATTGGATCTGATTGATACGCAAGCAAATTTGGGGACTTACAATAACAAGTAAAGCTAAATCCTTAGCAGAAAATGAACTTGGTAACTTTGAGTTTATAATGACATTAGTAATTTGGTATGAAATGTTAAATACTGTTAATTTAGTTAGCAAACAGTTGCAATCAAAAGATATGCGTAATGAAGTTGCTATGGAAAAAATAAAGGGGTTGATTTCCTTTTTTAAGTAATATAGAGAAATTGGTTTTTTTAAATGCTTTACAAATTGCAAAAGATATTGCCTTGAAAATGGGAATTGATCCTATATTTTCTAAAAGATGTGAAATTAAAAGAAAAAAACATTTTTATGGGATTTCAAACGAGAATTATTCTAGTGTTTCACAATCCGCACAAAAGACTTTTAGGGTTGAATATTTTATGTATATTGTTGATGAAACAATTACTTCTCTAACTACAAGGTTTGAATAATATCATGTAACATCCCGACTCCAATGTATAAAATTTAAAGCTTTATTTTCATATTTTTAGACCTACGCGATGAGTTGGCTGCCCCAACTCGTCGTGTAGAAACTGATCAGGTCGCGTGAACTTTAGGACCTACTCGACGAGTTGGAGGACCCAACTCGATGAGTTAAAGCTGTGCTTGAAAACCCTAATTTTTAGGGTTTGCACCCTATTTAAAGGACCGTAAGTCCACCCCCAGCCTCCCTTACCACCTTCACGTCCAGAAACAAACCCTAATTGAGCTAACCTTCTATTTTGAGTGTGTGTGAGGCTAAAGAGTGTGTGTTTGGTGCATTTCTTGAAGACACTTGAAGATTGAGAAGCTTCGAACGAGAAGGAGATTGTAGATCCAGCATCTACTTCGTTTTGGCATTCATTTGAAGATAAATTCTATGTTTGGCGTACTAGCTGAAAAGCTAGCTGATAGCTGAAAAGCTTGCTGATACAAAAAGACATTGGATAAAACTAGCTGAAATATATAAAATTACATAAAAGGACATGTAAGAGTATGTGCTTCTATAATTAATTAAGGGGTATATTTGGAAAAATTTTAAAAAGCTCCTAAAAAGCTAGTCTAAGTAGCTTTTCAAAAAGCTAGCTTATAAGCTACTTTTTGGCTTGCCAAACACAACAACATAAAAAAGATCGAAAAATAAGCTAGTTGTGGCGCGCCAAACACAGCCAAAAAGTCATTACCTTGATCATGTTCTTGTTAGATTTCTCCATTTAAGAGTTTAGGGTCATTTCTAGCTTATTCTTGAGGCATTTTTGGTATTAAGCACGTTTTGAAGTGAGGAGTTCAGAACTGGACTCCTCTAGGCCCTCATGGACATAAAGTTCTCGACTTTATCAAGCTTAGGCCCCTCTCCATGACCTTAACCTCTTCCTAAGACTAGTTTTGGGTGGTTTAGCCTCTTGATACCTTGCATGCATGTAAAGTTGGTAACTTTACGTGGTAACTACACCCTAGGAGGCTAGATCTACAGTTTGGAGCATTGGTTTCACTTAAAAGCGTCTGAATGAGAAAAGGGTTGAAGGAACTCGATGAGTTGCATAGCCAAATCGACGAGTTGGATAGGGTTTTTCCCGAATCTTCTGGACACTGCATGGACTCGACGAGTTGTTTGGTAACTCGGCGAGCTGACTCGGGTTTTCGCGGTTTCTGAGTTTTGAAGAAACTCGACGAGTTGGTAGATGCACTCGACGAGTTGGGTCAACAAGGACTGTTAACCTTGACTGTTGAATTTGACCAGGGTTGACCAAGTTTGACTTTAAGGGCATTTTGGTAATTTGGGTTTTGATAAAATTGGTCCTATGATGATTGTAGGTGTTTGAGTTTGGAGCTGTGATTCGGGAGCTTGATTCTTTCAGTTCAGTTCGACATTGTGAGGTGATTTCTTCTCACTGTATCAACAGGGTCTAAGGCACTAAGGCCAACCCTTTTTGGATTGTATCCTGGTTATAGGATGATGTTATGTTAGTGATCTGTTAGATATGTATCCTGGTTATAGGATGATGATATGTTTAGTGATCTGTTAGATCGGTATCGTGGTATATAGGATGATGTTATTATTATTGATCTGTTAGATATGTATGATTATCTGTACATGCTAGCTAGCGTATGATATTATGTGTTATTTTTATGATTGGAGGTGGGTTGAGGCGGTCCTGCTTTGTGCTCTAGGCCAACATACCCAAGGCGGCCCCGATAGACTGCACACCCATCAGGGCGTACTAGTCAGGCCGAAGGCCCGGAGAACGGTCCAGACAGGCTGAAGGTCAATAGTGCGGACTAGACATGCTGAAGGTTCTAAGAGTGGGCCATATAGACTGAAGGCCCGGTAAGGGCGGTCCAGTCATACTGTAGACTCTGAGAGTGGGCCACATAGACTAAAGGCCTGATGAGGGCGGTCCAGTCATACTGTAGACTCTATATGCATGTTGTTTGCTATGATATTGTTTTGATTGTATGGCGTTGGTATTTTAGGGGAACTCAGTAAGCTTCGGGCTTACAGTTGTTGATTTTGTTTCAAGTACTTCAGATGATCGCGGGAAGGTGAAGGCTTGATCGTGCACCTCCTCACATTTTATGATTTTGATTTCTGGAATACTCTTATATGAAACTATTTTGAAAAAATTTTGTAATAATTAATGGTTTTTGAATGGTTGAAAACGTTTTAATATGGATTGAATTTTATGGATGTTACAAGTTGATATCAGAGCTTTGGTTTGAGTGAATTGGAGGAACACTCGTGTGAATGCAGTCTCAAGCTAAGGAAAAGATTATCAAAAGGTATTCAATATATATATATATATATATATATATATATATATATATATATATTAAAGGAGGATGCTAAGTGTACGATCAGTCGGAGCCAGTAAGTAGACCCCAAAATACCATACGTTTATTTGATATTCTGATATGTTAGAACAGCATGCTACTGATAGGCTAGGGATCTTCAGGAATTGCATGATAGAATTGCCTGATTATATGATGCATGATAGCCTAGGGTTTTCCTTATATGAAATTGACATCATTACTGTAGTTGCTTAGTGTATGCATCATAGTCGTATATAACTAAGATCTTATAGCCTGAGAATGTTTGGTTTGGCCTTATTTCTTGTTCTTGTTTGATAAAGGGATTAGGGTAGGATCAGGTATTCAAAAGTCTATAGGGTCCAGCGTTATGTATGGCTAGCATACACGAGTGCTGCAGGGTTGGTGGAAGTTTCATGGATGAGTTGTGCAGGGTCAGTCGGCCAGTTATGAGATATTTAGCCTTACTCTAGGAGTGAGGATTGAGCGCTCGCCTATGCTTATGTATATTTTTGGGGTGTCGTGATGATACTTGAGACAAATATGGGTAGGTGTGGAAGGTAGTATGGGACCGTACTACTGAAAGCACATGACCCATACGCGTAGCAAAGAAGTCACAACCCCTAAGACTTTGTTGGGAGTTGGTTCCCCGTTATTATATGGAATGCATGATATCTTCCTGGTATATTTTCAGCATGGTGGTTACGAGGCCAATTTGTGACCGGATCCGGGTCGGGATCAGGAGATGGCGGTCAGGGTGGACCAGCAGTGCCCGAGACCATTGGTCAGATGAGACAAGATGAGTTGGATGCCAAGATCAGGGAGATCCTGTGTGATGAGGTTGCTACACTGTTCCGGGCTCAGTTGCCGGAGATGTTTGGGTCTATTAAGACCTCTATGGTTGAGTACTTCGATGAGCGCTATGCAGCCATTGCTGAGACGGCTGTCGCTGCAGCTTCCACAGTCGTAGCAGCTGCAGTCAGTGGGGCCAGTCGGGTTTTCCAGTACCGGGACTTCGATAACACGAATCCCTCGACTTTTGATGGGATTCAGGACCCGATCATAGCCATGAGGTGGCTATCTGACGTGGAGGGATGTTTCTTCACATGCTCATGTCCCGCTGACCAGAAGGTCAGGTGTGCTCTGAACCTGCTAAGGTCTGGAGCAAAGGACTGGTGGAGACTGATGACGGGGTCATATTCTGATGAGCAGCGAGAGACGGTTACTTGGGATCAGTTCAGGGAGATGTTTCGTGCTCGCTACATTCAGCGGGTTGAGCGAGAGCGGCTGGCACAAGAGTTTTTGGATTTGAGACAAGGATTGGAGTCGGTGACGGAGATCACCCGTATGTTTACTGAGAGGGTGATGTTCTGCTTGGAGTTTGGTTCCGAGCAGGCTCAGATGAAACGTTATCTGAGCATGCTCAAGACGGACATCAGACAGTTTGCTGCTACCCAACGATGTGATACACTACTGGAGTTACAGGTGGCTTCTAGGCGGCATGATCTTGAGATTGAGTTGCAGTTGAGAGAGCAGAGGCAGGCCCCGGTGCAGACACAACCGGCGCCGAAGCAGTCCAAGGCCACTGATTCTAGGTCTGGAGGTCAGTACGACAACATTTGTGGAAAGTGCGGGAAGGGTCATTTGGGAGTTTGTCGATCAGGTAGTGGGTGCCGCAAATGCGGCAAGGAGGGGCACTTTGCGAGGGATTGCCACCAGTTAGCCCTGGTTCAAGATATGAGGATTTGCTACCACTGCAATCAGGTTGGTCACGTGAAGACCAACTGTCCATTGCTCACTGCCAGGCGACGCAGGATCCAGCACCGGCTACACTGAGGATTACTGACGGGAGTCAGGGTGGAGCAGAGCCCCCGAGGGCTCGAGGACACGCCTTCCAGATCACAGCCGAGGAGGCCAGGACAGCGCCAGATGTGGTTGCTGATATGTTTCTATCCCTATTTTCATTGATTATATATGTTTTATGCTTATATGTTTGTACCTATTATTAGGTATGTTCTTAGTGAACTCCTTACCTGCGTTGGTATTATTTGACTCCGGGGCGAGTCGGTCATTTGTCTTTCGATCGTTCAGTAGGGAATTCAGTTTTCCTGTAGGAGAGCTAGAGTGTCCGTTCTGAGTCTCTATCGCCAACGAACATGAGATTTCTGCCTCTTCAGTTTATCAGGATTGCGTTCTGGAGATCTTTGGGGTATCCTTCCCGATATACTTGATTTCGATTCCCATGGGGGATGTATGTGTGATTATGGGTATGGACTGGCTGAGTCGTTTCGGTGTCATGATCGACTGCGAGGGTCAGCGTGTGGTAGTTTGAACCCCAAGCGGGGGAGAGTTGGTTATCTACGACGAGAGTACCAGGTTGGGTTTAGGGTTCTGTTCAGCCGTCAGGGCTCGGCGGTATATTCAGCACGGGTGTACGGGTTATTTGGCGTATGTGGTGGATACGCGGGTCAGGGATCAGGTTTTGGTTTCAGAGGTTCCAGTCTTCAGGGAGTTCGCTGATGTGTTTCCGGAGGAGTTACCCGGAGTGCCTCCAAAGAGGCATGTCGAGTTTAGGATCGACCTTGTGCCAGGTGCGGCCCCTATCGGCAAGGCTTCGTACCGATTGGCACCACCTGAGATGCAGGAACTGTCATCTCAGCTACAGGAACTGATAGGAAAGCAGTTCATTCGTCCGAGCAGTTCTCCGTGGGGAGCGCCGATTCTCTTCGTGAAGAAGAAGGATGGTTCACACCGGATGTGCATTGATTACCGGGAGCTGAACAAGTTGACGGTGAAGAACCGTTATCCACTTCCCCAGATTGACGATCTCTTTGATCAGCTACAAGGAGCATCTTGGTTTCCAAGATAGACTTGAGGTCCGGGTATCATCAGGTCAGGGTGCGGGAGGAGGACGTGGAGAAGACCGCGTTCCGGACTCGTTATGGACATTACGAGTTTGTGGTGATGCCGTTTGGGCTCACCAATGCGTTGGCGGTGTTTATGGACCTGATGAATCAGGTATGCAGACTCATGCTCGATCGCTCGGTTATCGTATTCATAGATGAAATCTTAGTGTATTCCAAGACCAGAGAGCATCATGAGGTGCATCTCCGCGAGCTACTGGGAGTTTTGAGGCGAGAACGGTTGTATGCCAAGTTCTCAAAATGTGAGTTTTTGTTGCGAGAGGTTCAGTTCCTTGGACATCTCGTTAACCAGGAGGGGATTTTGGTCGATCCGGCCAAGATCGAGGCAGTTATGCAGTGGGAGGTTCCGAAATCTCCCTCAGATATCAGGAGCTTATTGGGATTGTCAGGGTACTACCAGAGATTCATACATAATTTCTCCAAGATTGCAGTACCCCTCACTCGTCTAACGAGGAAGGGGTGGATTTACGGTGGGGCCCTGAGCAGCAGATGGCATTTGTGACCCTCAGACATCGACTTTGCGAGGCTCCAGTCTTGATTCTCCTAGAGGGAGTTGAGGATTTTGTGGTGTTCTGTGATGCATCCATCACAGGACTGGGAGCGGTCCTCATGCAGAGAGGACGAGTGATAGCCTACGCGTCGCGGCAGTTGAAGCCGCATGAGACGAGATATCCCACGCACGATCTAGAATTGGGAGCGGTGGTATTCGTTCTCAAGATTTGGAGACATTATCTCTACGGGGTCTGTTGTACCATATCACGGACCATAAGAGTTTGAGACACATCATGGATCACCCGAACCTAAATATGAGGCAGCGTAGGTGGCTAGACGTAGTTAAGGATTATGATTGCGAGATCGTTTACCATCCGGGTAAAGCGAATGTTGTGGCGGACGCCCTGAGCTGCAAGTCGGCTGGATCTTCTCTTCCGGCGGCATGTATGAGGATATAAGTGGATTCTGTTGGATTAGATGTCTAAGCCCATAACTATTATTGGTATGTACTCGACCCGAGAGTAGCATAGTCCATTTGGGTTGCATATCATCAGGACAATTTGTTAGGATGGACTCTTGAGAGAAAAGTTATATATGATTTATTAATATATTATAAGTTATAATATATTAATATGAAATCATATGTTTTAATTAGTATTGATCAAGAATTAATTTGGAATTAATTTAGTGATCAAAAGAGACTAATTAAATCTATGGGGACTAATTATGATAATTAGTTATATTTATATGTGTTGGGCTTATGATCCATGTTGGTCTAAGTTTATGTATGGATACATAAAGAGTTAGGCCACATGAACCATGGATCATAAAACCCATGGGTATGGATTTGGGTTATACCCATGACCCTTGGAATCCTATATATAAATATGTGCTCTAGAGCTAAAAAAACGCCTACATGCTTGTTCTTGGAGTTCATGGGTGTTTTTGGGTGCATGAAATTCTCTCTCAAGTTCCACTTTTGTCCATGATGTGTTGTGACGTCATTTGAGGCTTACACACTATTGGGGCTAAGCTCTTTAAGGCCAAATTCATCAAGTTCTACAAGCTACACAAAGAGGTAAACTTCTAACTAGTATTTTATGTAGTTTATATCATTTGTATGCTAGTTGTAGGCTTAAAGATTTGGAAACCATTTGCATGTATAATTAATGAAAACATAGATTCAAAGCTTCTAGGGTTGTATGTGCACCATAGGATGTTGTAGTATACAAAACTCAACAGTGGTATCAGAGCCATAAGTTGTTTTCTGTTATATTGATGCAAATGTTTGATTTTCAAAGTTGAAAAAAAAAAGAAATAAAACATGAAATTTGTCAAATTTTAAGATAATTATTTGTTTTTGTGAAAAATTATTTGTAAAATTTGAATCATTTGCTATATGAGTTGAATTAGGTCAAATTTAGTAAAAGATAAAATGATATGATTATTTTATTAGTTTTAAAAGTTTGATCTAAAGAGTTTTTTTTTTTTTTTTGAAACCTCCATAAGTTATGGATATGAAAGTTTTTAAAAAAAAAATTGATTCAAAGTTTTTTATGGAGTTACAAAACTTGGTGTTAATGTTTTAAAGAATTCCGTAACTTGTTCTTAAGTTATGGAACATGAAAAGTTTCATCATAAAACAAGCATTTAACTCCATAAGTTATGGAATCCAAAAGTTTTCAAGAGTTACAAAATTTTCCCTCAAGTTTTTGAAATTGAAAAAAGTTTTTTATAAAAAAAATTTGAATTCTAAAACTCTTGGGTTCATAACTTAAATAATTAATGAAATGGTTTTAATTTTGAATGTAATAATTGGAATTATGATGTTTTGTTGAATAGTTCAAATTAACTCTTATGGACTTTATTAGTAGTTAATTAAAGCTTTTAATTAAAAGAGTATTATTAAATCCATAAATATATGGTTTGAGTTTAATTAAATTAAAAGTCTAGTTTAATTAATAGATTAAACCACCAAGTATTTTAAATGTCTAAAATACACCC
Source organism: Lactuca virosa (assembly GCF_052849685.1). Lineage (NCBI taxonomy): Eukaryota > Viridiplantae > Streptophyta > Magnoliopsida > Asterales > Asteraceae > Lactuca > Lactuca virosa. The sequence continues at coordinate 176,221,259 of NC_136430.1, forward strand.
TTATACTATTATAATATTAAAAGTTTAATATATTATATGTATATGTAAAAAGTCGGTCTTACCGTTAGTAGGTCTCATTCACGAAGCCGGTCTATAAGGGGGTATAAGGTTACTGCCTATAAAATGACAGTTTAATGGGTGTCCACTCTCACCTACCGCTTCCTTGACTGGTGGAGGGTCGTTAGTCGAACGAGTAGGACAGGACATTAATTCTCCCTTCATTAAAAGTATAATGATAAATATAAAGTAACTAAACTTTATTAAATTCCTAATCTTAGTTACTTTAGGAAAATATGAATTTGGTGCTAACCCATGAAATTGCACTGTGCACCTTGTTAAGTCGTTAGTGGAGCGTGTGTGGTTAACCGGCACACTAATATGGGACTGACAATGTGTGGCAAAGGGTAGCTTGATGTTAATCATAGATCAATGGAGCATGTGTGGTTAACCGGCACATTGATTAGGTGGTTGTAACATTGGGTGTACCAAGTTAATTTGCATGGTTATTCACTCCTTGTTTGTGATCCTCGGCATCCCAGTCACAAACTTGAAGGGCACAATCGAGATTTAAACATGCCATTGAAAATTTCAATGAATCTCAAAGGATCTAGGAGTTTCAATTCACTTAAGACCTAAAATTCTTTTTCGTTTTTCGTGGTGGAAATTGGTAAATCGTCATTTACCTACCTTCAAATATTTTGTAGCTTTGATTACAGCATCCCTCTTCCAAGTTATAAAATATTGTGTTGGGTCCTGGCCTTAATATTTCATATTGAGTGTTATATTAAGGACTTAAATCAACTAAAATTGATTTTCTCCCTCATAGATGTCTAGTTATGACAACTATGGTCTTCCTTGTCCTTTTGGATAAAACTTTCCTAATGAAGATGATATCCCACATGGCGATCAAAGTGAAAGATTAATCCCTTTGTTGCGCATTATTGGGACTGGAAATCATACTTCACTTCTTTTACCTCCTCCAATTATTCTCCCTAACCCACAAGTTCAAAGACTTGAAAAGTTCAAGGTCACTCAACCCAGTTGGCAAGATGGAAAGTCTATGTGTGCTCACATCTTGGAGATGAAGTCACATATTGACAAGCCGGGAGAGTTGGGTGTCTAAGTCTTGAGGAAGTTGGTTGTTGACCAGGTTCTTCAATCACTTTCTATGTCACATAGTGAGTTCCTTTAGGGCTACTACATGGCAAATAGAGATAGAAATATTATAGCAAAAGACTGGTCTAGTATCATGTCTTTATATGAGACATCATGAATTGTGTCCCATATGCTTTGGATATAGGATCGATTACATGTGCTATAATATTCATCCGTTCTAAATTTGATTAACGACTTGATGCTGCTGAATCAGCAATGATTTGGAGCACTGGTAAAGCAAATTTGATTGGAAGATCAACTTCCCAAACTTCCGTGGACATTGACAATGGTAACATTAGATGTCCAGAAAAGCTTTCTCTTCCCAGTGGAAAGGGATCGGCCATGGTCAAGTCGTTTGACCCAATGGTAAAGAGAAAGGCTAATTCTGAGATAGTCTCGTGTACCATTCCCAAAGAGACCATATGTTTCGTTTTGCCAAGAGAAGGGGCACTGGTTGCGAAGCTGCCCAATTTACCTGAAAGGTCATAAGGATGGTAAAGTCAAAAGTTTGACTCTACTTCAGGCAAAGTCAACTAGCTAACTCAATTAAATTCCTTTTGGAGATTCTTAATTCATGATGTAATGTAATTACATTTTGATGTTTTGGAGAATCAAATGAAGCTTAAAAGAAGAGTAAGCTGATTTTGATCGTGAAGATCAGAATTTTGAGCTGCTACTTAACAGTTATGATAGATTGCTTAGGAATAGATAACAACATGTTTTTCATTTGTAACTGCATTGGAAGGAAAAGTTTTTTCGCAAATTTTATAAATAAAGGAAAAGTTTTTTTATTTTTATCTTATTTTAAGTTTCCTTACAATGTCATTTGTGAAAAATTGTTGTTTATATGATTCCACTGATAGCAATATTGGAAAATGGATTTGATTCTTTCGTTTGTGGTAGTGCCACAATTTACCAAATAAGGAAAGATTCTCATCACCCAAGTTTCAGTTTGATAAAAACTTGGAATCATGCAACTTGTATTGTGTGGTGAATGAGAATTTTCATCTTTGGGAAATTAAGACTAATTCCTTGTTCACATGTATATGTGAGTCAAGTGAAGGACTAGGAGATCAGGTACAGTTGGTTGTGCGCTGATCAGGTCCACCACAAAGAACGATAACATTATTCGTCATGATTTACTGAAGTTTAGTAAATATGGTTATACTTACAAGTTTAATTATAATTCTGAAACATTGGAAAAGTTTCAATGTAAGGCAGAACGAATAAGAAGAATCAAATTAGGCAGAAAGATAAAAGTTTCTCCAATCTGAAAAGATGGGAGAGTACTTGAGTATCTTGTTTTATGATTATCTTAGTGATTATGAAACCATATCACAATTGATTCTCTAAGGACATCTTAGTACATTTGTTTGGCTAAGAAGAGGAATCGTGGATTGTTGAAATGGTTAAAATCAAAAACATGAATCATACTTCGTTCCAAAACAAGTCTTAGAGTCATACTCCAAGATTGTAACTTGAGTGACATAATCCTTAGAAGGTTTATAACACTTGTAAAATATAGAGTAAAATGTTTTCTACTCTTGTACATTTGAAATTGGTAAGTTGTGATGTTTTTAGATAAAACAAAGACCAACTAAGACCAATTGAGTGAAGTGTTTATCTTGATAAGAATCCGCACTAACTCTTGAATATTTTTTTGTCAAGGAATGGTTCTTGACAAGAGAATCTTATATGTCGAGAGGTCATTGGGAGTCTTAAAGATCTTGAAAAAATTTCAAGAACTAATCAAGAATAAAGCATGTTGTTTATCACTAGCACACGACTTGAGGTTTGTAACCTATCGTGTTGACATATTCTTATTTCTGTGCCCATTCCAATTAAAGTTGACTATACATCTGATTTCTATGAGTTCTCAATTGTTTGCATAACAACTTGGAAGTAATGGTAGGCCCTTGTGCTACCAAGTGGCAAGAAGTTAAGATTGCACAAGTTCATTCCATATGAGTTTGGATTTGTCACTAACCTTGTCTTGTGATTATGGTTTTGACAAATTCACAAGGATAGGAACACATACACCATAAAATCTAAGTGTCATAAGGTTTCTCTTCGATTCATGAAAATGATGGTGAGGAAACGCTTTCACTAAGTAGATTTTAAGTAGATAGCAATTGTGATATTTGCATTCTCAAAGTCTTTAGTGGAGCGTGAGTAACATCCAAAATTCTGGTATGTCTTAAACCCTAAGAAATGATAATTTTTGCATAATTGGTCCCTTAAGTACGCTGGGCGTACTTAACTGTACGCTTAGCGTACTGCATGGAAATGGTCGCGGAAGAATCAGGGTACGTCGGGCGTACCTTGAGTTACGCGGGGCGTACGCGCCAGGGACGCAAAACCTTAATTTTCCAGACTTGAGGCATATTTAAACAACTTTAAGTCCCTTGGACTAAACCCTAGAGAGCCTCCATAGCCTTAGAACGTCCATATACTCCTGGAAACCTTGTGAGATCATTCTTAAGCCTTAAAGAGTGCATTTGTGGCCTTTTTGTGTGTATTTCAAGAAGAAGGGGTGGTCAAGCAAGCTTGGATCAAGGGGGTGCTTCAAGATCCTGCACCAAAAGCATCTTGCAAAGCTTCTAGAGGTAAAAAGCTTGCATCTTTCCCTTCTAATCTTTAGATCTAGCTAGGGTTTTGGTGGTTTGTCCCTTTTATGAACTTTGGACCTCTTTTGTTGAGTTAAGCCTTCCCTTTTGATATGAAAGTCAGATCTGAGGTCCCCTAGTCATTTAGAAGTATAAAAATGGAAGCTTGATGAGATATTTGACCTCATGCATGGGTAAAAGACATTGGAAAGGTCTTAATGGAATGGTTGGGGGTGTATGAGACATACAAGGGCATAAAGTTGCCAACTTTATGCCCTTAGGACATCTTTTCAGACTTAGATCTAGCATTTGGACGTGAGGGATTCGAGCATTAAGCACTTAATGGGAAAAGTGCTTAATATGGTTGTACGTTGGGCGTAACTGTCTGTACGCAGCGCGTAGTCGCTAGACCTTCAGTACGTTGCGCGTACCAGGGAGGTACGCTGGGCGTACAAAGCTCAGTTGGGCCCTAAGCTGTTTTGGGCCTTTGGGCTCCATTTGGCTGTTGGGCTTGATTGGATTCTGTAAGATTGAGGCCTTTTCATCTGATTGGGCCGTGGACTTATCAGTTGGGCCTTATTGGGCCAAGGGGCCCATTAAGGATATTGGACTTGGACTTGGGGCCCATTCGCAAGATAAGGGTAATTGGGCCTTGGGGGTAGAGTTTGAAGGTTGGGCCTTTCCTTGGGTAATTTAAGGTCTTATCATTAATTATATTATTATTGTTATTATTCAGCTCGGGAGGTTGCAGATTATTAGGAGGACAATATTCGTATTCATTGGACGGAGGTGAGTCTTCTCACCATACCTATGGGTCTACGGCACCAAGGCCGACCCATTATGTGAACATGTTATGTGTGTGCTATTCATTTATGAATTGATATGTTATGTGATATTATGTTGGTATGGAAGACCCCGGGGGGAGCCCGTGGCATTGGATATAAGACCATGTGGGGTAGCCCATGGAATTCCTAGGTAAAGACTATGTGGGGTAGCCCATGACATTGGATGTAAGGCCATGTGGGGTAGCCCATGGCAGTCCTAGGTCAAGACCATGTAGGGTAGCCCATGGCAGTCCTAGGTCAAGACCATGTGGGGTAGCCCATGGCAGTCCTAGGTCAAGACCATGTGGGGTAGCCCATGACATTCTTACAGGTTTTTGGTATGCATGGTTTATGTGATATATGTGGCTTTGTAGCTACTATGATATGTGTTATGTGGACTGTATGTGGGGTATGCTCTGGGAAACTCACTAAGCATTTCGCTTATAGGTTGTTGATTTGTTTCAGGTACTTCTGAGCCCAAGGGCAAGGGCAAGGCGTGATGACATGGCGTGCACTCTATCTCTCTTTTGGATGTGTTTGGGACCCTCTGATGTTTTAAAAAAAGGAAAACAATGATGTAATGAATGTTGATTTGAAAACAAATGTTTTGGGATTTATGGTTTATGAGATTGATTTGATTAACTACAAATGAAAATTTTCCTGGGTAAAATTGGGTCGTTACAAGTTGGTATCAGAGCCTTGGTTTGAGGGATTCGGGCACATCCTCTGGTGTGTCAGGATTCAACCTAAGGAGGTGATAAAATGTTTTCAAAAGTAACCAAAAAGGAATTAAAAGGAACCCAAAAGATGAGAGTGCGACGCGCGTGATCAGCCGAGCCAAGTAAGTAGTTTTCCCAATTTGAATATCCATGCTATACTGATATTTGAGTCTTGTAGCTTATATGGAACTTGCTATATGTATGCTTTTAGAATTATATACGGTTAGGAGCTTATAGCCTCAGAATGATTGATTTGGCCTTATTTTCTTTTCCTTGTCTGGATGTGGTCTTAGGGTAGAATCTTTTATTCGAAAGTCTATTTGATCCTTTCTGTGTATAATCTGCATGCATAAAAGCAGCCTGTTGTGATGGGTTTGATTGTCATGGGTAGGACAAATCATAGGGCAGCCTAGGATTTGTTCCGGGTGTTAGTTGTGTATTACGGTATTGTATTGGAGTCATTAGGTAGATCAGTGGGGGAAAGGTACAGGTAGGTGTGGAAGGTAGTATTGGGCCCGTACTACTGGAAGCACAGGACCTGTACCCAAAGCCATGTTTTACCTGGGGCTCCAAAGGGGAGGGAAACCAGTGTGAAAGAACCCTAGTTATAAGTATCCTGATCATTATGTTTTGATATTTCGGTTCAGCATGGTGATGATATGGTTTGGAGCCGGGGGATCAGGATCGGGAACAGGATCGTGATCTGGATCCGGGGTTGGGTCAGGCGGCCCTACTGATGGTATTGATGAGAGGCTGCGTGAGTTGATTGCGACCGAGGTTACGAGGGGCATCCTTGACGCTACCCCAGTCATCTTTGGGACGGTTAAGGAGGGCATGATGGAGATTATGGAGGAGAGGCTTAGGGCATTCAGGGCTGATGTTTCTACGGGTCAGGGTGGAGCCCGAACTCCCTCGTTTCGGGAGTTCAAGGCATGTGGAGCTCCAGAGTTCTCGGGGGTCAGGGACCCCATTGTGAGCAGACGCTGGGTAGCGGACATTGAGAATGCCCAGCGCACGAGTTCTTGCCCAGAGGAGGCAAAGGTTGGGTTTGCTTCCTGTATGTTGAGGGACAGGGCCCGAGATTGTTGGGGCGAGATTACCAGCCAGGTGGGAGCAGCCGGTGTGGCAGAGATGACATGGACCGAGTTTGTTCGACGATTTGATTTGGAGTTTGCACCACCTATTGAGGTGCAACGACCTGTGAGGGAGTTTCATGACCTTCAGCAGACCACCGAGACTGTGGCGGAGATCACCGCCAAGTTTCGGGAGTGAGCGTTGTTGATTCCACAGTACGCTACAGATGAGGATATGAGGCGGACGAGATATCATTCCATGCTGAGGGATGATATCCGTGAGTTTGTGAGCTTTACAGGGTGCAAAACCCTGAACGAGATGGTGGAGAAGGCCCGTGAGAGAGAGATGGAGTTGGAGTCCCGCATGAAGCGGAAGACTGAGCAGGTACAGGCAGCAGGGGCTCAGGCTAAGAAGCCTAAGACCTCTGATTCTTCGGGTAGGGGCCAGCAGGGTCGGGGACGGTGTGCCAAGTGCGGGAGGTTTCATAGTGGGGCTTGTCGGACAGCCGGGATATCAGGATGTTACTCTTGTGGCCAGCAGGGCTACCTGGGTAAGGATTGCCCCAAGAAGGGCTTGATATGTTTTCACTGCAACGAGACAGGCCATAAAAAGGCCGATTGTCCGAGGTTGCAGGGAGGATGAGGAGGATCAGTGGCGGCGCCCGCGCCCGCCACTATGAGGATTACTGACGGCCGCCCTGCCAAGGCGGAAGCTCCAACGGTGAAAAGCCGCGCATTTCAGCTGACTACCGAGGAGGCTCGGGCAGCGCCAGACGTCGTGGCTGGGACCTTTATGGTCAATGGTATGTCTGCTCATGTTTTGTTTGATTCGGCTGCTACCCGATCGTTCGTGTCTCTTGCACTTAGCAAGAAGTTCCGAGACGCGTCGGGGACTCTGGATACCCCGCTCGAGGTGCGCACTGTGAGTGCTACGAGGGTATATCAGGACTGTGTCCTGAATGTGCATGGTGAGAGGTTTCGCGTTGATTTAGTTCCCATACCGTTGCGAGATTGAAAGTGATAATTGGGATGGACTGGCTGGGGGCCAACGGGGCCATGATCGATTGTGAGCGGCAGTTGGTCCGGGTTTGAACCCCAAGGGGGGGAGAGCTGGTTATTCAGGGAGAGAGGGCCTCGCAGGGCCCGACCCTCTGTTTAGCCGCGAGGGTTAGGAGGTTTTTACAGCAGTGCTGCACGGGATTTTTGGCTTATGTTTCGGATACACGAATAGAGGCGGTAACGGATATTGACAGTGTGCCAGTGGTGCAGGATTTTCGGGACGTTTTTCCCGAAGAGTTGTCTGGGGTGCCTCCGGAGAGGCGGGTGGAGTTTCGCATCGATTTGGTGCCAGGTGCCGCTCCGATAGCCAAGGCACCGTATCAGTTGGCACCACCTGAGATGCAGGAGTTATCTACACAACTTCAGGAGCTGCTAGACCGAGGGTTCATCCGTCCGAGCAGTTCTCCATGGGGAGCACCGATCCTTTTCGTGAAAAAGAAGGACGGATCGCACAGGATGTGCATTGATTATAGGGAACTGAACAAGCTGACGGTGAAGAACCGCTATCCTTTGCCAAGGATCGACGATTTATTTGATCAGCTTCAGGGTGCATCTTGGTTCTCCAAGATTGATCTTCAGTCCGGGTATCATCAGATGAGGATTAGGGATGAGGATATACCGAAGACAACTTTCAGGACTCGTTATGGGCATTACGAGTTTGTGGTGTTGCCATTTGGGCTCACCAATGCCCCGGCAACGTTCATGGATCTCATGAACCTGGTGTGCAGACCAATGTTGGATCAGTTAGTGATCGTTTTTATTGATGATATCCTGGTTTACTCCAAAACCAGGGAGCAGCACGAGCAGCACTTGAGAGAGGTGCTGGAGACTTTGAGGGCGGAGAAGCTTTACGCAAAGTTCTCCAAATGTGACTTCTGGCTGCGGGAAGTGCAGTTTTTGGGGCATGTCATCAATCAAGAGGGTATTTCTGTTGACCCAGCCAAGGTGGAGGCTGTGATGCGATGGGAGGTACCGAGGAATGCCTCGTAGATTCGTAGCTTCTTGGGCTTAGCGGGTTACTATCGGAGGTTTATCCAGGATTTCTTCAAGATTGTCGTGCCATTGACCCGTTTGACCAAGAAGAATGTGACTTTCCGGTGGGGTGAGGATCAGCAGAGGGCTTTTGAGACCCTGAGGCGGAGGTTATGCGAGGCTCCAGTCCTAGTACTGCCTGAGGGGTTGGATGATTTAGTGGTATACTGTGATGCATCGATATCAGGGTTGGGTGCAGTGTTGATGCAGAGGGGGCATGTGATTGCTTATGCCTTGAGGCAGTTGAAGCCTCACGAGGCAAATTACCCCACGCATGACTTGGAGCTGGGGGCAGTGGTGTTTTCCCTCAAGATTTGGAGGCACTATTTGTATGGAGTGCGGTTCATTATTTATACCGATCACAAGAGTCTAAAGTATTTGATGGATCAGCAGAACCTCAATATGCGGCAGAGGAGATGGTTGGATGTGTTGAAGGATTATGATTGCGAAATCCTATACCATCCAGGGAAGGCCAACGTGGTGGCCGATGCATTAAGTCGCAAGGCGACGGGGTCCCCAATCAGGGATATTTGTATAAAGATGACTGTGAGTTCACCTTTGTTGGACATGATCCGAGGGGCCCAGGTCGAAGGAGTGAAGAAAGAGAATTGGAAAATGGAGAAAATTCGGGGGTAGTATCCTTTGTTTGTTAAGGATAGCCGCGGCTTGTTGACACAGTGTGGCCATGTATGGGTGTCGGTATCAGGCGGAGTGAGGCATAGACTATTAGAGGAGGCGCATAAATCCAAGTTTTCTATACATCCAGGTGCAACAAAAATGTATGGGGACTTGAGGCTGAATTATTGGTGGCCCTGCATGAAGCGGGAGATCGCCTGGTTTGTGGAGCGGTGTTTGACCTGTAGGAAGGTCAAGGCTGAGCACCAGCGGCCTCATGACAAGGTTCAGCCGTTGCCCATTCCCATGTGGAAGTGGGAAGAAATCACTATGGATTTCATTACGAAGCTACCGAGGACGGCAAGGGGAGTGGATGTCATATGGGTTATTGTGGACAGGCTGACGAAGAGTGCCCACTTCATTCCGATCTCCGAGAGTATATCCGCATAAAAGTTGGCAGACATCTATGTTCGAGAAGTGGTGGCTAGGCACGGGGTGCCGATGTCAGTGGTTTCGGATAGGGATGTTCGGTTTACATCCAGGTTTTGGAAAAAGTTCCACGAAGAACTAGGTACTCAGCTACACTTCAGTACAGCATATCACCCTCAGACTGACGATCAGAGTGAGAGGACGATCCAGACATTGGAGGACATGCTGCGAGCATGCGTGCTGGATTTTGGAGGAAGTTGGGATACGTACCTTCCACTAGCAGAGTTCTCATACAATAACAATTATCATGTGAGTATCGATCGAGCTCCATTCGAGATGTTATATGATCGGAGGTGCAGGACCCCAGTGTGCTGGGACGAGGTTGGTCATCGTGTAATGGGAAGCACGGAGGTGGTACTCAAGACCACCGGGTTGATTCAGCAGGTGCGCAACCGGTTGCGGGTCACGCAGAGCCGTCAAAAGAGCTATGCCGATCGACGACGGTCAGATCTGGAGTTTCAGGTGGGGGATTTTGTTTTGCTGAAGGTGTCACCCTTGAAGGGGATTATCAGGTTTCGTAAGAGAGGCAAGTTGGGGCCTCGATTTATAGGCCCGTTCAGGATCATAGCCCGAGTGGGCAAGGTGGCCTATCGTTTAGAGCTTCTAGAGGAGCTTAGTCAGATTCACAACACCTTCCATTTGTCTCAGCTTCAGAAGTGTGTTGCTGACGAGTCCGCAATTATATCCTTGGATGATATTCAGGTGGATGGGGGCCGGAATTATGTCGAGAGGCCGGTTGCCATTCTAGACAGGAAGACGAAGGGACTTCGGAGCAAGGAAGTAAAGTTGCTAAAGGTGCAATGGCAGCACCGAAGGGGCTCCGAATGGACTTGGGAGCCAGAAGAGGAGATGTGGGAGCATTACCCCGAACTGTTTTCAGCTGCAGACTTCGAGGACAAAGTCTAGTTCAAGTGGGGGAGATTTGTAACATCCAAAATTCTGGTATGTCTTAAACACTAAGAAATGATAATTTTTGCATAATTGGTCCCTTAAGTACGCTGGTTGTACTTAAGTGTACGCTTAGCGTACTACATGGAAATGGTCGCGGAAGAATCAGGGTACGCCGGGCGTACCTTGAGTTACGTGGGGCGTACGCGTCAGGGATGCAAAACCCTAATTTTCCGGACTTGAGGCCTATTTAAACAACTTTAAGTCCCTTGGACTAAACCCTAGAGAGCCTCCATAGCCTTAGAACGTCCATATACTCCTGGAAACCTTGTGAGATCATTCTTAAGCCTTAAAGAGTGCATTTGTGGCCTTTTTGTGTGTATTTTAAGAAGAAGGGGTGGTCAAGCAAGCTTGGATCAAGGGGGTGCTTCAAGATCCTGCACCAAAAGCATCTTGCAAAGCTTCTGGAGGTAAAAAGCTTGCATCTTTCCCTTCTAATATTTAGATCTAGCTAGGGTTTTGGTGGTTTGTCCCTTTTATGAACTTTGGACCTCTTTTGTTGAGTTAAGCCTTCCCTTTTGATATGAAAGTCAGATCTGAGGTCCCCTAGTCATTTAGAAGTATAAAAATGGAAGCTTGATGAGATATTTGACCTCATGCATGGGTAAAAGACATTGGAAAGGTCTTAATGGAATGGTTGGGGGTGTATGAGACATGCAAGGGCATAAAGTTGCCAACTTTATGCCTTAGGACATCTTTTCAGACTTAGATCTAGCATTTGGACGTGAGGGATTCAAGCATTAAGCACTTAATGGGAAAAGTGCTTAATACGGTTGTACGCTGGGCGTAACTCTCTGTACGCAGCGCGTAGTCGCTAGACCTTCAGTACGCTGTGCGTACCAGGGAGGTACGTTGGGCGTACGAAGCTCAGTTGGGCCCTAAGCTGTTTTGGGCCTTTGGGCCCCATTTGGCTGTTGGGCTTGATTGGATTCTGTAAGATTGAGGCCTTTTCATCTGATTGGGCCGTGGACTTATCGGTTGGGGCTTATTGGGCCACGGGGCCCATTAAGGATATTGGACTTGGACTTGGGGCCCATTGGCAAGATAAGGGTAATTGGGCCTTGGGGGTAGAGTTTGAAGGTTGGGCCTTTCCTTGGGTAATTTAAGGTCTTATCATTAATTATATTATTATTGTTATTATTCAGCTCGGGAGGTTGCGGATTATTAGGAGGACAATATTCGTATTCATCGGACGGAGGTGAGTCTTCTCACCATACCTATGGGTTTACGGCACCAAGGTCGGCCCATTATGTGAACATGTTAGGTGTGTGCTATTCATTTATGAATTGATATGTTATGTGATATTATGTTGGTATGGAAGACCCCGGGGGGAGCCCGTGGCATTAGATATAAGACCATGTGGGGTAGCCCATGGCATTCCTAGGTAAAGACCATGTGAGGTAGCCCATGACATTGGATGTAAGGCCATGTGGGGTAGCCCATGGCAGTCCTAGGTCAAGACCATGTGGGGTAGCCCATGGCATTCTTACAGGTTTTTGGTATGCATGGTTTATGTGATATATGTGGCTTTGTAGCTACTATGATATGTGTCATGTGGACTGTATGTGGGGTATGCTCTGGGAAACTCACTAAGCATTTCGCTTACAGGTTGTTGATTTGTTTCAGGTACTTCTGAGCCCAAGGGCAAGGGCAAGGCGTGATGACATGGCGTGCACTCTATCTCTCTTTTGGATGTGTTTGGGACCCTCTGATGTTTTAAAAAAAGGAAAACAATGATGTAATGAATGTTGATTTGAAAACAAATGTTTTGGGATTTATGGTTTATGAGATTGATTTTGATTAACTAAAAATGAAAAATTTCCTGGGTAAAATTGGGTCGTTACAGCGTGTGTGGTTAACCGACACACTAACATGGACTTGTGAGAAATGGCAAAGGTCTAAACATTTAAGACTATGATTAAGACATCCCTCTTCATAGTTCTAAAATTGTTTTGACACACATGTGAGCTATCTAAGGAAAGGTGTATGATTTTGATAAAGTTTTATCAAAGCATCTCGTATCAGAAATCTGAACTTTGGTAAGAAAGTCAATAAGTATTGATTTCTAGAAGTCCATCTGATTTCTGGATATATGTCAAAGCTAGTGGGAGCATAAGTGTTATGCTAATAATTATCATGTTAGTGGGAGCATGATTATTATGTTAGGTGTTGCAAGTTAGCAATGTTAATTATAGAAAACAAAAGTGCCAATTTGCAATGTTGCGGGGTTTGGAAAGTTGTTTTGCTATAATTAAGGGAGAGAAAATTATACTTCATTCCAATTCTAAAAGCTTAGATTGTGAGTCGTTAATCAAATTTAGTCAGGATTACATTATTTGCGTTCTAAAATTCGATTATGATTACGACATCCCTTTTTATAATTCGAATTATGAGAACATGGAAAATAGAGATAGAAATATTATAGCAAAAGACTGGTCTAGTATCATGTCTTTATGTGAGACATCATGAATTGTGTCCCATATGCTTTCGATATAGGATCGATTACATGTGCTATAATATTCATCCGTTCTAAATTTTCCAAATGCGTAGGGCATTAAGAGGGAAAAAGGAATAGAACTGGATATGACTAAAATGATTAATCAATTATCGAAGACAATCTGAGGTTTACCAAAGATTGGTTGCTCATGAACGGTTGGAAGTATAGTGTTAATTTTTGGAAAGACCATATTTACATATTCTAAAAAGAGGCAACTCTTGTTCATAAGTGATAGTAAAAAATGGGAATATGGAAATGTTTACATTGGTGGAAGTTGTTCTTCAAATCTGTGTAAGATTAGAAAACTTAATGCAAGAAGGATGTTCAAAGGAATGTACTTTGAATGTGAGACTTCGTTTCCATGGAATTGCTCTCCATTGGAATACTTTGTAATGTCTGTTTCCGAGTCGTTGTGGCTTTTGTTCATAGTCATTACAAAAGGGTCAATGCATATAAGTTTAGAATCTAACAGATTTCAGTAAATGGCAAAGAATCTTGTATTCTTACATTTGCGATAAGGATTTGGAATTGTGAAATGAGTATCATTTGAAATGTTGTCAATTGATCTATTCCACAAACAAAGGACCATAGGTAAACATAGTGTGCATGCTTGGAGCATGGGACAACTATTATTTTGATTCAAGTATAAAGTTGATTATTCGAAATATTATACAATGAATAATGAGTAATCAATATGGTGATTAAATATAATGTGTTTTATTTACTCTCAAAAGTTTTGGGGCCATATAGGATTAGTATTATTCTTGTGTTTCACTTTGCATGTTTTGACTTCACGAATAACTAAGGTTATTCAAACTCTCCACATTCAATCATACTTTGGAAGTAGGTATGAATCAAGACTGTCATGAATTGGGCTTGTAGATGTCTAAGGTGTTTAGACATAGCAAAAGTTGCTGCAACATTCATGAGTGCTCCTGGAATAAGATTCGAGTATTGGATTAAGCCCACTCTCATTTGACTCACTTCATGGATTTTATCACCAGTGATCATGAGACGATAATATCTTATATTCTTCAAACCTAGAGATATGAGTTGTTGACTATGAGTTGGTTGTACATTGATTGTACGAAAACGCATCAGTAACTTGATGTTATAAAATGTGCCTTTGTGTATGATTCAACAAGTAGTTAGTACAAGCGTATGACTCGAAGTTTATCCATTCCTTTTACCCTTGGAGAGATAAAAGCGATATTTGTGGGCCCCTCGATGATTTAGTGATGACAAACGTAAGTGCTCGGCCGGGCCTGGACTAATTTGATTTGTTCAATTAGTCGGTCGTCATAAATCAGAAATCGGGAAACAACAGATGGACAGAGAGTATGATTATAATCCATGTCTCAGTCCATATGGTATCTAGAATGGAGGAATATATGATCCCTTATCTAATGGACACGTCATTGACTAGTTCAGAGTTCGACAACGGCTTTTAAGAGCTACGATTGCTAGTCGGGATTTTGGAGTCGTACTTACAATAATAGTTTTAGACTTATCCAAGTGGGAGACTGTTGGATTAGATGTCTAAGCCCATAACTATTATTGGTATGTACTCGACCCGAGAGTAGCATGGTCCATTTGGGTTGCATATCATCAGAACAATTTGTTAGGATGGACTCCTGAGAGAAAGGTTATATATGATTTATTAATATATTATAAGTTATAATATATTAATATGAAATCATATGTTTTAATTAGTATTGATCAAGAATTAATTTGGAATTAATTTAGTGATCAAAAGAGACTAATTATATCTATGGGGACTAATTATGATAATTAGTTATATTTATATGTGTTGGGCTTATGATCCATGTTGGGCTAAGTTTATGTATGGATACATAAAGAGTTGGGCCACATGAACCATGGATCATAAAACCCATGGGTATAGATTTGGGTTATACTCATGACCCTTGGAATCCTACATATAAATATGTGCTCTAAAGCTAAAAAACGCCTACATGCTTGTTCTTGGAGTTCATGGGTGTTTTTGGGTGCATGAAATTCTCTCTCAAGTTCCACCTTTGTCCATGATGTGTTGTGACTTCATTTGAGGCTTCCACACTATTGGGGCTAAGCTCTTTAAGGCCAAATTCATCAAGTTCTACAAGCTACACAAAGAGGTAAACTTCTAACTAGAATTTTATGCAGTTTATATCATTTGTATGCTAGTTGTAGGATTAAAGCTTTGGAAACCATTTGCATGTATAATTAGTGAAAACATAGATCCAAAGCTTCTAGGGTTGTATGTGCACCATAGGATGTTGTAGTATACAAAACCCAACATATTCTCCACTTGTGAGCTTGATCAGGGAAGCTCAGGCTGAGGGTGTGCGACAGGAGAACTAGAAGCTGGAGAGAATTAGGGGCGAGATCACCAGATTCGTGCAGGATAGTCAGGGATTGTTGACCCGTTTGTGGTTGGGTCTGGGTTCCGATGTCTAGTGGGGTCAGACAGATTGTACTGGAGGAGGCTCATAAGTCTCGCTTCTCTATTCACCCGGGGGCCACCAAGATGTACCGGGATCTGAGTTTGAGTTACTGATGGTCGAGCATGAAGAGAGATATCACTTGGTACGTCGAGAGGTGCTTGACCTGCAGGATGGTCAATGTCGAGCATCAGAGGCCGCATGGCAAGCTGCAGCCTCTAGAGATTCCCATGTGGAAAAGGGAGCAAATCACGATGGACTTCATCACCAAATTGTCGAGAACGACAAATGGTTTCGACTCTATTTGGGTTATCGTGGATCGATTGACCAAAAGTGCTCATTTTCTGCCCATTCGGGAGAGCTCATCGGCCGAGAATCTAGCCGATGTGTATATCCGCGAGATCGTTGCTCGCCATGGGGTTCTGGTCTCTATCGTTTCAAACTGTGATGTTCGGTTCACCTCCCGTTTTTGGCAGAAGTTCCACGAAGAACTGGGCACGCGACTACATTTAAGTACAGCTTATCATCCGCAGATAGACGGCCAAAGTGAGCGGACCATTCAAACCCTCGAGGATATGTTACATGCCTGCGTTATTGACTTCGGTGGGAGTTGGGACTCCTACCTACCCCTTGCAGAGTTCTCCTACAACAACAACTATCACTCCAGCATAGGTGCTCCGCCTTATGAGCTGTTGTATGGACGGAGATGTCGTACCCCAGTCTATTGGGGTGAGGTTGGTCACATGGTGATGGGTCGGACCGAGGTAGTCCTGCAGACTACCAAGATAATACAGCAGATTAGACAGCAATTGCAGACTGCTTAGAGTCGGAAGAAGAGTTACGCCGACCGACACCGATCTAAGTTGGAGTTCCAGGTTGGTCATATGGTACTACTGAAGGTCTCACCCTGGAAGGGTGTGATTCGCTTTAGGAAGAGGGGAAATTGGGTCCCCGACACATTGGGCCATTCAGGGTTGTTGGTAGGGTTGGAAAGGTGGCGTATAGACTGGATCTCCTGGAGGAGCTCATTCAGATTCACAACACTTTTCACGTCTCGCAATTGCGGAAGTGCATACTAGATGAGGAGGCAATGGTGTCATTAGATGATATTCAGGTCGATGAGCGCCTGAATTATGTAGAGAGGCCAGTGACCGTTCTGGAGAGGAAAGTGAAGGTCCTGTGGAACAAGGAGGTACCTTTGGTAAAGGTACAGTGGCAGCATCGGCAGGGATCCGAGTGAACTTGGGAGTCGGAGACAGAGATGCAGGAGCATTATCCGGAGTTGTTCACCGCAGTAGACTTCGAGGATGAAGTCTAGTTCAAGTGGGGGAGAATTGTAACATCCCGACTCCTAGGTATAAAATTTAAAGCTTTATATTCATATTTTTAGACCTACTCGACGAGTTGGCTGCCCCAACTCGTCGTGTAGAAACTGATCAGGCCGCGTGAACTTTAGGACCTACTCGACGAGTTGGAGGACCCAACTCGATGAGTTGAGGCTGTGCTTGAAAACCCTAATTTTTAGGGTTTGCACCCTATTTGAAGGACCTTAAGTCCTCCCCCAGCATCCCTTACCACCTTCACGTCTAGAAACAAACCCTAATCGAGCTAACCTTCTATTTTGAGTGTGTGTGAGGCTAAAGAGTGTGTGTTTGGTGCATTTCTTGAAGAGACTTGAAGATTGAGAAGCTTGGAATGAGAAAGAGATTGTAGATCCAGCATCTACTTCATTTTGGCATTCATTTGAAGGTAAAAAGTCATTACCTTGATCATGTTCTTGTTAGATTTCTCCATTTAAGAGTTTAGGATCATTTCTAGCTTATTCTTGAGGCATTTTTGGTATTGAGCACGTTTTGAAGTGAGGAGTTCAGATCTGGACTACTCTAGGCCCTCATGGACATAAAGTTCTTGACTTTATCGAGCTTTGGCTCCTCTCCATGCCCTTAACCTCTTCGTAAGACTAGTTTTGGGTGTTTTAGCCTCTTGAGACCTTGCATGCACGTAAAGTTGGCAACTTTACGTGGTAACTACACCCTAGGAGGCTAGATCTACAGTTTGGAGCATTGGTTTCGCTTAAAAGCGTCTGAATGAGAAAAGGGTTGAAGGAACTCGATGAGTTGCATAGCCAACTCGACGAGTTGGATAGGGTTTTTCCGAATCTTCTGGACACTGCATGGACTCGACGAGTTGTTTGGTAACTCGGCGAGCTGACTCGGGTTTTCGTGGTTTCTGAGTTTTGAAGGAACTCGATGAGTTGGTAGATGCACTCGACGAGTTGGGTCAACAAGGACTGTTGTCCTTGACTGTTGACTTTGACCAGGGTTGACCAAGTTTAACTTTAAGGGTATTTTGGTAATTTGGGTTTTGATAGAATTGGTCCTATGATGATTGTAGGTGTTTGAGTTTGGAGCTGTGATTCGGGAGCTTGATTCTTTCAGTTCAGTTCGACATTGTGAGGTGAGTTCTTCTCACTGTATCAACAGGGTCTAAGGCACCAAGGCTAGCCCTTTTTGGATTGTATCCTGGTTATATGATGGTGCTATGTTAGTGATCTGTATCCTGGTTATAGGATGATGCTATGTTTAGTGATATGTTAGATCAGTATCGTGGTATATAGGATGATGCTATGATTAGTGATCTGTTAGATCTGTATGATTATCTGTACATGCTAGCTAGCGTATGATATTATGAGTTATTTGTATGATTGGAGGTCGGTTGAGGCGGTCCTGCTTTGTGCTCTAGGACAACATACCCAGGGCGGCCCGAATAGACTGCAAACCCATCAGGGCGTACTAGTCAGACCAAAGGCCCGGAGAACGGTCCAGACATGCTGAAGGCCCGATAGGGCGGACCAGACATGCTGAAGGTTTTGAGAGTGGGGCCATATAGACTGAAGGCCCGGTGAGGGCGGTCCAGTCATACTGTAGACTCTGAGAGTGAACCAGATAGACTGAAGGCCCGACGAGGGCGGTCCAGTCATACTATAGACTCTATATGCATGTTGTTTGCTATGATATTGTTTTGATTGTATGACGTTGGTATTTTGGGGGAACTCACTCAGCTTCGGGCTTATAGTTGTTGATTTTGTTTCAGGTACTTCAGATGATCGCGGGAAGGCGAAGGCTTGATCGTGCACCTCCTCACATTTTATGATTTTGATTTTTGGGATACTCTGATATGAAACTATTTTGAAAACATTTTGTAATAATTAATGGTTTTTGAATGATTGAAAAAGTTTTAAATTGGCTTGAATTTTATGGATGCTACTTATTAACAATATGATAATATATTTATTTTTTTTCTTCAAAAAAATGACTTTCATTAGATGCTATAACCTTAAAGACTTGTTGTAAGTCTCTTGAAAATTCACTCAAGAAAGATGAACAAGTAATATATATATATATATATATATATATATATATATATATTAATGGGAATAACTTATATGCTGAGTTAAAATTACTTCTACATCGCTTGCTTAAGGAGAAAATGACAACAATTGATATTCTAAAGTTTTTAAAACATGTTGATTGTTTTTCTGTTACATCTATTGCATATAGAATTATATTGACTATTCCTATTACTGTTGCATCTGCAAAACAAAGTTTTTCCAAATTGAAGATTTTAAAGTCCTACTTACGATATACAATGACACAATAACAACTTAATAGATTAGTTTTGATGATGATTGAGCATAATATTTTGGATAAAAGTTACTTATGAAGATGTTACTGAAAAATTTATTTCAATGAATATTAGGAGGATATATGTTTTCAAGTAGAAACAAATTTCTATTTGTGTATTATTTTGAATGAAATTTTAATTCTATGTATTTTGCAATAGAAATGAAAATTTATAAATTTTTTGCTTAAATTTTTAGATCTTTCAAGTTTTAGGCATATTTTTTTGTTAAACTGCATAGGGTGTTCAAAATCTCGTGTCCGACCCTGTAATATTGTTGAAATTTAGCATAAACTTGTCACAAAGAAAAATCTTTGATTCCCCGTTGGGTATGAGGATGTGAAGGTTATGGCGATGAGGGTGAGGATTCAGTTATGAGGATGAGAAATGCATGTTGCCATCTCTAATTCTTGTTAATCTATCCATAAGGTTGAAGGAAAACAATTAACTTTGAAAAGTTGTAAGATTGCAATTTTCGGGAATATAGGGGAAAAGTTTGTTAGTATATAGGACTTTCGGGTAGTTTTTTGTAAATTTATACCTTTTGACCTGGGGTCTTTATTTCTCTTGTATATATTCATGAAAAAAGGATTTCTAGTGACAATTTGCAAGCGGACTCGAGAAGTCGAAGTAAACAAGATTCGCGGCGGAAGCAGACATAGGGCGACGCCGGAGCGGCTGGAGGCGCTGCAGCTGGTGGCGACGTTGGTGCTCTTCTCTGATCGGTGGCGCCGTGGAGTTAAAGCGAGAAGAATAGGAGGAGAGAGATGATTTGATTCGCTAATTGCGAGCCCTAATTGTATTAAATTCGATGTGTGCTCACTGAACTATTGAGGCTATCAACAATTAGCGGAAATACATAAATAATAATACGAGAGACCTAAAATGGCGGAGATAGGTCAAGAATCGGTGGATTTTTCGACTCTGGTGAGTCGAGCTGCAGAGGAATCATACCTTTCTTTAAAGGAATTGGTGGAGAAATCGAAATCTTCTGAAATGTCGGATTCTGAAAAGAAAATTAGCATACTCAAGTATCTTGTTAAGACTCAGCAGCGTATGCTCCGACTCAATGTTCTTGCGCAATGGTGCCAACAGGTTAGCATTTTTCCAATCATTCTTTCTGCAATAGATTTTTCGTATTATTGTTTCCAAAACATAGGTTTGATTTCCCCTTCTTGTTTTCTGATGACATTCTTTTTATATTTCCAATCCAACTGAATCTGGGAACTAGATGCCTTTTTAACTAGTCATTGTAGAATTCCATTTGGAAATTCGAGAAAGGAGAAAATCAACAAGAATGCAGCACCTCATTGTCCAAATGAGATGATAAACCCTTCTGAAATCTGATATGCAGGTACCACTGATACAATATAGTCAACAACTTGCATCAACCCTGTCAAGTCATGAAACATGCTTCACTCAAGCGGCAGATTCAATGTTTTTCATGCACGAGGGACTGCAACAAGCTCGTGCTCCAATTTATGATGTTCCATCTGCCATTGAAGTTCTCCTTACAGGCACATACCAACGTTTGCCAAAGTGCACAGAAGATGTAGGCATCCAAACCACTTTAACCGAGAAACAACAGAAACCTGTATTAAAGAAATTAGACACCATAGTCAGATCAAAACTACTCGAAACACCACTTCCCAAAGAGTTCACAGAAGTCAAGATCTTTGATGGAACAGTCCATCTTTATGTCCAAGGAGAGTTTAAGGTACTACTAACCCTTGGCTACCGTGGGCACCTTTCAATGTGGAGAATCTTGCATTTAGAAGTACTTGTTGGTGAGAGAACTGGTTTAGTTAAGCTTGAAGAAATGAGACGATTTGTTCTTGGAGATGATTTGGAACGCAGAATGGCAGCTTCTGATACTCCATTTGCAACTTTGTATTCTATTTTACATGAATTTTGTGTAGCTCTTATTATGGATACTGTTATAAGACAAGTTCAAGCACTAAGGGCAGGTAGATGGAAAGATGCAATTCGGTTTGAACTCATATCTGATGGTAGTTCAAGTCAAAGTTCTATACAACTTGGTCAAGATGGAGAGACTGATTCTGGTGGTTTAAGGACTCCAGGGTTAAAGATTCTTTACTGGTTGGAATGTGAGAAGAACAATGGGACATCAGATGCGGGTTCTTGTCCTTTTATTAAGATTGAACCAGGGTTAGACTTGCGAATAAAGTGTCTACATAGTTCATTTGTCATTGACCCTTTGACTAACAAGGAGGCAGAGTTTTCAATTGACCAGAGCTGTATTGATGTTGAGAAATTGCTGCTAAGAGCTATATGCTGTAATAAGTATACTCGTCTGCTTGAAATTTATAAAGAGTTGGGGCAAAATAGTCATATTGGTCGAGCTGCAGGTGATGTTCTTCTTCACACCCCAATTGATCCACCTGGCGATGAGTACGAAAAGGTCAAACACTTTGTCCTCTATTTCTCATTGATATCATTGTGTATTTTTTTTCACCATTTTCATTTTACTTAGTAATTCATGTAACCAAAATGCGATACTTCATTTCATATTATGTTGTGATTCTTGAAGTTGATAAGTTGATTATGCTCATTTAACTGATGCATTATTTTTTTTTCTATGTGCAGGACAACCAATCAGAATCTGAAGGACAGGAAGTACTACGTGTCCGTGCCTATGGTTCATCATTTTTTACACTTGGAATAAATATAAGGTTTCACTCCAATCCGTTATTAATTTAATATATATAATTATATATTTATGTATTTGTGTAAATATATTCTGATAAAATGTTGAATTGAGGTACTGAGGTGCTAAAATATTAACACCACAAGTGTTATGGCTGGCTTTAATGTCTAATGTGTGAAAGCATATTGTTCTTTTGTTTTCAAATTTATAACAGATATCTAGTGTAGTCATATAAAATCATTAGATATTAAATGCATACACAAAACTTTCCTATCTAATAAATATTTTGTCTAAAACATGCATTTTTCCTTGTTGAAATCCTGGCTTATCAATCTATCTGGAAAGTACTAGGAGCACTCGATCAATTTCTGATTCAAAGTTCCAGATAAAAAAGAAGAAAAAATAGGAATTTCATCTGGCATCCCTTTTCTCTTAGCAAGAATCTTGATAGTTATGAACCATTCCATTCCTTTCCCAATAACACCAAACACTATCTTATGTCTTTTAATTTTTTTTTTTAATATGCAGGAGTGGGAGGTTTCTTCTTCATTCATCAAGAAGTACAGTTACATCTTCAGCCTTAAGAGAATGTGAGGAAGCACTAAATCAAGGAAGTATAACTGCAGCTGAAGCTTTTATAAGCTTGAAAAGCAAAAGTTTACTTCATTTATTTGCATGTATTGGGAGGTTTTTAGGACTCCAGGTAAGAACATTTCATAATCTAAAATCCTTAAATTTCCTTAAAAATTTCCAATCCTCTAAACATATTACTTTTTCAGGTGTTTGAACACGGTTTTTCTCCAGTGAAAGTACCAAAACAAATCTTAAACAGTTCCAACATGCTTCTCATGGGATTCCCAGATTGTGGGAGCTCTTATTTTCTCCTAATGCAACTCGAAGACAACTTTACCCCTATTTTCAAGCTCTTAGAAACACAACCAGATCCATCTGCAAAACACGAACCTTCTGGCATCTCAAATCTTGTTACACGTGCTAAAAACATTGATATAAATCAAATGCACATTCTTGAAAGTCAACCCAGTTTGACCCTTTCCCTAACATCTGACCCCACTTCTGATCATACTCTTCTTTCTGATTTGGGCAATGAAACCTCTGCTTCTGCTTCTGGTCTTTTGTCTGTTTTTTCTTCTATTGTTGATGAAGTCTTTGACCAAGAAAGACGGTCAACTGCCCCTGGCTTTCCTGTTCAGACTTTTGGTAATGCCTTTAGTAATAGTTTGTTGTATAATAATATGGGTAGTAGTTATAAAGGTAGGCCCCAATCTGGGCCCACCACTTCTTCTCTCATTTCTCCCCCTGGAAGAAGCACAGTTATAAAGAAACTTTCTGATCAAGATTTGGCTTCTAGATCTCCACATTCTGGTTTTAGAAATTCTATTGCTGGAACTTCAGGTGTTTATTTATTTATTTAAAGTTTTTTCAATTGTATCATACAATTTAATCTAAATATTCCTTTTTTTTCAGCTCCACTATCAGATTCTCCAATCAGATACGATCCCGGATCAAGAAAACGTGCTTTATTAGACATGTTAGACTTACTCCCATCACTCAAACCCTCAGAAACCCTTGAAGAACCCTCAAAAAGAAGGAAAATTACCAAAAACCCCTCGGGGACACTCAGCAACATGGAAAAATACCGATATGTAAACCTTATAGCCGAAGCAAACAAAGGAGACGCCCCATCAAGTATTTACGTTTCCGCCCTTCTTCACGTAGTCCGCCATTGCTCTCTCTGCATCAAACACGCCCGTTTGACCAGTCAAATGGACGCCCTTGACATTCCATATGCAGAAGAAGTGGGCCTACGAAACGCATCTTCAAACATATGGTTTCGACTCCCCTTTGCCCGAGGTGACACATGGGAACATATTTGCTTGCGTTTGGGCAGCCCGGGCAGCATGTATTGGGACGTGAAAATCAACGATCAACACTTCATGGACTTGTACGAGCTTCAAAAGGGCAGCTCGGGCAACTCGGGCAGTTCGGGCACGCCATGGGGTTCGGGTGTTAGGATTGTGAATACTTCCGATATTGATTCCCATATTCGGTATGATTCCGATGGTGTTGTGTTGACTTATAATTCGGTTGAATCCGATAGTATTCGAAAGCTGGTTGCTGATATTGAAAGGTTAGCGAATGCGCGTACGTTTGCTTTGGGAATGAGGAAGCTACTTATTGATTCCGATGAGAAAGACGAAAGCCGAAGTAATTCCGATTCCGGAGTTGGGAAGTATCCGGAACAGATGAGGAGGGCGTTTAAGATTGAAGCGGTTGGGTTAATGAGTTTGTGGTTTAGTTTTGGTTCCGGAGTTCTTGCAAGGTTTGTAGTGGAATGGGAATCGGGAAAAAGCGGATGTACAATGCATGTTTCACCTGATCAGCTTTGGCCTCATACAAAGGTATAAGGACCATTCTTGTAATTTACTCTTATTATTATTTACTATTTTATAATTTATAATGTTTGATTGATTAATTTTTCATTTTCAGTTTTTGGAGGATTTCATCAATGGGACGGAAGTGTCATCTCTTTTGGACTGCATCCGTCTGACAGCGGGACCCTTACATGCCCTAGCAGCTGCAACACGTCCTGCCCGAGCTGCCCCTGTTTCCGGGGTCCCTAACACCGCACCTTCTTCATCTCTCTCAAAACCAAACACATACAACAACACTTCTTCACCTGCCGCCACAAATCTTGGAACCCACACGGCGGCGATGTTAACCGCCGCCACGGCCGCCGCCCGCGGCGGCCCCGGAATCGTCCCGAGCTCTCTCTTACCAATCGACGTCTCGTTTGTTCTCCGTGGCCCGTATTGGATCCGAATAATATACCGGAAATATTTCGCGGTGGACATGCGGTGTTTCGCCGGAGACCAAGTCTGGCTGCAACCCGCCACCCCGCCAAAGGGCGGCCCTACCGCCGGAGGGTCGCTACCTTGTCCCCAATTCCGACCCTTCATCATGGAGCACGTTGCTCAGGAGTTAAACGGTTTAGACCCGAATAATTTCTCGGGTCAAGGATCGACGAATTCCAATTCCGGAAACAGAGCGAGTCCGGCTGGAATCACGCGTTCCGGGGTTCAACCGTTTAGTCGGGGTGCAACCGCGATGCCGACATCTTCGGGTTTAGGGAGCCCGGGATTGGGGTTACGTAGGACACCTGGGGCGGTTGTTCCGGCTCATGTTAGGGGGGAGTTGAATACTGCTATTATCGGACTCGGTGATGATGGTGGTTATGGTGGTGGGTGGGTCCCACTTGTTGCTCTTAAAAAGGTTCTTAGAGGGATTCTCAAGTACCTTGGAGTTTTGTGGCTTTTTGCTCAGTTACCAGAGCTTTTGAAGGAGATTCTCGGATCCATTTTGAAGGATAACGAAGGTGCACTGTTAAATTTGGATCAGGAGCAACCCGCTTTGCGCTTCTTTGTGGGGTAAGAAACTAAGAATTAAGAAATGATTAATTAAACGAGAAAAATACTTATGATGAATAATTTTTTTTTTTTTTTTTGTTGCAGTGGGTATGTATTTGCAGTGAGTGTCCACAGAGTCCAACTTCTTCTCCAAGTTTTGAGTGTAAAACGCTTCCATCATTCTCAACAACAAAACCAAAACCAACAACAACCAAACGCAATCACAGCCCAAGAAGAGCTCACCCAATCAGAAATCAGCGAAATCTGTGATTACTTCAGCCGCCGAGTCGCGTCGGAACCCTACGACGCGTCCCGTGTCGCCTCCTTCATCACCCTCCTCACCCTCCCAATCTCTGTCCTCCGCGAATTCCTCAAACTCATCGCGTGGAAAAAATCGCTCGCGTCCCAGTCAGCATCCGACACCCCGCCAGCTCAGCGATCACGAATTGAACTCTGCCTCGAGAACCACACCGGAGTTGAGGTTATGTCGCCGGAAAATGCAACCGGAAATGGAAACTCTCCGGCGACGAAAAGTAATATACATTATGACCGGGGGCATAATGCGGTTGACTTTGGGTTGACCGTGGTGCTTGACCCGGCGCTTATCCCGCATATAAATGCCGCTGGTGGTGCCGCTTGGTTGCCGTACTGTGTGTCGGTGAGGTTGAAGTATTCGTTTGGGGAGAATCCGAATGTTGGGTTTCTTGGGATGGAAGGGAGTCATGGTGGGAGGTCGTGTTGGGTGAGGGTGGAGGATTGGGAGTATTGTAAGCAGAGGGTGGTTAGGACGGTGGAGATGAATGGTGGTGGTGGTGGTGGTGGTGATGGGAGTCAGGGGAGGTTGAGGGTGGTGGCGGATAATGTTCAGAGAGCACTTCATATGTGTCTTCAAGGGTTGCGGGGTGGCGGTGGTGGAGGAGGTGGTGGTGGTGGTGGAGGGAATGTGACATGACCGGAGATGTGATTTGGGTTGTTGGTTTGTTTGGTTGCTTACATGTAGGGTAAAAGTTTTCCCTTTGTATAGTGTGACTGTTTTGTTGTGTTAGTATAAACATTTTGTGTTTTTCCACCATTTTGAACAATAACAAATAGTAGGTTTTTACTGCTTTCAAGTGTCATTCAAAATAGATAGTTATTAGTTAGACTTATAAGAATGCTATGATAGTTGTAACTTTAATTTATATAGAAATATTTGGTAAAAAAAGTTGCATTTTTTAAAAAATATCTACACTAATAAATGAAAATGTTTTTTTTGCCACTTGTCATTTTTTCAAGATTTTTATCATATGTCATTATGTGAGATTTTTTAATTTCTTAAATTCCATGTCATGTGGTATTTTCATTTTTTTGTTAATAAAAAATTAATTAATTCCACTAGTTAACACCTTTATTATTATATATGTAAAGTATTTATTATATTAATTGTGTACATCAACATTATAATTAATAAAACATTTATTATTTAAGATAAATATATTTTTCTCTGTAAAATGAATATAATAATAGATAGTTTGTTTTTTCCACCACTAAAAACATTTATTATGATTTTTTTGTTACATAATTAAAATAATGAAATACTATTATAAAACAATATTGTCAAAATTGAGATATAATAAAATATATTTTGTTAAATTTTAAAATATAGTAGGCTTTAAAATATTTAATGTTTACACCTTGATATAAAACTTTTATTTTTTTTAAATCAGTATAGTACACTGGTCTCAAACCTAGTGTAATATTAAATAATACAAAAATAATAGGGTTTTGTTTGGGTCCACAAACTCTTAAAAGCTTGACGAAGCACACGGTCAAAATTCACGACTGTGACTTTTGACCTCCCAGACAGTGCGTCTTTATTTCCTTCTCGAAAAGTGTATTTTTTAGCATTTTAAAACACGACTCTCTCTATCCTTTTAGATTCGAAAATTGTTTTGTATGGGCCCATTCAAACAGACTTAAAACATTGCAACACAAAGACAATAAAGTAAATAAATCAAAACGGCAAGAAAATACTCCCGGGTTGCCTCTCAGTTAGCCGCCTTTGTTTTAAGTCTTTGGCTCGACTTTTCCTTTTCAAATGTTACTTGATATTGTTCGGGTGTTTCAAGCTATCAACCTACATGTGCTTCTCTTGGAAACATTCATAAAACACCTTCAACCTTTGACCATTAGCTTTGATCACTTTTCCTGTTCTATTACTTTTAACTTCGACTGCACCATGATCATACACATTAGTAACAATGAATGGTCCCACCCATTGGGACTGTATCTTACCGAAAAACCATTTCAGACGAGAGTTAGAGTAATACCTTTTGACATATCTCAAAGTTCTTACATGAAAGGTACTTTTCGTGAAATGCTTTGGTCTTGTTCTTGTAGATGTGTGAGTTCTCGAACACTTCATTTTTGATCTCTTCCAACTCTTGAATCTCTAGCTTTCGGTGAATACCCATTTTATTAAACCCCATGTTCTTCTTGTCATCTATAAACTGCACAATCCCAACAAATCATCATCTATATTGAATTTTTCTACAATCTCCTTGACTCGATTTTTTTTAATCAAAGTTCCTGCTCAAAACTAACTCTAAAAAATCATGGTTAGTCAACTCAAAGCATTTTTCAATCAAAGGCTGAACAATATCCAAACAATTTAAAGAATGAAGATCACTTGGGTACCTCATTGCTTCATAAATATTGAAGATAACGACTTCCCCATCAAATTCCATTGATAAAGTTCCATTGTAGACATCGACTTTTGCTTTTGCTATTTTAAGAAAAAGTCTACCCGAAAGTATGGAACTTGAATTTGGGGAGTCATCATCTCCCATATCTAGAACATAAAAATCTGTCGGGAAAACAAGTTCATTGACTTGCACTAACACATCCTCTAGTACACCTTTTGGGTGTACTATCGACCGGCCAACAAGTTGAATGATTACACCAGTTTTGCTCAATGTTCCTACACCATTTAATTTGTAAACGGAGTATGGTAAGACATTTATAGATGCACCCAAGTCAAACATAGCTTGAGGTATATGAAGATTCCCCAATTTGCAAGGCACGATAAAGACACCGAGATCCTTTCACTTCGGGGGCATCCTTTTTTGCAAAACCGCTGAAATGTTCTCATCGACTTTTACTGTTTCATTACCTTTGAGTTTCTTTTAGCTATGCAACATTATTTTTAAGAACTTATCATATCTACGTACCTATTTGATGACATCAATGAGCAGGATATTGACTTCAACCTTTCGGAACATTTGCATGATTTCGTTATCTTCTCGTTCCTTCTTCGTGTTCACCAATCTTTTGGGAAATGGAGCGACTGAAGTATATTTGACTTTGATGGAGGCGAGATTCTTTTTGTTAGATTTTCTTTATTTTCCTATTCGTTAATCGGCTTCTCCACCACTATCTCTTGTTCCTTTTTTTCTTTATCAACCAATATTGTTGGACCATCATAACTCTTTCTACATCTCAATGTAATATCACACACTTTGTGCCGCATGTTCGTTTTAGTTTGAGCAAGTAGTTTACCTTGAGATTCCAACGTACTAACCGAAGTAGCAAGTTGTGAAATTTATTGCTCTAGGTTCTTGATGTCTGCCTTTATCTCTTTTTGGAAGGTTTGGTTGGTAGTAGCCAAACTCTTCACCATGTCCTCCAAGGATATACTTGATGAACCCGCTTGTTGACGAGGGTGTTGTAGCTGCCTTGACTGAAAGTTTTGTGGTGGAAAAGGCAATGTTTGTTCGTATTCATGTGGTTGACTTGGTTGATAGCCTATATTTTGGTTGTTATTACACCATTGGTTGCCTCGAGGCTGATCGTAGTTCCTTTGATTTGGCCTGGTATAACCTTCCATTGCTTGCATTTCTTCCATGTCTTCTTGTATTTATGGGCACATATCGGTTGGATGTTCTACTTGAGTGCAAATACCGCAAGGATGGGGTGTGGGCTGCACACCTTTTTCGTTTGCAAGCATCATGACCACCTTCGTTATTTCAGATAGTTGGACTTTGATTCCCATGGTAACATGCCCTCACATAAGTACTGAAGGAGGTTGTATTCAGATACCTCGTGTTTTAGGTATCGTGAGCACAACTTTTTAAACCTCTGCCAATAGGTGTCTAAGGCTTCATTCTTGTTCTGCTTGATGCCGATAATTTCACTGCACAAAGTTGAAGCCTTCATTTCTGGGAAATATTTTTCTAGGAACAACCATGCAATATCTACCCATGTAGTAACCGTACTCGGTGAGAGGTCATAAAGCCAATCATTTGCTGCAAATTGCACCATGAAGGGGAATGCCCTAAGCTTGATTTGGTCCTCCGTGACATTATGTGGCTTCATCCCAACAAACACAACATGAAACTCAACGAGGAACTTGTGGGGGTCTATATTTTCAAGACCTCTAAAGTTTGGGAGTAGGTGAAGGAGTCCGAATTTTAGTTCAAGGTTGGTTGCAGCCGGATAGGTGATGTAAAGAGGTTGTTGAGTGACCTCTTGCCTCTTCTATTGGCGAAGGGTTTGTTCGGGTGGATTGTCTCCCATGTTGACTGGTGGGATTAATGTTTCAGTAGGTGTAGGGTCTAAAATGTTATGAGTTAATGAGGAGGGAGGAATGGTATTTATAGACTTGAATGGTTGAGGTGATGATGATGAGGTTAAGGTTTCCGTTTCTGATGTACTTGAGAAGGGTACATCCTCCCAAATGTTGATGACAAGAGGAACAAGTGATGAAGAGGATCCATAATTAGTTTGCTTCTTTAGAAGCTTGGATTGCTTCTTTATCCTTTTGAGTGTTTAGCACAAGGGTACTGTTGAGTATTTGAGATATTGAAACTGAATTGGTATATTTGGTTATTTAGGGAAGCCTTTTTAGAATTAATCATTTTATGATTCCCTACGATGTCTTTACAGTAGAAGTTCTTAATCGAGCTCTTCTAAGGCATTGGTTTTATATTAAGGCATATATTTTATATTTATGGAATATATTTATTGTTCCCTATAAATAATCATTAGGTTAGATTTTGAGGTAAGCTTTTTACCAGATTAGGGTTTTCTCTGTACATTCATTTGATAATCAATATATGAAAAACCTTTATCAGATTACTTGCATATTGTGGTGATTGATTCTGATTGTTCTTGATATTCCGCATTCGTCATATCGGATTTATTCCCAACAAGTGGTATCAGAGCGGGTTCTTGTAGATCTCAACGATTATTGCAAGAATCGATCTTGTTTATGGCGAAATTTTATCTTGAATCTCACATGGTTCTTCAAGTTTTGTAAGTTTTCTGAAAAGAAAAAGTTTAATATCTCGTTTTATTGCAAAATCTTGTTCAGATCTGTTATCTTCTACTCATTATTTCATCTGATTTGTTCTTGAATCGTGTTCTGGAAGAGTGTTAGAATAAAAATTTCGTGTTTATTTGAATTTTCGTGTTCAAATCCATTTTTTCTCTCCAAAATCCATCTCAGATCTGTTTTCTCTCACTAGAAACCTTCTCATATCTGTTTTCTCTCTCTAGAATTCTTATCAGATCTACTTTCTCTCGCTTCAACTTCTGTCATTTGTTGAAGATCTAATTGAAGAAACGAACTTATTATTTGACTCCATTTTAGAACTTGGATTAAAGGCTACTAAACCAATCTATGGTTTTAACAATGTGACCATGTTTCAAATCAGTGGTCAATATATATTGAATGATATTCCTGAGTTGTATAATCTTTTTGTTGATAAGAAAATATCTGAATACTCTAGTGTTAATTACCGTGATTTAAGAGAGAATGAGAGAATAGTAGAACAATTTCGTATTATCTATGAACATTTAGATCGAGAAAATAAACAGATGTTGAAGATGAAAAGAGCTGAAAAAGAAAAAGAAGAAGTTCATGTTGTTCTTCAAGTTTCTGAAGAAAAAGTAACTCCAGATGTTCTTGTTGAGGGGGAGTCAAGTGTTTCAAGTTTTTCAGAAGCTTCATAATCTGAATCTAGTTGTTCTGAAGATGAATCTCAAGGCAAATCTTTGGAAATCGTGAAAGTAAAGACATTTTGTTCTATTGGAACAACAACATATGATTTTTTGTGTTCTGATGATGTCTTCGAAGGATTGGTTCCTTACAGAAAGCCAATAATTCAAGATGTTCAAATTTATCAAACTCCTAAGGATTGTGTTCAAAAGTCTTCAAATGTTCAGATTCAGAAAGATGAAAAGGCTGTTCAGATCCGAAATTCGTTTATGAAACCTAGAAATCAGAAAAGAAGAAAGAAGAGGAAGAAGAACAAGAGTAAAATTAAGAAGGTTTGGATGCCCAAGGTACAAGTACCTAATGCATGTGAAAAGGTTCAGAGAGCCGAAGTCAAGAATGTTCAAAAGAAATTCTACTCATATTTTTCTTCAGATGAATATGGTAAAAGTTGGAGAAAAGAGAAAAGAGTATTTGGTTGGTTTAATGAATTTTTTGGAAATTTTTGTTTTCCAACTAAAAAGCGCGTATTATTTTCATAGGATGATCGATTTTCTTCAAATAAGTGGGTGTGCAAGAAGCCAACTTCAATCTTGAATCTTAACTGGGTACCAAAGGTCTCATAAATGTTTTGTCCTTAAAAAAACGAAAAAAGGGACAAAAGCTGATGAAATTTAGTCAAATATATGAAATTTGGTTGAAGGAATCAATTTCTATTGACTTTTAATTGTTGGAAATGACAAATGTTGAAAAAGTTGAAAAAGTTGAAAAAGTGGGTCAAAAGTGACATTTTCTGCAAAAAGAAGGCTGTCATCTGACACATTTCAGCAAAAGGGGTACAATGTGTCAGTTCACTGCAATCAGGAGGATCAGATTCACATTTATGGACATATTGGGGGGGGGGGGGGGTGGGTGAAGACTAGTCAGATGCGAAAGTCACAATTATAGGTTCATGTTCTTGGCTCCATTTGCATTTACAGATTCGGTGTTTCAAGCTTTAATTTTGAAACCAAAAATCGGATCTTGAAATCAAGGGCAATCGTATGTCTCACGATGTTTGTGTTCTGGAATCGCAAATGTGAGGTTCACAATCGGACCAAATTGTTTGGGGTTGCAATCGTTTGGAGTTGTGAAGATACGAAACCAGATTCGCAACTGTATCACAAATTGGAAATTGACGCGAATCGCTGCGAACGTTCGCAAGCATT
Organism: Lactuca virosa; assembly: GCF_052849685.1. Taxonomy (NCBI): domain Eukaryota; kingdom Viridiplantae; phylum Streptophyta; class Magnoliopsida; order Asterales; family Asteraceae; genus Lactuca; species Lactuca virosa. Next base: position 176,253,673 of record NC_136430.1, read on the forward strand.
TGCAGGTGAATGTCACAAGCTCAAAGACGCGAATGTCACAAGATGCGAAAGTTCCTTCGTTCATAGCTCTATGCTAGGATGGAATAGATTCGTCACTACAACACTTTCGCAGACGAAGAACAGATGGCGTTTGTACTAATTGAATGTGATGTTTTTCGATTTGTTCAGCCCGGACGTTGAGTTGAGGAATACTGATTTTGTTGCCTGGAGTTGATTGTTGTCGATGGTCAAAATTGAGAAAGTCAAAATTGGATTGCAATCTTAATCAAATTCATGACCGGATGTGTAATGCGATCGTATGTAATTGAAATATTGTGAAAGGCGTTACCTGCGAACGAACGAAATCGGGATGATTTATGCGATTGTTCATGGTGGTCAATGAGAAAGTCAAAATTGAAACTGTGATGCAGCGAACCTGTGTTCGGATTTGTTTTCCTGGGGATTCGCTTTGGGCGTATAATCGATCAGAGTCTGGAACCTTTGGATTCACTGATTCGCAGTGAACCTGAGATTCGCTTTAGGTCCATTGATTCGGAGCGAGAGGAACGAATCTGGATTCGCATTCACTGTCGGCGACAAAGGTTTGCATTTGAGGACATGTAATCGGGTTAACGGGGGTTCGCAATTGAATCTGAGACTCACTCGATTTTGAAATTGCATAAACGAAGGCACGCTCGTACTTGAATGCATAACCGATTGTATTCATTAGAATCTTATTGCAATCGATTTGGAATCGAGAGTTAAAACAGAAATCGAACGCATCAGCCTTCAGCGATTTTGGATATTATTAACTCGGAATTTGGATGTCATCGGAACGCTGGGAAGTGATGATTCGATCGACGATTATTTGATTTTGACTTTCAGAAGTCAAAGATGCGTCGTTCACAGATTAAGCGAGGAAGATGATGAACGTTTCAATTCTTGTCCCTAAAGTTTGCACAACTTGACGGTTTTAACCCTAAATTCTCAATTCTTTCAATTTCCTGGGTTTTTACCATTTTTACCCCTTCTCTCCAAAATATTTTCACTTCTTATTCTTTTCTTTGGTCTTATTCTTTTCAAACCCTTCTACATAAATTGTTTCTTATTCTATTATTTTGTCTAAATTTAAATATCAGAAAATACAAAATTAATTTTTGTTATTTTTCCAGTTTTAATTTTTGAGAATTGAGTTTATTCTAAAGAGATTTATTTCATCAAATCTGACGGGTTTTGAAGATTGTTGGTGATTCTTCTTAACTTTCCAGATTCTCTCCATGGCATTTGTTGAAGATTCAAGGGGAGTGATGATTATTCAAGAGGGGAGTTCGTATTTGAAAGATTATTTATATTTCTCTCGCTTTGAAGACCCCATGTGCTGATGAGTATCACAATTTAGGGGGAGAAATGCCAAAAAGATCGGAAATCGTGATCTTCATCAGTTTCAACATCTAGGGGGAGATTGTTTAGTATTTGAGATATTGAAACTGAATTGGCATATTTGGTTATTTAGGGAAGCCTTTTTAGGGTTAATCATTTTATGATTCCCTACGATGTCTTTACAGTAGAAGTTCCTAATCGAGCTCTTCTAAGGCATTGGTTTTATATTAAGGCATATATTTTATATTTATGGAATATATTTATTATTCCCTATAAATAATCATTAGGTTAGATTTTGAGGTAAGCTTTTTACCAGATTAGGGTTTTCTCTGTACGTTCATTTGATAATCAATATATGAAAAACCTTTATCAGATTACTTGCATATTGTGGTGATTGATTCTGATTGTTCTTGATATTCCGCATTCGTCATATCAGATTTATTCCCAACAGGTACCTATGTGGAAAGATCTTGGCATACACCGTGCCCCTGACAACGATACCAATTTGTTAGGGTGTCAAATCCAACAAATAATAGGGGTACAATAAACTCCCAAAACACTGCTATATTTCACTAAAAACAGTACAAGGCAAGCAATGTCGATCCTCTGAGACTGAGACAAATGTGTAGACCTATTTGTGCAAGGTACTTTGGTGACAAAAGGGGGGTTTCATTTGCAAGATGTTAAATAATGTAAATAATAACCTACTTTGAAAACATGCATAAAATGGAATAGATTTGCAAACAACGAATTAAACGGTTCCAGTTCCAGTTCTCAATGTTGTCATTTAACTTGATTATTCCTTGATACAACTCATGATTACTATTCTATGTTGGTACTGAAAGATACTAACACACATTAATGCATTTTGATTTCCAAATTATCTAATCAAAACACGTTTTTTGATTAAACCTAGCTTCACTAATTCAACATAAAGACTAGATTGTATTGAGAAACTTCATTAAGTGTTGTACAAGCTTCCCAACAATGTTCATTTCTTCTCATACGCTTGGAAGTGTGAAAACATGTGATATATGTTCTACAATAAGAAATGCATTACCAAATATCCCGTTGGATATGATTTTGGAAATTATTTGACCTCAAGTACTATGATAAATGCAAATCTTGTTTATCAATATAGTTTACGAATACAATAGTTGGTGATGCAAATATCTGTTGAAATTAGTTCACACCAACGGATCGTTCAGATTAACCACAATAAATGGTAAGACCAACTTCGGTACCTACAAAAGGCATGATCATGTTTATCCGAATAAACATATGTCTGGAACCTTTAAAGTGTTTCGAGCACTCATGATGAACAATCAAATGGGAAATAAGATAAGATACACATATCGAATAGGGATTGTAAGAGTCTTAGTTAAAACTTTAATGATCATCCTAGGAATTGTGAAACAGTTTCACAAACTATCTCCACCCAGAACACTGCCACAAATAGAGTAGTTATATGTAGAAACCAATCATTTTTTGATTTTATACTTGATGAGTCATAGTATGCTTACAAACAGTTCATGGATATGTACAATGAATAGTGTTACACAATTCCTTGGTCTTGCACCAATTGAGAAGATTTATGGACACTCTTTGAGATGTAAAGGGGGGGGGGGGGTCGTTTCTCCATAGAACATATAAAAGTATAGGATAATGAGGCTTACACTCGTCGTAAAGCACTCGAAAAAGTAGAACCTCAAATATAGATGTGTTACTTCGTCGAATATCCCAAAATATTCGCTTTGGGCAATTTTTTTTCAAAACCTCTAAGACCAAAAATTTTGTTGCTTGAAGGGTAGTCTTCTGAGAAAGGAAGTTGATATCCAAAATGGATAGTGGGAGCCACATTAACCTTCATGAGATTCAAGAGTCAAATAATAAAGAACCTAAAGTTGGCACTAGCACTCAATCAGAGATTGAAATACCTATTGAGGAAACTGACATACCTCCACCTCTTCTTTATAGATTAGATAGATGACATTATACACCTAGTTATATAGATTCTACATTACCGAGGAAAATGTATCACTGGTAGATGGCGATCAGAGTCTACCAGCCATCAAAAACTATGGCAGAATTAAAAAGGTTGCAAAAATGGAAGAAGAATACAGAGAGCAACATTCAGTTCATGTATGTTTGAAATTTGGTTGATCCTACACTTGGCCTTATAACCGTTGGGTATAAGTAGATCATCAATAGGATGATAAACATAGATAGAAACATACACATATTCAAAGCAAGACAGGCTGTGAAAGATATGAAGGCTTGGAAGGTCCATTTATGAACTATAACAATCATCTCATATTTTAGTTATTTGTTTCAATGAGAAAGTCAAAAGTTTGAACTTCAAGAAACAAAGATAAGCCATATATATATGTAAAAGCTAGTAGGAGAAATGTTTTCACTCTTGTACTGTTTATAGATAATATACAATTCATAGGAACCGATGTCCTAACTTTACGAAGTGTAAAAGCTTGGCATGGGTATTGTGTTGCTATGAAACACATGGGAGAAGCAACATAGATATTGAAAGTGAGGATCTATAGTGATAGATCCGCGTGATTCATTGGTTTAAGAAAAAGCACATACAATCTTGGGAAAAATTGAGATGCATGACCCCAAAAAAGTTCGTGCTTATAAAGCATGGCATGACATTGAGCAATGCTATTGTCCTACTTCTCCTGTTGAGCTAAAGGAACTGAGTCGAGTCCTACATGCTTCTGCTATGGTATCAATCATGTATACCATGTCATGTACTAAATCTGATGACTTGTATGCCTTGCGCATGAAAATTCGTATCAGATCAATTTGGCGAGAATAGACAAATCAAAATCAAGAACATTCCTAAGTGTCCATGAGGAAATAGGAGATGCTCTTGTTAGTATGGAAGATATCAATGTAAAAGTTACACTAATGCTAAGTTCCATGCTAATAGAGATGATTTAGTTTGTAGTTGGAGTCTGTGCTCTTACTGAACGGTGACGTAGTAGATTAGAAGAGTAGCAAATAATACACCATAGTGGATATAACAACAAAAACCTAGAGTATACTGCAACTAGTAAGATTTCAAAGAAAGCCTATGTGGCTAAAAGAGATGCATCAGTAACCTTAGTGTTGTAATTAATTATTGATGGTCCTTTTGAAGTCTCTTGGGACTATAAGGGTGAATTCATCTTGAACGAGGATCCCAATTCACACAGGCTCACATGACATATACTCAGGAAGTACCATCACATTTCATAATTAGTCGAATGCGACGACATCATAGTCAATGGAGTCATATCGAAAAAAAATCTTGCTAATCCTTCCCCAAGCCAATGTCACTGACCAAGTATGATTGTCATATAAAGTCAAAAGGCATTAGATTTGCAAATCAATTGGCATGAGCACATTTAATTTAGTTTGTTTTGATTTGGGAACTTAAGTAGTATAAGTCTTTATCTGATTTGATGGTTATTAAACCGAAATCTTAATATATGATGGAGATTAGTCATTTCATTAGTTTATCACATTGTTCCTCTTTTGCATGTTTCGAACCACTTCTAGATTATTAATTTATTCAAACTGCCACAATCGGTCCTACTTCTAGAAGTAACTAGTAATTTAAGATTGTCATGAAGTATTGGTAGTTTGTCCATGAAGATGGACATAACATAAGTTTGCGACCGATCCTCATGAGTACTTAAATGGAGATTTTAGGTATTGGAGTAACCCGCACTTAAATATTACTCCATGGGTTCTATCACAAGTAATTCTAATACGGTAATATAATTTAGTCTTCAAACATGGATGCAAGAGGTTTTGTATTACAATCTGTTATATTTTGGTTTCTCGCCATTGTTGTTCGTAATTGGCAGCTATATACTAGGTTTGACCATATATGACATGAGGAGTAGGGGAAATCTATGTAGTCAAAGTTTATTTGGTTCTTCTTCTATAATATGATAAGTTGATATCTTTGGGGCTCTCGATGATTCGGTGTTGTTATAAAAATGTGTGTCTCACATTTGAAATTGACATATATCCATGTATCACGTTCATATAGATATCTTGAAGTGCAAAGCAATATTAGATCACTTATATAAAGGCTGTATAAGAACTTTAAGTTGTGAATATGGTAGTTGCATTGGATGACACACTCTCTACTTATTTATAGTGGATATTGTACTAAACAATGTTGGTTACTTGTGCAAGTAGGAGTTATTGGAAGATAATACCCACAGTTGCAACAGTTTGTAATATTATTATTAATAGTGGGGTCATTTTGGGTTATACTCAAGGACATATCTTAGCAATAAATGACATGATAAGTTTATTAAGGTCTAGTTGATTAATTAAGGGTTTAATTAATTAATAAGAAACTTATAGACTTAAGGGGTTTAAAGAGTAAATATTTGAAAGTCAGATCCTTAGGATAATTACTAAACTTATGGATAATTACATAGTGATCAAGTAATTATCCCATAAGGGTTTCTAAGTGTTCTTATAAATAAAGAAGCACATAACCGGATTTTGAATGATCTTTTAACCCTAATTTATGTTCTTGCTTTACCTCCTCTCCTTTGCTTGATTTTTGTTTGTTACACGGTGCGTAGCCACTCCTACAAGATGCGTAATCCATCACAAGATACGTATTGAAAGCTACACGGTGCATAGGCAACGATTCTAGATTTGGGTTTTGGTGTTCAGTATATTCCTCAGATCTTGAGATCTCATGGTTACTGATTTGCTTTTTGGGTGCGATTATGAAAGAGGAGTTCTACGTTGGACGCTTAGCAATCCAATTTCTGTCAAATATTTACGAAGATTTCAAAGGACTACAAGGTTATGTTTTCTTATTTCTTATGTTTTATGCTTTAATTGCAATTAATCTGGTTGAACATCCATTTGCTTTTGGCTTTTGGGGTTATTTGTTAATTGCATCCTCTGTGCGCCTTTATGGCCTTTTAGATCCCTCACAACCCAATAGTTTTATTTGAAAGTGTGTTGATTAAAATGAATATATACAATAGTAATAATGCATTACGAACAATGACACACATATATTATAGTAGAAATAAATTTAAGATGGCGTTATTTATATTGACTAAAATTAAATTGTTTACAGGATGACAAAATATAGATGATAAGAAAAGAAATCAAATGGAATGTGTCGTTGTGATAGATCTTAAACTGGATATTGAAAAGGATAAGTTTAATGATTTGAAGAAACAGAAAGAGCATAAATTGGTGGACAATGTTGATACTACAGTTAAAAACAACATTGAGTCGAATGTTGTATTTCAAGCTTTAAGCACAAGTATATCTCCACATTCAATGTTTTTAGCAATTCAAAATTCATCATTACTTCAAAAGGATGTTGTTCTGAGAATGTGATTTTGGATCTTTTCTACTTATGAAGATAAATCAACTACCACTATAGTGGCGTAGACACATAGAGGTAAAGGTGGGCCTTGGCCCACCCCACAAAAATTCAAGTGTATATATATATATATATATATATATATATATATATATATATATATATATTTCTGTTAAATAAAAGGAATTAATTCATCCCAATCAAAACTTTAGATTCCATATCTCACTCATACTTTGTAAATTATTTGGTCTACCCTAATTCAAAACTTTAAAGCCCATATCCCGTACATACTTTGTAAATTATTTGGCCTACCCTAAAATAAAATCCTGGCTACGCCACTGTACCACTAAGATTAGGTTATTTCGCAGTTGAATAATTTAGGTCATCTAAGTTAATTATCAAGTTGAAAGAATCTAATATCAAAATGTCAAGAGAAGTTATACAAAACATGTTTGATTTACCAAACAAAGGAATTGATTTTGAAGATACTGAAACATGTCATATAAACTGTAACATCCCGATGATAAGGTACTTCTAATTTTAACCCTATAATTGAATTATATTGCATTTTGGTCCCTAAGTAAAAGAAAGTGTGCATTGAAGGCCCTATTGTCATTTTTGTAATTTGGGAGGTTGGAGAGTATGCCATGCGTACATGTGTATGCTTAGCGTACTAGGCGCGCCCTAGTACGCAGGGCGTACATGCCATGCATGCAAACCCTAATTTTTAGGGTTTAGCTCATATTTAAACCCCATTATAGCCTCATTTCCCCTCACCTCATCAGCCTCCATCCTCTTGATTAGGGATGAGCATTAGAACCGCCGGAACCGGAACCGGAACTGGAATTGGTAATAAGGTCCGGTTACCGGTTCTCCATTTTTATGAAAACCGGTCCCGGTTTGACATTTTTCACGTTTTTTAAAATGTGCATAACTCACTTATATGAAGTCGGAATTACTTGATTTTTTTTCCAACATGTTATTTGGAGCGTGTAGTTTTATTTTGACTGTACAAACATATATTTTGGTTAGATATTGAATCAGAAACATGCCCCGAAAGAAAGAATATTTATGCTGCGCTTTTTATATTTCAGCACTTTTTTTTTGTTTTTCTAAATCTGTCTCGCTTTTTTAAATGTGCATAACTCATTCATATGACGTCGAAATTACTTCATTTTTTTCCAGCATGTAATTTGGTGTTTGTACTTCATTTTAGACTGTACAAACACATATTTTGGTTAGATATTGAATCAGTTATAGACCTCGGAAGACAACATATCAATGCTGCATATTTTCTGTTTCAGCATTTTGTTTTTATTTTTTGGAATCCGTCCTGCTTTTAAAATGAGCATAACTCACTCATATGAAGTCGAATTTAGTGTTTGTACTTCAATTTAGAATGTAAAAAGTCATAATTTGGTTAAATACTGAATCATTTATAGGTTCCGAAAGATAACATATCATCTATAACATTTTAACCGGTTCTAGTTTGAAAAATAACCGAAAAACCGGGACCGGAACCGGAACTGGTGCTAGAACCGACGGTCCGGTTCCCGGTTCCGGCTCCGAACCGGTCCGGTTCTAAAGCTTTTCCCTACTCTTGATACGTTTTTGCAACCCTAATCCACCTTGTGAAGCATTTTTAAGCTTGAGTGTGTGTGTGTGTGTTTTGTGATTTTGAAGAAGATGGAAGGAAGGAGAGACCACCTTGAAGGGGTGAAGTTCTTTAGATCCAGGATCACACCACCTTTTGGCACCATTTTGAGGTATAAAGTTCTGAACTTGGTGAAGTTTCATTTAGATCTTGTTTCGGAATGATTTTTGGTCCTTTTGTCCCAAATATGGAGATTCATGAACATGGCATGTTCTTGACCCATTAAGCAGTCCTTTCAGACCTTTGGAAGGGTCTTTAGTCATAAAAATGGTTCGAAATGGTTGGTTTTGCTCCATGCATCATTTAAAAGGTCTTAATGGATTAAGAAGTTGAGTTAAGCACTTAATGGGCATGCAAAGTCATAAAGTTGGAAACTTTATGACTCTTGAGTGTATTTTAGCCATGGATCTGAAATATGGACGTGAGAGCTTAAGCCATTAAGCACTTAATGGAATTTTGGGCTTTTGGGAGTACGGGCCGCATACGAGGTCAACCACCCTAATGGTGGTCAACATGTGAGTACGACAAATGTACATAGGGAGTACGCCCCACGTACTCACTCTGTGGTGACTCGGATGAGTAGACTCGGGCGGGTTGACTCGACAGGGTTGACTCAGTTGACTTAGTTGATTTGATCAGTTTGACTTTGAATTTGACCAAGTTTGACTTAAGGGTATTTTGGGATTGTGATTGAGATTGGTCATTTGGTTGGATAGGTGACGGTTAGAGCTAAGATTCGGAGTTGAGACCTCATCAGCTTTTGTCCAGTTTGTGAGGTGAGTTTCCTCACTATACTTACAGGTCGAAGGCACCAAGGCAGGTCCATTGGTTTGATATCCTGCTATGCACTGATATGTTAAGTATGGAATAGATATGCATGATTATGATAGTTACCGATATGCTAGTCTAGTAGATCTGTAGGACTACCTGTGATTCTGTCTGCACGATTATTTGTATATGTTTGTTATCTGTTATATGTCGACATATTGTGTTGGGTTGAGGTTGTTCTGCTTCGTGCGATAGCCAACAAGCCCTGGAGCATTCCATATATGAGCTGAGGGCGGGGTAGGGCATGCCAGACTCATACTGAGGGCTCATGAGCATTCCAGATACGAGCTGAGGACCGGGTGGGCCCCAAGGGCAAGCCAGATATAAGCTGTAGGCCCCAAGGGCAATCCATACTTATGCTGTGGGCTCAGTGGTAATCCTGTTTGTTAGCTGTGGACCCAGTACATGCTATTTTTGTATATGTTATCTGTTTATGTGTTTGTACTTTGGGGGAGCTCACTAAGATTTGGCTTACAGTTTTTAGTTGTGGTTTCAGGTACTTTGGATGATTGTGGGAAGGCAAATTAGTGACCGTACACATACTCTGTTTTATGTACTTTTGATCTATGGGATACTCTTATATGGAACCATACTTTGAAAACAATGATTTTGTAAAGATTTTGTGATTTGGGGTTGTTTTAAAAAGTTTACATTTCTTGTTATTTTTTATGGATGTGACAAGTTGGTATCAGAGCCTTGGTTTGAGTGAATTGGAGGAACACTCGTGTGAATCCAGTCTCAAACTAAGGAAAAATGTTTTTCAAATTGTTTTCAAAATAATCAAAGAGGATGCGATGTGTACGATCAGCCCGAGCCAGTAAGTAGACCCCAAATTACCACACTGCTATTTGATATTGTGATATGTTAGAACAACATGCTAGTGATAGGATAAGGATCTTCAGGAACTGCATGATAGAATTGTCTGATTATATGATGCCTGGTAGCCTAGGGTTTCCTTCTTATATGAAATTGACATCATAACTGTAGTTGCGTAGTGTATGCATCATTGTTGTGAATAACTAAGATTCTATAGCCTGAGAATGTTTGGTTTAGCCTTATTTCTTGTTCTTGTTTAATGAAGGGCTTAGGGTAGAATCAAGTATTCGACTGTCTATAGGATCCGGTGTTATGTATGTTTAGTATACACAAGTGTTGCAGGGTTGGTGGAAGTGTCATGTATGATTTGTGTGGGGGCAGCCGAACAGTCACGTAATGTTTATCCTTTCTATAGGAAGTGAGGATTGAGTGTATGCGTATGCTAGTGTGTATAGTTAGGGTTGTTGTGATGGTCCTCTGAGACTAATATGGGTAGGTGTGGAAGGTAGTATGAGAATGTACTACTGGAAGCACAGGACCCGTATGAGTAGCAGGGAAGTGACAACCCCTAGGGCTTTGTTGGGAGTTGGTTCCCCTGGTTCGGTATGCGTTTTATCTGATATCTCCCTGGTTTATTTTCAGTATGGTGATGATGAGACGATTTGAGGCAGGATCCGGATCAGGATCAGGAGCTGGTGGCTAGGATAGGCCAGCTTTGACTAAGGAGCGGGTTAGGGAGATCATGCAGGAGGAGGTTATTACCCTTTTTCGGGCGCAGTTACAGGAGATCTTTGGGTCTATTAAGACCGCAATGGTGGAGTACTTTGATAAGAGATGCATTGCACTTTCTGAGGTTGCTGCTACAGCCACCGCAGCCGTTGCTGCTGCCGAGATTGGCACTGGGAGAGCCTTCCAGTATCCGGACTTCGACAATATGAAGCCCCTGACATTTGTTGTAGTTCAGGATCCGATCATAGCCATGAGGTGGTTGTCTGAAATCGAGGGATGTTTCTTCACTTACTCTTTCCCAGCTGACCAGAAGGTCAAGTGCGCTCTGAACCTTCTACGGTCCGGAGCGAAGGATTGGTGGAGACTTGTTACTAGCTCGTATTCTCCTGAGTAGAGGACTGCAGTGAATTGGGAGCAGTTCTATGAGATATTTCGCTCTAGATATGTTCCTCTTATAGAGTGTGAGAGGTTAGCCCAGGAGTACTTGGATTTGAGACAAGGGTCTGAGTCGGTGAAGGAGATCATCGAGATGTTTTACGGAGAAGGCCATGTTTTGTCCTGAGTTTGCTTCTTCTGAGCAAGCTCAGATGACCCGTTACTTGAGGTGTTCAAGACGAACATCAACTAGTTTGTATCCACACAAAGTTATGGTTCACTGATTGAGTTACAGGTGGCCGCTAGGCGGCGGGAGATCGAGATGGAGATCCAGACAAGGGAGCAAAGGCAAGCCCCGAATCAGTCTCAGCCTGCGCTGAAGCGGTTCAAGGCCTATGATGTTAGATCTGGGGTTCAGAAGGGCCACACTTGTGGAAAGTGCGGCAAGGTTTATGATGTTTCTTCCGGATCTTCTTCTGGATGCCACAATTGTGGCAGGCAGGTCCACATGACGAGGAATTTCCGACAACATGCCCCAACACTCAGTTCCAGGATTTGCTATCACTGCGACCAGGTTGGCCATGTGAAGGCTAACTGTCCCTTGCTTGCTGCAAGGCTGGCACAGACTCCAGCGCCGACTACTATGAGGATCACAGATGGGAGTCAGGGCAGGGTGGAGCCCCTGAGGGCTCGAGGTCATGCTTTTCAGCTCACGACAGAGGAGGCTAGGGCGGCACCAGATGTCGTGACCGATATGTTTCTATTTATTATTCTGTTGATTATGCCTTATGTTATGCTCATGTATATTCTCCTAATAGGTACGTTCTTAGTGAACTCTTTGCATGCACTTGTGTTATTTGACTCGGGAACGAGTCGGTCCTTTGTATCTTGATCATTCAGTAGGGAGTTTGATATGCCTATTGGGGAGTTAGAGTGTCTGTTGTGGGTTTCTATCGCCAACGAACACGGGGTTTCTGCATCCGCAGTGTATCAGAGATCTTTTGGGTGCCTTATCCGATTGATCTGATCCCTATCCCCATTGGGGATGTGTGCATGATAGTGGGTATGGACTGGCTGAGTAGTTTTAGTGCTATGATTGATTGCGAGGGTCAGCGAGTGGTAGTTCGAACCCCAAGTGGGGGAGAACTGGTTATATATGGAGAGGACACCAAAGTTGGTTCAGGGTTTTGTTCGGCAGCCAGGGCTTGACAATATATTCAGCACGGGTGTGCAAGTTATCTGGCTTATGTGGTTGATACCCAAGTTGGGGAGTAGACTTCGGTTTCAGAGGTTCCAGTGGTCAGGGAGTTTGCTGATGTTTTCCTGGAGGAGTTACCCGGTGGACCTCCCGAGAGGCAGGTTGAGTTCAGGATTGATCTTGTGCCAGGTGTGGCCCCGATTGCCAAGGTACCATACCGCTTAGCAACGTCTGAGATGTAGGAGTTGTCCTCTTAGCTTCAGGAGCTGTTAGGCAAGCAGTTCATTAGACCGAGCAGTTCTCCATGGGGAACGTCGATACTGTTCTTCAAGAAGAAGGATGGTTCGCAACAGATGTGCATTGATTATTGGGAGTTGAACAAGTTAATGGTGAAGAACCATTATCCCCTTCCATGGATTGATGACCTCTTTGATCAGTTTCATGGTGCATCTTGGTTCTCCAATATCGACCTGAGGTCTGGGTATCATCCGGTGAGAGTGAGAGAGGAGGACGTGGAGAAGACCGCGTTCAACACTCATTATGGGCATTACGAGTTCATAGTGATGCCATTTGGGCTTACCAATGTGCCTGCTGTATTTATGGATCTGATGAATCGGGTATGCAGGCCGATGCTCGACCGATCTGTTATCGTGTTCATTGATGATATTGTAACATCCCAAAATATGGTCCACAAAATTTCATTTTTAAAATAGGTAAAATAGTATTTCCAAATAACATCCATACATCTCAAACAAAACCAATGTATCAAATGTCATAAAATCAGAGTAATGTATCATATGCGGAATCCCAATGGTGTGTGCGATGCAGTCAACCCGAGCTCTTCCCTTTGCAACCGGAAGTACCTGAAACATAAACTGAAAACCGTAAGCACAAAGCGTAGTGAGTTCCCCAAACTACCCCCATACCATACATAAAAATCACATACTGGGCCCCCGCCTGACATCAGGCCTCGCCCAACATTAGGCCCCGCCCGACATCGATCCCCGCTCGGTATAAAATCTGTTATTCTCAGGCCTCGCCTATCACTGGGCCTCGCCCGCTATACACATACAATCAATATCACATAATCAAGCTAACACACATAGATCATAACAATATCATATGTTCCAGTCCTTAGGCCTCGCCTGGCATCACGCCCCGCCCGGTACGCATAGCAGCACATAACACATACAAGGGTCACACCGACTCCTAGCATCCTAACATAATCAATAAGGGCCAACATTGATGCCTTAGACCAGCTAAACCCAATGAGGAAACACACCTCAAATGCTGAATCTCACAGAAAGAAATACCTCGTTGCTGCCCTGACGACTCCCCGAGCTATCAATACAAAAGAACACCCAATCAATACTTGGGTTCTAATCAAAATTCAATTCTCCATACTTGGGGTAAAATGACCATTTTACCCCTATACTAATTTGATCCATGACTAAGGCCCAAATCCACAATATAAAAAGGCCCAACACTAACTAATTTTCCAAGGCCCACTTGTGGCCTAATTTTCCAAATTGGGCCCAAACCCCGCCAATGGGCCTTACCCTAAAGCCCAATAATTTCCTTAGTCCAAAAGCCTGCTTTCAGATGGCCCATTAAGGCCCAAAACAACTAGGTCCATGAAATGGCCCAAGCCGAGTCCCAAAGATGCGAAGCCCATTCTAACTGAGTACGTGGGGCGTACCCAACTGCTGCGCGTACACGCTTGATGGCTTGTACGCTGCGCGTACAGACTTGTACACCTAGCATACTACTCTATTAAGCCAAAATTTGCCATTAACCACTTAATGCTTAGCTCAAAGGTCCAAACCACAGATTTGAGTCCTAATCAATGTCTAGACACATAAAGTCGCTGACTTGGTGACTTTGCATGCCCCAAATGATTCCAAACTCAAAAAATAACATTCTACCTTCATGAAAATGGCCCTAACTCCTGCATGAATGGATCTAAGCATCAAAAATGGAAACTTTATAACTCAAGGACCAAAATAACACCAAAAGTGGCAATTCTAAGCTTCAGAAACGATATGAACTCATAAGATCTCATCAATGGGGCCAAAAGGGTCCATAAACCCAAACCAAAAGAGATATAAGCTAATAAGCATCAAGTTCAAGACTTTATACCTCAAATGAGTGCCAAAAGATGATGAGGTTCTAGATCTATAAACCTTCACTCCTCTAATGAAGCTTCAATGATGATCACCTTCCTTCAAAGCACCAAAATGCACCTCAAAATGGCCTTCTAAGCTCAAAAACACACAAGTATGGAATTAGTTTTCGATTGTAGGGTAATGAGGACAAGGAGGCTAATAAAATGAGGGTTTCAAGTCCATAGGATGCTTAAATAGTGGCCAACCACGGAAATTAGGGTTTTCATAGTCTTTACGTATGCCCCGCGTACGCTTTTATACACCCAACGTACGCCTCCGGATCCCCAATCAATACCCTCGCATGAGTACGCTAAGCGTACCACTTAGTACGTCCCACGTACTTGCTTCACCTCCTGTACACTAAGCGTACCTTGTTGTACACCTCACGTACAACTCAAAGGTCAAAATGGGACAAATTAAATAATGTAAGGGCGAAAGAGAAACTTACCGAGATTCAAGTGTTATAGATGTCTTGGTGTATTAGCATGAGGAGCACCTTCGAGAGCTTCTGGTAGTTTTAAGGTGGGAACGACTTTATGCCAAGTTCTTGAAGTGTGAGTTTCGGTTACGAGAAGTCCAGTTCTTGGGGCACCTCGTTAACTAGGATGGGATTTTGGTGGATCTGGCCAAGATCGAGGTTGTGATGCAGTGAGAGGTTCCAAAATCTCCCTCAGAGATCAGGAGTTTCTTAGGTTTGGCAGGTTACTATCGGAGATTTATTCAGCATTTCTCTACAATTGCGGTACCCCTCACTCGGCTGACGAGGAAGGGAGTGGATTTACGATGGGGCCCTAAGCAACAATCGACTTTTGAGACGAAACCTTGCTGGTAATTTGGGCAGTTCCGCTTCCAGTGTGCTTTTTCATGGCAATAGAAGCATTCAGCCTCTTTTGGGTCAGAAGAAGGAGTGACGAAACCTTTCTTGGTTCCACTCGAAGAGGAGCCATCAAGGGTCTTACCCTTGGTACCCTTCGAAGGGTTCTTCCTCTATTTCCCTCTATGTTTCCTGATTGCCAAGACAGGTGCGGAGTTTGGAGTAGGAGTAGGAGTGGTAACAACCGACTTACCTTTAAGACCACTTTCGGCGGTCTTCAAGAGTCCTTGAAGTTTGCTGAGGGTAACTTCCTCCTTATTCATGTGGTATGTCATGCGGAATTGATCATAACACGAAGGTAAGAAGTTCAAAATGATATCTATTGCCAACTCCTCGGGGAAGTCCACATTCAGCTTCATCAAACGGTCCACATACCTTTGCATTTTCTGCATGTGGCCTGTGATGGGTTCACCCTCCTTCATCCGGGTTGTTATCATGGAGATGATTTCATATCGCTCTTGACGAGCACTCTGATGGTAGCGGTCCATCAAATCCTGGTGCATTTCAAAAGGATAGTAGTCCTCATAGGACTTTTGGAGCTCGGCTGTCATAGTGGCCATCATGATGCATGCCATTTTGGTAGCATCTCTTTCATGTGCCTCATATTCAGCAAGCTCTTCAGGAGTAGCAGTTTGCTCGGGTACCTTAAGCTCGTTGTCGAGAACATATTCTTTGTTCTCATACTGAGTGACCATCCTGATGTTCCTGATCCAATCTGTACAGTTGGATCCATCAAAGATGACTCTCCCAAAAAGGTTCATGAGAGAGAAGGAGCCGGTAGGGTTTGAGCCAGAAGCAGCATTGTTTGAAGACATCTGAAAAGAAGAAAAGACAAGTTTAGTTTAGATATAAGATAGTCCTTAATAAAACACCCAAATGTAATATTAAAGCTAGGATCCAATCACAATATATTATACTTAGAAGAGGGATGCCGTAATCTAAGTAATAACATATTTGAAAGGTAGGTGAATGACGATTCACCAATTTCCACCATGAAAAACGAAATATATAAAGTATTAGGTTTTATTTGGTTTTTAGAAACTCCTAGATTCTTTTGAGATTCATCGAACATTTCAATGGCATGTTTCAATCTCGAGTGTGCCCTTCATGTTTTGTGACTGGGATACCGAGGATCACAAAACAAGGTGTGAAGTAACCATGTAAATTACTTGGTACCCTTAATGTTTTTCACTTAATCGATGTGCCGGTTAACCACATGCGCTCCAACGACCTATGAAAATCCTTAAGTCACCCTTTGCCTACCTTGTTAAGTCCAAGTTAGTGTGCCGGTTAACCACACACGCTCCACCAACGACTTAATCAAAGTGCAAAGTGTAATTTCATGGGTTAGAACCTTATTCACATTTTCCTAAAGTAACTAAGATTGAGAATTTATAAAACATTTAGTTACTTTATAATAATCATTATACTTTTAATGAGAATTTTTAAGTCATTGTCCTACCCGTTCGGCTAACGACCCTCCACCAGTCAAGGAAGCGGTGGGTGAGAGTGGACACCCATTAAGCTTCCATTTTATAGGCAACAACCTTATACCCCTATTATAGACCGGCTTCGTGAATGAGGCGTACTAGCGGTAAAACGACTTGATCTTATACATATATATATATATATATATATATATATATATATATATATATATATATATATATTATTAAACTTATAATATTATCAAGTATAAGGGTTGAATTTTAACTTTTAAAATTCTAGGTGTTGGAACTAAAGTTTATTAGATGACTTCACATGCTCCAAAACTTGAGGGCAAGTTTTGTAACTTTACAAAATCTTTCAATTCATAACTTATGAGTTATTAAAATGAAGACTCTTCATTTTTGTAACTTATGTGTTCTTTTAATGGAATTAATACAAAGTGACATTTGGTTATCCATAACTTGAGGACAAGTTATGGACTCCATTAAAACACATAAAGATCATGAATTCAGCATTAAACAAGTAATTCCTATGATCTATCATGAACTCATAAGAATATGAATAATCATATCAAAAATTTCCAAGAACATATGAACACATATAGTCATGTAATTTTGATATTAGCCATTGTAAATGGATTAGAACAACCATTACACCATCTAAAATAAGTTTAATAACACCAAAACAGTTTAGGGTAATGTTTCTAGTCCATTTCCAGCAACAAACTCGAAAATATGCCCACAACAGCTTCTACTCGTCGAGTGCACGATCCTAATCGACGAGTAGGATGAACTTTAACATGGACTCGTCGAGTCCCCCCATGGACTCGGCGAGTTCAGACGAACAGTGAGCAAATTTTCTATTTTTCAAGCAGTTTGCATCAAGTATCAAACAAACAAGCCTACGCTCTGATACCACTGATGGGTTTTGAGCATTCTAACACTTCCTAAGTGTACATGCAACCCTAGAAAACATTGGATCTATGTTTGTCTAAAATACATGCAAAATACTTTTTCCAAGTTTCATAATCCTATCTAGCATACATGGGGAACTTTAAACATAAAAGATGACTAGAATTACATACCTTGTAGTTGATTTGATTCCTTGAAAACCTTGAGAGTCTAGCACCCCAAGTGTGATGCCTCAAATGTTTCACACAACACCAAATGCTTTGGAATGACTTTGAGAGAATGTAGAACACTTCTAAAATCGGCCTAGTCCTCTTGTAACTACTTGTGTAGCCGATTTTGATAGATAACATGTTCTTTATATAGTGTGTTACATTTAGGGTTACACCATGTAAACCCTAATGTAACATGGCTCTTCATTTCCATGACCCATGGGTTTGTAACTCCCATGGAGCATGCATGAAGTATCCTATGGACCTTAGTCCAACTTGATAACCCATGGAGCCTTTTAGCCCACTATACAAGTTATGGATGATTTACATAATCAACCCATATATTTAATTAGTCTTCTTTTGATCACTTAATTAATTCCAAATTAATTCTTGATCAATACTAATTAAATAATACTTATTAATATATTAGAACTTATAATATATTAATAAACCACAAGTGTTATTTCTCTCATTTAGTCTATCCAAATACATGATGCCATGCAACCCAAATGGACCATGCCGGGTCGGGTCAAGTACATACCAGAAATAGTTATGGACTTAGACACCTTATCCAACAGTCTCCCACTTGGATAAGTATAATAACTATAACTGCAAGTATGACTTCAGGAACCGATCAGCAATCATAGCTCTTTTCAAGGTCTATCGGGTCTGAGAAGATGATGATACGCCATTTAAGATAAGTGATCATATAATCCTCTGTTCTAGATATCAGCCGGACAAATACATGGAACAATGTCTTACTTATTGTCCAACAGTTTGTTTCCCGATTTCCGATTTGTTTGACATAGAACTTAATTGAACACATCAACTTAGTTCTGATCGGGCCCGGTACATAGGTCAAAACAAAATCATCGAGGGGCCCAGATATCGCTTCTAATCTAAGAAGGAACAGATAAACTTCGACTCATATGCTTGTTCTACTACCTGTTAAATCACACACAAAGGTACGTTTTATAACATCAAGTTACCAATGTGTTTTCGTACGATCAATGCATAACCAACTTATAGGCAACAAGTCATATCTCTAGGTTTGAAGACTTATATGATATTACCGTCTCACGATCACTCGAGATAAATTCCATGAAGTGATACCAGTGAGCGTGGGTTGAATCCAATGCTCAGAACTTATGAGCACTCATGAGTGTTGAGGCCATGTCCAACATCTTAGACCTCTACAACCAACTCATGACAGTCTTAATTTATATCTACTTCCAACATATGACCGACTGTGGATAATTTGAATAATATTTAAAAACACAACATAAATATTCTGGAAGTCAAAACATGCAAAAGAAATAATAGTAAACGATTGACAGAAGATAGCCACACTTTACTCATAAATAAACACAAATTTTATTCATCATCAAATGTCAATTACACTTAACAAATTTCAAAATTTACCTAACTACTAAAACTAATATCATCCTTCAGCCCTATGCTCCTTGCATGCTGGAGATGCTTAATCCTGCCCAGTCCCTTCGTGAGGGGATCTACCGGGTTCTCATCCGATGATACCCTCTTTGCCACGAGGAGTCCTTCTTCTATACGATGTCTGATGAAATGGTTTTCTTTCAATGTGCCTGGATCTCCCGTGATCCCTTGGTTCCTTCGCTAAGGCAACTGCACTTTCACTATCACAGAAGATTTCCATAGGCCCCTTTATAGCTGGTACAACTCCAAGCTCTCCAATGAAGTTCTTCAGCCATATTGCCTCCTTTGCTGCCTCGCTTGCCGCTATATACTTTGATTCGCAAGTTGAATCAGCCACTGTCTCCTGCTTGGAACTTTTCCAAGTAATTGCTCCTCCGTTTAAGGTAAAGACCCAACCTGACTGAGAGCGGAAATTATCCCTATCAGCCTGGAAGCTAGCATCACCATACCCTACAACTCTCAAGTCATCACTCCCACCGAGAGTAAGGACCCAGTCCTTAGTCCTCCGCAGGTACTTGAGGATATTCTTTACCGCAGTCCAGTGAGCCTTACCAGGGTTCCCCTGATATCTGCTGACCATTCTCAATGCAAAGGCCACATCAGGACGAGTACAAGTCATAGCATACATGATCGAGCCTACAGCAGAAGCATAAGGTACTCGACTCATTTCTGCTATCTCAGCCTCGATACTCGGGCTCTGAGTCTTACTCAATCTAGCATTACTCTGGATGGGTAACTCTCCTTTCTTGGAGTCTTGCATGCTGAACCTCTTCAGCACCTTGTCCAAGTAGGTACTCTGACTAAGTCCAATTAGTCTTTTACTCCGGTCTCTCAGAATCCTTATCCCTAGAATATAGGCAGCTTCTCCTAGGTCTTTCATAGCGAAACACTTCCCGAGCCAGGACTTCACTTCCTGCAAGGTCGGGATGCCATTTCCTATGAGTAGTATGTCATCCACATACAATACCAAAAAGCTAACTATACTCCCACTAGCCTTGACATACACACAACATTCATCTTCACTCCTCGAAAAGCCAAACCCTTTGACTTTCTCATCGAAGCAAGGATTCCATCTGCGAGGTGCTTGCTTTAATCCATAAATGGATTTCTCAAGCTTACACACTCTATTAGGGTATTCTGTACTGACAAAACCCTCTGGCTGACACATGTAAACATCCTCAGCCAACTTTCCATTAAGGAAAACGGTTTTGACACCCATTTGCCATATTTCATAGTCATGAAATGCAACAATGGCTAACAATACCCTAATAGACTTAATCTTGGCTACTGGTGAAAAGGTCTCATCATAATCAACTCCTGGAGTTTGAGAAAAGCCCTTTGCCACCAGTCGTGCCTTATAAGTGTGTACATTACCATCCATGTCGGTCTTCTTCTTGAAGATCCATTTGCACCCAACTGTCTTGCAACCTGGTACATTGTCAACCAAGTCCCAAACTTGATTGTCATACATGGACTGTATCTCGCTGTCCATTGCCTCTTTCCATTTAGCAGACTCAGGGCCTGCCATCGCTTCCGCATAGCTGTTAGGTTCATCCATACTTACCAGTGTCTCATCACTGATAAGTGTCTCACCTTCCACAGTAACATGGAAACCATAGTAATGCTCAGGTGCATTCCTAACTCTCGTGGAACGCCTCAGAGGTACAGACTCGTCAATTGGATCAACAGGAGTTTCCTCCTCAGGTTGACTGCTAGGGTTTGAGGTTCCTTCACCACTTGATTCTTGAATTTCTTCAAGGTCAATTTGCCTCCCACTGTTTCCTTGGCTTATGAACTCTCTCTCTCTCTCTCTCAAGACATCCCTCCTTGCTACAAAGACCACATTCTCACTAGGTCTGTAGAAGAGGTAACCAAAGGATCTCTGTGGGTAGCCCATGAAAATACACCTCTCACTTCGAGGTTCGAGCTTATCATGAGACTCGCGCCTTACGAAAGCCTCGCAACCCCAAATCTTGATCTGGGCTGGATTAGGAACTTTTCCAGTCCACATCTCGTGAGGTGTTTTGGCAACCTTCTTTGTAGGGACCAGATTAAGGATATGGGCGGCAGTTTCTAAGGCATACCCCCAGAATGAGATTGGTAGCGAAGCTCGACGCATCATCGAACGAACCATGTCCAACAAGGTTCGATTACGCCTCTCAGCTACACCATTCAACTGTGGTGTCCTGGGAGGTGTCAATTGTGAGACAACCCCACATTCCTTAAGACAGTCGAGGAACTCTGTACTAAGATACTCACCACTACGATCGGATCGAAGCATCTTAATGTTCCTGCCCAATTGATTTTCTACTTCATGTTTAAACTCTTTAAACCTTTCGAAAGTCTCTGACTTATGCTTGATTAAGTAGACATATCCATGTCTACTATAATCATCTGTAAAAGTCACATAATAACGATTAGCATCCCTTGTGGCAGTTTTGAAGGGTCCACACACATCCGTGTGTACCAGATCCAACAAACCTTCGCCCCTAGCACAAGAACCTGTGAAGGGCGACTTTGTCATTTTTCCAAGTAAGCATGATTCACAACTCTCATCTGACTTTAGGTCAAATGACTCCAAGACTCCATCCTTTTGGAGTTGGCCTATGCGTTTCTTGCTTACATGTCCGAGACGACAATGCCATAATGATGCTTTATCCAAGTTATTATCATTAGTAGAATCAGTACACAACACATTATTTCCTAAGTTATCTACAACAGACACAACTTCATACACACCATCACAAGGTAATGCTTTAAAATAAAACACATTATTAAAGAAAGCATTTATTCCACCAACTTCATTATCAAAAGAAAAGGTAAACCCTTGTTTGTACAAAGCATGAAAGGAAATAATATTTCTTGCCATTTCAGGCGAGTAACAACATTTATTTAAGTCTAACGTAAACCCACTACTTAGCAACAAAGTATAAACTCCAATCTTGGTGACAGGTGAAGCTTTCCTATTCCCCATGATCAAGTTTATCTTTCCATGCTCCACATTCTCAATTCTTCTTAGTCCCTGCAAGGTTGGGTTTTACTTTCCCATCCTTCAAATCTTGCTGGTACTTTGGGCAGTTCCGCTTCCAGTGTGCTTTTTCATGGCAATAGAAGCATTCAGCCTCTTTTGGGTCAGAAGAAGGAGTGACAAAACCTTTCTTGGTTCCACTCGAAGAGGAGCCATCAAGGGTCTTACCCTTGGTACCCTTCGAAGGGTTCTTCCTCTTTTTCCCTCTATGGTTCCTGATTGTCAAGACAGGTGCGGAGTTTGGAGTAGGAGTAGGAATGGTAACAACCGACTTACCTTTAAGACCACTTTCGGCGGTCTTCAAGAGTCCTTGAAGTTTGCTGAGGGTAACTTCCTCCTTATTCATGTGGTATGTCATGCGGAATTGATCATAACATGAAGGTAAGGACTGCAAAATGATATCTATTGCCAACTCCTCGGGGAAGTCCACATTCAACTTCATGAAACGGTCTATAGACCGACTTCGTGAATGAGGCCTACTAGCGGTAAAACGACTTGATCTTATACATATATATATTATTAAACTTATAATATTATAAAGTATAAGGGTTGAATTTTAACTTTTAAAATTCTAGGGGTTGGAACTAAAGTTTATTAGATGACTTCACATGTTCCAAAACTTGAGGGCAAGTTTTGTAACTTTACAAAATCTTTCAATTCATAACTTATGAGTTATTAAAATGAAGACTCTTCATTTTTGTAACTTATGTGTTCTTTTAATGGAATTAATACAAAGTGACTTTTGGTTATCCATAACTTGAGGACAAGTTATGGACTCCATTAAAACACATAAAGATCATGAATTCAGCATTAAACAAGTAATTCCTATGATCTATCATGAACTCATAAGAATATGAATAGTCATATCAAAAATTTCCAAGAACATATGAACACATATAATCATGTAATTTTAATATTAGCCATTGTAAATGGATTAGAACAACCATTACACCATCCAAAATAAGTTTAATAACACCAAAACAGTTTAGGGTAATGTTTCTAGTCCATTTCCAGCAGCAAAACTTGAAAATATGCCTACAGCAGCTTCTACTCGTCGAGTGCACGATCCTAATCGACGAGTAGGATGAACTTTAACATGGACTCGTCGAGTCCCCCCATGGACTCGGTGAGTTCAGACGAACAGTGAGCAAATTTTCGATTTTTCAAGTAGTTTGCATCAAGTATCAAACAAACAAGCCTAGGCTCTGATACCACTGATGGGTTTTGAGCATTCTAATACTTCCTAAGTGTACATGCAACCCTAGAAAACCTTGGATCTATGTTTGTCTAAAATACATGCAAAATACTTTTTCCAAGGTTCATAATCCTATCTAGCATACATGGGGAACTTTAAACATAAAAGATGACTAGAATTACATACCTTGTAGTTGATTTGATTCCTTGAAAACCTTGAGAGTCTAGCACCCCAACTGTGATGCCTCAAATATTTCACACAACACCAAATGCTTTGGAATGACTTTGAGAGAATGTAGAACACTTCTAAAATCGGCCTAGCCCTCTCGTAACTACTTGTGTAGCCGATTTTGATAGATAACATGTTCTTTATATAGTGTGTTACATTTAGGGTTACACCATGTAAACCCTAATGTAACATGGCTCTTCATTTCCATGACCCATGGGTTTGTAACTCCCATGGAGCATCCATGGAGTATCCTATGGACCTTAGTCCAACTTGATAACCCATGGAGCCTTTTAGCCCACTATACAAGTTATGGATGATTTACATAATCAAACCATATATTTAATTAGTCTTCTTTTGATCACTTAATTATTTCAGATTAATTCTTGATCAATACTAATTAAATAATACTTATTAATATATTAGAACTTATAATATATTAATAAACCACAAGTGTTATTTCTCTCATTTAGTCTATCCAAATGCATGATGCCATGCAACCCAAATGGACCATGCCGGGTCGGGTCAAGTACATACCAGAAATAGTTATGGACTTAGACACCTTATCCAACACATATGACCATGGATTTTATCACCAAGTTTTCGAAGACGACTAAGGGTTTTGATGCTATATGGGTCATCATGGATCGATTGACCAAGAGTGCCCAATTTTTGGCTATCCGGAGAGCACTTCGGCCGAAAAGTTGGTCGATATGTATGTTCGGGAGATTGTTTCTCGTCATGGGGTTCCAGTCTCTATTGTTTCAGACCGAGATGTTTGATTTACTTCCCGTTTCTAGCAGAAATTCCACGAGAAACTGGGAACAAGGTTGAATTTTAGCACTGCATTCCATCTGCAGACTGATGGCCAGAGTGAGAGGACTATACAGACCCTTGAGGATATGTTGTGGGCATGTGTTATTGATTTTTTGGTGGGAGTTGGGATTCTTACCTACCTCTTGCGGAGTTCTCCGACAACAACAATTATCACTCAAACATTGGCGCCCTGCCATTTGAGCTCTTGTATGGTCGGAAATGTCGTACCCCAGTTTGGCTCATATTTAAACCCCATTATAGCCTCATTTCCCCTGACCTCATCAACCTCCATCCTCTTGATACATTTTTGCAACCCTAATCCCCCTTGTGAAGCATTTCTAAGCTTGACTGTGTGTGTTTTTTGATTTTGAAGAAGAAGGAAGGAATGAGAGACTACCTTGAAGGAATGAAGCTCTTTAGATCCAGGATCACACCACCTTTTGGCACCATTTTGAGGTATCAAGTTCTGAACTTGGTGAAGTTTCATTTAGATCTTGTTTTGGAATGATTTTTGGTCCTTTAGTCCCAAATATGGAGATTCATGAACATGGCATGTTCTTGACCCATTAAGTTGTCCTTTCAGACCTTTGGAAGGGCCTTGAGTCATAAAAATGGGTTCCAAATGGTTGGTTTGGCTCCATGCATCATTTAGAAGGTCTTAATGGACTAAGAAGTTGAGTTGAACACTTAATGGGCATGCAAAGTCATAAAGTTGGAAACTTTATGACTCTTGAGTGTATTTTAGCCATGGATCTGAAATATGGACGTGAGAGCTGAAGCAATTAAGCTCTTAATGGAATTTTGGGCTTCTGGGAGTACGCCCTGCGCACTTGGAGTATGCCCCATGTACGAAGTCAACCACCCCGATGGTGGTCAACGTGTGAGTACGCCCAACGTACATAGGGAGTACGCCCCGCGTACTCACTCTATGGTGACTCGACTGAGTTGACTTGGTTGTTGACTCTGTTGATTTTGACTAGTTTGACTTTGACTTTGACCAAATTTGACTTAAGGGTATTTTGGGATTGTGATTGAGATTGGTCATTTGGTTGGATCGGTGACGGTTAGAGCTGAGATTCGGAGTCGAGACCTCATTAGCTTTTGTACAGTTTTTGAGGTGAGTTTCCTCACTATACTTGCAGGTCGAAGGCACCAAGGCCGGCCCATTGGTTTAATAACCTGATATGCACTGATATGTTAACTATGGAATAGATATGCATGACTGTGCTAGTTACCGATATGCTAGTCTGGTAGATCTGTAGGACTACCTGTGTTTCTGTCTGCTTGATTATCTGTATATGTTTGTTATCTGTTATATGTAGACATATTATGTTGGCTTGAGGTTGTACTGCTTCGTGCGGTAGCCAACAAACCCTGGAGCATTCCAAATATGCGCTGAGGGCCGGGTAGGGAATGCCAGACTCATACTGAGGGCTCATGAGCATTCCAGATACGAGCTGAGGACCGGGTGGTATTCCAGACTCATACTGAGGGCTTAAGAGTATTTCAGTACAATGATTGATTTGGTCTGGGAGCAAGCCAGGCATAAGCTGTCGGCCCCGAGGACAAGCCAGACTTATGCTGTGGGCTTAGGGGTAATCCATTTTGTTAGCTGTGGACCCAGTACATGCTGTTATTGAATATGTTGTCTGTTTATGTGTTGGTACTTTGGGGGAACTCACTATGCTTTGGCTTATAGTTTTTATTTGTGGTTTCAGGTACTTCGGATGATCGCGGGAAGGTGAATTCGTGACCGTACACATACTCTGTTTTATGTACTTTTGATCTATAGGATACTCTGATATGGAACCATACTTTGAAAACAATGATTTTGTAAACATTTTGTGAATTGGGGTTGTTTTAAAAATTTTAAATTTCTTGTGATTTTTATGGATGTTACATAAACTATGCGAGAGTTGCTGCATGTAACTTTTGTTTTCTTTTCAAGAATAAGCCATATGTCTAAATTATCAAAATGAGTGACATTCCATTGTGTACAACAATATATAGAATGATATAACTTCTTTGAGTGATATTCCAATGAGTGAAATTCCATTATACTATCGATTACACTGATTGCATATTTGTCTCTTCATTCTTGATTCGAAGGCATCCATGAAACTTCCAAGATTAGCATAAGGATTTACAGATTGCTGAAAGACAGAATTCTCACATAATCATGCTAACACATATAAAGATCATAACACTATCATATGTTCCAGTCCTCAGGCCTCGCCTGACATCGCGCCCCGCCCGGTACGCATAGCAGCACATAACACATGCAAGGGTCACGCCGACTCCTAGTATCCTAACATAATCAATAAGGGCCAACATTGATGCCTTAGCCCGCTAAACCCAGTGAGGAAACTCATCTCAAATGCTGAATCTCATAGAAAAAATCCCTAGTTGATGCCCTAACGACTCCCCAAGCTATCAGTACAAAATAACACCCAATCAATACTTGGGTTCTAATCAAAATTCAATACTCCATACTTGGGGTAAAATGACCATTTTACCCCTGGACTAATTTGATCCATGACTAAGGCCCAAATCCACAATATAAAAAGGCCCAACGCTAACTAATCTTCCATGGCCCACTTGTGGCTCACTTATTGCCCAATTTTCCAAATTGGGCCAAAACCCCTCCAATGGGCCTTACCCTAAAGCCCAATAATTTCCTTAGTCCAAAAGCCTGCTTTCAGATGACCCATTAAGGCCCAAAGCAACTAGGTCCATGAAATGGCCCAAGCCGAGGCCCAAAGATGCGAAGCCCATTCTAACTGAGTACGCGGGGTGTACCCAACTGTACGCTGCGCGTACATGCTTGATGGCTTGTACGCTGCGCGTACAGACTTATACGCCTAGCATACTACTCTATTAAGCCAACTTTTGCCATTAACCACTTAATGCTTAGCCCAAAGTTCCAAACCACAGATCTGAGTCCTAATCAATGTCTAGACACATAAAGTCACTGACTTGGTGACTTTGCATGCCCCAAACGATTCCAAACTCAAAAAATAACATTCTACCTTCATGAAAATGGCCCTAACTCATGCATGGATGGATCTAAGCCTCAAAAATGGCAACTTTATGACTCAAGGACCAAAATAACACCAAGAGTGGCAACTCTAAGCTTCAAAAACGATATGAACTCATAAGATCTCATCAATGGGGCCAAAAGGGTCCATAAACCCAAACTAAAAGAGATATAAGCTAATAAGCATCAAGTTCAAGACTTTATACCTCAAATAAGTGCCAAAAGATGATGAGGTTCTAGATATATAAACCTTCACTCCTCTAATGAAGCTTCAATGATGATCACCTTCCTTCAAAGCACCAAAATGCACCTCAAAATGGCCTTCTATGCTAAAAAACACACAAGTATGGAATTAGTTTTTGATTATAGGGTAATGAGGACAAGGAGGCTAATAAAATGAGGGTTTCAAGTCCATAAGGATGCTTAAATAGTGGCCAACCCCGAAAATTAGGGTTTTCATAGTCTTTACGTATGCCCCGCGTACGCTTTTATACACCCAGCGTACGCCTCCGGATCCCCGATCAATACCCTCGCATGAGTACGCTAAGCGTACCACTTAGTACGTCCCACGTACTTGCTTCACCTCCTATACGCTAAGCGTACCTTGTTGTACACCCTGCATACAACTCAAAGGGAGACAAAGTTTACTATTTCATGAACCAGATTTGGACCCCAAAGTTCGGCGGTTACAGGGAGGTTGTTATGAACGAAGCTCACAAGTCTAGGTGCTCCATTCACCCAGGTTTGGATAAGATGTATCTGGATTTCAAAAAGCTCTATTGGTGGCCAAACATGAAAGCAGAGATCGCTACCTTCGTTGGCAAGTGCCTGACTTGCGCCCAGGTGAAGGTGGAATATCAAAAGCCCTCAGGTCTACTTCAACAACCAGTAATACATGAGTGGAAGTGGGAAAGAATTGCGATGGATTTTATCACTAAGTTGCCCAAATCTACGAGTGGGTACGATACCATCTGGGTAATTGTCGATCGATTAACTAAATCTGCCCACTTCCTGCCAATCAAAGAAACATTCAATATGGAGAGACTAACACGAATCTACATCCAAGAGATAGTTCGTCTGCATGGTGTGCCTGTGTCAATTATCTTCGATCGGGATAGAAGATTCACCTCGAGATTTTGGCAGTCACTGCAGAAGGCTCTTGGAACTAAGCTGGATATGAGCACAACTTACCATCCGCAGATAGACGGGCAGAGTGAGAGAACCATTCAGACATTGGAAGACATGTTGAGAGCATGTTTCATAGACTTTGGCAAGTTGTGGGACACCCATTTTCCCTTGGTCGAGCTCTCCTACAACAACAACTATCACACTAGCATCAAATCTGCGCCGTTTGAAGCCCTTTATGGCCGTAAGTGCAGATCCCCTCTGTGCTGGGATGAGGTGGGTGACACATAGTTAGCTAGAAGCCAGGTTCCCGATAGATCTCTCACTGGCCCAAAAATCATCCGTGAAACCACAGAAAAGATCGTACAAATTCGAGATCAACTAAAGTCTTCAAGAGATAGACAAAAGAGCTACACCGATAAGAGACGAAAACCATTGGAGTTCCAGGTTGTTGACCGTGTTCTTTTGAAGGTCTCACCCTGGAAGGGCTTGATACGCTTTGGAAAGCTAAATCCGAGATACATAGGACCATTTGAGATTCTTGCTAGGATCGGTCCCGTAGCATACAAACTTCGTTTACCCCATGAGCTTAGCAACATTCATCCTGTCTTCCACGTTTCGAACCCTAAAAAGTGCCTAACCGACGAAACCCTTGTGATCCCTCTTGATGAGATCGAGATCAACGAGAACCTCAATTTGGTGGAAGAACCAATTGAAATCATGGATCGGGAAGTCAAACGAACAAAGCAAAGTCGCATACCGATAGTGAAGGTCCGCTGGAATGCCAAGCGGGGACCTGGATTCACTTGGGAGTGTGAAGATCAAATGAAACAGAAGTACCCGCATCTTTTTCCGAGTCCATGATTGTATCCTACGTTTGAATTTCGGGACGAAATTCCCTCTATCGGGGGGATGATGTGACAACCCGAACCTTTTTCCGTTAAAGTTAGCCGCTTTCTGTTAAATAAATTTGAATTTTATTTAGCTCCGTCAAATTCCTATGGTTTGGAAAATCATTTAAGTTATATAATTTAATTTTCTTTTAATCAGTCGGAACCAAAATCGTGAGAAAACCCGAGTTACTTCGAAAATCATCGAAAATTGGCCTGACTGGTGTTCACGGCCGTGAACCCGATCACGGCCGTAAACCTGTTCACGGTGGGTGGACCCCACCACTGACCATACACCCAGCCTATAAATATGTGCTCTACCCCTCATTTACACTTTTCTGGCCGAAAACTCCCCTTCCCTCTCTAACCTCTCAACCGCAAACACGAAATATACCCTCTTTTCTTCCGAAAATCATCAAGAATCACCTTTGGGCGTTATTGTGGAGCATCTAAAACGCGTTTTTCATCGAATCAAGCATTGTTGTTCTTGAGTTCACGGCCGAGAACCCTTCAAGTCTTCAAACCTTCAAGGGCCGCAATCCGTTCACGGCCGTTACCCCTTCAAACATTCATATTTCCTTCAAGAACACCCTTCACGACCGTAATCCCCTTCACGGCCGCAAACCCACCCTAAGTCGTGAACTTAGCTGAAAACCCGCTTTCTCCGATTTAATCGAGTCCCAGTAACATACCGAAACCAAAAGCAAGTGTTTTTCCAACACTATAAATACTGGTTTCGCTAATAAAATGCATATATGTATTTAATTGATATTAGAATTCTGTTAAGTGCCGCGTACATCAACCCGAGGGTCTTCGCTTCTAGTTTCGTTGTTCGACACTTTCACGCAACTAACAGTGAGTTCACACCCCTATGCTATTACTGTTTTTAATATTTTCAGGGGGGGAGTACAAGCCAAACACAAATGATTTTTGTGAATTTATACAAAATGATTCCAACACGATTAAAACTGATGCAATTGATACATCCATATGTTTTTTTTTCACATTTTATAAAATATTTAGATATTTTATCCTTTTTGTATTATGCTGAGCATAAGGGACATTTCAACTTACTGCCAAATTGCATAGTTTTCAGATCAATTCATGAACCAAATACATAATATACATGCAAACTATAATAGGTATAGTTTGGGGGTTTTCGATATGCAGTTTTACAAATTCAGAGCTTATACATGGTTAAAACATATAAACTATGACAGACTTAGTTTATGATATTCATTATATCACTCAGGTAACAAGGATTCATTACCAAATGGTTATTTAAGAATAATCATTACTCCATAAAGTATACAAACTGATTTAATTACAAAAGAACAATATAGAACTATATGTAAACTAGTTAATACAGGATTATGAGACAACTCTTCATTTGTACCTTTAGAGGTACAGGTTAAATCCTATGTTTTAGTATAATCAGAGTCTCCTGGAAGGAGAGCGTAAGATTTGTGAATAGATCTATTCGGGATTGACAATCCCACACCTAAACTGCTAGCTACAATTAGGCAGGCATGCCTGGGGTGACAAATATCATACCGTCCGACGCCTGAAGAACATCGTAGAGGTCATCAGTCATATCAAGCATGGTTATACGACTCACAATAGTATAAACTAACTTATCGTTTACGGGATTTCATCCTTCATTAGTTTTATTTTAATTAATAGAACTACTATACATTATACTGGAGAATTCCAGGGGATAAAATACATGGTTTTATTTTAATTAATGAAACTACCATACATACTGGTAGTAACCAGGGTTTTCCAACAGAACATTCTATACATACTGGTGATAGCCAGGTTTTCGTACTTATAGATCACGGTATCAAACTCATACATTAGAAAATATTGGATTTTCTTGGAAACATATAAACATTTTCACTAATTCATTAACATGTTCTCATTACAAAAACATGCTTATGAACTCACCAGCTTTTATGTTGATACTCTCTTTTCAAAATCGTTTGTATTCTCATGAAATCAGTAGACATGTACCTCAACAGACTTTTGAGAAGACGGAGCATAGAGAGTCGCGTCTTTATATTTTGTTATACTTTTGATGTATATGAATACAAATCAAACAGATGTAAATACTTTTTATATATTCAATGTAGTGGTTGTGTTTACTTGATTACTATGATGCAATTGTTGTGATACTACATATGATATCATCCACCCCCGAACGTTTCTGCCGTCTCGGTTTGGGGGTGTGACATTCTGGGAGTTTTGAGGTGGGAACGACTTTATGCCAAGTTCTCGAAGTGTGAGTTTTGGTTACGAAAAGTCCAGTTCTTGGGGCACCTCGTTAACCAGGATGGGATTTTGGTCGATCTGGCCAAGATCGAGGCTGTGATGCAGTGGGAGGTTCCAAAATCTCCCTCAGAGATCAGGAGTTTCTTGGGTTTGGCGGGTTACTGTAAGTCCCTAAACTGCTTGTGTATCAATCAGATCCGTTTGATGGTGCGGAATCCCAATCAAACGGATGATGTCAGATCAAATAGATACATAGATTCATCATATTCTCCTTCTTCTTCTATTCTATTTTATCTGACATCATCCGTTTGATTGGGATTCCGCACCATCAAACGGATCTGATTGATACACAAGCAGATTAGGGACTTTATAATTGGTATCAGAGCTTGGATTGTATCAGTCATTTTTGTCAGATCTGGAGCATATTTGATCTTATTTTTGAAAAATTCCTGCGTTTTTGGATAGATCTCTGAAAATTAGGGGGGATTTGTTCTTCGCGTTTTTCATAAAAACGGGTTTTTGATCGAGTTTTGGAGCAAAAAGGGGCAAAAAACGCTGTTTTTGGTCGTAACCAGCGAGGGGGTGGCGGCGTTTACGGTCAGCAGCTAGGGTTTCCGAGGTTTACGGTCCGGAGTTTACGGTCCGGAGTTTGTGGTCCGAGTTTACGTCCGGAAACGGTTTACGGTCCGAGGCCTCGGAGTTTACGGCTCGCACGTGTACGGTCAGATTTACGGCCAGGTGGGTGTTTACGGCCGTAAACCCATTTACGACCGTAAACCCATTTACGACCCATGTTTCTCATGTATATATATATATAGGGGTGAGGGGTGTGAGGAACAGATTGATGAACAGAAGAGAGTGTACGGCCAAGAGAGAGAGAAAGGAGTTTTAGTGTGTGTAAGTGTGTGAATTTTGTGTAAGGAACTTAATTCATATCATCAATACATTCAAGATTCACATTATTCTTCTTCTCCTTCTCGTCTATTTGATCTGACATCATCCGTTTGATTGGGATTCCGCACCATCAAACGGATCTGATTGATACACAAGCAGTTTAGGGACTTATAGTTACTATCGGAGATTTATTCAGTATTTCTCTACGATTACGGTACCCCTCACTCGGCTGACGAGGAAGGGAGTGGATTTACGATGGGGCCCTGAGCAGTAATCAACTTTTGAGACTCTTTAACAGAGGTTATTTGAGGCCCTGGTATTGACCCTTCCGTAGGGAGTCGAGTATTTTGTGGTATTTTGTGATGCATCCATCACTGGTTTGGGGGCGGTCCTTATACGGAGAGGTCGAGTGATCACTTATGCTTCATGGAAGCTGAAGCCGCATGAGATACGATATCCTACGCATGATCTGGAGTTGGGGGCAGTGGTGTTTGTCCTCAGGATTTGGAGGCATTATCTTTATGGGGTCCGTTGTACTGTCTACACGGATCACAAGAGTTTGAGATATCTTATGGATTAGCCGAACCTGAACATGAGGCAACACAGGTGGTTGGACGTGGTCAAGGATTATAACTGCAAGATCTTTTACCATCTAGGTAAAGCGAATGTGGTAGCGGATGCTTTAAGCCGCAAGTCGGCTGGGTCTTCGGTTAGGGAGGTGTGTATGAGGATATGCATGGATTCTCCACTTTTGGGATTGATTAGAGAGGCACAGACAGTGGGAGTTCAGAAGGAGAACTGGAAATAAGAGAGGATCAGAGGTGAGACTATTATGTTGAGATCATTTCCAGGGAGGATGTAAGTTGAAATTACATGAAAGTTCATAACTAGTTGCAGATCTTCTTGCCACTCATTATTTTAAACATATTTTTGGATAAAAGAAGATGCATATACGGAGTGAAAGGATGTCACCTTGCACAACACGTATAGAAAGTAAAATAACTACACATGAAAATTATTAATACCAATTATAGTTTTTTCTTCTAAAAAATAAAAAATTCCCGACTTTCACTGAGTTAGAGTGATTATCTCTGAGTTGGACCCATTTTGATCGATTATGAGTATTTTTGCCCGATTTTCAGAAAATGCATCGGCATATAACTCGATATCGAATACTCGACCAAATAGGCCAATTTTTAAAACACTACTAACAACAAGAAGCATCGACGAAGATGAAGTATTTAACGCATACAAGAAGCAAGAAAGTTGGATGACACCAAGGAATACCTATCTAATGGTATGGTGCAGGGAGATGAAAAAAAAAACGAATCCAAGCACCTCAATATATAATAAATTTGAAATATTATATAAACAAGGTTACTTATCACCATGGATTTGATGTTTAAACAAAGACAGAGCTAACTACCTGATTTTGGAAACTCTAAAAGGAATTGCGGGAGCACATGAAGGTGCACTAACAATGGCAAAAAGAATCTCACATTTAGGATACTGTTAGCCTTTAATGTACAAGGATGCGGAAGAGGACGTAGACATTGTAGGGTCCATTTACAGAACCCCCAAGAAAAGTGAATTTTCTAGTAGTAGTAGTGGACAATTTGACCAAATTGGTAGAAGGAGAGTAGTTGGCAACAATTACCTGACATAACATACTCAAATATTTTATAAAGCATACTCTATGTCGTGCATTTTAGTTTTTAGACAAATGCTGGTGAGTTGAATTGCCTTGGGTTGTGTGGTATTTCGTTTATTTGCATTTTTTATGAGATTTACTATTGAAGTTGTTCACCTATTATTGTTGTGTTGATGTTGTTTTTAGTGTGGTTATATCTATTTTAGAGATATTATATTCTTCGATGCAGTTATAACTATTACCATAACATTATTGTTGATGTTGTAATGTTTTTTTTAATTGAAATGCATTTTCTTGTTTAATTCAACAAAAATATTGATTTTTAGAATGACGGTTATGTTGATTTTATATTTTTTTATATATGACTATTTATATAATATAATCTTATATGTTTTACTTGACTTTCCGTATATTATTATGATCATGTGTTTTATAGTAAAGATTAGAGACACTTGAAATTTGAGACATAAAGTTGTCTGAGTAATTTTAAGAGAACTTAGAGTAAACTATTCATATATTTAATGATTTTCTTATAAAATAACCAAGTTTTTTCTTTCTTTTTTTTCTTTACAAACTAACCATCCAGTCTGGAACATGCCATTTCAGACTTGTGTTTTTACAGGTCACCCAAATGTTTAATCCGATCCGAAACTATGGTCCTATATATATATATATATATATATATATATATATATATATATATATATATATATATATATATATATATATATGTTGCATCTTGGAGAACTCATTGATGATTTGCATTTCAGACAAAACAAACACATTTCGTACAAGCATTTTTCTATAAAAATTTCATCTGATAGTGAGGGATTGATTTGTTTTAGGCATGTGTCATTACTTTAATGTTATTATTTAGTTTTTAGATTATTATTTGAACCAAAATGTGGTGTGTTTTACCGTTTGATATATTAACTCATTTAACATGTGGTATATAGGCTTTTTGTGTGAGTTATATTCATATTAGATGTATTTAGTATAAGGAAAATCGTAGGAAACGATCTTTGAAACACTCCAGAGCACTCTAAATACAAAGAACTAATATGCAATCTATAGAACCAGTCCAAAACACATAGAGATACATGAGTCATGAACATAGAAATCCCTAGTCTGGGACAATGTGATAATTTTAATATTTTAGTAGCATGCCAATAAATATGACGTGGTTGTGACTACAACATGAAATCTCAAACTGGGTTGGGAAATAATGGCTATGTTGCAGCTTACCCCACATGTAAGATGTTTTTTAGGGCATCCTGTTTTGGTCGGTGGGTTGATGTGTCAGTGCGTGTAGAATGGCACCCGTTACAATGTCATTACTTATTGTGAAAGGAGGTAGCGATCCATCCTCAGTATGATGTTGAGGAGTTCCTATTTTCGATAGATGACTTCCGACTCTGTTTTAAAAAGAAAGTGTTTTGTTTTGTCACGGGTTTGCAGTTTTGAGGAATATTTTGTAGTCGTTTATTAGACACACAATTTAGAAATCATGGTTTTCCATTTGTCTTGGCATCATACTCAGTGAGATTTGTTGACTTGCAATATTTCTTCAATAACTCCTTTAATGTGTTATTTGATGAAGACTTAATTCTAGTGACCCTATTGTATATGTTAGAGTAAGGATTTTTAGGTAGATACCATAGATAGTTAGTGCATGATGAATACCTTATAATGGTCTCAGATTCGGACCAATTCAAAAAGTATCAAATAATTAACATTAAAAATCATGATTTTATATTGTATTCAATGTTTATAAAATGCCAAATTTTGATGACACAGATACCCTTGGGGATGAGTAATATGGGATTTCACATACATACAGTTGTCACTGTCATATAAAATCGAGGAGCATCCACACCCCACCCGTCCCTGGACAGAGACCTTCGTATATTATTCATGGATTTATGTATTCCTTTAAGGTAAAAATATTGGATTATTATGTAAAACTATTTTAACGTAGTTAAGTTTGCTACTTGTTTGAGATCTTTTTATAGATTTGGATCATGGATAAGTTTTCTTACTATAGGACATTTGGTAACCCTATATTGGGTGTGATCCGTCAGGCAGTTGCATGGCGAGGATAAGGCATTTAGGGTCGGCCAAATGTGTGTGTGTCCTTTATGTTACTTCGGTATGGATGTTAGCTACCGTTTTCTATAAAATGTAAGAAGAGAATATGTGTTGGAAGGCTTGTCCAAGTTCATTAACTGTTGGTTACATTTCTAATAATAACAAGGTCCTTTTGGGATGCCCTCATTACCCATTTGAGCAAAAACAGTTTAGGAGAAACTAGTTTATTGATTTGTCATGGCTTGATAAATTAATTAGAAACTATTTTGGAATTAATTAGAATTGATTGAGTCACGGGGTTGAATGTTGATTAATTAAAAGTTAATTAATTGGAATATTGTAGAATCCCTAAGGGATAGGGAGGTGGACAAAAATTAGGATCATCTTCTAGGGTTTTGGAGTTGCTTTAATATTAAGAAACTGAAGTCTAAAAATAGGGTGTTATGGATCAAAGCCTATTTCTCATTTTATGGCTTCAAAATTTTGACCTCTTCTTCTCTTCCTCTTATTAGAAAAATTCTTAACCCTCTCTGGGGTTTTTAGAATTTTTGATCTCTTCTCCTAGTTTTCTTTTGTTTTCTCTTTGGTGTTCTTGGGTGTGAACCATTAGAGAGATTCTCATTTGGGTCCTCTTATCCAAGAAAGTTGTCAAGAACTAGATCTCAAGCAAGTATATCATTGGCTTCTACATAGGTATGCACTTTTTCTTATTTCTTATAGTAGTAGGTAATAACATGGACCTTAGATCCTCTAGGTTGCATGAACACATGAGAAGTATTGTTTGTTATTGTTGCGTATAATTGTGTGTTTAGATGTAGAAAACCTATAAATATGATATTGTCAACTTTTATTCATTCTTTTCTGCCTAATCCCTAGTAGAGACCTTACATCCTACTGAGTAGGAATGTGGTGCTTTGTGGTGGGCTGATAGTTGGCCATGGATAAACACAACTAATATACCTTTTAATATGTTTCCTTTTAGTATGTTTTAAACAATTTTTTTGGTGGTGCAATATAAACAAGTAATGGAAGACAATATTCCTTAAAGTTTAAGAAGTTACATGTAAGTACAAACATGAGTAGGAGTTTCTAACATCAACAGTAGCATCTTCTTGACTATATCCATGAATAAATTTATCTTAAACATAAACTTAGCCTGAAATTTAATGCTCGATTTCATCCAACTTGATGATTCATATTTTGTTGTTTCTTTTAGGAACGGAGCGACATAGTTTCTACTTATGTGTCTAATCTTTTGGCAATGAGTGCATTTTTTCTACATCGGACCTTCACATTGGGATGGGACACATGTATCATTGTTGTGAACGCCCAACTTTTCATGTATCCATCAATGATGGTAATAAAACCATGACTTCATCCGGTTGTG
Organism: Lactuca virosa; assembly: GCF_052849685.1. Lineage (NCBI taxonomy): Eukaryota > Viridiplantae > Streptophyta > Magnoliopsida > Asterales > Asteraceae > Lactuca > Lactuca virosa. The sequence goes on from NC_136430.1 coordinate 176,291,673, forward strand.
CATATTAAATAGGAACTGGCACATGAAACACCACATCTCTATTTGTTTCTCGATACATTTTGGTTGTGAAATAACGTTCGACCCATTTATATTAGTGTCCATATGTTAGTTCTTTGAATGTTGCCATCGCATGAGAACACAGTATACCAATCAATTGACATTTCCACATACACAAGAATGGTATTGTAGTGGGTTATATTATTTTTGGGACACCCCCAAACCGAAACGGCGGAAACGTTCGGGGGCGGAGGACTTCATGTACAATATCACAACAATTGAATAATAGTAATCAAAGCAACAACAACCATTGTATTAATATAATAATGTTTACATTGTATTCGAATCATACACGATTGACTCCAAGAGTAAATAGCAAAATAAAGACTTGAAGCTACTATGCTCCATCTTCTTGAACCCGGGCGTGTACCTGTCTACTAGTGTCCTGAGAATACAAGTAGGTTTTGAAAGAGTATTAGCATTTAAGTTGGTGAGTTCATAAGCGTTTTGTTTTAGAAAACAAGTTATGTGTTCTTTGAAAAGTACGTCATGTTTCTCCAGAAAGCCTTATATTTTCTGATGTAATGAATGTTAAGTAAAATGATTCATACTATTTCCTTCTGCGAGTACTTAGTGTATACGAATAATATACAATCCAGATCGAACAAACAATCGATTGTGTGGTTCTGCCCCAAGCCCACAACCAAACAAGGAACAGGAAATGAGGCGGAGACCACACATTCCACTGGTTGTCGGATCCTCATGTACATGACCCTGAAGTATTCATTAGGTACTTACAAAGTTGACTGTATTGATCCCTTGAAATTTGTTGAAAGTGTTCTTGAAGAAAATCCAATATTTTCTTAGTAAAAGTTTGATAATACCAGTTCCTTCTATGACCACTGAATTTATACTAGCTATGTATAAACCAATATCGAACAGACAGTTGATTGTGTGGATATGCCCTAAGCCCACAACCAAACAATGAACAGGAAATGAGGCGGAAACCACACATTCCATAGTCTATCAGATATTCTTCATACATAGCTTGGATGCATAAACTAATAAATCCTATATTTTCCCTAAATGTAAGTTGTTGTCTTAACTGTTCCATAACTGAAAAGTACAAGTAATTTCCATACTTATATTGTTAAAGCAATGTTCTGTTTGAAAACCCTGGCTACCACCAGTAATGTATAGTATGTTCTGTATGAAAACCTTTATATGAAAACCCTGGCTTCCACCAGTATGTATAGTATGTTCTGTATACTGGAAGTGTTTTTAATACCCTCCTGTGATCACTTAGTACATATGAGTCATAGAAATCTAAATCGAACAGACAGTCGATTGGGTGATTCCGCCCTAAGCCCACAACCAAACAAGGAATAGGAAATGAGGCGGAGGTCACACATCCCACTTCATGTCGGATGTTAATTTCATATCACCCTGATGTATATACTAAGTAATCCCCTAGTTATTAACCCTGATGACTGTTTGTTAAGTATATTATTACGTGAACGAGTCGTTGTTTTCCAAGTGAGTTCTTATAACCATGTTGATGGACGATAAACACTACGGCGTACTTCGGAGATCGTAAACTGAAATGACGTTTGTCACCCTCGGTTGACTGTAGCTAATAGTCAGGGTGCGGGATTGTCAGTCCCGTATAGATCTATACACAAACTCACGCTCTCCCTCCAGGAGACTCTGGTTCCTAAGGAGTAGACTTCCCAGAAGTCGTGTCTCATAATGTAGTGCTCTCAACGAATTCACGAATAATACTACGAAAAATCCCTTTTTGTTATTAATATGAATCCTTATAAAAATAGTACCTTTATTCCATAATTCATAAGTTTGTTTCCATGTTTGAAAACTGTTCTTGTAACGTTTGTATCCTAACGTGTTTGTAAAACTATTCGTAAGTCTAGTAGTAACAATGTTTGTCATCTTTAGTAAGTTTTGCGTTCAAACGAGTGTTAACGATAGGAAAATATAATAAACCAAATTATATTTTTAAACACAATATTTCTTGTGCTTTTACTTGTATCCCCCCCCCCCCCTTAAAACATTAAAAAGCTTGGAAAATATGGGGGTATGAACTCACCTTATGTTGGAGATTCGATTGAAGATATGATATATGATGATAAGTTTCACAAGTGAAGTCCCGTAACACAAACGAGTCCTAAATAGCATATAATGATACATATAGGCATGAAATTAGTGAATCTAACCACAAAGGTGTTTAGCAAACAACCTAGGATGAAATAATAACTCACCAAAGGAGTGTTAGAAGATAGTTAGGAGGCTGAAAGGGAGTTCACGTTTGGGCTTGATGTGTTCACGGTCGTGAAGAGTTAACGACCCTTGAAGGTTTGAAGGGTTCACGACCCTTATGAAGGTTTGAAGGGTTCACGGCCCTTATGAAGGGTTCACGACCCAAAAGATGTGAAGAACAATTGGAGATCTTGTTGATTGGTGAGTGTTTGAAGGCCTTTCGTGGTGTACCAAAGAGATGTAAAAGAAAATGAGTGTTTTAAGGGAAGAAAAAGGGTGTTCTTGAGTATGATACTTGAGAGAGAATGGGGTGGTTCACGGTCATAAAAGTAAAAATGAGGGTGGATACGCGTATATATAGGTTGGGTTCATGGTCGGTGGTGGGGTCCACCCAACCGTTCAAGGTTCATGACCATGAACGGTTTACGACCGTGAACACGAGTGCGGCCGTGAACACCGGATTGCTCGAGACTTGGCTGATTTTTCGAAGAAAACTTGATTTTCAATGCCTGGAAAGTTTCGGGTTATCACAATTTTTTTCATCGGTCATTTCATATTTGTGTTCATGTATCTAGTATATCCATCAACTTGCTGATTTGTTAATGTTCTTATCAATAATACCGTCAACATAACGGGTAACATGTTTTTCAAATTGTGCTACACAAGAATACAAACATATTGTCATGAACAATAAGGTAAAGGAAATTAAAATTACTATTTTTTATAAATACCTCCGACATTATGCCATTGACACAACCATTTCTACATTGTTACATGGAAAAAGTCAATCAACATTCTTATTAGTAATTTCCATGTGCCTCTTGATAACTCATTGATGGAATCATAGATATTTTATGTCATTATATTATAACGAACCCTAGGGAAACACGACCTTGTTCATTTATAGCTAACAAATTTGTCTATCTTTGTAAGAATGTCATCAGGTAGAGAACGCTATAGCCTAGCTAAACTTTATTTAACATTTGAGTCTCGACAAGCCTTCCATGTCTCCTAAAACAAAATTTTGATTCTCTATCATATTCATCAACAAATTTCGACACCAGAGTCCATGATATGCGTTTGGGAACACGAATTTAAAGACCATTTTAAAGGAATTGGCCCTATCAGATATGATGTAATGTCCCAAAAATACCGAGTAAAATTTTCATTTTCAAATAAATCAAACAATTCATTCATTAACCCAAAGACAATTAGAATAAAAATATTCTCAAAACATCTGACTAATTCGTAAGCATTCAATGCAGAATAAATCTCCAGGGGATGCAATGCGATCAAGTCGGACCCTTCCTTTTGAAACCGTAAGTACCTGAAAACATTTCAAACATAAATTGTAAGCATAAAGATTAGTGAGTTCCCTAAAATACCACATACAACATATATACAAATATAACAGCATGTGGCTGTGTCAGGTCTATATCAACCCCGAGTCCATAATGAATCTATATAACAGATTGTAGCTGTGTCGGGTCCGTTTCACCCCACATACATAAGCATACAAACATATAAGCATGAGTCACAAAGACAACAAGCACATAAAGACATATCAGCAAGTGTCATAAAGACAACCATCATCCTACAAACATAATCTAGTGGGTCGACATTAGTGCTTTTGACCTACGAGTACAGTGAAGAGACTCACCTTAACGATAACGAATAAATCTCACACCCGAGCTGCTAGTACGAGAACTTCCTCACACTATACATATCCAATATAACCCTAATTAGAAATTAAGGTAATTATTCTAAATTAGCAAGTTCAAAATTCCAAGGAAAATCCTTATTTGGACAAAAGACCATTTTGCTCTTCCAAGCCTTAAACCCCTCATAGTTGACCAAAAGTCAAACTGGTCAAAAAGTCAACGGTCAATCTTTTATTGACCTACGCACTGCATACTCTATCTCTACGCTGGGCGTAGAGCCTTAATCCAGAAAGACGGGTGGGAACTAGGCTACGCTGGGCGTAGCCCAGATTACGCATCGCGTAGAAAGCCTGAAGCCAAACTTCAATTTAAGCACTTAATACAATAAAACCTATAACTCCAAGCTCAGATCTGGTTCCTAATAGATCCATAATGGATAAAGTTTCAAGCTTAATCCATTAGGATGGTCCAAACAACCAAGATCTATTCTTTAAGTCTCAAAGGGACCAAAAAAGCATCTTTCTCAACTTAATCCATTAAGTCCAAGTCTCCAACCTTCAGATCTGAATCAATATGATGTTTAGATGGATAAAGTTTCCAACTTTATCCATAACAAGGTCAAAAACTTTCAAGATCTAAAATTTATGTACTAAAGTGACCAAAAAGTGACAAATATGAAAATTAACAAGATCTATATAACCAATGAGAAAGTTTGAAGCTTTTTACCTTCAATGGTCCAGAAATGAGGCAAAGTTGCTGGATCTATACTTGAATCCATCTTCTATAAACTTTGCCACCACCTTGTTCTTCAAGATTCCACTTCCAATGGAAAAAAAATCTCATAAATGATGTCAAAGCTCAAACTAAGTGAGAGGAGGCTAGGGTTTCGAGTTAGAGGCTCAAGAGGGTGGAGGTTGATGATAGGAAGGACCTCCAAGGGGTTAGAGACCTTAAATAAGGCTCAAAACATCGAAATCAGGGTTTTTACACTGCGGAATTACGCCCTACGTAACTTTGGGTATGCCCTACGTACTCCACTAAAAACGCGTCCTACCCTCAGCATGTACGCCATGCGTACTCCCTTGTGTATGCCCTGCGTACTACCAGACTCCTTTTTCCTAACTTCAAACAACCATAACTTCTTCGTTTCAACTTCATTTTCTGCGTTCTTTATATGCACAACAAGGTATTGAAGAGCCCCACAATCTTATATAATTATTTTTAACTTAAAACATACCGAACTAAAATCATTATTCCAAGAAAGAAGTCCAAAACATCACTTTTCCCAATTTATCCTTTGACTCCAAAACACAAATCAAGGGCTTGGATCGCATAACCAATATTATCCACATCGAATAGGGTCTAAACCCTATTACCTTGAAGCCCAAGGCCTTTACTTGATCCATTTACTGTCCACAATCCCGAAATATGAAACTTCTCGAAACAAGATGTTAAATATGATGGCCATATGGTACACATCCCCAATACATTCTTTCAGCCTCATTAAAAACCATGTCCATGAATCCCTACATTCTCTTTTTCCAACAAATTCCCAAGTACTACCCCTATTTGTGGGCTTCGTCAATGATAATAAGAGGGTACAAAGAAGTTTAAAAAGTTCGAATCTACAAAATATTATATAAGTAATTAGATCCAATACATGTTAAAAAAAGTGAGCATACGAAATATTATCGCACAATTAATAGTGGCAAAAAGTATTAAAATATGTTATTTTCATATGTCTTTATGTGTAAAGGTCCATGTATGCTTCCTCTCTAAAGTGTAACATTATATAGGAAGTATTTGAAAGATTTCTTCAGGGACCCTCTCAACAAATATGTAGTATACATTTTCACGCTCCAGGCTCGCCAGTACGAATTATATATACTAAAGCGATCATTTATAGTTCGTTGAATTTTCTTTCCCCGAAACATATTCCTTGTATTATTAGATAACATGTTCTTTAATAAGTCCCAAAACTTTCTTGTTGGCTTGGCAACGATGGAGACACAATTGTATATTTGAGCAAGTGTGACTTTTTGATAGTTTACGAACTTGAAATGTACCCGTCATCTTATCTTTTGTAGTCCTTAACTGCCACTTACATTTTTTAACAAATGAAACTGCTTCAGACATGTCTGTTGTGGATTTTCACTCTCTAATTTGAAATCCTTCATTAACACATATGAATCACAAATGAAGCTTAAGTTCTTCTTTGCTTTTGAACAATTGTAATAGCTTCGTATTTGTAGATGATTTCTAGGCTACACAACCTTTACATTTTTCTTTTTGAGAATTCGAGAATGGTAAGGATCAATCATCCCCCAATTAATGGTTCTTTCTTCAGAATTTGAAAAATAATAAGGATACTTTTCTTCGAGGTTGTCGGGGCTCGGTTTCCTCCTCATCAGATTCGGTTTCATCCCCATCAAATTTAGAGAAACAATGCGAGTTTTCCACCAGGATTCCGTGTGGAAATATTTTACCATCCTCAACCAACATAACCAGTCTTGCCTTTACATTTTTATCTGATAATTTGAGAAATGGTAAGGGATGAATCATCCTCTAATGAATGGTTATTATTTCTTCAAAATATGAAAAATAATAAGGATACTTTTCCGGTTGGGGTTGTCGGGGCTCTGTTTTATCTTCATCAGATTCAGTCTCATCCTCCTCAAATTGATAGAAACAATGCAATTTTTCCACCGGGATTTCATGTGGAAGTATCTTGCCATCCTTAACCAACATCACCAGTTTTTCCTGATCAATTGTTGATTCATCACCATCAAATTCTAGACCAACATCAACACCCTTTGTAAAACCCTCATTCGGCACGTATCATAATATTGTCCTCTTTGTGCCACCCGACACAACAACTTCCTAGGGGGTCACCCATCCTGAAATTGCTCTCACCGGGCATGTTGAACCACATAGTTCTTATGAGATTTGCTTCCCTTACGGTTTTAAAAAACGTTCTGATGGGGAAGGTATTTACATCCATTATAAGGAATGCTTAAATATTCTTTTCAATTGATGTGGGATCAGATGCAGACAACTTTTTAATTAGGATGTTACAACCTTACCTTTATACCTTACACAACCCATTCTACATGCTCGATGTAAGAAAGAACCTCATTCAACATTATAGTTAATAAATTACAAATTTGGTTACTTTCAGCACCAGAAAACTCATTGCCAGTGGAAATCAATTAACGCCACTTTCCAAAACATTATTACCAAGAAATAGTTGTATTGTGTTAAGAGGTATACTACTAACAAAACTAATAAAATATTTGACATCACTTTCGTTAATAATCTGCATAACTATATTTGATCAAGGACATAGGAAAGACATATGAATTTGATTAGTATGTAACCGGGACTTCGAAGCAACCAATGTAATCAACCCATAAAAGTTGATATCAATGGTTAAATCTAAACCAAAACATGTGTAATCCCGAACGATATAATGACATCGATCTATCGATTCATTCTCATTGTCCTATACTACAAACATGTACTCTAAAATATTGATTATACAAACTCATTTTTTCAATAAAAAAAGTTGTATGTGGTTTAGATGTGCAAGTTTTCTCAAATAGAAGCAACAAAGGTGTATGTGGTCTAGATATGCAATGCAAATCCCAATACCATATTCTTTTGATTCTAGAACAATACTCTTGAATGGCCGAACATTCTTTACTAAAATCTAGAATGCATTTTTCAGTCTGAAATACATGAGTGTTAGACATGTCAACAACCACCAACTCCGAAATGACATTTACTACTCTGAAATATTGTATTCCGGAGTTAGTGGTTATTTACAAATTTAAAAAATAATCATTTTTTTATTAATAGACTAATTTATAATGGTTAATTTTGTTAATATCCGTAATTTTAAAGTTTTAAGTACTTTGTTGTTTGTCTTTGACTCCGGATGAGTCTTATTTCTTTTAAGTTTTTGATAATTTGGTAGAGCATTTAACTCTTTCGACACATCCTTTGAACGATCCCTTTTATGTCCTACTCCACCATGTTGTCTAGGCTTTCATTAATTAAATTTCATTTTAGGAGTCTCAGTATATCTTTATACATATATACTCAAATCACATAGAACTTTTAATCGAAAAGTTAACATGACCCGCAATTAAAGTATTGTTATTAGTTATTATCAAATCGGTTCTTCTTGAAAGTTGTAAAATACAATATAGGATGAATAATATATTTTTTATTCAAAGATATAATGACAAAAAACATAAAGACGTCTTTTTAATTAAACAAAGATTAAGTTTCACAAAATAAAAAACTACAAGAAAAAAGAAAAACCCTAATTACGCACGAATATAAACCAACGTAGTACATGGAATAACATTAGAGAGCATCTAATGTCATTTTCAATATCGCATCAACCGAACTTCAGTGGAAGCAAACAGTTCTAGTTGTACAAAGAACCCACATTCTCCTCTCCATCATCCATTCCAAGCTTCAATCTTCCATGGATGCACCTCCTCCTGAAGAACACAACACACCACCCCTAAAATATAAGGTATCTGCGTTTCTGCTTCGATATATCTATCAACGGTTTTTGTTTTCTATTTCTGCTAATCTGTGCTTTATGTATGATATATGCTTCATGCGTGTTTTTGCAGACATGGTTTCTCAAAGTCTCCATCCACTGTGTTGGCTGTAAGCGAAAAGTCAAGAGAGTCCTTCAAAGCATTGAAGGTAGTTAATCTACACGCAGATACTGTTATGAATACAATCATAAGTTGAAAACACTCGCTTTCTTTGGTTTTCATCACCCCTTTGGTTTTCTGATCAAGAAAACACTAGTTTTGCAGGTGTTTATACTATTGATATTGATTCAAAGCAACAGAAAGTTACGGTTGTAGGCAACGTTGAGGTGGATACCCTTATCAAGAAGCTTGTCAAGACTGGAAAGCATGCAGAGAAGTGGCCGGAAAACCCCAACAAAAAGGAGAAGACGGCTGCCGGTGGCGAGAGCAAGAATGAGAAAGAGAAAGGGTCTGAAAGCAGTGGAAACAGCAGTGATGAAGAAGAGCGTAATCCTCCACCTGAGAATGGGAATCCCCCAAGCAAAAACGGAGGTCTGTCGGTGAGGTTCGCTGATGTACCGGAGAACATCTCGGCGCAGGCGAGTCAGGAAACGGGAGGTGGTGGTCAGGTTAGTGGCGGTGGCGGAGGAGGAGGAGGAGGGGGGCAAGGTGGTAAAAAGAAGAAGAAGAAAAAGAAGAAAAAGAGTTCGAGTGCAAAGCCTTCCGGTGGACCACCGGACACTGGATTGGTAGCTCCAGAGATGGGTAAGAATCAAGTGATTGACCAACTGCATCTCAGCCCTCCACGTGGCTACTCGTATCCGATGCCTGCTGGTCCAGCTTACGCTGTAAGTTACAGTGAGACGCACCCCAGTGGAAATGGTGGTCCTGCGTACTATATTCCTCCGACACCCTACACGTATGACTACACAGAGGATAGTGATGATTTTGTTACATTACCTCGTCCGTCCGATACTTTTGAGTTACTTAGTGATGAAAATCCCTATGGATGTTGTATCATGTAATTATTCAAGCGTTGTTCGTTAACTGAGTATTACGATGAGGGCATTTTAAAAGATTCTATTTGTTAATTTCTAGAAATTGGGATGGTCACAAAAATATCTCAAAAAATATTAGAAACAGAAGGAAATATCCAACTTCTATTTATTTATCGAAATGATATTTATTTTTGAAACGAGACATATCGGATATTATTGATAAGGCCCACTATTGTATTGTAGTCGGGTCTTGTCATTTTTATATACCATATTTTCCCATAAGTAATACTTATTTTCATTCCATAATTACAAATTGTTAGTATACATATAATATGATAGACCCGAATTCCACAGTGGATAAAAAATGTAAAATACAATTAGCCTTGCATATAATGTACACTAATATGCTCTTGGAGTTTTGGAGAAAAACAAACACATTAAACTGGAACGAAATAAATCAAATAAAGAGGATGGGAGGCCTTTCATATAGATGTTGACGTATGGTATATGGATGGAATGTAAAGTACATGCCGACTTTATCATGACTCATGAGCAAAGTGGATATTGAGCTTGCTGTGTTTTGTTAGTTGGTGTTGGACTGGGTTGGCCAACATATGTAGCATGGATATTGTCGTAGCAGACAATTATGGCGTTTTACGGGGGTAATGAAGCTTGCAAAGCAAATTCCTGTGCCAAGAGTTTTCATCAACGACATTAGCTACGGCCCAATATTTGCTCCGACGCTTAAATGAGAGACCGTATGTTTGCGTTTGCACGACCAAGACACAAGGTTGTTACTTAGGAAAACACTGTACACAATGTAAAGATGCATTGCAGGAAATCCACTCTAATATGTGTTGAAGTATGTCGTAGGGATTGTTGAAATGGACGCATACAACTGAAATCATTGATCAAGTTTCCTACAGACATATCACACAATGATATTCAATGTGTGAAAATGTGGTTCACATGGATCGTGATAGATACATATATGTTGAACCACAAAAGTAAGATCAGGACGGGTGAACATCATGTACTATAATGCCCATGCAAGGCTAAGGTACAAAGCAGGATCAAAGACAAGGTTTCCTACAACCCTAAATTTGAAGTTGATATCAACTGGAATCTTGAAAGGATTGTAAGTCAGCAGGTTTGCTAGTTTCATATCTAGGTGACATATATTTTGGTTCATTTTTTAGTATGGTGTTCACGAGAGGATCCGGTTTTGGATCTGGAGTGGGTGGCCAGGCTAGGCCGGGGTTGACTGACGACCAGATTTGATAGATGATTGTCGTTGAGGTGGCTACTGTTTTTTCGGGATTCTATTTCGAAGTTGTTTGGATCTATCAAAACCGCTATGATTGAGCTGTTCGATGATCGCTATGCTGCCCTCACCGAGGTTGTTGCTGCTGCAGCTACTGTGACTGTTGGTGCTGCAGGGATTCGGGAAGAGAGATCATTCCAGTATCGAGATTTTGACAACATAAAGCCCCCGAAGTTTGATGGGGTCAAGGACCCGATTGTGGCGATGAGGTGGTTGTATGATATGGAGGGTTGCTTCTTTACATGTTCGTGCCCGGATGACCAGAAGGTCATGTACGCCCTGAACCTTCTCCGGTTAGGGTGAAGGATTGGTGGATATTGGTGACTGGTTCATATACTCCTAAGTAGAGGGTTTCTGTTACTTGGGAGCAGTTCTCGGAGACATTCCGCACGAGATATGTTCCCATGATGGAGAAGGATAGATTGTCTTAGGAGTACCTGGATCTAAGACAGACGACTGAGTCGGTGCCGGAGATCACCAAGATGTTAACTGAGAGGGCTTTGTTTTTTCCTGAGTTCGCTGCTTCAGGATGCCAGGAGGATACCCTCGGCAATTTGTATCCACCCAACGTTACGATACCCTCGTCGAGCTTCAAGATGCCACGAGGAGGCGATAGATTAAGATGGAGATCCAGAAGAGGGAGCAGCGACAGGCTCCCATTTAGTTATAACCTGTAACGAAGCGGTTCAAGCCCAATGATTTACGATCTTAGGGACAGAGGGGCCGCACTTGTGGCAAGTGTGGCAGGGTTCATGAGGGTGCTTGTCGATCTTCTTTTGGCTGACAAAAATGTGGCAGGGAGGGCCAGATTGCTAGGGATTGTCGTCAGCAGACCCCGCCAGTGAGCACCAGGATTTGTTATCACTGTGAGCAGGTTGGCCATATGAAGTCCAGTTGTCCCTTGCTCACTGTGAGACATGCGCATGCTCCAGCACCAGCTACCTTGTGGATCACAGATGGATGCTAGGGCAGGGCGGAGCCCCCGAGGGTTCAGGTTCTTGCTTTCCAGCTCACATCGGAGGAGGCCAGGCGATGCTAGGCGTTGTTACTGGTATGTTTCTCTTTATTATTTTTTTGAGATATTTCTTATATGCATATGATTATGTTTTTGCTAGGTACCTTCTTAGTGAACTCCTTTCCTGCTCTTGTCATTTTTGACACGAGTGCGATTCGGTCTTTTGTATCTTAGTATTTCAGTAGGAGCTTTGATATGAATCTTGGAGAGTTGGAGTGTCCGTTGCGGGTTTTTATCGCCAACGAACATGGGATTTCTGCATCGAACGTTTATCAGAGTTGCGTTTTGGAGATTTTTGGGGTGACTTATCCAATTAATTTGATACCTATTCCCATGAGGGATGTATGTGTGATAGTGGGGATGGACTGGTTGATCAGGTTCGGTGCGATAATTGACTACGAGGGTCAGAGGGTGGTAGTTCGAACCCCAAGTAAGGGAGAACTGATTATTTATGGAGAAGATACCAGAGTTGGATCAACTAGGAATGGCAACGGGGCGGGTTCGGGGCGGGGCAGCGTATCCCATCCCCGAACCCGATATCTAAATTTGTCCCCGACCCCGACCCGATGCCCGACGGGTTTCTTATCGGGGCGCCCCGTCGGGGCTAAAAATTTCCCCGAATCTGACCCTAAACTCGAAACCCGATAAAGACCCGAAACCCCGACCCAAAACCCGAAAATCTATGACAAAAAAATGAAATTGTTTGGAAAAAACTCCAATATAGTGAAAATTAAAAGCTTACGCAAGCTCGTAACACCAAATTAGACCATATCAATCAATCAAATATGAAAAACTAAATTCATCACAATATTACATTACATTTAAAACAAACTCAAAATCAAACAAAACCATCCAAAATTGTTCCACAACCATTAAAATGTAAGGTTTCCTCACGGGTGTCCCTCCTTTACAGATGAAAAAACACTTCATTATGCTCTCCTAGAACTGACCACACTTTCCTACCCAACTCAAAAAATGGAAGAACAAAGTAAGCATATCATACGAAAATTGTTACATCTTAAGAAATCCTGAAGAGAAAACATAAGGAAATATATATGCTAATACAATATGACAAGCTTCATTATGTACTGCCATGAACCTTTTCTTTTAAACAAATACATATGACACATGTTATGCCATGATTAATGACTATATCACCACCAATTCAAAGATGTAAATTCTTACTCTTTCTTCACATTTACGATGTTCTTCTTCAATTAGGAGCACACCCATTCCCTCAACTACTTACATCAATAATATATTGTTGCTAGATTTTCGTATGCCCTTTTCTCACCTGCAGATATGTACCATTTAAACAATTTTCAAGAAACATCGCTATAGCAAAGACTCAACCACAATAGTACTATCAAGAAGAAAAAGAGTTTTAGTCTAGATTTAACACTTGATTTAACCAAAACAAAACTACTAAAAATCAATAAACCAAAAAAAGGTAAAAAAAAATAAAAAATAAAGGTGCAAACTCATTTGGAGATCAAGATATGGTAACCCACTTGCTGAATAAGCATCCTTACATTTGGTGAATAAACATCTTTACATCTGAAATCAAAGTAATATAAGCAAATATAGATGAAAGTGATAATCGAAACACAAAAAAGAGATGAGACTTTGAAGATCTACAAATCGATGCTGGTAGGAACGGCTAGGGTTTCTGGAGGGCTTACACAGATTCGACGGTGAGGTCTTTTTGGTCTAAACAGATCAATAGGGAGAGAAATAGTTACATGTAAACCGTGAGAGTTGTGCAACTCATATGAATCAAAAGTATTGTTGCAGACTTTGTGTTTGACAAAACAAAATGAAACCATCAGCTACCCAAAAAATTGAGAACAAAACATGATATACCAAATCAAAGGTAGTAGATAAGTTTAATAAGAATAACTTATAAGAATAGACGAAATCTAACCATACCTTCAGATTTGAAGTGTTTTCCAACTAATATCAGTATTATGTGTAAAGATGGAGATGAACATTGTGTGCGCCGCTTCCTTGCTCCGACTGTGCGGCTAAGGAGTGTATGTCGGCGTGAAACAATCGGGAACATGCAAAGGGATGCTCCGAGCCTTTCCATAGAGAGATTGAATTGTGAAATGTTTATGTCGGCTGGCTGGAACGATATCAGATACATGTTCTCTGATTTAGGTTTAAGGTTAAAATTGTAATTTCAATATATATATATATATATATATATATATATATATATATATATATATATATATATATATATATATCAGGGCGGGGCGGGGCGGAGGTATCCCCCTCCCTGCCCCGAACCCGATAAAAATACCCGATAAATACCTGTTACTCGACCCGTAACCCGATAAGTGTGACCCGCCCCGACCAGAAATGTTCAGGTTTCGGGTTTCCCAGACGGGTTCGGGTTTTTTTGCCATCCCTAGGTTCAAAATTTTGTTCTGCTTCCAGGGCTCGTGTAACGTCCCAAAAATACCGAGAAAAATTTTAATTTTTAAATAAGTTAAATCCATTCATTCATTGTTCCAAAACACGATAAGAGTCAAAGTATTTTCAAAACATCAGAGTAATTTGTAAACATTCAGTGCAAAATAAAACTTCAGGGGATGCAGTGCGATCAAGCCGGACTTTTCCTTTTGGAAATGGAAGTACCTGAAACCATAAACATAAACTGTAAGCACAAAGCCTAGTGAGCTCCCCAAAATACCACATACCATACATATCATTGGGCCTAGCTCTGGAGTATATTCCAACCCAATATACAATCATGGGCCTAGCCCTGGGGCCTAGCCTTGGGGTATGTTTCAACCCAATTATACAATAATAGGCATACCCACGGGGTTTCTTTCAACCCAAACATACAAACATGGGCCCAACCCTGGGGTTCTTTCAACCCAATCATACATGCAAGAGTTACAAAGACAGCTAGCATCCTACGTAATCCAATCCTGTAAGATGGCATTGGTGCCTTCTACCCATAATTCTAGTGAGAAGACTTGCCTCACAGTCTGAAAAAATAGTTGAACCGATCACTGCTCCAAAAGCTATCTCTACCGGTCACCTATACAATTAACAGGGACCTAAATCTCAAACTATAATTCAAATTACCCAAAATGCCCTTAGGTCAAACTTGGTATAATTCCTGGTTAAAGTCAAAGGAGGTCAACATAGACTGAGTATGCCCAACGTAGTAGATCCCTTCCCGATTATGAGGCTCCTGCCTGGTATGCTCAACGTACTACCAGGTACACCTAGCGTATTCGATCAATTCCATTTACCTTCATTAAGTGCTTATTTCATTAAGATCTCACGTCCAAAGCTCAAATCTAGTGCCAAATAACATTCTCAATCATAAAGTTTCCAACTTTATGACTTTCCATGGCTAGAAGGAGTCCATACACCAAAATCCTAACTTAATACACAAACCAAAGCATCATGACTCTTACATGGAGGAAAACAAGGATCAAGATCACATTTTTATGACTCGTAATAGCTCCATAATGGATAAAGTTTCCAACTTTATCCATTAGGATGGTCCAAACAACCAAGATCTAGTCTTTAAGTCTCAAATGGACCAAAAATGCATCTTTTCAACTTAATCCATTAACTCCAAGTCTTCAACCTTCAGATTTGAATCAATATGATGTTAGGATGGATAAAGTTTCCAACTTTATCTATAACAAGGTCACAAACTTTCAAGATCTAAACTTTATGCACTAAAGTGCCAAAGAGCTCATAAAACCCAAAACTAGCTAGATCTAACAAATGCATCAACAAGATTGAATGTTTATACCTTCTAGAGTTGAGAAAAGCAATGTAGGCTCTGGATCCACAAACTTGAGCTTCAACAATCAACAAGCTTTTATCTTTCATCCAAAGTGCACTCAAAACACATCGAAAGGCTCAAGATTTGATCTAGGGGCTAGGGTTTCGAGTTGGAGGCTTAAGAGGGTGGAGGATGATGTTAGGAAGGACCCAAAGGGGTTAGAGTCCTTAAATAGGGCTCAAAACCACGAAAATGGGGTTTTTGCACTGCGGCGGTACGCCCAGCGAACCTAAAGTTACGCCCAACATAACCCCCTAAAAACGCGACTTCCTTCAGCCTAGTACGCCCATCGTACCAGACTCCTTTTCCCAGCTTAACTTCAAACAGTCATAATTTCTTCGTTTCAACTCCGTTTGCGAGAACAAGGATGATCAGATGCGCAGGGACAATGTTTGAAAACTCAAACCTTGAATGAATGCTTAAGATCAATGTCTGCTTACTAAGAGGTATTCCAGTCAAGTCTGGTAATATCAGTCAAGTCTGAGTTAATTCATTCAACAAAGTATTCAAGACATAAATGAAGAGAGAAGATAATGATCAAGGTAAAGATAATAAATGAAGAACAAGAAGAATGTTTGAGATAATAAGTGAAGTAAACTGGAATATTGCTAAAAATGTTTGAATGATCCGTCACTTGATTTGGTATGCAAAGCTCCTTTAAATAGAAGTACATGTTACATCGTACAAACCACTTAACATACATAGGACTGGACAAAAGAGGTGCTTCTGACACTCTGATCTATCTGAGTTGACAATAAGACTAAGTCCTATGAAATGTAAAACCAAGCTAAAGACAAATACAATAAATGGACAAAGACAAAACATTGATTCGGAAAGACAAACATTCCGGACACATAGTCCATTCCGGAATGCCTTCAACTGATCTTCTTATCCGGAGCATATCTTCAAGTCCGGATACAAAAGTAATTCCGGAGTAAAGCTTCAAGTCCGGACACCGACTACTTCATTTTGGAACTCTGACTGACTTCAGATCTTCAAGGGTGATTGGGATTGCTAGAGATTCACTTTCAGGTTCCAACAATCTCCCCCTAAGTGAACTTAGCAATCAAGTCAACATTAGTTCGCTTCTTCCTTGATGAATGTGTAAGCTCTAAACAGCTAATCCCTGACTTCAACATACCACTGCAACTGACTCACAAACTTTGTCTTGACATGTTCAGGAGCTTCGGACCTGGATGCTCGACTGATGAATTTCTTGAGGGCTCTAGTCGGAATTAGGTGTTTGTCAAGTACTCGGAAAAAATTCTTTTTGTTGGTCTTCTTTGTCTTGTTCACAAACCCTAGGACCGGATCATCAATAGGTCCTTCTGCTAGCAGTTCAGCTTCAGGAAGTACATAATCAATCTTTGCAACAAAATCTCTAGTTCCGAACAGGTGAGCAAGCTCATGGTCGCATCGACAAAATTCCGCGACATAATCCTTGAGAAAACCTAAGGCTGTGTGGTAAGCACCCATGCTGATGTCATCTCTTTGAAGACTCCGTAGATGAGCAATAATGGTCAGAACATCGTTCGGATTCATTGCAGGAAAGTCAGAATCAGTGATGGTGTGGTATGCTGGTTTGTTCTGGATGATGTGATACCGGAACAATGGACAGTTGAGTTCATATTTCACCAAGATCTTTCTTCCGAAACCAGAAATCTTTGTTATCTTCTTCCTTGTACACACTTCCTTTTGAGGTTGTGCGTTCTTGGAGTAGAATGTTTTCAATCTTTCACGCTCTGTCCGGATGATCATCTCCAGATCGTCATTTGGGTGGAGAGGAGAAAACTTGATGTAGAATTTGCTATATGGAGAGAGAGGCAGATGAAGTTGTTCCGAATCAGTTGTTGGGATGTCGTAGTACATGAAAGGTATTATGTCCGCATCACGAAGAATGCCTTCACGACATAAAGGAGAGATACCGCGCATCGGATCAGGATTGTCTTTGAGAGCTTGGACCCGGATGCTATCCTCTAAGGCTTTGTTGATTTCCTCCTGAGACCATCCAAATTTTTGCTTTAGAGGAGGTCCGGAGTGTAGAGCTTGATATTCTTCCGTGATGGGCTTCTTGCCTTTGTCTTTGTTGAGAACGGAGAAGACATGCATCATGTTCTCATCAATAGTGAACTTTGGAGGAGAGGAAGGAAGAGGTTCTTCTGGAATGTCGTCTGGAGTCCGGAGGGGAGAACCTTCATCTATAGGAGCAATTTTTGGAGCCGGAATTGGTGGCAGCATGGATGGAGTGGCCCGGAAAGCATCAACCGTTAGCTTGGTCTTAACTTTGGCCATTTGAACACTTCTTTGAAACACATCCGGTAGAGTGGATGGCCATGAGACTGCGGACCAGATTCTCTGCTCTTCCTCCGAAAGCACCTTGGCAGGAAATTTCTTGGGAGTTGGGATCCAAATGACGGCATTGGTGACATACTTAATTTCCTCGTCATCATCATTTCCTAGAAGTCTGGAAAGAACTTGGACTTCATCATCAGAATCTTCATCTTCATCTTGGAGTTGGAATTCAGAGGCAGTCTTCTAAGGTTGACTTGGACCTTCTCCCCCTCTTGCACCGGTAGGCTTGATAACCGGAGCAAGCATAAGTGACTCCTTCATGTCGGAAAATTTCTCAAACACCTTCTGAAAGTTGGTGTTGATTTGAAGGGTGAGAGTGTCATAATCATTAGCAGTGGGAGCTTGAGCTTTGAGATGGTTGAATAGGGAGGAGAGTATAGAGATAATCTCATCAAACTTTTGGTTCGGAACATCCACAATGTTCCAGCAAGAACGAAGAAGCTTGAGGAGGACTTGTTGTATGATGAGATTCATCTCATCCTTCTTCCAGATCTCCTTTTCCAGGCGTTGGATCTGCTTCTCATGACGAATATGTGTTTGCTTAATAAGTTCATTGGAAGCATTCAACATATCATCATGAACCTTCAACATCTTCGTTATTGTATCAAGGTAATGATCAAGACTTTCATCACACTTCTTTTCGACTTCCTCAGCAGTATGCTTGAGCCTTAGGGAGATGAGTTGATCCAACTGAGCTTCACGTTCAGCCATAGTAGGTCCGAAATTGTTGGCTTCAGACAGAGCTGTAAGGATGACATCAAGCTTCGAATCCAGTCCGGAGACTTTCTCATCAAGTTTGGAGTTAAGCCCTAATACGGAAGTTTCAAGAGAATTGACCTTCTTCATAGTGTCTGACACATTGGTTTGAATATCCAAGAGAGCAAACGGATCAATGTGATCTCCTACTGAGGATCCGTTGTCTAAGCTGGAATGTTGAGGCTTGTGTTTCGGAGATTCCGAATTGATTGGAGTAACCGACAGACGAGGTTTGGTGGTAGCTGCATCATCATGAAGTTTCTGAGTCGAATCTGATTCATTGTCACGAGTGGAGGAGGAGGATCCAAAATCAATAGCAGACTTGGATGAGGATGGCGTGGAGTGTAGTTGAACAGAGGATAACACATTTGTATCAGCAACATGTGCATGATCTTTGGTTAGCAGCACTTCTTCGGAAACTTCATCATCCGAAGCTGAATGAATGGAAGTATGAGGTGGAGTCTTGGGAGTTTCTTCGGAAGTGAACTCAAGATCAGTAATCTCGTATGAAGGAGCAACATAAGGAAAATTGCTATGAATTGCCCGGTTCCGCATGGAAATGAGAGTGGCCTCAACCTGAGATCTTGTAAGTTCCGGGTGCCTCGAGTGTGCCCTATTCACAAAATCTTCCCACAAAGGATCATTAATTCATGGTCGTCCTGTACCCTTGCCGGGTATCAAACCAGTTGATGCACCTGAGGTTGGAGGGACACTCCAGCCTCAGAATGCTTGGGGTCCGGAACAGGGGTTCCGGAGTGTGTGCGTATGGAAGAAGTTGGGATAACAAATGTGACACGTGGGTTTGTTCCAGGGGGCAAGGAACTTTGTTCAACACTGGCATCACCTTGTTGAGAAGGTGAGGGTGGATTGTGTGCAGACTCCCCGTAAGTGTGTGCGTGTGCTTTTGAAACGTCGAGGGCTACCTCGGATGAGTGGGTTGGTGGGGTGTTTGGAAGGCCAGAGTTAGCCTGAATGTCATGAGCTCCTTCTTGTTGAGAGGAAGAGCTGACTTTGGATCTCTTTTTAGGCTTTGACTTGGTGGGAGAAGACTTCCTTTTAGCAGCCTTTTTAATCTTTCCTCCGAACACAGAAGGATTGGCCTTTTCCGGAGTGAGCTCAACAAAGACTGGGGCAGGTTGTGTTGGGTCGAACACAAACCGAAGTCTCTAGGTGATGTTTCAAATAAATTGATTCGGAAGGAATTAAGGCCAACATGTGGTTCGGAAGACGTCTAACAGGACCAAAGGAAGATTGGTCTGGAACTCTATAATTCTAAACAGTTTTGAAAGAAAGATATACCTCTTTCGTAATTGTAGCAACTGGGATTGGTTCAGACCTTTCTCTGTAGAGCTCTTGAAGCGTCAAGGCCCAAAACCTAGGGCTTGAGATTTCATTGCTCTTCCTTTTGATCGCAAATTTCCGGAAGTCCTGCCATAACACCTCTGGAAGATCGACTGCGTTGCTGCGTCCGGAGTAGATGTTGTACACTACGTACAACCAGTCCTTACTCAGCGTGTCCGTACCACCATGCTTACCGGACAATCCTCGAATGATGAAATGCATCAACACGGTCCAAAGACCTGAAACTGCCGACTTCTTGAAGTCCTTGGCCTTGTAGTCTTAATTGTACTCAATGTGATTCGAGAATTGTTAGAATTCTTCAGTGGCTGGTTCCTGAACCTTAAACCCTTCAGGGTTTTCATCGACACCAATAGCCTTGAGGAATGTGGATTTGTGGATGGGTACGATCCTATCACCTGTGATCTTTGTTTCGAGAACACCATTGTCAATCTTGATTCTTGTAAAGACGGTGTGGAAAAGACTGAGTGGTAGAGGAGGTTCTGGGATTTTGGTGAGTGGGATGGATATGGGATGATGAGCAATGAACGCAATAATCACTCTAATGGTTTCATCAAAATCCAAGGGATTTATCGAGAAAAGTTGTGTTGTGTCTCTAAGAAAGTACTCAGATGATTGTGAGGATGATGATCATTTGGAAGATTTCTTCTTGGTGACAGATTTCTTGGGTGTTGAAGCAGTTGCAGCAAGTTTTGGAAATGATGATTGAGACGCCATTGATGAAGATTGATGATAGCTTGAAGAACACGATGAACACAGAAGAATTTGGGAACTTTGTAGAGTTTAAGCGCGTGAAGAGGCAAATGGGGTTTTAGCAAAGTTTATATAGGTGATGGAAACGGTTCGGGTCAGAAAGGGTAATGATGATGATCCGAAATGGAAACGGGTCGCATTTAATATGTTGTCGTTTTTGGGGGTGAATTGACTAATGATGATGAAAGGTTTCTATGGAATGAAGTGAGGAATAGAAACCGTCAAACGGCGATGGGATGTTTGCTTTAAAGGACGTGCAAACGTGGCACAAATTTCAAGGAACACGATAAGCATCTTTTAAAAGTAACCGTTTGAGAGAATATCACCTTAAAACCTTTGGACTTCCGGATGATTGATTCCGGACAGTTTGAGAACCGGAGGGTAAAGAAGTGAGTTCCGGATCATGGAAATTTGAAGAAAAGGTCCGGAATGAGAACAATCCGGAGTGAAACTTTGAGATTCCGGAGTCAAACATATTTGAATTCCGGAGCAAAAATCTTTTGGAAAATTCTGGAGTGAGATTTTTTAATGATTCCGAAAAAACGTTTTGAGAAATGTGTCCGGAAAAAAAAGTGAAATTCCGAAAGGGTTAATTTGATGTTCCGGAGTGAGATTTGAAAGAATTTCCGAAACAAGATTTGCAAGACATTCCGGAACAAGGTTTGAAAAACTTCCAGAGTGAGATTTAAGCAAATTCCGAAGTATAAAATGCAATACCTTTCTAGATTGGAATTCCGGGATGACTTATGAAGTAAATTCCGAGGAGAAAATTTGATCATTGTGACTATGTGGACTATGGACATCAAATGATAAGATAATCTGTACAACTAAAAACTCAAGTAGTGGTTAGAGATAAAGACAAGTAAAAAAGATCCTATGTATTCCGAGAGACAATAGTTCCGAGATAAAAAGGGTTTTTGAGTTCGGAACCAATTTTCTAACTGATGTTATCATCAGAGAGAACAAGTCTCTTGAAAGAACTGAGGATCAGGCATCATCATACCCATCTTGTTCAGTAAACCATTGAATTTGGTTTCGTCTAATGCCTTAGTAAAGACATCAACAATTTCATCATCAGATGGAACAAAAAGGAGTTCAATGTTGCCGTTTAAGACACGATCTTTTATGAAATGGTACCGTATATCAATGTGCTTCGTCATGGAGTGCTGAATTGGATTGTGCGAAATCGCAATGGCACTTTGAGAATCACAATAGATAGGAACGCGTTGAAAACGGTAACCATAATCCAAGAGTTGAGACTTCATCCATAGAACTTGAGAGGTACAGCTGGCAGCAGCAACGTATTCTGCTTCGGCTGTAGAGAGTGCAATGTAGTTTTGCTTCTTGGATGACCAACTAACCAATCATCCACCTAACCTCCTGATGTGCTTTTTCTATCCAATTGTATACCACCATAGTTTGAATCTGAATAGGCTTGAAGAAGGAAGATCTCATTTGCTGGGTACCAGATTTTGAGGTTCTTTGTTCCTTTAAGGTATCGGAAAATTTGCTTAACAACCAAAAGATGAGACATCTTTGGGTTGACTTGAAATCTGACACACAAGCATGTTGAAAACATGATGTCCGAACGACTTGCCGTGAGATAGAGCAGGGATCCAATCATTCCTCTGTACTTCTTTTCATCAACTGCTACACATGAAGGATCGGTAAAGATCTTGTGACCGAAACCTATTGGTACCTTGGCTGAGGCACAGGTGTCCATTAAGTACTTTTTGAGGAGTTCTGAAATGTACTTATCTTGGTGAATGAAAATTCCTCTGTTAATCTGTTTGACTTGGAGACCAAGAAAGAAACTTAATTCTCGATTCATGCTCATTTGAAAAATTGCTGACCATTAACTTAGCAAAGTCAGCAACTATTGAAGAATCGGTGGATCACAAAATGATGTCGTCAACATAAATTTGGACCAACATGAGATGCTTTCCATTTGACCTTCGGAATAGAGTGGTATCTAGCATTCCTCTTTGAAAACCTGAACGCTTGAGAAATCGGCTAGGGTCTCGTACCATGCGCGAGGAGCTTGCTTAAGGACGTATATGGATTTCTGTAGTTTGTAGCAGTAGTTCGGATATGAAAGATTAACAAAACCGGGAGGCTATTGAAGATATACTTCAGTGTCAAGTTCACCATTTAGAAAGGCACTTTTAACATCTATTTGGTAATCTTTGAAGCCTTTATGAGCAGCATAAGCAAGAAAGATTCTGATAGCTTCAAGACGTGCAACAGGAGCATAGGTCTCATCATAATCAAGACCTTCAATATGTGTAAATCCTTTAGCCACCAATCTTGCTTTGTTTCTAATGATAACTCCTGCATCATCTAACTTGTTGCGAAACACCCATCTAGTACCGATAATGGGATGGTTCTGAGGAGGAGGGACGAAAGACCAAACTTCATTTCTATCAAATTCTGCTAATTCTTCTTGCATGGCTGTGATCCAGTCAGCATGTTCAAGTGCTTCTTTGATGGATTTAGGTTCAACCATAGAGATAAATGCCGAAAACAATGACATTCATTTTGAAGACTTGAAGCAGATCCAGTTTGTAGGCCATCGTTTGGGTTTCCTATCACTTGGTTCGGAGGATGATCCTTGGTCTAGACATGTAACGTTGGAAGTTCTTGTGCAGCAGATGATCCAATATCAACAATAGGGTTGTGTTGCTCCCCCTGAATAGTTTGAACATGTGGATGATGCTCTCCCTGAACTTCTGAACCGGATAGGTTGACATCATCTTCAGGTGGGAATTCAAAGAAGTTTGCATCATCATCAATGTTGATAGGATTGGAATCATCGAAATCAGCAGTTGCATCTTGAAATCCATCCACATTTGATTCAATAGAAGAGTGACCATTCTCCCCTTCAACCTGAGAAGGTTGAAACGGTTCAGAATCAAATGGGGGAATACTTGGGGTTGGACCTGATATATTTTGAGAGACCGACGCTTCGGACATGGCTGATCTTGTTCAAGATTTCGAATCAAGAGCCGTTTCGGAAGTTACGAACAAGGTCTCAAAATCAACTTCAAGAATTGTTTGCTGGTTCGGACATCATGGCGCTGTAACATGGGTCGGGCCAAAATTCCGAACGACATTGTCATCAAAGGTAACATCAATGCTTTCTTCTAGAGTACGAGTTCTCCGATTAAGAACTCTGTAAGCCTTTGATTTGGAAGAGTATCCAAGGAAGATGGCTTCATCAGCTTTAGGTTGAAACTTGGTAAGCTGATCACGGTTGTTCTTGATGAAACATCTGCATCCAAAAACATGAAGAAACGAGATAGTTGGCTTCCGACCGTTCATGGCTTCATACGACATTTTGTTGAGGCGCCGATTGATGATGCTTCTATTCTGGGTAAAGCATGCAGTAGAAACAGCTTTGGCCCAAAGATAGAGTGGCAAATTTGCAAAATTGAGCATGGGTCGAGCAGCTTCAACAAGTGTTCTGTTTCGTCGTTCGACTACACCATTTTGTTGAGGAGTGTAAGGAGCAGTTGTGGTCGATGCCCTTCTCGGTGAAGGAAGCTTTCAATGGTGGAGTTAGTAAATTCCGAACCATTGTCACTTCGGATTCTCCTTACTGGGAGTTTGATGAGAACTTCTATTCCTTTGATAAAATTGATGAGCTCAGAGGCTGTTTCTGACTTCAGCCTTAGGAAGAATACCCAGGTGAACCTAGTAAAGTCATCCACAATCACAAGAATGTAATTTTTGTGATGCATACTCTCTACTGTTGATGGTTCACACAGATCAATGTGTAGAAGTTCTAATGGTTCCAAGATCGATTTTTCAATGAGGACGGGATGACCCTTCTTTGACTGCTTTCCACACTTACATGCAGCACATACATGGTTGTTTTCGAATTTGAGAAGTGGCAAACCTCTAACCATTTCACCCAAAACAAGATCATTCATATATCTGAAGTTCAAGTGAACAAGCCTCCTATGCCATAACCAACTGACATCAGGAATAACTTTTGAGAGTAAGCAGAGTTGGGGCTTACCAATGATCATGTTGATGTCAAGAGGATACATGTTCTTGTTGCGATTAGACTTGATCAAGCATTCCTTTCGATCTTCGAACATGATGTAGCTATGTTTCTCGACGATTTGCATCAGTGAGTTGAGCCAAACTTATCAAATTGTGCTTTAAGTCACCTACATATGCCACATTTGAAATGGAGAAGTTCCCATTTGTAAGTATGCCTTAACCTCGGATCTGAGAATTGGAGTTGTTGCCATATGTCACATAGCCAACATTTGGTGCAAGTTTGAGATCTCGCAGAAAGTCCCTCTGCCCCGTCATGTGCATGGAGCAAGCACTATCAATATACCATATTGTCTCTTGCTCCGAAGCACAGAGTGCCTGCAAAATTAGTGAGGTGGAGTTTTTAGGCTCCATGTTAGGTTTTGGGACAAAGGTCCGAGTCTTAGGCTTGGGAAGTGACTTTTGAGCAACAGTTGGTTTAGAAGGTTTATTCAGAGATTCCTTAGGAAAAAAACAGAATGACATGGTTCTTTCATCTATCCAATAGTCATATTCAATGACAGGAGAGTTCGGAATGGCTTTCTTCGGACTTTTAACTTCCGGAGTAGTGGTTACTACTTTGTCTTCCGGAGTGATTGTTTCATCAATGTGAGTTTTGAGTTTCCACAAAAAGTTTTGTTTTGATGATTTTGAAAAATTTATTTTCATAACATGTTTCTGTTTGCTTGATGACACATTTGATTTTGAAAGTCGAGGTATAAAAATTATGCCATCGCATTTTGCAATGAAAACAGATGGAACAGTCCGAGGAGAGGTGCTTTGGATAGATGCAGTGCTTACTTTTGACTTTTCCTGAGTGGAACTAACCACTTTCTTTTGTTCTACAAGACTTGGAGGATTTGAAGGTCTCGTGAGGATCTTAGTGGGTGTGAAGAAGTTTTGATTATGAGTTGATGAAGGAGAATTCCGATATACACTCTTTTTGGAGTTCTCAAGGAATCTTGAATTTTGTCTAGTCTTAACTTCCTTTTTGTGTGCATTCCGAGCTTCCACTTTAGGATCTAAAATATCCTTCCTATTTAAAATTGGCTTTCTTCTGGAATGAGACGAAAATTTCGAAATCTGTCCTATTGAAGGATTGTTGAACACAAGCTGAATGGGAACTAGATTTGTTTTTAAAATTACCTGAGGTTCAGAATCACATGAGATTGTCTCATCGACTTCACTATCTAAAGATGCCCAAACACACTTTGAAGGTTCAGAAGAAGTTGATTCCAGAAAAATTTCCTCAACAACACAGTTGTTAGGAGGGCTTAAACTCAGGAATGAAGGATGAAAAATGGTCAGAAGTCTCATTAAGGGGTGACAAGGGAGAAACATGTGTATCCGAATGTTTAATGTTTGAAACATCTCCCATGAAAGTCAGATTTTGTAACTCCTTTAAGGGACGAACAACTGGTTTCGGAAACTCGCTTCCGAGACCAGGAGCTTTTGACCAAGGATGACGAAAATTGTGAGTCATCCGTTCATTTGCTTCAATAATTTCTATAGCATGGTGCATGACATCAATCTTAGCATTAAGACGTTTTGTTATCGGAAATTAAAATATTTCTTTCAGAATAAGTAATTTCACATTTGTCTTTAAGAAAGATACATTCATATTTTGACATTACAAGCTCATGTTCTAAAGACTCAATTTTCAACTTCTTATCCTCGAAACATAACTTAAGACGACTCAATTCATTGTCCTTCTTCTCACTGGCTTCTATGGCTGACTCATAGGCTTTGTAAACGATGGTCATATCTGATTGGATCTGGGTTAGATACGGTTCAGAAAGAGACAAATCAAAGTTATTATCAGTAATCATAGTTTTTACCTGTTGAACGATGCTTCGGCCGGGTGGATCGTTGGTAGCCTTGTAGCAGTAGTGTGGTTCAACAACTTCATCATCTTCTTCGGATCCGGACGACCAATAGCCTTCATCACATTCAATTTCTTGTCAAGCCATGAGACATATGTTTCTGCCAGTGGTTACATCATTATCGTCTCCAGACGACCAATATCCTTCCACATCTCTTGACACGGTTGTAACAAAATCCTTTTACCTTTCAACTAATTCTTGAGCACGACGTGCATAGTAAGTAGAGTCCTTGATCTTTGGTTTTTGTGGGACTTCGTCTAGGCAATATTTGGCAAAGTGATTTGCATGTCCGCACTTGTGACACACAATCTTTGGTTTCTCAGATTTCGAAAGCAGAAGAGGTTCCGAAGTATGATTCTGAGTAGGAAGATTTGGCTTGTAGGCAGGAGGATTTTCAGAAGGTTTTTTGAAAGGTTGATAATTGCTTTGGTAAGGAGCTTGAAAGCTGTTATTTTGGTAAGAAGTTTGGAATCGATTGTTATGAGGCTTGTTGAAAGGACGGTTGTATCTCATAGAGAGTAGGGCCAACTCTTGTTGAAAGCGTAGTTCGGAGTCCATTTCATCACGGTTAAGGTCTCCCATGGATTGAAAGTTTGAGTTGGTGAGAGCAGGAACGTTAGGAGGTGAAGGTTGAACATGAGGAATGTATGGAACAATAGCAGTAAGAGGGTCCGAAACAATTGGGTTTGAGGTTTGTGGATCAAAGGACCTAACTAAGGCAAGAGGACCTCCAGTGAGTTCACGTAGAGTTTGAGCAACATTTGACTCATGACCTTGAAGCTCATCAAAAAGTTGATAGAGCTTGAGCTTTTTCAGAGATCCATTGCTCTGAAGACATGATTTTACATTTCCCCATCCCTTTCCTAGACTGTTGATGAACTTGAGATTGTACTCAAGTGGAGTTCGGACTATCCCATGAGCTGTTATATTGTTGACAATGATTCGGTATCTTTTTGAGGATGAGGCAACAGATTCACCAGGTGTGGTAGTGAAAGTGTCGAACTCATTGACAACCGTAGTCAAGCACTTATCCTTCATGTTCTATGACCCTTCAAATAAATCTTGAAGTATGTCCCAAATCTCTTTTGCGGACTTGCACAGTTTTATTTGCTCAAAGAGAGATGGTGGAACACCAAACACCATTTCCGAAAAGGCAACTTGATCAGCATGCAACTTTTCGAGGTCATCAGCAGTGAGTGGTGCTTGACGTTGTTGATCCTGTCCCAAGAGAGTTGCAACAGCATCTCTAACCATGGTTCGAATTGGAACATGAGGACCTTCTTTGACGGATCTCCAGATAGATTCACATTTCTATTTTCCAAGTAAAAATCTTTCCATTCTAACTTCCCAATTATCATATTCTTCAACAACTAGCAGTGCGGAACGTGTAAGGTAACCCACGCTATTTGCTATTTGCATTGAATACATTTGTTGAGTATTAGAAGCAACCATTGAAGTCAAGATATCTTTGAGCAAAAGTGGTATATAGAAGAACTTTTATCCTTAACACATAAATGATTGAAATACCAAGGTAATTTCAAATCAACTATAATCTGATATTATGGATTCAAAGGACAACCACTCAAGCTCTAATACCAATTGTGAGAACAAGGATGATCAGATGCGCATGGACAAGGTTTGAAAACTCAAACCTTGAATGAATGCTTAAGATCAATGTCTGCTTACTAAGAGGTATTCCAGTCAAGTCTGGTAAAATTTGTCAAGTCTGAGTTAATTCATTCAACAAAGTATTCAAGACATAAATGAAGAGAGAAGATAATGATCAAGGTAAAGATAATAAATGAAGAACAAGAAGAATGTTTGAGAGAATAAGTGAAGTAAACTGGAATGTTGCTATAAATGTTTGAATGATCCGTCACTTGATTTGGTATGGAAAGCTCCTTTAAATAGGAGTACATGTCACATCGTACAAACCACTTAACATACATAGGACTGGACAAAAGAGGTGCTTCTGACACTCTGATCTATCTGAGTTGACAATAAGACTAAGTCCTATGAAATGTAAAATCAAGCTAAAGACAAATACAATAAATGAACAAAGACAAAACATTGATTCGGAAAGACAAATATTCCGGACACATAGTCCATTCCGGAATGCCTTCAACTGATCTTCTTATCCGGAGCATATCTTCAAGTCCAGATACAAAAGTAATTCCGGAGTAAAGCTTCAAGTCCGGACACCGACTACTTCATTTCGGAACTCTGACTGACTTCGGATCTTCAAGGGTGATTGGGATTGCTATAGGTTCACTTTCAGGTTCTAACACCGTTTCCAATGATCTTTATATCTACGGAAAGGTAACAACGAGCTCTACAATTCTATCTTGATACTTATGACTAAAAACATCTCGAACTAAAATCCTTAATTTATGCAAGAAGCCTAAAAAAGAATGTTTCCCATTTTACCCCTCAGCTTCCATCGAACAATCCAAGGTTTAAATCACTTGTCCAACATTATACACCTCTAATAGAGTCTAAACTTCATTCTATTGAAGCCCAAGGCCTCCATTTTATACATTTATTGACCACAATCCTGAAATAAGAACTTCTCAAAGTGGGATGTTACAACTCTCCCCCATTTAAATTAAATTTTGTCCTTGAAATCATTCCTTACTACTTCCACTCTCATAATAGTCAAACCTCTCCAACGCCGCTATCAAATCCCATTCTTAGCAGAAATCACACCTCTTTGCGAAGAAATGAACCTTATCACCCTGTCTTCAGCAATTAAAAGAAAACCTAACTGCTCTGCCCGAAAACTGGGTACACTAAACAGTGTCTGTCTTCTCAATAGACAAAATTATCACATCCTTCATCCATAAAAACTCCAATTCACAATCCGAACGGAACGAAACTCTTCCGAACCTGAATAATTTTGTTGACCACTGGAAATACAAAACCCCTATCATTTCATCGCGGCTGAAACATTTCATTTGAAAAAAGGCGACTCCCAACGCAAGTTTCACCCCTAGGTGCCAGACCAAAACATAACACCCCTTATGATTTCCATGGATTTGCATATTTGATCTACCCGAGATCTCTTAATTCCATGTTGACCTTCTACTAAACTGGGATGCAGAATTTGTAACCGTCCGTTGAGACTGACAACCTCATGCATGGTCGTGCATCGAGACTCCACCCGAGAGTCTAACTGACAAAAGTTACCTTAGCCTGTTCACTAACATGGCTCAAAAAGTCCTCAAGGGACGATATAACCGAGCTACAAATGAACAAAAGCTAGTCCACTGTGTTCTAGGTGAATGCTGCCGACCCGACCATAGTCTTATATTGCACCCGACCCCAAATCGGCCTACAACCTTCCTCAACCCCATGAATGTTGTGGCCTTCCCACAGTCTCACCACCTTTCCTGTAATGGTCCAACTCAATCTGGTGAAGCCAACAAGCCAAATCATATACTTACAACACTCCCACAATTACCCATCTACTTAGTGAATGCTACGGGTCACCCCATAGTCTTACAACACTTACATAACTACCTACCAGCCTTTTCAATGCTACGAGTCACCCTGCAGTCTTACAACAATTTCACCATGACAAAGACTAACAACCTAAGACCTAAGAGTTTCAATCAAATGACTACCGTGTGACAACAGGCAAATTTTGGGTCAAGCAAGGTCTAAGATGTATCTATGTCTAAGTAAAACCACATCATAACTTTGTTGCAATAAATCAATGAAAGCCAAAAGACATCATTTGTATAAGTAAATATATATATACTTTGAAAACCATTTCGTAATGAACCTGTGAAAGTGAAGCAAGTCAGACAAAATTCAAGTAGTTATGACATAAAGTATGAACTTATGCCTTGCTTTAGGGTTTTCGGTTTTGAGACCCAAAAACATTAGGATTTTGGTTGTGAAGATCTGAAATCACATGCTAAGAACCTAAATCCCATGCCAAAACCGAAATCACCCTTTAGTGGGTGATGCCATGGCCAAAAACATAGCTAGGACGAAATCAAACTTGATTAAACCATGCCTAGGACCGAAATCACATGTGATTTCGGTGGGAAAGAAGGGAAAGGATAAGGAAGTGTTGACTTTGTGACTTGATATTTCACCCTTTTCCAATACAAAATAATACCCAACAGTTATCCATGTAATTACCCAACAAATAACTAGGAAAATATCCCATCACCTTTCCCCCCTTATCTTGGACGAGATCATCCACAAACCCTCCCACCATTTCCATATTTCCTTCTGTTACTTCATTTTCTCCCAAAGAAGCAAGTCCAAATCCTCCAAGATCAAATTGTCCAAGTTTATTCTTAGAAGTTTTGGTAAGTTTTCTTGCTAATCTAGTGTTTTTACACACTTTCATGGTAGTTTCATCTTATTTACACACATTATTATGTGTTAAAATTCTTAGGATAATATTATTTCCAAGGAAGTTCGTCAACCACATTCAAGTGTTTAGGCTTGGAATTCTTCACATAATCTCCTCAAACAACCCAAAAACACACTTAAGGTGAGTTCATACCCCCACATTTTTGAGATTTTCATGTTTTAGGGGGGGGGGGGGGAATACAAGTAGAAATTTGGTTTATCACACACATACTTGCATGTTTCATCTTTATGTTAAATATAAGACTTTATTTGCATGAGATATGGTTATCACTAGCTTTTATACAAATATTTGTGATATAATAGTTTTGAGATGCAAAACTAACAACAACAAAGATATAAACTATGTTCTATAATCATAAGGAAAATTATGATTTCAAAACTACAAGGTTTTTGGAGCTTTTTACCAAAATAAAGTTTTTCTAACAAAAAGGGGTACATCCTAGCTATTTCACCATTTTATGGGTTACAACCCAAAAATATGATGTTTGACCTTACATTTTGAAACTAGACAAGATAACTACTATGTATTTATATAAATGATTGTATAAATAGTCTTGACAAACAAACATGATAAACTATAACTTGTATAGTTTGGGAGTCACAAACACTACACTATCATTTTTGAAGAAGCATATAATTATTTATAGGAATAATTATTTCATTTACAACAAAAGGGGTTTTCAATTCACGTAAACCGGTTGATACAATTTTATGAGACATTTGGCTTCACCGTACCTACCACAGTACACACCAAGTCCTGCATTATAACCAGAGTCTCTTGTAGGGAGAGCGTGACACTTGTATATAGATCTATACAGGATTGACAAACCCGTACCTAAATTGTTAGCTACAGATAGACCGACAGGTCTGGGGTGACAAATGTCTAACAGTTTCCGACGCCTGAAGAACGTTGTAGCAGGCCACTAGTCGCATTAGTATGGTTATAATAACTCACGTGGGGTATTAACAAAACATTTGGTTTACGGGGTTAACATACATTCAAGTAGTTTTATATAAAGATAAAACTTCATAATACTATTTCCTAGTACAACATTACTTACATTTTAGTCTTTGGATTTAAGACTTATAGTTCATTTTTATAGAAAATATTGGATTTTCTGGAAGTATACTCTATCATTTTACAAGGAAACATTAGCGATTTTCTATCATACAAAATGCTTATGAACTCACCAACTTAATTGTTGACACTTTTCAAAAAAACACTTGTATTCTCTGGAAACCAGTAAATAGGTAGTCAAAGAGTTTTTGGAGGATGGGGCGTCGCCGTATCACGTTATTCATTTTTGTTATTCATATTTGATATCAACAAAACAATGTTTTAAGAACAATGTAAAACTCATTATTTATCAATATGGTTGTTGTATTGTTTTGATCACTACTATTCATTTGTTACGATACTGTACATGAAAGTCGTCCACCCCCAGACGTTTCCGCTATTCTGTTTGGGGTGTGACAGATTGGTATCAGAGCATTGTTTATAGTGAACTAAGTATATCAAACCATGTAAGATATACAACTATAAATACAATGGGGCTAAAACACTCTGGCTAAAAGTAAACTTTTAAAATATAAGTATTTTTATAAGAGTATACGTACATGCATACATACTAGAACAATATCGTAATAAGAACCATATAAAAGTATTTAGATAAGTCGGACGCTGCGATTAAGACTAGATAGTTATGTAATAATATCTGTAATGAATATAGCTTGATCAACTATATTCATGTGAGATATGACCAACATTTGTCTGGGAGTGGTCGTGGTGAACAACGAGTCTAAAACTTACAAACCCTATATACCAAGAACGTCTAGAATCAAACATAAAGTTAAAATACTATAGGAGTATTTTAGAACACTACGGAGTCATACACTTAAACCTTTCATGCATTTCTTATATCTCTATTCTTGCACAGACGTCATGGTAGGATTCCATATGCCCGGAGACCCCTATTTCCTAAACCAAGGAAATGCCGAATGGATCGAAGAGTATCCCAAAGAGGATCCTGAGGAGGTAATGGAGGAAGAGCCCGAAGAGGATCCATATGAGGAAGAAGACGAGGAGGAAGCAGAAGAGGACTCGGACACAGAGTCCGAGGTCATTAATCCCCCCTATGTCACCCGAGTTCCCGCATATCGTATGGGCTACCAGGGACCCATGCCCCGTTGGGCGGAGGACCTGGAGAGGTGGAGCCGAAAATAACACCAGCGTTCCCCCTACGACATGGAGCGAGGTTTTTATAACCTCAGTCATGGAGGACGGGCAGACAGGGCCCTCCCTGTCATTGTTCAGCGAATCACGAACCTTGGCGACCAGACCAAAGCATCGGCGAACCGGATCTTGGAGCTGGGGGCTGCATCAGAGATCACTGATGCACGAGCTCGATGACTGGAGAGGGACTACCTCCGGACTTGTAGTCTCATTGACAGTCTCCATGAGGACCTTACCACTGCTCGAGCGGAAGTGAGAGAGTACCAGGAGAGGCACTCGGCTCTCGAGGAGAAGGTGATCGCAACTGAGCGTCGGATAGCGGAGATGCAGGCCTCCTCGAGTTCATCCCATGGCCCACAGGAGACCACCCGCCGTGAGTAGGGCCCATACTACTCGCATTTTGTTATAGTTTAGGTTTACGAGTCGGTGTTGGTGCTACTCTTTCCTGTATGTAGGTACGACCCTATGAGTAAGTGAGTACACTATTCAAGGGATTGTTATGCCTCCAAAAATTTTCTATTTTCTTACTGTATTGTATACCTTCCTAAAGGTCAATTTTCACAAACTATGTACTAAAACTGCAATATCAATGAAATTTGTATGCATTTTATTTCATTGGGTGTTGATATAGTAAATTCCATTCATGAATTGCTTGCAAATTACCATAACAATAGGACTTAATACATATATAATCGAGGCCTTTCATTTCGGTAATGCCTGATTCATGACCATTATCAGAAACTTATTATTATCCCACCTCTAAAATTTATGGCAGAAAGATGCCACCACGAAGAGTTAGAAGATGTGTCGTCAACACCGCAACAACTCCACCACCGCCGCCATCACCTCCACCGATGGACACTGCTGTTTTCTAGGATGCTGTAATAGCCGTTGTGGCTACCGACATGGCTCAAATCAGCAGTAACGACACGAATGGGAACGGAAATGGAAACGACAATGGAAGCGGGAACGGGACCGGCAGTTCCAATCATGGTGACAACCAGGGGCACCAACGGATGTGCTCCTACAAAGAATTCATGAACTGCAAGCCCAGTACCTATCATGACGACGACAGAGTCGTTAATCTTACAAGATGGTTCGAGAAGACCGAGTCCATCTTTGATATCTGTGCATGCCCGGACGAGTTCAAAGTCAAATATACAACATGTACATTTGCAGACTCGGCCTTATCGTGGTGGAACAGCCTTGTTAAAACTTTGACTCTAGCCTTGGCCAACGCCATGAGTTGGGAGGACCTGAAAGCCATGATGCTCTGGGAATACTGTCCAAGGAGCGAGATGCAGAAGCTGGAACAGGAACTGTGGGAACACTCCATGAAGGGTTCTGATATTGCCACATACACCTCCCAATTTAACGAACTGGCAACTCTGTGCCCGAGAATGGTCACCCCAGAGGCCAAGAAAGTGGAACGTTACATTTGAGGGCTATCACCTCAGATCCAGGGAGTGGTCATATCCGCCAACCCGAGCACCCTCAACAGTACCAGGGAGTTCGCCAGGGCATCATAACTCCCATGACCGAACAACCAAAAGGGGGTGACCACAAGAGAAAGTTTTGGAACAAAAAGAAGAGCCAACTCGCTCAAGACCCGACCAAGAAACAACAAACTGTGGCCGTCCATGCCATCACCGCCCTTACTGCCCCTTCACCAGCCAAGCAATATGTTGGTACTCTTCCGAAATGTGACAAGTGCAGCTACCATCACCATGGATCCTGTCGTGACATATAATGTAACAATTACAACGAGAAGGGGCACACAGCCGGTTCCTGCGAGAAACCGGAACAACAAACCACCCAAGCCGCTAATGTTGGGGTGAGTCGCGCATGCTACGGGTGCGGTGAGACATGACGTTTCAAGAAGGAGTGCCCGAAGGCCCAAAATAGAAATAGTGGAGGTGTGGGAAGGGTTATAGCAATAGGGCATGAGGAGGCCATGAGGGATCCCACCGTGGTTACTGGTACGTTCCTCTTAAACAACTCATATGCATGCATACTATTCGATAGTGGTGCGGAAAAAAGCTTCGTGAGCCACCAGTTTAAACACTTACTCAAACAGAAACCCCAATCGCTAAATAAAACATTCACCGTAGAAATGGAAAATGGTAAAACAGAAAGCACTAGAGATATATACATAGGATGCACTCTAACTCTAAACAACCATTCTTTCCAAATCGACCTGATGCCGGTCCATAAGGAGTTTTGATGTTATCATCGGCATGGATTGGTTGAGCCCTTACCATGTCGATTTTATGTGTTATGAAAAAGCCGTTCGCCTTAATCTGCCAAGTAGCGAAACCCTCGTCATTTATGGCGACATGCCCGACGCAGATCTACAAATCATCTCCTTCATCAAGGCTCAGAAGTATCTACGCAAGGAATACCATGCCTTCTTAGCTCATGTCGTTGATAAGAAACAAGAAGTGAAAGATATCAAAGATATTCCCGAAGTCTGTAACTTTCCCGATGTATTTCCAGAAGACCTTCCGGTAATCCGACCCGTACGCCAAGTCGAGTTCAGAATCGACTTAATTCCTGGATCCACCCCCATAGCCAAATCCCCATACCTCTTAGCGCGAACTGAAATACAGGAATTATACAGTCAACTAATCGAACTGCTGGGAAAAGGATTCATCAGACTGAGCTTCTCACCTTGGGGAGCACCGGTTTTGTTCGTGAAAAAGAAGGACAGATCTTTCCGCATGTGCATAGACTATCGAGAATTGAACAAGCTCACTATCAAGAACCGTTATCCCCTACCTCGAATCGACGACTTATTTGATCAACTTCAAGGATCGAGCTACTTCTCAAAGATTGATCTAAGGTCGGGGTACCATCAGCTGCGAATTTAGGAGGAAGATATTCCAAAGACGGCATTCAGAACTCGCTACGGTCACTACGAATTTGTGGTGATGACCTTTGGTTTGCCTAATGTGCCTGTAGTGTTCATGGACCTAATGAATCGTGTGTGCCGATCTTACTTGGATAAATTCGTGATAGTATTCATCGACGACATACTAATCTATTCACGAAGTGAGGAGGAACATAGTCAACACCTACAGCAGGTCTTGGAGACGTTAAGCGCAGAAAAGCTATACACAAAGTTCTTGAAATGCGAGTTCTGGATTCGAAGAGTAGACTTCTTAGGGCATGTAGTAAGCAGGGAAGGGATACATGTAGACCCTTCCAAAGTCAAGTTGATTGAAAACTGGGCAACACCAAGAACACCGACTGAGATCCGCCAGTTTTTGGGTCTTGTTGGCTACTACCGAATATTTATACAAAACTTATCTAAGATCGCAAAGCCGCTAACTACCTTGACTCAGAAGGGAGTGACTTTCAGCTGGGAAAATAAACAAGAAACTGCCTTCCAAATGCTTAAGCAAGCTCTGTGCATCGCTCCAATCTTGTCTCTCCCAGAAGGGACCGAAGACTTTATGGTCTACTGTGAGGCATCCAAGCAGAGCCTAGGATGTGTGCTTATGCAACAAGGAAAGGTCATTGCCTATGCCTCAAGACAACTCAAGACTCATGAGGTCAATTACACCACGCACGACCTCGAACTAGGAGCAGGGGTGTTTGCCCTGATTCCTGAAGATCTGGAGGCACTAGCTTTACGGCACAAAGTGCACCATATTCACAGATCATAAGAGTCTTCAGCACATTCTCAATCAAAAGGAGCTCAACATGAGACGAAGAAGATGGGTAGAGCTACTAAATGACTACGAATGAGAAATTCATTATCATCCACGCAAGGCCAACGTAGTAGCAGATGCCCTGAGTCGGAAAGAATACTCGGGTCGCCGAATAAAATCATTAACCATGACCATCCATTCACATATGTCCACACAGATCAAGGAGCAGCAGCTAGAAGCCTTGAAACCCGAGAACGTCGCAGGTGAGGCATTACGGGGAATGGATAAAAACGTTGAAGTCAAGGGTGACGGAGCTCATTACTTCATGGATCGAATCTGGACACTGAAATTTGGTGGGTAGAGAGACGTTGTCATGAACAAGGCTCACAAGACAAAATACTCCGTTCATCCCAGTTCAGACAAGATGTACCTGGATCTCAAGAAACTTTATTGGTGGCCAAACATGAAGGCAGAGATCGCTACCTTTGTGGGCAAGTTCCTGACTTGTGCCAAGGTCAAGGTAGAATATCAAAAGCCCTCGGGTTCGCTTTAGCAACCGGATATACCCGAGTGGAAGTGGGAGCGAATAACCATGGAATTCATAACCAAGTTGCCCAAGACAGCGGGTGGACTTGACACCATCTGGGTGATCGTTGACAAGTTAACCAAATACGCACACTTCCTAACAATAACAGAGGCCGACAAGATGGAGAAGCTCACAAGGACGGACATTAAAGAAATTGTACGACTACATGGGGTACCAATATCCATTATCTTCGACAGAGATAGTAGATTCACCTCACGGTTTTGGCAATCACTCCAAAAGTCCTTCGAAGCTCTCTATGGGCGCAAGTGCAGATCCCATATGTGATGGGCTGAGGTGGGTGACACACAACTTGCAAAGGGACAAGTACCTAATAGCACACACACCGGCCCAGAGATCATACGGGAAACCGCGGAGAAGATCGTTCAAATCCGTGAATGATTAAAGGCATCCCGGGATCGGCAAAAGAGCAATGCCGATAAGCGACGAAAACCCTTGGAATTCCAGGTTGGTGACCGCGTTCTGTTGAAGGTATCACCATGGAATGGAATGATACGTTTTGGAAAATGCGGGAAGCTAAATCCAAGGTATATCAGGCCATTCGAAATCCTCGCTAGAATCGGCCCGGTGGATTACAAACTTCGACTACCACAAGAACTCAGTAACGTACACCCCACCTTCCACGTGTCCAACCTAAAAAAGTGTCTGTCTGACGAGACTCTCTTAGTCCCACTCGACAAAATCGAGGTAAACGAGATTCTACACTTCGTAGAGGAGCCTGTAGAAATCATGGACGTGGAGGTCAAAAGGATGAAGCAAAGCCGCATACCCGTAGTGAAGGTTCGTTGGAACGCCAAGCGAGGACCTGAATTCACCTGGGAGCGAGAAGATCGGATGAAACAGAAGAACCCACAACTTTTCCTCTAGATTGCAAGAACCCGTCCAAGATGCAAATTTCGGGACAAATTTCCTCTAACGGGGGGATGATATGACAATAGGCAATTTTTGGGTCAAGCAAGGTCTAATATGTATCTATGTATAAGTAAAATCACATCATAACTTTGTTGCAATAAATCCTTGAAAGCCAAAAGACATCATTTGTATAAGTATATATATATATATATATATATATATATATATATATATATATACACACACACACTTTAAAAACCATGTTCATAATGAACCTTTGAAAGTCAAGCAAGACAAACAAAAGTCAAATAGTTATGTCATAAAGTATGAAATTATGCCTTGCTTTAGGGTTTTCGGTTTTGAGACCCAAAAACATTGGGACTTTGGGTGTGAAGAACCGAAATCACATGCTAAGAACCCAAATTCATGCCAAAACCGAAATCACCCTTTAGTGGGTGATGCCATGGCCAAAAACATAGCTAGGCCGAAATCAAACTTGATCAAACCTTGC
The DNA here is from genome assembly GCF_052849685.1 of Lactuca virosa. Taxonomy (NCBI): domain Eukaryota; kingdom Viridiplantae; phylum Streptophyta; class Magnoliopsida; order Asterales; family Asteraceae; genus Lactuca; species Lactuca virosa. Next base: position 176,330,704 of record NC_136430.1, read on the forward strand.
CTAGGACCGAAATCACATGTGATTTCGGTCATGCTAAGGGATTTTGGTGGGAAAGGATAAGGAAGTGTTGACTTTGTGACTTGATATTTCACCCTTTTCCAATACAAAATAATACCCATCAGTTATCCATGTAATTACCCAACAAATAACTAGGCAAATATCCCATCACCTTTCCCCCCATATCTTGGACAAGATCATCCACAAACCCTCCCACCATTTCCATATTTCCTTCTTTTACTATATTTTCTCCCAAATAAGCAAGTCCAAATCCTCCAAGATCAAATTCTCTAAGTTTATTCTTAGAAGTTTTGGTAAGTTTTCTTGCTAATCTAGTGTTTTTACACACTTTCATGTTAGTTTCATCTTATTTACACACATTATTATCTGTTAAAACTCTTAGGATAATATCATTTCCAAGGAAGTTCGTCAACCACATTCAAGTGTTTAGGCTTGGAAATCTTCACATCATCTCCTCAAACAACCCACAAACACACTCAAGGTGAGTTTATACCCACACATTTTTGAGATTTTCATGTTTTAGGGGGGGGGGGGGGAATACAAGTAGATATTTGGTTTATCACACAAATACTTGCATGTTCCATCTTTATGTTAAATATAATACTTTATTTGCATGAGATATGGTTATCACTAGCTTTTATACAAATATTTGTGATATAATAGTTTTGAGATGCAAAACTAACAACAACAAAGATATAAACTATGTTATATAATCATAAGGAAAATTATGATTTCAAAACTACAAGGTTTTTGGAGCTTTTTAGCAAAATATAGTTTTTCTAACAAAAAGGGGTACATCCTAACTATTTCACCATTTTATGGTTTACAACCAAAAAATATGATGTTTGACCTTACATTTTGAAACTAGACAAGATAACTACTATGTATTTATATAAATGATTATATAAATAGTCTTGACAAACAAACATGTACCTACCACAGTACACATCAAGTCCTGCATTATAACCATAGTCTCTTGTAGGGAGAGTGTGACACTTGTGTATAGATCTATACGGGATTGACAATCCCGCACCTAAATTGTTTGCTACAGATAGACCGGCAGGTATGGGGTGACAAATATCTAATAGTTTCTGACGCCTGAAGAACGTCGTAGCAGGCCGTTAGTCGCATTAGTATGGTTATAATAACTCACATGGGGTATTAACAAAACATTTGGTTTACGGGGTTAACATACATTCAAGTAGTTTTATATACAGATAAAACTTCATAATACTATTTCCTAGTACAACATTACTTACATTTTAGTCTTTGGATTTAAGACTTACAATTCATTTTTATAGAAAATATTGGATTTTCTGGAAGTATACTCTATCATTTTACAAGGAAACATTAGCGATTTTCTCTCATAAAAAACGCTTATGAACTCACCAACTTAATTGTTGACACTTTTCAAAAAAACACTTGTATTCTCAGGAAACCAGTAAACAGGTAGTCAAAGAGTTTTTGGAGGATGGGGCGTCGCCGCATCACGTTATTCATTTTTGTTATTCAAATTTGATATCAACAAAACAATGTTTTGAGAACAATGTAAAACTCATTATTTATCAATATGATGGTTGTATTGCTTTGATCACTACTATTCATTTGTTATGATATTGTACATGAAAATCATCCACCCTCAGACGTTTCTGTCATTCTGGTTTGGGATCGGGTCCCACCCCTATGAATTATACAACCACTGGTTCACGATACACCGTGACACCTTCTAACAACTAAAACGATAAGCTCATTGTAATACGCCAATCTTGTCGTCATTCCATCACAAGCCTGAAGATTTACGACCAACACCACAGGGCCTAAAGATACTCGACCATCAATCCACCGACTTGTAGGGACCCAAAAAAAATCCCTCTCAACGCTAACCAAATACAACACGGGTCATACCCTTCTATCACGTGAAATTTCTTTCACAGTACAGTCTGTTACCAATGCAAAATTAGAGGAAAACATGGTCACACACAACCATAGGATGAGATAGGCGGCCATACTCTTGTTCCAAATTAAAGTTGTAACCCAAATAAGAACCATGCTAATAACCCGAGCCAAGTGTCCTCATGCTATCATACTCATTCCACATATAATCCTCCCGACAATATCTAATGAACTTACTATAATACACACCCTCCAGAGAATCCAAAACCAACCCTAGATCTGTTGCATTTATTTTTTGTTTTCCTCACGACCTTACCCAGAGAGTGAAGTACCAGAAGGTCTAACAAAATGACGAATCTCAGTTGTTAACAGAAACATCCACATGAACGACCGAAACAAGATCCAAAATCTTGATTGAAACTGAATTGATCCTACCAACACGTAACTAACTCGATAAAGCTTCCAATGTTATTCCGAAATGCTGTTAAAACCCTTGTTGGATTCATCTGAAATACCAACCCTTCCGTTGCGACATTCCAAAATTATATTCTATGCAGATCCAAAGCCACACCTGAAACCTAAACAACCCTGCCTCAACATACAAACTTCTAATAACCAAGGGCATCTGCCAAACCTGAGCCCGATATGAACCATACTTCCATAACCAACAATTGGAGGTACCCAAACCTAGAAATCAAAATGTACAATGTATAAATTTTGACGATGAACAAAATGACCAACGATCGAGAATGCCTTGACAACTAATCCAATGATTCAATTCACTGTTGAAAAAAACCCATGCGAAACTAAACATACCAAACTCTAAAGATGATTTACCGATCAAAAACTGTCCAGCCTAGACTATAGATATCAATTTATGCAACGAGCTGATAAATCCCTCAACAACTGATTCTCAACCTGAGAAACCCAAACACCTCCCGATCTATACATCAACATTCCTGAAAGGAACCACTGGCTACAACAATCTCCTTGACAAACAACTTCCTGTCGCGAAAACAACCCATGCATTCCTGAGCACATACATTCGATGGAAACTTCTTCTACACTCCCGACTTCACCAAATCTTGGACCAAAGTCTCACATACCTGAACCGCAGATTCATGTGACCCATTATTCTGAAACCAATTGTCTGAACAGACCGAGGATCTTTCAAGCAGAATACCCAGTTCTCCCCCACTTAGGGTTTGAACTACCACCAACTGACATTGCAAACCGACCAAAACTCAAATCAGCTTAACCAGATACATAACATTCTCGACCCTTGGAATACACAATACAAATCAATTTGATCTTCCAGATAAAGACCAAGTAAATCAAAGAGATTCCGAATCTCAAATGGAGACCCCAAAATTTTCCCTAGTATAATCACCCTAACACCAAGAATACCATGCAGATGCACAAACAATAATTCTGGCTGTCGATTCATAGCTCTGATTCTTCATCTAGAAACAATTGGACTACCACACTCCTCGCCTAGAAATCCCCAGAACGTAATTCGGCGCGAGCATTATTCATAAATACAAGAAGCATCATTTTCCTAATCAGGATATCTCAGAGACAACAAAAGTTGTCGTTCTAATTCACCTCCCTTGATCACCTGAAACAATCAAATAGCACCTGACCTATCTAAATTCAAAGAAAGTAGACTCTTGATCTCTTCTCAAAGCAACCATACCACAAGAATCTTCTTGTGCATTCCTACACTGCCATACTTGCCGCCAAAACCGTAACCATCTAAACCATGTTGGGTCTACATCCCAAATCTAAAAATCACATGTTTGCTCTCTCTTTTTCCTCCTAACACGGAAAACTAGAAGAACATATCCCTCGCCGTAGGTAGTGGCATTCTAATCCGTCTGCCAATCATTCAGCCTCTGGCTGTAATCCTCAAGTCGATCATCATAATCTCTTGCTTCTTGAGTCCTACGACTCAACTGGCACTCCCTCGAGCAAGGCCATTGAGACCTCAAAATCAACTAACTCACCAAGTTTTACACCATTTAAACCCAAACTGACATTGCCAATAAGGCCCAAACAATTCACCAAAGCTATTCCTCCTTCCAAATACCAAAACCGTAAGGCTGATAAAGACGGGAACATGCTACAAAGAATTATGGTGACAAACCATGCTATATACCCCCATCCAGTTCCTTAGAATTCCTGAAATCCTCCTCGATTCGAGTACGGAACCTGCGCTTTTAGTAGTATGGGCCTAATACTACTTTCTACACCTGTCCGCACTTTCGTTAAGAATCGTTCCGTATCCTCTAAGTAACTACTTATCCATCCGATCCAACCACATATACCCACTGTCAAAAGAATATGCATTGCTAAACAGCGCACCAATTCCTCTAAGACACTTCCTAGGCTCTTCTAGGATCCCCACCTCACCCTGCCATCAGGTGCTGAAGAACCCCTACTAATATCAACTAACTACTTCATGAATACAATTACATGCAACAAACCTTAAATCTTTCGAATAAAAGACCCAACCCTACAATGGTTGGACTCAGACAAGAGTTGCGTAATTGGGCCAGCTGAATCACTCTAAAATTATTTAACCTTTATTGCATATAACTTAACATATTCACTTAATAATTAGCTCACATCAATGTGAGTCCCACAAAGCACAAAGCAAGCAGCATTCGGGCAGTAACACCCTAAAACATAAAGACATATTCCAACTCACTTGCTACTCTGATGATAGGAACTTCCACTAACACTGTCGGTTGCCTTATGCATGCAAATTATACACAAAACGAGATCAAATAGAATGTCGAATAAATGAGTCTGCCCTAGGACCACAACCAGACGAGGAGCAGGAAATAAGGCTAAATCAGTCATTCTAGGGTTATATGATCATAATCGTATACAATTTTTAAAGCATATATTATCAATCACTTCCATCAATGTAGATTCCAAACCTATCCTAGCATCCAATTCCTCCTAGGCTATAAGGCATCACAAATAAGGCCAATCTATCATGCAATTCCTTAAGGTATCCTTAGCCTTATCCTAGCATTCAAACATTCCATATCATATAACCTATCATCATGTATGGGTATTTTGGGAAATACTTACTTGAGCTCGGCTGATTGTACGAATCACACCTCCTTTTTCTTTATAAAAATCTTTTTAGAAACTTATTTCCTTTCAGGAAGATTACCAAGAAAAAATTTAATTTTTAAATAAGTTAAAGCCATTCATTCATTGTTCCAAAAGACGATCAGAGTCAAAGTATTTTCAAAACATCAGAGTAATTTGTAAACATTCAGTGTGGAATAAAACTCCAAGGGATGCAGTGCGATCAATCCGGGCCCTTCCTTTTGGAAATGGAAATACCTGAACCCATAAACATAAACTATAAGAACAAAGCTTACTGAGTTCCCTAAAATACCACTTGCCATACATATCATTGGGCATATCCCTAGGGTATATTCCAACCCAACATACAAACTTTGGCCTAGCCCTGGGGTATGTTTCAACCCAATCATACAATAATGGGCCCAGCCCTGGGGTTTCTTTCAACCCAATCATACATGCAAGAGTCACAAAGATAGCTAGCATCCTACGTAACACAATCCAGTGAGTCGGCATTGGTGCCTTCGACCCACAAGTATAGTGACAAGTCTCACCTCACAGTCTGAAAGAATAGTCGCACCGATCACTGGTCCAAAAGTTATCTCTACCAGTCACCAATACAATTAACAGGGACCCAAATCTCAAACTATAATTCAAATTACCCAAAATGACCTTAGGTCAAACTTTTTCAAATTCCTAGTCAAAAGCAAAAAGTAAAAGGAGGTCAACATAGACTGAGTACACCTAGCATACTCAGTCACTATGCTCAGCGTAGTAGATCCATTCCCGATTACGGGGCTCCAGCATGGTACGCTCAGTGTACTACCAGGTACGCCTAACGTCCTCGACCAACTCCATTTACCTTCATTAAGTGCTTATTTCATTAAGATCTCACGTCCAAAGCTCAAATCTAGTCCCAAATAAAATTCTAAGTCATAAAGTTTCCAACTTTATGACTTTACATGGCTAGAAGGAATCCATACACCAAAATCCTTACTTAATACACAGACCAAAGCATCATGACTCTTGCATGGAGGGAAGAAGGGGACTAAGATCATATTTTTATGACTCCTAATATCTCCATAATGGATAAAGTTTCCAACTTTATCTATTAGGATGGTTCAAACAACCAAGATCTAGTCTTTAAGTCTCAAAGGGACCAAAAATGGATCTTTTTCAACTTAATCCATTAATTCCAAGTCTCCAACCTTCAGATCTGAATCAATATGATGTTTGGATGGATAAAGTTTTCAACTTTATCCATAAAAAGGTCACAAACTTTCAAGATCTAAACTTTATACACTAAAGTGACCAAAGAGCTCATAAAACCTAAAACTAGCTAGATCTAACACATGCATCATCAAGATTCAAGCTTTATACCTTCAATAGTTGAGAAAAGCAATGTAGGCTCTAGATCCACAAGCTTGAGCTTCAACAATCAACAAGTTTGAAATTATCTTTCATCCAAAATGCACTCAAAACACATAGAAAGGATCAAGATTTGATCTAAAGGCAAGGATTTTGAGTTGGAGGCTTAAGAGGGTGGAGGTTGATGTTAGAAAGGACCCCAAGGGGTAAGAGTGCTGAAATAGGGCTCAAAACCACAAAAATATGGTTTTTGCACGGCGGCGGTATGCCCAACGTACCTAAAGTTACGCCCAGCGTAGCACCCTAAAAACGCAACTTCCTTCATCCTCGCACGCCCAATGTACTAGCTAGTGTATGCCTTGTGTACCAGACTCCTTTTCCCAGCTTAACTTCAAACAATCATAACTTCTTCGTTTCAACTCCATTTTCGATGATCTTTATATCCACAGAAAGGTAATGACGAGCTCTAAAACTCCATATTGATAATTATAACTAAAAACATCTTAAACTAAAATACTTAATTTACGCAAGAAGCACGAAACAGAACCTTTCCCATTTTACCCCTCAGTTTCTATCGAACAATCGAAGATCTAAATCACTTGTCTAACATCATACACCTCCAATAAAGTCTAAAATTCATTCCATTGAAGACCAATGACTCCATTTGATACATTTGTTGACCACAATCCTGAAATAATAACTTCTCGAAACAGGATGTTACAGCTCATAAGTATCTTCAACATGGATGTATGGGTTACCTGGTGTATGTGGTTGACACTCGGGTTAGGAAGGAGGTTTCGGTTTCATATGTGTCCGTGGTCAGGGAGTTCCCTGATGTGTTTTCGGAGGAGTTGTCTGGTGTGCCTCCTGAGAGGCAGGTTGAGTGCAAGATAGTTTTGGTCCCCGATGCGGCCTCGATTGCTAAGGCGCCGTACCGATTGGCACCACTGGAGATACATGAGTTGCCCTCTCAGCTTCATGAGTTTTTGGGTAAGCAATTTATTAGACCGAGCAGTTCACCTTGGGGAGCACCAATCTTGTTTGTGAAGAAGAGGGATGGGTCCCATCGCATGTGTATTGACTATCGGGAGTTAAACAAGTTGACAGTGAAGAACCATTACCCACTTCTATAGATTGATGATCTCTTCGATCAGCTAAAGGGTGCATCTTGGTTTTCCAAAATTAACTTGAGGTTAGGGTATCATTAGATGAGGGTCAGAGAGGAGGATGTGGAGAAGACGGTGTTTTGGAACTCGTTATGGTCATTACAAGTTCGTGGTGATGCCGTTTGGGCCCACCAATGCGCCTGCGACATTTATGGATTTGATGAAGCAAGTGTGCAGGCCGATTCTAGATCGATTAGTTATTGTTTTAATCGATGATATCTTGGTTTATTCCAAGACTAGGAAGCAGCATGAGGAGCACCTTTGAGAGCTGTTGGCAGTTTTAAGGCGAGAACGATTGTATGCCAAGTTCTCGACGTGTGAGTTTTGGTTATGGGAGGTCTAGTTCTTAGGGCACCTCGTTAACCAGAGTGAGATTTTGGTCTATCCGGCCAAGATTGAGGCTGTTATAAAGTGGGAGGTCCCGAAGTCTCCCTCGAGGATTAGGAGTTTTTTGGGATTAACACGGTATTATCGGAGATTCATTCAGGATTTCTCCAAGGTTGTTGTACCCCTCGCTCGTATGAAGAGGAAGGGAGTAGATTTTCATTGGGGGCCTGAACAACAAGTTGCATTCGAGCAACAGAGATAGAAGTTATGCGAGGCCCTAGTGTTGACTCTCCCTGAGGGTCTTGAGGATTTTTTTCATGTTTTGTGATGCTTCCATCACTGGTATGGGGGCAGTTCTTATACAACGAGGGAGGATTATTGTGTATGCTTCTAGGCAGCTGAAGCCACCTGAGGTTCGGTATCCGACACATGATTTGGAGTTGGTAGCAGTGGTGTTTGCTCTCAAGATTTGGTGGCATTATCTGTATAGGGTTCGGTGTACCATTTACACGGATCACAAGAGTTTGATATATTGCATGGATCAGCCGAATCTGAACATTAGAAAACGTAGGTGGCTTGATGTGGTCAAGGATTATGACTGCGAGATTTTGTACCACCCGGGGAAAGCGAATGTGGTTGGTGATTCCTTGAGCCGCAATTCGGCTAGTTCTTCAGTTGGGAGCTTATGCATGAGGGTTTTTATTGATTCGCCACTGCTAGATTTGAGTAGGGAGGCTCAGGCCGAGGGAGTCAATAAGGAGAATTGGAAGAAGGAGTGAATCAGGGGCGAGATTGTCAGATTTTCTACCGATAGTTGTAGATTGTTGACCTGGTGCGGACGTGTTTGGGTACCAGATTCTAGTAGGATCAAATAGATTGTGCTGGAGGTGGCACATAAGTCCATACTTTCTATACACCCTTGAGCCACCAAGATGTATCAGGATTTGAGATTTAGTTACTGGTGGTCGTGCATGAAGATGGAGATAGCATGGTATGTTGAGAGGTGCTTGACTTGTTGGATGGTCAAGGTCGAGCACCAGAGGCCGCATGGCAAGCTTCAGCCTTTAGAGGTTCCCATGTGGAAATGGGAGCAAATCACCATGGATTTTATCACCAAGTTACCTCGGACGGCTAAGGGGTTTGATGCGATTTAGGTGATAATGGACCATCTGGCCAAGAGTTTCTACTTCTTCCCTATTCGGGAGAGCTCCTCGGTTGAGAAATCGGTCGATGTTTATGTGCGCGAGATTTTCGCTTGGCATGGTATTCTAGTTTCCATTGTATTCGATTGAGATGTTCGGTTCACTTCTCGATTATGGCAGAACTTCCACGGGGAACTGGATACAAGGTTACACTTTAACACTGCTTATCATCCGTAGACTAACGGCCGGAATGAGAGGACCATTTAGACATTTGAGGATATGTTAAGAGCTTGTGTCATAGATTTCGGCGGGAATTGGAACTCTTACCATCCTTTAGCTGAGTTTTATTACAACAACAACTATCACTCCAGTATCGGTGCGTTAACGTTTGAGCTCCTTTATGGGATGAAGTGTCGTACCCCTAGTCTGTTGGGGTGAGTTTGGTCATAGGGTCATGGGGAAAACCGACGTAGTTCTCCAGATGATAGAGCTTATTCAACAGATTAGGCAGAGGTTGCAGACATATCAGAGTCATCAGAAAAGCTATGTTGATAGATGTCGATCGGAGTTGGAGTTCCAGGTCGCTATGGTTCTACTGAAGGTATCACCCTGTAAGGGTGTGACATGCTTCAGGAAGAGGGGCAAGTTGGGGCCCCTGTATATCAGGTCGTTTCGAATGATTGTTAGGGTTGGCATGGTAGCTTATCATCTGGATCTGCCCAAAGAGCTTAGCCAGATTCACAACACCTTCCATTTTCTCAGCTTCGGAAGTGTGTGGTTGATGATTCAATAGTGCTGCCTTTGCATGATATTTAGGTTGATGATCGCATGAACTACGTTGAGAGGCCAGTGGCGATTTTAGATAGGAAGATGAAGGCCTTGCGCAACAAGGTGGTATCTTTGGTCAAGGTCCAATGACATCATAAGAAGGGTTCCGAATGGACTGGGGAAACCAAGGCAGAGATGCAAGAGCACTACCCTAAATTATTAGCAACACCAGACTTTGAGGACGAAGTCTGATTCAAGTGGGGGAGAATTGTAACTCCTTGATCCAAGTATGTATCTCTTGTTTAAGTTAGTTTTTTTATAAGTATGTATTTTGGTTGCCACGGCGTGGCAGATGGATCCCCACGACGTGGCCATGGCCTTTGAACACGTGAATTTTAAATGACTGCTGCAACGTTGCAGCCTATGGCCACATCATGACAGTTGTTTACTAAGAAACCCTAATATTCGGCGTCTGCGCCCTATTTAAGGGAATGTGATGGCTAGGGTTGCTCACCCTTAGCTCCCATCACACTCTCTCAACCTCCGAGCAAACCCTAACCTCCAGTTTGCTCTCTAAGCCTTTTGTGTTGGTTTTGGGGATTAGAAGGAGAAGAAGGTGACATTTAGACTTGGAGTTAGCAAGCAACTCTTCTCATCATCTTGTTGTGCATCTTCTGTACTCTTTTAAATCCTCAAGTTCCAAGCTTTTTGGTTTATTGTGCATAGATGTAGGCTTCTTTACCTTTTTCTTCATGTTGGAACATATTGGAGTGTTGGGATTCCATAAAGTTGCCAACTTTGTGGATCCCGAGAGTCCCTTTGTGGTTAGGAGTGTTGGATCTGGAGTTTTATACAGTTTTGAACTCTTGCATGAGATCTTGGTCCCTTTTTACTCTATTTTGACCTACCTTGAGTTCAAGACATGCATTGGAGATGCATGTCTATAAAGCAAAGATTTTTATAGTCCATTGGATGAGAGGGTGCCTTTTGGAAAGTTTGAATGGTTGGTTTGATGGATTAAGAGCTTATTGGATTAAGATGGTATGAACAGTCCTTACGGCGTTGCGAATGGGCCCCACGACGTGGCGGATGACTGCCTTGCATCTATTTTGTCGTCTTCTTGCCACGGCGTGGCTAAGGATGGCCACGACGTTGCGGTCAGCTGTAGGTTGACTTTTGACTTTGACCGTTTACCTTAACCAAGTTTGATGTAGGGGTATTTTGGTTATTTTGAGTTGTGGTTTGAGATTTGGTCACTATTTGTTGTATAGGTGACCTGTAGAGTTGGTACTCGAAGCAGTTTGTTGTTCAGCTATTTTTTCAGATTGTGAGGCGAGTTTTCCTCACTGTAATCGTGGGTCAAAGGCACCAATGTCGGCCCACTAGGTTATTTATCCTAGTATATAGGTTGTTATTATGTTTTAGTGATCTGCTAGATCTGTATCCCGGTATCTAGGTTGTTGTTATGTTGTAATGATCTTCTAGATCTGTATCTGGGTATATAGGACGTTGTTATGCGGTAGTAATATGTAGATCTGCCTGTCTGCCTGTTGACTGGTTATATGTTTATCTGTTGTATATGTCAACATATTATGGTTTGGTTTGAGGCTTTACTGCTACGTTCGTGAGCCAACAGACCGGGGGTATTTAAGCCCGATGGATGTGGACCCGAGGGTATACCAGTCCGATGACTGATTGGACCCGTTGCAAACTGGTATTCTAGTCCGATGATTGATTGGGTCAGGGGTAATCTAGCCCAATGGTTGTGGAACTGAGGGTATTCCTGTCCGATTACTGAGTGGACGCAGCATGCATGATTGTATATGTTCTGGTTGTGTGTGGTACTTTAGGGGAACTCACTAAGCTTTGGCATACACTTTCAATCTTATGTTTCAGGTACTTCAGATAATCGGGGGAAAGATAAGGCGTGATCGTACACATCCTTCGGTGCCATGTTTTGGAGATTTTCTTATGTATATTGATTTTTTGAACATTTGTACTTGATCTTAGGTTTTATGACTTGGTTTTAGTTGGAAACAATGATTTCTCTTAAATTAAAAATGAAAATTTTCACCTTGATTTTGGGATATTACAAATAAATTAGTTTAATGTCATTATTTGGATGCAAGTTTGATGTTTCCAAGTCCAAATCATAGTGTTGAAATCTCCATTTAAGTCAAATTTGGAACTATGGAGTTTTTTAGCTAAAATTCAATAAATCGCCTTTTTCAAATCATTAAAATTTAGATAGAATCATGTTTATAAAGTTTATTACATTTTTAAGTTAAGGATTATCATCCTAATTGAAAAAATCATAAGTAAACACACAATTCTAGAAGTCAACATTGAAGTTTGAAGCTTAAACTCGAACTTGGTGATTATCATTTTGATTCATGATTCGATAAGGCTAATGATTTTAATTTGGATGTAAATGTATATTCGAACTCTATTAATATATCCTAAATCATTGAATTCATATGAGTTAGTTAGAATAAAAAATTAAAAAAACCGAAAAAAATGGGGCCTTAATTACGTTCAGCTACGTAAGGCCTTATAGAAGGGCCAGCAAGGGTATAGAAATGGGTGTTATTGGATGCATGATTGCTGGTATGCCATGTAGATCAGTTTGCAAGTCCTTGTAGATCTACTTGCAAGACCTTGCTATTTTTGTAAGGCCTTCTAGACTTGACTGTGGAGTTTTAGTTTGATAGTTTGATTTATGTTGAGTAAGGATGCGTATTGTTTTTATTATGCATATGTAGGTTTTCAATGGCTCTCCAAAACTTAGAACAACTTATTAGAATATAACTTACACGCTTAAGGTGAGTTCATTACCTAAGAACACATTATGTACTTGATTTTTCTTATGAATTATCTTTTGATGTGAATAACATATGTCAATTACTATATGTAATACTTGTTGCATTCATAAAATATTATTAAAATAGGAACTGACTTGTTTCTTTTTGGTTGAATTTTGATGATTATCGTGTGCATCCATTAAGATATGTGTGACACTTGTATGAGTACTTGAGACTTGGGTACCTGAAAAAACAAGAAACGAGGTTTTGTGATGGTATTTTGTATGGAATTATGGGCACATGGTATTTCTAGCCCTCATCTGGTACATGTGTGATGGTTATATGTTACAAAGCATCTGCAGAATTTGATTGTCTAGTATTCTATGTGCTAACTTTACACATGCTCTGGTCCCATTGGTTGTGAGATGTTTTGGACTTTATGATGACTTGGGGAATTGGGTTTAGAAGCATTTTCATGACATTCCATTTTCAATATTGTTATTATATTTTTAGATTTTTTTTTAAATTTTGTTAACATTGTAGTTTTGTTTGAAATGATACTTTCTCTAAATATTTATTTCTTATTATTTAAGTTTTGAAATTTTTTTTAAGGGTTTACATTATACATGGATTTTTTAATTTTTCTTACACCTAATAATATCAAATCCTAGTAATGTTCATTAGGCTTCCAACGCATAAGTAACCTATTTTCACATGTTTTAATACTATTAGTTAAAGACCAAAGATGGATATAGCATTTGGATATTTATAAGAGATTATATTTTGTTGTATATATGAATAATTTAACATTAAAACTATTTTCTAATGATGTTATTGCTACACCCACGTAATTTTAAAATTATTTTAAAATTTGAATGTTTGGGAACTTATCCATAAGTTGTGTTTCTTAAAGTGAATTATGTTTTACAAAATACATTAAATTTTAATTTCAAAATGATGACTTTAAATAGCCCATACAGGTACATGGGGTATTTCAATTAAGTATTCTAGTTCCTTACCTCGACAAAATAGACAAGTAGGTAATTATATGTTGGAAATCAAGCGGAAGAGAAACGCTGGCAAGCCATTGGAACTATGCCAAACAGTCCTATTTAAGGCCATAAAGTGAAGTTTGAAGGTGAAAAACATGGTGGGTGTGTTGTACATAGATGGACTCAAGGAATGATGCATGTATATAGTCTTAACAAGATGGCCTTTAATGAATGCATTCGGTATATTGAGTTGATGTACTTGAAACTATATGGGAATAAAATTATTGAGCACGATTCGAATGATTTCCAAAAAAAAGCATGATTTTGAAGGCCTCGACACAATCAATACCCACTTTATTGATGGGGTTTCTTAGCATCAATACACTCTCTAAAGGTAGCGGAAACAATCAAAATTTACCTAAGTGTACATACACCCTAAGATTTAGGTTTTACTAGTTATAGCAACGAACTTTAAAAATAACTAGAAATAACATACTAACCTCTTGATTCTTTTCTTGAGATCTAGTGAATGCTAGTGATTGCAGTGGATGAAGGATCCAAAGTAGAATCCATCTAATGAAGTTAGACCCACAAACTCCAAAAGCAAAAAAGAAGAACCATAGATGAGCGTTTAGTCGAAATTCACTAACCCTAAAAGAGAGGTTAGAAATTTCATGTGAGGGAGAAACTAGTCTATTTGACCCCTATCAGTCTATTTGTAGGTTGCAGATAAAATTGTTAAAGGATTCAAACTCTCCAGGTTAATCCTGATCTAATTTAAACCTCATTATCCCTACCAGGGAGCTAGCCAAAACCGTCCACCCTATGTCTCCAGGAGCTTCTGGAATATTTCAATTAATATCTATGATTTAATTAATATTCAAGGTCTTTTATTAATTAAATAATTTAATTAATTACCAAAATAAATTCCAATTAATTTATTAAATACTTAATAAAATAATAACTCATTTTCTCCATTTCCTTAATGCTATTTGGGTCATGAGACCAACCCAAAAGGACCTTTCTATTAGTAAAATATTACCAACATATTTAATAACCTTGGACACTATTTCCAACAGTATCCCACTTTGATAAGTCGTTAACTTTTCATGGTCTTAATATTTCACTAAAAATCAACATAGAGTACTCATCAAATCCAACTGCCAAATACTGATCATAATCAAAATTCAGTCCTTAGACAAGTGATCAGTTATTCATTTGTTCTTGATATCTATAAACATTAGACATGGATAATGTTCAATATCAGTGTTAAACATCTGGTTTCCCAATTAACGATTTCTGACTATAACATCTGACGTCTAAATCGAACACATCAATTTAGTCAAGGCTCGGTCAAGCACTTCGGATGCAACACCAAATAATTGAGGGGTCCATAGATATATCCTCCCAATTAAGAGAAGGAACAAATAAACTTTGACTACATAGTTTTTGTCTACTCGTGTAATCGCACATGGACATACCGTTTATGACTACTCGTTACGGAAAACATTGGAGAAGACGAATGCACAACAGATTTTGAAAACAAAACCCCATATGCTTATCAGTTTGAAGAATAAAATATATTGTCATCTTAGAATTACTCGTGACTAGATCCATAAAGTAATCTCTAAGTGTGGGTTGTTCCAATACTTAAAATCTCTTTTTTCAAGTATTCGTGAGTCTTAGCGCAATCTCTATTGCAATGTCTAAAACAACTTGTCCAATCAACCAATAATCATTCATGTCTTAAATCACTTAATCACTTCCTAGAGTGTGACCAACTATGGAGATTTGAACATAATTAAACATTCTGGAAGTAGATTTAAAACATGCAAAAGTGAAACATGGTATTTGAATTAACACAACTTTGATAGCAAACAAAACTTCTTTATGAAGTCACTACTAAATAAACATCAAAACAGTTACAATTCATATTGTTATCATGTTTCAAAATAATTCAAACTAAAAAACAAAACTATTACATCAAATCACTGTCTAATCTCGTGTCGATGGTCCTTGCATTACCATCATGTTTCTCTCTTGATAGTGGCAACATGAAAGGATCAACAAGATTTTCATTAGATGATACTCTATTCATGACAATATCTCCATCTTCTACTCTATTTCGAATGTAGTGGTATTTTATGAGTGTGTGTATTGAATTTCCATGGTCCTTGGGTTCTTTATTCAAGGCGACTGCACCCTCATTATCACAAAAGATCTCCAAAGGCTCTTTAATTCTTGGTACAACTCAAATATCACCAATAAAATTCTTTAACCATTTAGCTTCCTTTGTTATTTCAGTAGCTGCAATATATTCTGACACATACGTTGAGTCTGCCACTGTCTTCTGCGTGGAACTTTTCCATGTAGCCGCTCCTCAATTTAGAAAGAACACCCAAACCTGACTGTGAATACAAGCTATCCCCATCAATCTGGAAACTTGCATATGTATAACTTGTAACTCGCAACTCTTCTCTACCTCCATATACTAAGAACACATCCTTAGTTCTCTTCAGATACTTAAGGATATTCTTTAAGGTTGTCCAATGACTATCGCCAGGATGGTCTTTATATTGACTCACCATGCTAAGAGCATATGAGATATCAGGTCTAGTATATGTCATAGCATACATGATCGATCCTATAGCAGAGGCATGTGGTACTCAACTCATTATTTAAAGTTCTTTAGTTGTACTGTGTGGTTGATCCTTAGTAAGATGCTTGCCTCAAAAGGGAAGAATCCAGATTTGAAGAATGTGACAGTTGACTTCTATGAGCCATGTGTTCTTACAAACAAAAGAAAGTTACTTTTGCAAAGATGGGCCAACCGCTCAAGGCCGGGAAGTTTGAGTTAATGCATTCTGATGTATATGGTTCCACCTTAGTTTCTTCAGTGGGAGGTTCCATGTACTATGTCATTTTTGTTGATAACTACACAAGAAAAGTTTGGGTTTATTTATTGAAGAACAAATTTGAGGTATTTGGTACATTAAAAAAATGGAGAGTTGTTATGACGAATGATACAAGTCTAAAGATCACGTGTTTGAAATCATATAATGGGGGTGAATATAGCAACAAAGAATTTGTTGATTATTGTGCGAAACATGGGATCAGATAGTTGTAAACAGTTCCTGAAACGTCCTAACAAAATGGCATGGCTGAGAGAATGAACCATATACTAAATGAGAGGGAAAAGAGCATAAGACTACATTCAGGTTTGCCTAAGATGTTCTAGGCAGATTCTGTCAACATATCAGTATATTTAATCAACAGAGGACCCTTAGTCCCTATATCGTTTAGAATTTCATAAGAGGAATGTCAGGGTCGTTAAATTTCTCTCAGTAAATTGAAAGTGTTCAATTGCATCTCTTATGAAAAAATCAAGGATTATGAAAGCGACAAGCTTGAGGTGATGGCAAGGAAGTGTACCTTCATAGGCTACAGTTTGGATGAAATGGGTTATCACTTTTGGGATAACCAAAATAAAATGGTTATCAAAATTCGAGATGTGGTGTTCAATGAAAATATCTTATACAAGGATGATATCGCAACAATCCTCAAAAAAGGAAAGAAACCAAAAGAGAAAAATCAAGTTGATTTTGATGAATTTTCAGATGACAACATTGTAAAACCTATCAGCACCCCTAAAATAGTTGAAAGTTCAGGAAGCAGTAGGAGCTCAAAAAAATAAGGAGGAATTTGGAATGAGTGGGAGTGAACCTGAAAGAGTAGCTGCAGATAGTGAATCTGCAGCCACAGAGTCAGCCGCGGGAGGTCTCCGCATATCCACTCACATCCACAGACCTCCAGTGCAATGTTCCCCATCAAAAAACTCCTTACTGCTAACAGAAAATGGTGAACCTGAATGTTATCCAGAGGCCTTGAAGATGAAAGACTCCAAACATTGGAAGGATTCCATAGAAGAAGAATTAAGCTCACTTGACAAGAACCCTACATGGAACTTGGTCAAGTTACTAGTAGGGAAGAAAGCACTATAGAAATACTGGGTGTTTCGGGTCAAAGTTGAGATACATGGCAACAAGAGGTACAAGGCTAGATTGATGGTCAAAGGGTTTCAATAGAAAATAGGGGTTGATTATAATGAGATCTTTCCTCCAGTTGTGAAGATGACCACCACCATATTAGTCTTGGGTATTGTAGCTGCAGAAAGTCTCCATCTAGAGCAACTAGAGGTAAAAATAGCTTTTCTTCATGGTGACTTGGAAGAAGACATCTATATGGAACAACCAGAAGGTTTTCCCACGGTTATAAAGGAAAATATGGTGTGCAAATTGAAGAAAATTTGGTATGGGTTGAAGCCAACTCCAAGATAGTGGTACTTTAAGTTTGATAGCTTCATGTACTGGAATGGGTATAGGAGATGTGAAATGGTTCATTGTTGTTACTTGAAGAAGTTCGGCTCATCATACATTTTTCTCTTATTGTATGTTAATGACATGTTAATTGCTGGAGAAGACATGAAGGAGATTAATAAGTTGAAAAACCAGTTATCTATAAAGTTCAATATAAAGGACCTAGGGATTGTTACCTTGATATTGGGCATGAGCATAGTCAGAGACAAAGTTGAAGGTACTTTGAAACTTTCCCAAGAAAAGTACATCAAAAAAGTTCTGAGAAGTTCAATATAGTAGATGAAAAACCCAGAAGCACAACTTTGGGGAGTCACTTGAGACTCTTAAAGAAACAGTCCCCTAAGAAGGAAGAATACAAAGAAGAGATGGCTAAAGTTCCTTGCGCCTCAATAATTCGTAGCTTGATGTATGCAATGGTATGCACCAAAACATATATTGCTCATTTAGTGGGAGATATGAGTTGTTTTATGTCTAAATCAAGGAAAGAGAATTGTCAAGGAGTTAAGTGATTGTTACGTTACTATAAGGGTACCTATGGGGCTCCCTTATGTTTCAGAAGAAAAAGGTTAGTTTTTGAAGGTTTTCCTGATGTAGATTTGGGAGGATGTATGGATTCAGGAAATATCACAACTGGTTATGTTTTAATAATTGGAGGTATAGAAATCAGTTGGATGTCCAGGTTACAAAAGAGTTTTGTTCTTTCAACCACATAAGCTGAGTATATAGTTATTGTAGAAACAAGAAAGGAGCTTATATAGTTGAAGAATTTCCTATTAGAAGTTGGTATACAAATTTTGTACTACATTGTGACAAATAGATTGTAGTTCATTTGACAAAGAATACAATGTTTCACAGTAGTACAAAAACACATGCATATGAGGTATCACTTTATACGTGTTTGATAAGTGATGGGACCTTGAATATGAAGAAAATCCTTGGTATAAAGAATCCAGCAGACATGTTTACCAAGGTGGTGACTACATAGAAATTGAAGTTGTGGATGGATTCAATTAGCCTTCCATGTACTTGATGAGAATGTGTGAGAGAGAGGAAGATATATATATATATATATATATATATATATATATATACACACACACATATATATATATATATATATATATATATATATATATATATATATATATATATATATATATATATATATATGGGAATTATATTGTTCTTGTTTTGGATGGAAAGAAATTGTTTATCAACCTCCAAGTAGGAGATTTTTGAATGTGGAGGATGAGTTGCTTATAGCAGTCTGATCAAGCGGTCCAGATAAGCAATCTGTAAGAGTAGTCCACAGGAGTAGTCTGTAGGAGTAGTTTGCATGAGTAGGTTGTTTATGGCAGTAATCAGGATCAGGCTGGTTATTGGCAGCAAGCAGCCAACATTGCTTAAGTGGTAAACAAGTGTTCTAGCAGCAGGGCAGGTTTTCTTGGAGAGCAAATTTTGGCTCGTACGGTTAGCAGTTTTTTCAGCATTGACTTCAGCCCATGTCGTTTTGTCCCATTATTATTAGGCCAACCACTCTATAAATAATCTTATTTATTGTAACCTTATTGAATTATACAAAAAAAGTGTTTTATGGTAAGAAGTAATAAATCTCTCTATCTTGTTCGTCGTGGACATAGCCGATCATCCTGGTTTTGTGAACCACATAAATTGATTATGTATTGTCTTTTTTTTTTATTTTGAATTTATTACTCTATTTGAGATTATTTATCATTTGTCAAAGTTTTGTTTTAAGCTAACACAATCAACTAGGTTCTTCTGGGAGTTGGTCCTTCGGAAATGACCATTTGATTAGTGCATACATTTATTCCATTGTAAAAAGTTTGAACGATTTTATATGCATTGAGATCATATCGTGGGAACTTTTGTAACGTCTCCTAGTAACAATCCCATGCATCATATAGTGTCTTGTCTTCCGATTGTTGGAAGTTTTGGATCTTCATCTGTATTTTGGATGGCGGGCTGATTGCTTTATAAATTTGGCCTTTAACTGCACCTCCATGGTGATTGTACCTGCCAGTTTTGATGTTAACCAACGTTTTGCAGTACCTTTTACTGTTATCAGAAATACCCTAAGCATCACAACATCTTTAGTATCCTCTACAATGTCAAAATAGTCAATAATTTCCAACACTTTTTCTACATGTTGATGTGAGTCTTCATAGTCCTTTGATGTAAATAGATTTTCTCGCAGTAAGTATAGAATTTGTCCCTTTATCTCAAAGTTGGTTGCAGCTGGTATCTCGGGGCGCACAAATCCAAGTGCAGCTCCTTGTTAGATACGACTTGTATATGCCTTTTGATACATATTAGTTGGATCTTAATTCATCTTTGTTGTTTGGTTCTCTTTGTTTAGTTTGTGAAATTCGCATTATGGTTCTTCAAATGGTGTAGTAAAATTAGAGTTTGAGCTCGTGGTCATACACTATCTACAAAACAAAAAAATAAAAATTAGTAAAACAGATGAAAGAATAAACAAAAAATTGGTATGTTGAAGATGAAAATGCGTCGCGTAAGTAAGAAGTACATGTCATGTAATCCGACTACATAGAAAACAGGAGTAAAAGATTAGAAACAAAAAATGAAAATCTAGCTGCAAAAATTTATCAGTTTGTAAGGAATCACACCAAAAGGACGATTAACCAATAAACATGTAATCTAAACTAAAATTAGATCATTTCCCAGCAATGTGTTGGATTAGGTGTCTAAGCCCATAACTATAATTGGTATGTACTTGATTTGATAGTAGCATGGTCCTTTTGGGTTGCCTTCACTTTAGTAACTTGACATGATGGCTTTTGGAGAGAGAGGAATAATGAATTGATTTATTAATGTATTATGAGAATAATATATTAATTACAAATCATGTTATTTAATTAGTATTTTATCATAAATTAATTTGGAATTAACTTCGGGATTAAAGGAACTGATTAAAGGAACAGGTGTGACAACCCGATATTTCAAGTCAATGTAATGTTCTAAAGTCAAGTATTGTAATCTATTTTTGAATTAATAAAAATAGCGGAAAAAATGAAATGTTCAAAAGTCTCAATTGGGATATATAAAGTGATAGATATCGTAACAAGGTTTTCAGAAATATAAAGAACACTAAAATCCGAGTTATAACGAAGAAGTTATGAACAATCAAAGATCCGCGACAAAACCGGTAAAACACTGTTAAGCGTAAAAAGTGAAATTTCAATAAAATACTTTTTAGCCTTAGGTATCTAAACGAAAGTCGTAGATTATACTAAACCATGAACGCGCATAAAAAGAACGTCCAAATCTGACTTCGTATGAGGAAGTTATGATTTTTCTAAGTTTCGGGATAGCAGTAGACGGCTAAAAACTCGAAACAGTGATCGAGTGATTTGTGGCCAACACAAACTAAACGAGAATCGAAGATCTCGACAATAGTAGTACAACGGTAAAAAGTCTGACGAAAACATCAGATGAAGAAGTTATGGATTTTTAACGGACTTTTCCAGTCCCGACCAATTAAAAATATATAATTAAAAATAAATTCAAAATTTTCCAACAAAGTCTAATTGAAAGTTGTAGAGTATATTCTCACCTACATGTGGATATAAAGAACGTAAAAAACGGAGCTCGTATGGGAAAGTTACGCAATTTAGAAGTTTGAGGCACATAAACCAAGGAGGGTTACGCCCCGCGTACGAAGGTACGCCCAGCGTAACCCATACAAGGCCTCGGATCGGCCACGTCTCCCTCTACACCTCTAGCCCATCCCATCCGAAGTGCGATACCTGAAGACGACATCATGCATGACGTACGCCCCGCGTACGCGAAGTACGCCCAGCGTACGAGCTGCGGACGAGGTACGCCCCGCATTCTCCGGAGTACGCCCAGCGTACGAGGCTGTCTCCACCCCTATAAATAAGATGTGAGGGTGTCGGCTCCATTTGCTAATTCACACCATTTCTCTCCCACTTTTTCACTTCCGAGCCCCTCGAGACTACCCCGACGCCCCGGTTAGGTATCCAAGTCCCGACGAAGGTCCGAAGCTCCGAGATTCCCGAAAAATTTACCACTTCCCACTCGAAGTGCTGTCCGAGAAAAGTCTCGTTTTCTTCGAATCATCACACTTCCCAGGTGAGTTCATACCCCTATATTTTCACATCTTTTCTATGTTTTAGGGGGGGGGGGGGGGAATACAAGTGAAACACAAGAAAAACTTATGTTAAAAGTGCAAATCGTTATATATGGTTTCAAATGTTTCATCTACATTTTGTTATGAATGTTAAACAACATTACTACTAATATTACACTTTACATGCAAAATCGGTAATACACCAAGTTTTATCATTCTAACGGAACACACTTTCGAAAAACTATAATAGGTATAGTTTACGAACTATTCATGGCATTTTACATACTATAAACATTATAAAGAGGAAATACTTACATTTACAAGAAAGATGGACTTTTCATTCATAAATCTTTAATACTAAACTTTGTGAGACGTTTGACTTCATCGTACCTTCAAGTACGCATTTCAAGACCTGTATTATAAACCATAATCTCTTGTAGGGAGAGCGTGATACTTGTGTATAGATCTATACGGGATTGACAATCCCGCACCTAAACTGTTAACTACAGTTAGACCGGCAGGTCTGGGGTGACGAACGTCATAACACTCCAACACCTGAAGAACATTTTTACAGGCAGTCTGGGTCAATAGCATGGTTATAAAACTCACATGGAGTATTAAAATATTTTGATTTACGGGTCTATCAAACGATTTAGTGATTATATATACATATATAAACCTACTTACACTATTTTAGGTATGAAAAATACGTATGCATTCCAGTCTTTGGAACTTTTCAAACTACCACATATTTATGGAAAATATTGGAATTTCTAGAAACAAACTCAGTTATTTTATACAGAAAGGCATACAATGCTAATACAAAAACGCTTATGAACTCACCAACTTAATTGTTGACACTTTTTCAAAACTACTTGTATTTCTCAGGGATTCAGTAATACAGGTATAACATCAGCTTTTGGAGAAGAGACGCTAAGACGTCAGTTTTAAAACTATTTAAATCATCATATTGTAATTTATTTTGAGACATGTAATGTATTCAACAATGTAACTTTTAAATTATATTTATGATGGTTGTGTTTACTTTCTTTACAAATATTCAACTGTTATGATACTACATGAAGTCATCCACCCCCGAATGTTTCCGCCATTCTGGTTTGGGGTGTGACAGATTGGTATCAGAACATTGTTTATAGTGAACTAAGTATATCTAACCACATAAGATATACAAACTATAAATGCAAAGGGACTAAAACCCTCTGATAGAACGTTTTCACAAACTATACTTTTAATAAATTAAAATGCTAGTTTTATAAAAGTATAACTACATGCATGCAACAGTCTAGTATCATAGTCAAAACTCTACAAAAGTATTAAGACAAGTTGGACCCTACGATTAGGCCTCGGAGTATGTAATCAGATTGAGGATGGATATAGCCTGATCAACTATATTTATCCGAGATGTGACCAACATATGTCGAGGAATAGTTATAGTGAGCAACAAGTCAAAAACTTACCAAAGAAAACACTAGAATCAAACTTACAAATTTGAAATACTATAGGAGTATTTTATAGTACTATAAGAACTGTAAAAATCGTGCGAACCTCGATATTTAATTAGAAGTAGGAATTGTCAAATAAATAGAATTATGCTAAAAAAACTATCTTTTTACACTCAAGTGTTATATATATAATCATCTTATCTCTATTCTCGATCAGACAAAATGGCAGGATTTCACATCCCCGGGGATCCCTACTACCCTAACCAGGGCAATGGAGGCTGGGTTGAGGAGGATCCAGAAGAGGATCCCGAGGAGGAGCCATAAGAGGATTCTGAAGAGGATCCCGAGGAAGACCCAGACGAGGATTCAAAAGAGGAAGGAGATGGTGGGAGCATTGACTCGGAACCGGAGGCCTGCAATCTTCCCTGAGGAGCAGCAAATCCCGGACGGAACTTTCAGGGTCCGACGCCCCGCTGGGCTGTGGATCTGAAACGATGGAGCAGGGAACAAGGACAACGCCCACCCTACGTCATGACACGAGGCTTTTATAACCTCAGCAACGGCGGTTCGGCCGACATGGCACTCCCTATCATGGTTCGTCGCATCGCCAACCAAGGCGAACAAGCAAGAGTGAACGCCGACCGACTCTTGGACATTGGCACCACCGCTGCTGTCACTGCAGTACGTCTTCGTCGTCTAGACGAAGAGCATGAGCGAACAATAGAACACACCTTTTCCCTTCTAAAAGACATTACTGCTGCTAGGGCTGAAGTAAAGGAGTTCCGTAAAAGCCAAGCCGCAATGGAAAGGTGCGTCATTGAGGCTGAACGTCAAGTAGCCCGAGCTCAGACTTCCACAACCCCATACCATGGTCCACAGTGTACCACCCGTTCGGAGTAGAACGCATACTACTTGCGCTATGTTATAGATTAGACTTATCGAGTGAGCGTTGGTGCTACTCTTTCTTTCATGAATGTAAACCCGAAGAGTTGTGAGTCACAATTCGGGGGTCTAATTGCTGTCAAAATTTTCCCGTTTTCATTGATGTACCCTAGACCTATGTTAAGGTCAAATTTTCCTGATCGTTGTATCAAATATTAATATCAATGAGATTGTTACGCATTATTAATACATGGGGTATTTTCATTAAAGTCTAAAAACACTAAGAAATCATGAACTTATTTGGTAAATTTCCATATTGACAATCAACTTACAAATTCAATAATGTTCAGAACATAAAACATATAAAACTAGAATTCTCTATAACCATTTTTGAAGACTTATCAATAATTCTTCTTTTAACTTATGGCAGAGCCATGCCGCCAAGAAGGAACCCACGACGCGTCAATACTACAGGAGCACCACCTCCACCACCACCACCTCCATCAATGGATACTGCTACCTTTCAGGCTGCTGTAACAGCTTCCGTAACCGCAGCAATGGCACAAATGAGTAACAACGGATCAGGAGGAGGAATAAATAGCTCCACCAATGGCCAAAACCAAGGTCGTTCCAGGGAATGTACTTACAAGGACTTCACCAACAGCAAACCCATGCCCTTTAATGGGACTGGAGGCGTAATGGCTCTATCTGGATGGATAGAGAAAACTAAAGCAGTCTTTGAAATCTGCTCATGTCCAGAAGGGAGCAAGGTGAAATTTGCTACCTGCACTTTCTCCGAACGAGCCTTAACATGGTGGAATGGCCATGTTAAGTCACTAACTCTGGTGGTGGCTAACTTCATGGGTTGGGAGAACCTGAAGCAAATGCTAATGCAAGAGTACTGCCCCAGGGGCGAGGTTCAGAAGCTCGAACAAGAGCTTTGGGGCCTTACTATGGTAGGTTTAGACATCACGACCTATACAAATAGGTTCAGTGACTTAGCAATACTTTGCCAAGGGATGATGGCCCTAGAGAGCAAGAAGATAGAAAGGTATATCTGGGGGCTGTCACCTCAGCTTCGAGGAAGTGTGCTAGCTTCCAAGCCCGATACATTCGATAGTGCCAAGCAACTGGCACAGTCGCTTGTTGACCATGGAGTTTGCCAAGGTGTCATGACCGTCGTCCCAGAACCAACCAGAGGAAGCAACAACAATAACAACAATGCCAACAACAAAAACAACAAGAAGTTTTGGAATAAGAAGAAGAGTCAATCTTCATAAGAACCTTCCAAGAAACAACAGATAGTGGCAGTCCATGCCGCTACTACCCCCACTGCTGTTCCTGTTACCCCTACGCCGGCAAAGCAATATGCTGGGAACCTACCAAAGTGCGACAAATGCAATTTCCATCACAACGGAAATTGCCGGGAGATGCACTATAATAACTGCAACAGGAAGGGGCACACTGCCCGTTTCTGTAAGGCACCAGCGCGACCAATCACCCAAGTTCATGGTGCCGGAGTGGGCCAGGCGTGTTATGGGTGTGGGGAAACTGGGCACTACAAGAGGGATTTCCCTAAGGCAAGGAATGTTGGCGGCGTAGGAAGGGTGCTGGAAATAGGGCAGAACGAAGCAATAGTCGATCCCACGGTGGTTAAGGGTACGTTTCTCCTCGACAACATTTATGCATGCATACCCTTTGACTGTGGTGCGGAGAGAAGTTTCGTGAGCCATAAATTCAAACACTTACTTAATCAAAAACCCAAATCACTCAATAAGATATTTATAGTAGAAATGGCAAACGGTAAAACGGAAAGCACAAATGATTTGTATGTAGGCTGCACACTAGCTCTAAATGAACACTTTTTCCAAATCGATCTAATGTCGATCACTATAAGAAGCTTTGATGTCATCATCGGTATGGATTGGTTAAGCCTTCACCATGCCGATATAGTGTGTCACGAAAGGGCCGTTCGCCTTAATCTGCCAAGTGGCGAAACTCTTGTCATTTATGGTGAAAAACCCGGTACCAATTTACAAATCATCTCTTGCGTCAAAGCCCGAAAATATCTGCGCAAGGAATATCATGCCTTCCTAGCCCACGTGGTAGATAAGAAACAAGAAACGAATTAAAGACATTCCAGAGGTCTGCAACTTCCCCGACATCTTCCCTGAAGATCTCCCAGGAATCCCACTAAAACGTCAAGTCGAGTTCAGAATCAACTTAATTCCCGGAGCTACCCCCGTAGCAAAATCGCCGTACCGTCTAGCACCGGCAGAGATGCAGGAATTATCCAGCCAGCTGAACGAACTTTTAAGCAAAGGGTTCATCAGACCAAGCTTCTCACCTTGGGGAGCACCGGTTCTGTTCGTAAAGAAGAAGGATGGATCTTTTCACATGTGCATCGATTACCAGGAATTAAACAAACTCACGATCAAGAACCGATACCCCTTGCCACGGATAGACGATCTATTCGACCAACTACAAGGAGCGAGCTACTTCTCAAAGATCGATTTGAGATCTGGGTATCACCAGCTACGAGTCCTGGAAGGAGACGTTCCCAAAACTGCATTCCGAACTCGCTATGGTCACTACGAGTTTGTAGTGATGCCCTTCGGATTGACAACTGCACCGGCGGTGTTCATGGACTTAATGAACCGAGTATGTCCTTCTTTCCTGGACAAATTTGCGATCCTATTCATAGATGATATACTCATCTATTCCAGGAGTAAAGAAGAACATAGTCAACATCTCCGGCAGATCTTGGAAACATTAAGGGCAGAGAAGCTATACACAAAATTCTCATAGTGCGAATTTTGGATTCGGAAAGTAGATTTCCTAGGTCACGTGGTCAGCAAAGAAGGGATACACGTGGACCCTTCCAAAATTAAGGCAATCGAGAACTGGTCAGCTCCAAGAACTCCAACGGAAATCTGACAATTCTTAGGCCTTGTTGGGTATTACCGAAGGTTCATACAAAACTTCTCGAAGATTGCTAAACCACTTACCACCCTGACTCATAAGGGTGTAACCTTCAGTTGGGGAGAAAGACAAGACACTGCGTTCCAAACACTGAAGTGAGCCCTATGCAGCGCACCAATATTATCTTTGCCAGAAGGAACATATGACTTTGTGGTCTACTGTGATGCGTCAAACCAGGGTCTTGGATGTGTTTTAATGCAACGAGGGAAAGTCATCGCATACACCTCGAGACAGCTCAAGACGCACGAGGTCAACTACACTACACACGACCTCGAACTAGGAGCAGTCGTTTTCGCTCTAAAGATCTGGAGACACTATCTCTACGGCACGAAATGCACAATCTTCACCGATCATAAGAGCCTTCAGCACATCCTCAATCAAAAGGAACTCAACATGAGGCAAAGACGTTGGGTAGAGCTACTAAACGATTACGAATGCGAAATTCGTTATCATCCCGGAAAAGCTAATGTAGTAGCTGATGCCCTCAGCCGAAAGGAATACTCGGGCCGCCGAGTGAAATCCTTAACCATGACGATCCATTCACACCTGTCCACACAACTCAAGGAAGCTCAAATAGAAGCATTGAAATCCGAAAATGTGGCGGGTGAAGCCTTAAGAGGAATGGATAAGAATCTTGAAGTCAAGGATGACGGAGTTCGTTACCTCATGAACCGGATCTGGACGCCGAAATTTGGCGGATTCAGAGACGTTGTCATGAATGAGGCCTATAAGACTCGATACTCCGTGCATCCCGGTTCAGACAAGATGTATCTGGATCTCAAGAAACTGTATTGGTGGCCAAACATGAAAGCCGAAATCGCTACCTATGTAGGCAAGTGTCTGACTTGCGCCAAGGTCAAAGTAGAGTACCAAAAGCCCTCGTGATTGTTACAACAACCTGAAATACCCAAGTGGAAGTAGGAGCGGATAACCATGGATTTCATAACCAAGTTACCCAAGACAGCGGGTGGACTTGACACCATCTGGGTGATCGTCGACAGGTTAACCAAATCCGCACACTTCCTACCAATAAAGGAAACAGACAAGCTGGAGAAACTAACTAGAACATACATCAGGGAGATTGTGCGACTGCATGGTGTACCAATATCCATTATCTCAGACCGAGATACTAGATTCACCTCGAGGTTCTGGCAGTCACTACAAAAATCTCTAGGAACGGGACTAGACATGAGTACCGCCTACCACCCACAAACTGACGGCCAGAGCGAGAGAACCATTCAAACCTTGGAAGATATGCTAAGAGCTTGTGTGATCGATTTTGGTAAAGCATGGGATACCCATTTACCATTGGTCGAGTTCTCGTACAACAATAGCTATCACACTAGAATCAAGGTTGCTCCATTCGAAGCCCTCTATGGCCGTAAGTGCAGATCACCTCTGCGTTGGGCTGAATGGGTAACACGCAACTAGCTAGAGGACAAGTACCTAACAGCACTCTCACTGGCCCGGAAATCATAAGGGAAACTACCAAGAAGATTGTCCAAATCCGAGAACGATTAAAAGCTTCAAGAGACAGACAAAAGAGTTATGTGGACAAAACACGGAAACCCTTGGAATTCCAGGTTGGGGACCAGGTTCTATTGAAAGTCTCACCCTGGAAGGGATTAATATGTTTTGGAAAACGTGGGAAACTAAATCCTAGGTATATCGGACCATTCGAGATCCTTGCCAGGATCGGTCCGGTAGCATACAAACTTCGATTACCGTAGGAACTCAATAACGTACATCCTACCTTTCATGTGTCAAACTTAAAAAAGTGTTTGTCTGATGAGACCCTCGTCGTCCCTCTAGACGAAATTGAAATCAATGAGAGTCTCCACTTCGTAGAAGAACCAGTAGAGATCATGGATAGGGAAATCAAAAGAACAAAACAAAGTCGCATACGCATTGTGAAGGTCCGCTGGAATGCCAAGAGAGGACCTGAATACACCAGGGAGCGCGAAGATCAGATGAAACAAAAATACCCACATCTTTTCCCTAGTCCATAAATACTCATCTTAGAATAAATTTCGGGACGAAACTCCCTCTAACGGGGGGATGATGTGACAACCCGATATTTCAAGTCAATGTAATGTTCTAAAGTCAAGTATTGTAACCTATTTTTGAATTAATAAAAATAGCTCCAAAAATGAAATGTTCAAAAGTCTCAATTGGGATATATAAAGTGATAGATATCGTAACAAGGTTCTCAGAAATATAAAGAACACTAAAATTCGAGTTATAACGAAGAAGTTATGAACAATCAAAGATCCGCGACAAAACCGGTAAAACATTGTTAAGCGTATAAAGTGAAATTTCAATAAAATACTTTTTAGCCTTAGGTATCTAAACGAAAGTCGTAGATTATACTAGACCGTGAACGCGCATAAAAAGAACGTCCAAATCTGACTTCGTATGAGGAAGTTATGATTTTTCTAAGTTTCGGGATAGCAGCAGACTGCTAAAAACTCGAAACAGTGATCGAGTGATTTGTGGCCAACACAATCTAAACGAGAATCGAAGATCTCGACAATAGTAGTACAACGGTAAAAAGTCTGACGAAAACAGACGTTAGATGAAGAAGTTTTTGATTTTTAACGGACTTTTCCAGTCCCGGCCTGTTAAAAATATATAATTAAAAATAAAGTCAAAATTTGTCGACGAAGTATAAATGAAAGTTGTAGAGTATATTCTCACCTACGCGTGGATATAAAGAACGTCAAAAACAGAGCTCGTATGCGAAAGTTACGCAATTTAGAAGTTTGAGGCACATAAACCAAGGAGGGTTACGCCTCGCGTACGAAGGTACGCCCAGCGTAACCCATACAAGGCCTCGGATCGGCCACGTCTCCCTCTACACCTCTAGCCCGTCCCATCCGAAGTGTGGTACCCGAAGAAGACATCATGCATGACGTACGCCCCGCGTACGCGAATTACGCCCATCGTACGAGCTGCGGACGAGGTACGCCCCGCGTTCTCCGGAGTACGCCCAGCGTACGACGCCCCGGTTACGTATCCAAGTCCCGACGAAGGTCCGAAGCTCCGAGATTCCCGAAAAATGTACCACTTCCCACTCGAAGTGTTGTCCGAGAAAAGTCTCATTTTCTTCGAATCATCACACTTTCCAGGTGAGTTCATACCCCTATATTTTCACGTCTTTTCTATGTTTTTTTTTTGGGGGGGGGGGGGGGAGGGGAATACAAGTGAAACACAAGAAAAACTTAAGTTAAAAAAGCAAATCGTTATATATGGTTTCAAATGTTTCATCTACATTTTGTTATAAATGTTAAACAACACTACTACTAATATTACACTTTACATGCAAAATCGGTAATACACCAAGTTTTATCATTCTAACGGAACACACTTTCGAAAAACTATAATAGGTATAGTTTACGAAGTATTCATGGCATTTTACATACTATAAACATTATAAAGAGGAAATACTTACATTTACAAGAAAGATGGACTTTTCATTCATAAGTCTTTAATATTAAACTTTGTGAGACGTTTGACTTCATCGTACCTTCAAGTACGCATTTCAAGTCCTGTATTATAAACCATAATCTCTTGTAGGGAGAGCGTGATACTTGTGTATAGATCTATACGGGATTGACAATCCCGCACCTAAACTGTTAGCTACAGTTTGACCGGCAGGTCTGGGGTGACAAACGTCATAACACTCCAACTCCTGAAGAACGTTGTTACAGGCAGTCTGGGTCAATAACATGTTTATAAAACTCACATGGAGTATTAAAACATTTTGATTTATGGGGCTATCAAACGCTTTAGTGATTATATATACATATATAAACCTACTTACACTATTTTAAGTATGAAAAATACGTATGCATTCTAGTCTTTGGAACTTTTCAAACTACCACATATTTATGGAAAATATTGGAATTTCTAGAAACAAACTCTGTTATTTTATACATAAAGGCATACAATGCTAATACAAAAACGCTTATGAACTCACCAACTTAATTGTTGACACTTTTTCAAAACTACTTGTATTTCTCAGGGATTCAGTAATACAGGTATAACATCAGCTTTTGGAGAAGGGACGCGAAGACGTCAGTTTTAAAACTATTTAAATCATCATATTGTAATTTATTTTGAGACATGTAATGTATTCAACAATGTAACTTTTAAATTATATTTATGATGGTTGTGTTTACTTTCTTAACAAATATTCAACTATTATGATACTACATGAAGTGATCAACCCCTGAATGTTTCCGCCATTCTGGTTTGGGGGTGTGACAACAGGGGTTGTTTTGCAAATCATTGATAGTTGTGAAACTAGGCTGTTGGACTCCTTAGTTAGGAGTGGACGAAAACTATAGGGAGGCCCTATAGATTTCGTCCAAGGCTTCCTAATAAGAGTCCATGGGCTGCTTAAGCCTTCAGCAGGAAATTAGGGTTTACTCCAGCAAACCCTAGCAGCCTTCAGCTATATAAAGACCCTACCTCATAGGATTTTCAGCCAATGCTTGCTACTCTAAACCCTAGCCGAAATTCTAAGAGTATTCCCTCCTCTCTCTCCTCTCATCCTTTTTCTAGTAGTGTTTGTAAGCCATTATAGGTGCAATATTTGAGGCACTTGCTTTCAAGAGTCAAGGATCTACAAGGTTTCTTGTTATTACTACATAACAAGTGAGGTAAACTTCTAAACCCTAATTATATATAGATTTCGATTTATATATGCTAGATCTAGGGTTTTGCTTTGGTATTCAATTTTCATGTTCAACTAGTGAAAAACTTAGATCCAAAGCAATTAGGGTTGTATGAACACATAGGTTGTAGTTATGCTCAAAACTCATCAGTGGTATCAGAGCCTAGGATATTTTTCAGATGAATTTGATGCAATAGTGAATTGTCCAAAGGAGAAGGGAGCAGATTCGTCAATCTGTTCATTAAACTCGACGAGGTAATTATGGAAATCGACGAGTTGGCTCAACTCGACGAGTTCATTGCCTGACTCGACGAGTTGACTCGTCAGATGCCCGATTTTTCGATTTTGATATCTTGATTTGATTAGGATAATTACCTTAATTCGTTTTTACTGCTTAAAATTGAATTCTCTGAAAAGGTAAATGCATATCCTATCAAAATAAATGATTTGGTCAAATTTTAAGATAAAGACAAAATTAATTTATTAATTTAAAATTTGATCCAGTATTTTTGAAAAGTTTTAAAAATACACCCTTTGGTTTTATAATTTAAAATTTGATTAAATGGTTTAATTTTGAAATCTTAAATTTTAGAACCCTAGTATTTTAAAGTTTATATATATATATATATATATATATATATATATATATATATATATATATATATATATATATATATATATATATATATAGGTATAAGAAAAATCAGTCTTACCGTTAGTAGGCCTCATTCACGAAGCCGGTCTATAAGGGGGTAAAAGGAAACTGCCTATAAAATGGCGGTCGAATGGGTTTCCACTCTCACCCACCGCTTCCTTGATTGGTGGAGGGTTGTTAGCCAAACAGGTAGGATAGGACATTAAACTATCATTAATAAGTATAATGATATATAAAGTAACTAAATGTTTTATAAAAATTACCAATCTAAGTTACTTTAGGAAAATGTAAATTTGATGCTAACCCATGAAATTGCACATTACACTTTGTAAAAGTCATTAGTGGAGCGTTTTTGGTTAACCGGCACACTAACTTGGACTAACAAAGGGTGGCAATGGGTAGCTCGTAAATTATAATTGATCAGTGGAGCGTGTGTGGTTAACCAACACATTGATTAGGTGGTAAATGACATCGAGAGTACCAAGCTAATTTGCATGGTTATTCACACCTTGTTTGTGATCCTCGGTATCCCAGTCACAAATGAAAAGGGCATAATCGAGATTAAACATGCCATTGAATAGTTCAATGAATCTCAAAAGATCTAGTAATTTCATTTAAAACCTAATTCATTTTAAATTTTGTTTTCACGGTGCAATTGGTAAATCGTCATTTACCTACCTTCAAATAATTTACAATTGGATTACGGCATCCCTTTTCTAAATTGTAAATTATTGTGTTGGGTCCTAGCATTAATATTTTATTTGGGTGTTATATTAAGGATTTCCCTATCTAATCTAAAACTTGTCTTTCTTCATTTCCAGATGTCTACCTCAAACAACGCTTCTGGCTCCTCAAACAACAACAACAACAACTTCTCGAACACTTTCTCGCTCTTGAGCATTTGTGCCAAACTGAAATTCGATGGTACCAATTTTAATGATTGGATCTGTAACATCAGAATGGCCTTGCGATTCGAGGAGAAGGAATACATCCTCGACAAAGAGCTGAACGAGATAGATGAATCTAAAGCTACTACTGAAGAAAT
The DNA here is from genome assembly GCF_052849685.1 of Lactuca virosa. NCBI lineage: Eukaryota > Viridiplantae > Streptophyta > Magnoliopsida > Asterales > Asteraceae > Lactuca > Lactuca virosa. The sequence goes on from NC_136430.1 coordinate 176,364,494, forward strand.
AGCTGAGTATAGGGCCTACTACAAAGACGCGACCAAAGTGTCATGTATCATGGTGGCTACTATGACTCATAAGCTACAGTGGATTTATGATGACTATTGGCCTTATGAGATATGCCAGGACTTGATGGAGAGGTACCATCAAAGAGCACGCCAAGAAAGGTATGAGATAGTCAGATCACTCACAACCACCAAGATGAAGGATGGAGAGTCCATCACGACCCACGTGCAACGCATGCAGCACCATATGGATCGTCTCTTGAAGCTTAATGTGAACTTTGACGAAGAGTTGGCTATTGACATAGTCTTGCACTCTTTACCTCCTTGCTATGATCAGTTCAATATGACTTATCATTTGAGCAAAGAGGAAGTCACATTGAGTAAACTTCAAGGCTTGCTGAGAACTGTTGAAAGTGGATTGAAAGGAAAAGTTGTTGAATCCACTCCTACTGTTGCTGCTCCAGTCCTAGTTATTGGACAAGGGAAGGGGAAAAAGAGGAAAGCTCCCTCAAAGAAAAACTAGAAGGGAAAGTCTCATGATGGGTCTTCTAGTAGTGGACCCAAAGGAAAAACCAGTTCTGCTCCTCCTGCCTCGGATCTGAAAGAAGCAATGTGCTTCTACTGCCAAGACAAGGGGCATTAGAAGAGAAGCTGCCCCAAGTACCTACAGGACATTAAGGATGGCAAGATCAAGCCTGCGTCGGCAGGTATTTACACTATTTTGTCTAAAAACTCATCGCATTCTAGTTCTTGGGTCCTTGATACAGGATGTGGTTTTCACATTTTCTCTGACTTGCAGGATCTAAACGAAAGTAGGAATGTGGAGCTTGGGAAAATGAACCTGATAATGGGAAATAGGATATCGTCACCTGTTACCAAGATCGGCGTTTACTCTTTAATGCTTAGTAGTGGGTTGTGTTTAGACTTGAATAATTGTTGCTACTCGTCAGAAATGACGAGGAATATTATTTCTTTTCATGGTTTGTACAGACAAGGTTTTAGATATTCTTTTAATAGAATGGATCGATTAATGCCTATTATAATGGTGTATTTTATTTTGAAGCATTGCCTTGTGATGGTGTATATGAAACTAAGATGGTTGTAGACAATTTAGGAAATAGTGTGTTGCATATTGATTCGTCTAATGGTTTAGACAAAGCATGCTTGTGGCATTGTCGTCTTGGACATGTCAACAAGAAGCGCATTGCCCAACTCCAAAAGGATGGAGTGTTGGAATCATTTGACCTAAGGTCAGATGACACATGCGAATCTTGTTTGCTTGGAAAGATGACTAAGTCACCTTTCACAGGTTCGTGTGAAATAAGTGAGGGATTGTTGGATCTCATACACACCGATGTGTGTGGGCCCTTCAGATCCACCACAAAGGGATGTAAGTCAATTTTATGTGACTTTTACCGATGATTATAGGAGATATGGATATATCTACTTAATCAAGCATAAGTCAGAAACCTTTGAAAAAGTTCAAAGAGTTTAAACATGAAGTCGAAAATCAATTAGGCAGGAAGATCAATATGCTCATATCCGATAGGGGTGGTGAGTATCTTAGTATCGAGTTCCACGACTATCTCAAGGAATTTGGAATTGTTTCACAATTGACGCCTCCTAGGACACCACAACTTAATGGTGTGGCTGAGAGGAGTAATCGAGCCATATTGGAAATCGTTTGTTGCATGATGAGTCGAGCTTCGCTACCAATCTCATTCTGGGGGTATGCCTTAGAGACCGTCGCCCATATCCTTAATCTAGTCCCAACAAAGAAGGTTGCCAAAACACCTCACAAGATGTGGACAAGGAAGGTTCCCTCGTTGGCACATATCAAGGTTTGGGTTGTGAAGCTTTTGTTAGACGAGAGACTCACAACAAGCTTGAACCTCGAAGTGAGCGATGTATTTTCATTGGTTACCCACAGAAGTCCTTTGGATACTTGTTCTACAGACCTAGTGAGAACGTGGTCTTTGTAGCACGAAGAAGAGTTTTCCGCGATATGGAACTCATATGCAAAGAGGACAGTGGGAGTATAATTGATCTTGAAGAAATTCAAGAGTCAAGCAATGAAGGAACCTCTAAGACTAGCGCTCAACCGGAGGAAGAAATTCATGTTGAACCAATTGACAAGTCGTTACCTCTTAGGCCTTCCACTCGAGTTAGAATGACACCAGAGTTTTATGGTTTTCATATTACTACAGATGGTGATACGTTTATCAGTGATAGTACACTGGTAAATTTGGATGATCCTTCTAACTACAAGGAAGCCATGGCGGGCCTTGAGTTTGCCAAATGGAAAGAGGCAATGGACAGCGAGATCCAGTCCATGTATGACAATCAAGTTTGGAACTTGGTTGACAATGTACCAGGTCGTAAGACAGTTGGGTGCAAATGGATCTTCAAGAAGAATACCGACATGGATGGAAAGGTACACGCGTTCAAGGCACGGCTGGTTGCGAAGGGCTTTACTCAAACCCCAGGGGTTGACTATGATGAGACCTTCTCACCGGTGGCTAAGATCAAATCTATTAGGGTTATGCTAGCCATAGTTGCGTTTCATGATTATGAAATATGACAGATGGATGTCAAAACTGCTTTCCTTAATGGAAAGTTGGCTGAAGATGTTAAATGAGTTAGCCAAAGGGTTTTGTGGATGCTAATTACCCCAATAGAGTGTGTAAGGTTGAGAAATCAATCTATGGATTAAAGCAAGCTTCTCACAGATGGAATCTTTGCTTTGATGAGAAGGTCAAAGAGTTTGGCTTCTCTAGGAGTGAGTATGATTCCTGTGTATATGTCAAAGCTAGTGGGAGTATAGTTAGCTTTCTAGTATTGTATGTTGATGACATACTACTCATAGGAAACGACGTTCCAACCCTGCAGGAAGTTAAGTCCTGGCTTGGAAATTGTTTCACTATGAAAGATCTAGGAGAGGCTGCTTATATTCTGGGAATAAGGATTTTTTGAAATAGGAGTCGAAGACTAATTGGACTTAGTCAAAGTACTTACTTGGATAAAGTGCTGAAGCGTTTTAGCATGGAGAATTCCAAGAAAGGAGAATTGCCTATCCAGAGCAACACCAAGCTGAGTAAGACTCAGAGTCCGAGTACCGATGTCGAGATAGCAGAAATGAGTCGATTTCCATATGCTTCCGCCGTTGGATCGATCATGTATGCTATGATATGTACTCACCCTGATGTGGCTTTTGCTTTGATCATGGTCATTCGATATCAAGGGAAACCGGGTAAAGCTCACTGGATAGCGGTTAAAAATATAGTTAAGTATCTGCGAAGGACCAAGGACTAGGTCCTTGTACTTGGTGGTAGTGATGACTTAAGAGTGACATGGTATAGTGACGCCAGCTTTCAGACAGACAGAGACAGATTCCACTCTCAGTCAGGCTGGCTGTTTACCCTTAATGGAGGAGTTGTGACTTGGAAAAGTTCCAAGCAGGAGACTGTGGTTGATTCAACATGTTATTCAGAGTATATAGTCGCGAGCGAAGCATCAAAGGAGGCTATATGGTTGAAGAACTTCATTTGAGACCTTGGAGTTTAGCCATAAAGGAGCCCATGGAGATTTTCTGCGATAATGAAGGAGTGGTTGCCTTGACCAAGGAACCAAGAGATCATGGAAGATCCATACATATCGACAGAAAATACCACTTCATCAGACATCGGGTAGAAGAAGTACTCCTCGTCGTCAAGAGGGTATCATCAGAAGAGAATCCTGCAGATCCCCTCACAAAGGGTTTGAGTAGGATTAAGTGTTGGATTAGTGTCTAAGTCCATAACTATAATTGGTATGTACTTGACCCGATTTGGCATGGTCCATTTGGGTTGCATGGCATCGGAACAATTTGGATAGACTTTTGTGAGAAAAGGATAATTATGATTTGTTAATATATTATAAGTTCTAATATATTAATATGAAATAATATTATTTAATTGGTATTGATCAAGAATTAATTTAGAATTAATTGTGTGGTAAAAAAGGAGACTAATTAAATATATGGGGATTGATTGTGTAAATCATTCATTCTTATATATATGGGCTTATGATCCATACTTCTTGATGTTGGGCTAAACCCATGGAGTAACCCATGGATACTCCATGGAGGTTTTAACCCATGGAGCATGAAGAATATGGAAAGACATGAGTTACATGGTGTAACCCTAATAGCCACCATATATAAGGACCCCATGGCTCAAGAAATTGGCACTAGCGTGTGTACACATGAGGGCTAGCCGATTTGAGCATAGGAACCTTTTCTCTCAAGTTATTCCAAGATTTTGGTGATGTTGTGTGAAACATTTGAGGTGTCACATTTGAGGCACTAGGCTCTTAAGCTCCATGGAATCAAGTTACAACAAATAGGTATGTAATTCTACTAGAATTTATATTATATGTACTTCATATTATGCTAGTTCGATCAATACCTTGGAAAATTGATATTTGCATGTATAATGGAGAAAACATAGATCCAAGGTATTGCGGGTTGCATGTACACCTTAGGAGTGTTAGAATGCTTAAAACCCTTCATTAAGCACGTTCAACATGCGAGGAGCATTGGTCTGAAGGATGATATTAGTTTTAGTGATTAGATAGATATTTTAGAAACTTGTAATAGATAAATGTAATTGACATTTGATGATTAAGTAATGGAGATTTATTTATGAGTATTGTTTACTATCTTCTGTCAATTGTTTATCTTTGTGTTTCAACTTTTGCATGTTTTTCTTCCTGAATAATTGGATTATTCAAATTATCCACAGTCGATCATACTTTGGAAGAAAATAATGAATTAAGACTGTCATGAATTGGCTTGTAGATTGTCTAAGTGTTTAGACATAGCAAATGTTTGTTGCAACGTTCATGAGTGCTCCTGAAATGGGAATTTGAGTATTTGATTAAACCCACGCTCATAGAATTACTTCATGGAATTTATCACGAGTAACTATGAGACGATAATATCGTATAATCTTTCAATGGGATGTATGAGTTGTTGTTTACAAGTTGGCTGTGCATTGATAATGCGTAAACGCATCAGTAACTTGATGTTATATAACGTATTTTTGTGTATGATTTAATGAGTAAATAGTACAAGAATATAAGTCAAATTTTATCTGTTCCTTTTATCCCAAGGGGTAAAAGCGATATCTTGGGCCCCTCGATGATTTTGTGTTGACTTATGTGTCGGGCCCGGTTAGGACTAAATTGATGTGTTCAATTAAGTTCTTTGTCATACAAATCAAAAATCGGGAAACAAACTTTTGGACAATGTGAATGATTCTATTCCATGTCATTTGTCCACATGATATCTTGCAGAACGGAGGATTATATGATCCCTTATCTAAGGACACACAACTGACTGAGTCAGAGTTCGACAGTGGCTTTTGAGAGCTACGATTGCTAGTCAAATTTTTAGGACATACTTGCAATTATAGTTATTAGACTTATCCAAGTGGGAGATTGTTGGATTAGGTGTCTAAGCCCATAACTATAATTGGTATGTACCTTATTTGATAGTAACATGGTCCTTTTGGGTTGCCTTCACTTTACCAACTTGATAGGATGACTTTTGGAGAGAGAGGTTAAATTTATTATTTGGAATAATAAATTTATTTATTAATGTATTATGAGAATAATATATTAATTAGAAATCATGTTATTTAATTAGTATTTAATCATAAATTAGTTTGGAATTAATTTCGGGATTAAAGGAATTGATTAAAGGAACAAGGGTTGTTTTGAAAATCATTGATAGTTGTGAAACTGGGCTATTGGAATCCTTAGTTAGGAGTGGACGAAAACGATAGGAAGGCCCTATAGATTTCGTCCAAGGCTTCGTAATAAGAGTCCATGGGCTGCTTAAGCCTTAAGCAGGAAATTAGGGTTTCCTCCAGCAAACCCTAGCAGCCCTCAGCTATATAAAGACTCCACCTCATAGGATTTTCGGCCAATGCTTGCTACTCCAAACCCTAGCCGAAATTCTAAGAGTATTCCCTCCTCTCTCCTCTCATCCTTTTGCTAGTAGTGTTTGTAAGCCATTAGAGGTGCAACATTTGAGGCACTTGCTTTCAAGAGTCAAGGATCTACAAGGATTCTTGTTATTGCTACATAACAAGTGAGGTAAACTTCTAAACCCTAATTATATATAGATTTCAATTTATATATGCTAGATCTAGGGTTTTGCTTTGGTATTCAATTTGCATGTTCAACTAGTGAAAAACTTAGATCCAAAGCAATTAGGGTTGCATGAACACATACGTTGTTGTTATGCTCAAAACGAATCACAACGGTGCAAAAAAACGTGATGTGTTAAAATCAGTCTTGAATTTAGACAAATCTTCATCAATGGTCCCTATGGTTTTGTACTATATAAAGTTTAGTCCCTAACTTTTTTTGGTGGAAGGTCTTTCTGGTTACAATTTATCGTGGTTGGTACGCGGCCCATATAAAATGACTTATTTACCTTTTTTTATTTTCATATTCCATTTCCATTGAACAACTAAAAAAATAAATAAATACTACTCATATCCCACCCTCCCCCTTCTCTCTTACAATGCTCATCTTCAAGATACCTCCACCGCTCAATGTCGCCACCACCAGACCTGTGCCGTCATCGGAGCACCGTCAAAGTTACAACCACCGTCGTAGATCATATCCACCACCACAACCTTTATAATAATTAACCTTACACCATCACCCTCTCCCTTCATTCCATACACCATCAACGCCATCTTCATCACCCGTCTTCACCTTTTCTAGAGGCAATTTCAAACCACCACATAAACAACCAGATACCAACCTTATTCTTCTTTTCAACCACCTTCCCACCACTATCCTTACCATAAAGCTGTTAACCACCCTTATCCATCCATTCGAGCACCACCATAACTTTAAATTACTACCAGAAAACACCTTCATCATCCACGAACCACTAGCACAACCTTTATCAAATCACCACCAACAACCACCACCCTGCTATCCACCTGTAATGCACAACCCACCATTTTGTTGAACACTTGTAAAATCCTTACACACATAGATGCAAATCATTCATATGCAATCAACAAACACCGCACAATCAACTATTAATAATCAGCCACCACCACCACATTACAAGAAAAAGGGTATAAGAGACTGACATAACCAGTCTTCGATGATCAATAATCAGTCTCTGGTGAGAATCAGAGGCTAATTTAGTTAGTCCCCAACTAGTCTCTGAGACCTAGTCTTGGATGGTCGTTTTTTATATCTGGGACTGAAAATCCGTCCCTAATACATCAAAGTATCAAAGACAGAAAACCAGTCTTTGATAGAATAAATCTCTGAGTACTGTACAACTAGAATCCCCACACTATCAAACAAATAACACCTAATTAACAATTGGGTTCCGAACCAAATCCAATAATCCATACATGGGGTAAAAAGACCATTTTACCCCTCACCTAGTTGGGTCCAAGACTAAGGCCCAAACTCACAATCATAAAGGCCCACAAACCAATAATCATCCAAAGCCCACTAATGGCCCAGTTTTCCAAATTGGGCCCAAAACCCTTACATGGGCCTTACCCTAAAGCCCAAACATAATCCATGGTCAACACTAGCCAAACTTCTTGGTAAAAGTCAAAGTCAACAGCCCATGTTGACCCAAACACATCGTGTTGCCACTTGGCCACGCCGTGTTCCGACATCATCCAAATAGTCGGGAAAATCCCAGCGAACACGTTGTGTTGGCTTGCAAACACATCGTGTTTGCCCGAGTTTCAACAACTTAATACCTTAAGTTGTTTTCTCTGATTCCAAGATCTCCAAAGCTCAGATCTAGTCCATAACATGGTCCAGAAGGATAAAGTTTCCAACTTTATCCATTGGGACTACCCAAAGGTTCAAAACTCAATCCAATAAGCTTAATAGTGCAAGGGCTTAACCAATAAGCACTTAATCCTTGAAGACATAACCCCAAAAACATAGATCTGACCTCCTTGAGCTAGAAAACCAAGTAAAGTTGCCAACTTTACGTTTATGCATGCCTAAATGAAGGTCGTAAGCTTAAAAAGGAACTTAATGCATGCATGAGACCAATTCTTCTCAAAAAGCTTGTACCTTTAAGCTCAAGGGGTCTAATGCAACTCATATTTGGAATAACAAACCCCAAAACGACCTCTCACACACTTCATCCCAAAAAGGGACCAAAAACACAACAAAACACAAAATGAGGAGATCTAAACATCTACAAGTCAACGTATGAACTTGATACCTCAAAGAGACTGCATGAATTTGAGAGATTATGGTCTATGACCTTCCTTCCAAGCTAAGCACCTTCAATCTTTAAAGCCTCCTTTAGAAATAAGCAAAATAACCACAATAATCCACTCAAGACTCAAGAACACCACCAAGAAAGCTTAAGGGACGAATTAGGGTTTAAGTGACAATGGAGGCTGGTAAGGTGGCCAGCCATGAGGACTTAAGGCCTTTAAATAGGGTGCAAAACCCTAAAATTAGGGTTTCCTTCCCAGCTACCAACACACCGTGTTAGGATACCACAACATGTCGTGTTGGTCCATTAATCTTCTCGTTTCTTCAAATATAGACACGCGGTGTTGGTTCCTCCAACACGCTGTGTCCAACCCTAAAAGGGGCTTTTCTCGTAACAATTTCTCCTCAAGATTCTAGGTGTTACACATGTATAGCCACACACTTCATAAAACTATCACACTTCAAGTACCACTTCCCTAGAGCTTGCTTCAACCCATACATGTTTTTCATCAACATGGACACCATATTTTCTTATGATAGTTGTTATTTTACAAATGGTAAGAATATCTCATTGTTGTCAAACTTCCATCTTCCATTGAAACCCTTTAACCACAAATATAACTTTGTAACACTTACTGCCATCAAATTTATCTTTGACCGTGACTACTGCACATAGTAAGCTGCTTGAGCGGAACCATATTGATAAGTCTTAAGATAGCTTAGGTGATGCCTTGTTAGTACCATATGGACCCCCAATGTCACATTAGGAGTAAGGGGTGCAAACGAGCCAAGCTACTCGGGATCGGCTCGGTAAAAGCTCGACTCGAAACTGATTTTAAACGAGCCTGAGCCGAGCTCGAGCTTAATATTAAGCTCGTTTATTAAACGAGCTTGAGCTCGAGCCTATGTCACTATGCTCGATTAGGCTCGCGAGCCTAATCGAGCCTATATATAATATAATTTATTATTATTATTATTATTATTATTATTATTATTATTATTATTATATATTAAAATAAATAATATTTGGGGAATTATGCATTTAAGATATTAGTAAACGAACTTCTTAACGAGCTTGAACCGAGCTTAAGCTCATTTAGGGACGTTAGAAAAAAAACGAGCCGAGCTCGAGCCTGAATCCGATCTTGTATAATTCTTTACGAGCCCGAGTCGAGCTCAATACAAGAAAGCCCGAATCGACCCGAGCTCGAGCTCGAGCCTCGTATAACTTAAACGAGTCTGAGCCCAACCTGACCAGGCTCGGCTCGGCTCGGCTCGTTTGCACCCCAAGGAGTAACTTGTTAAATTGACAATAAAATCATATGTTTTGAAGTTAATAATCATCAATTTAAACATATAGGATATATGGTCAACAATTAGTAACATTAACTTTTTTTTCTTTAAAAATAACTAAAGGACTGTAAAATTTTTATAATCCAATACATAATCTGATTGTCGTAAAAATTAAGCTTTTATAGTTAAATCGCTTATTTTATTATAAAACTATAACATATATTTTTAAAATTTTATTGTAAATATTTTTTTTTTCTGTAACAAAAATTTCTAAAATATTTATTCTCTAAAGTAAACGCTAACTAAAAATATAATAAACTTAACAAATAATTTGTTTCTTTTATGATGTAACAACTAACAACAAAATAAGCCATCTTTTAAAAGATAGATATAAATAAACAATAATCGTTTGAAAATTGAAAGCATAGATGTAGGGGGGCACAAAGCTCCATATCTACACTTTACGCATTTCCCGTTTGTTAGGTATTGAAGTAGTGACAAAATCTTGTTTATTTTATTACTTATCTTATGAACATTAGAAAAATATCTAATTTTATGGTATAATTGATTCTCTTCGGATTTCTAACACAATATGTGTTTATAATTATGATGTGCATTCTTAAAGAGTATGTTATGAATATTAAATTAATTTTTTCTTTTTAAAAAAAATCCATTCTTGGTAGAATTTATGACATAAAAACATTGTTTAAACTAATAACATATCAAATACTTACATTATATAAAGGGTAAATAGCACAAAAAACACTCAGTTTACACCAAAATTTTAATTTTACATTGTGTTTTTTTTTGTCTCAAATTTGACACTGTGTTTTCAAATTTGTTACAATTCTAACCACTTGACCGGTTAACAAGGTTACATGCTGACGTGACATGATGACGTGTCAGTTCTGATGACGTGGCATGTTGACATGATATGCTGACGTGTTAAAATTGAATTTTTTTCCACAAAAAACACTAAGTGTTCACTTTTTTCGATTTGGACACTAAGCTTAAATTTTTCTTTCAATTTTGACACTATGTTTTTTTTGTTCCAAATCGAACATCATTTTTTCCAATTTTGTTAAATGTTGACAATTTTCAGTTAAAAACCATAGTTTTGTATAAATATAAGTTTTTTTTTACATGCAAACCATAATTTTATATATAAATATGTATTAGTTATATAAAACCGTATTTTATATTAAATACGCAACTTTAAAATGAGTTTGAAGGGTTGGAGGCGTGTAGTCGTCAAAACTCGGATATCAAATTTGCAACCCGTGAAATTTTTACATCTTATTAGAAGTTTATGGTTATTTTAATTCTCATGATATAACTAATGCATATTTATACATTATGCTTTGAATGTAAAAAACACACCTTGTATTTAAATAAAAATGTGGTTTTTAAACGGAAAAAATATATTTATACGGTTTAAAATGTAATAAAAAAGTATATTTATACGGTTTCAAATGGAAAATGGTCAAATTGAACAAAATTTGATAAATGATGTTCGATTTGGAACAAAAAAACATAATGTCAAAATTGAAAGAAAAAATTAAATTTAGTGTCAAAATCGAAAAAAAAATAAAAACTTAGTGTTTTTTGTGGAAAAAAATTCAATTTTGACACGTCAGCATATCATGTCAGCATGCCACGACATCAAAACTAACATGTCATCATGCCACGTCAGCATATAACCTGGTTGACCGGTCAAGTGGTCAGAATTGTAACAAATTGGAAAACACAGTGTCAAATTTGAGACAAAAAACACAGTGTCAAATTAGAATTTTGGTGTAAACTGAGTGTCTTTTGTGTTGTTTACCCTTATATAAACTAGTCTACTTCAAAAGACTGAAAAATCATAGATAGATTAACAATTTCTATTTTGCATTCTTGAAGAATGAGATACAAAAAAATAATAATAAACAAATAATAAATAAATAAATAATAAAAAAATAAAAACATTCTTAAAGTAAAATACATGACCAAAAATAAGATACATTTTGATTCAAAATGCATTTTTGAAGAATAACAACATTATTGCACTATTAGTTAAAGAATAACACCATTCTTGATGCAAATTCCTTTTTGACTGGTTGAGATTCAAATGTTATTTTTGAAAAATAATAACATTCTTAATATGTGGATATTGCAATCCCAATCTTAATCATCATCTCGGTCTCAATAGATCATTACCTCACCTTTTTTCTTTAAAGCACCATAACAATAATCATCCATTTTTCTTTGACATTTTCCAATTGATTACAAGAATTATGTTAGAATTGACAAAAAAAAAGTATACAATGCCTTTGTTAAGCGTATTAAAAGCATTATGATAGAATGTGATAGAAGCAGAAAAGCATAGTGTTGTTTCATTATTTAGGATGTCATTCTTTAAGAATGGAGACCAAGGACAAGTATCACATGGTATGGCACGGTCTTTGTGTCAAAATGATGTTATTTTTGTAAGGTGGTGTCACACCCCCGAACCAGAGGGCGGAAATGTACGGGGGCTCGTGTGACTAACAATTGAATTATCATCACAATGGATATACATGAAACATAACACATTCATCACCAACATTACATATAACAATCAGCATTGTTCACATCAAGTACATTGTTATAAATTACATAAGTTCAAAGTATTAATAGTACGAGGAGCGATGTTACATAAAATAAAACCATGCATACTTGAAAATATTCCTACTTAACGATTACCTGAGAATACAAGTTTTTTTGAAAACGGTCAACATATATAATGTTGGTGAGTTCATAAGTATGTTTGAATAAAAGTCTTTGTATCCTTTGTAAAAACCCAGAAAATCCGATATTTTCTGTAAAGTGTCTGAAAATGATGTGAAAATCAAATATAAATGCATGTGTGAATTTATTAGTTGTAACATGTATGGATGTAGTTTTGATATCTTTGTATTGTAAGTAAGTGATAAATTGAATAGTAGTATTTCCCCAGAAAATCCGATATTTTCTGATTTGTTGTAATGTCGAGGTTCTTGTATCGTTAAATAAGTTGTTTTGTATTGACACAATCGAAGGGTTAATCTCCGAAATGTTAATTTGGTATTGGAATCTCTTTATGAGTCATTATAACCATACATGATAATGACTAGGTTGCATGTCTTGGCATTTTTCCAAATGTCGGTATTTGCTCAAGGATTTGTCGCCTTAGACTGGCCTAGTCTACCTGTAGCTAACAACTAAGGCGTGGGGGGTCACCCCGTATAAATTTATACACAAACTCTCGCTCTCCCTCCAGGAGACTCTGATTATAACTACAAGCTATGATTGTACACTCAAAGGTGCCAACCGACACGTCTCACTAGATTCTCAACCTTTCGTACTATGTTTAATGTTTACGTATATGTTGTATGTTATCAAATCCAAAGGTACATATATAAGTATACAAAGTTCAATAGTTATGTAAAGGTATAATTTCAATCTACTAAACATGTAAGTTTCAGTCCAAGCCCAATTAACATGTAAATGGGTCCCAAAGGCCCAATAACATGTAAGTGGGTAATTTGGGCCCAATAGGCATGTAAATGGACCACAAAGGCCCAACAAACATGTGGCCCCTAACTCAGGCCCAAATTAACATGTAAATGGGTCGCAAGGCCCAATAAAAATGTCATGGAAAATATTGGGCTCAATATACATTTGAATGGGCCCTTAAGGCCCATTGACCACGTAACGTGAATATTAGGCCCAATAAAATTGTTATCGATGTACTTCGTTCATTTGTTATTATTTCGTTGATTGTTTTAGTTCGAGGTTTACCCAATTGAATATAAAAAGTCCTCTTTTGTAAAAACGACGTTCTTGACCAATAAGCCTCAAATTTTCAATTAAGGCCCAAAGTTTTGTAAAAATAACACTTTAGTCCATAATTTATAAAAATTTGTAATTTCGTCCCAAATGTTTAGAAATTCACGAATTTAATCCAAAAATTTATATTTTTACATTTATGGCCTAGTTTTACAGAAAGTTACATTTTCAGCCCTTTGTTTGTAAAATTTACATTTTCGGCCCAATTTTGATAAAAGTTACATTTTTGGTCCAATTTAGAAATAAATGTTATTTTCACCCCTAAATTTGGTTTATTTACATTTATGACTCAAACTTTGGTCAAATAACATTTTTAATCCCAAAACCTCCATTTTTTTGCAAGTTTGGGCCCAAAACTGTGAGGCCCATATATTTGGCCCATTAAGCTAAAATTTGCAATTTTTGGCCCTTTGGAAAGCATGTTTATCATACAAATTCATTTTTATACAAGTAGGACCTGTTTGATCCTTATAAAAACATAAATGTCGCTTTTCACCCTTATCTTTTGTTTTCTTGACAATTTTGACCCTTAACAAAGTTTTTGCCTTAGATTTTTATATCTTAAACATATAACACTTTTAACTTGATAATATGATGTATAAGGTGTCTTAGTTTATGGATCTTAACTCAATGTTATTTAAGATGCCGATATTTACTAAGATCTAACACATTTTTGCAAAATAAACTAAGAAATCACACAAGACATGCATATAACACATAGATCTACACATTTTACTTGTATTCTCCCCCAAAAATCATGTAAAAACCAAAAACAAGGGGGTTATGAACTCACCTTTGCTTGATGTTTCGGTTTTTGAAGAAGAAGTAGAAGAGATTTTTGGTCCTAACACACCTTTGTTGTAGATCTTGAGCTTATGGAGGTTTTCTAAGAGTATGATCACCAAAATGTTTAGGAGAAGTGATCTAACATGAGAAAGTGTAACACCCGGTTCCTGATAAGCATTCTTAAATGAAGATTTATCATTTTAGCAAAGGGACTCGACGAGTTGAAGGACCAACTCGCCGAGTAGGATCGGGTGTGGACGCGGGAGCTAAGTGACCTACTCGGCGAGTCGGCATACTGACTCGGTGAGTAGCAGCTATCTGGATGAAACCCTAAATTTGAGGGTTTGCACCCTATTTAAACACCTTATCTCAGCCTCCATCGTCCCTTATACTCCCAGAAGACATCATATCGAAACCCTAGCCGTTTTTGTGTGTTCTAAGGCCATTTTGGTGCTTTTTGGTGGGTTGTGAAGCTTGAGAAGAGGAAAGGAGCTTGTGAGACCAAGGGGAAACAAGAAGATCCAGAGTTTGGAGCTCATTTTCAGCTTATTGGAGGTATGAAGCTGAACCTTTGTCTATAGATCTTGATTTTTGGGCCATTTCCTTCATCTTTCTAAGCCCTAAAGAGGTGGTATTCGGGATTTAGTGTTGGAAGTCAGTGTATGCTTTAGATCCATGTCTATTGGGGGGTTTTATGGCACAAAGGTGCCCATTTTGTTGCCATGAACACCCCATGCACCTTGGAGGCCATCTTTTATGGCTTTTTGGGCAAAAGACCCCTTGCATGTGTACCAAGTTTGGAACTTTACGTGTAAAATGGACATTAGGAGGCTAGATCTATGGTTTTGGTGTATTAAGACCCATTTAAATCGACTGTATAGTGTTGGTCAAGGATGGACTCGACGAGTTGTTCTTGGGACTCGACGAGTTGCGGTGTATTGACCACCAAATCCTTTCTGTGGATGGACCAGTTGTTAGGGAGGAAGTCCTGTGGATGTTTAGACACGAAAAGGGACCTGGGAATCATGGGACTCGACGAGGGTATGAACAGACTCGGCAAGTCCAAGGCAATCTCCTAATCTTTGAAGATGAACTCGACGAGTTGTTCATACAACTCGGCGAGTCGTAGACCGGACATATTCTTATGAGGGAGATGAACTCGCCGAGTTCAAGGAGGAACTCGACGAATCGGGTGAAGATGGTCCCGATGTTTTGAATGAAGGAGAACCCGTCGAGTTCTTGCTAGACTCGACGAGTGGAGTCGGGGTTGGATCGGGTTAGTGGAGTATGGACTCAACGAGTTGGTAGACCAACTCGGCGAGTCAGGTCAACTGGGTGTTGACTTTGACCAATGTTGACTTTGCTTGGTTTTCGTATTGACCCTGATTAGGGTTGTTTGTACTGTTGGATGACTTGAGGGTTGTCGTGTAGGGATTGAGGAGTCGAGGAGAGTCGACCTTCACGCCGAGGACTTAAAGACACTACATGACATCGAGGTGAGTTACCTTCCAGTAGGTGTGGGTCTAAGGCACCAAGGTCGGCCCACTAGTGATTGTTTAGTTGGGATGATTATCTTTGTGATAATTGTCTGGTCTGTTAGTGTTGGATATGTGAGTATGCTAGATTGCTTGGTATGGAAGTATGCTAGTTGCTTTGTTATGTGAGATCGTATCAGTAGGAGGGGACTAGTCCCCGATTCGGTCGTTGGGACCAATGGGTAGGTCGGACACCCCAGATATGTCTGACAGCATGATTGTGATATGATATTATGTGTTAGCAGTAGGGGTGAAATAGTCCCCGTGTTCGGTTGAGATAGACCGGAGGGTAGTTCGGCACCCCAGAATGGCTTGACATGGGTAGGTCAGCACCCCATAATGGCTTGACGTGGGTAGGTCAGCACCCCAGAATGGCTCGACATGGGTAGGTCAGCACCCCATAATGGCTTGACATGGGTAGGACGGGCGCCCCAGAATTGTCCGACAGTATGTATGCTATGTGATTGTATAGTATGTGTTATGATGGGGGAACTCACTAAGCTTTGTGCTTACAGTTTCAGTTTTGGTTTCAGGTACCTCTTCGTGTAAGGGGAAGGAGTCGGCGGTGTAGCAGCGCATCACACACACACCTATGATTTCCGCTTAGAGTTTTCTGGGATTGTACTCTGATATTTGATACTTCAGATGTTTTGGTTTTGAGACTTGATATTATGGTTCTATGTATTGACATGATTTTGGCAATTTTTGATAAACTATTTTATAAATCACTTAATTAAAAATGAAATTTTTGGCCTCGAATTTTGGGATGTTACAAGTTGGTATCAGAGATCTGGTTTGAGGGATTCGGACACACCCTTGGGGGTGTCTGGACTCAAACTGAGGGACTAAATGATTTTTACAAGGAAAATGGTTTTCTAAAATTGAAGTTAAAGAGTTTTGAGAAAGAACAAGGTGTGTGATGCGTGCGACCGGCCGACCTCAAGTAAGTTTTCCCCAAGATACCCATACATGTTATGTTATATGATATATGATTCTGAGAACTGCATGCTAGATTAGAGCTAAGGATCTAGGAGGATGCCTTTTATGCCTGATATATGATTCTGAGAACTGCATGCTAGATTAGGGCTGAGGATCTAGGAAGGATGCCTTATATGCCTTTTGTATGAGTTGTATGTTAGGACTGCCTAGTCAGTAGTAGGATAGCCTGATTAGGTTATGCTTGATGTGGTTACTCAATGCACGAATGCTGCTTGCTTTGTGCTGTAGAGGTCCTGACTAACTTTAACTAACTAGTGAGCGGATATGTAACAGTATCCGCAAGCTAGTTAGGGAAGGGTGGTAGGGACTCCTAGTTCAACTGATGGCGGAGAGTAGATCGGAGAGTGCCCTAGGAAAGCCTAGGATGAGATTAGTTGGAAAGGGATATTGGTTAAGGGACTTGGTGAAGTTGAGGCAATCCTTGAGGAAAGTACGGATAGATGTGGAAGGTAGTATGGGCCCGTACTACTGGAAGCAGAGGATCCGTACTCGAGTCAAGGGGGGCCGAGATGGAACCAGGAAACTTGGAGAGTGTGTGAGACCTCTCGAGGGCATGTATGATCCTGACTTTTATGTGTTCATTTTAAGTATAGTGACCACACGACATGGAGCGGGAGGTTCAGGATCAGGACCAGGATCAGGCTCGGGTGCAGGATCCAAGCAGGTTGATGACGGGCTACGCGAGTTCATCGCGTCTGAGATCACGAGAGGTATACTTGATGCGACCCCGGTCATTTTTGGGTCGATCAAGGATGGGATTGTTGAGCTGATGGAGGATCGCCTCCGGGCATTCAGAAGTGATCTGGCGTCTAGCCAGACGGGTACGCGCACACTGTCCTTCAAGGACTTCCGAGGGAGTGGTGCGCCGGATTTTCATGGGGTGAAGGACCCCATTGTTGCCAGGAGATGGATCGCAGACATTGAGTCTGCACAGTTGACGAGCTTCTGCCCGGAAGGGTCGAAGGTCCGCTTTGCTGCGGGATGTTTGAGGGATAGAGCCAGAGACTGTTGGGAGTCAGTCGGTGACTCGCTGGGAGCCCCAGCCGTGGAGGCTATGACTTGGTCGGACTTTGTGACCAGGTTCAGGGCGGAGTTTGCGCCAGCTGTAGAGCTTCAGCAGCTGGCCAGGGAGTTTTTGGATATGAGACAGACTACGGAGTCAGTGGCGGAGATCACCGCCAAGTTAAGAGAGAGGGCCTTGTTGGTACCTCAGTATGCTGGGGATGAGGAGATGCGGAAGACCCGCTACCATGATATGTTGAGGGCTGATATTCGGGAGCATGTCAGTTATTCGGCCTGCCCGACCCTGGAGTCCATGATTGCCAGGGCGCGGGAGAGGGAGCTCGATTTGGAGCACGTCAGGAAGAGGAAAGCAGAGTCTGAGCATGTGACAGGGGTTTCGGGGAAGAAACCCAAGGGATCCGACGTACGGTCGAAGGGCCAGCCGGGCCAGAGCCGTTGCAGGAAATGCGGCAGGCTGCATGAGGGAGCTTGTAGAGCAGGATCGACCGGCTGCTACAAGTACAGCAAGACGGGGCACTTTGGCAGGGATTGTACTGCCCCCGCCCCTACAATACAGATGTCAGATCTGATTTGCTTCCATTGCAATCAGAGGGGCCATAAGAAGGCCAACTGCCCTAGATTGACAGCAGCGACAGTAGCAGCGCCAGCGGCGGCGCCGACTCCAGTGACAGCGCGGGTTACGGATGGCCGAAAGGCCAAGGTAGAGGCTCCAGTGGTGCGGAGCTGATCATTTCAGTTGACATCCGAGGAGGCACGCGCTGCACCCGATGTGGTGACGGGTACGATTTCGTTCTTATGCTTTTGTTTTATGTCGCTGTGATTTTGATATGTTATGTATGTGCTCTGTATAGGATCGTTCCATGTGAACGGTATCCCAGTTCAGGTATTGTTTGATTAGGGTGCTACCCGATCGTTTGTCTCTCTTGCGCTTAGCAAGAAGTTTCCTAAGTCTTCGGGCATGTTGGATTTCCCTATATAGGTCGAGATTGCGGACGACCGGTCAGTGCGAGCATCAGAGGTCTACCGAGATTATGTTTAGAGGTTGTTCGAGGAGCGTTACCTGGTAGATCTGGTTCCCATACCTTTGCGGGGGAACAAGGTTATTATTGGTATGGATTGGCTAAGGCCCAATGGGGCGGTGATCGACTGCGCGCAGCCAGTTAGTGCGGATCAGGACCCCAAGTGGGGGAGAGCTTGTGATTCAGGGCGAGAGGCCACAACGAGGACCAGCCTTATGTTTAGCAGCGAGAGTCAGCCGCTACCTTCAGTAGCGTTGTGCAGGATTTGTCGCCTATGTTATGGATACCCGGGAGGCGGGTAAGGTGACGGTGGGCGATGTGCCCGTAGTACGAGATTTTGCGGATGTATTCCCCGAGGAGTTGCCTGCGATACCTCCGGAGAGGCAGGTAGAGTTCAGGATCGATCTAGTCCCTGGTACGGCCCCGATTCTGTTTGTGAAGAAGAAGGACGGGTCGCATCGGATGTGTATAGATTATCGGGAGCTGAATAAGGTAACGGTGAAGAATCGTTACCCACTCCCGAGGATTGATGACCCCTTTGACCGGCTACAAGGAGCATCTTGGTTCTCCAAGATTGATTTGCGTTCAGGGTATCATCAGATGAGGGTCAGAGAGGAGGATGTGCAGAAGACTGCTTTTCGGACGCGTTATGGCCATTATGAGTTCGTGGTGATGCCTTTCGGGCTCACCAATGCTCCTACCGCGTTCATGGATCTCATGAACCGCGTGTGCAGACCAATGTTGGATCGGTCTGTAATAGTTTTCATCGATGACATCTTTGTTTATTCCAAGATGCGAGAGCAGCATGAGGAGCACTTGTGAGAAGTTTTGGATACTTTGAGGAGGGAGAGCTTGTATGCTAAGTTCACCAAGTGTGAGTTCTGGTTGCGCGAGGTGCAGTTTCTTGGGCACCTTGTCAACCGGAACGGGATTTCGGTTGATCCGGCCAAAGTGGAGGCCGCGATAAGGTGGGAGGTTCTGAGGTCTCCATCTGAGATTCGGAGCTTTCTGGGACTGGCAGGCTACTATCGGAGGTTCATTCAGGACTTCTCCAAGATAGTCGTGCCCCTGACCCGGTTGACGAGGAAAGCCGTGGTCTTTCGTTGGGGGCCTGAGCAGCAGGCCGCATTTAAGACGTTGAGACAGAGATTGTGCGAGGCGCCGATCTTAGCCCTGTCGGAGGGCATGGAGGATTTCGTAGTATATTATGATGTGTCCATCTCGGGTTCGAGCGCGGTATTGATGCAGAGGGGGCATGTTATCGCCTACGCTTCGAGGCAGCTGAAGCCTCATGGCCTTGAATTTTGTGATGTAATCGAAAAGCAAGAAGGATTGGGAATCCTTCAATTCCCACGCGCCATGAAGACTTATTCGAATATAAGTGGGGGAGAATTGATCAGATATTCAGGAGCAGGAATAGGTGTGAAACTAGGAGGAGTTTTACATCCCCGTCAGGGAGGAAAGGCGGTCAAATGGCCGTCTAGGTTGAGAATTGGGCGAGTTGGGAGTTCAGAGAACGTTCCAACGGTTGGTTCGCTCCTTTGCTTGGCATCGGGAAACAGGTTTAGGAACCAGGTTAGAGGTCCAATTAGAATTCAAGTTCAGTTGAGAGTTAGGTCGAGTGCACGCTCGACCTGGTTCGGGAAGTGTTGTAAGTCTACGGGTGCAGCCGTAGCATTCACAAGGTTCTCAGATAGTATTGAAAGTGTTGTAAGTCTGCGAACGTAGCTATAGCATTCACAAGGTTGTCGGGTAGACGTAACTTTCACCAGGTTGACAGGTAGTATGGGAGTGATGTCAGATCACGAGGAGAACAGTAGTACCCATCAGTTTGGGGTGCAGCAGTGAGGACACGAAAATCACGGATCGGATTTCGGATTTCTCCGATGGATTAGATCTAGTTGAGCCAGTGGTGAGACTATAGGAGCACCATTACAGTACATGATCAGGGAAGCAATGGATCGTATAAGGTTGCTTGTGATATACGGCCACCATTGGTTAGGTAGCAGTCCCGTTTTGCCATGGATGCGGTGACGACGGGATTCGACGCATGGACCCGATCGGTTGGATCAGGAGGTTGTTAGAACCATAGCTGTAAGATAGCTAGCGGTAACTATTGGCAGATAAGGATTCCGATTGGAAGTCGCGAGGGGCGACTGCATGGGAGCCTTTGGCTCAATAACCAGGTGGGAACTCGGTGTTTCAGATGACTGGTAGAAGTGGGTTGTGATGATTCAGAGGGTTTCGGGGGAAATGTAAGGATATGTCCTTGGATCTCAAGTTATGGGTTTAGCCCAAGTATGTAAATAGAAGTATTCAATCTAGGGTATTTGTAACAACGTAAATTTTCAAAACAATTTTTCATTTTTAAATCACATTTTCAATCATCAAAAACAATATCAACAAACTGTATCCACTGTCATAATAACAAACAAATCCCAGAATCTCAAAACATAATCTCTATGAGTGTGTACGGATCATGTCGGCGCCTTCCCGCGATCCTCGCTAGTACCTGAAACACATAACACAACAACTGTAAGCATAAATGCTTAGTGAGTTTCGCAAAATACCACATACAACAGATACGCCTTTCCAGGCCATAACTCTGTAGGATCTTCCGATCCATGTGTCTCAGGGGACTTCCGTCCCGAATCCCGATAGACCTTCCGGTCCTACCCGTATCGACCTTCCGGTCCGTAACCTCTTGACCTTCCGGTCCATATCATCTTGACCTTCCGGTCCTCATCATACATAACATACATAACACATACATATCACATAACAACATACAGCTCATACATCTCATAGCATATAAGACCTTCCGGTCACACATAGGTACCCTTCTAGGTACAGTATAGTGAGAAGACTCACCTCAATGAAGTCGGATAAACTCTCGTGCTCAACGTCCCGACCTAGCCTCCTCCTATTATTCAAATAACATTCCCGATCAATATTCTCTCACAGTCTCATCTCTAAAGATTGGGTAGAAGGCCATTCTACCCCTCTCTGAACTCTCTTGAATCAGTCTTGACCAGAACCCTAAGGTCAACGAAAGTCAACGGTCAAACTTTGACCCGACTCGTCGAGTGCACATGGGCGACTCGGCGAGTCCACGCGGGTCCCCTGAATCCTTCTAGCCTCTCTTGGCTCGTCGAGTCATCCTTCCACTCGACGGGTTCCTCCTGTCACGAATCGCGGGGCAACCCCAACTCGACTCGTCGAGTCCACTTATGGACTCGGCGAGTTGCTTCCATGTTTATACTCAAATGACCTTCTAAGGTCAGATCTGCTTCTCTAAATTATATATCTGACCTTCCCAAGCATGACAATCACGCAAAGGTCAAAAGGTATGGCATAAAGCAGAGTGGTAAGGACTCTCTGGACCTCTTAAGGTCCAGATCTATGAACCAACTCACCTTGGGACCTCACATACACAAGATTCAACTAAAAGAGGCATAAAGAAAACCCTAGATTTCACTAGAATCATAATAAACACGAGAATGGCACAGATTGATACCTCCAACAGCTTCCTCTGATCAAATAGAAGTGGATCCAAGCACCTCAATCTACCTAGCTTGTTCTACCTCCTTCCTTCTTGCTAAAACACACAAGAAATGGTGAATTAGTCTTCCTCTTGCACCACAAACGATCTCTCTGCTCTCTAGGGTTTCTCAGGGGTGAAGTGGCCGCAAATGGAGGCCATAAAGGCCTTTAAATAGGGCACAGACCCCGAGAATTAGGGTTTCAATTTACAGTGCGGACTCGTCGAGTCCACCCTTTCCGACTCGTCGAATCCGTTCACTAATCCAGTCAGCATCGCGGTCCTACTCGACGAGTCTACGCCTCAACTCGTCGAGTCCCTCTCTTTTACTCATAAATAAGTGATCAAACATAATACCTGGAAATCTGGATGTTACAATTCTCCCCCACTAGAATCAGACTTCGCCCTCGAAGTCTTGCTCCGAAAACAACTCTGGATGCTGCTCCCGCATGTCCAACTCTGGCTCCCATGTCAGCTCGGACGCTCTCCAATGTTGCCACTGGACCTGCACCAGGGACACCTCCTTGTTCCTCAGAACCTTGATCTTCCGATCCCGGATCACGATTGGCCTCTCAGCATAATTCAGGCTCGCATCCACCTGAATATCCTCCAGCAGCACCACCTCCGACTCGTTGGCTATACACTTCCTCAACTGAGACACGTGGAAGGTATCATGAATCTGGCTCAACTCCACAGGTAGCTCCAACCGATATGCTACCCTGCCCACCCTCGCGGTCACCCTGAACGGCCCGATATACCGGGGCCCCAGCTTGCCCCTCTTCCTGAATCGAATCACTCCTTTCCAAGGAGACACTTTCAGGAGTACGAAGTCTCCCACCTGGAACTCAAGCTCGGATCGTCGCCTATCCGCATAACTCTTCTGGCGACTCTGAGTCGTCGACAACCTCTGTCTAACCTGCTGTATCTGCTCGGTCGTCTGAAGCACTATCTTCGTGCTGCCCATCACGTGCTGCCCTACCTCTCCCCAGCAAATGGGAGTCCGATATCTCCTCCCGTACAACAACTCGAAGGGAGGCATACCAATACTCGAATGGTGGCTGTTGTTATAAGAAAACTCAGCCAACGGCAGATACGTGTCCCAACTTCCCCCGAAGTCCAAAACACATGCTCGGAGCATGTCCTCGAGCGTCTGAATCGTCCGCTCACTCTGTCCGTCCGTCTGGGGGTGGTAAGCGGTACTGAAATGCAGTCTCGTACCCAACTCCTCATGGAACTTCTTCCAGAACCTGGAAGTGAAACGTACATCTCGGTCTGACACAATCGAGATCGGTACTCCATGCCACGATACCACCTCCCTTACATACAACTCTGTCAATCTCTCTGTAGAAGAGCTCTCACTGATAGCAAGGAAGTGAGCGCTCTTCGTCAGTCGGTCGACAATCACCCAAATCGCATCGACACCCCTCGCGGTCCTTGGCAATTTGGAGATAAAAACCATGGAAATCTATTCCCACTTCCACTGGGGAACCTCAAGCGGCTGCAACTTGCCGTGCGGACGCTGGTGCTCAGCCTTAACCCTGTGACAGGTCAAACACCTCTCAACAAACCATGCTACATCCCTCTTCATACAGGGCCACCAATAATCTTTCTTCAGATCCAAATACATCTTAGTGGCCCCGGGATAGATCGAGAACCTCGATCGGTGCGCCTCCTCCATCAAAGTGGTGCGCGCCCCGCCTGCATACGGCACCCAAATACGACCCTGAAAGGTCATAAGCCCACGGCTATCAGTAACGAACTCAGGTACCTGCCCAATCACCCGCTCTCTCTTACGGTTCTCGGGTCTCATGGCCTCTGCCTGGGCCTCCCGAATGGTGTCCATCACCGGAGTCATCACTGTCAACCGCATACAAATGTCTCGAATCGGGGCACTCTCCGCCCTACGGCTCAGGGCATCGGCTACAACATTAGCTTTGCCCGGGTGGTACAGGATCTCACAATCGTAATCCTTTACCACGTCCAACCATCTCCTCTGGCGCATATTCAGATTGGGCTGATCCATCAAATACTTCAAGCTCTTTTGGTCCGTGTATATGGTACACCGAACCCCATACAAATAGTGACGCCAGATCTTGAGGGCGAACACCACTGCCCCCAACTCCAGATCGTGGGTGGGATACCTCGTCTCATGAGGCTTCATCTGCCTCGATGCATACGCTATCACATGCCCCCTCTGCATAAGTACTGCACCCAACCCTGATATCGATGCGTCACAATACACCACAAAATCCTCCATCCCTTCTGGGAGGGCTAACACCAGGGCTTCGCATAATCTCTGGCGAAGTGTCTCAAACGAGGTCTGCTGCTCCGGACCCCATGAAAAAGCAACACCCTTCCGGGTCAATCTGGTGAGAGGCACGACGATCTTGGAGAAATCCCTTTTAAATCTTCGATAATAGCCGGCCAATCCTAGAAAACTCCTGATCTCGGTGGGTGACCTCGGCACCTCCCATCTCATAACTGCCTCAATCTTGGCCGGGTCAACCAATATCCCATTTTGGTTAACGAGGTGCCCCAAGAACTGGACCTCTCGTAACCAAAAATCACACTTGGAGAATTTGGCGAAAAGCCTCTCCGACCTCAATACCCCGAGAATCTCTCTCAGATGCTCCTCGTGCTGCTTTCTAGATCTTGAATACACCAAAATATCATCAATGAACACGATCACCGACCGATCCAGCATCGGTATGCACACCCTGTTCATGAGATCCATGAACGTTGCCGGTGCATTGGTGAGCCCAAAAGGCATCACCACGAACTCGTAATGCCCATAACGAGTTCTGAACGCCGTCTTCTGGATATCTTCATCCCGCACTCTCATCTGATGATATCCCGACCTCAAGTCTATCTTGGAGAACCAAGACGCTCCCTGCAACTGATCGAACAGGTCATCGATCCTCGGTAAAGGATAACGGTTCTTGACCGTCAACTTGTTTAACTCCCGGTAATCAATGCACATCCGGTGTGAACCATCCTTTTTCTTGACAAAAAGGATCGGCGCTCCCCAAGGGGAACTACTCGGTCTAATAAACCCCTTCCCTAGCAACTCTTGAAGCTGCGAGGATAACTCCTGCATCTCTGGCGGCGCAAGGCGATAAGGCGCCTTGGCGATAGGCGCTGCCCCCGGAACCAAATCGATACGGAACTCTACCTGCCTCTCGGGAGGCACACCCGGCAGCTCCTCGGGAAAAACATCCAGAAACTCGCGCACTATCGGAACCTCATCAATCGAACTTGGCCTCCTAGCGGCCATTCGTGTGTCCATCGCATAGGCTACAAACCCGCTGCAGCCCTGCTGTAAACTCTGTCTCGCTCTGGCAGCCGAACAAAACGCTGACCCATATCGGGTACCCTCGCCGTACACCATAAGTACTCCCCCACTAGGGTCTCGTATCGTCACCAACTGACGCTCGCAGTCTATAACAGCCCCAAATCGGCTCAACCAATCCATGCCCACTATGACACACACGTCCCCCATTGCAATCGGGACCAGATCTATCGGGAACTCCACACCGAAGATCTCGAGTACACATCCTCGAATCACATCCGTAGCATACACCGCTAGCTCGTCAGCTATAGAAACTCGCAGAGGTCGACTCAGTGCCTCTCGTCGGATACTGATGTGCTGACTAAACGCTAAGGAAACAAATGACCGACTCGCACCTGAGTCAAATAACACCAAAGCAGGTACAGAATTCACAAGAAAAGTACCTACGCATATCATAATATAAGCACAACACCTCAAACTCAACATAAATAAATGAAAGAATACATACCAGCCACGACATCGGGCGTTGCGCGGACCTCCTCCACTGTCAACTGGAAGGCTCTCCCGCGAGCCTTCGGTACCTCGGCCTTCACCGGCCGAACCACAGTAGCTCGCACGGCGGCAGGGGCAGATCCCTGTTGTGCTCCCTATGATGTCCCCCGCAGCTGCGGACACTCGGCCTTCCGATGGCCTGTCTGGTTGCAAAGAAAGAAAACCATGAATCCCTTGGGGCAATCCTTGGCTATATGCCCCTCCTTGCCACATTTGTAGCAAGCACCCGATCGACAAACCCTGTCATGTCCCTTGCCGCACTTCCCGCAAGTGCGGCCCTTCTGGCCTCCAGATCTCGAATCGGCGGGCTTTGCCCGCTTGGCTGCCGGCTGAGTCTGTGCCGGCCGCCGATCCATCCCCTGAGCCTAGGCCTCCTCCCTGGCCTGAGTCTCCAACTCAATCTCCCTCTTCCGGGCATTTGCCTGGAGCTCAGCAAATGTCCGGTAAGTCGAGTTCGATACGAACTGCCAAATATCCCTCCTCAAAATGCCCAAATACCGGCTCATGCGTGCCTGCTCGGTAGACACCTGCTCAGGGCAGAACATCGCCCTCTCATGAAACTTCCTGGTAACCACAGTAACAGAATCAGTACCCTGCTTGAGGGTCAAGAACTCCTGAGCCAGCCGTTCCCTCTCTACCGGGGGAACATACTCGTCTCTGAACATGGTGGTGAACCTCTCCCAGGTCACCTCTGAAATCTCTGCAAGAGTGAAGCTCGCCGTCACGAACTTCCACCAGTCCTTCGCTCCCAAGCGAAGCTGGTTCAGCGCGAACCGTACCCTCAGATGCTCCAGACATGAACACGTGCAGAAGCATCCCTCGATATCAGAAATCCATCTCATCGCAGCGATCGGATCCTGCATCCCATCAAACTCAGATGGCTTCGTGTTGCTGAACTCTCGAAGCAACAATGAGTCACCTCCCTGAGGCCTGGCAGCAGCCACAGCTGCAGTAGCTGCAGCAGCCACAGCCTCAGTCACCGTTGCGTACCGTTCATCAAAAGTCTCAATCAATGTGGTCTTGATAGACCCAAACATCTCCGGAATCTCGGCTCGAATCGCCGCTGCCACCTCATCGTGGATCATCTAACGAAGCTCCTCGTCACTCACGCCGCTCGTCTCAGGTCTGTGGCGTGTCCCAACCATGATGTCTCTGAAATACAACATAATAATATCAGAGACTCGCTCGAGCATACCTGCACTCGATAACTCAACCCTACTTGTTCCTTAGTGCCCTAAGGATTCTTACTTAGAGTGCGCACTGCTCCGGTGTCTTTAGTAGTACGGGCCCTATACTACCGTCAACACCGCATCAGTATTCACCGTAAGTCCTCCTCCTTGGATCCCAGATCACAAGCACCCTACATCTCGCTGGCATAGGCTACCCTTCGGTAAACCTCTCATAAGCTCCTCACTACTACCTACTCACTCTCAAGCATCACATAGCAGCAGAAATCTTCCTACGCTAAGGCATCACAAATCAGGCCACTCTAGTCCTAATATGAATACCTAGCCTACTCTAGCATGCATATCATAACATATCTCATAGCACATAATGTAAGGGTATTTTGGGAAATCACCGTTCGGGCGCTGGCTGATCGTACACACTGCTCCGTTCTGCCTTTCTCAAAATCTTTTACTCTCTTAGAAAAATTGTTTATTTTATGAAAACTTTCTCAAATCCTCAGTTTGAGTTCAGATAGATCTGAAGTTGCACCCGAATCCCTCAAACCAAGGCTCTGATACCAACTTGTAACAACGTAAATTTTCAAAACAATTTTTCATTTTTAAATCACATTTTCAATCATCAAAACAATATCAACAAACTGTATCCACTGTCATAATAACAAACAAATCCCAGAATCTCAAAACATAATCTCTATGAGTGTGTACGGATCATGCTCGCGCCTTCCCGCGATCCTCGCTAGTACCTGAAACACATAACACAACAATTGTAAGCATAAATGCTTAGTGAGTTCCCCAAAATACCACATACAACATACGCCTTTCCAGGCCATAACTCTGTAGGATCTTCCGATCCATGTGTCTCAAGGGACTTCTGTCCCGAATCCTGGTAGACCTTCCGGTCCTACCCGTATCGACCTTCCGGTTCGTAACCTCTTGACCTTCCGGTCCATATCGTCTTGACCTTCCGGTCCTCATCATACATAACATACATAACACATACACATCACATAACAACATACAACTCATACATCTCATAGCATATAAGACCTTCCGGTCACACATAGGTACCCTTCCAGGTACAGTATAGTGAGAAGACTCACCTCAATGAAGTCGGATAAACTCTCGTGCTCAACGTCCCGACCTAGCCTCCTCCTATTATTCAAATAACATTCCCGATCAATATTCTCTCATAGTCTGATCTCTAAAGATTGGGTAGAAGGCCATTCTACCCCTCTCTGAACTCTCTTGAATCAGTCTTGACCAGAACCCTAAGGTCAACAAAAGTCAACGGTCAAACTTTGACCCGACTCGTCGAGTGCACATGGGCGACTCGGCGAGTCCACACGGGTCCCCTGAATCCTTCTAGTCTCTCTTGGCTCGTCGAGTCATCCTTCCACTCGACAGGTTCCTCCTGTCACGAATCTCGGGGCAACCCCAACTCAACTCGTCGAGTCCACTTATGGACTCGGCGAGTTGCTTCCATGTTCATACTCAAATGACCTTCTAAGGTCAGATCTGCTTCTCTAATCTATAGATCTGACCTTCCCAAGCATGACAATCACGTAAAGGTCAAATTCTGGTACACATGCAACACACCCAAAGCTTCTTTTGGTGAAATAACCTATAAAATGGCCTCCTAGGCTCATAACTCAAAAGGTATGGCATAAAGCAGAGTGGTAAGGACTCTTTGGACCTCTTAAGGTGCAGATCTATGAACCAACTCGCCTTGGGACCTCACTTACACAAGATTCAACTAAAAGAGGCATAAAGAAAACCCTAGATTTCACTAGAATCATAATAAACACGAGAATGGCACAGATTGATACCTCCAACAGTTTCCTCTGATCAAATAGAAGTGGATCTAAGCTCCTCAATCCACCTAGCTTGTTCTACCTCCTTCCTTCTTGCTAAAACACACAAGAAATGGTGAATTAGCCTTCCTCTTGCACCACAAACGATCTCTCTGCTCTCTAGGGTTTCTCAGGGGTGAAGTGGCCGCAAATGGAGGCCATAAAGGCCTTTAAATAGGGCACAGACCCCGAGAATTAGGGTTTCAATTTACAGCGCAGACTCGTCGAGTGCACCCTTTCCGACTCGTCGAGTCCGTTCATTAATCTAGTCAGCATCGCGGTCCTACTCGACGAGTCTACGCCTCAACTCGTCGAGTCCCTCTCTTTTACTCATAAATAAGTGATCAAACATAATACCTGGAAATCCGGATGTTACAGTATTCCATCGTGAGGATGACTGGACCTTATGATTGTTTGGACCTGATGTGTTCGGTATTCCAGCATGAGGGTTGATTGGGCCAAATATATGCGTGATACGAGGGTATTCCATCCTAGGGATGATTGGACCCGTCGAAAGCATGCCTGGTATTCCAGCTGAGGCTGATTGGACCAGGTATGAGTGTTCCATGAGATAGCTGGTTGTTTATGGAAGCAGTTGCGGGGGCGGAAGGATATATGATCCTGTCAGCACAAAGGATTCATTTCAAGGAAAGAGGAGTAGAGACCCCGATACCTTGGATCATCAGGATTGTTGTTGAAATTGGCCAGATGACACATTGGTTAGATCTTCCGTGGGGAAACCTAGTTAGAATCACAGTACATTTTGCATCTTGGGTGAGAAGGCAGCTGTCTCGCTGCATGATAATCAGGCCGGAGAGTGCCTGAACTACGTAGGAGACCAATAGTTGTTGCGGTAGGGAAGATGAAGATTCTACGTAGCCATATAATACCTTAGGAAAGGGTGTAATGGGAACGTCGAAGGGAATCTGAATAGACTTGGGGGTCGGAGGCCGAGGAGCAATACCATTCCAAAATTGTTCGCCGCAGTAGACTTCGAGGACGAAGTCTAAGATATGTGGGGGAGATTTGTAACACCCAGTTCTTGATAAGCATTCATAAATGAAGATTTATCATTTTAGCAAAGGGACTCGACGAGTTGAAGGACCAACTCGTCGATTAGGATCGAGCGTGGACGCGGGAGTTAAGTGACCTACTCGGCGAGTCGGCATACCGACTCAGCGAGTAGCAGTTGTCTGGATGAAACCCTAAATTTGAGGGTTTGCACCCTATTTAAACACCTTATCTCAACCTCCATCGTCCCTTATACTCCGAGAAGACATCATATCGAAACCCTAGCCGTTTTTGTGTGTTCTAAGGCCATTTTGGTGCTTTTTGGTGGGTTGTGAAGCTTGAGAAGAGGAAAGGAGCTTGTGAGACCAAGGGGAAACAAGAAGATCCAGAGTTTGGAGCTCATTTTCAGGTATTTTGGAGGTATGAAGCTGAACCTTTGTCTATAGATCTTGATTTTTGGGCCTTTTCCTTCATCTTTCTAAGCCCTAAAGAGGTGGTATTCGGGATTTAGTGTTGGAATTCAGTGTATGCTTTAGATCCAGGTCTATTGGGGGGCGGGGGTTTATGGCACAAAGGTGCCCATTTTGTTTCCATGAACACCCCATGCACCTTGGAGGCCATCTTTTATGGCTTTTTGGGCAAAAGACCCCTTGCATGTGTACCAAGTTTGGAAATTTACGTGTAAAATGGACATTAGGAGGCCAGATCTATGGTTTTGGTGTGTTAAGACCCATTTAAATCGACTGTATAGTGTTGGTCAAGGATGGACTCGACGAGTTGTTCTTGGGACTCGGCGAGTCGCGGTGTATTGCCACCAAATCCTTTCTGTGGATGGACCAGTTGTTAGGGAGGAAGTCGCGTGGATGTTTAGACACAAAAAGGGACCTGGGAATCATGGGACTCGACGAGGGTATGAACAGACTCGGCGAGTCCAAGGCAATCTCCCAATCTTTGAAGATGAACTCGAGGAGTTGTTCATACAACTCGGCGAGTCGTAGACCGGACACATTCTTATGAGGGAGATGAACTCGCCGAGTTCAAGGAGGAACTCGACGAGTCGGATGAAGATGGTCCCGATGTTTTGAATGAAGGAGAACCCGTCGAGTTCTTGCTAGACTCGACGAGTGGAGTCGGGGTTGGATCGGGTTAGTGGAGTATGGACTCAACGAGTTGGTAGACCAACTCGGCGAGTCAGGTCAACTGGGTGTTGACTTTGACCAATGTTGACTTTGCTTGGTTTTGGTATTGACCCTGGTTAGGGTTGTTTGTTCTGTTGGATGACTTGAGGGTTGTCGTGTGGGGATTGAGGAGTCGAGGAGAGCCGACCTTCACGCCGAGGACAGTTCAGACACTACACGACATCGAGGTGAGTTACCTTCCAGTAGGTGTGGGTCTAAGGCACCAAGGCCGGCCCACTAGTGATTGTTTAGTTGGGATGATTATCTTTGTGATAATTGTCTGGTCTGTTATTGTTGGATATGTGAGTATGCTAGATTGCTTGGTATGGAAGTATGCTAGTTGCTTTGTTATGTGAGATCGTATCAGTAGGAGGGGACTAGTCCTCGATTCGGTCTTTAGGACCAATGGGTAGGTCGGACACCCCAGATATGTCTGACAGCATGATTGTGATATGATATTATGTGTTAGCAGTAGGGGGTGAAATAGTCCCCGTGTTCGGTTGAGATAGACCGGAGGGTAGGTCGGCACCCCAGAATGGCTTGACATGGGTAGGTCAGCACCCCAGAATGGCTTGACGTGGGTAGGTCAGCACCCCAGAATGGCTCGACATGGGTAGGTTAGCACCCCAGAATGGCTTGACATGGGTAGGACGGGCGCCCCAGAATTGCCCGGCAGTATGTATGCTATGTGATTGTATGGTATGTGGTATGATGGGGGAACTCACTAAGCTTTGTGCTTACAGTTTCAGTTTTGGTTTCAGGTACCTCTTCGTCTAAGGGGAAGGAGCCGGCGGTGTAGCAGCGCGTCACACACACACCTATGATTTCCGCTTAGAGTTTTCTGGGATTGTACTCTGATATTTGATACTTCAGATGTTTTGGTTTTGAGACTTCATATTATGGTTCTATGTATTGACATGATTTTGGCAATGTTTTGATAAACTATTTTATAAATCACTTAATTAAAAATGAAATTTTTGGCCTCGAATTTTAGGATGTTACAAGTTGGTATCAGAGCCCTGGTTTAAGGGATTCGGACACACCCTCGGGGGTGTCTGGACTCAAACCGAGGGACTAAAAGATTTTTACAAGGAAAATGGTTTTCTAAAATTGAAGTTAAAGAGTTTTGAGAAAGAACAAGGTGTGTGATGTGTGCGACCGGCCGACCTCAAGTAAGTTTTCCCCAAGATACCCATACATGTTATGTTATATGATATATGATTCTGAGAACTACATGCTAGATTAGGGCTAAGAATCTAGGAGGATGCCTTTTATGCCTGATATATGATTCTGAGAACTGCATGCTAGATTAGGGCTGAGGATCTAGGAAGGATGCCTTATATGCCTGTTGTATGAGTTGTATGCTAGGACTGCCTAGTCAGTAGTAGGATAGCCTGATTAGGTTATGCTTGATGTGGTTACTCAATGCACGAATGTTGCTTGCTTTGTGCTGTAGGGGTCCTGACTAACTTTAACTAACTAGTGAGCGGATATGTAACAGTATCCGCAAGCTAGTTAGGGAAGGATGGTAGGGACTCCTAGTGCAACTGATGGCGGAGAGTAGATCGGAGAGTGCCCTAGGAAAGCCTAGGATGAGATTAGTTTGAAAGGGATATTGGTTAAGGGACTTGGTGAAGTTGAGGCAATCAGACCCATTAAGGGTAAACTAATTTATTTTGGACCCAAAATGGCCCAAAATGCTAAGTTTTATGGAAGTGGGTCCAATTAGACCCCAAATAGGGTTTCCAAGCCCAAAATGGTTTAATTGGATGCTTATTGGTCCATTAGGCCCAATAAGGAAATCCTAGTCCAATATGGATTCAAACCATGGTTCTTAAGGCTTCAGATTCTTTGATGAACATAATTGATGAATCTAAATGAGCATTGAGTGAGATTTACTTAGAGTATATGATTTACAATAGTTGAATGGTTACACAGGAATAGAATTTCCTAGCTAAAATGCTAGTTGTGACATCATCCCCCCGTTAGAGGGAATTTCGTCCCGAAATTCTTTTGAAAACTAGGTTTGTGAAGGGAAGAATAAGTGAGGGTACTTCTGCTTCATCTGGTCTTCACGTTCCCACGTGAATTCTGGTCCACGTTTTGCGCTCCATCGAACCTTCACAATCGGGATGCGACTTTGCTTTGTACGCTTCACCTCCCTATCTATAATCTCGACTGGTTCTTCGACGAACAGGAGATTCTTGTTTATTTCAATCTCTTCCAAAGGAACGACAAGGGTTTCATCTGATAGACACTTTTTCAGATTCGAGACGTGAAACATTGGGTGTACGTTGCTGAGCTCGACAGGTAGTTGCAGCTTATAAGCCACTGGACCAATTCGGGCAAGAATCTCGAACGGTCCAATGTATCGCGAGTTCAAGTTTCCTCGTTTCCCAAAGCGAATAATTCCTTTCCAAGGAGAGACCTTTAACAACACGCGATCCCAGACTTGAAATTCTAATGGCTTTCGCCGCTTGTAAGAGTACTGGATGGCGATTGTCCTTTTGCTATTTGAGGGTCACCCACCTCAGCCCAGCATAGGGTCGATCTGCACTTACGACCATAAAGAGCCTCGAAGGGAGCAACCTTGATGCTCGTGTGATAACTGTTGTTATAGGAGAACTCGATCAGAGGCAAGTGGGTATCCCATGACTTGCCGAAGTCAATCACGCAAGCTAGGAGCATATCCTCGAGTGTCTGGATGGTACACTCACTCTGACCATCCGTCTGTGGGTGGTAGGCAGTGCTCATATCTACCTGTGTTCATGGAGAGTTTCCAGAATCTTGAAGTGAATCTGCTATCTCGATCAGAGATAATAGATACTGGCACTCCATGGAGTCTCACAACCTCCTTGAGGTAGATTCGGGTCAACTTTTCCATCTTGTAGGACTCTTTTATTGGCAGGAAATGAGCGGATTTTGTTAATCTATCGACAATTACCCAGATAGCATCTAGTCCATCTGCTGTCTTTGGCAATTTGGTCACGAAGTCCATAGTAATCCTCTCCCATTTCCACTCGGGTATCACTGGTTGCTGCAGCACTCCCGGGGGCTTTTGGTATTCCACTTTCACCTTGGCGCAAGTAAGACACTTGCCCATGAAAGTGGCTATCTCTGCCTTCATATTAGGCCACCAATATTGATTCTTGATATCCAAATACATTTTGTCTGACCCCGGATGAATAGAATATTGCGTCTTATGAGCTTCATACATGACTATCTCTCTGAATCCCCCAATTTTGGGAACCCAGATTCTATTCATGAAGTAGTGGGTTCCGTCGTCTTTAACTTCGAGCTCCTTCTCCATTCCTCGTAGCGATTCACTAGCGACATTCTCTGGCTTCAATTCGTCCAATTGGGATTCCTTGATCTGTGAGGCTAGATGATATTGGATGGTGATTGACAGGGTCTTCACACGACGAATTGAATACTCCTTTCGGCTCAGGGCATCGGCTACTATGTTAGCCTTGCGTAGATGGTATTTGATCTCACACTCATAATCGTTTAACAGTTCAACCCATCTCCGTTGCCTCATGTTTAGTTCCTTTTGATTTAGAATGTGCTTGAGGCTCTTGTGGTCTGTAAAGATGGTGCACTTGGTACCATATAGGTAGTGCCTCCAAATTTTCAACGCGAAGACCACCGCCTCCAGTTCGAGATCATGTGTGGTATAATTTACTTCATGAGTTTTCAGTTGTCTGGATGCGTAAGCAATTAACTTCTCTCGTTTCATGAGGACACAACCTAATCCTTGATTCGAAGCATCACAGTAAACTATGAAGTCTTCGGTTCCCTCCGGTAAGGATAGCACTGGAGCACTACAGAGGGCTTGCTTCAAGGATTGGAAGGTAATTTCTTGCTTCTCGGTCCAGTTGAAAAGTACGCCTTTCTGATTCAATGTGGTGAGGGGTTTGGCTATCTTAGAGAAGTTCTGAATGAATCTTCGGTAGTAGCCTGCGAGACCCAAGAATTGGCGAATTTCTGTTGGCGTTGCCAGAATTGCCCAGTTTTCGATTGCTTTGATCTTGGAGGGGTCCACATGTATTCCTTCCTGACTGACTATATGGCCCAAAAAGTTTGCACTGCGGAGCCAAAATTCGCACTTGGAGAGTTTCGCATACAACTTTTCAGCCCGCAGGGTTTCTAAAATCTGTCGGAGGTGTTGGCTATGATCTTCTTCACTTCGAGAGTACACGAGAATATCATCGATGAAGACGATTATGAATTTATCAAGGAATGGGCGGCAGACTCGATTCATGAGGTCCATAAATGCACCGGGGCATTTGTTAGACCGAAGGGCATTACGACGAATTCGTAATGACCGTATCGAGTTCGGAAAACAGTCTTAGGAATGTCCTCATCTCGGACTTTGAGTTGATGATAACCGGATCCCATATCTATCTTTGAAAAGTAACTAGCTCCTTGAATTTGGTCAAATAGATCATCGATTCGTGGAAGTGGATACTGGTTTTTGATGGTAAGTTTGTTTAATTCCCTATAGTCGATGCACATCCTGAAGGATCCGTCTTTCTTTTTAACAAAAAGAACCGGAGCTCCCCATGGCGAGAAGCTGGGTCTGATGAATCCTTTATTCAGGAGTTCGCTTAGTTGGCTTGATAATTCTTGCATTTCAGCAGGAGCCAAGCTATCGGGTGATTTGGCGATTGGAGTGGCTCCAGGCACTAGGTCGATTCGGAATTCGATTTGTCGTTCTGGGGGTATTCCCGGAAGATCTTCTGGAAACACATCCGGGAAACCACACGCCACTGGGATGTTGTGAATGTTCGCTTCCTCTTTGGTTTTATCCACCACGTAAGCAAGGAATGCGTAGTTCTTCTTTTGTAGACACTTTTGCGCCTTGATACTCGAGATAAGGCGAAGATTTGCGTCGGGTTTATCTCCGTAGATTATTAGGGTTTCGCGATTAGGAAGATGAAGGCGGACGGCCTTCTCGTGACACATAATATCAACATGATGGGGGCTTAACCAATCCATGCCGATGATCACATCAAAACTCCTAATGTTTACGGGCATCAAGTTTATTTGAAAAGAGTGGTTGTTTAGTGTTAACGTACATCCTATGTAGATATCTTTGGTGGTTTCAGTTTTCCCATTAGCCATTTCCACCGTGAAGGCTTCGTTGAGCTTCTGGGGTTGTTGATTTAGCAAGTATTTGAATTTATTACTAACTAAGCTTCGCTCCGACCCACTATCCAATAAGATGCATGCATACAAGTTGTTAAGTAGCAACGTACCGGTGACAACTGTTGGGTCCTGCACTACTTCTCCCTGACCCATTGTCAGCATTCTTCCTGCTGCTCCTGCCCCTTGATTATTCGTGTTGGGGCAGTTTCGCCTGAAATGCCCGGTTTTCCCACATCCGTAACAGGTATAGCTGGCTCCAGCATTGGTGTTGTTGTTGTTGTCGTTATTGTTGTTGTTGTTGTGGTTGTTGTTGTTTGTCATCTAGTTCTGTTGAAGCTGAGTGCTACAATACTTCGATGTGTGGCCCTTCCGGTTGCACCTTGTGCAACTCATCTCTCTGCACTCCCCGTGATGGTAGAAGTTGCATTTGCCACACTTGGGGAGATTTCCCGAGTACTGCTTGGAAGCATTTGGCGTGGATGAGGCTGGAGCATGTGGTGTGGTGGTAACTTGTGTTGCAGCATGGACAGACACCGTTTGTTTCTTCTTAGATGATTCCGAGTTTTGCTTTCCCTTTCGCTTGTTGTTTTCCCCCTTCTTGTTCTCTTCTTCCTTCTTAGCCTCCGCTTCCACTGTTTTGGCACCCTTCTTATTGCCATGATCATACAGTTTCTTGGCCAGTCTCTTGGCGCTGTCAAACGTCTCAGGGTTTGCTGCAATGACATTCCCTTGGATAGGTGCAGTCAGTCCCCAGATAAACCTCTCAATCTTTTTCCCTTCTGAGGTGATCATTCCGGGACACATAAGAGATAGCTCACTAAACCGGGATATGTATGCGTCGATATTGGAGTTTTGAACCATGAGGTTCCACAACTCTTGTTCCATCTTCTGAATCTCACCTCTAGCATAGTATTCTGCTAACATCATCTCCTTCAGCTCTTCCCAGGGCATCGCGTTCGCCACCGGGAGTGTCATGGCCTCTACGTGGCCATTCCACCAGGAGAGGGCTTGGTTAATGAACGTGCAGGCTGCGAACTTGACCTTACACTCATCCGGACACCCGCATATTTCAAAGATCGATTCTACTTTCTCGATCCATCGCTTCAGGGCTATTACGCATCCTGTCCCATTAAAGGTCTGAGGTTTGGCGTTGGTGAAGTCCTTGTAGGTGCATGGTCGTGCGGCTCCGTGGTTTGTCCCTTGATTGGTGCTTCCGGCTCCCTGCCCGTTGCCTTCTCCATTGTTTCCATTATGAATTTGCGCAAGTGTTGCAGTGACCGCAGCAGACACTGTTGCCTGGAATGCAACCGAGTTTATCTCAGGTGGGGTCGGTGTTGCGTTGTTTCCACGGTTGGGTCTTTGGGGCATCTTTCTGTCATGGAAGTTTCCACGGTTGGGTCTTTGGGGCATCTTTCTGTCATGGAATGGAAAGATGTTGAGTGCCTATTGTTTTACGAGTTTGGGGTCCTATAGACTAGGCGTGTAACATGTGTATTTAAGTAATTTCATGCATTAACATAAAATAAGGACACATAAAACACATAGCAGATGACAACGTCACGATAAAACATAAAGCATTTTCAGTAATACTAACGATAGATACGGCTGGTCCTAGTCATGGTGGGATGTGCCAGGGGGAGGTGCTGAGGAAGTGGATGCTCCCTGAAGGCGAGCCACCTGTCGCTCCGCGTCTCAAAGTCAAGTCTCCCACCTCACCTGCCTCATGTGGAACTCTCGGATAACCTCTCGCGTTTCCTGCTCTACCCGCTCAACCCTAGTCTGCATCTGGTGCATCTGATCGGCGGTGCTCTGGGCCAGATCGCCAGTATCCCTCAATCGTCTCACCACGACCGGAAGTGCCCGATCAGCGGGTCCTCCTTCCCTCAAGTCATAGAACTCACGTGCCATGCCAAACGGGGGTCGCTGTCCCTGTTGCCTGCTCCACCTCCAAATGTCGATACCCCAGGGAGGTGTAGGGCCACTCGGGCCCATTCGGTGAGCCGACACCTTCACTGGGTATGGGGGGTTGATGACTTCGGACTCTGCGTCCGAATCATCATTGTTGTTGTCACCCGAATCTTCTTCACCATCGTCTGCCACGGGTTCCGCAGGTCCCTCTTCAATTTCTTCTTCCTCAGGGTCCTCTTCAGGTTCCTCTTCAGGTTCCTCGTCGGATTCCTCTAGCCATCCGTTATTTCCCTGATTGGGAAAGTAGGGATCTCCAGGGTGGTGGAAACCAGCCATACTGACTGCATGAGAGTTTTTGGAGAGTGAGGTAGGCTTTTGGGTTCATTTCCCGCTATGATTACTCCCGAACACATGTTGATCATATTCTGAATAAATATAGTTGATCAGGCTATATTTATCCCTAATATGACTACATAACTGCCCAGGTTTAATCATAGTGTTCAATTTCCTCCAAAAGTTTTTATTAGATGTTGTTAGATTATTATCCTAGTATGCGCACATAAGTGAAAAAATTTTGTTTTGTTCAGAGTTATTTAGTCCCATTGTGTTTATAGTTGCATATCATGTATGGTTAGATATGCTAGTTCACTATAAACATTGCTCTGATACCAACCTGTCACACCCCCGAACCAGACGGCGGAAATGTCCGGGGGCTCGTGTGACTAACAATTGAATTATCATCACAATGGATATACATGAAACATAACACATTCATCACCAACATTACATATAACAACCAGCATTGTTCACATCAAGTACATTGTTATAAATTACATAAGTTCAAAGTATTAATAGTACGAGGAGCGATGTTACATAAAATAAAACCATGCATACTTGAAAATCTTCCTACTTAACGATTACCTGAGAATACAAGTTATTTTGAAAACGGTCAACATATATAATGTTGGTGAGTTCATAAGTATCTTTGAATAAAAGTCTTTGTATCCTTTGTAAAAACCCAGAAAATCCGATATTTTCTGTAAAGTGTCTGCAAATGATGTGAAAATCAAGTATAAATGCATGTGTGAATTTATTAGTTGTAACATATATGGATGTAGTTTTGATATCTTTGTATTGTAAGTAAGTGATAAATTGAATAGTAGTATTTCCCCAGAAAATCCAATATTCTCTGATTTGTTATAAAGTCGAGGTTCTTGTATCGTTAAATAAGTTGTTTTGTATTGACACAATCGAAGGGTTAATCTCCGAAATGTTAATTTGGTATTGGAATCTCTTTATGAGTCGTTATAACCATACATGATAATGACTAGGTTGCCTGTCTTGGCATTTTTCCAAATGCCGGTATTTGCTCAAGGTTTTGTCGCCCTAGGCATGTAAATGGACCACAAAGGCCCAACAAACTTGTGACCCCTAACTCAGGCCCAAATTAACATGTAAATGGGTCGCAAGGCCCAATAAACATGTCATGGAAAATATTGGGCTCAATATACATTTGAATGGGCCCTTAAGGCCCATTGGCCACGTAACGTGAATATTAGGCCCAATAAAATTGTTATCGATGTACTTCGTTCATTTGTTATTATTTCGTCGATTGTTTTAGTTCGAGGTTTACCGAATTAAATATAAAATTTCCTCTTTCGTAAAAACGACGTTCTTGACCAATAAGCCTCAAATTTTCAATTAAGGCCCAAAGTTTTGTAAAAATAACACTTTAGTCCATAATTTATAAAAATTGTAATTTCGTCCCAAATGTTTAGAAATTCACGGATTTAATCCAAAAATTTATATTTTTACATTTATGGCCCAGTTTTGCAGAAAGTTACATTTTCAGCCCTTTGTTTGTAAAATTTACACTTTCGGCCCAATTTTGATAAAAGTTACATTTTTGGTCCAATTTAGAAATAAATGTTATTTTCACCCCTAAATTTGGTTTATTTACATTTATGACTCAAACATTGGTCAAATAACATTTTTAATCCCGAAACCTCCATTTTTTCGCAAGTTTGGGCCCAAAACCGTGACACCTAAATATTTGGCCCATTAAGCTAAAATTTGCATTTTTGGCCCTTTGGAAAGCATGTTTATCATAAAAATCCATTTTTATACAAGTAGGGCCTGTTTGATCCTTATAAAAACATAAATGTCGCTTTTTACCCTTATCTTTTGTTTTCTTGACAATTTTGATCCTTAACAAAGTTTTTGCCTTACATTTTTATATCTTAAACATATAACACTTTCAACTTGATAATATGATGTATAAGGTGTCTTAGTTCATGGATCTTAACTCAATGTTATTTAAGATGTCGAGATTTACTAAGATCTAACACATTTTTACAAAATAAACTAAGAAATCACAAAAGGCATGCATATAACACATAGATCTACACATTTTACTTGTATTCTCCCCCAAAAATCATGTAAAAACCAAAAACAAGGGGGTATGAACTCACCTTTGCTTGATTTTTTGGTTTTTGAAGAAGAAGTGGAAGAGATTTTTGGTCCTAACACACCTTTGTTGTAGATCTCGA
This sequence comes from Lactuca virosa, assembly GCF_052849685.1. Lineage (NCBI taxonomy): Eukaryota > Viridiplantae > Streptophyta > Magnoliopsida > Asterales > Asteraceae > Lactuca > Lactuca virosa. Next base: position 176,405,479 of record NC_136430.1, read on the forward strand.
GCTTATGGATGTTTTCTAAGAGTATGATCACCAAACTGTTTAGGAGAAGTGATCTAACATGAGAAAGGAGTTATATAGCTTGGATATGTAAAAACTTACCAAGAAATGATGATATTCTTGTGAGAATCCTCTTGAACACAAGTAAAATTTCGAGATTTTGGAGGAAGAAGAAGAAGGATGCTTGAGAGTGATTGAGGAAGTGTTTGAAAGAGTGTGTGTGTGTGTTTTTGGCTCTCGGCCGAAAGTAGAAGAAGAGAGGGGAGAGAGGTAGTAAGGTAGTGAGGTGACTTGCATGGGAATATGAGAGACCATGCCTAGATACATGGTGAGTATTATGGAGGTGGAACCTCCAAAGTCAACTCCCCCCCTTCCATTTCGTTTTTCATTTTTTTTAATTGATGATGGGCCGAGGGTTCTTGGGCTAGGAGAAAGGGTGGAGTAGTTTGGGCCCCATTAACATTTAGTTAGGATTTTTGGAACCTAAACATGAAATTTTCGGCCCATTGGGCTCATGAGATAGCTCACGGCCCATTTTGAAAGAAAAAGGGAGTTTATGGCCCATTGGGGCAAATTAATTCATTAATGGCCCAATCAGACCCATTAAGGGTAAACTAATTTATTTTGGACCCAAAATGGCCCAAAATGCTAAGTTTTATGGAAGTGGGTCCAATTAGACCCCAAATAGGGATTCCAAGCCCAAAATGGTAGAATTGGATGCTTATTGGTACATTAGGCCCAATGTGACAACCCGAAATTTTTTTAATTTTAAAGCCCAGTCAATCAACTCAACTGAGTGTCAAACTCATTAGTACTGAGTTCTAGCCCGGTTAAAGGACATTCTAAGGAGTTTTAAGCCTAATACACTTAAGGAATAAGTGTTAGAAAGTACCTGCTAGAACCACAGTGTAGCAAATCAAACCTTAACCTCATCAAAATGAGTTCACGGCCACAAGGCAATGAGTTTACGGCCGTAAACTCATGTGGTCGTAAACTCAAGAGTGTATACATGATACTTGGCCATTTCTAGTCATTTCTTCCTTCCTTGGCCGATTTTTCTTCAAATCCTCTCAAGTATCATCAAGATTTCCATCCTAGATCTTCAAAAGATGTAAGTATTCTTCCTAGATTTGTTGATACATCTCTTAATCTAGTATCCTTCCATGATTTCATCCATAGAAATCACTCTTTTCTTAGATCTTCAAGTTTCACCAAGAACACCAAGAACACACACTAGTGTTCTTGGCCAAAACCGGCCATTTCAAGCTTCTAGATCGTAAGTACTCTTCCCTATACTTCATATCTAGTTAGGACTCAAGCTTAGAGACTTGAAACATGCATTCCCCAAGAAGATCTTGAGTTTACGACCCAAGATCTCCCTTGGCCGTAAACTCAATGTTGAAGCATGTATGGACCATAAACCCTATACGATGCAAAGCTACTGACCCAGAACCCTTCCTTGATGATTGAAGGACCTTAAACTTCTCTCAAACACATAAATTATTATGAGTTTACGGCCATAAACTCCTTTGGGCCGTAAACTCATCAAAAGCCTTCAATGGGTTGGTCTTTTTCATACAAGTGTAGAACAAAAGTCCCTAAAGTTTCCATAGCTTTCAAACCAACATTAGGCATGTTTGACCATGAGTTTATGGCCGTAAACTCCCTTGGGCCGTAAACCCATGGTAGTAAACTCAAGTTAGTGTCATTCCACTTCCCTTTGATGAATCACATGTGATTCCAACACTTGGTCAAAGTGTTTCCTAGTCCCGGAAGGTGTTTCCTTTCATATAGTTGTTTATAAACACTATATTCATGCCAATATATGTCATTATATGTCATTTAGGACTTATTGTGTCTCGGGACTTCATTCATGGAACTTCTCATCCTTACACGCATACCCGTTTGAATCACCCACATCAGGTGAGTTCATACCCCGTAATGAATCTTTTAACTGTTTTAAATGTTTTAAGGGGGGAATACAAGTTGAACACAATGATAATTGTGTAACTGTTTGTTATAAACATCTTTCAAAATGTTACTTATGTCATTTATAAGTTGTCAAAACATTTCAAAAACTCTTTTAAAGTTATGTTACTTTATAGTTATACAAAACTCCGTTTTTAAAGTACAAGCATAACTTAGTAGATAAACGAGTCTTTTCAATAACAGTTCAAGTAAAACTTTAGTAAACTATAATAGGTATAGTTTAGGATGATGCTATTCATTACTTCTAGTACAATGAAGCATACAAAAAAACAATAACATACAGAGAGAATACTATTATGAGAAACAAACAATAACATACATAGAGAATACTACTATGAGAAACAAACAATAACATACAGAGAGAATACTATGATGAGAAACAAACAATACCATACAGAACAAACAAACTAGGTTTCTATAGCATGAGAACGTACAGGATCTAATTATACCAATGAATCACTAACTCATTGTTTTAAACAAAAGGTGATAGTTATATTGGGTGTACATGATCATATAACTTGAATGTGAATTACACGGCTTGCAAGAATTTGCAGAGGTCGCGTTTGGTTCCCTTAATCTCTAGACAGGGAGAGCGTTCAGTAGGGGTACTAGCCTTCACATTATGACCATAATAAAACAAACATGTTTTAGGTCATTAGTACATCCGCATGTCATTATAAACGACAACTGTGTACTTACATTTCCCATTACTTTCATAAAGTGACAATACCACTTGAAAGTCAAATGCAAACTATTTTCGAGTTAAGATAGTTATAAACTAGGGAAAACTTACATTTTTACAAACGACAAACAGAACAGTCGAGTCTAGCACATAACAGTAGATGCCTTGGTAGAAGGCTACGTTTCAGTAGAAAGGGACCATAATGCTAACCTTATGATTCCTTAATGTATACATCAAAGGATATATATATATATATATATATATATATATATATATATATATATATATATATATATATATATAATAGGATCCGACAGATAATAGGATGTGTGCTCTCCGCTTCACTTCCTGTTCCTTGTTTGGTTGTGGGCTTGGAACGGATTCACCCAGTCTATTATCTATTCGATTTTAGATATATATATATATATATATATATATATATATATGTTCAGTATACATTAAGTCATCATAAGGGTACCACGTATGGGTCAAGTCATAGGACACAATGTCAATGCACAGTTTTCTAGTACAAAACATACTTTCCAAATGAGAACTTTTGGTATACAAAACTAGAAACTTACTAGTTAAGGGCTTAATCCATTTTATTAAACCAGGATAAACCTAAAGGACCTTAGGTCATTAACTCTATGATACCTAAGTTTATACATCATGGTTATATATCATTAATACCCAACAGGTAGTTGAATGTGTGCTTTCCGCCTTATTTCCTGTTCCTTGTTTGGTTGTGGGCTTAGGGCATATTCACCCAATTAACTATCTATTCGATATTAGATCATATATAGCCAGTATAAACCAAGTGATTATAGAAGTAATCACTGTGGTCACCATTTTATTATAAGAAATAAGAGTTTTCTTAAAGAATCTTTTCATTAAATATAAAGGAACTAATACAATTAACTCCATGAGTAACAAGTGAATACGCCAGGGTTATATACAACAATGATCTAACAAACAATGGGATGTGTGCTATCCGCCTTACTTCCTGTTCCTTGTTTGGTTGTGGGCTTAGGGCAGATGCGCACAGTCGATTGTTTGTTTACTATGAGTTTTATATAACTTGTATCCATTTAGTACTCATAGAAACGATTGTAGAATCATTTTTACGTATCTTTCATCAAAATAGGAAATATAGGATTTTCTAGAGGAACAGGCGAACTTTTCTAAAACAGAACTTATAACTTACTACATTTCAACTACATTTTTCAACAACTTTCTACAACTTACTTACATCACTAAAATCTTATGAACTCACCAGCTTAATTGCTGATCAACTCTTTCAAATAACTTGTATTCTCAGGAGCCTATTAGACAGGTACTCGTGCTGGGAATTCAGAAGTTGGAGCATTATAGCTTCAAGTCTTATTTTGTTATTTGCTTATGAATTCTATGTTTTGTGAACACACACATTGTAAACACTTTCTTTCAAATGAAATGGTTGTTCATTACTTGCTTACTATAATGCATATCTTGTGATACTAAACATGACGTCCTCCACCCTCGAACGTTTCCGCCGTTCCGGTTTTGGGGTGTGACAGATTGGTATCAGAGCATTGTTTATAGTGAACTAAGTATATCAACCGATAAAAGATATACAACTATAAATACAATGGGGCTTAAGTGCTCTGGATAATGATATATTTTTAGAGTATAACTATAAGTTATAAAAATATACCTACTTGCTTATACATGTACATAATAGAACTAGTGTCACGAGGAGAACAAAACTAAAGTATTTAAAGGTTGGGCACTGTTGTCAACCCAAACAGTTATGTAATCATACCTAGGATCAATATAGCCTGATCAACTATATTCATTCGAGATGTGACCGACATGTGTTTGGGAATGATGTGGTGTTGCAACAGTATTAAAACTTACCTGAACACCAGTCAAGAGAACACCAGAACAAGTACATTTAGAGTTAGAATACTATAGGAGTATTCTATGATACGATAGCGCGATAACAAGTTTAGAACATACCAAGTACAGTACGTTAAAATACTATAGGAGTATTTTAGGCACCATATAAATAACTTATGTGATAACCTAAAAGACCCTTACGGATAGGTCTATAATCTTGCAATGTATATTCCTAAAGTTTTATATATAATTAAGATCTTATAGACTTAGAATCTGTGGTCTACGCTTCGATGCCCATTTCTCTTATGGTTGTGGTGTTGGAGTAGGATCACTTATTCGAAGGTCTATTTAATCTTCAATTATATACAAACTTGTATACATTGTACAATTATAGGAGGACCCTGTAAGGATCACCCCATAAAGTTACCTTAAAGCTCATAGATTCTTTAGTCACTTTCATTCTCGCATGACAAGCCCAGATAGATGTAACCACTTCCTCATAGTAGACAACAGAAGAGTCCAGGAGGAACAAGAACAAGTTCATGAGAAGTTTTCAAGGAGAGATCAGCCGAAGTAACCAAAACGTCTTACACGTCACACTAATAAATAATAATCTTGTTAACTTAGCGAGCGAGTGGAAACACTACTCATATTATATGTTAAGATTATTTTCTTACATACAGCTGGTAACAGTTATTCAGGAAACAGATATTCATTCGAGGATCGTTATTTCAAATTCATAGAGTTTATTAGGTATAGAATCTTTTATGAATTGTTCCTAGAACCCTGTGGAAGTCAGGACCCGATACATCCAGAACTAGGATAACCTTGTCTTTTCAGCTTTCGGCTTGTGTCCATTGCTTTCGACTTATTCCGTCTCATCTTTGTATTCTTTTAGCAAAGATGCCTCCTCGCAGATCAAACAGACGCACTACTCCGATAACTCCAACGCCGCCTCCTTCGCAAATCGATATGGCAGCTATAAACGCTACAGTGGTTGCGGCTATGGCAACAGCCATGGCTCAATATCACTCCATCAGTACCAGCGGAGGTGGAACGCCTACTGATTCTACTCAAGGTGAGGTCCCTGTGCGCCCGAGAGAGTTCTCCTACAAGGACTTCACCAAATGTCAGCCATTATCCTTTAATGGGGCTGGCGGAGTCATTGCCCTCTTGCAATGGTTCGAGAAAACAGAGTCGATCTTCGAAATCTGTTTGTGCCCAGAAGAGAGCAAAGTGAAGTTGGCTGCCTACACCTTCTCTGGCAAGGCCCTAACATGGTGGAACAGCCATGTTAAGTCACTGACTCTATCAGTGGCTAACTCAATAGGTTGGGAAAACCTAAAAGAGTTAATGCGGGAGGAATATTGCCCGTTAGGCGAAATTCAAAAACTGGAACAAGAGCTGTGGGATCTCACTATGGTCGGCTCAGACATAATGACCTACACTGACCGGTTCAGCGAGCTAGCAGCTCTATGCCCCGGGATGGTTACCCCGGAGAGCAAGAAGATAGAAAGATACATTTGGGGTCTGACTGCTCCGACTCAAGGAAATGTGTTGTCTTCTAACCCAGCCACGTTCGATAGTGCTAAACGCCTGGCTCAACGACTCATCGACCACGGAGTCCGCCATGGTGTAAAAGTCCCTATTCCCGAGCCATCAAGGGAAGAGGACTATGAACAGAAGTCGGGGAACAAGAGGAAGAAGAAGCAAACAACACAGGACACCCCGCAAGAGCAACAAACGAGTACTATGTACGCCGCTACAGCGCCTACTGCTCCAGCACCTGCCAGTCGATATGTTGGAACCCTCCCGAAGTGTGGAAAGTGCAACTTTCACCACACTGGAGTATGCCAGGAAATTCAGTGTCTGAACTGCCACAAAAAGGGACACACAGTCCGTTTCTGCAGGGCACCGGCTCAACCGATCTCCCAAGTCCCCGGAGCTGAAGAAAACCAAGCCTGCTATGGCTGTGGTGAGGCTGGACATTATCAGAGGGACTGTCCGATAGTAAAGAACTCAGGAGCGGATGGACGCATTTTGATGATCAACGCAGGAGAATCTACCCCGGAGTCGTCGACGAGTAGCGGTACGTTTTCGAAATAGTAATTACTTTTAAAAATAATTTACATTGGTATAAGATTAAAATTTGGGGATAACACCTAAAAGTAATTATAATAACTCACATATTGAAATAGGTCACAATATTCAAGAGAACTAAAAGATCCGTTTAAAGAAGCTATTATGGCTTACCATATACATCAGAGTTGTGCATAACTAAGATGTTGCAGACTTAGAGTGAGTGACTCCGCTTAGGTCCCCATTCCTTAGTTGGTTGAGGATTTGAGGCAGAGTTACTCAGTCGACTGCCTGATTCATCTTAAATATTCATAACTTGTATATGGCAGGCGATTGTAGTGGTACCAAAGAGGATCATGATATAAAGTATCCCCACCAGTTATTAAAGCACTTTTGTTTGTATGTATGCGCACATAGCGGTACGATACGTAGGAGTGTTAACTTCAAAGAGAAAACAGGAAACACTGGAACATTTACAAAGAGTACATTTTCGAACATACTAGGAGTACAGTATCGATCATACAAGGGATACATCATCGTATAACAGACGATTCTTTCATTTGACCAAAACTTTGTTTAGTAAAGAGTCCGTTACTATCTTTCGTCATGAGTTGGCGTGGTCCTCACCATACTGAGTTCATATGTTTCTATCGCCTCGATCGGCAAGTTCTCGAAACTTTCGTCATGCGTATCGAAAGTCCGACCTAAACCTCAGTTTTATCTTTCGTATTCTAAACCCCGAAGTACTCGTGCGAAGAGTACTTTGTCCTCCGAAACCTTATCGTCAGATGTCCGTAGACCGTCACGAAATACCACTCGTCCAGCAGACCAAGTTCAAGCACAGAGGCTATGGACGAATACAGCCCACCTATCACTATTCAGTGTATACGCGAGGGTGGTATATGATTATGATTACGCAGATTTAGTATGTGTGTTTCCGCCCTATCTCCTGTTCCTTGTTTGGTTGTGGACCTGGGGCAGAGTCGCACATCCGACCGTCTTACTAATCCTAATTATATACGACTTGTATACACGAGGTAATAATAGATGGACCAAGTATGAATCCTATCATGAACACCAGGGCAAAGTTGCCAGGTCTACGAGTAGGTATTCTGCCAATCAAAGGAGCGCAACCCCAGTAGTAATGCTAAGAAAGCTAATTTCGGGACGAAATTCCATCTAACGGGGGGATGATGTGACAACCCGGAAAATTTTTGATTTTAAAGCCCAGTCAATCAACTCAACTGAGTGTCAAACTCATTAGTACTGAGTTCTAGCCCGGTTAAAGGACATTCTAAGGAGTTTTAAGCCTAATACACTTAAGGAATAAGTGTTAGAAAGTACCTGCTAGAACCACAGTGTAGCAAATCAAACCTTAACCTCATCAAAATGAGTTCACGGCCACAAGGCAATGAGTTTACGGCCGTAAACTCATGTGGCCGTAAACTCATGTGGTCGTAAACTCAAGAGTGTATACATGATACTTGGCCATTTCTAGTCATTTCTTCCTTCCTTGGCCGATTTTTCTTCAAATCCTCTCAAGTATCATCAAGATTTCCATCCTAGATCTTCAAAAGATGTAAGTATTCTTCCTAGATTTGTTGATACATCTCTTAATCTAGTATCCTTCCATGATTTCATCCATAGAAATCACTCTTTTCTTAGATCTTCAAGTTTCACCAAGAACACACACTAGTGTTCTTGGCCAAAACCGGCCATTTCAAGCTTCTAGATCGTAAGTACTCTTCCCTATACTTCATATCTAGTTAGGACTCAAGCTTAGAGACTTGAAACATGCATTCCCCAAGAAGATCTTGAGTTTACGACCCAAGATCTCCCTTGGTCGTAAACTCAATGTTGAAGCATGTATGGACCATAAACCCTATACGATGCAAAGCTACTGACCCAGAACCCTTCCTTGATGATTGACGGACCTTAAACTTCTCTCAAACACATAAATTATTATGAGTTTACGGCCATAAACTCCTTTGGGCCGTAAACTCATCAAAAGCCTTCAATGGGTTGGTCTTTTTCATACAAGTGTAGAACAAAAGTCCCTAAAGTTTCCATAGCTTTCAAACCAACATTAGGCATGTTTGACCATGAGTTTATGGCCGTAAACTCCCTTGGGCCGTAAACCCATGGTAGTAAACTCAAGTTAGTGCCATTCCACTTCCCTTTGATGAATCACATGTGATTCCAACACTTGGTCAAAGTGTTTCCTAGTCCCGGAAGGTGTTTCCTTTCATATAGTTGTTTATAAACACTATATTCATGCCAATATATGTCATTATATGTCATTTAGGACTTATTGTGTCTCGGGACTTCATTCATGGAACTTCTCATCCTTACACGCATACCCGTTTGAATCACCCACATCAGGTGAGTTCATACCCCGTAATGAATCTTTTAACTGTTTTAAATGTTTTAAGGGGGGAATACAAGTTGAACACAATGATAATTGTGTAACTGTTTGTTATAAACATCTTTCAAAATGTTACTTATGTCATTTATAAGTTGTCAAAACATTTCAAAAACTCTTTTAAAGTTATGTTACTTTATAGTTATACAAAACTCCGTTTTTAAAGTACAAGCATAACTTAGTAGATAAACGAGTCTTTTCAATAACAGTTCAAGTAAAACTTTAGTAAACTATAATAGGTATAGTTTAGGATGATGCTATTCATTACTTCTAGTACAATGAAGCATACAAAAAAACAATAACATACAGAGAGAATACTATTATGAGAAACAAACAATAACATACATAGAGAATACTACTATGAGAAACAAACAATAACATACAGAGAGAATACTATGATGAGAAACAAACAATACCATACAGAACAAACAAACTAGGTTTCTATAGCATGAGAACGTACAGGATCTAATTATACCAATGAATCACTAACTCATTGTTTTAAACAAAAGGTGATAGTTATATTGGGTGTACATGATCATATAACTTGAATGTGAATTACACGGCTTGCAAGAATTTGCAGAGGTCGCGTTTGGTTCCCTTAATCTCTAGACAGGGAGAGCGTTCAGTAGGGGTACTAGCCTTCACATTATGACCATAATAAAACAAACATGTTTTAGGTCATCAGTACATCCGCATGTCATTATAAACGACAACTGTGTACTTACATTTCCCATTACTTTCATAAAGTGACAATACCACTTGAAAGTCAAATGCAAACTATTTTCGAGTTAAGATAGTTATAAACTAGGGAAAACTTACATTTTTACAAACGACAAACAGAACAGTCGAGTCTAGCACATAACAGTAGATGCCTTGGTAGAAGGCTACGTTTCAGTAGAAAGGGACCATAATGCTAACCTTATGATTCCTTAATGTATACATCAAAGGATATATATATATATATATATATAATAGGATCTGACAGATAATAGGATGTGTGCTCTCCGCTTCACTTCCTGTTCCTTGTTTGGTTGTGGGCTTGGAACGGATTCACCCAGTCTATTATCTATTCGATTTTAGATATATATATATATATATATATATATATATATATATATATATGTATATATGTTTAGTATACATTAAGTCATCATAAGGGTACCAGGTATGGGTCAAGTCATAGGACACAATGTCAATGCACAGTTTTCTAGTATAAAACATACTTTCCAAATCAGAACTTTTGGTATACAAAACTAGAAACTTACTAGTTAAGGGCTTAATCCATTTTATTAAACCAGGATAAACCTAAAGGACCTTAGGTCAGTAACTCTATGATACCTAAGTTTATACATCATGGTTATATATCATTAATACCCAACAGGTAGTTGAATGTGTGCTTTCCGCCTTATTTCCTGTTCCTTGTTTGGTTGTGGGCTTAGGGCATATTCACCCAATTAACTATCTATTCGATATTAGATCATATATAGGCCAGTATAAACCAAGTGATTATAGAAGTAATCACTGTGGTCACCATTTTATTATAAGAAATAAGAGTTTTCTTAAAGAATCTTTTCATTAAATATAAAGGAACTAATACAATTAACTCCATGAGTAACAAGTGAATACGCCAGGGTTATATACAACAATGATCTAACAAACAATGGGATGTGTGCTATCCGCCTTACTTCCTGTTCCTTGTTTGGTTGTGGGCTTAGGGCAGATGCGCACAGTCGATTGTTTGTTTACTATGAGTTTTATATAACTTGTATCCATTTAGTACTCATAGAAATGATTGTAGAATCATTTTTACGTATCTTTCATCAAAATAGGAAATATAGGATTTTCTAGAGGAACAGGCGAACTTTTCTAAAACAGAACTTATAACTTACTACATTTCAACTACATTTTTCAACAACTTTCTACAACTTACTTACATCACTAAAATCTTATGAACTCACCAGCTTAATTGCTGATCAACTCTTTCAAATAACTTGTATTCTCAGGAGCCTATTAGACAGGTACTCGTGCTGGGAATTCAGAAGTTGGAGCATTATAGCTTCAAGTCTTGTTTTGTTATTTGCTTATGAATTCTATGTTTTGTGAACACACACATTGTAAACACTTTCTTTCAAATGAAATGGTTGTTCATTACTTGCTTACTATAATGCATATCTTGTGATACTAAACATGACGTCCTCCACCCTCGAACGTTTCCGCCGTTCCGGTTTTGGGGTGTGACAGATTGGTATCAGAGCATTGTTTATAGTGAACTAAGTATATCAACCGATAAAAGATATACAACTATAAATACAATGGGGCTTAAGTGCTCTGGATAATGATATATTTTTAGAGTATAACTATAAGTTATAAAAATATACCTACTTGCTTATACATGTACATAATAGAACTAGTGTCACGAGGAGAACAAAACTAAAGTATTTAAAGGTTGGGCACTGTTGTCAACCCAAACAGTTATGTAATCATACCTAGGATCAATATAGCCTGATCAACTATATTCATTCGAGATGTGACCGACATGTGTTTGGGAATGATGTGGTGTTGCAACAGTATTAAAACTTACCTGAACACCAGTCAAGAGAACACCAGAACAAGTACATTTAGAGTTAGAATACTATAGGAGTATTCTATGATACGATAGCGCGATAACAAGTTTAGAACATACCAAGTACAGTACGTTAAAATACTATAGGAGTATTTTAGGCACCATATAAATAACTTATGTGATAACCTAAAAGACCCTTACGGATAGGTCTATAATCTTGCAATGTATATTCCTAAAGTTTTATATATAATTAAGATCTTATAGACTTAGAATCTGTGGTCTACGCTTCGATGCCCATTTCTCTTATGGTTGTGGTGTTGGAGTAGGATCACTTATTCGAAGGTCTATTTAATCTTCAATTATATACAAACTTGTATACATTGTACAATTATAGGAGGACCCTGTAAGGATCACCCCATAAAGTTACCTTAAAGCTCATAGATTCTTTAGTCACTTTCATTCTCGCATGACAAGCCCAGATAGATGTAACCACTTCCTCATAGTAGACAACAGAAGAGTCCAGGAGGAACAAGAACAAGTTCATGAGAAGTTTTCAAGGAGAGATCAGCCGAAGTAACCAAAACGTCTTACACGTCACACTAATAAATAATAATCTTGTTAACTTAGCGAGCGAGTGGAAACACTACTCATATTATATGTTAAGATTATTTTCTTACATACAGCTGGTAACAGTTATTCAGGAAACAGATATTCATTCGAGGATCGTTATTTCAAATTCATAGAGTTTATTAGGTATAGAATCTTTTATGAATTGTTCCTAGAACCCTGTGGAAGTCAGGACCCGATACATCCAGAACTAGGATAACCTTGTCTTTTCAGCTTTCGGCTTGTGTCCATTGCTTTCGACTTATTCCGTCTCATCTTTGTATTCTTTTAGCAAAGATGCCTCCTCGCAGATCAAACAGACGCACTACTCCGATAACTCCAACGCCGCCTCCTTCGCAAATCGATATGGCAGCTATAAACGCTACAGTGGTTGCGGCTATGGCAACAGCCATGGCTCAATATCACTCCATCAGTACCAGCGGAGGTGGAACGCCTACTGATTCTACTCAAGGTGAGGTCCCTGTGCGCCCGAGAGAGTTCTCCTACAAGGACTTCACCAAATGTCAGCCATTATCCTTTAATGGGGCTGGCGGAGTCATTGCCCTCTTGCAATGGTTCGAGAAAACAGAGTCGATCTTCGAAATCTGTTTGTGCCCAGAAGAGAGCAAAGTGAAGTTGGCTGCCTACACCTTCTCTGGCAAGGCCCTAACATGGTGGAACAGCCATGTTAAGTCACTGACTCTATCAGTGGCTAACTCAATAGGTTGGGAAAACCTAAAAGAGTTAATGCGGGAGGAATACTGCCCGTTAGGCGAAATTCAAAAACTGGAACAAGAGCTGTGGGATCTCACTATGGTCGGCTCAGACATAATGACCTACACTGACCGGTTCAGCGAGCTAGCAGCTCTATGCCCCGGGATGGTTACCCCGGAGAGCAAGAAGATAGAAAGATACATTTGGGGTCTGACTGCTCCGACTCAAGGAAATGTGTTGTCTTCTAACCCAGCCACGTTCGATAGTGCTAAACGCCTGGCTCAACGACTCATCGACCACGGAGTCCGCCATGGTGTAAAAGTCCCTATTCCCGAGCCATCAAGGGAAGAGGACTATGAACAGAAGTCGGGGAACAAGAGGAAGAAGAAGCAAACAACACAGGACACCCCGCAAGAGCAACAAACGAGTACTATGTACGCCGCTACAGCGCCTACTGCTCCAGCACCTGCCAGTCGATATGTTGGAACCCTCCCGAAGTGTGGAAAGTGCAACTTTCACCACACTGGAGTATGCCAGGAAATTCAGTGTCTGAACTGCCACAAAAAGGGACACACAGTCCGTTTCTGCAGGGCACCGGCTCAACCGATCTCCCAAGTCCCCGGAGCTGAAGAAAACCAAGCCTGTTATGGCTGTGGTGAGGCTGGACATTATCAGAGGGACTGTCCGATAGTAAAGAACTCAGGAGCGGATGGACGCATTTTGATGATCAACGCACGAGAATCTACCCCGGAGTCGTCGACGAGTAGCGGTACGTTTTCGAAATAGTAATTACTTTTAAAAATAATTTACATTGGTATAAGATTAAAATTTGGGGATAACACCTAAAAGTAATTATAATAACTCACATATTGAAATAGGTCACAATATTCAAGAGAACTAAAAGATCCGTTTAAAGAAGCTATTATGGCTTACCATATACATTAGAGTTGTGCATAACTAAGATGTTGCAGACTTAGAGTGAGTGACTCCGCTTAGGTCCCCATTCCTTAGTTGGTTGAGGATTTGAGGCAGAGTTACTCAGTCGACTGCCTGATTCATCTTAAATATTCATAACTTGTATATGGCAGGCGATTGTAGTGGTACCAAAGAGGATCATGATATAAAGTATCCCCACCAGTTATTAAAGCACTTTTGTTTGTATGTATGCGCACATAGCGGTACGATACGTAGGAGTGTTAACTTCAAAGAGAAAACAGGAAACACTGGAACATTTACAAAGAGTACATTTTCGAACATACTAGGAGTACAGTATCGATCATACAAGGGATACATCATCGTATAACAGACGATTCTTTCATTTGACCAAAACTTTGTTTAGTAAAGAGTCCGTTACTATCTTTCGTCATGAGTTGGCGTGGTCCTCACCATACTGAGTTCATATGTTTCTATCGCCTCGATCGGCAAGTTCTCGAAACTTTCGTCATGCGTATCGAAAGTCCGACCTAAACCTCAGTTTTATCTTTCGTATTCTAAACCCCGAAGTACTCGTGCGAAGAGTACTTTGTCCTCCGAAACCTTATCGTCAGATGTCCGTAGACCGTCACGAAATACCACTCGTCCAGCAGACCAAGTTCAAGCACAGAGGCTATGGACGAATACAGCCCACCTATCACTATTCAGTGTATACGCGAGGGTGGTATATGATTATGATTACGCAGATTTAGTATGTGTGTTTCCGCCCTATCTCCTGTTCCTTGTTTGGTTGTGGACCTGGGGCAGAGTCGCACATCCGACCGTCTTACTAATCCTAATTATATACGACTTGTATACACGAGGTAATAATAGATGGACCAAGTATGAATCCTATCATGAACACCAGGGCAAAGTTGCCAGGTCTACGAGTAGGTATTCTGCCAATCAAAGGAGCGCAACCCCAGTAGTAATGCTAAGAAAGCTAATTTCGGGACGAAATTCCATCTAACGGGGGGATGATGTGACAACCCGGAAAATTTTTGATTTTAAAGCCCAGTCAATCAACTCAACTGAGTGTCAAACTCATTAGTACTGAGTTCTAGCCCGGTTAAAGGACATTCTAAGGAGTTTTAAGCCTAATACACTTAAGGAATAAGTGTTAGAAAGTACCTGCTAGAACCACAGTGTAGCAAATCAAACCTTAACCTCATCAAAATGAGTTCACGGCCACAAGGCAATGAGTTTACGGCCGTAAACTCATGTGGCCGTAAACTCATGTGGTCGTAAACTCAAGAGTGTATACATGATACTTGGCCATTTCTAGTCATTTCTTCCTTCCTTGGCCGATTTTTCTTTAAATCCTCTCAAGTATCATCAAGATTTCCATCCTAGATCTTCAAAAGATGTAAGTATTCTTCCTAGATTTGTTGATACATCTCTTAATCTAGTATCCTTCCATGATTTCATCCATAGAAATCACTCTTTTCTTAGATCTTCAAGTTTCACCAAGAACACCAAGAACACACACTAGTGTTCTTGGCCAAAACCGGCCATTTCAAGCTTCTAGATCGTAAGTACTCTTCCCTATACTTCATATCTAGTTAGGACTCAAGCTTAGAGACTTGAAACATGCATTCCCCAAGAAGATCTTGAGTTTACGACCCAAGATCTCCCTTGGTCGTAAACTCAATGTTGAAGCATGTATGGACCATAAACCCTATACGATGCAAAGCTACTGACCCAGAACCCTTCCTTGATGATTGACGGACCTTAAACTTCTCTCAAACACATAAATTATTATGAGTTTACGGCCATAAACTCCTTTGGGCCGTAAACTCATCAAAAGCCTTCAATGGGTTGGTCTTTTTCATACAAGTGTAGAACAAAAGTCCCTAAAGTTTCCATAGCTTTCAAACCAACATTAGGCATGTTTGACCATGAGTTTATGGCCGTAAACTCCCTTGGGCCGTAAACCCATGGTAGTAAACTCAAGTTAGTGTCATTCCACTTCCCTTTGATGAATCACATGTGATTCCAACACTTGGTCAAAGTGTTTCCTAGTCCCGGAAGGTGTTTCCTTTCATATAGTTGTTTATAAACACTATATTCATGCCAATATATGTCATTATATGTCATTTAGGACTTATTGTGTCTCGGGACTTCATTCATGGAACTTCTCATCCTTACACGCATACCCGTTTGAATCACCCACATCAGGTGAGTTCATACCCCGTAATGAATCTTTTAACTGTTTTAAATGTTTTAAGGGGGGAATACAAGTTGAACACAATGATAATTGTGTAACTGTTTGTTATAAACATCTTTCAAAATGTTACTTATGTCATTTATAAGTTGTCAAAACATTTCAAAAACTCTTTTAAAGTTAT
Source organism: Lactuca virosa (assembly GCF_052849685.1). Lineage (NCBI taxonomy): Eukaryota > Viridiplantae > Streptophyta > Magnoliopsida > Asterales > Asteraceae > Lactuca > Lactuca virosa. The sequence goes on from NC_136430.1 coordinate 176,421,729, forward strand.
GTTACTTTATAGTTATACAAAACTCCGTTTTTAAAGTACAAGCATAACTTAGTAGATAAACGAGTCTTTTCAATAACAGTTCAAGTAAAACTTTAGTAAACTATAATAGGTATAGTTTAGGATGATGCTATTCATTACTTCTAGTACAATGAAGCATACAAAAAAACAATAACATACAGAGAGAATACTATTATGAGAAACAAACAATAACATACATAGAGAATACTACTATGAGAAACAAACAATAACATACAGAGAGAATACTATGATGAGAAACAAACAATACCATACAGAACAAACAAACTAGGTTTCTATAGCATGAGAACGTACAGGATCTAATTATACCAATGAATCACTAACTCATTGTTTTAAACAAAAGGTGATAGTTATATTGGGTGTACATGATCATATAACTTGAATGTGAATTACACGGCTTGCAAGAATTTGCAGAGGTCGCGTTTGGTTCCCTTAATCTCTAGACAGGGAGAGCGTTCAGTAGGGGTACTAGCCTTCACATTATGACCATAATAAAACAAACATGTTTTAGGTCATCAGTACATCCGCATGTCATTATAAACGACAACTGTGTACTTACATTTCCCATTACTTTCATAAAGTGACAATACCACTTGAAAGTCAAATGCAAACTATTTTCGAGTTAAGATAGTTATAAACTAGGGAAAACTTACATTTTTACAAACGACAAACAGAACAGTCGAGTCTAGCACATAACAGTAGATGCCTTGGTAGAAGGCTACGTTTCAGTAGAAAGGGACCATAATGCTAACCTTATGATTCCTTAATGTATACATCAAAGGATATATATATATATATATATATATATATATATATATATATATATATATATATAATAGGATCCGACAGATAATAGGATGTGTGCTCTCCGCTTCACTTCCTGTTCCTTGTTTGGTTGTGGGCTTGGAACGGATTCACCCAGTCTATTATCTATTTGATTTTATATATATATATACATATATATATATATATATATATATATATATATATATATATATATATATATATATATATGTTTAGTATACATTAAGTCATCATAAGGGTACCAGGTATGGGTCAAGTCATAGGACACAAAGTCAATGCACAGTTTTCTAGTACAAAACATACTTTCCAAATCAGAACTTTTGGTATACAAAACTAGAAACTTACCAGTTAAGGGTTTAATCCATTTTATTAAACCAGGATAAACTTAAAGGACCTTAGGTGAGTAACTCTATGATACCTGAGTTTATACATCATGGTTATATATCATTAATACCCAACAGGTAGTTGAATGTGTGCTTTCCGCCTTATTTCCTGTTCCTTGTTTGGTTGTGGGCTTAGGGCAGATTCACCCAATTAACTATCTAATCGATATTAGATCATATATAGGCAATATAAACCAAGTGATTATAGAAGTAATCACTGTGGTCACCATTTTATTATAAGAAATAAGAGTTTTCTTAAAGAATCTTTTCATTAAATATAAAGGAACTAATACAATTAACTCCATGAGTAACAAGTGAATACGCCAGGGTTATATACAACAATGATCTAACAAACAATGGGATGTGTGCTATCCGCCTTACTTCCTGTTCCTTGTTTAGTTGTGGGCTTAGGGCAGATGCGCACAGTCGATTGTTTGTTTACTCTGAGTTTTATATAACTTGTATCCATTTAGTACTCATAGAAACGATTGTAGAATCATTTTTACGTATCTTTCATCAAAATAGGAAATATAGGATTTTCTAGAGGAACAGACGAACTTTTCTAAAACAGAACTTATAACTTACTACATTTCAACTACATTTTTCAACAACTTTCTACAACTTACTTACATCACTAAAATCTTATGAACTCACCAGCTTAATTGCTGATCAACTCTTTCAAATAACTTGTATTCTCAGGAGCCTATTAGACAGGTACTCGTGCTGGGAATTCAAAAGATGGAGCATTATAGCTCAAGTCTTGTTTTGTTATTTGCTTATGAATTCTATGTTTTGTGAACACACACATTGTAAACACTTTCTTTCAAATGAAATGGTTGTTCATTACTTGCTTACTATAATGCATATCTTGTGATACTAAACATGACGTCCTCCACCCCCGAACGTTTCCGCCGTTCCGGTTTTGGGGTGTGACACCCAATAAGGAAATCCTAGTCCAATATGGATTCAAACCATGGTTCTTAGGGCTTCAGACTCTTTGATGAACATAATTGATGAATCTAAATGAGCATTGAGTGAGATTTACTTAGAGTATATGATTTACAATAGTTGAATGGTTACACAGGAATAGAATTTCCTAACTAAAATGCTAGTTGTGACAGGTGGACATTGAAATTCTAAAAGATTGTTTTTTTGTATGCATGTGTGAACAATGAAGAATAGTTGCATAGACGTTCCATAGAAAAAACTTGAATTAGCGGGTCTGTACCCTTTTATGACATGCAATACTTGTCATAAAATGCCTTTTTTTCTAATATTGGTTGCATAGAAAATACTTGAATTAGCATGAAAGGTTAGTAAAAAATGAATAATAAAAGGGAAAAAAAACAATAAAGTGAAAAAGAATGAAGTCACGCAAATTATTAATTCATTTTGTTAAACACATATGATGCAAATTATTAATTCATTTTGTTAAACACATATGATGAAGCATAATATTACGATCAATTATACATTGGTATTCATTATCAAAATAATACAACCCAATATTTGCATATAAAAGAAAATCAATTATCAAAGTAATAAAGCACACACAAAAAAAGCATTAAATATAAGCATCAGTTATCAAAAAGGGAAACAAAAATAAAAGATATTAACATCAATTATCAAAACTAGTTAAAATTTTAAAAAAAATGATAATGTATTTACACTGAATTATCTTATTCTCCTTTGTTTTATTATTATTATTTTTATTGTGAGATCGTATTATAAAAGGCCTCCTCAATTTATAGCATTGTATTTCAAAAAATGTTTCGATGTAGTAAATTTGTCAAAATATGATATGTTAATACGGAATAAATGTGGGCTATACAAGCCGCATGGGCCGAATACAAAGGCATACAACAAAATGACAAATACATATATTTACAAACTACATATACGCTATAATGCTAACAGAAACCACTTACAAAGGGAAAATGTTACTAGCCTCTAGAGTTGAATTCCAAGATTAAGTTCTAAAAAATCAATTTTATTTACTTTGTAAAGTTGGTCATTTTGCAAAATTGTGTCATAAATATATTGTCATATCTTAAACTTCTAATGTCAACAAAATAGTCACCTTCTAGCAAGTAGTCATGGAATAACTCAAAAGTTTTGTGAGGACAAATATGTGATCACAATCTATTTATTTTCTGAAAAAAAAAAATCAGAATCCTATTTGAAGATCTTACTTAAGCAAAATATATTTTCAAAATATTATTCTAAAACAAATTTCCAATACCTAAAATATGAACCAAAAAAAGGTTAGTATATCTTAATATCGATATCAATAAAAAAACACACATACCTACACAAATATATAGTTTGTAAATTTCATCAGTCCTTTATTTATATTCTAACTTATCTATTATATATGCGTTAAATGTATAATTGATAGTTTTCTGGTTTAAGCTCTACCCAATTGGTCCTATCCCTCTTGATTTCAACCAGACAAAAGGATGCTTTTACATAAAAGAAAAGAATATGATCCTCAAGAATCTATTCTCTTCATAGACCATACCACAAAAACTCAATCACATCACCATGGAATCATCTTAACTATTGTAGCTTTTCGTCATTTGTTTCTTGATTCCCTAATCACCCGTGCAAACTAAGCAGGCATATACTGCCATAAGCGTATTTTGTGAAATGTAATTATATTTTGGGTCCAGGGCAAGAGAGAAAAGAAATAAGTAAAACCATGGATGGACTCAAGTAATTTTGTATTGTCTCCGATGATTTTTTTTTCTTTGTTCACAACATAATTGAACACATACCTGATAAATTTTGGGCTTGGGACTTGAAAAAAAAAAACAATGTTTTTTACTATATGGCTCCTACATAATGCCAAAACTTTTTGAGCCCCTTGGAAGGATGGGCTATGTTAGTCGCCCCTGTCGCTATCATCTAAGACGGCCCCAAATTTAGATACACAGCAGCCAACTAGTTAGCTGATATAAGAATCATACTCATAGGAAGTCCAATCTACATTAGAATTGGAACTCTTGCGCTGCAACTGTTAAAACTTTCTGCTTTTTTATAAGGATACCACCCAAAAACCAACTAATTCTAGTTCTTTACGACAAGTGACGAAGAAAATACGCCTTCAAGAAAGTTCGTACCGGCCATTCATAGTGGAGGAAGAAGGAGATATTCTATAATCAAATATATATAAATGAGTTTGATTTGATACGCTCTTTTCCATACAAAGGAATATATTCATAAAGCTCAATCACCAACCAAATTCGTTCTTTTTCTTGAAAGTTCTTTACTAATTTAAAATATGGTTAAATACAAGAAAAATTGTGTACTTTCATTGATTTGTATCATCATATTCATTTTTTTCACATTACAATATTATGCTTTAAAAATTCTACCCAATTATAATACATCCATATTCAAAAAAACAATCTTCAACGTTATAACTAGATAAATTATAAAAGTTTAATGTCCTTAATAAGGAAAACATTATATTATAAGTACAATTCTATAATTAGGTATTGTATTACATCGTCTTAGTAACAATAAGAGAACGTAAAAATCTAACAATATGATAATATAAAATATGAAAGTAGGATGTTATAATAAACAAATAAATAACATTGAGTTGCAATTCTTGTTTGCACATTTAAAATAAGCTTCATCAAAAACCAAATATATCAAATTACACCCAACTTATGTAAAATTCGAAAACCAAATTCAAAATCTTAGGGTACAAATGGGGTATATATATATATATATATATATATATATATATATATATATGTATATATATATATATATATATATATATATATATATATATATATATATATATATATATATGATTAAAAACATACAATGTTTAACAAATATTTACCAACATATCAAACTCCATAAAATGATTCAACAACAATCAATAAAACCACTAAACACTGCAAAATAATATCGTTTTGATCAAAATTGTACGTCACTAGCTATGACTATAATAATGGGAACAAACTTATATGCAAGTTGAGGCCTTTGAGGTGCGCTTATTCGTACCAAGGATTATAACAATAACCGTCACATCATCATGATATTTCCTTCTCCTCCCAGCCGGGACACTCATTAGCTCTTCCGTACTAAAACCTGCAAAATTCCAACAACCCCTGAGTTGGCGCACACACACTGTCCTGTCACATGATATAAATAAGGTATACAATGGCCCACTAGCTGATATAAAGTCTAATCCATATTGGAACTGAAACTCTCACATTGTAGTTGTTGAGAATCGTACCGTATTTATTTAATGTAACGGAGAACATGAACCGCAAAAATTTTATATTTTAATAAAGTTTCTTTTGATCTTTTAGATCTTTTAGTATTTTTCTTGTCAAAAGTTTAACTTTCCATGTCTACAAACCTACCATTGAATTGACTTTTTTGAATCTTTTGAAATTCGTTTAAATTTGATGTTGATATTGAACTTAACCCCACCATTTCTCCATTTTGAAAACCATCGGTCAAGATTTCATGATTGAAAACTATAAACTTTGACCATCATGCTTTTAATTTATTTCTATATATTATAGCATCCCACTTTCATTTCTTTCAATTATAATATTCTACTTTCAACTTTTTTTTTATTAAGGCATTGTATTTGAAAGATCTACATAATTAGAGCACTATAATAAACAAATGCACGAAAGTACATTGCTATTTTTTGCAAAATTTACCTGCAGAACAAGCGGCTTTGAGAACAAGCTGCTCCAAAAGATATTTGGCTGGATCTCCTGATGGTTTGGTGGATATGTAAGAATGAACAAGCTTCACAGCTTCATCATTGGTGAAAAAATCAAATAACCCATCACTTCCAAATATCACAAAATGATCAGAACTTGAAATTTCATGCATATACAAGGATGGTTGGACAGAAACATATGGAGGACTTAGAAGATTACGAACACGAAGAATACCCATCAAAGCATCATTCAGAACTTTCTGTAAAAAAAACACAGAAAAGTAAGGATTAATAGAAAACTTACAAATGCCCACCAAGTGTTTGATGAAATGCTTTTGTTACCTTTTTCAAATACCCAACGCCAAAAGCCCTAGTAACCTTCAACTTTCCTTTCACTTTTCCATGCATGATTGTTTTTGGATCATCAGGATGTTCGCTAACAAGTTGGCTTCTTTCAAATTCGTTATCAACTGTATGACTATCTGTTAACTGCACTGCTTTCAACCCTGTAAATTCATTGATTTTGTTTTTGTTTTCATTTTCATCATCATCGGTTGCTAAAACTGCTCTACTATCGCCTAAATTGAGTATGTACAGATTCTTGCCATGAATAAGGCCAACAAGAACACAAGATCCGACTGAAACTATATCTGGTCGATCCTCCATTTCTTGTTCAACCATATACAAGAAATCATTTTCCGCTTGATTGAGCGCACGTTGTAAGCTTTCAAGAACTTGATTTTTAGGTCGGCGGGGGATTACCCCCATGTCACCATCTCCAAGAAAGTAATCGTCAAACCCATTTGTAAATTCGTTGGAGTAATCGATGTCTAATGAATTTAGGTTAAACCTAATCGTTTCATAAAACGTACCCGCTAAAAAATCGGCTGCATCCCGTCCATTAAACCCATCATAAATCGCGCAGAAAAGCCAACCATTCTCCTCCGAGCAAACCGCCTGAACCCTATCTTCTCCGGCGGCACCTCCAGCGACTTGAACTTCAATCGCGTTAAGAAAATCTTCGCTTCTCGAAGGTAAACTCAAGGGTTTTGATAGAAACGAATCGAAATCGAGATTTTCAGGGGTAGATGGACTGCAACTCAAATTAGACATACTGCTTTGGAAAGAAGACGATAGTAGATCTAATTTTGAGAACGACGGAGAAGAGGGTATTCTTCGAAATGATTTGGGGGAATCGATTGATGGGAGAATTTCCGAACTGATTAATCCGTTGCAGATATTTGTGTTTGCTAATGTTGCATTCGCGCTAATGGCTGCTCCTGAGAGGCAGGTGAAAGAACTGTTGTTTCTTACGAGCTTTTTTCCGGTGGGAATGTCGTATCCATCGGTGGTGTTGCATTGATATTCGAAACTTACTTCCATTTCTCCACCGGGATCAAGGATTGCTTTTTCATGCATCATTTCAATCTATAAAAACATTAGAAATGGAAAATGAATTTAATCCCATTACTAGATTGAGTCAAAAGATGTGTTTACAATAACAAAAGTTTAGTTCAAAAATACAAATCTTACCAAATTATTGGAAGGGTTAGATTGATTATATGATTTTGTCGATCAAAATTAATATTACAATAATTTGGTCCTTAAGGTATGGAGAGTGTGAGACATGTAGGGTTTTTATTTTATCGACTCTTTAATATTTATCATTCATACAATAATTTTGGTCCATAAAGTGTGAAGCTTTGATCTATTTCAATATATATCATAACTAGTGCATCCATTTCAAATGCATATTCTAAAAAATACTTTGAGCATAGATGTGAAACCTTACACACATACGATTGTGTCTAGCTGATTTAAAACTCGAAAGCATAAAATGGTATTTATAACGAAAAAGATTTCTTTGTTTATCGAAAAGATGATAGTTAAAACGTATATGATCCCTATCGATATTACAAATTGACATCTATATATGTTTTTTTTTCTTCCTCTTGTTTGAATAGAATGTTTTTAAGGATATATGATACCCAAAAATATTTAACAGAAAAAACTTATGATCCTACCGATTGCATCACTAATAAGTTGTTAATCTATTAGAATTCATAAACAAATGATCACTATATAAACAGAACCTCACAAACCCCAAAAATAAGTCCAATTAATTTAATGACAATGCAGCAATCAGCAACCAGATAATTACCTAATTAAAGAAGACAATATGATTACAAAATCCTTAAAAATAACCAAAAAAATTGAAGGGTCAAGGAGTTGTGAAAGGGACATGGGTTTCAAGAATCATAAACAAATACATATAGATACTAACTTTTACAACAAGTCAAAACTAATGACAGAATGCAGCGATTAGAAAACGAATAACCATATAATTAACAAAACATAATTAATTCCAAGATCCATATTTAATCTAACGTAATCACAAATAGCTCCCAAATCGAAAAAGGGTTCACAGTAATGCAGTAATCAAGACACAAATAATCATCTATCAAAGAAACACAATCAAATTCCAGAACCGAAATCGAAAAGGGTTTGATTCAAACTCATTCAAATAACAAAAAAACCCCAAATTAAACGATTACCCACCAATAGAAACTATGAAACGAAGCAAGAAATCGAATCTAGAACGTACCTTTGGACGAGAAACGAAGAACCCAGATGAAGAACACTCAGTATACGCAAAGAGTGTATGTATAAGAGAGAAATTGGGATGAGTTGAGTGAGAGATGTGAGGTTTTAAAAGAGCAAAGAATCAAAGAGTGGATGGTTGAGAGGAGATGGCTTAAAATAGAATAGAGAAGTGGGAAACAGTAAGAGTATGGCAGAGGGAGGGTGACGATGGAGGAGGATACGGAAAGAGAAGGTCAACTGTGACTCTCTTTGGGATTCATGAAAACCGGTGAATTTGTTACACCACCCAAAATAAAAGGGAATGGGTCCCTTCGAAGCCCACTTGAAGTGTTTTCATCTTTCCCGGCTGCCAAGAGGCAAGAGGTTTAAATTTTTTGAAATAAAAAGGTGGATTAGATTTTAGATCACATCTATCTACAGTAGATTTTTTGTTTGTTTCTTTTATGCCTAACACAATTTGGACTTTTCTATTTCTTTATTATTGTTTTTGTTGTTTATGCCATAAGTAATATTTAAAGGATTCATCATGATTAAATAATTAAAAGGTTTTGGGAAATTGATTAATTTCATTATTATAATCAGCTTAATTAACAATAATATTTTTTGTATTTCGGAATTGGAAAAATAATTTTTTTCGGAATGATCCGTTCCGTACTATTTTTTATTGTTCTAAATTTGGTGGTCGAGAATTTAACTTTGTACATTTCGAAATGACATTAATATAGTTTGGAATGTATCGTATTGCAAATACACATTATGGAGTAACGGAAATTAGCTTTTGCACATCATTTCTTGGTCTATTTTGTAGATATTATTTTACAAATTATTTACATGAGTTTGTCATCTATATTTCTATCAATGAAAATGAGTATATGTAATCAGTTTATTACCGTATTTGTTTATAGTGGAGCACAATGACATGGAATAGATGTTATATGCATTATATTGTTCTAGATTACAAATGTTATTGTGTGGATTAAACCAACGATATATCAACTTTTTTGGGTTGGATAAATTGATGGCTTCGAAATGCAAGTAACATACTAATCAGATCCATCCATCATTTTGATGTCCTAAATCAAATATAATTATGCCTCGTAACACATTATAGTTGCTTGATGTTAATTATCTTGTGAAAAGTGGTGTTAATTGATTTGCAGGAGAAAATCGTTCTAGTGGCAATGGGTCACTTGGTGCCGAAAGTAACAAAATATATAATTTATTACATATGACATTGAGTCATATGGACTCAGGGAATGCAAAAGAAGTTCCTTACAATAGGCATATACATGAGGGAGATGTTAGGTATAAAGGTAAGGATGTTATAACGGAGCAAGTAACATCGAATATACGTTATATGCATTATATTGTTCTACATTACACATGTTATGATGTGGATTAAACCAATGATATCAACTTTTTTTGGATTGGTTAAATTGGTGGCTTCGAAATGCATGTAACATACTAATTGTAACGTCCCAAAATTCAAAAGTAATAATTTCATTTTTTAAGTTCATCAATCTCAAACATCACATGTCTCAAAATCATCCAAAATACAAACTATCACAAAATATCAGAGTAAAGGAAACCATAAGTGCGAAAATCATGAGGGGGAGAATCTTAGTGCCATCATGTCAGACCCTACCTATTTATACCAGAAGTACCTGAAACCAAAAACATATCTGTAAGCACAAAGCTAAGTGAGCTTCCCCAAAATACCACATACACCATACACGTAAATATAACAACACGTGGCTGTGTCAGGTCTGTAAAAACCCACAGGTTTGTATCGACCCCATGGAACAGCAAATAGTCGTCTCGGGTCCGTATCAACCCCGAGTCCATAATGACTCTGAGCCTAGATTGACTTTATGCATATATCATACAATCACATCAGTAATAGTCACATAATTGCATACATTCTACACATACGAATCAGTGGGCCAGCCTTGGTGCCTTCGGCCTACTAGTGTGGTAAGAAGACTCACCTCTAGCCAAAGGTAACTGAATCTCACACTCAAGGTGCTGCTAACACGACTCCTCACACTAATCAAAACCCAAATTCAATCCTAATTAAAATCAGGGTTTTAACCCATAGTCAATGGTCTAAATCATCCTTTATCGTATTAAGGGTAAAAGACCATTTTGCCCTTCCCATACATAACCCAACTGATCAAGGCCCAACACTCCTAATGGCCCAAGGCCCAAAAACAGCCCACTATGTTTTTTGGGAGTACGCCCGACGTTTCCACATTACCCCTAGCGTACAACACGATCTCGCAAGGGGTTTACGCCAGAGTACTCCCCGCTTAATGTCCTGAAGCCCAAACTATCTTTTAATGTCTTAATGCTTTAAGACTTAACGTCCAAACTGTTGGATTATGTGTCTAAGTTCATAACTATTTCTGGAATGTACTTGACCCGATTAATGGTTCATTTGGGTTGCATGGCATTGCAATACTTGGATAGACCAAATTGAGAGAAAGGACACTTAAGGTTTATTAATATATTATAAGTTCTAATATATTAATAATATTATTTAATTAGTATTGATCAAAGAATTAATTTGGAATTAATTAAGTGATCAAAAAGAGACTAATTAAATATATGGGGTTGATTATGTAAATTATCTATTCTTGTATAGTGGGCTAATGATCCATGGTTTGTATGGATTGGGTTAAAACCCATAAGGTGCTCCATGGATAGTCCATAGAGGTTACAAACCCATGGATCATGGAATATGGAAAGCCATGACAATTAGGGTTTACATGGTGTAACCCTACTTGTGTCACAACTATATAAGGACCCCTAGTCTAGCAAAATCGACTACTACTACTTGTATAAGAGAGGGCAATCCGATTTTGAGGTTTAGTGAAACTTCTCTCAAGGTTATTCCAAGTGTTGTGGTGTTGTGTGAGACATTTGAGGCATCACACTTGAGGTGCTAGGCTCACAAGGTTCTCAAGTAATCCAAACCACAAAAGGTATGTTCTTCTTCTAGCATTTATGTTTAAAAGTTCCCCATGTATGCTAGATAGGTTAAGAACCTTGGAAAATCAAATTTGCATGTATCATAGTAAAACATAGATCCAAGGTTTCTAAGGTTGCATGCTCAAACCCCTTCACAAACCTCAAATCTAAGCCTAATAAACGTCTAAAGCCATAAATTTGCAACCTTTATGCCTTTTCATGATCTAAACCAAAAGGCATAAACTTCCATAACTTATATCATAATCTAAACTTCCATAACTCTTGCATGGATGAATACCAACGACCAAGTTTGCATTTTTATTACACTATACACCCTAAAACGACTGAAAGGACAGCTTAAAAGCTTTGGAGTATTCCATACTCACAAAGATCAAAGTTTTGGGACAGAAAGAGAATAAATCTAAGCTTAAACAAGATCTAGCAAAGAAAGATCCAAGGTACAAACTTTATACCTCCCGAAGACGCACAAAGATGGGAAGAATCTGGATCCAAAAGCTTGATAGAAACACCGTAAATCCAAAGTTCTTCCTTCACCACCAAGAACACGAAAATGTCACTCTAAAGCTTCAAAACTCACACACAAGAATTAGGGTTTCGAGATTGAGGCTAAGAGAGATGGAGGTTGGAGGTAAGAAAGGTTTTAAGGCCATAAAGTTCTTTAAATATGGTCTAAAACCTAACAATTAGGGTTTTCCCTCTGCTTGAGTACACCCAGCATACACACACGTACTCCTAGTGTATGCGAGGGATTCCGCAACCATCTTTAAGGACCTACGCCTGACGTACCCATCTCGTACGCCCAACGTAGGGACCAATTTTGCAATCTTTTTAATGAATCAATGCTAAAATGAAAAATACCTAGAACACTGGCATTACAAATCTCCCCCACTTGAATCATACTTCGTCTTTGAAGTCCGCTACTACAAAAAAGCCTGGGTATTTCTCCCTCATCTCATCCTCAGGCTCCCACGTTCAATATGAACCCTTCCGGTGCTACCATTGCACCTCCACTAGGTTCACCACCTTATTGCATGGAGTCTTGGTGTTTCTATCGAGAACCGCAATCAACCTTTCCATATAATTCAGGATCTCATCGATCTGAATATCATCCAAAGAAATCACCGCCAAATCATCGACTACACACTTCCACAACTCAGAGACATGGAATGTGTTGTGGATCTGACTGAGCTCATAAGGAAAATCCAGTCGGTATGCAACCTTGCCTACCCGGGCGGAAATCCTGAAGGGATCAATAAACCAAGGGCCCATTTTACCCCGCTTCAGAAACCGGATGACAACTTTCCACGATAACACCTTCAGAAGCACTAAATCTCCCACCTAAAACTCGAGGTACGAACGTCACCAGTCTGTATAACTCTTCCGTTGGCTTTGCGCGACTCGCAACCTGCCGTGCACATGTTGAATCAACTTAGTGGTCTTGAGCACCACTTTAGTACTCCCCATGACTTGATGCCCGACCTTGCCCCAAAAAACCGAGGTCCTGGACCTCCTCCCATACAACATCTAAAAAAGTGGTTGCTCAATACTAGCGTGATAGTTGTTGTTATAGGAGAACTCAGCCAGTGGAAGGTAAGTATCACAACTCCCTCCACAATCTAACATGCAAGCCCAGAGCATATCTTCGAGCGTTTGAATCGTCCGCTCACTCTGTCCATCGGTCTGGGGGTGGTATGATGTACTGAAATTGTAGCTGAGTACCCAACTCCTCTAGTGTAAGGTCCTGAAAACGGATCTTACCAGTGATCAAACAATCAAACAATCAAAGAGAACAATAATTGGAGTAGAAGTAGAATAGAAACAAGCTTGCACACGCTTTATAACTGAAAAACGTCGGGTACAACTTGTTTACAGCGACCATGAACTCTTTAGCATCAACCACTGATAATGACCTACATAACCTCTATTTATAGGAGACTTGGGCCGGAAACAGGGTTTACGGCCGTAAAGGGGTTTACGGCCGTAAACACACTACAAAGCCGTAAACACCAAAATAACCTACTATTACATCATAAAGACTCAAAAGAACTACTACAATGGAAAGCCTAGACCAAACCACTAACTGGACCCTTCAATCTCCCCCTTGGTTTGGTGCTAGCTTGGACTCAATCTTAGTCGACCACCATCACGTCTGACTTCCCCATTGCCCCGTTCCACATCCTCTTGTTAATGATATCGGCAACCATAGACGTATATTCTTTTGCAGCTGGCTCAAAAATATCTTCTGCAACCTTGATCTAATGAAGATTCAGTTGATGAATATCCCATTTCCCAAACTGAAGCAAATCTCTTTTGTCATATAAACGAATGCATCCATTTTCAAGCTTTATGACAGCAGAGGCTGTAGATTCATCAAACACCCAGTAAAGCATGGACTTTAAAGATCCATCTGGATGATTCTGAGGTACAGGAATCTTTTTTACTTGTTTGGTAGCTGGCCACATCACAGATCGAACATGACGATTGGTTTTGGGATCAAGTACACTTGGGTATAGTTTAATGATCAACTCTGCAGTCTTCATTGAAGGAAAACCCTTTGCCACTTGATTTTCCAAAAAATGCTTGAATTGTGCTGCCTTGGGATCATTTGAAGAATTTGCAAAAGGAGCTTTTGATAGTTCTGTAAGATCAACCCTGGTCCAGGAGTGGAAATCATGAGCATCTTTATATAGTTCTGTGTTGCCACTTTTCCGTCTCACGATCCACATATTTAAAGTGTCGTGAAAACCCCATGAAACGATCCCTGACCTATCACCATATACATCTCTAAAGCGTTTCTCTCCAAGATCTGTAACAGTGATGTTAGGTTGATCCCCAGGAGCATTTTGATCCGAGCTCCTTTTAAACAAAAATTGACCTTTCTCAGCTGCTTTGGCCAATTTGACACGTTTCAGAGCCACCACATTTGGAGCTTGAGCTGGTTCCTTATCAAATCGATCCACAATTCGAGGAGTTTGAGCAGATGCTGGATCAACGGGGGCATCTTGATTAGGGATATAAATTCTAGGCTCATCAACGGACGACTTGAACTTATCTCCAAGTTCTTCTTCCCACTTCTTCTTCAAGTCGTAGTAACTTGCAGTGAGAAGACCGAAATGAGTCTGAAGATCAATAATTTGCTTTGTCTTTAACACCTTGTCTTCTTCAAGATCAGCAACTTGAATCTTGAGCTTGGAGTTTTCAGTTAAAAGATCAGCCACCTGAATGTCAAGCTCAATATTCTTCTGATTAAGCACATTTATTTCCGATTGAAGATCAAGAAGTGTGGGATTATCTCCTCCTGGGTGACCTTCTCCAATAGAAATTCCCTTGGCTCGGGAGGAAGGCATTGAGCTTTGTTCTTGAGCCAAATGCATGGCAAGCCTCACAGAGGCAACGTCATGATCAGGTCTGGGAGGAAAGAATCCAGCGGGAGTTGAAGAACCACCAGCTTCATAGGTGGTGCTAGGTCCTTCATTGATAGGTCCTGATGAAACAATAGGAGTAGTGGTTGATGGTTGTGTAGGGAGGCCTTGAAGTATATCAGAAACAAGAATTCCCTGTCTGGGATCACGTCTTCTTCTTTTTAGAAGAGGTTGAGAGGTCTGGATTGTTGTATGATCACTCTGAAGTGGTTCTGTGGTAGGAGAAACAATATCAAGGGGAGGAATCCCTGACACTGTCTCCATAGGTGTTGCTGTGTCAACCACTTGTTTGTTAGTAGGAGGCGTTGATTCGAGAACATCTTCTGTTTCCCGTATCTCCGTTGCTGGATGAGCAACATCATGGATATTGTCAAAAAATATGTCGAGGTTCTCATTAGACAAAAGATTTTCATTGCTTCCAAAATTTAAGGAAATATCATCCTTGTCATAGCCAGTAAGATCGAGATCCTCGAATGAATCATGAGCATCTTCAGTGTTTGCAGATGCAGTTTCCTTAGTTCCTTCACTGTAGACACTTTGAACAGGCACTGATGTCAGATCATGTTCCTCAGCCACAGATGCATTAGGAACAGTTGTATCTTCTTCTTCATCGTGATCTGACACCGTGATAACGTCATCTTCTGAAATCACCCTCTCTGAAGACGTAGGCTCAGAAGATAACTTGTCAGAAGATCCATGAGACTCGGATGCTTCGTTCAACTCAGCAAATTTTCCAAACTTCACAAGTGGATACTTTCCTTGGAGTACAACCTTTCCCTTGCGATTCTGCTTGATTAGCCCAACAGTATGTGGACCTAGAGACTTCATGTCTAAGGTGTCTCCCTCCTTGACCATCTCGGGGAATTGTATGTCAATGAACATTTGGATGAATCTAGGATACATTAAGAAAGTATCCCGGGTTATTGCGTTGATGTTCACCACGAATTCGTCTAAGATAAACTTCGAGAAATTGAAGTCTATCCCTGCAGCAAGTGAAGCAATGGCTCCCATATTCCTCAGTGAGATCTCGTCAGCACCAGACCTTCTGCCAGAAATGCAGCTCACAAAGACATGAGCCAGAAATCTCCAGTACGGTGGCAGAAGCTTCTTCACAGTAGGAGGAAAGATGCCTTCATAACCCATCCTTTTAAGAATCTTTTGGACGTCTTCGATCCCAATCTCAGTAGGAAAACCAGGTTGATCATCAATTAGCAAAGCTTCTCTGATGAATTGTTCAGTTATCTCAATCTTGCATCCCTTCACGATTACTTCAACAGTAACTGCTCCATCATTATCCCTTTTTGTCTTGGCAGTCTTCCAGAATTCCCTGATGATGTTCTGATAAACGACAGGATTCAATGTGATAGCAGAAGCCAAACAACATTCCCTCAGCCTGTGGATCATCGACTTGAAATCTCCATGTGCAACAGGAGGATCCGCCAGTACGATAGCGAAATTGTGCATGTCAACGAACTTCAAGTTTGCCATTTGATCTGCACTAAAACTGGGCACGTAAGAAAATAAAGATATTTGAACAATTAAGATTTAAGTTTTTCAATTTAATTTTGGCCCCAAAAATAATTTTGACCAAATGGAGTTTACGGTCAAATTAGGGTTTACGGTTGTAAACCCATGACCGTAAGCTCATGGCCGGAAACGGAGTTTACGGCCGTAAGCTCCTTGGCCGTAAGCTCTTACCGTAAGCTCCGAAAAACGATTTTCTTCGATTAAAGCCCTAAAATCCGTCGATTTGATGAACAAAACACATATTCACGGTCGGTTTTCACATACCTTTGAGATTCATCGAACAATTTCACAAAAACGAGGAAAAAAATTTCGAGATGAGAGAGAGAGAGGGAGAGAGTTTACGGCCGAAAATTGAAAAATGAGGAGCGAGACTTGATTTTGGCTGTAAACCCTCCTTATATACCTTGTTCGATTTTAGCAGTTATCCACACGGTGTAAGGCACAGTCCAAATCCCAAAAATTTTCAAAAATAAAACTTTTTGAGAAATAAAAATTAAAATTAAAATTAAAATTAACATAAACTAAAAAATAAAATAAAAATAAAAATAATTTCTAAAATTTTAAATTTTAAATTTCGACAATTATAAAAATAAAATAAAAATAAAAATAAAAGAAGACTAGATTTATCTCAACAAACACTGAATATAATTTTGTGACACTGTGATCAAAGTTGTTAGACAGCCTTAATCCATTTGTCGGTACCTCTACCTTCATGTCTATGTCTGGTCGATCGCCGTTATTGTGATCCACTTAAACACGAAAAATTTGTGATAAATTTGGACAAGCTAAGAAAGACAGGACATTTAGCTCCTATATTCTTAGATAAATTTCCTAGGGACCGTTTAGCTGACGACGACCAGGGATTTTACTGTCCACCTAAATTGAGCAGCGAGATCTACAGACAATCTGTAAGTGTTCAATTTTAATTGTACTAGAACATGTTTCCCGCTTCCTGATATGCTCCAGTAATCAAGGACTTCCAGAATACTCCTTACATCGGGTGAGCAGACAATTATTAAGAGAGAAGATAGAATTAGAACGCATATGTTATACACCCAGGTCAGATCTCTTCCAATCACGCAGAGGGTGAAACATATGACTAACTGAAGTTTTAGAGGGATTGAGAAGAAGAATGATGCATATACTGTGTACCAGGTCGGATTGAAAGTCACGCAAAGGAGACAATATATGGCTAACAGACAGAAAAAATTGCATAGATAGAAGATGCAGAGAGATAGAGTTGCATATGTTACAGTCCAGGTCGGATCTCTCGATCACGCAGAGGAGGCAACATATGACTAACAGACAGAAAGAAAGAAAATAATCTTCTACATACCTAATTTATCGAAATTCCCCAGTCACCCCATCAATACCGGAATTAAGGACAGAATCCGCACATCGAGGAAAAGTTAATCCACAGTTCTAGATACGAGTTCTGTTAATGTGACCAGTAGATTCCCATGTATATCTCCATGCTCAACCTATCCGAGCGTCGTATTGTCAGGCTAAACGGATTTAACTAGGTCAAGATTTGTCAAGTCTTTGAATTCCTTAAGTTCAACTCTGCCTAGTCAAGTCCATTTAGAATCTTTCGTGCCTACCGACGCATCGAATCACAGAGCGTAGACGATTTAGTTTTGGTACGTTACGCAGATTCAGATTGCCTGTTATCACTTGATAATATCACTTCCCGTCACATTACCTACAAGCAAAACTATTAGCAACATATTTTTGATTTTCTGATTTTTTAATGTTTTCGGATTTTTCATATTTTCTGAAAAAAAATAAAACAGAAACAAAAATATTTTTGGATTTTTTGATTTTCTTGAACAAGAAATAAAACAGAATATAACACTATTTTTTTTTTTAATTTTGAAATTTTCAATTTTTGTTTGGTTTTTTTTATTTTTCCCCCTAAATTTGTGCATGGGTGAGAATGAAATCACTAAAATGCGCAAATTTAAACTAACCTAACCTAAATCAAAAATTTAATTCTCAAAACGAATCATTTTCAAAAATCCCACAAGCACATCGAATCGAGCTTTGTTAAAAGGCTTGGTGAACAGATCCGCCACATTATTAGCAGAGGGAACCTGTTCCAGCCGGATGAGCGAACGCTCATAACAGTCTTTGATAAAATGAATTTTGATATCAATGTGCTTGGTTTTGGAATGTTGGACATGATTTTTAGCAATTTGAATCGCAGCCTCATTATTACAGTAGATGGGGGTTTCTAGATAATTCAAACCGTAATCCAACAGCTGATGTTGGATCCAGATAACTTGAGAGCAACAAGCAGATGCATCAACATATTCCGCTTCTGCTGTTGAGGTTGAGACGGTATGCTGTTTCTTGCACTGCCATGACACCAGCCTGTCTCCAAGGAATTGACACCCTCCTGATGTAGATTTACTGTCAAGCTCACAGCCTCCATAATTACTGTCAGCAAACGCATATAAATCAAATTCGAAATTTTTCGGATACCAAAGACCTAATTTTGGACTGCCTTTAATGTACCGAAAAATTCTTTTGACAGCAATAAGATGTGAAAGTTTAGGATTAGCCTGATAACGTGCGCATTGACAAACTGCAAACATGATGTCTGGACGGCTTGCAGTAAGATACATCAACGATCCGATCATCAATTTGTAGTGTGTCTGATATACGGATTCGCCATCAGTATCTGGATTCAGCAGGGGTCTTTCGACCATCGGCGTCGATGCAGGTTTTGCGTCTTGAAACTCGAACTTCTCAAGAATATCCTCCACATACTTAGCATGATGGAGCAGGATTCCGGTTGAATTTTGTTTGACCTGAAGCCCCAGAAACATGGTCATTTCACCCAACGAACTCATCTCAAACCTCTTTTTCATAACGCCTTCAAACTCTTTGCATAGCTGTGGACTGGTAAACCCGAAGATAATGTCGTCAACGTAGATCTGGACTAGAATCTGATCATTACCAACATGCTTGATGAATAAAGTTTGATCGATACTGGCACGAGAGTATCCATCATCGAGCAAGTGCTTTGTGAGAGTCGCATACCACGCTCGAGGAGCTTGATGTAACCCATACAACGCCTTGTCCAACTTGTAGACATGATTAGGAAACTTCGAGTTAACGAACCCAGGGGGCTGATCAACGTAGATTTCTTCCTTCACCTTGCCATACAAGAAGGCTGTCTTGACATCCATTTGGTAAACCGTGAAGTTCATGTAGGAAGCATATGCAAGGAAGATACGAATAGCCTCCAAGCGAGCCACTGGAGCATAAACCTCAGTATAATCAAGACCCTCGACTTGTCGAAACCCGCGAACCACCAATCTTGCTTTATTGCGCACTATAACGCCAGAATCATCCTGCTTGTTTCGATAGACCCAGCATGTGTCAAGAGATTTTTTTCCCTTCGGTAACTCAACCAATTTCCAAACCCCGAGCTTTTCAAATTGATTTATCTCTTCATGCATAGCATCTACCCAGCTGGGCTCGTTCAAAGCCATTTCAACATTCTTGGGCTCTATTTAAGAGATAAAGCAAGAATAGAGACATGTATTGACATCTCCACTCTGAATTCTGGTTCTAACTCCATCACCCAGCTGACCAATGATGTTTTCGATCGGATGATCACATTGAATTCTTGAAGGTATGTCTTGGCTGATATCATTGAGTGAAACGGGAAGACTGTGAATGTTGAAACCTCCATCATTTGCTGATTGTTCCACATTAGATGAATCTGCTACAAACTCATTAGCAATTTCTTCAGGAAAGAGTAGTTCCATAAAAGTTGGAGTGACAGCGGAAGCATCTCTAGACATGAACTCTCTTTCAACAAGGGTAAGAGGTGTAGCATCAGCATCTGGAGTATCATTTTAAACTGGAGACTCTGGACTACCAAGTGGAACAGATGACTCCCCCTCAGGTGGAGCAGATGACTCCCCTCAGGTGGTGAAGAGGATACCGTTGGAGGTCTGTAAACAACTTCTTCGTCTTCGTTTTCAGAAACAATCTTCGAACCAGAGGAAGACCCAGATGAACCATCTAAAGACACATTAATGGACTTGAAGAGCGATGTGTAATCAAATAACCAATCAGGGCCCACTTGAGCATCCGTCTCATTCTCCTCCAACCAATGCACGTCGAAGGATTCTACAATCTGCTTCGTCTTCTTATTGTAAACCCTATACGCGGTGCGTGCAGCATATCCTACGAAATAACAATCATCGGCTTTGGCATTGAACTTCGGGTTGGACTCCAGGTGAAGAAGGGTGCAAGGGCAGCCAAATACACGAAAATGACTGACGGAAGGCTTATGACCATATAAAATCTCGTACGGTGTCTTCATCTGAGCTTTGTTGATTAAAACACGATTCTGAACGTAGCAAGCAGTGTTAATCGCCTCATCCCAAAAGAAAACAGGTAACTTGGAGTCACACAACATCGTCCTTGCAGCGTCTTTTAATGTTCTATTTCTCCTCTCAGCAACACCATTTTGTTGAGGCGTGTAAGCAGAGCTGTATTGACGCACAATTCCCTTTTCTGCACAAAAATAATCAAGAACTGCATTCTTGAATTCTGTTCCATTATCAGTACGAAGCGCCTTCACCCGGTTGTTGGTTTGGTTCTCAATCATCACGATGAACTTCTTTATCAGATCAGCAACCCCAGTTTTGTTGTATAAGAAGAAGACCCACATAAAATGAGAGAAATCATCGATCACAACCAGACAGTATGAACTTCTGTTGATGCTTAGGACGTTGACCGGACCAAATAAGTCCATATGCAATAACTGGAGCACCTGACTGATTGAGTTAACTTGTTTTGGCAGGTGTGGTTTTCTATGATGTTTTCCCTAGGCACATGACACACACTTCTCAAAAGTTATAAAGTCTCTGACAGGTAAGCCTCAGACCATCTCATTCTTTGCAAGACGATTTAGGTTCTTAGCGTTAGCATAACCGAGTCTTCGGTGCCACATCATTGCGTTCTGTTCTGAGACCTTCGAAAAGAGGCAAGTGACTTGTTCATGATTGTTGTTGTTCATATCAATAATATACGCATTTCCATCCCACTTTGATTTGACAAGAATCCACTCTTCTGGGATGATAATGCCTGGCTTGAGAATCATGCACTCTTTGTCGGTGAAATATGTAGAGTAACCTTTGTCACAAATCTGAGACACACTCAACAAACTGTGTTTTAACTTGGGAACAAAGTTGACGTTCTCAAAACTCAGCACTCCATTTGTTACGGTTCCTCTCTGAGTGATCTTGCCACCTTCTCCACCCGCAAAGGAAACATACCCCCCATTAAAGGATTGAATGTCGCTCAGTTGGGAGATGTCTCCTGTCATATGCCGGGAGCAGCCGCTGTCGACGTACCAAGGTCTGACGACATTCCTCCGCAACTGTCCCTGCAAAATGAGCGGGATCATTTAGATTTGGGAACCCAGGTCATCACTGTCCTGGGTTGCCTCTTCACTTTCTCTGATTGATCTTTCAAAATCTTCAATTCTGAATCATCATTTCTAATCTTTTCAGAGGATGCTGATGATTGATTGGAAGTTAATTTGGGCATCCAATGATATTTAGGTTTCCTAACAGTCACATGTGGTTTTGAAATATGTTTCTTATCAGTTTGCATTGAGCATCTGGACGTTCTACCAGAAGTGGTTGGAGATCCAGAACTGCTCTTTGACGAAACCGATCTTGGCGGAGCCTTGTTCGGTTTTGGCAAACTGTTTGGGACTTTGTTATGAAAAACCCTTTTATTCTTTTGAAAAACCGCCCTTTTTCTACTTCGATCATCCTTCCAATCATCATCCCGAGAACGAGTTCTTGAGGACTTTCTAGTTAAAGACCTTCCTCTAGATTCGTTCTCTCCTCTTGATGACATATAATGTACAAAAATCCTATTTTGACAATTCCTAGCTATATGACCACCAATACCACAATTAAAACAAATCTGTTTATTATTATTAAAACTGGTACTGCCTTTCTCAGATTTATTTTCTTTACTGACACCCTTACTTTTCCCACAAGAACATGTGTTAGAAACAGGTTGTGAGATAAGTGAGGGTGCATCAGATGGTGTGACTTGTGGAATTGGTGTGTTTTCATTAGAAGCATCACAAACATCAGGATTATCAAATAATTCATCAAACACTTCAAAAAAGTTTAATTCAGCAGGAGCAGATGCGGAAGTATCACAAAAAACATTGTCATTTTTAACATCAGAAACAAAAGGTTTTTCATTGGAAACAAAAACATCAGGTTCAGACTCAGTTTTGTTATCAGAAACAGATCCTTCAACTTCGTGCTTTGACTGATCTAAGGATTGATCTGTAGGGGAAGTAGAAACATTAGTACTTTCAACATTAATAAATCCTCCTGAAACAAAACCAGATGGCTTTCCATAAACCATGAATGGTTCGTTGGCAATCTCCTCTTTCGTCAAAGGGTGATATTGATATGTATGATTAAAAGGAGGAGGTACATTATCGTATCCTAAACCCTTTTGCTGGTTTCGTTTGAACTGCAGGCAATGATCAATCATGTTGGCAACTACCTCGCTTGATACATCAAACCTTTTAAAATCAAAATTTGCAGTTTCAAATTGCCCTTTTAATGTATCAAGCTCAGTAATTAACTCAACATTCTGTCTCTTGATATAATCATAATTTTCACATTTGTTACTGTAGTCTTCCTGAAGTCTCCTAAAGTCCTTTATTTTTGTTTCTAACTGGGCCTTTAGGGGTTTTTGTCCTTTTCTAAGTTGATAGCCCTCATATCTAAGATCCTCTACTTCTCTACGTAATGATTCTATTTCATCATGAAGAATTTTAACATAATCAATACATGCCTGAGAACAAGAAGGTAAACTTACCTCACTTTTCTTGGGCTCGGAAGTAGAAGATACCATCAGTGCAAACTGCAACTCCATCATCTTTTCTTTAGGATCAGCTGCAACATTCTTCACGGGAGCATCATCATTGATTTGGACTAGGTGAGCATTTTCAGGTCTTGAAATATTCAGAGCCTGAATCTGGTCCTCCCAGTCAAATGACTGAGCAACCATAGCAGTCTCACCGTTGACCACAACACCTCCATGATTGTTTCCCACCGCAACCATCGTCCTGTCATTGTTCAACCTTCGATCCGGTTTCGGGCACTCACGAGCAAAATGACCCGACTCGTGACAGTTGAAACATCGCAAATTTCCCTTATTGAACCCTACATTTTTATCAGCATTCATCCGCCAGTTATTCTTCCCTGTCTTTTTAGCAAACTGCTTCGCCCTGAATACTGCCATAGCAATTTGTCACGTAATATCCATCTCTTCCACATCTTCTGGATGAATCTGATCCAGATCAGCAAATGAAAACTGAGGTAGAAGCTCTCCAGCTACAAAAGCATTATAGCAGTTAACAAGTCCTGTGGCGAGAGCAAGATTTCATCACTTTCCTTTTTGTTTGAGGAAGAGGCTACAACTGGCACATTGGAGGAGGGAACAAATTGTGGAGTGACAAACGACTGGCTTTGAGAATGAGGCATGGATGACGCAGTAGTAAAGGTTTGAATCTGAGGTTGTTGAACAGCAAATGCTTGACCTGAGGAAGAAATGTTTGATGAAAGGGCATTGTTAGAAGAAATTCCGAGATTTGCAGTCGAATACGAGTTCACATGGTTAATCTCTCGCTGTTTATTATCAATATCACAAGCTTTGATGATCGTCATTGTTTCAGCAAGAGTGAGGTGATTCAGATCCTTGGTCTTCTTAATAACAGCTACATTCATGTCCCATGACTTTGGAAGAGCATTCAGTAGCTTTTTATTTATCTCGGACTTGGTCAAGAAGATCCCAGATAAGTTCATCTCAGTAGTGAGGGTTGTGACAACTGTCAATTCAGGTCATTCTCGGACTCATGCATCTTTATAAAAACCATTCATGCACAACATGCCATGGCCTAGTAGTATAAATTAGGTCAAAATCTTGCATAAACTAGGACCCAACTAAGATCTAGGACTAATATACTTGACACTTACGATTCTAGTAAGTTGCTTAACTACAATAGGAAATGCCAATGCTATAATTAGAATAAACTTCAAACCTTGCTACAATTGAAAAAGGGTATAAAACCCTAAAAATAAATTAAAATATTCTAATTTCATTTCAATATGATGGTGAATATCAAACAATGTTCCAAAAACCCTAAAGAGCCCAAAAATCCAAATTTATAAACTTTAAAACCTAAAAACTCTATAAGATTTGTTATGAACCTCATTAGATAAAATTTAAATAATTAAGTCATAAGGATATAATCAAAGATATAAAGATTTAATTATCAAACATAAATCATATTTTATGAGCTAAAAACAAAGATTCTTAAATAAATCATGAATTACATAAAGAGGCATTTTTATAAAAATTTGGGTTTTATAAAAATTGAAGGGAAATTTATTTAGTTTGAATTAGGAGAGAGAGGGTCTCTCTTACACTCATAAAATCTGCCACCCTCTCCCCCATGCTCCATTTTTCCCCAAAAATTCTTAATCATTTTATTCTTCTCTTACACTTCAACTTCCCATACACACTCTCTCTCTCACTCCTTCTCCAAGAAGATTCCCCACCTCAAAAACCTCTACTACACCTCCAGGAAATCCTCCATTCTCTGCCATAATTTCGAAATTGAGAAGGTCTTGAAGTGTTCTTGCTTCTCTCAAGATCAAAACCAAGGTAAACAACACAATCCTCCCTCATGGTTTCATGATTTTACTTCCTCTTCTTCATGGTTTTCTCTACTCTTCGGATTCTATGCCCTTCCATGGCTAGAAATCCTTTTCCCTTGTGGTTTGTAGATTCTCACCATAACACAATGTATGTGTTTGAGATGGTGAAAATCCGGGATCAAACCCATGCAAGGAGTGAAAAAGATGCACATGTGTTCATGTGACTTCAAAACCGAGTATTACATCTTCTTCTCTATTTCTTTTGTGTTCCTGCATGACCAAAAGCATTTAAACCATTTCTAGTACATCTTGGATGCTCATTCACTCCATGCATGTGCTAGAAATCGGACCTTAACCGAAGCATGCATGTTGTTCTTGTCAAAATGCCCTAAGAATGCACTCAAAGCAAACATGCAATCTGCCAGATTACATTGTTCAGCTTTGAACGGCCATAACTCGGTCATTTCTTAACCAAATCCTGATATTCTTTTTGTATTGGATAGTTCCACGAGTTAACTTTCAAACCCAACTGGTCTCACTGTAAAATATTAAATATCGGATTTTTGGCAATTTTTACAAAATGGTTGCGCAAACAGCTCTTTTTCTGTGATCACCATTTTTGCTTTGCGTGATCAATGACCTTAAACCCAACCATAAATCTGGGGAAAAATAATTTAGAAACTTAACATATCCAGTGAATGATGGCTGAAATTTCGTGGCTTAAAACCCCAGTGAATGGGCTACTCAAATTCATGAACTTCAGCCACATTTACATCTCATGCACCATTATATGCAACATTTCTTAACTTGTTTGGGTTCAATACCCCTATTTCCCTTCTGAATAAAATTTGAACATTTTTCCTTTTGAAAGCCCTCACATGCATGTGATAATCTGGAAAATTTCAAGAGCTTTTATCATTTCTTTGATTTATTAAAATTATTGCAAGAAAACAAGGGCATAAATCACATAAAATACTTCCAGAGGTCTATAAATCCGGAATAAATTCATGGATGACCCCTATGGTGAATAATGACCCCTCACTAAATTTCATCGATTGTTGTTGCTGTTTGGTATGATTTCCGATTTTCTTTTTGTTTGGGTATAATAAATCACAAAACCACTTTAGAGAGTGTGAAAATTGTATCTAACAATTTTCGCAGCCCTTACCTGTGGTGGGTGACTCAGAAAAATAATTTCAGAATTTTTCATCATGCCTTACTATTTTTCCCAATTTTTGGTAATTATAATGGCCTAAAAATAGGAAAAATAGTTCTGATTATCCAAAATTCATGAAAATTTACCAGAACATCATGTTGTACAGTAGGAGATTACATAAAAATTTTGATGATTTTTCTCTACGGTAAACTATTTTTCTCTTAATTTCTAAAGTTAATTACACTTAAATACACATAAATACCCAAAACCGGATTATATAATATGAAGACCACTTTTGATATTTTTCTCAGGTTATTTATACTGTAAATGATGTTACAAAATTTTTTGGTAATTTATTTTAACTGTTTAATATTATTTCTTCAATTAAAGATTATTTAAAGGAATAAAACAAGGAAAAATAGAAATACCCACTGAAAAATATCTTTTATATTTTTCCCAGCCTATTTATGTATAATAACAGTTAAATAAAAAGTTTGGGTAATTTTGGAAACTGTTTTCTATTTATTTCAATTTTTATTGGAATAAATGCTCAAAAATCATAAAATATAATTAAACAGCTTGAAAATCCATTTTTATAATTTTCCCAGCTTAGTATTGTGTAATAACAGTTAAATAAAAAGTTTGAGAATTTTTATCCTTTGAATGCTATTTCCGTGAATTTATGTTGTAATAAGGACTTAAAAATTTGGAAAATTTATATTCCAATGTTGTAATTAATCGCACGATTTGTAGAATTTCATTATTTCAGAAAAAGTGTAACCAATTAATATAAAATCAAATACTGAAACATAAATTGGCATTTCACTATATGTAGAATTTAGTATATTAGCATTAGATTTCGACATGGAAACTCACTAGTGTGTGTTTGATGTCGTAGGATTCCGGTAGTAAGACGTTGGTGCATTCCGAAGTACCACTTGTACCTACTCGAAACGTTGTGAGTATTCACGCACTCCCCTATTTTCAGTTTTTATGTTTTGGGGTGGAAAAGCATGTCCCGAAAAACTATTATTTTAATGTTGTATTTAAATTGATTTGTATCAAACATGATTGCTATTTTATTGCTATGTCTCTCTATGTATGTTTATGCAACACGGAACATGAGAACTTATCGTACTAAGGCCCTTCCCTTATCTCTAACCATTAACTCTTTGAGCCAATGGTCATTATGGATAGCGCTATTAGGAATTGACAACTCCTCACTCGCCCGAATCGCTGGAGTGCATGATACCATATTCATCTATGGAACGATAAGCATAGATCTTGATAGGGCTTCAGTCATAGGTTTGGTTGAGACTCATTGTTTGCTCATACACATACAAACTCGTTTCTCGTTATAGCAATAAACTTGTATTCATTAATAGCAATCAACTTGGTTTATCATTAAAGCAATGTACTTGTAATTACGAAAAGCCTTATTTCAAGCACGATTTTATATACTTGTGAACTCACAAACTATTTTCATAGTTGACGCTCGTTTTACATGCTTTTTCAGGAAATAATTAGTAAGTGGATATAGAGATTCATCATCATAGAGCATGCTGCATCGTGTGGAAGTTATTTTATGAAGTTATATATTTTGAACAATGTCATTTTGGAAAACTTGTACTTTGTTTTGTTTAAGCTATGGGTTGTAAACTTTTTAATATTGCTATGGTGATGTATCTTTATCTTTTGCAATGAAACCTTTGTCGCTGTCATACCTTGCGTTTCCGCTTTAGCGGGGTGTGACAGAAGTGGTATCAGAGCTAAAATTATAGAGAACATCAGTTTTCCTTAAAGAAAACACAACCTATAACCAAAACTTATAAAAATTCTTTTTTTACATCAAACATATTACTAATATAATTAGGTCGGGAATTGTATCGTTGGACCTCAATTAAACATAGCCTGATCACCTATGTTTAATTAAGGAAAGATTTATACAAAGCTTGAGCTAATTATAATGGGAATATGTTCAACAAAATTTTCGAGAAAACTTTATTTCAAAAATTCAAAAAGGTTAATTTTTGGTGTGTGTAAGCATTGCATATTATAGGCATGCATTGTCATTTATTTCATATCTCATTGAATCTATGTCTCAGTCCCCTATGTCGACATCGTCATCTTCTCACGCTACCGCCTCAGCTGATGAGTCCGGCTACGTCACTGTTATCCCTCGACGTAACCCCCCCGCCTCGGTAGAAGAAGACCCATCGGAGGATACGGAAGATACAGGAAACTCGGTGGAGATCAGCAATGACAACGCTCCGAGTCAACGACGCGAGGCATCGCCTTCATCGGTGTTGCCACAGCCACCACTTTATGGGCTTCGTATTCGGAGGACGGCGAGGAAGAGTGTTCCTATTCCAGGAAGGATAGCCACCAGCACAGCAGGACTTGGCACGGCAGGACCTAGCGGGGTAGGACCCAGCGTTGCAGGACCGAGAGCACCCTCACCACATCAAGTCATAGGGATACCTGTCAGGCAGCCAGGTATGACCCCGGAGGAGTCCCGGAGATTGCAGTCGATGGCAGCGGGCCTACGTCACAGTCTCGCTGTGATAGCTGGGCATCAGGAAGTTTTGGATGAAGTCTTGACAAGGATGGAAATCCTGTTTCAGCATTCGATGGAGGCTGCTGACACTGCTAGTGCTGCTAGACGAGTGGCATGTCGTGCGATGACCGCATATTATGTGCTTGTTGGGCTATTACTGATTGTGGTGCTGATGATTCTTGTTGGGATAGCGATTAGTGTTTGGTTCTGATTTCAGTATTTTATTTTATTTTGTCATGAAATGAAAACCCATGTTGGGTGTCTTTTGGGAAAGACATTTAAAACTTTATTTTGGGATTGATGTATTGGTTTGGTTTTAAGACAATTTCAAATGGTAATGAAGAATTTTATTTTATGTTTGAAAACTTTTACTATGAGGTCAAACCCAACTACCATTCAAAGTGCAGTAAGTCTAGCAAATCGACTAACCAATGATGTGATAAGGATGGGAGCATCGACAAAGGAAAACTCTAGTAGCAAGAGGAAGCCAGCAGATCAGGGAGAGAAGAAGTATGGAGGCAAGTCAGGGAGGAAGCAAAAAGTCTCAAGAAACTTTATGGTAAGAGCCCAGGAGCAAGAACCAGTGAAAACTCAGGAACCGGAAGTCATGGAAGTGCAGGAGCGAAAGCAGTACTCAGGACCGCTTCCGAAGTGCAATAAGTGTAACTTCCATCACAAGGGAGCTTGCCCAGTGTGCCAAAACTGTAAACAAACAGGCCATTACCTGAAGTATTGTAAGCTGAATAAGGATGGAAAAAGGGCATGTTACGAGTGCGGGAGTACTGATCATCTGCGTAGTGCTTGTCCCAAACTGAACAAGGGGCTTGGTAACAATGGACAAGGCCAAGCTAGGCAAAATTTCCAAGGAAATCAAGGTAGGCGGCCAAGAGGTGTAGCCTTTGTGATTGGTGCAGAAGAAGCTCGTCAGAACCCTGAAGTGATAACAGGTACGTTTCTCCTGAACAATCATTTTGCATCAGTAATATTCGATGCGGGAGCAGATAGGAGTTTCATTTCTTTAGCATTTAGACCGGTACTCGACTTGAAATCAAGAAAGATGAGGAATACTCATACTATTGAACTTGCTGATGGGTATGAAATTAGGGCTAATGAAATAATTCCTGGCTGTACTCTGAATTTAGCTGATAAACTCTTTAGCATTGACCTAATTCCTATCGAGCTCGGTAGTTTTGATGTAATAGTAGGAATGGATTGGTTATCCAGGAATAGAGCGGACATTGGTTGTTACGAGAAAGTCATTAGGATACCTCTCCCCAATGGAGAAACCCTTATCATACACGGTGAGAAGCCAGGAAGAAGTTTAAACATTGTATCAAGCATGAAGATTCACAAGTACCTGAAGAAGAATTGTATTGCATTCATGGCCCACGTGCTAGAAAGAGAACCCGAAGCTAAGCAACTCAAGGAGATTCCAGTGGTTCAAAACTATCCCGAAGTGTTTCCGGAGGAATTACCCGGTCTACCCCCTCACAGACAGGTCGAATTTCGGATAGACTTAATTCCCGGAGCGGCACCGGTAGCAAAAGCACCATATCGCCTCGCGCCATCCGAGATGCAAGAACTGTCCGGACAACTTCAAGAACTTCTAGACAAAGGGTTTATTCGACCAAGCTCTTCACCTTGGGGAGCCCCAATGTTATTCGTCAAAAAGAAAGACGGGTCATTCCGAATGTGTATTGATTATAGAGAACTGAACAAGTTGACAATCAAGAATCGATATCCTCTCCCTCGAATAGATGACTTGTTCGATCAGTTGCAGGGCGCTTCATACTTCTCAAAGATCGACCTCCGATCAGGATACCATCAACTAAGAGTTCACGAAGGAGACATTCACAAAACAGCATTTAGAACCCGTTATGGACATTATGAGTTCTTAGTCATGCCTTTTGGACTAACGAACGCACCCGCTGTTTTCATGGATTTGATGAATAGGGTCTGTAAACCATACCTAGACAAGTTTGTAATTGTATTTATCGATGACATACTTGTTTACTCACAAACCAAAGAAGATCATGAGAGACATCTGAAGCTAGTGTTGGAGCTGCTGAAGGAGCAGAAATTGTATGCCAAGTTCACTAAGTGTGAATTTTGGATTCGGGAAGTACATTTCCTTGGTCATGTGATCGGCGAAAGAGGAATTCATGTAGATCCAGCTAAGATCGAGGCAATCAAGAAATGGGAAGCCCCCAAAACCCCGACAGAAATACGACAATTCCTAGGATTAGCTGGGTACTACAGACGCTTAATTGAGAATTTCTCTAGTATTGCTCAACCATTAACATCTTTGACCCAAAAAGACAAAAAATTTCTCTGGGAAGAGAAACACGAAGAGGCGTTTCAAATCCTGAAAAACAAGTTGTGTAATGCACCAATTCTGGCTTTACCAGAGGGATCAGAGAACTTTGTAGTGTATTGTGATGCGTCTCATCAAGGATTAGGATGTGTGTTAATGCAAAAAGATAAGGTCATTGCGTATGCTTCTAGACAACTCAAACCGCATAAGAAGAATTATACCACCCATGATCTAGAACTAGGAGCAATAGTTTTCGCTCTTAAAATATGGAGGCATTATTTGTACGGAACCAAGTGCACCATTTATACCGATCACAAAAGCCTTCAACACATCCTAGATCAGAAAATGTTAAACATGCGGCAGAGGAGATGGGTAGAGTTGTTTAGTGATTATGACTGTGAGATACGATATCATCCAGGGAAGGCTAACGTAGTAGCCGACGCTCTTAGTAGAAAAGAAAGGGTGAAACCTTCCCGTGTGAGAGCTTTGGGAATGGTAATTCAGACAAACTTGAAATCTCAAATCATTGATGCCCAGGAGAAAGCTTTATTCAAGGAAAATCTTCCAGGTGAAACTTTACATGGTTTGGAAGTGAGATTTGAAACCAAACCTGATGGAGTTCGTTATTTTAAGGACAGGGTCTGGATTCCAAGGGTTAACGATCTGAGAGACATGGTACTAGAGGAGTCTCATCGATCTAAATACTCAATCCACCCTGGAGCGGATAAGATGTACAAGGATCTTAAAGAATACTATTGGTGGCCTGGAATGAAAAGGGATATTGCCTTATATGTTGGGAAGTGTTTAACTTGCTCAATAGTCAAAGCTGAACATCAAAAACCATCCGGCTTATTGCAACAACCCGAAATTCCCCAATGGAAATGGGAGCAGATATCCATGGATTTCGTTACCAAACTTCCTAGAACTTCTAAAGGTCACGACTCAATTTGGGTCATAGTGGATCGACTGACGAAATCTGCTCACTTTCTCCCCATTCGGGAAGACTTCAAGATGGAAAAATTGGCCCAAATCTACATCGACAAAATTGTTTCTCTACATGGTGTACCCCTATCCATCATTACTGATAGAGATAGTCGTTTTACATCACGATTTTGGTGGATGTTACAGAAGGCACTAGGAACCAAGATAAATTTGAGCACAGCTTACCACCCTCAGACAGATGGGCAGACAGAGAGAACAATACAAACATTGGAAGACATGCTACGGGCATGTGTCATTGAGTTCAAAGGAAATTGGGATACTCATTTGCCTCTAATTGAGTTTTCCTACAATAACAGTTACCACACGAGTATCCAATGTGCCCCATACGAAGCATTGTATGGACGCAAGTGTCGTTCTCCATTGTGTTGGACAGAAATCGGAGACAGACAATTGACTAGACTCGACCTTATCCAGGAAACAACTGGCAAGATTGCTATCATCAAAGATAGGCTTAAAGCCGCCAGAGATCGTCAGAAAAGTTATGCGGATAATCGTCGAAAACCATTAGAATTCCAAGTTGGAGACAAGGTACTTCTAAAGGTGTCGCCTTGGAAAGGGCTTGTACGTTTTGGTAAGAAAGGAAAACTAAGCCCAAGATATGTTGGACCCTTCGAGATCATTGAAAGGATTGGTCCGGTGGCATATAAACTCCGATTACCCCAAGAGTTAAGCGCCATTCACGACACATTCCACGTCTCCAATCTTAAGAAATGTTTAGCCGACGAAGCATTGATAGTACCCCTCGAGGAATTCAAGATCAATGATAAGCTAAACTTTGTTGAGGAACCGATAGAAATCCTTGACAGGGAGGTAAAACGACTCAAGCGGAGTAAGATTCCGATTGTGAAAGTTCGATGGAACTCAAAACGCGGGCCGGAGTACACCTGGGAGCGTGAGGACTTCATGAAGGAAAAGTATCCACAACTTTTCCCATGCGATGACAAACGATGACATAGAATGAATTTCAGGACGAAATTCTTTTTAAGTGGGGGATACTGTGACAACTGTCAATTCAGGTCATTCTCGGACTCATGCATCTTTATAAAAACCATTCATGCACAACATGCCATGGCCTAGTAGTATAAATTAGGTCAAAATCTTGCATAAACTAGGACCCAACTAAGATCTAGGACTAATATACTTGACACATACGATTCTAGTAAGTTGCTTAACTACAATAGGAAATGCCAATGCTATAATTAGAATAAACTTCAAACTTTGCTACAATTGAAAAAGGGTATAAAACCCTAAAAATAAATTAAAATATTCTAATTTCATTTCAATATGATGGTGAATATCAAACAATGTTCCAAAAACCCTAAAGAGCCCAAAAATCCAAATTTATAAACTTTAAAACTTAAAAACTCTATAAGATTTGTTATGAACCTCATTAGATAAAATTTAAATAATTAAGTCATAAGGATATAATCAAAGATATAAAGATTTAATTATCAAACATAAATCATATTTTATGAGCTAAAAACAAAGATTCTTAAATAAATCATGAATTACATAAAGAGGCATTTTTATAAAAATTTGGGTTTTATAAAAATTGAAGGGAAATTTATTTAGTTTGAATTAGGAGAGAGAGGGCCTCTCTTACACTCATAAAATCTGCCACCCTCTCCCCCATGCTCCA
Source organism: Lactuca virosa (assembly GCF_052849685.1). Taxonomy (NCBI): domain Eukaryota; kingdom Viridiplantae; phylum Streptophyta; class Magnoliopsida; order Asterales; family Asteraceae; genus Lactuca; species Lactuca virosa. Next base: position 176,455,592 of record NC_136430.1, read on the forward strand.
TTTTCCCCAAAAATTCTTAATCATTTTATTCTTCTCTTACACTTCAACTTCCCATACACACACTCTCTCTCACTCCTTCTCCAAGAAGATTCCCCACCTCAAAAACCTCTCCTACACCTCCAGGAAATCCTCCATTCTCTGCCATAATTTCGAAATTGAGAAGGTCTTGAAGTGTTCTTGCTTCTCTCAAGATCAAAACCAAGGTAAACAACACAATCCTCCCTCATGGTTTCATGATTTTACTTCCTCTTCTTCACGGTTTTCTCTACTCTTCGGATTCTATGCCCTTCCATGGCTAGAAATCCTTACTTTTCCCTTGTGGTTTGTAGATTCTCACCATAACACAATGTATGTGTTTGAGATGGTGAAAATCCGGGATCAAACCCATGCAAGGAGTGAAAAAGATGCACATGTGTTCATGTGACTTCAAAACCGAGTATTACATCTTCTTCTCTATTTCTTTTGTGTTCCTGCATGACCAAAAGCATTTAAACCATTTCTAGTACATCTTGGATGCTCATTCACTCCATGCATGTGCTAGAAATCGGACCTTAACCGAAGCATGCATGTTGTTCTTGTCAAAATGCCCTAAGAATGCACTCAAAGCAAACATGCAATCTGCCAGATTACATTGTTCAGCTTTGAACGGCCATAACTTGGTCATTTCTTAACCAAATCCTGATATTCTTTTTGTATTGGATAGTTCCACGAGTTAACTTTCAAACCCAACTGGTCTCACTGTAAAATATTAAATATCGGATTTTTAGCAATTTTTACAAAATGGTTGCGCAAACAGCTCTTTTTCTGTGATCACCATTTTTGCTTTGCGTGATCAATGACCTTAAACCCAACCATAAATCTGGGGAAAAATAATTTAGAAACTTAACATATCCAGTGAATGATGGCTGAAATTTCGTGGCTTAAAACCCCACTGAATGAGCTACTCAAATTCATGAACTTCAGCCACATTTACATCTCATGCACCATTATATGCAACATTTCTTAACTTGTTTGGGTTCAATACCCCTATTTCCCTTCTGAATAAAATTTGAACATTTTTCCTTTTGAAAGCCCTCACATGCATGTGATAATCTGGAAAATTTCAAGAGCTTTTATCATTTCTTTGATTTATTAAAATTATTGCAAGAAAACAAGGGCATAAATCACATAAAATACTTCCAGAGGTCTATAAATCCGGAATAAATTCATGGATGACCCCTATGGTGAATAATGACCCCTCACTAAATTTCATCGATTGTTGTTGCTGTTTGGTATGATTTCCGATTTTCTTTTTGTTTGGGTATAATAAATCACAAAACCACTTTAGAGAGTGTGAAAATTGTATCTAACAATTTTCGTAGCCCTTGCCTGTGGTGGGTGACTCAGAAAAATAATTTCAGAATTTTTCATCATGCCTTACTATTTTTCCCAATTTTTGGTAATTATAATGGCCTAAAAATAGGAAAAATAGTTCTGATTATCCAAAATTCATGAAAATTTACCAGAACATCATGTTGTATAGTAGGAGATTACATAAAATTTTTGATGATTTTTCTCTACGGTAAACTATTTTTCTCTTAATTTCTAAAGTTAATTACACTTAAATACACATAAATACCCAAAACCGGATTATATAATATGAAGACCACTTTTGATATTTTTCTCAGGTTATTTATACTGTAAATGATGTTACAAAATTTTTTGGTAATTTATTTTAACTGTTTAATATTATTTCTTCAATTAAAGATTATTTAAAGGAATAAAACAAGGAAAAATAGAAATACTCATTGAAAAATATCTTTTATATTTTTCCCAGCCTATTTATGTATAATAACAGTTAAATAAAAAGTTTGGGTAATTTTGGAAACTGTTTTCTATTTATTTCAATTTTTATTGGAATAAATGCTCAAAAATCATAAAATATAATTAAACAGCTTGAAAATCCATTTTTATAATTTTCCCAGCTTAGTATTGTGTAATAACAGTTAAATAAAAAGTTTGAGAATTTTTATCCTTTGAATGCTATTTCCGTGAATTTATGTTGTAATAAGGACTTAAAAATTTGGAAAATTTATATTCCAATGTTGTAATTAATCGCACGATTTGTAGAATTTCATTATTTCAGAAAAAGTGTAACCAATTAATATAAAATCAAATACTGAAACATAAATTGGCATTTCACTATATGTAGAATTTAGTATATTAGCATTAGATTTCGACATGGAAACTCACTAGTGTGTGTTTGATGTCGTAGGATTCCGGTAGTAAGACGTTGGTGCATTCCGAAGTACCACTTGTACCTACTCGAAACGTTGTGAGTATTCACGCACTCCCCTATTTTCAGTTTTTATGTTTTGGGGTGGAAAAGCATGTCCCGAAAAACTATTATTTTAATGTTGTATTTAAATTGATTTGTATCAAACATGATTGCTATTTTATTGCTATGTCTCTCTATGTATGTTTATGCAACACGGAACATGAGAACTTATCGTACTAAGGCCCTTCCCTTATCTCTAACCATTAACTCTTTGAGCCAATGGTCATTATGGATAGCGCTATTAGGAATTGACAACTCCTCACTCGCCCGAATCGCTGGAGTGCATGATACCATATTCATCTATGGAACGATAAGCATAGATCTTGATAGGGCTTCAGTCATAGGTTTGGTTGAGACTCATTGTTTGCTCATACACATACAAACTCGTTTCTCGTTATAGCAATAAACTTGTATTCATTAATAGCAATCAACTTGGTTTATCATTAAAGCAATGTACTTGTAATTACGAAAAGCCTTATTTCAAGCACGATTTTATATACTTGTGAACTCACAAACTATTTTCATAGTTGACACTCGTTTTACATGCTTTTTCAGGAAATAATTAGTAAGTGGATATAGAGATTCATCATCATAGAGCATGCTGCATCGTGTGGAAGTTATTTTATGAAGTTATATATTTTGAACAATGTCATTTTGGAAAACTTGTACTTTGTTTTGTTTAAGCTATGGGTTGTAAACTTTTTAATATTGCTATGGTGATGTATCTTTATCTTTTGCAATGAAACCTTTGTCGCTGTCATACCTTGCGTTTCCGCTTTATCGGGGTGTGACAAGTTCTCAACTGCTTTGTCAATCACTTGTCCTGCAACAGTGATGGTAATTTGGACAGGACCCTTAATGATGCTTCTCCAAAGTTTGAAGTCCTTCATTTTAATATACTTCTCAATCCGGTATTTCTATTCAGGAAAACCATCTGCAGACAACAGTCTTGGAATACGTGTGGTTGTGCCCATGATAGAATCCAATTCATGATGATGTGTTTGACTTTGAGAATCCATTGATTATTAAATTTTAAATCAAAAATTAAAACAAGAAGAATGTCAAAAATGAGTTTCCGGTCAGATAGTTTACGGCCGTAAACTGAGTTTACGGTCGGATTTCCGATCTAGTAGTTTACGGTCAATAAAGATGAGTTTACGGTTACTGAAGATGCTCTGTTTACGGTCCAAGAACAAAGTTTACGGTCTTTGAAGATTCTTGAGTTTATGGCCGAATCACTTGGCAGTAAACTCCCAGAAATTTACGTAAACACTAATTTTTATCAGATTCGATCCCTTTTAGCAGTGAAAGTACCAAACCCAATCTCGAACAATGATGAATATTAGTTTAAACGGTCTGAAAAGTAGATTGAATGATGCTTTGACACCGGTTTTTCTCTGATACCAATTGTAAGGTCCTGAAAACGGATCTTAACAGTGATCAAACAATCAAACAATCAAAGAGAACAAGAATTGGAGTAGAAGTAGAATAGAAACAAGCTTGCACACGCTTTATAACTGAAAAACATCGGGTACAACTTGTTTACAGCGACCGTGAACTCTCTATCATCAACCAGTGATAATGACCTACACAACCTCTATTTATAGGAGACTTGGGCCGGAAACAGGGTTTACGACCGTAAAGGGGTTTACGGCCGTAAACACACTACAAAGCCGTAAACACAAAAATAACCTACTATTACATCATAAAGACTCAAAAGAACTATTACAATTGAAAGCCTAGACCAAACCACTAACTGGACCCTTCATCTAGAAACTTCCTCCAAAACCTAGAGGTGAAGCAGACATCTCGGTCTGAAATCCCCAAAACTGGCACCTCGTGCCGAACCACCACCTCCCAAATGTAAATTTTAGCTATCTTCTCTAGGGCTGTCAAATATGTGCTAAAGCAAACCAATCAATATGCTACCTATTGGGTCAAAACCCTAAGAACGATTTGATGAACAAAATGTGGAAAATAAGAACGAACACAATTATGAAGATATGTCGAATGATCAATCGATTTATTCATGAACATGAGGAATAAATTACACTTTCAGATTAGACTAAAGAATCTACTCTACCTAAAAACCCTCATTATGTTTGGCGCCTGCATTTTGCCTCACTCTTAACCCTAATTGTGAATAATACATGACAATATATAGTGAAAAAGACAAGTCTTGGGCTTTTAACCTACATTTCATCAATGAGGCTCATTACCATAATCCATGGAGTACTTTGAACCCTACATTCTCCACCTCAAAGTATGGAATGGATGACAAGGCTTCAACTTCCAAAACAAGCATCTAGCAAATAAGAAAAGATCTCGCGACGAGGAATATCAAAAGCGATCCACGAATCTTGATTCTTCAGTAGTCTTCAAAAACGGGTTCTAGGATATATATAAACCAAGCACAGAAGTAATGTTTTTAAACTTCATTTTCTAATGTAATCCCAAAGATCTTCAAGAAAGCCAAACCCGCCATAAAAAACCTTTCAGAATTAAGAAACAAAATCACTTCTTGTCTTTGAAGAACTCCCCGTCCAAGTCACAATGATCTTCAAATAAGCTAATGATATAAGCCACCAAAAAATATCATGTAACAACCCAAATTTAAGATTCGTAATGTCACTTGATCGAGAAAATACAAGAAGTCAGAGATACATCAAGGCTTTAAAAGCTACTTCTCTGTAAAAGCTTTAGATGAGCTCGATGAAGAACTTTTTCTGTAAAAGCTACCTTCATATTACTACCACAAGCTTCATAAAAAATCTTCAAATTTGAAAAGTCACAATCCAATTTCGAATGACCATATCAAAATTTCCCCTATTTATAATAAAAATGTGATTATAAAACTTTCAAATGGTCATGAGAATGATCTTGAATGGATAAACAAGTACTATGCTCCCCCGCAACAAAATGAAAAAATTATTGAAGTTTATTTTCCGAAATAGTCGAAAACATTTACGTTATCATGAAAAACGACTTTCCGAACCGCCAAGACTTGTTAGAATCCATAAATTACTGTTCACGAAAAAAATATGTGCATTAAAAATCCAAATTTGTTCACCAGACCTTAAATTTGTAAGCATTTTCGAAAACTGGGCAGAAACTGTCACTTGCTGAAAGTCAGGGGACTGAAATGGTAATTCAACAATATTATCCCATTGATTTGTTACAAATTCAGAAAAGGGATGAAAATTGTCAAGATGCTGAAGTTATAGGGACCAAAAGTGAAAACTAACACCTTCTTCCTCATTCACCCTTTGATAAATGAACAGACATTAATATCGACTCAAAACAGCTCGTGAAACACAACATGAGCTCCGAGTCCAAAAAGAAATTAACCCCGAGCAGACCTTCGTTCCGAGCACACACTTACGAATTCCAAGCGATCAACATCTCATTCTGATTATGGGCCGACAGGAAATCTGAATCTAAACATCAATCAAAGATCCCAAACTCTGAACAACCCAACAACGAAGAATCGGTTCCGAGAACAGGTTCGCATTTGACGTTCGTAGGGGATATGAGTGCGAGCCCAGATTTTCAAGCTCCGATTCAGAGATCGTTCGCAGGTGAGACCGTTCACACTAAAAGGTTCACAAGTCCAATTTTGACTTTTAGTTTGACCAACAATATGGCAAACATCCTTAAATCATTCAAGTTAAGTTTCAATCCCGATTTCATTCGTTCCGAACGTCACACTTCCGATTCACAGTGAGATCATTCTTTACAATTTTGACCATTTAAAATCGAAACCAAGTTATGTTCATCGTTGTTCATTCATCCTTTATCGATCCTTCAAATAATCAGTTCATCAATATTGATTCCCAGTTAACATCGAATGACAATTCCAAACCCATAATCACAATCGATCTTATAGATACCACGAGATGATTCTCATTCACAAAGATTATTATCAATCGTCGATTAGGTCAAACAAAATCGAACAAGAACAAATAAACATGAACGGAAAAATCAAGCAGTGAGAAAAACTTGAATTTAATTATCGAACATGAACAAATAAACTTGATTTCAATTTCAAAGCAAATCTGTGATCTAAAGAATCGAGTCGATGCGACAAGAACAAGAGAACAAGAAAAAGAAACAAATATCAAGACATTTAGATTTGGACCAAGTATATGGCGGATGAACAGTAACGAACTAAATCAATGGGCCAAATAGAATGAAATTGATCCACGAATTTTGATTTTGACAAAGAATAAAATAGATCAAGATCAAATCAGAAAATACGAACAAAATACGAATCGGATTAAAGGAAAATTATCCAGATGAACAGTAATTGAATACATAAGTCTCCATGAATGGTAGATCGAACAAAAATCTTGATTCCAAACCGCCAAAACACCAAAAATCTTCAATAACTTGTGCAGAAAGTCATCAAATCAAGGACCGATACTTCAAAAATCAATAGATCTTCAAAGACCCGCTTTGATACCACTTGTTAAGCATCAACGCTACCGGTTGATCTAGAACCAATTGGTGTTAGAAAGGGCACAACTTTACCCATATAGCGCATTCAGCCCTCCAGGACCAGGCATTCGATTGCGTCACTCCAGGCCATCATGCGAGGACTTGGTCGATGTCATTTCTGACCCCCAACAATCCCCCCTCAGAAATTACTCCCTGAGAGAATCAAACCCTCGCCACTGGCTTTGATACCACTTATTGAGCAAAATGAAGATATGTCGAATGATCAATCGATTTATTCATGAACATGAGGAATAAATTACACTTTCAGATTAGACAAAAGAATCTACTCTACCTAAGAAACTTTATTATGTTTGGCGGCTACATTTTGCCTCACTCTTAACCCTAATTATGAAAAATACATGACAATATATAGGAAAAAAGACAATTCTTGGGCTTTTAACCTACACTTCATCAAGGGGGGCCATTGCCATAATCCACGGAGTACTTTGAACCCTACACTACCAACCGAACTAATTAAGTTGGTAGCCAATATATTTGGTCGGTAATACCGTACCAATTAAGTAATCTTGGTACGGTAATGGTATAGAATTTCGAATACCACGGTAATACCGTACCAACCAATTATATATATATATATATATATATATATATATATATATATGTATGTATAGCATTTTACAAATGACTGTTGGTTATAATTAAGGCTTGGATTATTACTCGATGCTCACAACTATTTACGATTACTCTCAATTAATACCCAAACAAAAAAAATAAAAATTAGTTAATAAATTAAAAAAAAATGAAAAATAAGAACTTCAGTAAAAGACAAATTAAGTTTTGCTCCTCTTTTCAATGTAGAGATAAATATCTTGAAAAGGATGTCAAATCTCAAAACCCCCAATTTAACATACACCAAAAAAACCCAAATTATGAAAGCCTTGGAAACACCGAAATTCCTTTCTCATATTGGTTTGTTTAGCATTGAATCACTTATATTTTAGTGTTATACCCTTTAACGCATCAAGCTTAAAGGAGCAATTACAATTTCAATAGGGAGAAAGTTTTGGTGATTTGAGGTGGGTGAACGTATAAACCTCTTTTTCATCTATAAAGTCTTAAAGTTTTCATATTGAAGACAAGATTACAATATTTATATTACATTATGATTTAGTTCATCTAAGTTTCTTGTTTATTCTATCGAGTTGCATTCTTAATTATAAGATTGTGTAAATTTTATAAAACATTAATCTCTTTTGTAAGTTTGGTTCCTTTTAATTTACTGTAAAATAATGGTAATGCATTTGAAGGTTTTAGAGCATTTGCATTTTTTTCATGAAATTGTGATTAATAGTAAATATTTTATGGTAATTTTGTTTGTAATGGTTTTTTGGAAAAATTATTACATGACCATTACCGTAAATGTTTAATGGCTAAATTTAATTTTTGTGTGATTTGTTGATATGTAGTTTACAAAGGGCTATGGCAACAGAAGGTGTACAAGGAGGTAGTTCAGGTGGCACACAATCTCCTGTATGATCGGTTACAGCATCTTCAGTTGCAGGTTCCAGAAAAAGAAAAGAGCCTGCTAACGAAAGTCCTCTTTGGGATTTTTTACAAGGTGTTTGCTAGAAGATTCAGATAAAATAGATCCTACTTGGTGTACATGTGACAGTTGCAATGAGAAAGTATTATGTGATCAACAAAAGAATGGGACTAGCTCTATATGGGCACATACTAGGAAATGTACTACACACCCATTGCATGTAAAAGTTGATCCTACACAATCTAAGTTGTGCAAAGATAATATTCGTGGAGGAACAGGATACCACAAGTACAATAAGAAGAGGTGTGATGAGAGGTGCATTGATATGATTATCCTGGATGAACTTCCATTTAGGTTTGTAGAGAAGGTTGGATTTAAAGCATTATTTAAAGAGTTGGAACCTAATTGGAATCAACTAGACAGGAGACAAGTTGCTAAGGGTGTGCTAGATAAGTACAATTTGGAGAAGAAGCTTTTGTTAAGTGAACTAAAGGCAAGTGGTACGAGGGTTTCTATCACTACCGACACTTGGAAATCAATACAAAATATAAACTACATGGTTTTAACTGCTTATTTTTTGGACACTGATTGGAAGTTGCACAAAAGAATACTCAACTTTTGTAGTATTACTAGTCATAAAGGTGATGATATTGGGAGGGAAGTAGAGCAATGTATAAGGCAGTGGGAGATTAACAACGTGTTTACTATCACAGTAGATAATGCAAGTGCTAATGATGTGGCTGTGTCGTGCATGAAAAGAAGGCGCTCCAGTTACAAGACATTAATGTTTGATGGGGATTTTTTGCATATAAGATGTGCATGCCACATCAACTTGATAGTGAAGGATGGTTTAAAGGAGTTAGAGGGTGGGGTTGCAGCAATATGGAACTGTGTGAAGTATGTCAGGAGTTCATCACAAAGACTTGACAAGTTTAGGGAGTTTGCTATTTTAGAGCAATGTAAGGCAAATGCTAATGTTCCATTAGATGTCATCACTAGATGGAATAACACATATCTTATGCTTGAAGCTTCACTTAAGTATGAGGCCACTTTTGACATAATGGCCGAAGAGGATTGCCCATTCAAGAGTTATTTTCAAGAAAAAGACAAATCTGGAAATGTAAGGCTTGGGCCCCCATCTAAAGATGATTGGAGGAATGCAGAAGCCTTTTATGTGTTTCTAAAGAAGTTATATGAAGCTACTCTGGGACTTAGTGCATAGAAGTCGATCACTTCTAATATATTGTTTGTGGAAATGATTACATTACAAACCGACATCAATAAGGCCATGCTTACAGAAGATCTTATTGTGAAGAGGGTTGCAACTTCTATGAAATCAAGGTTTAATAAGTATTGGGGAAGTATTGGGTCAATTAACAAGGTTGTCATGATAGCTAATGTTCTTGATCCGAGATACAAGTTGCAGTGGGCTAAACTAGCTTTGAAGAAGGTTAAGGCAAGTCATCTAGTAATTGAGTCAATAGAAAGTGACTTAAAGAGAATATTGATGAGGATGTATGATAAATACAAAAGAGTTGAGAGTAGGGAACCTGAACAAAATTATCATTCTGTTGTGGAAGATTTGGGTGTGTATGATGATAAACTAGATGGGCTTGATGAAATCAGCAATGAGATAGCAAAACAAAGGATGTCAGAGCAATCACAATGCATAGTGAATGAGGTCGACCAATATTTATCTAATAGATATATTAATCTTCTTACAAAGAATTTTGAAATTCAGAAATGGTGGAAAGGTAATAAATCAACATATCCAGTTCTATCAAAGTTAGCTAAAGATATATTTGATGTACCTTGCTCAACTGTGGCTTCAGATAACACATTCAGTTTAGGTTCACAAGTTTTTGATCCGTTTAGAGCTCCATTGACACCAAAAACAGTTGAAGCTCTTGTCTGCACAACTGATTGGTTACGTGTGACAACCCGAACCTTTCTCCGTTACCGTTAGCTGATTTCCATTAATAAAATTTTAATTTTATTGAGTTCCGTCAAATTCCTTTAGTTTGGAAAATCATTTAGTTATATATAATTAAATTCTATATAAGAGTCAGAACCAAAATCACGCGAAAAACCCAAGTTTCCTTTGAAGAATCAATAGTTTTCGGCCGGAGAGGTGTTCACGGTCGTAAACCCATTTACGGCCGTAAACCCGTTTACGGCTAGTTCCAGGTGGCCCCCACCACCGAACATATCCCCAACCTATATATACGGGACCCCCACCTTCATTTGAACTTTTTTAGCCGAAAACCCTCTCATTCTCTCTCTCTACCTCTCAACCGTAAACCTCAAAGCACCCTCTTTTCTTCCGAAAATCATCAAGAACCACCTTTGGAAGTCGTTTTGGAGCAGCTAAAACGCGCTTTTCATCGAATCCAACATCATTGTTCTTAAGTTTACGGCCGTACACCCTTCAAATCTTCAAAGGCTGCAAACCGTTTACGGCCGTACACCCTTCAAATCTTCATAGATTCTTCAATAACACCGTTCACGGCCGTAAACTCTTCAAGGGGCTGTTCACGGACGGAAACCCTTCACGGCCGCAAACTCCTTCACACCTTGAATCTTGGCTGCAAACCCACTTTTCCGATTCAATCGAGTCCCGGTAACATTCCTAAACTGAAAGCAAGTGTTTTTCCAACACTATAAATAATGGTTTCGCTAATAAAATACATATATGTATTAATTGTATTAGGATCCCGTTGAGTGCCGTGTACATCAACTCGAGGGTCTTAACTCTCAGTTTTCGCTGTCCGACTATTCACACGACTAACAGTGAGTTCATACCCCTATGCTTTTATGATTTTAAATGTTTTCAGGGGGAGAGTACAAGACAAACACAAATGATTTTGTGCATTTATACAAAAGGATTTCAATACATTTAAAACTGATGCAATTGATACAATCTTACAATTTCCACATGTTTATAAAATATTTAGATATTTTATCCCTTTTGTAACGTGCTGAGCATAAGGGACTTTTTCAATCTACAGTCGAAATTGCATAGTTTTCAGATCAATACGTAAACCAAGTACACATCATATGTAACGCCCGTAGATCCGGGCTAGTCAATTTAGAGACGATAAGCATCAAAAATGACTTTTTGATGGAAGATTATTTAGAATGAGTAATCTTAACTAAGTTGTAGTATATGTTACAAGGATTCCGTACATATAAAGAATGCCGAAATCCGAGTTATAACGAAGAAGTTATGACTTGTCGAAGTTTCGTGACAGAACCGGCACGACACAACGCGACGTAAATAGTGAATTTATGTTAGAGCGATATTTGGCCTTAGCGATCTAAATGAAAGTCGTAGAATACGTTAAACCGAGAGCGTGCATAAAAAGAACGTCAAAATCTGACTTCGTATGAGGAAGTTATGATTTTTCTAAGTTTCAGCATAACGGTATGCAGCCCAAAGTTCGATTATGAGATCGAGTGATTTCTAAACAAAAAAATCTAAATGAGAATTGAAGATCTCGTCGGTAGTAGTCCAACGGTAGAAAGACAGACGAAAACGGACGTCAGATGAAGGAGTTATGAATTCCTAACAGAGTTTTCCTGTCCTGGCCTACTAAAAATAAAATAATAAAAGTTAAAGTTAAAATTTGCCGTCGGAGTCTAAACGAGAGTTGTAGAGCATAATCTCACCTACACGTGGATGTATAGAACGTCGAAAATAGAGCTCGTATGCGAAAGATATGAATTTCTGAAGTTCGGGGCGCGAACCCCGACACTGTGTCAGAGTTCACGACGTGAATACAGTGTTCACGACGTGAACTCAGTATTAATGACTTCTGGAGCCTGACAAACGCAAGTTGCGATGACGCACCTGATGACTACTGAAATCACGACGTGAATATGTGAGATTCATGACGTGAATCCAGAAAAATGGCCTTATAAATAGAAACCGAAGGGCAGCCGACCATAGCTGCTAATTCCTTCAGTCTCTCACTCCCGATACCCTATCTAGCCCTTTTGAAGCACCCCCGAAGCCCCGGTATCATCCCGAGACCCGAAGCGAGTCCCGAAGCCCCGAAGATCTCGAGGAGAAAAGAGTTTCAAGCCGAAGCTCTGCCCACGAGAAGCCCGGTGTGTGAAGATATCCTGGTTTCACCGAAGAATACTGCTTTTAAAGCCGTAGTGTTGTCCGAGCATCGTCTAATCAAGTGAGTGTGTAGTTACTTTCTTCTAACACATAAATATGAAGCATTTGCTATGAAATACGTGCTATGTGTATATATATTGTTGTTTATTTAAGATGAGTGTGGAATGGATGTTTTATATAGTGTTTAAATACGTTAAACTGTATATGTATTTTATATCAACAAATATGTTGGGTAGAACATGGGTAGATGCTGTCGATAAACGAGAGAAGAACTTTGGTAGCTACGGATTAAGGCGTCGTTAATTGTCCCTAGATCCGGGAGTATGGATCAGATTAAGAGGTTAGTTTTAGATCCGGAAGTACGGATCAGATCAAGAGGTTAGTTTTAGATCCGTGAGTAGGGATCAGGTAAATAGGAAAATTTTAGATACAAGAGTTTAGATCGCGTCGTTGTGAAGATCGACGGGGTGGGATAAAGGTTGTTCTTATATGGTGAAATTGTAAAAGTAATGATGATAGGTCCCGATGTTTAAGATGATCTAGTCATCCGAGACAACGACCACAGGCTATACTAAATAGTCCATTGGAACGTTAATAGGCTCGTAGCCTGTAGGTATTTTTGTACTCTGTGTTCATTAGGTGATTGGGTTTACCAGGTGTTTTTGTACTCTGTGTTCATTAGGTGATTGGGTTCACCAGGTGTTTTTGTACTCTGTGTTCATTAGGTGATTGGGTTCACCAGGTGTTTTTGTACTCTGTGTTCATTAGGTGATTGGGTTCACTAGGTGCTTTTGGAATCTGTGCTCATTAGGAGATCGTATTCATAGAGAAAATTTGGACTCTGTGTTCATTAGGTATTTTTGAACTCAATGTGTTCATTAGGTATTTTTGAACTCTATGTGTTCACTTGGTGTTTGAACTCAATGTGTTCATCAGGTAGATTTGAACTAAGTGTTCACTAGATGTTTTGAACTTATGTGTTCATCAGGTATTTTCGAACTGGGTGTTTAATAGATGTTTTGAACTATGTGTTTATCAGGTGTTTTTGAACTATGTGTTCATTAGAGGATTGTGTTTATTAAGTATTTTTGAACTAGATGTGTTCACTTGGTGTTGTTGAATTGAGTGTGTTCACTAAATGTTTTAGAACTAAGTATTCACCAGATGTTTTGAATTAAGTGTTCACTAGGAGTGTTAGAACTAGGTGTTCGTTAAGTATGTTGAACTAAGTGTTTACCGGTTGTAATTTAAGGACCTTGGCTGTGGTGGACTTTGTGTCAATTCCTTAGGTCAATCCTTAGGAATAAATGAATAAAGGATAATTGATTCTTAGGGTAAATCCTTAAGAAATGAAGGAGATAATGGGGACGGGTAATTTGGATTAATTGATTGATTGATTTATTGATGATTGAATATAATAATTATATTATTGTGGGTCGAAAACCCTATATGCTCACCAGGCTCCCAAGCTCGACCCACTCAGTTTTCTTTGCATTACAGGTAATGGCACAAGAGTATAAGTTGGTGGACTTGACGAGAGATTTTGGATAATAGACCAGTAGTTGTAAATAACTGCTATAAGGTCGGATTGTACTGTTTATGCTTTTGGTCTGTATCGTAACATGACATCCCGAGGTTTTATTATTTAATGAAAATACATTCTCTTTGAGAAATGTTTTGATAAATTTTATCATATTTTGTTTTGGGAACGAATTCCGCAACTCTTTTAATCAAAGGATTACTCTGATTTTATAAAACAAAGCATAAACAAATCGGTCTTTTCTGGCCGTGAATTTGGGGATGTCACATCATACATGCAAACTATAATAGGTATAGTTTGGGTTTTCAATACACAGTTTTACGAATTCAGAGCTTTACATAGCAAAACATATAAACTATGACATATTTAGTTTATGATATACATTACTACAAGAGTACAACATTTAATAATTATTTAAGTATAATTATTACCTTATAAAGTATATACACGGGTTTAAATACAGTAGATCAATACAGAACTACACGTAAACTAGTTAATACAGGATTATGAGACAACACTTCAATTTTACCTTTCGGGGTACAAGTTAAATCCTATCATAGTATAACCAGAGTCTCCTGGAGAGAGAGCGTGGGATTTGTGAATAGATCTATTCGGGACTGACAATCCCACACCTGAACTGCTAGCTAAAGTTAGGCGGGCATGCTTGGGGTGACAAATGTCATTTATCCGACACTTGAAGAACGTCGTAAAGGTCACTAGGTCATATCAAGCATGGTTATACGAATCACAATAGTATAAACTAATCTTATTTGTTTATGGGACTTCATTATTCTTTAGTTTTATTTTATTAATAAAACTAGTTCATAATAGAATTGGAGGATTCCAGGGATTTCAACTCATAGTTTTATTTTAAGTAATGAAACTACCATTCATACTGGTGGTAACCAGGGCTTTCAAACAGAACATCTTATACATTACTGGTGGTAACCAGGGGTTTTTATACAAAGGGTTTTCATTCAAAACAACGTTATACAATATAGCTGGTGGTAACCAGACATATAAACTACTACATTATACATTACTACAGAACACAGTGATAAACATATATGTTAGAAAATATTGGATTTTCTTAGGAAGCATACCAACATTTTACAGGTTCAATGACATGATTTTTCAATACAAAAACATG
This sequence comes from Lactuca virosa, assembly GCF_052849685.1. Lineage (NCBI taxonomy): Eukaryota > Viridiplantae > Streptophyta > Magnoliopsida > Asterales > Asteraceae > Lactuca > Lactuca virosa. The sequence continues at coordinate 176,470,726 of NC_136430.1, forward strand.
CTTATGAACTCACCAGCTTTATGCTGATACTCTTTCAAAACTGCTTGTATTCTCAGGAAATCAGTAGACAGGTACCTCGCATAGATTTTTGAGAAGACGGAGCATATAGAGTCACGTCTTTTACTTTTGGTTATGCTTTTGATGTATAAAAACATGAATCAAACAGATGTAAATACCTTTTTATATATATTCAATGTAATGGTTGTGTTTACTTGATTACTATGGTGCAATTGTTGTGATACTACATATGATGTCATCCACCCCGAACGTTTCCGCCGTTCCGGTTTGGGGGTGTGACAGATTGGTATCAGAGCTATTGTTTATAGTGAACTAAGTATACCGAACCTTACATGGCATACAACTATAAACACTAAAGGGGCCGAAGTGCTCTGAAGCTAAAAGTATACTTTAAAAATACAAGTATTTTTACAAGAAGTATACAACTATACCTACGTACAAGAATCTATAACATAGTAAGAACTATATAAAAGTATTTAGGACGAGCTGGACACTACGGTTAAACCTGGGTAGTTATGTAGTCATATGTGGGGCCAATATAACCTGATCAACTATATTTGTCCGAGACATGACCAACATGTGTTTGGGAGTGACTGTGGTGTCGCGACAAGTCTAAAACTCACCAAATCCTATACTAATGAAAACACATAGTTAAAATACTATAGGAGAATTTTATGGTACTATATCATTGCATAGAGTCATCAGTATTGGTACAAATCCTTATAGCGAAAGACCTACAGTTCCTTGTTAATGTTAGTAGTTATCATTATAGGTCTTTATTATCGTTGTAGGATTAAGATATATCTTGCTCAAAAATATTCGATTCATGATCATATAGGAGGCTTATCGTCATTCTTTCCCTTGTATCTTTTAGAGAAAGATGCCTCCCAGGAAGAGACCCAACAAACAGAACAACGACCCTCCGCTGCCACCACCTCCTCAGTTCGATCATGCATTGTTCTAGGCAGCAGTTACAGCCGTTGTGGCTGATGCAATGTCACAGATAAATCCGGGTGGCTCTGACGGATCAGGAGGTGGACCCGATCCCCAAAACCTTGGTGGAGGTCAGGGACACTAGAAGGAGTGTTCCTATAAAGACTTCATGAATGCCAAACCTAAATCTTTCGATGGTAATGGAGGAGTCATTGCCCTAACCCAATGGCTCGAGAAGATTGAATCCATTTTCGAGATTTGCGCATGTTCTGAGGAAAACAAGGTGAAGTTTGCCGCCTGCACCTTCACCGACAGAGCATTGACTTGGTGGAATAGTCAGGTTAAATCCCTAACTCTGCCAGTAGCGAATGCCATAGGTTAGGAGAGTTTGAAGGAACTCATGCTTACCGAGTACTGCCCAAGGGGTGAGATGCAAAAATTAGAGAACGAGCTTTGGAACCTGAAGATGAAGGGTTCTGACATTTCCACTTACATAGCTAGATTCTGCGATCTGGCTCTTCTATGTCCGGGAATGGTCACCCCGGAAAGCAAAAAGATAGAAAGGTACATTTGGGGATTGACGCCCCCAACTCAAGGAAATGTCTTGGCTGCTAAGCCTTCCACTTTTGACAGCGCCAAGTGCCTGGCACAGACCCTGATAGATCACGGGGTTGATCTTGATGAAGTGGCAGCCGCTCCTAAACCACCAAAGGCGAGTGGTGGGAAGAAGAAGTTTTGGAACAAACGAAAGGGCCAATCTTCGCTGGAGCCCTCCAAGAAACAACAAGTAGTGGCAGTTCATGCAGCTACCACTCCTGCCGTTGTTCCCGCAGCTCAAGCACCTGCCAGTAGATATGCTGGTACTCTTCCAAGGTGTGACAAGTGCAACTTCCATCATCATGGGCAGTGCCGGGAGATGTTGTCAAACTGCTGTGGCAAGAAGGGGAACACAACTCGATTTTGCAAGACACGAGTCCAACCAACCAATCAGGCTCTTGGAGCGGGCGCTGGTCAAGCCTGTTATAGCTGTGGGGAGGTTGGGCACTTCAAGAGAAATTACCCCAAGGCAACAACAGGGGGTAACACAGGGAGAGTGCTAGCGATGGGCTAGGAGGATGGAGTTGTTGATCCCACCGTTGTTACGGGTACGTTCCTCCTCGACAACTGTTATGCATGCATTCTTTTCGATTTTGGTGCGGAGAGAAGTTTTGTTAGTCATTCATTTAAGCATATTCTCAAACATAAATCCCAACCTTTAACCGAAACGTTTACCGTTGAGATGGCTAACGGAAAGAAAGAGAGCACTAACGACATATTCGTAGGCTGTAACCTTACCCTAAACGACCATTCCTTCCCAATCGACCTTATGCCAGTTTCCATAAAAAGCTTCGATATCATCGTCGGCATGGATTGGTTGAGCCCCAATCATGCTGATATCCTTTGTTATGAAAAAGCCGTTCGTCTCAATCTGCCCTCGGGCGAAGCTCTTATAGTCTACGGTGATAAACTCAGCTCAAACCTTCGTATCATTTCATGCATCAAAGCCCAGAAATATCTGCGGCAGGAGTGCCATGCATTCCTAGCCCATGTTGTTAATGAAAAGCAGGAAGTTAAAGACCTCGAGAGCATCCCTGAAGTCTGCAACTTTCCTGATGTCTTTCCCGAAGACCTTCCCGAAATCCCTCCCGAGCGCCAAGTCGAGTTCCGTATCGACTTAATTCCCGGAGTTACTCCTGTAGCTAAATCCCCATACCGTCTAGCGCTGGAAGAAATGCAAGATTTATCCAGCCAGCTCAATGAGCTGCTCAACAAAGGATTCATAAGACCAAGTTCCTCACCCTGGGGAGCCCCGGTCTTGTTTGTAAAGAAGAAAGATGGATATTTTCGGATGTGCATAGATTATCGTGAATTGAACAAGCTCACCATAAAAAATCGTTATCCCTTACCCAGAATCGACGACCTCTTCGATCAACTCCAAGGAGCCAGTTATTTCTCAAAAATAGACCTGAGATCAGGGTATCATCAGTTGCGAGTTCATGAGAGTGATGTTCCCAAGACAGCATTCCGAACTCGCTATGGTCACTACGAGTTTGTAGTAATGCCCTTTGGTCTAACCAACGCACCCGCAGTATTCATTGACCTGATGAATCGGGTGTGCCACCCTTTCCTAGACAAGTTTGTAATAGTGTTCATTGATGATATACTTGTCTACGCTGGAGTGAGGAAGATCATAGACAACACTTGAGGCTAGTGTTAGAAACACTAAGGGCGGAGAAACTTTATGCAAAGTTTTCAAAGTGCGAATTCTGGATCAGAAAAGTAACTTTCCTTGGTCACGTGGTTAGCGAGGAAGGCATACACGTGGACCCTTCCAAAATCAAAGGGATTGAGAATTGGTCAGCACCAAAGACGCCCACAGAAATCCGTCAATTCTTGGGTCTCGCTGGCTACTATCGCAGATTTATCCAAAGTTTCTCCAGAATTGCCAAGCCTTTAACCACCCTGTCGTAGAAAGGTGTACCCTTTAGTTGGGGAGAAAAGCAAGACATTGCATTTCAAACATTGAAGCAGGCCCTATGCAGCGCACCTATCTTGTCTCTGCCTGAAGGGACGGAGGACTTTGTGGTCTACTGTGATGCATCCAATCAGGGCCTAGGCTGTGTGCTCATGCAGCGAGGAAATGTTATTGCCTATGCTTCGAGACAGCTGAAAGCACACGAAGTCAATTACATAACTCACGATGTAGAGTTGGGAGCAGTGGTATTTGCGTTAAAGATTTGGAGACATTATCTCTACGGAACCAAGTTTACAGTCTTCACCGACAATAAGAGCCTACAACATATCTTCGATCAGAAAAAGTTGAACATGAGGCAACGAAGATGGATAGAGCTACTCATTGATTACGAGTGCGAAATATGATATCATCCCGACAAGGCCAATGTGGTAGCGGATGCCCTCAGTCGGAAAGAATATTCACGTCGTAGGGTGAAGGCACAGACAATGACCATCCATTCCCATTTATCCGCTCAAATCGGAGAGGCTCAGATGGAAGCCTTAAAACCAGAGAACATGTCGGATGAAGCCTTGAGGGGAATGGAAAAGAACTTAAAGGTCAAGGTAGACGGAATCTACTATTTCATGAACCAGATTTGGACCCCAAAGTTCGGCGGGTACAGGGAGGTTGTCATGAACGAAGCTCACAAGACTAGATACTCCATTCTACCAGGTTCAGATAAGATGTATCTGGACCTCAAACAACTCTATTGGTGGCCGAACATGAAAGCAATGATCGATACCTTCGTGGGCAAGTGCCTGACTTGCGCCAAGGTGAAGGTGGAATATCAAAAGCCCTCAGGTCTACTTCAGCAGCCCGAAATACCTATGTGGAAGTGGGAAAGGATTACGATGGATTTCATCACTAAGTTTCCCAAGTCTCCGAGTGGGCACGATGCCATCTGGGTAGTTGTCGATCGATTAACTAAATCCGCCTATTTCCTGCCAATCAAAGAAAACTTCAAGATGGAAAGACTGACACGAATCTACATTCGAGAGATAGTCTGCCTGCATGGTGTGCCTGTGTCCATTATCTTCGATCAGGATAGTAGGTTTACCTCAAGATTTTGGCAGTCACTGCAGAAGGCTCTTGGAACTAAGCTGGATATGAGCACAACTTATCATCCACAGACCGATGGGCAGAGTGAGAGAACCATTCAAACATTAGAAGACATGTTGAGAGCATGCGTCATCGACTTTGGCACGACGTGGGACACACATTTGCCCTTGGTCGAATTCTCCTACAACAACAACTACCATACCAGCATCAAGGCTGCGCCGTTCGAAGCCCTCTATGGCCGTAAGTGCAGATCCCCTCTGTGCTGGGCTGAGGTGGGTGACATGCAGCTAGTTAAGTGTAACACTAGTCAAAATAGGTCAATAACAATCACATGTAATTATACCAATCATGTAATGTGATTTTGTTAAACTAGTAACGTGACAAACTTACTATGTAATTTGTGATAAATTCTAATACAAGTATGAACTTTTATGATACAACTCAAAGTATACGTCCATACGATTCCAAAAATATAGAGAACGTCTAAATCTGACTTCGCGTGATGAAGTTATGATAAACCGAACACTATAAATCTCTATAATAAGAGTAATTTAAAATAGACTTATAATTAGCTATTGGAGTCTAAAAGAGAGTTGTAGTACTCGTAAATACCTACGCGTGGATATAAAGAACGTCAAAAACGGAGTTCGTATGCAAAAGTTACGACCTTCCGAGGATATAGCTGTCAGAAACCCTAATTTGACTGAACTCACGACGTGAGCATAGAAACTCACAACGTGAGGATTCAACATACACTAATTGAAGCTAGAAAACACGCGTTAAGGCTACGGGATGACTCATGGAAGTTCACGATGTGAACCTATCATGTTCACGACGTGAATGGCCCCAGAACACCCTATAAATAGCAAGTTCGGCTCATTCAATCCTTACACCAATTCTTTTCTCTCTCTCTCTCTCTCTCTCTCTCTCTCTCTCTCTCTCCCTCTCTCTCTCTCTCTCTCTCTCTCTCTCTCTCTCTCGTTTCCGAAGGACATTTTCCTTCCCGAGCCTGACAACGATGAGCCTCTGACCATTTAGATTCTATAGATCACGCTACTAGGGTGAGTTTCACGGCCCCACTTTTTAATATTTTCGGGGGAAAACGCATACTAAATGTTGTATATACGTTAAAATTATGTCAATATGATAGTATATCAGTATCAACGTAGATAGTTATATTAACCGGGATATAGTTGTTTAAATATAATATTTTGAATATATACAACTATTATCAACTTGTTAGCATGTTATTATACTAATGTAGATCTTGAGTTATACTTAGGATTCTATATATATGTTGTGTGCGATATAGTTCCGAAGTTATATTCGGAAGTTCTATACGTTAATTTATAAAGTATGTTGTTATTATTGGTTTTATTATTGGTTTTATATCAAGATAAAACTTGGTATGCTATATGTTGTTATTGTTGGTTTTGTGATAAAACCTGGTTTTACCTCAAGTTATAGCTGTTATACTGCCTAAATATTATGAAATTAGGAGTAATGTTTAAAATCATTGTCTAGTAACTTAGGGTTTTAGACACGAATATGCTTTGTTGTTAGAGTTATAGGAAGCTGACAAAGTCTACATGAGCTACCTCATTCATCAACTAAGATTGGGAATCTTAGTGGAAATCCTCTGACCTGTAACCATTAATCCCGTGTGAGCGAGGAAGTTGTGTATGGATTTATGTGGGTTAACGCCCCATCCGTGGTTGTTGGCTACAACCCAATCGGTTTTACGGTGGACTATAGATCTATGTGGGTTGACGACCCCACCCGTGGTTGCTAGCTACAACCCAACGGTCTGCGGGTGACGAACTGTCCTGTTGATTGTTATGGACCCGACGTCGATGAAGCGTACGGGGGAAGTATTTACCTTGGTGGAATCCTTTATGGCACCAATGACGGTTTTATTGTGGCACCAATGGAGGAACCATTGGTGGGATATCTTTTAATCAAAGGTTTGTATGTCTAGCAGCGGTTACGGACTCATGGTAGCACAACTTTAAAAGCATTATACTTTGTCGATATACAAATATGAATGTTAAGTATAAGTTTCCCAAAGACTTATACTCTAAATACAAGGAAATTATAGGTATACTAATTGCTCATTAAGTAGACAATTATACCTAGCACACTTACTCGTATAGAATTGAAATAGATTTATACGTAGCGGTTTTACTCGTATAGAATTGAAATAGATTTATATGTAGCGGTTTTACTCGTATAGAATTGAAATAGATTTATACGTAGTGGTTTTACTCATATAGAATTGAAATAGATTTATATGTAGCGGTTTTACTCGTATAGAATTGAAATAAGAATTATACGTAGCAACCTTAGTTTGTATGGGATTACATTCATTTATTCATAATATGTGAAACTTATAGGTATATCACTTATTTAATAAGTAAACCATTATACCTAATATATATATACTAAATGTTGGAGAGTCAAAATGATACTTTCAAAACTAAACTTTTGAACCTAGAAAAAGTATTATTTTCATATGGAGTCAAAACCTGTGAACTCACCAACTTTATGTTGACGTATTTTTAAATGCATGTGTTTTCAGGAAGTTGATAACTATGATACGAGAAATGACGTTACACCGCCCGGTGTTTCCGCCGACGGCCGGGGTGTGACATTAAGGGTCAAGTCCCTGATAGCACTCTCAGTGGCACATAAATCATCCGAGAAACTACTGAAAAGATCATACAAATCCGGGAATGACTAAAATCTTCAAGAGATAGACAAAAGAGCTACGCTGATAAGAGACGAAAACCCTTGGAGTTCCAGGTTGGTGACCGTGTTCTATTGAAGGTCTCACCCTGGAAAGGCATGATACGCTTCGGAAAGCGTGGAAAGCTGAATCCGAGATACATTGGACCATTCAAGATCCTCGCTAGGATCGGTCCCGTAGCATACAAACTTCGTTTACCCCAAGAGCTTGGTAATATTCATCCCATCTTCCACGTCTCGAATCTTAAAAAGTGTTTATCCGACGAAACCCTTGTGATCCCTCTTGATAAGACCGAGATCAATGAGAACCTCAATTTTGAGGAAGAACCAGTCGAAATCATGGATTGGGAAGTCAAAAGAACGAAACAAAGTTGCATACCGATAGTGAAGGTCCGCTGGAATGCCAAGCGAGGACCTGAATTCACTTGGGAGCGCGAAGATTTAATGCAACAGAAGTATCCCCATCTCTTTCCGAGTCCATGATTTGTATTCTATGTTTGAATTTTGGGACGAAATTCCCTCTAACGGGGGGATGATGTGACAACCCGAACCTTTCTCCGTTACCGTTAGCCAATTTCCGTTAATAAAATTTGAATTTTATTGAGTTCCGTCGAATTCCTTTAGTTTGGAAAATCATTTAGTTATATATAATTAAATTCTATATAAGAGTCGGAACCAAAATCACGCGAAAAACCCGAGTTTCCTTTGAAGAATCAATAGTTTTCGGCCTGAGAGGTGTTCACGGCCGTAAACCCTTTTACGACCGTAAACCCGTTTACGGCTAGTGCGAGGTGGCCCCCACCACCGACCATACCCCCAGCCTATATATACAGGACCCCCACCTTCATTTGAAATTTCTTAGCCGAAAACTCTCTCATTCTCTCTCTCTACCTCTCAACCGTAAACCTCAAAACACCCTCTTTTCTTCCGAAAATCATCAAGAACCACCTTTGGAAGTCGTTTTGGAGCAGCTAAAACGCGTTTTTCATCGAATCCAACATCATTTTTCTTGAGTTTACGGCCGTACACCCTTCAAATCTTCAAAGGCCACAAACCGTTTACGGCCGTACACCCTTCAAATCTTCATAGATTCTTCAAGAACACCGTTATGACCATAAACCCTTCAAGGGGCTGTTCACGGCCGAGAACAGTTCACGGCCAGAAACCCTTCACGGCCGCAAACTCCTTCACACCGTGAATCTTGGCTGCAAACCCACTTTTCTGATTCAATCGAGTCCCGGTAACATTCCTAAACTGAAAGCAAGTGTTTTTCCAACACTATAAATAATGGTTTCGCTAATAAAATACATATATGTATTAATTGTATTAGGATCTCGTTGAGTGTCGTGTACATCAACTCGAGGGTCTTAACTCTCAGTTTTCACTGTCCGACTATTCACACGACTAACAGTGAGTTCAGACCCCTATGCTTTTATGATTTTAAATGTTTTCAGGGGGAGAGTACAAGCCAAACACAAATGATTTTGGGCATTTATACAAAAGGATTTCAACACATTTAAAACTGATGCAATTGATACAATCTTACAGTTTCCACATGTTTATAAAATATTTAGATATTTTATCCCTTTTGTGCATAAGGGACTTTTTCGATCTACAGTCGAAATTGCATAGTTTTCAGATCAATACGTAAACCAAGTACACATCATACATGCAAACTATATAAACTATAACAAATTTAGTTTATGATATACATTACTACAAGAGTACAACATTTAATAATTATAAATTTAGTTTATGATATACATTACTACAAGAGTACAACATTTAATAATTATTTAAGTATAATCATTACCTTATAAAGTATACACACGAGTTTAAATATAGTAGATCAATAAAAACTACATGTAAACTAGTTAATACAGGATTGTGAGACAACACTTCAATTGTACCTTTCGGGGTACAAGTTAAATCGTATCATAGTATAACCAGAGTCTCCTGGAGGGAGAGCGTGAGATTTGTGAATAGATCTATTCGGGACTGACAATCCCACACCTGAACTGCTAGCTAAAGTTAGGCAGGCATGCCTGGGGTGACAAATGTCATTTATCCGACACTTGAAGAACGTCGTAAAGGTCACTAGGTCATATCAAGCATGGTAATACGACTCACAATAGTATAAACTAATCTTATTTGTTTATGGGATTTCATTCTACTTTAGTTTTATTTTATTAATTAAACTAGTTCATAATAGAACTGGAGGATTCCAGGGATTTCAACTCATAGTTTTATTTTAAGTAATGAAACTACTATTCATACTGGTGGTAACCAGGGTTATCAAACAGAACATCTTATACATTACTGGTGGTAACCAGGGTTTTTCATACAAAGGGTTTTCATTCAAAACAACATTATACAATACAGCTGGTGGTAACCAGACATATAAACTACTACATTATACATTACTACAGAACACAGTGATAAACATATATGTTAGAAAATATTGGATTTTCTTGGGAAGCATACCAACATTTTACAGGTTCAATGACAGGATTTTTCAATACAAAAACATGCTTATGAACTCACCAGCTTTATGCTGATACTCTTTCAAAACAGCTTGTATTCTCAGGAAATCAGTAGACAGGTACCTCACACAGATTTTTGAGAAGACGGAGCGTATAGAGTCACGTATTTTACTTTTGGTTATGCTTTTGATGTATAAAAAACATGAATCAAACAGATGTAAATATCTTTTTATATATATTCAATGTAATGGTTGTGTTTAGTTGATTACTATGGTGCAATTGTTGTGATACTACAAGTCATCCACCCCCGAATGTTTCCGCCGTTCCGGTTTGGGGGTGTGACATTACGTGCTTCTCATGTTAACTTCAACTTATATGAAGATCCAACTGAGGATGCCTTAAAGGTTTATTATGAATTAGAAGAACTCGAGAAAGGTAAGTTGAATCTATAATATTTTTACACCACCCATATTACTATATCACGAATCAACTTACCACTTCTTAGACTAGTAGGAATAATATATTCCTTTTTTTTTTAATTTCTTTGTAGAAAATGTTTATAATCAAGTGGGCGAGGCAGCCGGAAATGCTACAAGCTAGGGTATCACAACATGAATGCATGGATGCTTCATATTTTGTTACTTTATTGGTAGATAATGCCACTTTATTTTGTAGATAATGTGTAAATACAATACTAAACACCCAACATGATTTTTTCTTATTTTGTTTTCGAGTTCGGAAAACTTTCGAACCATGGGTCATGATTATAATTTAAAGACTTATATAAATTATCAACGGTTGAACTATTCAAATTCATATTAGTTTGAGCGTTTGGTATATACCAATACCAATGTACCAACCAAAATTGTTGGTACCAAGTATAGTTGGTATGGTAATGGTAACTAAATTTCTCTAGCAACTATAATTGGTACGGTGCACAGTTTCGAGAAAAAATGCCCGGTATCGTACCGTGTTCATCCCTAATCTTCTCAGCAGATATACTCTCGGCAAACGGTATGAAGTGTGCACTCTTGGTCAATCTATCAACAATGACCTAGATCAAGTTAACTCCATGCGCCGTCCTTGGCAGTTGCATGATAAAATCCATGGTGATTTCCTCCCATTTCCACATGGGAATGGGTAATGGTTGCATCTTGCCGTTGGGTTTCTGATGGTCGGCCTTGACTTTCCGACAAGTTAGGTACCGTTCTACAAACCATGTTATCTCCTTTTCATATAGGGCCACTAATAACTCAACTTCAAATCCCTATACATCTTTGTGTCCCTTGGATGGATCGAAAACTTTGACTTATGATCCTCTTCTAGAACTATCTGCCTCACCCCACTAGTAGTCAAAACCAAAACTCTACCACACCGAGTTAACAAACCCCGAATATCTCTAAAGAATAAAGGAATCTGCCCCCTGATCTGATCTACCTTCCAATTCTTCTTTTTCAATCCCTCCACCTGAGCCTCCTTGATCAAATCCAGCAAAGGTGAAATGACAACCATCCTCAGACACATATCCTGGATAGGGGCACTCATAGCCTTACGAATCAACGCATCGACCACCACATTGGAATTCCCAGGTGGTAAAGGATCTTGTAATCATAATCCTTTACCACATCCAACTACCTCCGTTGCGGCATATTTAAATTTGGTTGATCCATCAGGTACCTCAAGCTCTTGTGGTCAGTGTAGATAGTAAATCTAACCCCATACATATAGTGCCTCCAAATCTTGAGGGAAAAAATCATAGCCCCCAACTCCAAATCATGCGTAGGGTAATTCGCCTCATGAGGCTTCAACTGCCTCGAAGAGTAAGCAATCACATGACCCCTCTAGAAGAGAACAACTCCCAAACCCGATATAGATGCATCCCAATAAACCACAAAATCATCAATAACCTCAGGAAGCGCAAGAATCGAGGCCTCACACAATCTCCGCCTCAGTGTCTCAAAATGAAAATCGGGCCCCCATCGAAAGGTTACATTCTTCTTTGTCAAGCGGTTCAATGGTACAACAATCTTGGAGAAGTCCTGGATAAATCTACGATAATATCCTACAAGACCTAGGAAGCTCCAAATCTCATATGGGATTCTCGAAACCTCCCATCACATCACGACCTCGATCTTGGCCGGATCAACCAATATACCCTTCTGGTTGACGATGTGCCCTAAGAACTACACCTCGTGCAACGAGAACTCACATTTAGAGAATTTGGCTTACAACCTCTCCCTCCTTAGGGTCTCCAACACCTCTCACAAGTGCTCCTTATGTTGATCCTTGGTCTTGGAGTTGACCAGAATATCATCTATAAATACTATCACTGACTGATCCAACATCAGCCTGCAAACCCAATTCATGAGATCCATTAACGTTGCTGGTGCATTGGTGAGCGTGAGTGGCATCACCACAAACTTGTAATGACCATAACGAGTTTTGAAGGATGTCTTCTACACATACTCATCTCTGACCCTCGTCTGATGGTAACCATATCACAAATTAATCTTGGAAAACCAAGATGCACCCTGAAGATGGTCGAATAAGCCGTCGATCCTCGGAAGTAGGTAAAGGTTTTTTCTTGTTAGCTTATTCAACTAACGATAGTCAATGCACATCCTATGTGATCCATCCTTATTTTTCACAAACATGATCGGTGATCCCCATGGTGAACTACTCGGCCGGATAAATCCTTTTTCTAGCAGCTCTTGAAGCTGTGTAGACAACTCTTGCATCTATGGTGGTGCCAAGCGATGCGGTGCCTTGGCTATTGGGGCCGCACCAGGAACTAAATCAATCTGGAACTCAACCTGCCTCTCAGGAGGCACTCCTGTAAAATCCTCAAGAAAACACATCATGGAAGTCCCGAACAATGGGTACCTCACTCAATGTCGTCGTGGCCCTAATTCGAGTATCCGCCACATAAGCCAGAAACCCGGAACAACCCTGTTGAAGATATCATCTGGCCCTCTCCGTTGAACAAAGAGTCAACTAGTTCTCCACCACTTGGGGTTCGAACTCTCACCAGCTAGCACTCAAAGTCAATCATGGCCGCATTGGGACCCAACTAGTCCATCCCGGTAATAACCTTCAACCCTCATAGAGGAATCAGCACCAAATCAATATAGTACATCTCACTGAACAAGTTCATGACATACCCATGATGAACCCTCGAAGCACTCACAAAACGATCATCATCAACCTCAGCCTGCAACGGATAATACAGGATCCCAAGAGCATCACTAAACATCCTTTTGAGCACATAAGATACAAAGGACCAGGTAGCACCGAATCAAATAGAAAATGGGTAGTCATACCATTGACTAAGAAAGTCCATATAAGTGATCAGATACAATATAAGCATAAATAAGGAAAGCAATAAAGATAAAATAAAATTACATACCGGTTACCACATCCGGTGCTGCTCGAGCCTCATCGGTAGTCAACTGAAATGCCCTGCTCTTCACCACAAGTGTCTCTGCCTTGCCCTGATAGCCATCAGTAATCCTCAAGGTGGCTGGTGTAGCCGCCACCACTGCCCCTCCTGACAACCTCGGACAATCGGCATTTTTATGGTCTGTCTGATTGTAGTGAAAAAAGATCAATGCACTTCGGGGAAATCCCTACTTATATAACCAGAGTGACCACATCTGCAACAACCCGAACCTGCTAATTGACATGCCCACTATGTTTCTTGCCCCACTTGCGTCAACGACCCTGGCCCTGCTGTCCCCTAGAATGTGAATCGGAAGTCTTGGGCCTCTTAGCCTGGCCCACGACAGTCTGCACCTACTCTGGCTTGCGCTTCGTCCGAACCTCTAACTCAATCTCCCACTCGTGGGCCCTCTTAATCATATCATTCAAGGTCTTTCACCCCAAAAAGTTCACGATCTCCCTGATGTCATCCCTCAACATGTCAGGATATCTCGTCTTGTTCATCTCCTCATCCGCAACATACTGCAAAACCAAAAGAAACCTCTCCCGGAACTTGTCGGTGATCTCTGTCATAGTCTCAGTAGTCTAGCGAATGTCTTGAAACTCCCTCGCCAGCTGTTTCACCTCGATCTCCAGCTGTCATGGCTGCCACCACCGTAGTCCCCACAGCTCCGCCGACCTCATCCCACCAGTAACGTGCTCGGTCCCTCAGCAGGCAAGATGCAAACCCTACCTTTGTTCCCTCCAGGCAAAAACTTGTCCGCTAAGCATTCTCCATATCAGCAATCCAATGTCAGATAGCTATGGGGTCCTTAGCCTAAATAACTCTAGAACTCCATAAGCCTTGAACTCCCTAAATGAGGGAGTTCACGCTTCTAACTGACCTGCAAAAATCTCGGATCGAAAGGCCCTGAGCTGCTCATCCATAAGCTCCATAATCCCCTCCTTGATGGTACCAAACACCACAGGAGTAACATCCACAATACCATGAGTGAAATCGGCCCTAATGAACTCACGTAGCCTCTCATAAATCAGTTCTGTGCCCGAGCTAGAACCAGAACCAGAGCCAGAACCAGAGCCAAAACCTCCTCCTCTAGTGATCACCACCATACTCAAACTGAAATACAAACATATAAACGATCAAATTAAAACTCGATGGAACTCTCACTATACATGTCTCCTTAGAATCCCTAGGTCCGTACTTGTCTCGAGTACAGATCCCGTGCTTCCAATAGTACATGCCCAATACTATCTTCCACACCTATCTCTACCCTTCTCAAGAGCCATCCTGATTCCTCTAAGTCACCACACTAAATAGCATATAAGGCCTACTATAACATTACCTAGGCTCGCCTAGGAATTCTCAATTTTATCGCCTCTACCATATAAGGAATCTCAATCAACATTGTCGGTTGCTTTATGCATGCAAGTTATACACAAAATGGGATCACATAGACTGTCAAATAATGATTCTACCCTAAGTCCACAACTAAACAAGGAATAGGAAGTGAGGCTAAATTGATCATTCTAGGGCTATATGATCCTAATCATATACAACTTTTAAAGCATACACTTAGCTTTTAACTGAGCCAATATCAATTCCAAGCAATACATAGCATCCAAATCCCCTAGGCTATAAGGCATCGCACAATTCAGGCAGTTCTATCATATGATTCCTGAAGTTATCCTTAGCCTAATTCTAGCATGCAATTCATATACTACGCATACTAATCCCAATACATATATAGGTATTTTAGGAATCACTTACTTGAGCTTGACTGATTGCACACACCACACCCCCTTCTTACTTAGTAAAAATATTTTTAGAATTTAAATTTTCTTTTGAAAAAATTACATTTCCTCAGTTTGAGTTCTGACACACCTGAAAGTGTGTCTGAATCCCTCAAACCAAGGCTCTGATACCAACTTGTAACGTCCCAAAATTTAAAAGAAAAAAAATTCATTTTTAAGTTCCTCAATCCCAAACATCACATGTCTAAAAATCATCAAAAATACAAACTATCAAAAAATATCAGAGTAAAGGAAATCATAAGTGTGGAAATCACGAGGGTGAAAATGTTGTGCCATCACGTCAGACCCTTCCCTTTTGCATCGAAAGTATCTGAAAACAAAAACATATCTATAAGCATAAAGCTTAGTGAGCTTCTCCAAAATACCATATACACCATACACGTAAATATAACAATACGTGGCTATGTCAGGTCCATAGCAACAGTTGGGTCCGTATTGACCTCATGGAACAACAAATAGCCGTGTCGGGTCCATATTAACCCTCGGGTCCGTAACAACCCGAAGTCCGTGACTCTGAGCCCAGATTGGCTCCATTCATATATCATACAATCATATCAGTAATAGCCACACAATTGCATACATTTTACAAATATGAATCAGTGGGCCGACTTTAGTGTCTTTGACCCACTAGTGTGGTAAGAAGACTCACCTCTAGCTGAAGGTAACTGAATCTCACACTTGAGCTGTTGTTAACATGGATCCTCATGCTAATAAAAACCCAAAGACAGTCGTAATTAAAATCAGGGTTTTTACCCATAATCAATGGTCCAAATCATCCTTTATCATATTAAGGGCAAAATACCATTTTACCCTTCCCATACATAACCCAACTAATCAAGGCCCAAAACTCCTAATGACCGAAGGCCCAAAAACAACCTAATGGGTTTTCAGGGAGTACGTCCAGTGTTCCCATATTACGCCCAACATACAACATGATATCGCAAGGGGTTTACAGGGCCTCAGTCCATTATGCTCAGTGTACGCAAGAGAATGCCCTGCATAATGTCTTGAAGCCCAAATTCTCTTTTAATGTCTTAATGCTTTAAGACTTAACGTCAAAACCTCAAATCTAAGCCTAATAAACATATAAAGCCATAAAGTTGCAACCTTTATGCATTTTCATGGCAAAAGGAAGCTCAAAACCAAAACCCTAACTTATATTATCATCTAAACTTCCATAACTCTTGCATGGATGAATACCAAGGACCAAACTTGCATTTTTATGACACTATACACCCTAAAAAGTCTGAAAGGACAGCCTAAAAGCTCTGGAGTATTCCATACTCACAAAGATCAAGGTTTTAGGACAAAAAGACTATAAATCTATGCTTAAATAAGATCTAGTAAAGAAAGCTCCAAGGTATGAACTTTATACCTCCTGAAGATGCACAAAGGCGAGAATAATCATGAATCAAAAGCTTGAGAGCAACACCATAACTCCAAAGGTCTCCCTTCACCACCAAGAACAACAAAATGTCACTCTAAAGCTTCAACACTCACACACAAGAATTAGGGTTTGGATATTTAGGTTAAGAGAGATGGAGGTTGGAGGTAAGAAAGGGTTTAAGACCATAAAGTTCTTTAAATAGGGTCCAAACCCTAAAAATTAGGGTTTGCCCTCTGCTTTAGTATGTACATCGTACACACACGTACACCCAATGTATACAAGGGATTTCGTGACCATCTTTAAGGACCTACGCCCGACGTATCCATCTCGCACACCCAACGTAGGGACCAATTTTGCAATCATTTTAAGGAATCAATGCTAAAATGAAAAATACCTGGAACACTGGCGTTACACTAATCAAATCCATCCATCTTATTATGTCCTAATCAAATATAGTTATGCCTTCTAACACGTTATAATTGTTTGATGTTAATTATCTTGTGGAAAGTGGTGTGAATCGATTTCCAGGAGAAAATTATTCTAGTGGCAATGGGTCATCCTGTACCAAATGTAACAAAATATGTAATTTATTACATATGTTATTGAGTCATATGTACTCACAAAATCCAAAAGAAGTTACTTACGATAAGCATATACATGAGCGTGATGTTAGGTATAAAGGTAAGGATGTTTCTCATGATGTTCTAGAATTTGATGGTGATGAAGCAATAGCCGATCGGGCAAAACTGATGATGTTGTTGAATGATGAAAAAATACTTCTGCACAAAAAACCAGTGTGTTTTTTTTAGATCATGATGATGACGACATTGACTCTAATGACGAGAAAACCAGGTCTTGAAGACCTCATAAGGATAATTACCCATATTATTATAAATGAGTATATTATCTTTGTAAACAGCTGGTGCACGACAAGGCTGAGTGTCTTGGATAAGCCGGAGAGATGGTATGGAATACAACACCAATCATTTTTGCTGGTTCATTTATGTATTATGGTGATGGCCTTGAAAATTCTTTTGATGCTCGTGTTGAGTGGTATGTTTCACTCGACTCTGACCATGTCTTAGTTTGTCGACTCTTGAGGAAGTTGTGCAACCAAATCTCTTGTTGTTGGAAATGGCTTCATGCTGCTTTGGGAGTAGTAAAATCATTTGTGAAACAATCAAGAGTTCCTTTTAGTTATTAGGGAATTATGCATAATTGAATTACATAGGCTTAGAATTTTAACTTAGCCCTACTACCTAATCTTTTTTGATATGGTTCTAGGGGGAAGTTAATTCTTCAAAGGAATATTTAATTCTATATTAGGTATAGTCTTTAAGAATCAAGGATTGTATGTGATGGTTGGGAAAATTCGGGGCTCTGATGTTTGTGGATGATAGACGATGAGAGTTAGAACCTAAGTGGGGGGGGGGGGGGGAGGGAACTGGATATTTAGGATGAGGGAATGAAAGGCAACTAAACTTTTGGTTTCAATTTCAAGGGCTAGAAGAATCTACAATTCGAGTATGTGGGGTTATTGGTTATGGATTATTGTTGCAAGAAGGGATGGAAAACAATTTATCACTAGAGTGCTTGTGGTTATAAAGTTTTCTCGTTATGTTTCTCAACGATTTTTCAGATTTCCTTCGAAGCATCAGGCATAATTAAGGAATTGGTCAGATCGTGGTTACAACTCAGATATCCAAATAGGTTTATGTCGTTAGGGATGCATGAGCTGTCCTTGCATCATAAGAGCCGTTAGACAATGAACTCACTTGGTAAGTAGTTCTCCTTGGGGAGCGTTGAGTATTTTTGTGAGAAGAAATGAAGGGCCACTCAGGTTGTGTATTGAATTTAGGGAGTTTAGTTATCTCGTAGTAAGGATCATTTATCCCTTGTAGGGATTTGGCAATTATTTGATCAGTATCAGAGGGGGGGTGTATGTTTTCTTTGTATGATCTTCTTTTAGAGTATCAATACAGAAAGTAAGTAAAAAGGGGTTTAGAGGACAAGCTTCAAGACGACTTATTGTAACAACCCATTATTTCACGTCAAACATGACTTTTTGATAAAAGATTATTTAGAATAAATAACCTTATCTAAGTTGTAGTATATGTCACAAGGTTTCCAAAAATATAAAGAACGCCAAAATCCGAGTTATAACGAAGAAGTTATGACCAATGGAAGATCCACGACAGAACCGTCACAACGCTGTGCGACGTAAAAAGTGAGTTTACAATCAAATGATTAGCCTTAACAATCAAAATGAAAATCGTAGAATATGTTAAACCGAGAGTTTACATAAAAAGAACGTCCAAATCTGACTTCGTTTGAGGAAGTTATTATTTTTTCTAAGAATCGGCATATTAGTACACAACCCGAAACTCGAAATAAAGATCGAGTGATTTTTAGCCGAAACAACCTAAACGAGAATCGGAGATCTTATCAAAAGAAATCCAATGGTAAAAAGACAGACGAAAACGGACGTCGGATGAAGAAGTTATGAAATTTTAACAGACTTTTCCTGTCCCGGCCTGTTAAAAATATAACATTAAAAATAAGTCAAAATTAGCCGACGGAGTCTAAATGAAAGTTGTAGAGTATAGTCTCACCTACACATGGATATAAAGAACGTAAAAAATGGAGCTCGTATGTGAAAGTTACGAATTTTTGAAGTTCTGGGCACAAATTGCAAGGCTGGTTCGAAGGAGTACGGGCTTGCGTACTCGGTTACGCCCAGCGTACTCAGAAGCTAGGCCTCGGATGGTCCACATCACCCCTCCGTCGCATGCATACACGAATCAGACACAAACGAAGCTCGGATTACGAACACATGCCCCGTCTTTTACTACGCGCAACGTACGAAGGTACGCCCAACGTAGTGCGAGGGTTCAGCCAAGTATAAACGGAGTGCGAGGTCTCCGGGTTTGGTTTACATTCTTGGATTCTCCTTTCATTCTTTACACCTTTCTAGCCACTGTAAACCACCCCGAAGCCCCGGTAACACCCCTATCACCTGAAGCAAGCCCCGACGCCCTGAAGTCATCGAGAAAATAATCTTTTCCAGTCGAAACTCTGCCCGCATAAAGCTCAGGTTTTCATCAGAGGCTCGCACTTACGTCAAGAAAGCTCATTCCTTGAAACGAAACGCTGTCCAAATCACCAATTATCAAGTGAGCTCATACCCCTATAATCTATGTTTTAAATGATCTTAAATGCCTTTTAGGGGGGAATACAAGTTGAACAATATCTAATTGTGTTAGTAAATACATGTGATATCAATCACATAAAAGATTTCCTTATGCTTTGAATCTTTATTTTTACAATAAAGGATTACCCTATATTTCTATAATGACTTAAAGTCATGTAAACTTTTATCAAAATCACATAAACTCTTTTAGAATACCGATTAAATCTTTAAACTTGAAATTGTCAAAATCATGTTCATATATGTATAAGTATATAGATAGGACTTAAAGGGCTTAGGACTAATGAGTTGCCTTATTTCCTTTTCCTTGTTTGGATGTGGGCTTAAGGTGGGGTTATTTGTCTGAATGTCGCTTCCTTCTTAATTATATACATTGTACATATGGGAATATAAAAGGTTACTTCAGTCGGTATCATTACCTTTGTATCATGCTGAGCAAAGGGGTACTTTCAGGATAGATCATGCTAATCAGATAGAACGTATAAATTATAAGAGGTATAATTTATGAAACAAACGAGAAATCTATTTTCTAGATAAGTATACGAGGTCTAAACTACTTTGTCAAGAAAAGGATATAATTCGATCTTTACTCAAACTAAAATGTGATGGTACGTATTCAAGACATAGCAATACTTGCTATGTTACATTCTTGTAACCAGAGTCTCCTGGAAGGAGAGCGGGCATTGTGTGTATAGATCTGTACGGGACTGACAATCTCACATCCTGACTGTTAGCTATAGTCCGGCAGAACAACCATGGGGTGACAAATGTCACATATTCAGTTTCGACACCAGTAGGTCGTCGTGTTTATTCTAGTCCAGTATGGTTACAACTTTATCACATTTTAAACCCTAATTAACCAGGTTAATATTAGGGTAGTTATTCACCAGTAGTTTATTCTTTTTAAGAAATACTACTGTAGTAATCACTTTCCATAAACAAAAAGGAACGGTTTTATGGGGATTTAAAACCACTTTTCACCATTAAAACGGAAAGCATTCTTTTCATAATTTGATGGATAGTTAAAATTATGTTAAACCTTATTATAAGTACAATATTACTTAAATGGAACGGTTTTATGGAATTAAAACTACTTATCAGTTGTAAAGAAGAAAATATAGGATTTTCTCGAACGTCATCAATCATTCTCTTAAAACTAGTATAACATAAAGGACCTTAAATGGTTAATTCTATCATTCCTTAGTTTATACACCAGAGTTATACATAATTAATATCCGACTGACAGTGGAATATGTGACTTCCACCTTACTTCATGTTCATTGTTTGGTTGTAGGCTTAGGGCAGATTCACTCATTTAACTGTCAGTTCGATATTAGGTTATATATGACTAGTATAAACTAAGTAATTGTAGAGGGAACTATTATGGTTATCATATTGTCACGTCAGAAAATATAGGATTTTCTGGAGGAACCAGTTAACTTTTCCAAGAACTTAGAGTATACTGCACATAACTAAAATACTTATGAACTCACCAGCTTAAATGCTGATCTACTCTTTCAAAATAACTTGTATTCTCAGGAATCCAGTAGACAGGTACACTCCCGGAGCTTTTGAGAAGACAGTCTAGTACCGTGCTGCGTCTTTTGTCTTTTACCGTATATACTTTGTTGTTTGAATATGTAATGTTTAAACACTTATGTAAAAACTTATACTTATTAATGCAATGGTTGTTTGTACTTTGATTACTATAATGCATGTGTTGTGATACTTACATGACGTCCTCCGCCCCCGAACGTTTCACCCGTTCTGGTTTGAGGGTGTGACAGATTGGTATCAGAGCATTGTTTATAGTGAACTCAGTATATCAGTCATAAAAGATATACAACTATAAAAACATTGGGATAAAAACACTCTGACCAAGAATTATACTTTAAAATATAACAATATTTTATAAAAGTATAGGTACATGCAAAATATATATAGTAGAACGAGTATCACAAGAAGAACAAAACAAAAATATTTGGATGTTAGACATTACAATTAAACCTGGACAGTTATGTAATCATATCTGGGATCAATATAGCCTGATCAACTATATTTATTTTGAGATATGACCAACATGTGTTTGGGGGTGATTGTAGTGTTGCAACAAATCTAAAACTTACCTAGGTACCAGAAGAATTCTAGAACCAAACAGAAAGGTTAAAATACTATAGGAGTATTTTAGGATGCTATAACAATAAAACTGAAAATTTATCGACTTCTTATATCTAGAAGTCCAAGAATGAAACTTATAATTAAAATACCATGGAAGTATTTTAGGTACCATAAATAACTTTTGGGAAATGTTAAAAATATCTTTTCTGGTAAGTCTATAATTACTAAGTGAATACGATAAGGTTATATATAGTTGAGATTTTATAAACTTAGAATATGTGATTTTCACTCTACTTCCTTTTCCTTGTTTGGATGTGGTTTTAGAGTAGGATCACTTATTCGAAGGTATATTTGATCTGTATTATATATAACCGGTACACATTATGTGATTATAGAAAGACCGGAAGGAATCATCTTCATAAAAATTAATTTTTATTAATCTCATAGATTCTTTAGACATTCCCATTCTCGTGTTAACCACTTAGATAGATGTAGCCACTCCAACAATCAACAGAGGAATCAAGGAGGATCCAACAGATTTTCATTAGGAGAATTACGAGAAAGAAACATATAAGAAGTAAAGAAACTATAGAAACCACCAAATACCTTCACCTTATTAATGGCACCGATGAGAGGTTCGCAAGAACTTCCGGGATTCGAACTCTCCATTATGAAGTAATGGGGATTAGTTTCAGAATCGAAAGTAAGACGGCATAGAAATTTAATATACCTACAGAAGAGAAGGACACCATATAGATATCAGGAGAGAACAAATCTTTACCGCCAGGAGTAGAACATAGAACAGAGGAAAACCACGTGTAATACATGCGAAGTATTTGAGTACTTTTTCGTCACTCTAATAACTAATAAATTGATACAACCTAGTGAGTTAGTATTTATACTACTCACGTTAGGTATTAAGCTTATCGCCTTTTCCCGTCACGACTGATAATAGTAAATCGGATCCCGAAATCTCAATTGAGAGTGATTATTTCTACAAATTCATAAGTCTATTTCATGTAGACACTGTTCTGAATTGTTATCAATTATTTTCGAAGGTTGGAACATGATATCCAACAATCCAAGATAAATTAGTTCGGACAACACTCGGTTTATAACCATTCTAGAAACTTACTTCTACTTTTTATCAGGACGGCATCATAGGGATGTAGGTTGAAACATTGAGAACCGTATAACCAAAACGACAAATTTATATGTGGATATAAATGATTAGAATACATCTAGAAACAACTATCATTGTTGACGAACTCATTTATTTCTCATCGTGTAACAGAATTATGCCTCCGAAGAAACGTAACCAACCCTCCGGTAAAACACCAATCCTTCAGATAGATTCAGCTACGTTTCAAGCTGCAGTCACAACAGCCGTAGCAACTGTCATGGCTCACCTTAATGCTAACAATGCAAATGTTAGTGGGAATTTAATCGAAAATCCCGATCGTGGTGATAACCAATTTCAAGAACAAATGCCTACTTGTAAAGACACTCCGGACCTGAAACCTAATATCCTGAAACGGAAGTTCGAGAACGAGAAAGGGAGTTGTTCAACTTAAGAACCTACCGAAGAGCAACAAACTAGGGCAGTAAATACCCCCATCAGCCCTGCTATCTCAACATCGACCACACCATACTTAGGAAACCTCCCACACAGCAGCAAGTGCAACTACCATCATCATGGAGTCTGCTGAGTGCTGTATTGCAATAGATAAAACATGAAGGGGCACATCGCCTGCTTCTGTAGGACTCCGGTCGAGTTCATCACTTCAACTACCAGTATTGGGACTAGTCCAATATGTCATCTTTGTGGTGAAATAGGACATTTTAAGAGGGACTGTCCAACAGAGAAGAACAACGGGGGAGCACGAGGAGTTTGACCCCAGGGAATGGGGAAGCATCAAAGCACCCTGCTATATTTTGGTACGCTTCGAAACCCCAATAATTATTTATAATTATGATTACTCTCTAGTTGAAATTAAATCACAACATTCATATAAAATTCAAAACCCTAACAAGCAAGCTATGATGGCTTAGTGTATACATTAGGGTCATTTGTAATTAAGATTTGTAGACTTAGAGTGAGTGATTCCACCTCATTTCCTGTTCCTTGTTTTGTTGTGGATTTAAGACAGGGTTGCTCAGTCAAAGGTCTTACCGATCCTAATTATACATGACTTGTATACACCAAGCGATTATAGAGAGACCCAGTAAGGATCATTTCATAAAAAATCATAATTTCAAATTATCAGAATCCTCGTATTGGTAGTACCCGCCAATTTCGAATTAAAAAAGGGATTCGTAGCAATAGTAACAGAATAAAACCGGAAGCGCTGAAAACTTATGTACATAGGATAGCTCATTATCCTAGTAATCATTCCTTCCAGATCGACTTAATATCAAATTCGTCGAGACGTTCTGACATCATCATCCGACATGCTTTGGCTTGGTCCTTACCATGCAAGATTCTTATGCTGTGTAAAAGAACTTCTTCCTTAATCAACTGTCAGATGAAATTCTTCCAATCCATAACGAAAACCCTTATATCACCTCTCACTTCAAAACTTCAGAAGTACCCATGCGAGGGGTACCATGCCTTTCTAGCTTACTCGGTAGATAGGAAACTTGTAACGAAAAGCACCGAAGTAGTCTCAGAAGTCACTAACCACCGAAGTACCCCCAATAGATCTGATAGGAAAATCATTGTAACGCAGGTCAAGTTCAAGAATAGAGACTAAGAACTCATTAGGTTAATTTGTCGCTGCTAAGTGTATACGTGAGAGTGGTATATAATTTAGACTTAACAAGATTTAGGATGTGCGATTCCGCCCTATCTCCTGTTCCTTGTTTGGTTGTGGACCTGGGGAAGAGTCACCCATCCGAACATTTTGTCAAATCTAAATTATATACGACTTGTATACATGAGGTAATGGTGGATGAGCCAAGTATGAGTCTTATCATGAACTTCTGAGCAAAAGCCCGCAGGCTTACAATAACAATCGGAGATATCTGAGTGGGAATGGTAGCGGATTATAATGGACTTTATAATCAAGTTACCAAGGCAACAGGTGGACTTGATGCCATTTTTGGTGATCGTGAACAGATTAGCCAAGTCCCCGCACTTCCTACAATTTTAAAGAAACAGGAAAAATAGAGAAGATAACTAGAATGTGTGTTAGAGAGATTAGTAAGATTGCATGGTGTTCCAATATCTGTTATCTCAGTTAGAGATAATAGAATCACCTCCCAGTTCAGGCAGTCACTTCAGGAGTCCTTGGAAACGAGGATATACATGAGTATAGCCTACCCTCCACAAACCAATAGCTAGAATAAAAGAACGATTTAATCATTAGAAGTCGTACGAAGAACATATGTGATTGACTTTGGTAGAGCAATAATACTCACTTGACAATTAGTCGAGTCCTTTATCATGCTAGCATTTAAAGTTGCTCCATTCGAAACCTTCTGTGGTCGCAAGTACATCCCCCTCTTAGCTGGACTAAATTAGGTGACACGCAACTAGCTATAGGTTCAATTTCCAGACGGCACCTTCACTGGTCCGAAATTCATCCGAGAAACTACGCAAAAGAGAATACGAATCAGGAAGCGACATAAAGCTTCCAACGTTAATCAGAAAAGCTACGCCTTCGATAAGAGAAAACCCTTGGAATTCCAGGTTGGTGACCTTGTCATATGAAAGTATCACCTTGGAAGGGCAAGATACGCTTCAGAAAGCATGGAATACTAAATCCAAGGTATATAGGACCATTCCAGATTCTTGCTAGAATCGGTCCAGTTGCTTATAAACTCAAACTACCACAAGAACTTAATAACATTCATCCCACCTTCCACATATCTAATCTAAATAAGTGTCTATCCGATGGAACACCTGTTATTCCACTCGATGAAATCAAGTTAAATAAAAGTCTACACTTTGTAGAAAACCCAATAGAAATCATGGATAGGGAAATCAAAAGAACCAAGCAAAGTCTTAACCCGATAGTGAAGGTTCGATGGATTGCAAACCGGGGACCTGAATTCACTTGGGAACAAGAAGATTAGATGAAACAAAAATTTCCACATCTTTTACCTAGTCCATGAGTACCACTTTAGAAATAATTTCGGGACGAAATTCCCTCTAACGGGGGGATAATGTAACAACCCATTATTTCAGGTCAAACATAACTTTTTGATAAAGGATTATTTAGAATAAATAACCTTATCTAAGTTGTAGTATATGTCACAAGGTTTCCAAAAATATAAAGAACGACGAAATCCGAGTTATAACGAAGAAGTTATGACCAATCGAAGATCCACGACAGAACCGACACAACGCTGTACGACGTAAAAAGTGAGTTTACAATAAAATGATTTTTAGCCTTAACAATCAAAATGAAAATCGTAGAATATGTTAAACTGAGAGTTTACATAAAAAGAACGTCCAAATCTGACTTCGTTTGAGGAAGTTGTGATTTTTCTAAGAATAGGCATAGCAATACACAACCCGAAACTCAAAATAAAGATCGAGTGATTTTTAGCCGAAACAACCTAAACGAGAATTGGAGATCTTATCAAAATAAATCCAACGGTAAAAAGACAGACGAAAACGGACGTCAGATGAAGAAGTTATGAATTTTTAACAGACTTTTCCTGTCCCGGCCTGTTAAAAATATAACATTAAAAATATAGTCAAAATTAGCCAACGGAGTCTAAACGAAAGTTGTAGAGTATAATCTCACCTACGCATGGATATAAATAACGTCAAAAACGGAGCTCGTATGCGAAAGTTACGATTTTTTGAAGTTCTGGGCACAAATTGCGAGGCTGGTCCAAAGGAGTACGCCCCGCGTACTCGGTTACGCCCAGCGTACTCGGAAGCTAGGCCTCGGATGGTCCACGTCGCCCCTCCGTCGCATGCATACACGTATCGGACACGTACGAAGCTCGTATTACGAACACATGCCATGTCTCTTACTACGCGCAACATACGAAGGTACGCCCAGCGTACCGAGATACGCCCAGCGTACCGATGTACGCCCAACGTAGGGCGAGGGTTCAGCCAAGTATAAAAGGAGTGCGAGGTCTCCGGGTTTGGTTTACATTATTGGATTCTCCTTTCATTCTAAACACCTTTCTAGCCAATCTAAACCCCCGAAGCCCCGATAACACCCGTATCACCTGAAGCAAGCCCCGATGCCCCAAAGTCATCGAGAAAATAATCTTTTCCAGTCGAAACTCTGCCCATGTAAAGCTCTGTTTTTCATCAGAAGCTCGCGGTTACGTCAAGAAAGCTCATTCCTTGAAACGAAACGCTATCCAAATCACCAATTATGAAGTGAGTTCATACCCCTATAATCTATCTTTTAAATGATTTTAAATGCTTTTTAGGGGGGAATACAAGTTGAACACAATCTAATTGTGTTAGTAAACACATGTGATATCAATCACATAAAAGATTTCCTTATGCTTTGAATCTTTATTTTTACAATAAAGGATTACCCTATACTTCTATAATGACTTAAAGTCATGTAAACTTTTATCAAAATCACATAAACTCTTTTAGAATACCGATTAACTCCTTAAACTTATAATTGTCAAAATCATGTTCATATATGTATAAGTATATGAATAAGACATAAAGGGCTTAGGACTAATGAGTTGCCTTATTTCCTTTTCCTTGTTTGGATGTGGGCTTAAGGTGGGGTTATTTGTCCGAATGCCGTTTCCCTCTTAATTATATACATTGTACATATGGGAATATAAAAGGTTACTTCAGTCGGTATCATTACCTTTGTATCATGTTGAGCAAAGGGGTACTTTCAGGATAGATCATGCTAATCAGATACAACGTATAAATTATAATAAGTATAATTTATGAAAGAAACGAGAAATCTATTTTCTAGATAAGTATACGAGGTCTAAACTACTTTGTCAAGAAAAGGATATAATTCGATCTTTACTCAAACTAAAATGTGATGGTATGTATTCAGGACACAGCAATACTTGCTATGTTACATTATTGTAACTTGAGTCTCCTGGAAGGAGAGCGGGCATTGTGTGTATAGATCTATACGGGACTGACAATCCCAAATCCTGATTGTTAGCTACAGTCCGGCAGAACAGCCATGGGGTAACAAATGTCACATGTTCAGTTTCGACACCAGTAGGTCGTCGTGTTTATTCTAGTCCAGTATGGTTACAACTTTATCACATTTTAAAACCTAATTAACCATGTTAATATTAGGGTAGTTATTCACCAGTAGTTTATTCTTTTTAAGAAATAATACTGTAGTAATCACTTTCCATAAACAAAACGGAACAGTTTTATGGGGATTTAAAACCACTTTTCACTATTAAAACGGAAAGCATTCTTTTCATAAGTTTATGGATAGTTAAATTAATGTTAAACCTTATTATAATTACAATATTACTTAAATGGAACGGTTTTATGGAATTAAAACTACTTATCAGTTGTAAAGCAGAAAATATAGGATTTTCTCGAACGTCATCAATCATCTTAAAACTAGTATAACATAAAGGACCTTAAATCGTCAATTCTATAATTCCTTAGTTTATGCACCAGATTTATACATAATTAATATCCGACTGACAATGGAAGGTGTGACTTCCGCCTTACTTCCTATTCCTTGTTTGGTTGTGGGCTTAGGGCAGATTCACACATTTAACTATCAGTTCGATATTAGGTTATATATGACTAGTATAAACTAAGTAATTGTAGAGGGAACTATTATGGTTATCATATTGTCACGTCAGAAAATATAGGATTTTCTGGAGGAACCAGTTAACTTTTCCAAGAAATTAGAGTATACTTCATATAACTAAATTACTTATGAACTCACCAGCTTAAATTTTGATCTAATCTTTCAAAATAACTTGTATTCTCAGGAATCCAGTAGACATGTACACTCCCGGAGCTTTTGAGAAGACAGTTGTCACAACTAGCATTTTTGGCTAGGAAATTCCGTCCTCTGGTAAGCAAGGACTATTGTGAGACTTTTGTTAACACATTTAAGTGTACAATATGAGTTCCTAATGAGCCATGTAGTGTTAGAATGAAATCTCTCCAAGTATATCGAATCTCTCCCAAAACTCTCCAAGTATATGAAATCTCTCCCAAATCTCTCCAAGTATGTGAAATCTCTCCAAGTATATCAAATCTCTCCCAAATATCTCCAAGTATGTGAAATCTCTCCAAGTATGTGAAATCTCTCCAAGTATATCGAATCCCTCCTAAATCTCTCCAAGTATGTGAAATCTCTCCCAAATCTCTCCAAGTATGTGAAATCTCTCCAAGTATTATGAATCCTTCCTAAATCTCTCCAAGTATGTGAAATATCTCCCAAATCTCTCCAAGTATGTAAAATCTCTCCAAGTATATCGAATCCCTCCTAAATCTCTCCAAGTATGTGAAATCTCTCCCAAATCTCTCCAAGTATGTGAAATCTCTCCCAAATCTCTCCAAGTACATTCCTCAGTCGAAAACAACTCAAAACCGAAAGAGAAAACCCAATAGGACCCTCTTGGTCCGGAACCTTTTGGTCCGGAACCCTCTTGGTCCGGAATCCTCTTGGTCCGGAACCCTCTTGGTCCTGTACCTCTTGGCTGAAACCCTCTTGGTCCGGAACCCTCTTGGTTCGGAATGCGTTCTAAGGACCAAGAGGAAGCATCTTCGGAACCTCCCCCCCCCCCCCCTTCAGAACCTCTGAAGTGACTCCGGAAGTGAGAAGCTCCGGAAGGCCCTAGTACCGAATCTCCTCGCAGCCTTGGAACATCCGGATCCGGACAATTTCACACTCAGCAACTTCTTGGCTCCGGAAGATCTAGCCTCGCCCCACTTCGGTTCGGAAACACCTGGTCGGTCCGGACCACTGATCCGCTTCCTGACTTCGGAATCCGAGAAGAGCGTTCCGGAAATATTGTTTGCTTCGGAAATTTTTCCCCCTACTCCGGAAATTGCATCCTGACTCCGGACCTCGCATTTTTACTTTGGATTTGTGTCATTTCCGGACCATTTCATCATTTTAAGGCATTTTGACGTCGGAAATCGCACCAAGCTCATATTTTTCATATCTTAGACCCCTTAAACCCCTATTTTATGCCAAAATCAATTATTTTAAACATATTTATATAAAATAATACCCAAGATTTTAAAGAGATTTTTTTAGAGGATAAAGGGGTTTGACTTTATGATGTGATGCTAATTTCTCATTTCCCATGCAACTCCCAGATAAACACACATTATCCATAAGAAAATAAGCTTTACCCACCAGCTTTCCATGCAAATGTCAAGTCACCCTTATCCTTCCCTTTAGATACGTGAACTCCTTTCCTCTTCAAGTCCCACTTCTCTCATTCACATTTAGCAAACTCCCAAGAACACTCTCAACACCTTTAAGCTTCAAGTTCATCCATTCAAGGGAAATTCCTAGATTTCTTTGAATCCTCTAAAGTTTTAAGAATCTTCCAAGTTTTGGAGCTTGGAAACTTCCTCATCACTCTTCAAATCACCCAGCAAAGATAACCAAGGTGAGCATCATACCCCACCTTTTCAATATTTTAATGTTTTTGGGGGAGAGTACAAGTCAAATCTTGCCTAAATACTTGAATAATTGCATGTATACGTATGTTTGTATGTGTGTGTGAAATATTATTAAATTATTATTTACATGAACGTAAGATTTCACAACTTCATAAAGAACAGAGGATACTTTGTGTACAAAAGAGCCTCCCAACTATTGGGTGTGTCCAACTTAACCCCTTTATCTATGCTTTCATGTCTAGAGATAAAAGTTATAAAAAGGGACCTTGATAAGTTGAAACTATTTCTAGTAATTTTTAAAAATGGGAACTTTGTGACTATTTGCAAACCATTAGGGATTATTTATAAATATTTGATAAATAATTTCACCAAGGAAATACAGGAATAGAGCCCTTATGACAGAAATATTTGCATGTCATAAACTGCTGTCGTAAAACCTCCAAGAACATAAGAAATGTCCTATATGTCATGAAACAGAAAATGCGTGTCATAACCGGCAGTTATAAATTTATACAATTTATAACTTGACATTTTTCCCTTGACTAAAATGACTTATTTTTCAATAAACAAAAAGGAACGAACACGAGCACCCAGTTAACGAGCACAATCAACGATATGGAACGAAAACGATATTTCTACTCATTGAGTATGAATTTCATTATTTATCTAACAAATAATGGATCTCTAACGATTGCTCAAAAGGTTGTTAATATTCTAGTCAGACAAATCTCAAAAGTACCTAAATATAAAAACATTAGTGTACGTCTAAAGTCCTGTAAGGAGTTATAGCCAGAGTCTCCTGGAGGGAGAGCAGGAATTTGTGTATAGATCTATACGGGGTTGAAACCCCGCACCTTTGCTGTTCGCTACAACTAGACAGGCCAGTCTAGGGTGACAAATGTCTTTTTCAAAACTAGGGCGACCGAGAAACGCCAAAACGGGCACTCCGTCAGATTAGTATGTTTATAACGACTCACTAGAATATGTTATATTAACTTGAAATTTATGTAAGGAAAACCTCATAAATAAATTTTGGCACGTTGTGTTGACTGCCCTACACGTGATAGGTGATGGTCCGCATATGTTGTGTTGACTGTCCTTTTTAGTCGCGTAGAATGTCCACAATTGCCATGTTGATTCTTTCTCCTAACAAGTATAGAGTCGTAATATTGCTATTTTACAAATTAAAAAGCGTAGGACTCTATGGAAAACGTTTGTAAACAATTTTGAAAATGATAAACTAACCCACACATATACATAGTTGGGACTAGAACTTACGAATATTTTATAGCAGAAAATATAAGATTTTCTGGAGAAAACGATTTCTACGATTTCGATAACGATAAACTAGAACGCACACTCAATTTTACTCGATAAGAGGAACAAGATTTTCAACCATATTCTCTTTTTGAAGATAAGGAATTTTTCTGGAAACGGTTGACTATTACTATTCAAAAGAACTATTCTCGTAGACAGTTAGCTTTTACAAATTACACTACTTTTCAAAATCACTCCTTATAAGGATGAACAAAAGTAATGACATGCACACACATACATCCATGATTTTCAGGGCAAGACTTCAAACGATTTCATAGAAAATATCGTATTTTCTGAAAGTACAATGAGAACGATTCTAAACAAGTGTAAATGATTTTATGCAAAAATGCTTATGAACTCACCAACTTTTTAGTTGACGCTTGTCAAAACAACTTGTATTCTCAGGGATCTAGTAAGCAGGTAACAAGGGATGCGGATGCAAGAATATTAGCTGTAGTTTGGATTTTTCTGCTTATGTATCTTTTGTGTAATTCGAAGGACAAATACAATATGTAAACAATGTAAGTTTGTTATCTCAATGTATGATGTTTGGATTGCTCTGTTTCATTTATATTCAATTGTTATGATACTGCACAATCAAGTCACCCGCCTCCAGACGTTTCCGCCGTCTGGTCCGGGGGTGTGACAACAGTCTAGTACTGTGCTGCGTCTTTTGTCTTTTACCGTATCTACTTTGTTGTTGGAATATGTAATGTTTAAACACTTATGTAAAAACTTATACTTATTAATGCAATTGTTGTTTGTACTTTGATTACTATAATGCATGTGTTTTGATACTTACATGACGTCCTCCACTCCTGAACGTTTCCGCCATTTTGGTTTGGGGGTGTGACACTTATGGTCGTTAAAAGTTGTAGTGATACTTTTGGGGATTCGCTAGTATGCGAGCAGTGTCTATGGGATGGAATAAATGAGATTATATGACCCATGTTTAGTCAGTTGGTTTTGGTGTTTGTCGTTAACATCTGAGAATTTTAGAGGATTTTTATAATGAAGTATTAACAGTTCTGGTAATGGAGTGACTCTATGCTAAGTGCCTCAGGTATGAATTCAGTGTCGGGAAGCTTAGTTTATAAGTGCCTCATCGATCAAGATTATAATTTTTGGATCAACTCAGTGAAGGTAGGCGGCGATACAAGGGAAGGATTTTGGAAATTCCCTATGGGATAAGTTATATTAGTGGCTTAACATGGTGTTGTCATAAATTTGTTCAAATCTTTCCAAAGGTTGGTTACATGGCTTTATTTGTTGTATCGAGTTTTGTTATGTTGGTATGAGATTAGGTGTTATTCTAGTGTAAGTATATCTGGCAGGGTTGTTTGGTTATGGGTTGTGTAAAATTTGGTAGGTTGTTGAATGTAATTTGTGGTGGTTGCGTGTAATCTGAATGAGATATCCTAAGAACTCTTGGTCCAACTTTATTGCATGGTTCTTGTCGAATATATTGCTTTCAAGTAGGAAGAAGCATTCGATTGTCTATTTTATTTACAGATTACATGCGACTATGTATTAGTCTGGTAATGCGTAAGTATTAGCATAGGCTTCAAAGTATTTTGTGTATGTAGACTAGTTCATTTATTACTATGTGTTGTGATTGATAGATTTAAGTAAGGCCTTAGATGTCTAACTCAACAAATAAGAGGAACAATCTCATCTTGACTACATACGCCTATCATGTAGTTCATGATATACCCAAATGTGGCCCTTATAGATGCCTTTTACGGAACAACGTTAAACCATGTTAAAGCACAAAAATTCCTAAACTAAAATCCCAAATATGTGTCTCAGGTCAAAGAATACAAAGATACTACCTTGATCAAAACATCACTTATGAGAATGACCCATAAAGTGATTTTGATGCGGGTCATGTCAAATACTTGTTCTCCAATCAAGTACCTATGAACTTGGTGGCAGCTCTTTCTAATTTCATCTGCATGAAAATCAACCAATCCATTCATATTAGTCTTACCTCGTAGATGCTCCCACAACTATGGACATTAAGAAAAACTAAGTTATTCAAGGATTAAACATGGTAATATAGAACAAAATAATTATTTAATGAAAAGACTAAATCCAATATATCAAACCATAACAATATATGTTGCTTGTACTATTCCAAATATCTAAATAGTAAATTTATATCATATCCAATCAGTTAGAACAACAAGGTAATCTTCACTTTCATGCTTTAGCTAATGAAGGAACTTGGTCTAGTAGATTCGAAAAACTTAACTTGTATAAACTTTGTGAATACTAACCCTTTCTGTTTAATATATATATATATATATATATATATATATATATATATATATATATAACACTTGAGAATGTATTAGATGCTTAAATACAACTTAGATACCAATACTGGTGTAATGGGATTACTCATAGTCATGAATGAACTAAACATTTTAAGCATCTTTATATGTGGTTCCCCAAACAACAATGTATTCTAACTCTGTAGTGTGACTGTAACTAAAAACTACATGGTACTACTATCCATGTAACTTTTCTATTCATTCATAATGAGGATATGCCCGATTTGTGATTGAGAGTTATCTCAATCTATTTGAAAGCTTGCATATGTGTAGCAGTTTACATATAGTTTTCTTTTAAATACTCTGCAGATTAGGAATATTTCTCTAGTTCTTCGTTGGTACTTTTAGAATGTTCCTATCAGTCATACCATGACTTATTCTTAGATTATACTGGTATTTACTTGTCATGATCCATGCATACGACATATTTAGCCTTCATGCATATTCATTACATATATGATGAATCTAATTGTAGCAGCATATGAAATACAATCATACTATCTAGCTCAACCAGTGTACTAGGATTCTGAGGCATGCTCAAAATCATGTCATTTGGTGTTGACAAGATAAACTCTCTTAGTGTCTTATTTCTTAAGCTCTTTAAGATCCTTCACAATTAATGCAATTCTACTTAATCTTTTAAGTTGTCATGATCTATCTAAGTAGAACTTAATTCCAAGAATTAGTATGTCAGTTACATACAAGACTAGGAAATTTACTACACTCCCACTAGCTTTGTAGAAAAACACTAGAATCATCTTGGTTTATAATTAAATCACAATATGTAATTATCTTATAAGAAAGAGGATTCTTACTTTGAGATGTTGGCTTAAATATGAAGATATTTTTCCATGTATGTCTTCTCCTTTGAAAACTCACTTACTCTTTATAGTCATACTATATTGATGAAGATTTATCAAGCCCGTACTTGACTGTCATACATGAATTCATCTCTATGTGTTCTATTGGTTTCTAATCTACTATTGAACATGTTCAACAAGTGTTGAAAAATTTACTAGTTCCAAACTATGATGCATTTAGTTTATGGTTCTTTAGCTCTTAAAGCTCAATATTACTCCCGCTTAGAAAGAGAACTTTATAAGTATATGTCTTATGGACTGAAAATCAATGGGATAGTAGAAAATTCATCCTAAACAATCATTTAGGATAGTCTAAATAAATGCAATTAGTACAAGTTAGAGTGAGTTAAGCTTATTGTCTAACAAGAGCTCCATAACTCTATACCTTTTAGATAAGGATAAATCATTTCATCCTTAGTCTAACGAAGTTATTTAATCTACTTGTTTAGTTGAAAAAATATATATGCAATATATATATATATATATATATATATATATATATATATATATATATATATATGTTGCATTAAGCATAACTCCAAAAATATTATAAAGTAAATAGTTCTTTTAAAAAACACCATATAACTGACTCTAAGGTATGATTTATCCTATTCAAAAACTTGTACTGTCGATATTCAACCAGTGGATAGGTGACCCTATCCCACTAGAAAATACGAAGGCTACCTTGAACATCATATGACAAATCCAAGTGACCATGTGATCTTGTGACACAAGAACTATACAAATGACGAGTGACTATTCTGGACGGAATGAATTGTGAACGGATTCCGCAATTCCTAAGATGTTCCAAGATGAATTGGTTTAAAAACATATTTTCTTTATCATAACGAAAATTTTAATGATGGTCTCATTAAGCTGTATTTCAGCTGTATTTCAATTTTCACTATGAAAGAATTTGAGCAAATTAAAGGTTTCAACAATAACTAATAAAATTCGTTAGTGAGATTTATTAAGTATCTATCACCAAATCTATTCATGGATTGAAAATATTACATACTTCACAATGTATAATTGTTTTTCATGCCTTTTTGTTCTTTCACTACTAATAGAGAAATACACTTGTGAATCATCTTCCCATGTAAATAGGATTCACATATATAATATGAATCAAACTTATTTGCCTTAAAAATTACATCCTTTTGAAGTTGGTATATGTGTTTCATATTTATATAATCATGATGGTAATGACATAGATAAGTTTGAATTAAATATCATTTGGTTATATAAATATTATTTTAGATCTATTAATTTAATGAAAACATATAGATTTAATTTATAAATAACATTATGAGAAAATATTCTGAACATTAAATACGTTGTTTCAGAACGTGAATGTAAACATCCATTAAATGATAAGCAAATATAGATTTATTCATAAAATATTAACTATCACATGTTCTTATAAGAACATGTAGAAAACATCTATTGTTTAAATAGAAACTATATAGTCATCAAAATCTCCAGCAGTATCAATAACATCACTTGCTATTATCTTTAGAATGGAATATCATTTGTCTGTAATCAGTTGTTTATTTCTTCCAAAACACCAACACATAATATCAATTATTAGTGTCACATGCCGTATAAGAATACTCAAGTGAATGATGATAAAATAAATAGTTCTATCATATAGATACTTGAAGTGCTGGTCATGCCCAGACTTCCTCAGCTGGATGAAATTAGAGGAGTCGTTCCTATTTTAGTGTCTAGTCTATCCTCGATAGAAACAACACTAATCAATTAGGCATTTTCTTTATTTCTTGGGTTTATGTTCTATTTCCCTTAACTGAACTATAAGTCTATTAGAGTATACAATCTCTTAGATTTTCCTTTTATTCACTGATTGTACATTTTTGAAACATGTTTTTTTGTTTTGATTAAATATATGCTTTACTAGATGAGACATCTGATATGTTTCATAATTATCCAAGATCTTCTGCACGTCAAGGGCATTTATTCCAGTATAATGTGAGACACATCAACATCATCACAATAATGCTTCCATCAAATCATCATGACCAGACTGTGTAGGGTCTAATGTTATTGTAATATGTCGAATCTGTGCAATTGTCTTTTCCGTATGATTATGTATTTTACTAAGGCATCAGTTTGTACGAAGCGTGAATGTCTAGCCTTAGTATATTTTTTGTACTTTCAGCCTCCTATAAATAGGAGCTGAACATTGAGTAGATGTTATAGTTTTTCCCAGTTTCTATTATCCTTTGTACTCGTGTTCATTGGAAGTAATGAGAGCTTAAACCAGACCTTATTTACTTCTCGTGTTCATTCATACTCTGATTTTGACTCATATACTCGATTAATCTCTACTACAATTCTTTTACAACTGGTATCAGAGCAGGAATCTATACTGCTAAGATCTGATTTTCAATTGAATCACTAGTTTTTGAGTCACGCGTTTGTCTCAAAAGTTTCCGCACTGTTTGATTCTGAAAAACATCTCTGATCTTCAGTTTTGATTTGATTCTGCGTTTGAATTGTGTTATCGAGTAATCATCTTTGAGTTTCTGATCATTTCAGTCATTCAATTTCAAGTTTCTTCAAGTTTTTTTGAAAAATCTCATCCGTACGTTAATGGCGAATTTCAATATGAACACAATGACTTTATTTTCTCATCTGTTAGGATCTTCTACGAAGATTCCTATGTTGATTCTGGAGTACTATGATCAGTGGGCTGATCGAATGGAGGATTATTTGAAAGGATTGGACGAGGAAATTTGGAGCTGTATAACTGGGATCGTCAACCTCCACCGAATGTTCAACATATTGGAGACAAATCTGGTCGCTGTTTCATGACCAAATCTGGAGACAAATCACCAATGACAACCAAGGTACGTGCTATTCTTCAGTCTTTTAACATTCCTTTACAAGCTTATGATTCTGAAATAATTGCATTTGATGATATTGTTGCTTACTTTGATTCAATTGTGGTGTCTGCTAGTAATGAAGCTAAGAAACTAAACGTCCAGTTGCTAGTGACCCAGAAATTGTTAGATTCGAAAAGAAGCAGAGTAGAGTATTTGGAATTACAATTAAACAATGTCAATAATGATAAGGAAAATCTAGACAAAGATGTTCGAATGTTACTCGCACAAAGAAACATTTACTGTAATTCTACAAAGCGATTATATGCGAAATTAACTTCATTGCATCATTCGTCTGACATTAGCAAAGAACAACATAGGAAATTGTTGCCTTTTCTTGTTTTCGAAAGAGAGAAAGTTGATAGTTTGTCCTATGATTGTGAAAAAACCATAGTAGAATTCGATAAAGTTCTTGATAATTGATTTGGTTATGGTATTGTTAAGATAGACGAATATTTGAATGCTGATGAACTTGTTGCGATAGTGAATGATACTTTGACCAAAAGTGAACAAATCAAAATTTTGAAAATAACTGAGAATTCGAAACTTGACTCTCAATCAAATTTCGCTGATGTCGATGATAATTCTGATAGTTTTAGCGAAATCAGGAAATTGAGGAGGAGGAAAGTATCGATTGTTCTCAGTTATCTGTCATTAATGTCACATCTAAGTCAAATGGTAAAGAAATTTATGATGATTCTATGGTTAAGGATGACACTGATAAACCCTCTACTTCGAAAGTGTGTGACTTTGATAATGTGAGTGTAAGAGACAGTCAAACCGATAGTAGTGATGATGAGAATGAAGAAAAAGTTAAGAATGATTCGACCAATTCTGAGCCAGAAAAGATTGTTTCGAATGAAACATCCATTCCAAGGGTGGTTGTTGAACAAGTGTATGGAGACACTGAAAATTTCGACAAAATCATATCTGACAAAGGAGCTCATTATTTGGAAACAAATACTGTAGTGTATCCAAACTTCAAATGCAAAGATGATCTTGTATTTCCGAATCAAGTGTTTGTCACTACTGGAAATGTTGATAACATCAAACCTGAGTTCAACAAAATGGTCGAAGAAGATAACAAGAAAACATCAGACGAAGGGTTCTTTTCAAACCAAAGCACAGTCGAAAATAATCTAACAAAGAATTCGTATGTTTTTCAAAGACAAAAACCACAAAGAAAATGGGTTGATAAACAAGAAATTAAAAAAGAGGTTTTGAAACAAGAATCTAAAGACAAAAATGAAAATGTCAAACTTAATTCACAAGAATTTAAGGATCTTGTTGAAAAATTTTCGAAAGAAAAAGGAATTTCAAAAAGACAGGCACGAAAAAGAATTTTTTGGCAAGTTGTGTCCAATGAAAAACAGTCAAACTTACCAACCAAGACAATGTCTGACAATGAGTTGCCTAAATCAGTGAAAACAACGATTTCAACTTGTTCAGATAAAAAGGAAAATCCCGCTCAACCAATTTCGTCAGATACTGAAAGATCTTCAACAAAATCTTCAAAATCAACATCTTCAAAGAATTTTCAAACAAATGTGCAACAAAAGAATTTTCAATCACAAAATCAACCAAAATTTTCAACTCCAAATTCATCCTTTTCAAAACCAACAAATACACAAAACCAATTTTCGTCAAAACGAACTTTTGAGAATGTTCGAAAATTTAACAATGATCGAAAATTTGAGAATATTCGAAAATTTGATAATGTTCGAAAATTCGAAAATGGTCGAAAATTCGAAAATGATCGAAAATTCGAAAATGGTCGGAAATTCGAAAACTTTGAAAATGTTCGAAATTTTGCAGACCATCACACATTTGTGCATGATAAATCGACAAAACCTGCAAAATTTATTCCACAGGAACCAAACTTTCCTAAACCGCCAATCCACAAAGCCACTAAACTTTCATACACAAAAGGTTCGTCTGGGGACAAAAGAATCAATCATTGGCTTGAAAACAAAGTGTAACACCAGTCAAATTTAGGTCAAAAATAAATTGTTCAATAATCTTAATTGGGATGAACAAAGTGGTAGAGATTGTAACAAGGTTTCCAAAAATATAAAGAACACTGATATCCGAGTTATAACGAAGAAGTTATAACCAATCGAAGATCCGCGACAAAACCGGCAAAACACTGTTCAGTGTACAAAGTGAATTTTCAATAAAAGGATTTTTAGCCATAACAAACAAAATGAAAGTTGTAGATTATGTTAAACCGAGAACTTTCATAAAAAGAACGTCAAAATCTGACTTCGTATGAGGAAGTTATGATTTTTCTAAGTTTCAGTATAACAGTATACAACTAAAAACTCGAAATAAAGATCGAATGATTTTTAGCGGACACAACTTAAACGAGAATCGAAGGTCTCATCAAAAGTAGTACAACGGTAAAAAGAAAGACGAAAACGGACGTCGGATGAAGAAGTTATGAATTTTTAACAGATTTTCCTGCCCCGGTTTGTTAAAAATAATAATATTAAAAATTAAATTCAAAATTAGCCGATGAAGTCTAATCAAAAGTCGTAGAGTATAATTTTACCTACGCGTGCATATAAAGAACGTCGAAAACGGAGCTCGTATGCGAAAGTTATGAATTTTGCAAGTTTCGGGCACAAAAATTGAAAAATATTGAAAACCGGGAAATTTCGCATGGTCACCATTTGGCCACGTGACCTCGCTTGCGAGGCTTCCCCGTGTCCGCCCCGTGTCGTCTTCTGATTCGACCGAAGGCGAGGTCCAAGCAAAATCCGACGCGTGTTGCCTCCTCCTCGTATCCGAAGCGCGGTCCACTCCGGTTTCGACGTGTAGCTTCGCGGTGGCATCTTCCGAGCTCGGACACGTGCACCCCTCGCCTGCGAGACGCATGTCCTGCTGACTCTTCCCTTCGGCCGAACCCTCGCACGGTATAAAAGGAGGTGCGAGATCCTCCAGTTCCTTCACCATTTTTACACCAAATTTCACCCTTTTTCACATTTTTCACCCCTTTAAACTTTCTTACAACCCCCCGAAGCCCCGATATCATATCTAAAACCCGAAGCAAGCCCCGAAGCCCCAGAATTCTTAAGAAGCTAACCTATTTCCAGTCGAAGTGCTGCCCGCGCAAAGCCCGATTTTTAATCAAAAACTCACGGTTTCTTTGAGAAAGATCCTTTATAGAAACGAAACGCTGCCCAAATCACCACTTATCAGGTGAGTTCATACCCCTATAATCTACCTTTTTAATGGTTTTAAATGCTTTTTAGGGGGGGGGGGGGAATACATGTTGAGCACAATCTAAATTGTGTTAATAATTGTATGTGATAACAATCACACAAAGGATTTCCTTATGCTTTTAAGGATTACCAAATATTTCCAAAATGACTTAAAGTCATGTTAAATCCTTAAAGTCATGTAAACTCTTTTAATACGGTTAAATTCTTTGAAAAAGGTTTTATAAACTATTTCAAATTATAATTATCAATATCATATTCATATATGTATAAGTATATAAATAAAACTTAAAGGGCTTAGGACTAAAGAGTTGCCTTATCTCCTTTTCCTTATTTGGATGTGGATTTGAGGTGAGCTTAATTGTCCGAAGGTCGTTTCCTTCTTAATTATATACGTTATACATATGGGAATATAAAAGGGTACTTCAGTCGGTATCATTACCTTTGTATCATGCTGAGCAATAGGGTACGCTTAGGAGAGATCATGCTAATCACATAGAACGTATAAATTATAATCGGTATAATTTATGATTCAAAACTAAATATACAAGTATGATTCACGATTGTATACTTTTTATTCCAAGTATATTAGGAAAGGAAAGTACTAACAATTCATTTATCTATACCAGGATACGTATAATACTTTTAGTACATGGATAATATATTAAAGAAGTAATAATACATCATACCGGGTTTGCATTAACAGGGGTACAAATACAACGTACCAGAGTTAGCAATCACGGGGTAATAATACATCATACCGGGTTTGCATTAACAGGGGTACAAATACAACGTACCAGGGTTAGCAATCACGGGGTAATAATACATCATACCGGGTTTGCATTAATAGGGGTACAAATACAATGTACCAGGGTTAGCAATCATGGGGTAATAATACATCATACCGGGTTTGCATTAACATGGGTACAAATACAACGTACCAGGGTTAGCAATCACGGGGTAATAATACAAACTAATTTATGAAAAAAACGAGAAATCTATTTTCTAGATAAGTATACGAGATCTAAATTACTTTGTCAAGAAAAGGTTATAATTCAATCTTTACTTAAACTAAAATGTGATGGTACGTTTTCAGGACATAGAAATACTTGCTATGTTATATCCTTGTAACCAAAATCTCCTGGAGGGAGAGCGGGCATTGTGTGTATAGATCTATACGGGACCAGCAATCCCACATCCCGACTGCTAGCTACAGTCTGGCATACCAGCCATGGGGTGACTAATGTCACATTTTCGACACCAGTAGGTCGTCGTGTTCATTCTAGTCCACCATGGTTACAACTTTATCACACTTTAAAACCCTAATTAACCAAGCTAACATTAGGGTACTTATTCAGAAACGGTTTTATGGGGATTTAAAAACTACTTATTATATGGAATTTATTCATTCACTCTCGTTAACTTGTATAACATAAAGGACCTTTAGTGGCTAATTCTATAATTCCTTAGCTTATACATCAGAGTTATATATAAGTAATATCCGATTGACAGTGAAATGTGTGACTTCCGCCTTACTTCCTGTTGCTTGTTTGGTTGTGGGCTTAGGGCAGATACACCCATTTAACTGTCCATTCGATATTAGGTTATATATAACTAGTATAAACTAAGTAATTGCAGAGGTAACTATCGAGGTTATCATTTTATCACATCAGGAAATATAGGATTTTCTGGAGGAACCAGCGAACTTTTCCAAGAACTTAAAGTATACTTTATATAACTAAAATACTTATGAACTCACCAGCTTAAATGCTGATCTACTCTTTCAAAATAACTTGTGTTCTCAGGAATCCAGTAGACAGGTACACTCCCGAAGTTTTTGAGAAGACTACCTAGTACCGTACTGCATGTGTTGTTTGTACTTTGATTACTATATTGCATGTGTTGTTTGTACTTTGATTACTATATTGCATGTGTTGTGATACTTACATGACGTCCTTCGCCCCCGAACGTTTCCGCCGTTCTGGTTTGGGGGTGTGACAGATTGGTATAAGAGGAGTGTTTATAGTGAACTCAGTATATCAGTCATAAAATATATACAACTATAAACCCATTGGGATAAAAACATTCTGACCAAGAGTTATATTTTAAAAATATAACAATATTTTATAAAAGTATAAGTACATGCAGAATATATATATACTAGAATGAGTATCACAAGAAGAACAAAACAAAAGTATTTGGATGTTGCACATTACAGTTAAACCTGGACAATTATGTAATCATATCTGGGATCAATATAGCATGATCAACTATATTCATTTGAGATATGACCAACATGTGTTTTGGAGTGATTGTAGTGTTGCAACAAGTCTAAAACTTACCTAGGTACCAGAAGAACTCTAGAACCAAACATAAAGGTTAAAATACTATAGGAGTATTTTAGGATGCTATAACAAGAAAACTAAAAACTTATCAACTTCTTATATCTAGAAGTCCAAGAATCAAACTTATAATTAAAATACCATGGAAGTATTTTAGATACCATAAATAACTTTGGGGGAATGTTAAAAAGATCTTTTCTGGTAAGTCTATAATTACTAAGTGGATACGTTAAGGTTATATATAGTTGAGATTTTATAGACTTAGAATATGTGATTTTACTCTACTTCCTTTTCCTTGTTTGGATGTGGTTTTAGAGTAGGATTACTTATTCGAAGGTCTATTTGATCTGGATTATATATAATGGGTACACACCATGTAATTATAGAAGGACCAGAAAGGATCACCTTCGTAAAAATTTAAATTTTCTCATAGATTCTTTAGACATTCCCATTCTCGTATAAACCCCTTAGATAGATGTCGTCACTCCAGCAATCAATAGAAGAGTCAAGGCGGATCCAACATAATTTCATTAGGAG
Organism: Lactuca virosa; assembly: GCF_052849685.1. Taxonomy (NCBI): domain Eukaryota; kingdom Viridiplantae; phylum Streptophyta; class Magnoliopsida; order Asterales; family Asteraceae; genus Lactuca; species Lactuca virosa. The sequence goes on from NC_136430.1 coordinate 176,514,572, forward strand.
AATTCTGAGAAAGAAACAGATGAGAAATAAAGAAACTATAGAAATCATTTAGTGCCATTACCCTATTAAGGACACCAATGAGAGATTCACATGAACTTCCAAGATTCGAAATCTTCATTACGAAGTAATGGGGATTAGTGTCAGAATCGGAAGTAAGACATCTAAGGAATTCAATATCCCTACGGAGGAGAAGGACACCCTATAGATACCAGGAGAGAACAAATCATTACCACCCAGAATAGAACAGAGAACAAAGGAAAACCACGTGTGATTCATGTGAAGTGATTGAGTGCCTTTTCATCTAAGTAATAACTAGTAAATCGATTCAACCTAGTGAGTTAGTATTTACATTACTCACATTAGGTTTTGAGCTTATCTTCTTTTCCTGTCACGACTAATAACAATAAATCGGATCACGAAATCTTAATTGATAGTGATTACTTCTCAAATTCATAAGTCTATTTTATGTAGACTTTATTATGAATTGTTTTCAAATCATTTCGAAAGTTGGAAAACGATATCCACCAATCGAAGGTAACTTAGTTCGAATGACACCCGGTTCATAACCATTCTAGAAACTTATTTCTGCTCCTTACCCGGACTGCATCATAGGGATGCAGATCGAATCATTGAGAACAGTATAACAAAACGAAAAATTTATACGTAGATACAAATGATTAGAATACATCTAGAGCCAACGATAGTCGCTCACGAGCTCATTTTCTTATCGTATAACAAGATCATGCCTCTGAAGAAACAAATGTTGGGTTATGAGCATTCTAACACTCCTAAGTGTACATGCAACCCTAAATACCTTGGATCTATGTTTTCTCTATTATACATACAATTATGAACATCCAAGGTGTTATCCTAATCTAGCATACAAAATATAAGAAGATAGAATACATACCTCTTTGATGTAGAATGTCTTCATGAAGCTTGAGTGCCTAGTGCCCCAAGTGTGACACCTCAAATGGTTCACACAACACCAAATACACTTGGAATAACTTGAGAGAAACTTGAACACTCCTGGAAATCGTCTAGCCCTCACACTCACACATTAGTGCACGATTTCTTGAGCCATGGGATTCTTTTATATGGTGGCTATTAGGGTTACACCATGTAACTCATAACTTTACCCATTCCTTATGATCCATGGATTTTAACCTCCATGGAGTATCCATGGGTCACCCCATGGACTTAGTCCAACATAAGGAATCTTGGATCACAAGCCCACATATATAAGAATGAATGATTTACACAATCAACCCATATATTTAATTAGTCTCCTTTTGATCACTTAATTAATTCCAAATTAATTCTTGATCAATACTAATTAAATAACCTTATTAATATATTAGAACTTATAATATATTAACCAACCTTAAGTGTTATTTCTCTCATTATAGTCTATCCAAATGCATGATGCCATGCAACCCAAATGGACCATGCCGGGTCGGGTCAAGTCTTACCAATTATAGTTATGGACTTAGACATTAATCCAACAGTCTCCCACTTGGATAAGTCTAAAACTATTATTGCGTATGACTTCAAAACCCGACTGGCAATCGTAGCTCTCAAAAGCTTCTGTCGAACTCTGACCTTGTTGATGAACTCTGACCTTTGTCAATGACTTGTCCATTAGATAAGGGATCATATATTCTTCCATTCTAGATATCATATGGACTGAGACATGGATTATCAATCATTCCCTCTGTCCATTTGTTGTTTCCCGATTTCCGATTCATGATGACTGACTGATTGAACAAATCAAATCAGTCCTGGCTTGGCCAAGCACTCACATGTATCATCTTTAAATCATCGAGGGGCCCACATATATCTCTTTTATCCCGAAGGTAAAAGGAATGGATAAACTTCGACTCATATGGCTTGTTCTACTACTTGTTGAATCATACACAAATGCACGTTTTATAACATCGAGTTACCAATGCGTTTTCGTGCAATCAATGTATAACCAACTCATAGTAACAACTCATATCTCTAGGTTTGAAGAATATAAGATATTATCGTCTCATGATCACTCGTGATAAAATCCATGAAGTGATTCAAATGAGCGCGGGTTGAATCCAATACTCAGAACTTATGAGCACTCATGAGTGTTGTAGCACCACTTTGTCCACCAACTTGGACCTCTACAAACCAACCCATGACAGTCTTGATTCATATCTACTTCCAACATATGACCGACTGTGGATGGTTTGAATAACTTAATCATTCAGGAAGAGCGACTTAGTTATTCTGGAAGTCAAAACATGCAAAGTGAAACACAAGAATAAATGAATCAAATATGGTATCAAACCCTATGAATATAAATAAACATTTTTATTTATCACCATACTGATTACTCATTATTCATTGTTTCGGTTTTATCAACTTTATACTTGAATTAAAAACACTAGTTGTCCCATGCTCCAAGCATGTACACTATGTTTTTCTTAAACAATAGCTTTGCCATACACCAAGTATGCACTCTATGTTTGTCTATGATCCTTACTTTGTGAAATAAATCAATTGAACATAATTTCAATGATTCTAATTTCACACTCCCAAATCCTTATCGAAAAATGTGAGAATTTCAAATTCCTATCATTTATCGAAATCTGTTTAGATTTTAAACTTATATGCACTGACCCTCCTGTAATGAATATGTACAAAGTCACAAAGACTTGTCAACAGTCATTATAAGGTATTCCAATGGAGATCAACTCCATGGAAACTAAGTCTCATATTCAAAGTACATTGCTTTGGACATGCTTCTTGCATTAAGTTTCTAATCTTACACAGATAACTTCCACCTATGGAGACAACTCCATATTCTCATTTTGACTATCACTTCTGAATAAGAGATGCCTCTTTTCAGAATATGTCAATATGGTCCTTCCAAAATTAGCACTATACTTCCAACTGTCCCTGAGCAACCAATCTTTGGTAAACCTCAGATTATCCTCGACAATTGCTTAATCATTTTAGTCATATCCAATTCTAGACCTTTTCCCTTCTTAATGCCTTTGGGCATTTGGAAAAATTTAGAAATGACAAATATTATAGCACATGAAATCGATCCTGTACCCAAAGCAAATGGTACACGATTCATGATGTCTCACATAAAGACATGATTCTAGACCAGTCTTTTGCTACAATATTTTTATTTGCCATGTTTTCAAAATTTGACTATGAAGAGGGATGCCGTAATCATAATCGAATTTTGAGAACGCAATATATAGAATTTCCTTAAGTTGAACCAATCCAACATGAAATTCATATATATATTCTTGACTAAAGATGATTAAGGTCTCAATCTAAGCCTTTAGAACTGAAATGAAGTATATCCTCTCCGTTAATTATAGCAAAACAACTTTTTCAATCCCTGCAGCCTCACGAATTGAAACTTTTGTTTTCTATAATTAACATTGCTAACTTGCAACACTAACAATAATTATCATGCTCCCACTAACATGATGATTATTAGCATAACACTTATGCTCCCACTAGCTTTGACATGTACTCAGAAATCAACTGGACTTCTAGAAATCAATACTTTATTGACTTTCTTACCAAAGTTCAGATTTCTGATACGAGATTCTTTGATAAAACTTTATCAAAATCATACACCTTTCCTTAGATAGCATGCATGTGTGTCTAAACAATTTCATAACTATGAAAAGGGATGCCGTAATCATAGTCTCAATTGTTTAGACCTTTTGCCATTATCTTCAAATCTACTTGGTGGAAGTGTTTCCTCACCATCATTTTCATGAATCGGAGAGAAACCTTATGACCCTTAGATTTTATGGTGTATGTGTTCTTATCCATATGAATCGTCAAAACCATAGTCACAAGACAAGGATAATGACAAATCCAAACTCATATGGACTGAACTTATGCAATCTTAACTTCTTGCCACCTGGCAGTACAGGGCCTGCCATTGCTTCCAAGTTGTTATGCAACCAATTGAGAACTTTCAGAACTCCTATGCAAAGCCAACTTTAACTGGAATGGGCACAGAATATGTCAACACGATAGGTTATAAACCTCAAGTCGTGTGCTAGTAAAGAACCTCAGGTTTTATTCTTGATTAGTTCTTGAAATTCTTTTTAGGATCTTTAAGACTCCCACTATCCTCTTGACATATAAGACTATCTTGCCAAATATTCAAGAGATAGTGCAGATTCTTTATCAAGACAAACACTTCACACAATTGGCCTTAGTTGGTCTTTGTTTTATCCAAAACATCACAACTTACCAATTTCAAATGTACAAGAGTAGGACACTTTTACTCTTACATTTGACAAGTGTTTTAAACCTTTCCTTAAGATATGTCACTCAAGTTACAATCTTGGAGTATGACTCTAAGAATTGTTTTGGAACGAAGTATGACTCATCTTCCTGATCTAACCATTTCAACAATTCATGACTCCTCTTCTTAGTCATAAGAATGCACTAAGATGACCTTTAGAGGACTAATTGTGATATGATTTCTAAATCATTAAGATGATCACAAACATGATACTAAAGTACTCTCCCATCTTTTCAGATTTGAGAAACTTTTATCTTTCTGCCTAATTTGATTCTTCCCATTCGTTCTGCCATACATTGAGACTTTTCCAATGTTTCAGAATTATACTTAAACTTGTAAGTATAACCATATTTACTAAACTTTAGTAAATTATGACGAATAGTCTTCTTGATCTTTTGTGGTGGACTTGACCAGTGCACAAGAATGTGTACTCGATCCCTTAGTCCTTTCCTTATTCACATAAGGAATTAGTCTTAATTTTCCAAGCTGAAAGTTCTCATTCATCATACTATACAACTTGCATGATTCCAAGTTTCGGTCCAATTGAACCTTGGGTGATGAGAATCTTTCCTTATTTGGTAATATTAGACACTACCACAACCGAAAGAATCAAATCCATTTTTCCACTATTGCTATCAATGGAATCTTATAAGCAACAACTTTTCACAAATGCCATTGTAAGGATACTTAAAATAAATAAAATCAAAACCTTTTTCTTTTATTTTAAAACTTTGCGGAAAAACTTATCCTTACAATCCATATGAAAACCTTGTTGTTATCTATTCCTAAGCAATATAAATATCATAACTCTTAAGTAATAGCCCAAAATTCTGATCACCGAACCATGCGATTGAAATCCATCTTCGCGATCAGAATCAGCATGTACTTAATAGAGTTAGACAATGGACTTTACCTGAAGTAGAGCCAAACTTATTGACTTTAACATCCTTAGGTAAATTTGGCAGCTTCGTAACTAATGCCCCTTCCTTTGGCAATAGTTACCTATGGACCCTTGATAATAGGACTATCTGAGACTTCGCCTCTCTCTTTACCATTGGGTCAATCGAGTTGACTATGGACGATCCCTTTCCATTAGGAAGAGAGAGCTTTACTGGATATCCAATGTCATCATTGTCAATGTCCATAGCGTTTTAGGAAGTTGATCTTAGCAAATAGATAAGATCATTAAGGGTCTTGTCTTAGTCTGTTTCATAGGATTCCCAAAATAACTCACTATGTGACTTAGAAAGTAGTTGAGCCACTAACTTTCTCAAGACTTTGACACCCAACTCTCCCGGCTTGTCAATATGTGACTACATCTCCAAGATGTGATCACACCTAGACCTTGCCTTGCCAATAGGACTTGAGTGACCTTAAACTTTTTAGGAACTTGTGGGTTAGGGAGAATAATTGGAGGAGGTGAAAGAAGTATGATATCCATGGGACATCATCTTCATTTAGGAAAGCTTGTTTCAAGAGATTTGGGAAGATCATAAATGTCTAGACCAAACATCTTTTTGGGAGATATTCAAGATAATTGATTTAAAGTCCTTAATATGACACCCAATATGAAATATTAAGGCTAGGACCCAACAAACTATTTTATAACTTAGAAGAGGGATGCCGTAATCCAAGCTATAAAATATTTGAAGGTAGGTGAATGACGATTCACCAATTTCCACCATGAAAAACGAAATAATTTATTAGGTTTTAATTGGATTTGAAAGTCCTAGATCTTTGAGATTCATTGAACTGTTCAAAGGCATGTTTCAATCTCGAGTGTGCCCTTCAGGTTTTGTGACTGGGATGCCGAGGATCACAAAACAAGGTGTGAATAACCATGCAAATATACTTGGTACCCTTAATATTTACCCCTTAATCAGTGTGCCGGTTAACCACACACGCTCCACCGATACTATGATAAATATTAAGTTACCCTTTGCCTACCTTGTTAAGTCCAGGTTAGTGTGCCGGTTAACCACACACGCTCCACTAATGACTTAAGCAAAGTGCAAAGTGTAATTTCATGGGTTAGCACCAAATTCACATTTTTCTAAGTAACTAAGATTGGGTATTAATAAGAGTTTAGTTACTTAGTATTTATCATTAATACTTTTAATGAAAGGAGAATTATAGTCCTTGTCCTACCCGTTCGGCTAACGACCCTCCACCAGTCAAGGAAGCGGTGGGTGAGAGTGGACACCCATTAAACTGCCATTTTATAGGCAGTAACCTTATACCCCCCTTATAGACCGGCTTCGTGAATGATGCCTACTAACGGTAAGACTGACTTTACTCTTATACATATATATAAATATTATTAACTTATAATATTATAAAGTATAAGGGTTGAATTTTAACTTTTTAAAATTCTAAGGGCTAACTTGGAATTAAAGTATTCATAAGTGAAAACTTTTCAAATTCCAAAACTTGAGGGCAAGTTTTGAAACTATTCAAAACTAATTAATTCCATAACTTATGAGTTTAAAGTAGTTTTAATTAAAAAAAAAAAAAAACTCTTCAAGTTCCATAACTTGAGGACAAGTTATGGAAGACTTCAAACTAATTAATAAAAAAAAATAACTTTTTTTTATTGTAACTTATGGAACTAATTAAGGTTACACTTTTTTTTTTAATTTAATGAAGAGACTCTTGAGCCTCCATAACTTGAGGACAAGTTATGGAGTCATAAAACCATTTAATTAGAACTAGACTCTTCATTTTCTAACCTTTGCCAACTTTTATGAGTTTTATGATTCTTAAATGTGACTTTTCATATAACTTGAGGACAAGTTACAAAAACACACTTTGGAATCAACTCTTAGATTAAAATGGATTGAAAACAACTATTTCACACAACTTTTCTATTAATCTAAGAACCTCATAAGAACAAGATAATTCAAATCATCAATCTTCAAGAAATTAGCATGAACATACAAACTAATACAAATCTTGAAATTATGACAATTATCTTAGAAATTGGATTAGCATGAACATTACCACATCAAAAACAAGTTTATAAGTCCAAAAACATCTTAGGGTAATGTTCCTAGTCCAATTCCAGCCAAAACAATCGAATATATGCATCCAACTCGATTTTTCAGCTACTTTTGCAAGTATAACAAGAAAACAAGCCTAGTCTCTAATACCACTGTTTGGTTATGAGCATTCTAACACTCCTAAGTGTACATGCAACCCTAAATACCTTGGATCTATGTTTTCTCTATTATACATACAATTATGAACATCCAAGGTATTATCCTAATCTAGCATGCAAAATAATAAATATAACAAGATAGAATACATACCTCTTTGATGTAAAATGTCTTCATGAAGCTTGAGTGCCTAGTGCCCCAAGTGTGACATCTCAAATGGTTCACACAACACCAAATACACTTGGAATAACTTGAGAGAAACTTGAACACTCCTTGAAATCGTCTAGCCCTCACACTCAGACATTAGTGCACGATTTCTTGAGCCATGGGATTCTTTTATATGGTGGCTATTAGGGTTACACCATGTAACTCATAACTTTACCCATTCCTTATGCTCCATGGATTTTAACCTCCATGGAGTATCCATGGGTCACCCCATGGACTTAGTCCAACATAAGGAATCTTGGATCACAAGCCCACATATATAAGAATGAATGATTTACACAATCAACCCATATATTTAATTAGTCTCCTTTTGATCACTTAATTAATTCCAAATTAATTCTTGATCAATACTAATTAAATAACCTTATTAATATATTAGAACTTATAATATATTAACCAACCTTAAGTGTTATTTCTCTCATTATTGTCTATCCAAATGCATGATGCCATGCAACCCAAATGGACCATGCCGGGTCGGGTCAAGTCTTACCAATTATAGTTATGGACTTAGACATTAATCCAACAACAAAACCAATCCACCGGCAAAACACCAATTCTTCAGATACATTCGGCTACGTTTCAAGCTGCAGTTACAGCAGCTGTAGCAGCTGTCATGGCACACCTTAATGCTAACAACACAAATGTTAGTGGTAATGCTATCGGCAATCCCGATAGTGGTGATAACCAAGTACAGCAACGAGTACCTATTTGTGAGAACACTTCGAACCTCAAACCTAATATCCTGAAACGAAAGTTCGAGAACGAGAAAGGGAGTTGCTCAACTCAAGAACCTAACAGAGGGCAACAAACTGGGGCAGTCAATACCCCCATCAGCCCTGTTATTCCAGCACCGACCACGCCGTACTTAGGAAACCTCCCACACTGCAGCAAGTGCAACTACCATCATCATGGAGTTTGCCGAGAGCTGCATTGCAATAGATGCAACATGAAGGGCACGCCGCCCGCATCTGTAGAACTCCGGTTGAGTTCATCACTTCAACTACCAATGTTGGAACCATTCCAATATGTCACCTTTGTGGTGAAATAGGACATTACAAGAGGGACTGTCCAACAGAGAAGAACGACAGGGGAGCAGGAGGAGTTTGACCCCAACGCATGGGAAGGCATCAAAGAACCCTGCTATATTTTTGGTATGCTTCCAAACCCCAATAATTATCTATAATTATGATTACTCTCCCGTTCAAATTAAATCACAACATTCATATAAAATTTGAAACCCTAACAGGTAAGCTATGATGGCTTAGTGTATACATAAGTGTCATTTATAATTAAGATTTGTAGACTTAGAGTGAGTAATCCCGCCTCATTTCCTGTTCCTTGTTTGGTTGTGGATTTAAGGCAGGGTTGCTCAGTCAAAGGTCTTACGAATCTTAATTATACATGACTTGTATACACCAAGCGATTACAGAGAGACCTAGTAAGGATCGTTTCATGGAAGTTCATAATTTCAAATTATTAGAACCCTCGTATTGGTAGTACCCGCCAATTTCGAATCAAAAAGGGGATTCTTAACAGTAATAACAAAATAAAACCGGAAGCGCTGAAAACTTAGGTACATAGGATAGTTCATTATCCAAGTAATCATTTCCCCCAGAACGACTTAATATCTATTTCGTCGAGAAAATTCTGACATCCTCATTCGACATGGTTTGGCCTGGTCCTTACCATGTAAAAATTCTTATACTGTGTAAAAGAACTTTTTCCTTAATCAACCATAAGATGAAATTCTTCCAATCCATAATGCAAACCCTTATGTCATCTCTCATTTCAAAACTTCAGAAGTACCCATGCGAAGGGTACCACGCCCTTCTAACCTACTCAGTAGACATGAAACTTCAAACGAAAAGCACCGAAGTAGTCTTAGAAGTCAGTAACCACCCGTAGTATACCCAATAGATCTCCGAGGAAGAACACTTATACCACAGGTCAAGTTCAAGATTAGAGTATATGAACTCATTAGACTAATCTATCGATGCTAAATGTATACGCAAGAGTGGCATGTAATTTAGAATCAACAAGATTTAGGATGTGTGATTCCGCCCTATTTCCTGTTCCTTGTCTGGTTGTGGACTTGGGGCAGAGCCACCCAACCAAACATTTTGTCAATCTACATTATATATGACTCGTATACACGAGGTGATGATAGATGAGCCAAGTATGAGTGTTATCGAAGCAAAAGTCGCAGGCTTACTACCACAATCGGAGATACCTGAGTGGAAGTGGTAGCGGATTAAAATGGGCTTTATAATCAAGTTACTAATGCAACAGGTGGACTTGATGCCATTTTGGGTGATCGTCGACAGATTAACCAAGTCCGCGCACTTCCTACAATTTTGAGGAAACATGCAAATAGAGAAGATAACTAGAACGTGTGTTAGAGATATTAGTCAGAGTGCACAATGTTCCAATATCTGTTATCTCCGTTGAGATAATAGAATCATCTCGGAGTTCAGGCAGTCACTTCAGAAATCTCTGGGAACTAGAGTAGTCATGAGCATATGTGATCGACTTTGGTAAAGTTTGGGATACCCATTTACCAATTAGTCAAGTCCTTTATCATGCTAGCATTTAAGTTGCTCCATTCGAAACCTTTTGTGGTCGCAAGTGCAGATCCTATCTACACTGGACTAAATTAGGTGACACGCAACTAACTAGAGGTCCAATTTCCAGACAGCACCTTTGTTGGACCGCAATTATTCCGGGAGACTACCAAAAAGAGAATACGAATCGGGAAGCGACATGAAGCTTCCAGAGTTAATCAGAGAAGCTACGGCTTCGATAAAAGAAAACCCTTCGAATTCCAGGTTGGTGACCTTGTCATATTAAGGTCTCACCCCAGAAGGGCAAGATACGCTTCAGAAAGCATGGAATACTAAATCCAAGGTACATAGGACCATTCGAGATTCTTACCGGAATCGGTCTTGTAGCTTATAAACTTAAACTACCACAAAAACTTAATAACATTCATCCCACCTTTCACATATCTAATCTAAATAGGTGTCTATCCGATGAAACACTTGTTATTTCACTCGATGAAATCAAGTTAAATAAAAGTCTACACTTTGTAGAAGAACCAATAGAACTCATGGATAGGGAAATCAAAAGAACCAAGCAAAGTCTTATCCCGATAGTGAAGGTTCGTTGGATTGCAAACCGGGGACCTGAATTCACTTGGGAAAGGGAAGATTAGATGAAACAAAAATATCCATATCTTTTCCCTAGTCCATGAGTATCACTTTAGACTTAATTTCGAGACGAAATTCCTATAACGGGGGGATAATGTAACACCAGTCAAATTTAGGTCAAAAATAAATTGTTCAATAATCTTAATTGGTATGAACAAAGTGGTAGAGATTGTAACAAGGTTTCCAAAAATATAAAGAACACTGAAATCCGAGTTATAACGAAGAAATTATAACCAATCGAAGATCCGCGACAAAACCGGCAAAACACTGTTCAGTGTAAAAAGTGAATTTTCAATAAAAGGCTTTTTAGCCATAACAATCTAAATGAAAGTTGTAGATTATGTTAAGTCGAGAACTTTCATAAAAAGAACGTCAAAATCTGACTTCGGATGAGGAAGTTATGATTTTTCTAAGTTTCAGTATAACAATATACAACTAAAAACTCGAAATAAATATCGAATGATTTTTAGCCGATACAACTTAAACGAGAATCGAAGGTCTCGTCAAAAGTAGTACAACGGTAAAAAGACAGACGAAAACGGACGTCGGATGAAGAAGTTATGAATTTTTAATGGATTTTCTTGTCCCGGTCTGTTAAAAATAATAATATTAAAAATAAAGTCAAAATTTTCCGATGAAGTCTAAACGAAAGTCATAGAGTATAAGCAAAATCCGACCGAAGGCGAGGTCCAAGCAAAATCCCCCTGTCCACCCCGTGTCATCTTCTGATTCGACCGAAGGCGAGGTCCAAGCAAAATCCGACGCGTGTTGCCTCCTCCTCGTATCCGAAGCGCGGTCCACTCCGTTTCCGACGTGTGGCTTCGCGGTGGCATCTTCCGAGCTCGGACACGTGCACCCCTCACCTGTGAGACGCGTGTCCTGCTGACTCTTCCCATTGGCCAAACCCTCGCAGGGTATAAAAGGAGGTGCGAGATCCTCTGGTTCCTTCACCATTTTTACACCAAATTTCACCCTTTTTCACATTTTTCACCCCTTTAAACTTTCTTACAACCCCCCGAAGCCCCGATATCATATCTAAAACACAAAGCAAGTCCCGAAGCCCCTGAATTCTCAAGAAGCTAACCTATTTCCAGTCGAAGTGCTGCCCGCGTAAAGCCTGGTTTTTAATCAAAAACTCGCGGTTTCTTCGAGAAAGATCCTTTATAGAAACGAAACGCTGCCCAAATCACCACTTATCAGGTGAGTTCATACCCCTATAATCTACCTTTTTAATGGTTTTAAATGCTTTTTAGGGGGGGGGGGGGAATACATGTTGAGCACAATCTAAATTGTGTTAATAATTGTATGTGATAACAATCACACAAAGGATTTCCTTATGCTTTTAAGGATTACCAAATATTTCCAAAATGACTTAAAATCGTGTTAAATCCTTAAAGTCATGTAAACTCTTTTAATACGGTTAAATTCTTTGAAAAAGGTTTTAAAAACTATTTCAAATTATAATTATCAATATCATATTCATATATGTATAAGTATATAAATAAAACTTAAAGGGCTTAGGACTAAAGAGTTGCCTTATCTCCTTTTCCTTATTTGGATGTGGATTTGAGGTGAGCTTAATTGTCCGAAGGTCGTTTCCTTCTTAATTATATACGTTATACATATGGGAATATAAAAGGTTACTTCAGTCAGTATCATTACCTTTGTATCATGCTGAGCAATAGGGTACGCTTAGGAGAGATCATGCTAATCACATAGAATGTATAAATTATAATCGGTATAATTTATGATTCAAAACTAAATATACAAGTATGATTCACGATTGTATACTTCTTATTCCAAGTATATTAGGAAAGGAAAGTACTAACAATTCATATATCTATACCAGAATACGTATAATACTTTTAGTATATGGATAATATATTAAAGAAGTAATAATACATCATACCGGGTTTGAATTAACAGGGGTACAAATACAACGTAGCAGGGTTAGCAATCACGGGGTAATAATACATCATACCGAGTTTGCATTAACAGGGGTACAAATACAATGTAGCAGGGTTAGCAATCATGGGGTAATAATACATCATACCGGGTTTGCATTAACAGGGGTACAAATACAACGTACCAGGGTTAACAATTACGGGGTAATAATACATCATACCGGGTTTGCATTAACAGGGATACAAATACAACGTACCAGGGTTAGAAATCACGGGGTAATAATACAAACTAATTTATGAAAACAACGAGAAATCTATTTTCTAGATAAGTATACGAGATCTAAATTACTTTGTCAAGAAAAGGTTATAATTCAATCTTTACTCAAACTAAAATGTGATGGTATGTTTTCAAGACATAGCAATACTTGCTATGTTATATCCTTGTAACCAGAATCTCCTGGAGGGAGAGCGGGCATTGTGTGTATAGATCTATACGGGACAGGCAATCCCACATCCAGACTGCTCGCTACAGTCCGGCAGACCAACCATGGGGTGACTAATGTCACATTTTCGACACCAGTAGGTCGTCGTGTTCATTCTAGTCCACCATGGTTACAAGTTTATCACACTTTAAAACCCTAATTAACCAAGTTAACATTAGGGTACTTATTCAGAAACGATTTTATGGGGATTTAAAACTACTATTCAAAAACGGTTTTATGGGGATTTAAAACTACTTATCAGAACGGTTTTATGGGGATTTAAAACTACTTATTAGATGGAACTTAGTCATTCACTCTCTTTAACTAGTATAACATAAAGGACCTTTAGTGGCTAATTCTATAATTCCTTAGTTTATACATCAGAGTTATATATAAGTAATATCCGATTAACAGTGAAATGTGTGACTTCCGCCTTACTTCCTGTTCCTTGTTTGGTTGTGGGCTTAGGGCAGATACACCCATTTAACTGTCCATTCGATATTAGGTTATATATAACTAGTATAAAATAAGTAATTGCAGAGGGAACAATTGAGGTTATCATTTTATCACATCAGGAAATATAGGATTTTCTGGAGGAACCAGCGAACTTTTCCAAGAACTTAGAGTATACTTTATATAACTAAAATACTTATGAACTCACTAGCTTAAATGCTAATGTACTCATTCGAAATAACTTGTGTTCTCTGGAATCCAGTAGACAGGTACACTCCCGAATCTTTTGAGAAGACTACCTAGTACCGTACTGCGACTCTTGTCTTCTACTGTATCTACTTTGATGTTTGAATATGTAATGTTTAAACACTTATGTAAAACTTATACTTATTAATGCAATGGTTGTTTGTACTTTGATTACTATATTGCATGTGTTGTGATACTTACATGACGTCCTCCGCCCCCGAACATTTCCGCCGTTCTGGTTTGGGGGTGTGACACAAAGGGAGAAAGTATCAATCGGGAAAGTTTTCTCAACATCAAATCCAGAAGGAATATGAACAGTATTTGAATGATACTTCATCTGGAAGTTCATCTTCGAAAGAATCAAATACTCCAGTTCAAAGATGGGAACCAATCCCAAAGGAAAGTCACATTGAGAAAAATGAGAAGAAAATCAGTGTAAATCCAAAACTATCGAAAAATTATATTTCGGCACCTTTAACTAATGATGTCGACTTAATTGATTCTTTCAAAACTAAAGTTCGAAGTTGGGCTTTGGGTTCTAAATTTCATTCACTTTTTCAAACTAATGACCAAGGACCCAAACAACCTTGGGTACCTAAATTTTTTAATAAATACAGGTACTGTGTGACAAGAAATATGATGAGAAATGGTACATTGATAGCGGTTGCTCACATCACATGATTGGAAGAAAGGAGAATTTGAGAGATTTTCGAAGTTTGGAAAATGCTGGTGTTGTGAAGTTCGGGAATAATCACAAGTGTCAAGTCAAAGGATATGGGAAAGTAACGAATGGACAGTTTACTGTAAACCGTGTTGCGTATGTCGAAGGTGTTCAACATAATTTGATAAGTGTTTCACAACGTGTTGTGGGCACTGGTAATCAAGTTGTGTTTAACGAAGAAGGAAGTATTATCTCCAACATTGATACGAAAGAAGTTTTGCTGAAATCAAAAAGATATGGCGATATGTTCACTCTTGACATCAAACCTATTGTTGGGAAACCTTCAGTTTGTTTGCTTTCGAAAGCTTCATCTAATGTCATATGGCTATGGCATCGACGTTTATCACATTTAAACTTTCGAAATCTTAATAAGCTGGTGATAGATGATCTTGTTCGAGGTTTACCTATTCTAAAGTTTGATAATGATACTTTGTGTGCAGCCTGTGAACAAGGAAAACAGCATCGCAAAGGACATCTAATTGTCATAGATTTGAAAATTGTTGAACCGCTGGAACTTCTTCATATTGATATTTGTCGACCATCAACTGTTGAAACTCTCAACAAGAAACGGTACATTTTGGTTATTGTTGATGATTTTTCACGATTCACTTGGGTGTATTTTCTCAGGTTAAAATCTGAAGTCGCTCAAACAATGATCAAGTTTATCAAGAAAATTGAGACTAGTCTGAAGAAGAAAGTTCGAAAAATCAAAAGTGATAATGGTTCGGAGTTTAAAAATAATGTGCTTGATTCGTTCTTAACTGAGAAAGGAATTTCGCATAATTTCTCATCACCATATACACCACAGCAAAATGGTGTGGTTGAAAGGAGGAATAGGTCTCTTTGTGAAGTAGCAAGAACAATGTTGAGATATGCGAATCTTCCTCAATATCTATGGGCAGAAGCAGTTTCGACAGCATGCTTTACTCAGAATAGATCTTTCATTCATTGTCGTTTCAATATAACTCCGTATGAAATCATAAATAACCGAAAACCTAATGTCAAATTCTTTCATGTGTTTGGCTGCACGTGTTTTATCATGAATCTCAAAGATAATCTTTCGAAATTTCAAGCTAAGGCGGATGAAGGAATATTTTTGGGATACTCAATTAATTCGGTTGCATACAGAGTGTTGAATAAACGAACAAGAAAAGTTGAAGAAACGTTTAACCTCACTTTTGATGACTATTATGTGAAACAAGTTAAAAAACAATTCGAACAAAAACCAATTCTTAATGAATCAAATGTTGAATCTAAAAGTTCTAATTCATCTGATTTTGATTATGATTTAATTTTTGGTGTTCCAGATAGGGCTGTTGATGATGAAGTACATGGTGCTGATAATCACACTCCTGAATCTTCGAAACATACTGATGAATCGACAATCACATCTAATACTACTGCTAATGGCGAAAGTATGCTTGATGCTCAAGTGGAAGGGGAGCACTTGAATATTCCTTCAAATATTGAGGGGGAGCATCCTTTCGAGGGGGAGAATAGCAGTGTAAATGAAAGTTTTGAGGGGGAGCATCATGAATATGAAGCCATAAATCTTAATGAAAATGATGAATTTCATGAACTAAATGATAATAATTCTGTTGCAGGATCCGAAAGTGAAGAAATGTTCGAAGATGCTGAAGGGTTTTGAGCATTCTAACACTCCTATGGTGTACATGCAACCCTAGAAACCTTGGATCTATGTTTTATCTATGATACATGCAAAATTGTTTTTCCAAGGTTCATAACCTATCTAGCATACATGGGGAACTTTTAAACATAAAAGTTAGTAGGATATACATACCTTGTAGTAGTTAGGATTCCTTGAAAACCTTGGGAGCCTAGCACCTCAAGTGTGATGCCTCAAATGTCTCATACAACACCAAATGCACTTGGAATAACTTAGAGAGAAATGAAGAACACTTAGAAATCGGCTAGCCCTCACTTGTATACTTAGTGGCCGATTTTGGTGAATAACATGTGGCTTATATAGTGTGTTACAATTAGGGTTACACCATGTGAACCCTAATTGTCATGACTTTTCATTTCCATGACCCATGGGTTCTATAACCACCATGGAGCATCCATGGAGCATCCTATGGGTTTTAGCCCAACTTGATAATCCATGAAGCATTAACCCACTATATACGTATGGATGATTTAAACAATCAACCCATATATTTAATTAGTCTTCTTTTGATCACTTAATTAATTCCAAATTAATTCTTGATCAATACTAACTAAATAATACTATTATTATATTAGAACTTATAATATATTAATAAACCTTAAGTGTTATTTCTCTCATTTTAGTCTATCCAATTGCATGATGCCATGCAACCCAAATGGCCCATGCTAATCGGGTCAAGTACATTCCAGAAATAGTTATGAACTTAGACACCTAATCCAACAGTCTCCCACTTGGATAAGTCTAATAACTATAACTGCAAGAATGAATTCAGGAACCGATCAACAATCGTAGCTCTTTCAAGGTCTCTCGGAACTGAGATGATGATGATACGCCATTTAAGATAAGTGATCATATGATCCTCTGTTCTAGATATCAGCCGGGCAAATACATGGAACAATGTCTTACTTATTGTCCAGCAGTTTGTTTCTCGATTTCTGATTTGTTTGACATAGAACTTAATTGAACACATCAACTTAGTTCTGACCGGGCCCGGTACATGGGTCAACACAAAATTATCGAGGGGCCCAGATATCGCTTCTAATCCAAGAAGGAACAGATAAACTTCGACTCATATGCTTGTTCTACTACTTATTGAATCATACACAAAGGCACGTTTTATAAAATCGAGTTACCAATGCGTTTTCGTACAATCAATGCATAACCAACTCATAGGCAACAAGTCATATCTCTAGGTTTGAAGACTTATATGATATTACCGTCTCGCGATCACTCGAGATAAATTCCATGAAGTAATACCAGCGAGCGTGGGTTGAATCCAATACTCAGAACTTATGAGCACTTTGTTGGATTAGTGTCTAAGTCCATAACTATATTTGGTATGTACTTGACCCGATTGGCATGGTCCATTTGGGTTGCATGGCATCATGCATTTGGATAGACTAAAATGAGAGAAATAACACTTAAGGTTTATTAATATATTATAAGTTCTAATATATTAATAAGATTATTTAATTAGTATTGATCAAGAATTCATTTGGAATTAATTAAGTGATCAAAAGGAGACTAATTAAATATATGGGTTGATTGTGTAAATCATCCATACTTGTATAGTGGGCTAAAGCTCCATGGATTATCAAGTTGGGCTAAAACCCATAGGATGCTCCATGGTGTTTTTGTACCCATGGATCATGGAAATGAAAGCCCATGACAATTAGGGTTTACATGGTGTAACCCTAATTGTGACACACTATATAAGCATCTTATTCTTGACAAAATCGGCCACTATGTATGTATGGTGAGGGCTAGCCGATTTGATGAAGTGTATCATTTCTCTCAAGTTATTCCAAGTGTATTTTGATGTTGTGTGAACCATTTGAGGTGTCACACTTGGGGCACTCGGCTCTTAAGCATCAAGGAATCAAGCTACATAAAAAAGGTATGTCTTCTAACTTGTTTTATTACCCAAGTATCAAAGATTGTATGCTAGATAGGGTAATACCTTGGAATGTTCATATTTGCATGTATAATAGAGAAAACATAGATCCAAGGTATTTAGGGTTGCATGTACACGTAGGAGTGTTAGAATGCTCAAAACCCTTCAGTGGTATCAGAGCCAAGGCTTGTTTTCTTGTTATACTTGCAAAATTGGCTGAAAAATCGAAGTTTGTTGCTGTCTGCTCAGCAGACCCGCCGAGTCCATGGAGGGACTCGACGAGTCCAAGGCTAAACTCATCCAACTCGCCGAGTTGGTTCATTCACTCGACGAGTTGGACCCCCAGACAACATATCTCCGACTGTTTTGGCTGGAATTGGACTAGGAACAATACCCTAAGCTGTTTTTCAACTTATAAACCTGTTTTTGATGTGGTAATGTTCATGCTAATCCAATTTCAAAGATAATTGTCAATAGATTCATGTTTTGTATTAGTTTAATGGTTAGGCTAATTACATGAAAAAGTTTGATTGAATTATCTTGTTCTTATGAGTTGCTTAGATTAATAGAAAAGTTATGTGAAATTGTTGTTTTCAATCCAAATTAATCTAAGAGTTGGTTCTAAAATGTGTTTTTGTAACTTGTCCTCAAGTTATATGAAAAGTCACATTTAAGATTCATAAACTCATAAATATTTCAATAGGTTATGAATAAAGAAAAGTCATATTCTTTTAATAGTTTAAAGTCTTCCATAACTTGTCCTCAAGTTATGGAACTTGAAGAGTTTTTTGAATTAAAACTACTTTAAACACATAAGTTATGAATTATATAGTTTTGAATAGTATCAAAACTTGCCCTCAAGTTTTGAAATTTGTAAAGTTTTCCATTATGACTACTTTAATTCCAAGTTAAGCCCTTAGAATTTTAAAAGTTAAAATTCAATCCTTATACTTTATAGTATTATAAGTTAATTATATATATATATACATATATATATATATATATATATATATATATATATATGTATGTATAAGAGCAAGTCAGTCTTACCGTTAGTAGGCCTCATTCACGAACGGGTAGGCCTCACCCACCGCTTCGTTGACTGGTGGAGGGTCGTTAGCCGAACGGGTAGGACAAGGACTAGAATTCTCCCTTCATTAAAAGTATTAATGATAAATATAAAGTAACTAAACCTTTTATAAATTCCCAATCTTAGTTACTTTAGGAAAATGTGAATTTGGTGCTAACCCATGAAATTACACTTTGCACTTTGCATAAGTCGTTAGTGGAGCGCGTGTGGGTAACCGGTACACTAACCTGGATTTAACAAGGTAGGCAAAGGGTAACTTAATGTTTATCATAGTATCGGTGGAGCGCGTGTGGTTAACTGGAACATCGATTGAGGGGTAAATATTAAGGGTACCAAGTATATATGCATCGTTTTTCACACCTTGTTTTGTGATCCTCGGCATCCCAGTCACAAAATTTAAGAGGGCACAATCGAGATTGAAACATGCCATTGAACAGTTCAATGAATCTCATAAGATCTAGGAGTTTCAAATCCAAGTAAAACCTAATTAAATTATTTCGTTTTTATGGTGGAAATTGGTGAATCGTCATTCGCCTACCTTCAAATATTTTATAGCTTAGATTACGGCATCCCTCTTCCAAGTTATAAAAGTATTGTGTTGGGTCCTAGCCTTAATATTTCATATTGGGTGTTATATTAAGGACTTTAGATCAACTATCTTGAATATCTCCCAAAAGATGTCTAGTTCAGACATCTATGATCTTCCCAAATCTCTTGGAACTTCACTTCCTCCACCTCCTCCAATTATTCTCCCTAACCCACAAGTTCAAGGTCACTCAAGCCCTATTGGCAAGAAAGGTCTATGTGTGATTGCATCTTGGAGATGAAGTCACATATTGACAAGCCGGGAGAGTTGGGTGTCAAAGTCTTTCTAAGTCACATAGTGAGTTTCCTTGGGACTACTATGAAACAGACTGTGACATGACCCTTAAAGATCTTATCTATTTACTAGGTGCTACTGAATCAGCAATGATTTAGAGCACTGGTAAAGAAAATTTGATTAGAAGATCAACTTCCCAAACTTCCATGGACATTGACAATGGTAACATTGAAAATACAGAAAAGCTTTCTATTCCCAATGGAAAGGGATCGGCCATAGTCAACTCGGTTGACCAAATGGTAAAGAGAAAGGCTAAGTCTGAGATAGTTCTGTGTACCATTCCCAAAGGATCCATATGTTTCTATTGCCAAAGGAAGGGGCATTGGTTGCGAAGCTGCCCTAAGTACCTGAAAGATCTGAGAGAAGGTCTAGTAAAAAAGTTTGACTGTACTTCAGGTAAGTCCACTATCTAACTCTATTAAGTTCCTATTTGGAGATTCTTATTACATGATGTGACTGGGTCACATGTTGAAGTTTTAAGAATCAAAGAAAGGAGAGGAAGCTTAAAGAAGAGTGAGCTGATTCTGATCGCGAAGATGGATTTCGATCGCATGGTTCGGTGATCAGACTTTTGAGCTACTGCTTAAGAGTTGTGATAGATAACAACATAGTTTTCATATGCATTTGCATTGTAAGGATAAGTTTTTCCGCAAATTTTAAAATAAAAGAAAAAATTTGATTTTATTTATTTTAAGTATCCTTACAATGGCATTTGTGAAAAAATTGTTGTTTATATGATTCCACTGATAGCAAGATTGGAAAAAATGAATTTGATTCTGTCGTTTGTGGTAGTGTCATAATTTACCAAATAAGGAAAGATTCTCATCAACCAAGTTTCAGTTGGATAGAAACTTGGAATCATGCAAGTTATATAGTATGGTGAATGAGAATTTTCATCTTTGGAAAATTAAGACCAATACCTTGTTCACATGTATATGTGAGTAAAGTGAAGGACTAAGGGATCGAGTACACATTCATGTGCACTGGTCAAGTCCACCACAAAAGATCGATAAGACTATTCGTCATGATTTACTAAAGTTTAGTAAATATGATTATACTTACAAGTTTAAGTATAATTCTGAAGCATTGGAAAAGTTTCGATGTATGGCAGAACGAATGAGAAGAATCAAATGAGGCAGAAAGATAAAAGTTTCTCAAATCTGAAAAGATGGGAGAGTACTTTAGTATCATGCTTTGTGATCATCTTAATGATTAAAGAACCATATCACAATTGGTCTTCTAAGGACATCTTGGTGCATTCTTATGGCTAAGAAGAGGAGTCATGAATTGTTGAAATGGTTAAATCAAGAAGATGAATCATACTTCGTTCCAAAACAGGTCTTAGAGTCATACTTCAAGATTGTAACTTGAGTGATACATCTTAAAGAAGGTTTATAACACTTGTCAAATGTAAGAGTAAAAGTTTCCTACTCTTGTACATTTGAAATTGGTAAGTTGTGATGTTTTTGGATAAAACAAAGACCAACTAAGGCCAATTATGTGAAGTGTTTGTCTTGATAAAAAATCCGCACTATCTCTTGAATATTTGGCAACATAGTCTTATATGTCAAGAGGACAGTGGGAGTCTTAAAGATCCTGAAAGAATTTCAAGATCTAATCAAGAATAAAAAACGTGTAGTTTGACACTAGCACACGACGTGAGGTTTATAACCTATCGTGTTGACATATTTCTATTTATGTGCCCATTCCAGTTAAAGTTGGCTCTGCATTTGAGTTCTGAAAGTTCTCAATTGGTTGCATAACAACTTGGAAGCAATGGCAGGCCCTTGGGCTGCCAGGTGGCAAGAAATTAAGATTGAGTTCAGTCCATATGAGATTGGAATGGTCATTATCCTTGTCTTGTGATTATGGTTTTGACAAATTCACATGGATAAGAACACATACACCATAAAATCTAAGTGGCATAAGTTTTCTCTCCGATTCATGAAAATGATGGTGAGGAAACGCTTTCACTAAGTAGATTTTAGGTGGATAGCAATTGTGATATTTGCATTCTCAAAGTCATTAGTGGAGCGTGTGTGGTTAACCGGCACACTAACATGGACTTGTGAGAAATGACGAACGTCTAAACAATTGGGACTATGATTACGGCATCCCTTTTCATAGTTCTGAAATTGTTTAGACACACATGTGTGCTATCTGAGGAAGAGTGTAAGATTTTGATAAAGTTTTATCAACGCATATCGTATCATAAATCTGAAATTTGGTAAGAAAGTCAATAAAGTATTGATTTCTAGAAGTCCAGCTGATTTCTGAGTACATGTCAAAGCTAGTGGGAGCATATGTGTTATGCTAATAATCATCATGTTAGTGGGAGCATGATAATTATTATTAGTATTGCAAGATAGCAATGTCAATTATAGAAAACAAAAGTTTCAATTCGTGAAGTTGCAGGGGTTGAAAAGTTGTTTTGCTATAATTAAGGGAGAGGAAATTATACTTCATTTCAATTCTCAAAGTTTAGATTGAGGTTTTAATCATCTTTAGTCAAGGATATATATGAATTTTGTGTTGGAATGGCTCAACATAAGGAAATTCTATATATGGGTCTATTATTTGCGTTCTAAAATTCGATTATGATTACGACATCCCTTTTCATAATCTGAATTATGAGAACTTGGCAATAGAAATAGAAATGTTATAGCAAAAGACTGGTCAAGTATCATGTCTTTATGTGAGACATCATGAATCGTGTCCCATATGCTTCGGATATAGGATTGATTGCATGTGCTATAATATTCATCCTTTCTAAATTTTCCAAATGCTCAGGGCAGTAAGGGGGGAAAAGTCTAGAAATTGGATATGAATAAAATGATTAAGCAATTGTCGAGAATAATCTAATGTTTACCAAAGATTGGTTGCTCAGGGACAGTTGGAAGTATAGTGTTAATTTTTGGAAAGGACCATGTTGACATATTCTGAAAAGAGGCAACTCTTGTTCAGAAGTGACAATCAAAATGAGAATATGGAAATTTTCCCATAGGTGGAAGTTATTCATTAAATATGTGTAAGATTTCGAAACTTAATGCAAGAAGGATGTTCAAA
Source organism: Lactuca virosa (assembly GCF_052849685.1). Taxonomy (NCBI): domain Eukaryota; kingdom Viridiplantae; phylum Streptophyta; class Magnoliopsida; order Asterales; family Asteraceae; genus Lactuca; species Lactuca virosa. Next base: position 176,537,899 of record NC_136430.1, read on the forward strand.
GCAATGTACTTTGAATTTGAGACTTCGTTTCCATGGAATGATCTCCATTGGAATACTCTGTAATTTCTGTTGACAAGTCTTTGTGACTTTGTGTATAATCATTACAAGAGGATCAATGCATATAAGTTTAGAATCTAACAGATTTAGGTAAATGGCAGGAATTTGGAATTCTTGCATTTGCGGTAAGGATTTAGGATTGTGAAATGAGTATCATTGGAATTATGTTCAATCGATCTATTTCACAAAGTAAAGATCATAGAAAAACTTAGTGTGCATACTTGGTGTATGGCATAACTAATGTTTAGACAAACATAGGGTGCATACTTGGAGTATGGCATGACTAGTGTTTAGAAAAGATAGTGTACATGCTTGGAGCATGGGACAACTATTGTTTTAATTCAAGTATAAAGTTGATAGTTTGAAACAGTATGCAATGAATAATGTGTAATCAATATGGTGATAAATAAAAGGTGTTTTATTTATATTTATAAGTTCTGAGACCATATTGGATTCGATTATTCTTGTGTTTCACTTTTCATGTTTTGACTTCCAGAATAACTAGGTCGTGCTTCCTGAATGACTAAGTTATTCAAACCATCCACAGTCAGTCATATGTTGGAAGTAGATATGAATCAAGACTATCATGGGTTGGCTTGTAGAGGTCTAAGATGTTGGACAAAGTGGTGCTATAACACTCATGAGTGCTCATAAGTTCTGAGTATTGGATTCAACCCACGCTCATTGGAATCACTTCATGGATTTTATCACGAGTGATCATGAGATGATAATATCTTATATTCTTCAAACCTAGAGATATGAGTTGTTGCCTATGAGTTGGTTATACATTGATTGTACGAAAACGCATTGGTAACTCAATGTTATAAAACAGGCCTTTGTGTATGATTCAAAAAGTAGTAGAACAAGCATATGAGTCGAAGTTTATCCATTCCTTTTACCTTTGGGATAAAAGCGATATCTGTGGGCCCCTTGATGATTTAGTGATGACAGCCCGAAGTGCTTGGCCAAGCCAGGACTGATTTGATTTGTTCAATCAGTCAGTCATCATGAATCGGAAATCGGGAAACAACAAATGGACTGAGAGATTGATTGATAATCCATGTCTCAGTCCATATGATATCTAGAATGGAGGAATATATGATCCCTTATCTAATGGACAAGTCATTGACGAGATCAGAGTTCAGTTACAACGTCAGAGTTCGACAGCGGCTTAAAGAGCTATGATTGCCAGTCCGGTTTTGAAGTCATACGCAATAATAGTTTTAGACTTATCCAAGTGGGAGACTGTTGGATTAGTGTCTAAGTCCATAACTATATTTGGTATGTACTTGACCCGATTGGCATTGTCCATTTGGGTTGCATGGCATCATGCATTTGGATTGACTAAAATGAGAGAAATAACACTTAAGGTTTATTAATATATTATAAGTTCTAATATATTAATAAGATTATTTAATTAGTATTGATCAAGAATTAATTTGGAATTAACTAAGTGACCAAAAGGAGACTAATTAAGTATATGGGTTGATTGTGTAAATCATCCATACTTGTATAGTAGGCTAATGCTCCATGGATTATCAAGTTGGGCTAAAACCCATAGGATGCTCAATGGATGCTCTATGGTGTTTTTGTACCCATGGATCATGGAAATGAAAGGCCATGACAATTAGGGTTTACATGGTGTAATCCGAATTGTGACACACTATATAAGCATCTTATTCTTGACAAAATCGGCCACTATGTATGTATGGTGAGGGCTAGCCGATTTGATGAAGTGTATCATTTCTCTTAAGTTATTCCAAGTGTATTTTGATGTTGTGTGAACTATTTGAGGTGTCACACTTGGGGCACTCGGTTCTTAAGCATCAAGGAATCAAGCTACTTAAAAAATGTATGTCTTCTAACTTGTTTTATTACCCAAGTATCAAAGATTGTATGCTAGATAGGGTAATACCTTGGAATGTTTATATTTTCATGTATAATAGAGAAAACATAGATCCAAGGTATTTAGGGTTGCATGTACACTTAGGAGTGTTAGAATGCTCAAAACCCTTCACACTCATGAGTGTTGTAGCCATGTCCACCATCTTAGACCTCTACAACTAACTCATGACAGTCTTGATTCATACCTACTTCCAACATATGACCGACTGTGGAGAATTCGAATAATATAATATACCGAACATAATTATACTGGAAGTCAAAACATGCAAAATGAAATGATAGTAAACGATTAACAAAAGATAGCAACACTTTACTCATAAATAAATACAACTTTTATTCATCATCAAATGTCAATTACACTTTACACATTTCAAAGCTATCTAACTACTAAAAATAATATCATCCTTCAACCCCATGCGCCTCGCATGCTGGAGATTCTTAACCCTACCCAGTCCCTTCGTGAGGGGATCTGTTGGGTTCTCATCCGATGATACCCTCTTTGTCACGAGGAGTCCTTCTTCTATTCTATGTCTGATGAAATGATATTTTATATTGATGTGTCTGGATCTACCGTGATTCCTTGGTTCCTTGGCTAAGGCAACTGCACTTTCTCTCTCACAAAAAATCTCTATAGGCTCCTTTATAGCTGGTACGACTCCAAGATCTCCAATGAAGTTATTTAGCCATATAGCCTCCTTCGCTGCCTCGCTTGCAGCTATATACTCTGATTCACAAGTTGAATCAGCCACTGTCTCCTGCTTGGAACTTTTCCAAGAAATTGCTCCTCCGTTTAAGGTAAAGACCTAGCCTGACTGAGAGCGGAAATTATCCCTATCAGTCTGGAAGCTAGCATCACTATATCCTAATACTCTCAAGTCCTCCGCAGGTACTTGAGAATGTTCTTTACTGCAGTCCAGTGAGCCTTGCCAGGGTTCTCCTGATATCTGCTGACCATGCTCAATGCAAAGGCCACATCTGTACTCGGACTCTGAGTTTTACTCAGTCTGGCATTACTCTGGATCAGTAACTCTCCTTTCTTGGAGTTCTGCATGCTGAATCTATTCAGCACCTTCTCCAAGTAGGTACTCTGACTAAGTCCAATTAGTCTTTTACTCCTGTCTCTCAGAATCCTTATCCCTAGGATATAGGCAGCTTCTCCAAGGTCCTTCATAGCGAAACACTTCCCAAGCCAGGACTTAACTTCCTGCAGAGTTGGGATGTCATTTCCTATGAGTAGTATGTCATCCACATACAATACCAAAAAGCTGACTATACTCCCACTATCCTTGACATATACACAAGATTAATCTTCACTCCTCGAAAAGCCAAACTCTTTGACCTTCTCATCGAAGCAAAGATTCCATCTGCGAGGTGTTTGCTTTAATCCATAAATGGATTTCTCAAGCTTACACACTCTATTAGGATACTCTGTACTGACAAAACCCTCTGGCTGACTCATGTAAACATCCTCAGCCAACTTTCCATTAAGGAAAGCGGTTTTGACATTCATTTGCCAAATTTCATAATCATGAAATGCAACAATGACTAACATAACCCTAATAGACTTAATCTTTGCTATTGGTGAAAAAGTCTCATCATAATCAACTCCCGGAGTTTGAGAAAAGCCCTTTGCAACCAGTCGCGCCTTATAAGTGTGTACATTACCATCCATGTCGGTCTTCTTCTTGAAGATCCATTTGCACCCCACTGTCTTGCGACCTGGTACATTGTCAACCAAGTTCCAAACTTGATTGTCCTACATGGATTGTATCTCGCTGTCCATAGCCTCTTTCCATTTAGCAGCCTCAGGTCCTGCCATGGCTTCCGTGTAGCTGTTAGGTTCATCCAGACTTACCAGTATGCTATGACTGATAAGTGTATCACCTTCCGCAGTAATATGGAAACCATAGTAATGTTCAGGTGCATTCCTAACTCTCGTGAAATGCCTCAGAGGTACAGACTCTTCTGTCGGATCAACAGGAGTTTCCTCCTCAGGTTGATTGCTAAGGTTTGAGGTTCCTTCACCACTTGACTCTTGAATTTCTTCAAGGTCAATTTGCCTCCCACAGTTTTCTTGGCTTATAAATTCTCTCTCCGGAAAGACTCATCTCCTTGCTACAAATACCACATTATCACTGGGTCTGTAGAACAGGTAGCCAAAGGATCTTTGTGGGTAGCCGATGAAAAGACGCCTCTCACTTCGAGGTTCAAGCTTATCGTGAGACTCATGCCTCACAAAAGCCTCGCAACCCCAAATCTTGATGTGGTCTAGATTGGGAACTTATCCGGTCCACATGTCATGAGGTGTTTTGGCAACCTTCTTTGTAGGGACTAGATTAAGGATATGGGCGGCAGTCTCTAAGGCATACCCCCAGAATGAGATTGGTAGCGAAGCTCGACTCATCGTGGAATGAACCATATCCAAAAAAGTTCGATTGCGCCTCTCAGCCACACCATTCAACTGCGGTGTCCTGGGAGGTGTCAATTGTGAGATAATCCCACATTCCTTAAGATAGTCAAGGAACTCTGTACTAAGATACTCACCACCTCGATCGGATCGAAGCATCTTAATGTTCCTGCCCAACTGATTCTCCACTTCCTGTTTGAACTCTTTGAACTTTTCAAAGGTCTCTGACTTATGCTTGATTAAGTAGACATATCCATATCTACTAAAATCATCAGTAAAAGTCACACAGAAGCGGTTAGCATCCCTTGTGGCGGTTCTGAAGGGTCCACACACATCAGTGTGTACAAGATCCAACAAACCTTCACCCCTAGCACAAGTGACAGTGAAGGGTGACTTTGTCATTTTCCTAAGCAAACAAGATTCACAACTATCATCTGATTTTAGGTCAAATGACTCCAAGACTCCATCCTTTTGGAGTTGGCCTATGCGTTTCTTGCTTACATGTCCAAGACGACAATGCCATAATGATGCTTTATCCAAACTAGTGGAAGAATCGATACACAATACATCATTTCCTAGGTTATCTACAACCGACACAGTTTCATACACACCATCACAAGGTAATGCTTTAAAATAAAGAACATTATTAAAGAAAGCATTAATACCACCACTATCATTATTAAATGAAAAGGTAAAACCTTGTTTCTACAAATCATGAAAGGAAATAATATTTCTTGCCATTTAAGGCGAATAACAACATTTATTCAAATCTAATGTTAACCCACTACTTAGCAATAAAGAATAAACTCCAATCTTGGTGACAGGTGTAACTTTCCTATTTCCCATGATCAAGTTTATCTTCCCATGCTCCACATTCTCATTTCTTCTTAGTCCCTGCAAATCAAAACATATGTGAATACCACAACCTGTATCAAGGACCCAAGAATTAGAATAGGGTGAGTTATTAGAGAATATAGTGTAAATACCTGCATGGTTGGGTTTTACTTTCCCATCCTTAACATCTTGCTGGTACTTTGGGCAGTTTCGCTTCCAGTGCGACTTTTCATGACAATAGAAGCATTCAGCTTCTTTAGGGTTAGCAGAAGGAGTGACGAAACCTTTCTTGGTTCCACTTGAAGATGAGCCATCAAGAGACTTTCCCTTGGTACCCTTCGAAGGGCTCTTCCTCTTCTTTCCTTTACCTTGCCCGATTGCCAAGACAGGGGCCGCGGTATGAGTAGGAGTAGTAACAACCGACTTAGCTTTAAGACCACTTTCCACGGTCTTCAAAAGTCCTTGAAGTTTGCTGAGTGTAACTTCCTACTTGTTCATGTGGTATGTCATGTGGAATTGATCATAACACGAAGGTAAGGAGAGCAAAATAATATCTATTGCCAACTCCTCTGGGAAGTTCACATTCAGTTTCAGCAAACGGTCCACATACCTTTGCATTTTCTGCATGTGGCCCGTGATGGGTTCACCATCCTTCATCCAGGTTGTTATCATGGATGAGATGATCTCATATTGCTCTTGACGAGCACTCTGATGGTAGCGGTCCATCAAATCCTGGTGCATCTCAAAAGGATAGTAGTCCTCATAGGACTTTTGGAGCTCGGCTGTCATAGTGGCCAACATGATGCATGCCACTTTGGTAGCATCTCTTTCATGGGCCTGATATTCAGCGACCTCCTCAGGAGTAACAGTCGGCTCGAGTTCTTTAAGCTCCTTATCGAGGACATATTCTTTTTCCTCATACTGAGTGACCATCCTGATGTTTATGATCCAATCCATAAAGTTGGATTCATCAAAGATGACTCTCCCACAAAGGTTCATGAGAAAGAAGGAGCCAGTAGGGTTTGAGCCAGAAGCAGCATTGTTGGAAGACATCTGAAAAGAAGAAAGACAAGTTTAGATTAGATATAAAGATAGTCCTTAATAAAACACCCAAATGTAATATTAAGGCTAGGACCCAATCACAATATATCATGACTTAGAAGAGGGATGCCGTAATCTAAGCAATAACATATTTGAAAGGTAGGTGAATGACGATTCACCAATTTCCACCATGAAAAACGAAATAAATTATTAGGTTTTAATTGGTTTTGAAACTCCTAGATTCTTTGAGATTCATTGAACTTTTCAATGGCATGTTTCAATCTCGAGTGTGCCCTTCAGGTTTTGTGACTGGGATGTCGAGGATCACAAAACAAGGTGTGAAGTAACCATGCAAATTACTTGGTACCCTTAATATTTACCCCTCAATCGATGTGCCGGTTAACCACACGCGCTCCATCGATACTATGATATATATTAAGTTACCCTTTCCCTACCTTGTTAAGTCCAGGTTAGTGTGCCGGTTAACCACACACGCTCCACTAACGACTGAATCAAAGTGCAAAGTGTAATTTCATGGGTTAGCACCTTATTCACATTTTCCTAAAGTAACTAAGATTGAGAATTTATCAAAACATTTAGTTACTTTATTTTTCATCATACTTTTAATGAAGATTTAGAATTCCTTGTCCTACCCGTTCGGCTAACGACCCTCCACCAGTCAAGGAAGCGGTGGGTGAGAGTGGACACCCATTAAGCTGCCAATTTATAGGCAACAACCTTATACCCCCCTTATAGACCGGCTTCGTGAATGAGGTCAACTAACGGTAAAACGACTTGATCTTATACATATATATATTATTAACTTATAATATTATAAAATATAAGGGTTGAATTTTAACTTTTAAAATTCTAGGGATTGGAACTAAAGTTTTTTCAAAGTGACTTTACATGTTCCAAAACTTGAGGGCAAGTGTTGTAACTTTCAAAACTTTTCATCTTTCATAACTTATGAGTTAATGATGTAATAAAATGAGTGACTTTTCATTTTATGTAACCTATGTGTTTCTTTAATGGACTTTAAAATAAAGACTTTTGGTAATCCATAACTTGAGTACAAATTATGGATTCCATTAAAACACATAATGATCATGAATTAAACATTAAACAATTTTAACAAGTACTTCCTAAGATCTATCAAGAACTCATAAGAACATATATATTCCTATCAAAATTTCAAGAACATATGAACACATATAAACATGAAAATTTGATATTAGCCATTGTAAATGGATTAGAACAGCCATTATACCATCTGAAACAAGTTTTATAACACCAAAACAGTTTAGGGTAATGTTTCTAGACCATTTCCAGCAGCAAACCTCGAAAATCTGCATTCAGGGGCTCCTACTCGTCGAGTGCAAGAGCCTACTCGTCGAGTAGGATGAATTTGGTCATGGAATCGTCGAGTCCCCCCATGGACTCGGCGACTTCATGCTTCAGCGTGCAGAAAAACTGAGTTTTTTTCACAATTTTGCATAAAGTATCTAACAAACAAGCCTAGGCTCGGATACCACTGAAGGGTTTTGAGCATTCTAACACTCCTATGGTGTACATGCAACCCTAGAAACCTTGGATCTATGTTTTATCTATGATACATGCAAAATTGTTTTTCCAAGGTTCATAACCTATCTAGCATACATGGGGAGCTTTTAAACATAAAAGTTAGTAGGATATACATACCTTGTAGTAGTTAGGATTCCTTGAAAACCTTAGGAGCCTAGCACCTCAAGTGTGATGCCTCAAATGTCTCACACAACACCAAATGCACTTGGAATAACTTAGAGAGAAATGAAGAACACTTAGAAATCGGCTAGCCATCACTTGTATACTTAGTGGGCCGATTTTGGTGGATAACATGTGGCTTATATAGTGTGTTACAATTAGGGTTACACCATGTAAACCCTAATTGTCATGACTTTTCATTTCCATGACCCATGGGTTCTATAACCACCATGGAGCATCCATGGAGCATCCCATGGGTTTTAGCCCAAGTTGATAATCCATGAAGCATTAGCCCACTATATAAGTATGGATGATTTACACAATCAACCAATATATTTAATTAGTCTTCTTTTGATGACTTAATTAATTACAAATTAATTCTTGATCAATACTAACTAAATAATACTATTAATATATTAGAACTTATAATATATTAATAAACCTTAAGTGTTATTTCTCTCATTTTAGTCTATCCAACTGCATGATGCCATGCAACCCAAATGGACCATGCTAATCGGGTCAAGTACATTCCAGAAATAGTTATGAACTTAGACACCTAATCCGACAGATGCACCTTTAGACATTGATCTAGCATATCCACCATTGGAAAAGTGGACAAGAAATCATCCGAAAGAGCAAGTTATTGGAAATCCACAAGATGGAGTTTTGATAAGAGCTCAAATTCATGCAAAGAATGAGGTACTGAATGCTCGACAAGAATTTTACATGTTTAATGTTTTCATCTCAAAAATTGAACCAAAGACTGTTAAGGTTGCAATGGAACACTCAGATTGGGTTGTGGCAGTGCAATCTGAACTGGCTGAGTTCGATAGAAACAAGGTTTGGAGGTTAATTCCTAAACCTGACAATGTTTCGATTGTCGGATTAAAATGGATTTTCAAAAGCAAAACCGACAAGGATGGAAGTATTGTTTGAAATAAAGCACGATTAGTTGTTAAAGGATATTCGCAACAAGAAGGTATAGATTATGAAGAAACTTTTGCCCCTGTCGCAAGACTCGAGGCCGTTCGAATATTTTTGGCCTATGCAGCTCACAAAGACTTTGATGTCTCTCAAATGGATGTGAAATGTGCTTTTCTCAATGGCGAAATCGAAGAAACTGTTTACGTTGAATGTAACAAAACATTATTTCAAACCTATGTAATAGTATAGGTCAATGTGTAGTTCTTTTTATAATAATAAAGAGAAATTTTAGCATAATGTGCATATTTACATAATTGACCCTCAAAAATAAATTATTTAGCAATCTCGATTGGGATGAACCAAGTGATAGAGATTGTAACAAGGTTTCCCAAAACATAAAGAGCACTAAAATCCGAGTTATAACGAAGAAGTTATGACCAATCGAAAATCCGTGACAAAACCGGCAAAACACTATTCAGTGTAAAAACTGAATTTTCGATAAAAGGCTTTTTAGATTTAACAATCTAAATGAAAGTTGTAGTTTATGTTAAACCGAGAACTTTCATAAAAAGAACGGAAAAATCTGACTTCGTATGAGGAATTTATGATTTTTCTAAGTTTCAGTATAACAGTGTACAGCTAAAAACTTGAAATAAAGATCGAGCAATTTTTAGCCGACACAACCTAAATGGTAATTGAAGGTCTCGTCGGTAGTAGTACAACGGTAAAAAGACAGACGAAAACGGACGTCGGATGAAGAAGTTATGAATTTTTAACGGATTCCCGTCCCGGTCTGTTTAAAATAATAATATTAAAAATAAACTCAAAATTATCCGACGAAGCCTAAACAATAGTCGTAGAGTATGATTTTACCTACGCGTGCATATAAAGAACGCCAAAAACGGAGCTCGTATGCGAAAGTTATGATTTTCGCAAGTTTGGCACAAAAATAAAGAAAAAATGGAAAAAACAGGGCAATTTCGCATGCCAAGTCACCCTCGCACGTGGCAGTTGCTGAGTGGACCGAACCCATGTGTGGCACCTCCTGATTGGACCGCAGCCGAGGTCCACTAAGAAGTGGACAACCTCGCAGGAGACACACCGGACCTCACCCTCGCACACCCCTCGGACACCCTCCTTCGCACGTGGCCTCTTCCCATTGGACCGAGGTTTGGTCAAATCCGAGCCAGCCAGCAGCGAGCCTCCGGTCCGAAGAAGCCTCATCCCTTCGCCACCTGTCCGACGCGTGTCACCTTCGCACAGCTTCGGGTCCGAACCTTCAGACTATACATAGCATACGAGGGCTTCCGAAATTTTACACTTTTTCACCCTAGTTTTCATTCTCTTTCACTTTTTCCACTTTCATAAACTTATACACAAACCCTAAAGCCCCGGTATCAAGTCTCGAACCCTAAGCAAGCCTCAAAGCCCCGAGATTCCCTAGAAGTAACCTCTCTCCTGTCGAAACTCTGCCCAATTTGAGCCGGTTTCTCAACAAATAAACTCCTTTTCGTGAAACGAAACTCTGTCCGGTTCACCATCTATCAAGTGAGTACATACCCCCGTATTTTCATAATTTCTACTGTTTTAAGGGGGGAATACAAGCATAACACAAGAACTTTGTGTTATAAAATCATGATAAAATAACATTAAATTATTTAAAAATACTTAAAACATCAAACTCTTTTATAATCTTATATTTTTCCCCAAAATTCATATTTATATATATATATATATATATATATATATATATATATATATATATATATATATATATATATATATATATATATGTATATAAATAAGATTTAAAAGGCTTAGGACTGATAACTCATTCTGGGTCCGTTTCCTTGTTTGGATGTGGGCTTGTAGTTCCGGTTATTTGTCCGAGTGTCGTTTAAATTTTACTTGTATATGAAATTGTGTATGTATGTAAATATAAAAGTTATTTCGTCAATTCAAACACCTTTGTAACACGTTGAGCAAGGGGTTACATGCTAAATACAGTTATATACACATTCAGAAAGTACATATAAATTATAATAGGTATAATTTATACATAGAACAAGAATTCATAATACAAGAATACACAGTCTTACAAGAAACTAGGGTTTTGATACAGAACAAATCAAGGTTTACACTTATCAAATACATGTTTGAAATACTAAATCAAGAACATACTGTCAATCATTTATTTCAGAATGATTGGGTTTTCTTAAACTAATATACATGTAACGTTTATATGCTTTTTATGAGACATTCAGGTTGTTTAATTCATTTTAGACAACCAAGGTAAAGCCCTGACATTATAACCAGAATCTCCAGCTTCGGGGATCGAACCAAGTTGTGTGTAGATCGATATCGGGATTGACAACCATGCACTCAGGCTGCTAGCTACAATCAGGCATACACGCCGATGAGTGGCAATTGTTATCAACAGTTTAAACGCCCACAAAGCGTTTGTTTCAGGCCATCCGTCATAGTATGGTTATAAGAACTCATTAAAAAGATATTAACAATACGTTAGTGTATAAAAAAGTAAACGAAAGTACACCTTCAAAGTACTAGTTTTCAGAATACAAACTACAATGGTTCAATACAGTTTTCAATAACAGCTGGCTGAGCCAGGCACACTCTCAGTTACAAGTTTTCATAAACGAATACAAATACAAAACATTGATACAAAGAGAACGGTTTTATGGGAATAAAACTACTTTTCATATACAACAGAAAATATAGGATTTTCTGGAACAGTTTACATATACAAGATACAGAGATACTCTTTCAAACATAAACATTTATGCACTCACTCAACTTTATGTTGATACTCTGTTTTCAAATTACTTGTATTCTCAGGGAAATAATACACAGGTACTCCCCGAGCTTTTGAGAAGATGGAGCTTTGTTGAGTCATATCTTCTTTTGTATAACTATATTTTGGTTCAATATACAATGATTGAACACATGTAAATATTTATACTTTTTAAATACAATGGTTGTTTGTACTTTGATTACTATGATGCATGTGTTGTGATACTACAATTCAAGTCCTCCACCCCCAGACGTTTCCGCCGTCTGGTTTGGGGGTGTGACAGATTGGTATCAGAGCATTGTTTATAGTGAACTCAGTATATCAATCAATAAAAGATATACAAACTATAAATACATCGGGGAAAGGAGCTCTGACTACAAGTATACTTTTAAATATTTAAGTATTTTTATAAGAAGTATACTAACACTCACAAGTAAAGTATCACAGTCATAAGAGCACACTCATACTTACAAGTACAATATCACAATCATAAGAACTTAAAAGTATTTGGATGTTGAGCACTATAGTCAAACCTGAGCAGTTATGTAATCATATCTGGAATTAATATAGCCTGATCAACTATATTGATTTGAGATATGACCAACATGTGTTTGGGAGTGATAGTAGTGTTGAGACATGTCTAAAACTTACCATACATATTCAGAAGAACTATAGAACAGAATACAAAGATTAAAATACTATGGAGAGTATTTTACTAATCTTATTTATAATACAGAACCTATGGCTGCACCCAATTTACCGGGAGACCCCTACAATCCACAGAATGCAGGCTGGATCACAGAATCAGACGAAGAACCCTTTGAGGACAGCGAGTCAAGTGGTACAGATACAGAGCCACAAGTCTGCAACCCTGGGGAGCATCCCTAGAGGCAAGAGGACGCAGAACCAATACCTGAGTAGGGCGAATACATAAACCATTGGAGTCGACAAGACGGCCAACGCCCTCCATACGGAATGACACGAGGTTTCTATAACGTATCTAGAGGAGGAACTGCTGACAGAGGTCTTCCAGTTATAGTAAACCGGATAGCCCGACAGTTCGATCAATCAAGGATGTCGATCAATCGGATCCTAGAGGTGAATGCGGTTGCACAGGCTAACACTGCATATATCCTTCGTCTTGACGAGATGCAAGATGACACCCAGCACCATACTGAAGCCCTTCAAAGGCAACTTAATGCTGCTGAATCAGAGATCAGAGAACTAAGGGAGCATCAAGCTGCCCAAGAAAGGCACTGGAAAGCGCAAGACAAAGCGGAACCTAGCAATCGTCGTAGAAACCGTCGCAAGTAGTGTTCACACTACTTCTACTTTCTACTTTCTATATCGAATGTGTATACTACTTTCTATGTTATGTACAAATCAAGTATCAATAAAACAATAAGCACTTTGCTTCAACAAGAGTTATTACAGTTTTCATAATCATCTTATTCCAAAGTTTTGGATCGCAGATATGTTCCAGTGTTATTTTTCATACTTTCGATACAACCACGAAAATTTTATTTTTCAGGTAGGTTGGTTTGATGTCGACACTTTCTCAGTATTGGGGTATATTATAATCCTGCTTTAAGGTCAAGTTTTCTAGACCTTATATACTTAATATACCAATACAGTTGACATGTACATTCATACTTTTTGAAAAATAACCATTCAATTTCATATTATCCTGTTGCAAGTTGTACTTGCAGTGGATTTCTATTTCTAATTCTTTGTAAGATTCATGTTGAATTAAGTGTTTAGTTCAGAGATATCAAATTCATATTCCTTCTTGATATCTCACTATCTTTTTATCTATTTGACTTTTATAGCAAGAGATGCCTCCTCGTAGAAATCCAAGACGTATCAACACCAATGAAGCACCGACGCCACCCCCAACACCACCTCATCAATTCGATCCCGCTATGTTTCAAGCGGCGGTCACGGCGGCTGTAGCGGCTGCCATGTCTCATGTTCATACTCCTGGTGTTAGTGGGTCGGGAGTCGGTACACATCCTTCTAACCATGGCGAAAGTCATGGGCATTCGCGAGAATGCACTTATAAGGATTTCTCTAATGCCAAACCCACGACCTTTAATGGGACTGGGGGAGTTATGGCACTAAGGCAGTGGATAGAAAAGACGGAAGCAATCTTCAAAATTTGCTCCTGTCCTGAGGGTAGCAAAGTTAAGTTTGCTGCCTGTACTTTTTCTGATAGGGCTCTAACGTGGTGGAATGGCCACATTAAGTCACTTACTCTAGTTGTGGCTAACTCCATCAGCTGGGAGAGCCTAAAAGCCATGTTAATGCGGGAATACTGCCCGCGAGGGGAAATACAGAAACTGGAGCAAGAACTATGGGCTCTTATAATGGTTGGTTCTGATATATCAACCTATACCAATAGGTTCTGTGATCTGGCAATTCTTTGCTCGGATATGGTTCCTATCGAGAGCAAAAAGATTGAGAGATATATTTGGGGTATGTCGCCCCAAATTCAGTCAAGTGTTTTAGCTTCAAAGCCTATTACTTTTGACAGTGCCAAAGAACTGGCACAATCTATCATCGACCACGGAGCCCGTGAAAACTCTGTGGTCTCTGCTCCAGAACAACCCAAGGAGAACAACAACAACAACAAGAAGAGGGTTTGGAACAAGGGGAAGGGCAAATCTCCTCTGGAACCAGCAAAGAAGCAACAAGTAGTGGCAGTCCATGCTAATACTGTACCTGCTACCATACCCGCTACTGTACCTACTGCTGTCTCCAATAACTTTGCACCAACAAAGCCCTATGCTGGTACCCTCCCTAAATGCAACAAGTGCAATTTTCACCACAACGGAAATTGCCAAGAAATGCAGTGCCGAAACTGCAACAGGAAAGGGCATACTGCCCGTTTCTATAGAATACCACCCCAACCCCTTAACCAAGTACCTGCCGCTGGAGTAGGCCGAGCATGCTACCAATGCGGTGATGTGGGGCATTTCAAGAAAGATTGTCCAAAGGCTGGAAATGTCGGTGGAGTTGGGAGGATTTTAGCACTGGGTCATGAAGAAGCGGTGGCAGACCCTGCTGTGGTCACGGGTACGTTCCTTCTCAATAATACTTATGTTGGATTAATGTCTAAGTCCATAACTATAATTGGTAAGACTTGACCCGACCCGACATGGTCCATTTGGGTTGCATGGCATCATGCATTTGGATAGACTATAATGAGAGAAATAACACTTAAGGTTGGTTAATATATTATAAGTTCTAATATACTAATAAGGTTATTTAATTAGTATTGATCAAGAATTAATTTGGAATTAATTAAGTGATCAAAAGGAGACTAATTAAATATATGGGTTGATTATGTAAATCATTCATTCTTATATATGTGGGCTTGTGATCCAAGATTCCTTATGTTGGACTAAGTCCATGGGGTGACCCATGGATACTCCATGGAGGTTAAAATCCATGGAGCATAAGGAATGGGTAAAGTTATGAGTTACATGGTGTAACCCTAATAGCCACCATATAAAAGAATCCCATGGCTCAAGAAATCGTGCACTAATGTGTGGGTGTGAGGGCTAGACGATTTCAAGGAGTGTTCAAGTTTCTATCAAGTTATTCCAAGTGTATTTGGTGTTGTGTGAACCATTTGAGGTGTCACACTTGGGGCACTAGGCACTCAAGCTTCATGAAGACATTCTACATCAAAGAGGTATGTATTCTATCTTGTTATATTTATTATTTTTTATGCTAGATTAGGATAATACCTTGGATGTTCATAATTGTATGTATAATGTAGAAAACATAGATCCAAGGTATTTAGGGTTGCATGTACACTTAGGAGTGTTAGAATGCTCATAACCCAACAGTGGTATCAGAGCCTAGGCTTGTTTTCTTGATATACTTGCAAAAGTAGCTGAAAAATCAAGTTGGATGCATATATTCGATTGTTTTGGCTGGAATTGGACTAGGAACATTACCCTAAGATGTTTTTGGACTTATAAACTTGTTTTTGATGTGGTAATGTTCATGCTAATCCAATTTCTAAGATAATTGTCATAATTTCAAGATTTGTATTAGTTTGTATGTTCATGCTAATTTCTTGAAGATTGATGATTTGAATTATCTTGTTCTTATGAGGTTCTTAGATTAATAGAAAAGTTGTGTGAAATAGTTGTTTTCAATCCATTTTAATCTAAGAGTTGATTCCAAAGTGTGTTTTTGTAACTTGTCCTCAAGTTATATGAAAAGTCACATTTAAGAATCAAAAAACTCATAAAAGTTGGCAAAGGTTACAAAATGAAGAGTCTCTTCATTAAATTAAAAAAAAAGTGTAACCTTAATTAGTTCCATAAGTTACAATAAAAAAAAGTTATTTTTTTTATTAATTAGTTTAAAGTCTTCCATAACTTGTCCTCAAGTTATGGAACTTGAAGAGTTTTTTTTTTAATTAAAACTACTTTAAACTCATAAGTTATGAAATTAATTAGTTTTGAATAGTTTCAAAACTTGCCCTCAAGTTTTGGAATTTGAAAAGTTTTCACTTATGAATACTTTAATTCCAAGTTAGCCCTTAGAATTTTAAAAGTTAAAATTCAACCCTTATACTTTATAATATTATAAGTTAATAATATTTATATATATGTATAAGAGTAATGTCAGTCTTACCGTTAGTAGGCCTCATTCACGAAGCCGGTCTATAAGGGGGGTATAAGGTTACTGCCTATAAAATGGCAGTTTAATGGGTGTCCACTCTCACCCACCGCTTCCTTGACTGGTGGAGGGTCGTTAGCCGAACGGGTAGGACAAGGACTATAATTCTCCTTTCATTAAAAGTATTAATGATAAATACTAAGTAACTAAACTCTTATTAATACCCAATCTTAGTTACTTAGGAAAATGTGAATTTGGTGCTAACCCATGAAATTACACTTTGCACTTTGCTTAAGTCGTTAGTGGAGCGTGTGTGGTTAACCGGCACACTAACCTGGACTTAACAAGGTAGGCAAAGGGTAACTTAATATTTATCAAAGTATCGGTGGAGCGTGTGTGGTTAACCGGCACACTGATTAAGGGGTAAATATTAAGGGTACCAAGTATATTTGCATGGTTATTCACACCTTGTTTTGTGATCCTCGGCATCCCAGTCACAAAACCTGAAGGGCACACTCGAGATTGAAACATGCCTTTGAACAGTTCAATGAATCTCAAAGATCTAGGACTTTCAAATCCAATTAAAACCTAATAAATTATTTCGTTTTTCATGGTGGAAATTGGTGAATCGTCATTCACCTACCTTCAAATATTTTATAGCTTGGATTACGGCATCCCTCTTCTAAGTTATAAAATAGTTTGTTGGGTCCTAGCCTTAATATTTCATATTGGGTGTCATATTAAGGACTTTAAATCAATTATCTTGAATATCTCCCAAAAAGATGTTTGGTCTAGATATTTATGATCTTCCCAAATCTCTTGAAACAAGCTTTCCTAAATGAAGATGATGTCCCATGGATATCATACTTCTTTCACCTCCTCCAATTATTCTCCCTAACCCACAAGTTCCTAAAAAGTTTAAGATCACTCAAGTCCTATTGGCAAGGCAAGGTCTAGGTGTGATCACATCTTGGAGATGTAGTCACATATTGACAAGCCGGGAGAGTTGGGTGTCAAAGTCTTGAGAAAGTTGGTGGCTCAACTACTTTCTAAGTCACATAGTGAGTTCTTTTGGGAATCCTATGAAACAGACTAAGACAAGACCCTTAATGATCTTATCTATTTGCTAAGATCAACTTCCTAAAACGCTATGGACATTGACAATGATGACATTGGATATCCAGTAAAGCTCTCTCTTCCCAATGGAAAGGGATCGTCCATAGTCAACTCGATTGACCCAATGGTAAATAGAGAGGCGAAGTCTCAGATAGTCCTATTATCAAGGGTCCATAGGTAACTATTACCAAAGGAAGGGGCATTAGTTACGAAGCTGCCAAATTTACCTAAGGATGTTAAAGTCAATAAGTTTGGCTCTACTTCAGGTAAAGTCCATTGTCTAACTCTATTAAGTACATGCTGATTCTGATCGCGAAGATGGATTTCAATCGCATGGTTCGGTGATCAGAATTTTGGGCTATTACTTAAGAGTTATGATATTTATATTGCTTAGGAATAGATAACAACAAGGTTTTCATATGGATTGTAAGGATAAGTTTTTCCGCAAAGTTTTAAAATAAAAGAAAAAGGTTTTGATTTTATTTATTTTAAGTATCCTTACAATGGCATTTGTGAAAAGTTGTTGCTTATAAGATTCCATTGATAGCAATATTGGAAAAATGGATTTGATTCTTTCGGTTGTGGTAGTGTCTAATATTACCAAATAAGGAAAGATTCTCATCACCCAAGGTTCAATTGGACCGAAACTTGGAATCATGCAAGTTGTATAGTATGATGAATGAGAACTTTCAGCTTGGAAAATTAAGACTAATTCCTTATGTGAATAAGGAAAGGACTAAGGGATCGAGTACACATTCTTGTGCACTGGTCAAGTCCACCACAAAAGATCAAGAAGACTATTCTTCATGATTTACTTAAGTTCAGTAAATATGGTTATACTTATAAGTTTAAGTATAAGTCTGTAGCATTGGAAAAGTTTCAATGTGAGACAGAACGAATAAGAAGAATCAAAGTATGGCAGAAAGATAAAAGTTTCTCAAATCTGAAAAGATGGGAGAGTACTTTAGTATCATGTTTATGATCATCTTAATGATTAAGATACCATATCACAATTGGTCCTCTAAAGTCAAGAAGAGGAGTCATGAATTGTTGAAATGGTTAAATCAAAAAGATGAGTCATACTTCGTTCCAAAACAATTCTTAGAGTCATACTCCAAGATTGTAACTTGAGTGACATATCTTAAAGAGGGTTTGTTAACACTAGTCAAATGTAAGAGTAAAAGGTTATCTACTCTTGTACATTTGAAATTGGTAAGTTGTGATGTTTTGGATAAAACAGAGACCAACTTAGGCCAATTGTGTAAAGTGTTAGTCTTGATAAAGAATCCGCACTATCTCTTGAATATTTGACAAGGGAGTCTTATATGTCAAGTGGACTGGATAAAACAGAGACCAACTTAGGCCAATTGTGTAAAGTGTTAGTCTTGATAAAGAATCCGCACTATCTCTTGAATATTTGACAAGGGAGTCTTATATGTCAAGTGGACAGTGGGAGTCTTAAAGCTCTTGAAAGTTTCAAGACTTAATCAAGAATAAAACCTAAAGTCCTTCACTAGCACACGACTTGAGGTTTATAACCTATCATGTTGAAATTTTTGTGCCTATTCAAGTTGGCTTTGCATAGGAGTTCTGAGAGTTCTCAATTGGTTGCACAACTACTTGGAAGCAATGGCAGGCACCTGAGCTGCCAAATGGCAAGAATTTAAGATTGCACAAGTTTAATCAATATGAGTTTGGATTTGTCACTAACCGTGTCTTGTGATTATGGTTTTGACAAATTCACATGGATAAGAACACATACACTATGAAATCTAAGTGTCATAAGGTTTCTCTCCGATTCATGAAAATGATGGTGAGGAAACACTTTCACTAAGTAGATTTTAGCTAGATAGCAATTGTGATATTTGCATTCTCAAAGTCGTTAGTGGAGCGTGTGTGGTTTACCGGCACACTAACATGGACTTTTGAGAAGTAGCAAAGGTCTAAACAATTGAGACTATGATTACGACATCCCTTTTCATAGTTCTAAAATTGTTTAGACACACATGTGAGCTATCTAAGAGAGGTGTATGATTTTGATAAAGTTTTATTAAAACAATCTAGTATCAGAAATCTGAACTTTGGTAAGAAAGTCAGCTGATTTCTGAGTACATGTCAAAGCTAGTGGGAGCATAAGTGTTATGCTAATAATCATCATGTTAGTGAGAGCATGATAATTATGACAAAGGTTGCAAGTTAGCAATGTTAATTATAGAAAACAAAAGTTTCAATTCGTGAGGTTGCAGGGGTTGAAAAAGTTGTTTTGCTATAATTAAGGGAGAGGAAATTATACTTCATTTCAATTCTAAAAAGCTTAGATTGAGATTTTAATCGTATTTAATCAAGGATATATATATGAATTTCATGTTGGAATGGCTCAACATAAGGAAATTCTATATATGGGTCCATTATTTGCGTTCTAAAATTCGATTATGATTACGGCATCCCTTTTCATAATCTGAATTTTGAGAACTTGGCAAATTGAAATGGAAATATTATAGCAAAAGACTGGTTTAGTCTTTATGTGAGACATCATGAATCGTGTCCCATATGCTTCAGATATAGGATCGATTACATGTGTTATATTCATCCTTTCTAAAATTTTCCAAATGCCTGGGGCATTATGAAGGGAAAAGGTCTAGAATTGGATATGACTAAAATGATTAAGCAATTGTCGAGGACAATTTAAGGTTTACCAAAGATTGGTTGCTCAAGGACAGTTGGAAGTATAATGTTAATTCTGGAAGGACCATATTGACATAATCTGTAAGGAGGCAACTCTTGTTCAGAAGTGATAGTCAAAATGGAATATGGAAATGTTTCAAAGTTAGAAATTATTCAATCTGTGTAAGATTAGGAAACTTAATGAAAGAAGTATGTTTCCAAGGAGCTGATCTCCTTTGGAATGCTCTATAATGATTGTTGTCAAGTCTTTCTGACTTTGTGCATAATCATTAAGAGGATCAATGCATATAAGTTTAGAATCTAACAGATTTCAGTAAATGGCATGAATTTGGAATTCTTGCATTTGCAGTAAGGATTTGGGACTGTGAAAAGAGGATCATTGGAGTGATGTTCAATTGATCTATTTTACAAAGTAAAGATCATAGACAAACATAGTATGCATACTTGGTGTATGGCATGACTAGTGTTTAGAAAACATAGTGTACATGCTTGGAGCATGGGACAACTATTGTTTTAAATTCAAGTATAAAGTTGATAAAACCGAAACAATGAATAATGAGTAATCAGTATGGTGATAAATAAAAGTGTTTATTTATATTCATAGGGTTTGATACCATATTTGATTCATTTATTCTTGTGTTTCACTTTGCATGTTTTGACTTCTAGAATAACTAAGTCGCTCTTCCTGAATGATTAAGTTATTCAAACCATCCACAGTCGGTCATATGTTGGAAGTAGATATGAATCAAGACTGTCATGGGTTGGTTTGTAGAGGTCCAAGTTGGTGGACAAAGTGGTGCTACAACACTCATGAGTGCTCATAAGTTCTGAGTATTGGATTCAACCCGCGCTCATTTGAATCACTTCATGGATTTTATCATGAGTGATCATGAGACGATAATATCTTATATTCTTCAAACCTAGAGATATGAGTTGTTACTATGAGTTGGTTATACATTGATTGCACGAAAACGCATTGGTAACTCGATGTTATAAAACGTGCCTTTGTGTATGATTCAACAAGTAGTAGAACAAGCCATATGAGTCGAAGTTTATCCATTCCTTTTACCTTCGGGATAAAAGCGATATTTGTGGGCCCCTCGATGATTTAAAGATGATACATGTGAGTGCTTGGCCAAGCCAGGACTGATTTGATTTGTTCAATCAGTCAGTCATCATGAATCGGAAATCGGGAAACAACAAATGGACAGAGAGAATGATTGATAATCCATGTCTCAGTCCATATGATATCTAGAATGGAGGAATATATGATCCATTATCTAATGGACAAGTCATTGACAAAGGTCAGAGTTCATCGACAAGGTCAGAGTTCGACAGAAGCTTTTGAGAGCTACGATTGCTGATCGGTTCCTGAAGTCATACGCAATAATAGTTTTAGACTTATCCAAGTGGGAGACTGTTGGATTAATGTCTAAGTCCATAACTATAATTGGTAAGACTTGACCCGACCCGGCATGGTCCATTTGGGTTGCATGGCATCATGCATTTGGATAGACTATAATGAGAGAAATAACACTTAAGGTTTGTTAATATATTATAAGTTCTAATATATTAATAAGGTTATTTAATTAGTATTGATCAAGAATTAATTTGGAATTAATTAAGTGATCAAAAGGAGACTAATTAAATATATGGGTTGATTATGTAAATCATTCATTCTTATATATGTGGGCTTGTGATCCAAGATTCCTTATGTTGGACTAAGTCCATGGGGTGACCCATGGATACTCCATGGAGGTTAAAATCCATGGAGCATAAAGAATGGGTAAAGTTATGAGTTACATGGTGTAACCCTAATAGCCACCATATAAAAGAATCTCATGGCTCAAGAAATCGTGCACTAATGTGTGAGTGTGAGGCTAGACGATTTCAAGGAGTGTTCAAGTTTCTCTCAAGTTATTCCAAGTGTATTTGGTGTTGTGTGAACCATTTGAGGTGTCACACTTGGGGCACTAGGCACTCAAGCTTCATGAAGACATTCTACATCAAAGAGGTATGTATTCTATCTTGTTATATTTATTATTTTGTATGCTAGATTAGGATAATACCTTGGATGTTCATAATTGTATGTATAATAGAGAAAACATAGATCCAAGGTATTTAGGGTTGCATTTACACTTAGGAGTGTTAGAATGCTCATAACCCAACAACTTATGCATGCATTCTATTTGATTGTGGTGCTGAGAGGAGCTTCGTGAGCCATAATTTTAAACATCTACTAAATCAAAACTCCCAACCACTAAACGAAACTTTTACAGTAGAAATGGCTAACGGGAAATCTGAATCCACCAATGATATATACATAGGATGTATCCTTTCCTTGAATGACTTGTCTTTTCCAATAGACCTTATGCCGGTCTCTATCAAAAGTTTTGACATCATAATAGGTATGGATTGGTTGTGCCCCAACCATGCCGACATCCTATGTTATGAAAGAGCTGTTCGTTTGAACTTACCAACTAACGAAACTCTTATTATCTATGGCGACAAACCCGGAGCAAACCTTCAGATCCTTTCTTGCATCAAAGCACATAAATATCTTCGCAAGGAGTACTGTGCTTTCTTAGCTCACGTGGTAGACAAAAAGAAAGAAGTGAAAGATATCGTGAGCATTCCAGAGGTCTGCAACTTTCCCGATATTTTCCCGATGATCTTCCAGGAGTACCTCCCGAACGACAAGTCGAATTCCGAATCGACTTAATCCCTGGAGCTACCCCCGTAGCCAAATCCCCCTATCGTCTTGCACCTTCTGAAATGCAAGAATTGTCCAGGCAGCTTAACGAACTCCTTAACAAAGGTTTCATAAGACCAAGCTTCTCACCTTGGGGAGCACCGGTTTTGTTCGTAAAGAAGAAGGATGGATCATTCCGCATGTGCATAGACTACCGCAAGCTGAATAAACTTACCATCAAAAACCGATACCCTTTACCTCGCATTGACGATCTGTTCGACCAACTTCAAGGTGCGAACTACTTCTCGAAAATAGACTTAAGATCTGGGTATCACCAATTACGGATTTTGGAGGAAGACGTTCCCAAGACCGTATTTAGAACTCGTTATGGTCATTACGAATTTATTGTGATGCCATTCGGATTGACGAATGCACCTGCTGCGTTCATGGATCTAATGAACAGAGTGTGTCGTCCATTCCTAGACAAATTCGTCATAGTCCTCATCGACGAAATCCTTGTCTATTCAAGAAGCAAAGAAGAACATGGCCAACATCTTCGTCAAATATTACAAACCCATAGGACCGAAAAACTTTATGCGAAGTTTTCAAAGTGCGAGTTTTGGATTAGGAAGGTTGAATTCCTAGGTCACGTGGTCAGTTCAGAAGGAATACACGTGGACCCTTCCAAAATCAAAGCAATTGAAAACTGGCCAGCACCCACAACTCCTACAGAAATCCGACAATTCTTAGGTCTTGCTGGCTATTATCGCAGGTTCATTCAAAATTTCTCCCGAATCGTTAAACCTCTTACCACCCTGACGCAAAAGGGTGTAACCTATAACTGGGGAGAGAAGCAAGAAACCGCATTCCAAACGCTCAAACAAGCCTTGGGCAGTGCACCGATCCTGTCCCTACCCGAAGGGACA
Source organism: Lactuca virosa (assembly GCF_052849685.1). Taxonomy (NCBI): domain Eukaryota; kingdom Viridiplantae; phylum Streptophyta; class Magnoliopsida; order Asterales; family Asteraceae; genus Lactuca; species Lactuca virosa. Next base: position 176,561,679 of record NC_136430.1, read on the forward strand.
GAGGACTTTGTAGTGTACTGTGATGCTTCAAATCAAGGGCTTGCGTGTGTACTTATGCAAAGAGGAAAGGTTATCTCCTACGCCTCCAGACAACTTAAGACACATGAAGTCAACTACACAACACACGACCTTGAGCTAGGAGCGGTAGTGTTTGCTCTGAAGATCTGGAGACATTACCTATATGGCACGAAATGCACAATATTCACGGACCATAAAAGTCTCCATCATATCTTCAATCAGAAAGAGCTGAACATAAGACAACGACGATGGGTGGAGCTACTGAACGACTACGAATGTGAAATTCTTTATCACCCTAGTAAAGCAAACGTACTAGCTGATGCCCTTAGCAGAAAAGAATACTCGGGACGCCGAGTAAAGTCGTTGACCATGACAATCCATTCACATCTGTCCACACAAATCAAAGAAGCTCAACTAGAAGCCTTGAAACCCGAAAACGTAGCAGGTGAAACCCTGAGAGGAATGGATAAAAACTTCGAAGTCATGGATAATGGAGTCTATTATTTCATGAACCGGATCTGGACACCAAAGTTCGGTAGTTACAGAGACATGGATATGAATGAAGCACACAAAACCCGATACTCCATTCATCCAGGTTCAGACAAGATGTATCTGGACCTTAAGAAACTTTACTGGTGGCCTAATATGAAGGCCGAAATCGCTACCTTTGTGGCCAAGTGCCTTACTTGTGCCAAAGTCAAGGTAGAATACCAGAAACCTTCAGGTTTATTACAACAACCTGAAATCCCTGAATGGAAGTGGGAGCGGATTACAATGGATTTCATAACCAAATTATCCAAGACTTCGGGTGGTTATGATACTATTTGGGTAATCGTCGACATATTAACCAAATCCGCACACTTTTTGCCAATAAAAGAAACCGACAAGATGGAGAAACTAACCCGAACTTACCTCAAGGATATTGTTAGACTGCATGGTGTACCAATATCTATTATTTCTGACCGAGATAGTAGATTCACCTCTCGTTTCTGGCAGTCTTTACAAAACTCTTTGGGAACTAGGCTAGACATGAGTACAACCTACCATCCACAAACCGACGGACAAAGTGAGAGGACGATTCAAACACTAGAAGACATGTTGCGAGCTTGCGTGATAGACTTTGGAAAAGCATGGGATATTCACTTACCCCTTGTTGAATTCTCTTATAACAACAGTTATCACACTAGCATTAAGGCTGCTCCATTCGAAGCCCTCTGTCACACCCCGCTAAAGCGGAAACACGAGGCGTGGCAGTATAAAGGGTTTCATAGCAAAAGTTAAAAGACAACACCAACCATAGTATTAAAAATCATTACAAATTTACAATGGGTTTGAACAACTTTTAAAAGAAATTACAATGAAAATTGGAATACAACACATGCGAATGCTCCTAACAGTGAAGTGTCCCTAAGTGCCACTTACTCGATGATTCCTGAAAAAGGATGTAAAACGAGCGTCAACTATAAAAATAGTTGGTGAGTACTCACAAATAAACAAAATAATATCGGTTCCATGAATTGAAATCAAAGTTTTAATAAAAGTTTCCAATAATAAAAGTATATTGTTAAAATGAGTAAATAAGTTTGTAAAAAAAAAACAGAGTTCTTTGTCATCATGAGAGATGAAGTATGTTGCCCAAATAAGATGCAACATTCATATTCTCATGGAAGATAAAGTTCGTTACTCAAACGAGTAAACAAGTTTCATTGCTTAAAATGAGCAATCAATTTCGTTGCTACAATGAGCAAACAATTTCATTGCTAAAACATGTATATAAGTTTTCAGTAGTAAAAGTTCGTTGTTGTAATGAGAAACAAAGTTCATTGCTATAATTAATAACAAGTTTATTGCTATAACGAGAAACGAGTTTGTATGTGTATGAGCAAACAATGAGTCTCAACCAAACCTATAACTGAAGCCCTATCAAGATCTATGCTTATCGTTCCATAGATGAATATGGTATCATGCACTCCAGCAATAGGGCGAGTGAGGAGTTGTCAATTCCTAATAGCGCTATCCATAATAACCATTGGCTCAAAGAGTTAATGGTTAGAGATAAAGGAAGGGCCTTAGTACGATAAGTTCTCATGTTCCGTGTTGCATAGACATACATAGAGAGACATAGCAATAAAATAGCAATCATGTTTGATACAAATCAATTTAAATACAACATTCAAATAATAGTTTTTCGGGACATGCTTTTCCACCCCAAAACATAAAAACCGAAAATAGGGGAGTGGTGAATACTCACAATATGCAAAATATAGCAACCAAGTTTATACGAGTCAAATAAATACAACGAACATAAATAGTTTAGGACATGCTTTTCCACCCCAAAACATAAAAACCGAAAATAGGGGAGTCGTGAATACTCACAATATGCAAAATATAGCAACCAAGTTTATACGAGTCAAATAAATACAACGAACATAAATAGTTTAGGACATGCTTTTCCACCCCAAAACATAAAAACCGAAAATAGAGGAGTCGTGAATACTCACAATGCATTTAGATGATGCAAATGGTGCCTTGAACTATGTTCTACGTGTACCACTACCGATTCCTACAATAATGGTATTCGCTAGTGAGTCTCTAATCGAAATCTAACACTAGTATACTTACTACTACAATAGAATTATGCCAATAATGTGTCAAAATTTAATATTGATAAGTTACAAATATTTTTCTGTGGAAATTAAGTTTCAAAGAATCAATTGTTATATAACAATTTAAGTGGAAAATTTCCATTATTGAAATGTTAATATTTAACATTTTAGAGGTGTTCCAATGATTAAATATTCAAAACTAAATCAATTTAGTTCTAAACTTTCCCAAACTTTGTATTTCATTTTTAATTGAAGTCAAACACCTTAAGATAAATTTTCTTGAATTTTTGATTTGTGTAACTATTTTTCACCTTTTAATTCCATGAATAATCATAAAATCATGGAAAAATAGTAAATTATCATGAAAAATTCTTGTAATTTTTGTGTAACTATTTTACAGTGTACATAATCTAGGAAAAATATTAATATGTGTTTTCAAAAAGTTTAACACAATTTTTCTGATTTTTGTACATTTAAGTGTATTAAATCTTGGGAAAATAGAAGAAAAATAGCATACAGAAGATAAAAATCATCAACATTTTTATGTATCATCCTAACATATTATAAGAGTTTCTGGTAAATTTTCATGAATTTTGGATGAGTAAAACTATTTTTCCTGTTTTTAGTCCATTATAAACACAAAAATTCAAGAAAAATAGATATACATTTTCAAAAACTCCCAAAATATTTTTCGGAGTCTTAAATATAAGGTACAAGCTGCGAAAAATAAGAAATAATATTTTATATTCCCTAAAGTGGTTTTATGATTTATTAGAGCTAAATAAAAAGAAAATTAAAACTCATACTAAACAGTAACAAAAATCGATGAAACTTCATGAGAGATGTTTATTAACTTAAAGGGTCATCCGCAAATATTTCCAGAATTTATTTACAAGTTTAAGTATTTTATATGCTTTAACACTCTATTTTATTATTATTTTCATGTAAAAATAAAGAAAATATATATTGAGCTGAAAATTTCCAGAATGCAACTGCAAACAATTTAATAACAATGAAAAATTGTTTTCTTATTTTTGATGTCGAAAAACATGCCTAAAGGCTCAAACAATTATAGAGAAAACTTGATTCTTGTGATTTTGGTAAAAATTATTGATGTGACTTTGAGAATTTTTGAAACATGTTCCAAAGGCTTTTGAATCAAGATATTTTTATACCTCTTAATACATGATGTTAAGTGCTCAAGTTAATTTTTCCTTGATTTTTAGTGATGAATAAGATCTGTGAACATGCAATACAAAACTAGTATTCACAAAAAGGTGCTGATTGAGCAACAGTTTTGTAAAAATTGCTAAAAATCGAAATAGTTGAATTTTCCAGTGAGGTCAGATGGGTTTGAAAGCTAACTCAAAATATTATATTTCATAAAAAGAATCCCGAATTTTGGTTAAGAAATGAGTGAGATATGACAGTTTAAAGTCAGGTAAAGAAATCTGGCAGATTGCATGCATGGTGATTGGTTAGAAAAATGAGTTTTCATCATTTCTTTGAGTAAATCTTTTGAAATATTTTAAAAGATATCATGATAAACTTATATTATAGTCATGTTTCCAGAGATCAAAAGATTAAAACTTATCAAAATGTATACATTCATTTATGAACAAAATTTTGTTTCTCAAAAACTCTTAACTTGAGTTTGATGTTTTAATCCTTAAAATCGATTTTTGCACTAAGATCATGAACATGCAACCTTGTTTATCATACATGCATGGTGTTAAAACACATCCATGATGTTCTAAAAACCATTTTAACAAAAAGAAAACAAGTTTGAAGAAGATGAAGAAGTAGAAGTCGGTTTTTGAAGTAAAATGCACATGCATGGCTTAAATCATTGTTGTGGATCTTCAAGAGATGTATGTTCTTTACCTTAAATTTATTTGTGGCTTTAAAAACCCTTATGAATCTCCATAATTTCATGGTTAAGAGGCTGTGGTTGTGGTGTTTGGAGAAAAAAAATTAGAGAGATGGTAGAGAGAGTTTTGTAGAGAGAGAAAGAAGAGAGATGTGTGTGTGTTGGAGAATGAGAGTGTGAGAGAGAGATATGGGAAGAGAGGGGTCCGAAATTTTGAGTATAATAACCCTTTCTCATTCATTTTGTTTTATAAAATTTAAGTTAGTTTATAAAATATCTAAATTTTATATAAAATGTGCACTAAAATCAAGTTTTTATTCATGAAACCTTGATTTTTGACTTATAAATTAAGGATGAATGTTAATGACTTAAATTTTTATTTTCCTTGATTATATTTCCCTGAATTTAATTGTTTTAAGATAATATTATAAGTTTCATAACTATTTTTATAGAATTCTTGATGTTAAACTTTATAAAATTTAAGTTTTAGGGTTTTTAGAGTTTTTGAGAGTTTGTAAAAATTTGGATATCAAAATAAATAGAATATTTGAGACTTTAAATTATCTTATGGTATTATAACTCTTTTATAGTTATAAATAATGTTTGTAATTTATTTTTATCGGTTTATTGGCATTCTATGTAGTGATTCTGAGATTCAAGCGAAATTGAGGAATCAAGTATACTAGTCCTAGTCTTCAACTTTGACTTAAGTTTCGATGAGACTTTGACCTAATTTCTACTTCTAGGTCAAGTGCATGATGTGTGTATATGATTCATGAAAAGGTGTTCGAGTCAAAGAGTGACCCGAATATGGATAGCCTCTACAGTTAAGTAGTTGTAGAATTCACATATTAATGTGAAATCTAAGTACATTATCCATTGTTTCTAGTTGCTTCCAAGTTTCTAGTAGGTTATAACTGAGCTTCTAGTCACTAAGTCCAGTATGTGTCGTGCGTATATGTGCAACTAAGTTTATTCAAATCTAGAACCGACTCGAATTTTGACGGTTGTCACATTCTCCCCCGGTTGAAAGAATTTCGCCCCGAAATTCAATTCGTGACGTATTCTATTAGAACTCAGTCGAATACAATTATATAGTTGGAGAGGTGGTGACTTGCAATGTTCTTTGATTATTTCGGGTTTATTTCCTCAAGGGAAAAGCCCAATTCTTTAGCTATAGTCAAATTAATGTTTCCTTAATTCGAGTTCTACAATTTAGATTGCGAGAAATTAGGATCATGGAAATCATGATCCAAACATGGCGACCTAGTCGAAAAAGATCATCTAGTTAGATATTATCTGAATTAAGAGAGCTATAAGTTTTGCTGAAGCACTAACTGCACTGAGCGTTAAATCCGCATTGATCCTTAAGTCGCGTTCTAAATTAGCACTAAGTGTAAATTCGCCGCCTAATAAAGAAGAGATTAGGAACAATTTGTTCACTTCCGGGTTGGCTACTACATCTGGAAAGGATATATTTTGAAATAAGAAGAGGTAGCACGAATGAAAGAGAAGCGATTGAGGGTAAGTTCCTAAAAATACGTACTAAGGGTAGGCAACGAAGTTTTGGTACATCTCAAATGTAAAGGCTAATTAAGTGTCGTCGACAAAATAAATTACGAATGATTGAGCATCTCCGAGGCTATAATTACTACTATGGTTACTCTTACAATAATAAAACCTTATTCGAAGATTAAATATATTTAGAGAGTCATTGGTGCAAATGGAGGCGATGAAAATTTATGATAAATTAAATCACATTGTGTATATAGCATTTTAAGTGTTTAGAAGTGATTAAAAATCTCATTGTTATCAAAATGTCTGTTTAGAAATGATAATTAATCTCACTATTATCAAAATGTGTAATAATTCCAAGATAATGAAGATACATGTGTGGCGATCCAACAAAGTAGTAAAATAATATAAAGATTAATTAAAGTTAAAGGTTTAGTCGTCACTAAGGGAAAAAAATTTTTTATTGAAATTATTGATATTACGCTATTTGAAAAATTGACTAATTGTCTAAGTCAGGACAAATCTAAGTTTACGAGGAGTCAAAATACTTATGAAAACAAGCTTGAGAGTTTAGGAACTCACTGAAAATTGCAAAGTAAATTACTATTTTAAGAAAGGTGTAAAAATGTCAATCTTTAAAATAGGGCATTCATAGTTTAGTGTTTCTACAAAAACAATCATTTAGAGAATAGATAATCGTAAAATTCAAAATTCTTGATGTATTTAAAGAAAAGAAGAAACATAAGGATACATATCCTTCACATATATTTTCTGGATATAGAAAAATTATAAGCATAAGAGTATTCATCTTGTGTATTAATTATAAGGAAAAGTACAATGAAAATTGCATTTTATATCAAGTTTCTGAATTTAGAACGAAAGAGCAAATGTAAATAAGGATCACTTGTTTATAGAGATTTTAAAATAAAAACAAGATGTATATGATAAAAAGACGTAATTGAATATATCAAAGTTGACTAAATAAAAATTATTCCTCACGACTATACATGTATTAATCGCTCAAAACGAAAAGATAGACTTCTAGTATGTATGTGTACAAACATGATACCAGGAGAAGCAAAATAGACATAAACAAAGTTAGACAATGTATTATGTTACTATTATGGGTGTGCGAGATCTAAAGTCATAAGGAGAGCAAGAAATCAAGTGCGGGGGAAAGAAAAAGGAAGGTAGCGGCGGCAATGATTGTTATTGTTAAAATTATAAGAACAATACCTATAGGTAGATTAAAACCAGGTTGAGATATATTTCAAACTTTAATATTTGATGTATATTGATGATTAAATAGACATGTGAGAGTCTTAGAATGTTTGCTAATAATCACGAGTTACCTTATTAAGTTAAACTCCATTTGTCAAAAAGAAGAAGCACTACAAACGGTAGTTGAAAATCTGACAATTTGACTTTTTAGAATGGAGTTCAATAATAGTTAAAACATATAAGGTAAAGACTCAATAGATTTAGAAGAGTAATTATACATTGTTGAAGGTGTCACTGGAAATTTAAAAGTGAACACTAAGTTTTGCAATGTTGTAAGTTTTATAAACACAAATTATAAAACTAATTTGAAATAAAATAAACAAATAAGGTGTGTTTTGAAATGTAGGCATCAATGATGTCTTGTAAACACATTTGGATTAGAAGGTTGTAAAAATACCATGTTGGGTTTCAAGAAAACACATTTAAGTAAAGTACGATGCCTAAATGGGGAAGTAGTCAAAAGTCTTAAAACAAAAGTGGTTTGAAGATCCGATGAAGCTTTTACACATAATATGAACTTTAACGTCATATGTTTAAGTTTTATAGTAAAGAGTTTAAACACGATTATAAAAGAAAATGTTTCTAGTTTTTCGAAGACGTGTCAAAATGGTAAGCAATGTTTAAAATGGTTTATATGCCCTTAAAAGCACATCAATCCATTGAAATGAATTTGAAATGAAATTGAAATAGCAAGGTTAAAACCAATATTGGTTAAATTGATTTTTGAAGAAAAGTGTTAAGTTAAAGCAAGTTGTCAAAAGATTTTTAGCGAGAATATGGCTTACATTGTTAGGAAATGTCTAGTAAGTTGTATGAAGTGGTTATAAAGTATTTTATCGATGATAAATAAAACCGATGAAACGAAATAATTTTTCGATGGAAGATTAAGAAGTAAGGAATAAGTATATTTGTGTAGCTGATCGTACCTAAATACTAAGGCGAGTACAAGGCGAGTATAAGACGAGTACCGATGTCTTTTTCCCTAAGATAAAGGGCAAGAAAAATTGTTTGAAAAACGTTTTATGGTGTCAATGCAGTTTCGTGGCCTTTTATAGAGGTGAAAGGGATATCATATGTTACGTTTTAACCTGAAGGTGGAAACAACCTAAAGCTAAATCGTAGCGTAGTAATAAGGTCTCACGTATTAGTAGCAATAGGTTAAACCTTTGTGTCTCCTTGTGAGTCGAATCCGGAATGCCCGCCAATGGTATCCAAGTGATTACTTAGTGGTGACTCATCTACATCCTTACGCGATGCTCCAATTATCATTCGTGTCGGTATCGAAATGCTTTTTCCTAGTTGTAACTCTAGTACGAAGACGATGAAGAGGTATTGAGGGATAATTGGTATTGGTTTCGACTTAAGATTATTACTAGTGTATATCTAACTACTAACCTTATATCTAAAGTCAATAGCTACCGAGGAATACCCATTATCAGTACTATGTGCATTGCTCTTAGAGTGGCTAGTGATATAACCTAAGTGGTTAACCTAGCACTTGATAAGGGATAAGAATATTTCTAAATAAGGGCATTGATATAACAGTGAACTTAGTTTCTAAGTGTATCTAGATGAATGCCTATAATATGCAATGCCCGTACGCACACCAAAAATTTTGTTTTTCAAAAGTTTAAATTGAAAATTGTTTTGAACATAATTCTACTATAACCGTTTCAAGCCTCGCATTAAGTTTCCTTAATTAAGCATAGTTGGCCGGGCTATACTTAGTTAAAGTCCAATAATGCGTACTCGAATTAGTTATACTAGTAGTATGTTCGGTATTTTAAAAACATTTTGAAATTTTTTGGCTATAGTTGTGGTTCTCGAAAGGAAAACCGGTATTCTCTATAACCTTCGGCTCTGATACCATTTCCTGTCACACCCCGCTAAAGCGGAAACACGAGGCGTGGCAGTATAAAGGGTTTCATAGCAAAAGTTAAAAGACAACACCAACCATAGTATTAAAAATCATTACAAATTTACAATGGGTTTGAACAAGTTTTAAAAGAAATTACAATGAAAATTGGAATACAACACATGCAAATGCTCCTAACAGTGAAGTGTCCCTAAGTGCCACTTACTCGATGATTCCTGAAAAAGGATGTAAAACGAGCGTCAACTATAAAAATAGTTGGTGAGTACTCACAAATAAACAAAATAATATTGGTTCCATGAATTGAAATCAAAGTTTTGATAAAAGTTTCCAATAATAAAAGTATATTGTTAAAATGAGTAAATAAGTTTGTAAAAAAAAACAGAGTTCTTTGTCATCATGAGAGATAAAGTATGTTGCCCAAATAAGATGCAACATTCATATTCTCATGGAAGATAAAGTTCGTTACTCAAACGAGTAAACAAGTTTCATTGCTTAAAATGAGCAATCAATTTCGTTGCTACAATGAGCAAACAATTTCATTGCTAAAACATGTATATAAGTTTTCAGTAATAAAAGTTTGTTGTTGTAATGAGAAACAAAGTTCATTGCTATAATTAATAACAAGTTTATTGCTATAACGAGAAACGAGTTTGTATGTGTATGAGCAAACAATGAGTCTCAACCAAACCTATGACTGAAGCCCTATCAAGATCTATGCTTATCGTTCCATAGATGAATATGGTATCATGCACTCCAGCAATAGGGCGAGTGAGGAGTTGTCAATTCCTAATAGCGCTATCCATAATGACCATTGGCTCAAAGAGTTAATGGTTAGAGATAAGGGAAGGGCCTTAGTACGATAAGTTCTCATGTTCCGTGTTGCATAGACATACATAGAGAGACATAGCAATAAAATAACAATCATGTTTGATACAAATCAATTTAAATACAACATTCAAATAATAGTTTTTCGGGACATGCTTTTCCACCCCAAAACGTAAAAACCGAAAATAGGGGAGTGGTGAATACTCACAATATGCAAAATATAGCAACCAAGTTTATACGTGTCAAATAAATACAACGAACATAAATAGTTTAGGACATGCTTTTCCACCCCAAAACATAAAAACCGAAAATAGGGGAGTCGTGAATACTCACAATATGCAAAATATAGCAACCAAGTTTATACGAGTCAAATAAATACAACGAACATAAATACTTTAGGACATGCTTTTCCACCCCAAAACATAAAAACCGAAAATAGGGGAGTCGTGAATACTCACAATATGCAAAATATAGCAACCAAGTTTATATGAGTCAAATAAATACAACGAACATAAATAGTTTAGGACATGCTTTTCCACCCCAAAACATAAAAACCAAAAATAGGGGAGTCGTGAATACTCACAATATGCAAAATATAGCAACCAAGTTTATACGAGTCAAATAAATACAACGAACATAAATAGTTTAGGACATGCTTTTCCACCCCAAAACATAAAAACCGAAAATAGGGGAGTCGTGAATACTCACAATATGCAAAATATAACAACCAAGTTTATACGAGTCAAATAAATACAACGAACATAAATAGTTTAGGACATGCTTTTCCACCCCAAAACATAAAAACCGAAAATAGGGGAGTCGTGAATACTCACAATGCATTTAGATGATGCAAATGGTGCCTTGAACTACGTTCCACGTGTACCACTACCGATTCCTACAATAATGGTATTCGCTAGTGAGTCTCTAATCGAAATCTAACACTAGTATACTTACTAGTACAATAGAATTATGCCAATAATGTGTCAAAATTTAATATTGATAAGTTACAAACATTTTTCTGTGGAAATTAAGTTTCAAAGAATCAAATGTTATATAATAATTTAAGTGGAAAATTTCCATAATTGAAATGTTAATATTTAACATTTTAGAGGTGTTCCAATGATTAAATATTCAAAACTAAATCAATTTAGTTCTAAACTTTTCCCAACTTTGTATTTCATTTTTAATTGAAGTCAAACACGTTAAGATAAATTTTCTTGAATTTTTGATTTGTCTAACTATTTTTCACCATTTAATTCCATGAATAATCATAAAATCATGGAAAAATAGTAAATTATCATGAAAAATTCTTGTAGTTTTTGTGTAACTATTTTACAGTGTACATAATCTAGGAAAAATATTAATATGTGTTTTCAAAAAGTTTAACATAATTTTTCTGATTTTTGTACATTTAAGTGTATTAAATCTTGGGAAAATAGAAGAAAAATAACATACAGAAGATAAAAATCATCAAAACTTTTATGTATCATCCTAACATATTATAAGAGTTTCTGGTAAATTTTCATGAATTTTGGATGAGTAAAACTATTTTTCCTGTTTTTAGTCCATTATAAACACAAAAATTCAAGAAAAATAGATATACATTTTCAAAAATTCCCAAAATATTTTTCGGAGTCTTAAATATAAGGTACAAGCTGCGAAAAATAAGAAATAATATTTTCACATTCCCTAAAGTGGTTTTATGATTTATTAGAGCTAAATAAAAAGAAAATTAAAACTCATACTAAACAGTAACAAAAATCGATGAAACTTCATGAGAGATGTTTATTAACTTAAAGGGTCATCCGCAAATATTTCCAGAATTTATTTACAAGTTTAAGTATTTTATATGCTTTAACACTCTATTTTATTATTATTTTCATGTAAAAATAAAGAAAATATATATTGAGCTGAAAATTTCCAGAATGGAACTTCAAACAATTTAATAACAATGAAAAATTGTTTTCTTATTTTTGATGTCGAAAAACATGCCTAAAGGCTCAAACAATTATAGAGAAAACTTGATTCTTGTGATTTTGGTAAAAATTATTGATGTTACTTTGAGAATTTTTGCAACATGTTCCAAAGGCTTTTGAATCAAGATATTTTTATACCTCTTAATACATGATGTTAAGTGCTCAAGTTAATTTTTCCTTGATTTTTAGTGATGAATAAGATCTGTGAACATGCAATACAAAACTAGTATTCACAAAAAGGTGCTGATTGAGCAACAGTTTTGTAAAAATTGCTAAAAATCGAAATAGTTGAATTTTCCAGTGAGGTCAGATGGGTTTGAAAGCTAACTCAAAATATTATATTTCATAAAAAGAATCCCGAATTTTGGTTAAGAAATGAGTGAGATATGACAGTTTAAAGTCAGGTAAAGAAATCTGGCAGATTGCATGCATGGTGATTGGTTAGAAAAATGAGTTTTCATCATTTCTTTGAGTAAATCTTTTGAAATATTTTAAAAGATATCATGATAAACTTATATTCTAGTCATGTTTCCAGAGATCAAAAGATTAAAACTTATCAAAATGTATACATTCATTTATGAACAAAATTTTGTTTCTCAAAAACTCTTAACTTGAGTTTGATGTTTTAATCCTTAAAATCGATTTTTGCACTAAGATCATGAACATGCAACCTTGTTTATCATACATGCATGGTGTTAAAACACATCCATGATGTTCTAAAAACCATTTTAACAAAAAGAAAACAAGTTTGAAGAAGATGAAGAAGTAGAAGTCGGTTTTTGAAGTAAAATGCACATGCATGGTCCTACCTTCCACGTTTCAAACTTGAAAAAGTGTTTATCTGATGAGACTCTTGTGATACCACTCGAGGATATCGAGTTAAATGAGAGCCTCAACTTTGTGGAAGAACCCGTAGAGATTCTAGACAGGGAAGTTAAGAAACCAAACAAAGCCGTATCCTGATAGTGAAGGTTCGTTGGAATGCAAAACGGGGACCTGAATTCACTTGGGAGCGGGAGGATCAAATGAAACAGAAGTATCCACATCTTTTTCCCTAGTCTACCTGAAATACTAATTTAGGGACGAAATTCTATCTAACGGGGGGATAATGTAACAAATCGTTATTTCAAACCTATGTAATAGTATAGGTCAATGTGTAGTTCTTTTTATAATAATAAAGAGAAATTTTAGCATAATGTGCATATTTACATAATTGACCCTCAAAAATAAATTATTTAGCAATCTCGATTGGGATGAACCAAGTGATAGAGATTGTAACAAGGTTTCCCAAAACATAAAGAGCACTAAAATCCGAGTTATAACGAAGAAGTTATGACCAATCGAAAATCCGTGACAAAACCGGCAAAACACTATTCAGTGTAAAAACTGAATTTTCGATAAAAGGCTTTTTAGATTTAACAATCTAAATGAAAGTTGTAGTTTATGTTAAACCGAGAACTTTCATAAAAAGAACGGAAAAATCTGACTTCGTATGAGGAATTTATGATTTTTCTAAGTTTCAGTATAGCAGTGTACAGCTAATTTGAGCCGGTTTCTCTAGAAGTAACCTCTCTCCTGTCGAAACTCTGCCTAATTTGAGCCGGTTTCTCAACAAATAAACTCCTTTTCGTGAAATGAAACTCTGTCCGGTTCACCATCTATCAAGTGAGTACATACCCCCGTATTTTCATAATTTCTACTGTTTTAAGGGGGGCAATACAAGCATAACACAAGAACTTTGTGTTATAAAATCATGATTCAAATCATGATAAAATAACATTAAATTATCTAAAAATACTCAAAACATCAAACTCTTTTATAATCTTATATTTTTCCTCAAAATTCATATTTGTATATATATATATATATGTATATAAATAAGATTTAAAAGGCTTAGGACTGATAACTTATTCTGGGTCCTTTTCCTTGTTTGGATGTGGGCTTATAGTTCCGGTTATTTGTCCGAGTGTCGTTTAAATTTTACTTGTATATGAAATTGTGTATGTATGTAAATATACAAGTTATTTCATCAATTCAAACACCTTTGTAACACGTTGAGCAAGGGGTTACATGCTAAATACAGTTATATACACATTCAGAAAGTACATATAAATTATAATAGGTATAATTTATACATAGAACAAGAATTCATAATAGAAGAATACAAAGTCTTACAAGAAACTAGGGTTTTGATACACAACAAATCAAGGTTTACACTTATCAAATACATGTTTAAAATACTAAATCAAGAACATACTGTCAATCATTTATTTCAGAATGATTGGGTTTTCTTAAAATAATATACATGTAACATTTATATGCTTTTTATGAGACATTCAAGTTGTTTAATTCATTTTAGACAACCAAGGTAAATCCCTGACATTATAACCAAAATCTCCAGCCTCGGGGATCGAAACAAGTTGTGTGTAGATCGATATCGGGATTGAAAACCCCGCACTCAGGCTGCTAGCTACAGTCAGGCATACACGCCGATGAGTGGCAATTGTTATCAACAGTTTAAACGCCCACAAAGCGTTTGTTTCAGGCCATCCGTCATAGTATGGTTATAAGAACTCATTAAAAAGATATTAACAATACGATAGTGTATAAACAAGTAAACGAAAGTACACCTTCAAAGTACTAGTTTTCAGACTACAAACTATAATGGTTCAATACAGTTTTCAATAAAAGCTGGCGGAGCCAGGCACACTCTCAGTTACAAGTTTTCATAAAGGAATACAAATACAAAACATTGATACAAAGAGAACGGTTTTATGGGAATAAAACTACTTTTCATATACAACAGAAAATATAGGATTTTCTGGAACAGTTTACATATACAAGATACAGAGATATTCTTTCAAACATAAACATTTATGCACTCACTCAACTTTATGTTGATACTCTCTTTTCAAATTACTTGTATTCTCAGGGAAATAATACACAGGTACTCCCCGAGCTTTTGAGAAGATGGAGCTTTGTTGAGTCATATCTTCTTTTGTATAACTATATTTTGGTTCAATATACAATGATTGAACACATGTAAATATTTATACTTTTTAAATACAATGGTTGTTTGTACTTTGATTACTATGATGCATGTGTTGTGATACTACAATTCAAGTCCTCCACCCCCAGACGTTTCCGCCGTCTGGTTTGGGGGTGTGACATTGAACAACCTCCAGGTTTCATAAATGAAGAATATCCTGATCATGTATATATTTTAGATAAAGTAGTATATGGGTTAAAACAAGCATCAAGAGGATGGTATGCAACTCTGACCAGTTTTTTAAAACAATCGAAATTTAAACAAGGATCAGTTGACCCCACATTATTTCGAAAGAAAGTTGGGAATCATTTAATGCTTGTTCAAATTTATGTCGATGATATTATTTTTGGCTCTATTGACCCTGCTTTGTCTAGTGAATTCGAAAATTTGATGAAAAGCCAATTCGAAATGAGCATGATGGGTAAAATCAATAATTTTCTTGGTTTAAAAATACATCAAAGCAGAGAAGGAATTTTCATCAATCAAGAAAAATATACAAAGAATTTGCTCAAAAAGTTTGGAATGAATAACAGCACGAAGTTAAGAGTACCAATGGCGGTTGGAACGAGGCTAAATCCTTCGTTAGATACACCTGCAGTTGATCTTACTTTATACAGGAGCATGATAGGTTCATTGTTTTATCTTACTGCAAGTAGACCTGATATCATGTTTTCTGTATGTAATTGTCCTAGGTATCAAGCAAATCCAAGAGAACCACACATGACTGCAGTGAAAAACATTTTTCGTTATTTCAAGGGGACAACTTCGTTAGGATTATGGTATCCTGCGAAATCAGGATTTTTCGTTCAAGCTTTTTCAGATGCAGATCTGGGAGGATATACACTTGATTGAAAAAGTACAAGTGAAGGATGTCAATTGTTAGATGGAAAGCATGTAAGTTGGCAGTCGAAAAAGCAAACTTGTGTTGCAATTTCTACTGCTGAAGCTGAGTATGTTGCAGCTGTCGCTTGCACTTCGCAAATAATTTGGATCCAGAGTCAATTGCATGATTATGAAATTAATATGAAAAAGATTCCATTGTATTGTGATTCACAAAGTTCTATACGCATTTGTCATAATCCAGTACAACATTCGAAAACCAAACATATTGCTCTTCGTTATCATTTTATTAAAGATCATGTGGAAGATGGCAACATTGAAGTTCATTTTGTAAAAAACAACTGATCAACTTGCTGATATTTTTACAAAAGCATTGGATGAAAAATCATTTGTTCGAATTTTGATAGGATTGGGAATGATCGAAGCAAGTTTTGTTCCAGGACTGAATTTGAAAGAATGACAATGAAGTGTTATGCAAAAATGTCGATTCAGAGGCAATGTTGATTCATTCAGAGGCAGACAGTATTAACCATTCTACGGTTACTATTCACGTTCAGTGCTTCGACACGCTTCGTTTTTTATTTTTGGGAAAGAAAAATTTCGTCAGTTTTGTACATTCTTCAATTTTCGTTTATTTTTTTCGTTTGTCTGTATTCTTTTTCGAAAAATCAAAAATTCCAAAAGATTTTCTTTTGTTATTTGTTTTAATTTTAGAAAAGCTTAAAAACACAAAAATATTTTCGTTCTTTTCAAAAACATAAAATACAAAAAAGATTTTTGTTATTTTTGTACTTTGTTATTTCTTTCTATGTGCAGATTTCACGAAAGTTTTACAAGGGTCATGCATGCGTTTCTAGGGTAAGGTAAAATTTTGCCAACTTTGTACTAGTTAGAATGTCCCTAGAAGCATGCTGCCGCATGTCGACCCAAGCCTCCATTGACTTAATGTGTGATTTCGAAAGCCTTAATGAAATTTTTCAATACGAAAGTTTCTTCCCAATCAGGCTTGCATTCACATTAGTCTACTGAGCTACCTAACTCTTCTCACATGAGTTAAGAGTTTTTTGTTTAGTCCAAGGATAACAGAGGTACAATTGAATTCGTGAAACAATCTTTTTCATCTCAAACTTCTAACACATCTCACACACAATGACATATGTCCAAGAGGTCATTGATCAAACCAATCATGACTTAGGCATATCAAAATTCTGTGTTTATGATCTTGAGTCATGAGGCCGTGATGAAAGTGAAACCTAATTTTCTACACTTTTGAGGAATTGACGGGGAACTACATTCTAGCTTTCATGAAACATTTGTTTCCGTACCAAATTTTCGAAACTCCAAATCATATTCAATTCTTTTGTGTGATCTTGATCAAATTGTCGAAACCCACGATATTTGTTACCCAACAGGATCCAGCTCAATTTTTTTTGAATATGATTTCCGGGTGAGTTTCATTTGAGATTCAAAGTTACTTTCAAATTAATCCAAAGCATAATTGTCACTGACTACACTGGTCAAACAAGTAATTTCGGTTACAATTACTCACATTATGTTTAGGTTGATATGTCACGAAATTTTAAGCCACCCACGAAGCCTTGAAAAAGAAGCCCTTCGATACTTCTCTATAAGTATTCGATTGTACTTCACAGGAACATACACAAGCTGTTGATTATCTCTCTTGATGATTAACGAAGCAACCTTTGCCCGGGGTTTATTTGCCTTTGTGTCGAAATTTTATTTTTCAACATCACAGATTCTAAATTTTCGTTAGTTTGCTTCTTATCTTCTTTCTTTGGCACACTGCACTCACGAAATCCTTGAGGTTCTGAGTATTAACAACTCATGCTGATGATTTCAAAAGTCTGGAAAATGACTTCGTCTTTAATCCCAAAGATGAAAGAGCCTAACCTCCATGCCGACGGTTTTCGATCTTATCCAATTGGTACTAACGAACAGTCTAATGTGACGGTTTAGCAACGAGGCCTGATTTTCAAGGATCTTTATCTGACATGGCGCGTTTAACGGCTAGTGGTGCGACTTTGTAGGACAGACGTGGCGTACTCTTTCCAGAAAATGTTTGGAATTCAATAGGGGTTACATATATAAGGAAATCATATTCTTCTGTTATCATTACGCGTTCAAATTTCCTGAAGTTCAAAAAGCCCTAATTTTCTCTGTTCTTCAAGAAGCTCTAAACACCCTAATCAATGGCGGCTGATCCGAATTCCACCACTTATGAAGATCCAAAGTACCAACTATCAGGTTGAAGGAGATGTATCACTGTATCCAGAAGAACTCAAGATGCTGATTGTTGCTCTTAAACATTCAGGTCTTGCAACTGCAATGTTAAATGCTTTTGCAGTTCCATTGTCATGGCTCTCAATGGTTGGTTCCACTGCTTCTTACAGCAAAGCCACTGATCTGATAACATTCAATCTGGTGAATGAAAAGCAGATTCGTTTATCGAAGAAGATGTTTACTTAAATCTTGGTAATTCCAAATTCCCCTCCATTCTTCAAACCTACTACTGATCAAATCATGTTTATATTTAACGATATGGGTCATCAACCACCACTCGTTAAGATCAGTGATTTCAAGAAATCTGGTCTTCCATGTATATGGAATTTTCTGTTTGGCATATACCTTCGTTGCTTAACTGGACGAAGTGTAGGGTTGGATAAGGGGCGAATGGAAGTTTATGGTATGGTAGTAGGGTTGTATTGTGATCTAAATGTTGATTATGCTACTCAACTTTGGAAAGAGTTTATCAAGAGTCTGGAGAACACGAATGTGGTGAAAGGAATTTCGTGTGCACGTTACTGGAGCTTGTTTCTTCAGTATGTGTATGAAAAAGAAGGTATTCCAGTTCCTGCCGATGAGGATAAGGCAGAATTCGCAAAATATCACTTTCCAAAGCAAGTTGCAGATGATTCAGATGAATTCCCAAATGTTGCTCGAATTCCTGATGGGATGTTGAAATAGGTTAATCCCACAAATTCAGTGTTGGTGGCATACTTGCAACATATTAATCCTTCTATCGAAACTGGAGTTTTGCTGAAAACCAGTGATGAAGGGTCATCTAAGAAGACGAAGAAATCAAAGAAGGTTCTTGACGAGACTGTTGTTCACGAAAGTCCCAAGAAACAATCAAAGACAAAGTCTCCTAAGAAAATTGCAAGTGAAACGGAGACGCCTCAGGAGAAAGTGGTACCTGAATCTTCGAAGGAAGTCATCCCTTCGAAATCAGGGGTGTTTAAAAGATTACAGAATTTTACATATCAGAAACGAACTTCATCAAAAGATCAGTCTACCACTGTTCGTAAACCTCAGCTTAACCGCCAAGGCGTGAAAGTTTGTGAAATACCTGCACCTGTTTTTCCATCTTCTAAAAAGAGAAGAACAGAGGATGTAGCGAAGCATATTAACATGAAAAGGAAGAAACGAAAGATGGTTGTTCGTGAAGAATCTTTCGATAGTGAGGTAGTTCCAGAATCTCCTTTGGGTTCGAATTCTCCGAAGGTATCCCAACCACTCATTCTTGAAACTATTTCGACTCCACCAACCATAGTTCCAATCGACATTGTTGTATCTCAACCTATTCCTGAAAAGGTTCCAAATTCACAAATTATTGCAAACGTATCTAATACGGATGCACATATTGTGGTGAGTGTTCCACTTGTTTCTCAAGGTAATCCTGAACCTATTACCAGTTCCTTTGTTTCATTACCACCATTTATTACAATTATTTCCACTACCACTCCTTCACTAACTTTCGACCAAGTTTTAAATCAACACTTTACTACACTCTTTCCATCCCAATCCACCGATCCACCAAAACCAACTTCCGATGATGAAACAGATGGAGGAGGTTTCAGAGGAATGTTTGAAGAGCTTCTTTTCGATTCTGATGAAGAAGATATACCAGATCATATGTTGATGTCTGGTAAGCAGTTTAAGATCTTAAATCGAAAACTCAATGCTATTCTTCAATCACAAGCTGATTTAGGATCCAATAACTCAGTGTCTGGGATTGAAGTCGATGTGATGCTCAAAGCTGTGGAGCTTCGAGTGCACAAGCAATTGGATGTTATGGATAAGAACAGCGAGTTATGAGTCAAAGCTCAGGCTGATTCATTTAATTCTGAACTCAAGTATCTTCGTTTGATAACAAAATAACGTCATGTCCTTTTTGTTAAAGATGTGAAGACTGTTCGGGAAGATGTGAATAGAAAGCTGGAGGAGTTGAAGGCTGAGGTTTCCAAAGAATTACATGAGCTAAATTCCAATTATTCAACACTTCAGTCCAATGTTGATACTATTGCTGCTGCTGTACGAACCATTGTTGAATGGTATCAAGCTTTAACTTCGAAGTTTGATGCAAAGTATAAAGCTGATGCTCAGCAGTTCGAAAAAATGGGTGTTATGCTTGGTGAATTAAAGGAGTTAGTGTTGAAGCCAGCTCCTACTTCATTGTTAACTCCTGAGTTTATAACTCAGAAGTTACATTCATTGGATCAGACTATTCAAAAGGCTGTGGCTCCAATTTTGAAGTTTGCACAAATGTTACCAACTGGTGCCCCACCTGTTGTCTCAGGGGTGCAAGGGGGAGAAAAGAAAGTACCAGAAAGCAAACCTTCGAAAGTTATACAAGTCGTTGATAAGCCTAAGAAGATTGAGAAGATTTCTACCACTACTGGTGAAGTAACGAAGGCTGTTTCTACTTAAGTCACAATTCCAATAATTTCAAAGGCGAATACAATTGAAGAAATCAAAACAACAACAAGACCCATTCTGAAGGGGATTGTGTTTAATGCACCAACTGAAGGAGGAAGTTCTAGTTCGACAAAACCGAAAGTCTCTAAAGGAGATAGAAATAAAGGGAAAGTGATTGTTTTCGAAAAGTCTAAGGAAGAGAAAAAGGCCGAAATCGAAGCTGAAATGGAGAAGCAAAGGCAAATTCAAAGCATACTAAGGCTTCGTGAAAGTGATCCACCTGGTATGGAGAAAGGAGATCCAAAGAAGCTCAACAGTTATGAAAACATTGAAGCAAGGGTTGCTTTCAATCGTATGCATGCTTTTGAGAAGAAGCCAAAGAAAAGCTACTCTATCTCTAACACTGATATGAGTCAGCTTGATTTGCCAATAAACAAAATGATGTTTATAATGGCTCAATATAATAGTGTGGAGAAGTTCGACACTGAGGATGATTACATTCATATGAAACTTAAGTTTCATGTAGTCATTGGAAAAGAACCGGACGAGATTTGGTCGTTGGTGAAGATTAAGAAAGTTATCAGCATATCGAAGGATGTGTTGTTCGAGAATATGATACAAAACTTTCAGAATCATGTTGTAAGGGCGAACAACCAAGTCTGTGATTTCTCTGTTGCTGATTTCCCTCGAATGAACTTGAATGATCTTATTCAAGTTTCATTGATTTTGAAAGACATAGAGGTTTAGCAACTTCAGGGGACTGACAAAGACGCTTTAAGGCTTGGTCTTGGGCATATCAAAATCTTCATAGACAATTAGTATGATTGTCTGGCATTGACTGATGTGGAATTAGCATCAGCAATGGGAAAGGAAGTGAATGTTGTGATGGAACTGCCGAAGTCACAAGCTGAATTAAAGAAGTATGCTAATGGGGAGATTTCGTTAAAACCTTTTGGGATGGTATTTGCTGTAAAAGACAAGAATGGTAAAGCAAAGAGATTTGTGTTCCAGACTTCAGAGATCGAAAGATATACCACTTCTCGATATACTAACTTTATTGTTCGTATGAATAATTGCAAGAAGAATAATGGTAGTGACAAGATGGAGTTGAAGAAGGTTATTACATGGTATTCTGAGATACGAAGGATGATGCATTTTGCTGCACAGATTCTCACGAATTGAGAAATACGACATGATTACAAAGGGGGAGATTGTAGGGTCGAATGTTATTGTAATATGTCGAATCTGTGTAATTGTCTTTTCCATATGATTATGTATTTTACTAAGGCATCAGTTTGTACGAAGCGTGAATGTCTAGCCTTAGTATATTTTTTGTACTTTCAGCCTCCTATAAATAGGAGCTGAACATTGAGTAGATGATAGAGTTTTACCCAGTTTCTATTATCCTTTGTACTCCTGTTCATTGGAAGTAATGAGAGCTTAAAACAGACCTTATTTACTTCTCGTGTTCATTCATACTCTGATTTTGACTCATATACTCGATTAATCTCTACTACAATTCTTCTACAGACTGACTTGTTTCTAGAGGTTATTCAGGTATAGGACCTTTCAATATATACAATTTTTGTTTATCCTTGAGGAAAATATCAAGGCATTATACCGGTTATAAAAATTATAATCATCAAACATTACTATCTCTTTAAACTCAACAAGAGAAATGCTTTTTACAGGGGCGTAAGAGTATTATCAATTATATATAGAATTTAACAAAAATCCGTTCAGTATTTTTAATATTAAATCTTTAAAAATTAATACCTTTTATTGTTTCTAAAACATTAATTTATTAAAGTCTAGGATCCAAGTTAAGAAACAAGTAAATGGTTAGGTGACCTTATCTCGTCCACTTAATCCAACTTGGTAGGTAGCGATTACCAATTATATAAAATATGTAATTCCTGGATAACGGGATCCTAAACAACTATTGTTTAACTTGGCATGTTTGATCTCATCTATGCCTCAGGTCTCTCATGCTTTGGTGACCTTTATAACATAAGATTCCCGATCAGGTCAACCTTCTTGAAACAACTTGTGGTATCGACATTCTATTAGTGGTTAGGTGACGCATCTCCCACTAGCAAATCCGAAAACCACATCACCATCATGAGTCAAATAAAAGTGGTTAGGTGACCCATCGCCCACAAATACCGTACAAATGATGAACGAGTGTTCTCCAAAAGGGACGAGAATGACTTTCATTTTTAAGAAAAGGTTTTACATATGTTTTACAAATACAGTTATAAAAACATGGTCTCATTAATATAACATGCATCCAACAATCCATGTGCCTTTTTTTTAAAATCATATTTCTTGGTATAAGGTTCTTTAGGTTCCAAACAAAACTTCAGTTTATTAAAGGTTAGCCGCGATCAATTACAACATAAAATATGATATTTTTAAGTTTAGTTATAGAATGTTTTTAAGAACCGGTTAGTCTTTTAATAAAGTTTCATTTTATACGCAAGACTTGGAGTTTTGGATGAGTTCTAAAATAAAATTTTAAATCTCATTTTAATAATCAAAATTTTATGACTTTATGAACTTGTAGAATAAAACTAATTTTATTTAATGAACTGGTTAAAACGTTTTAATAAATAGTCATTTATAAACATCTTATTTTGTATTTTCTGTAATGACCCAAATTTTCCTACTTTGTCGTTGAGGTTAGTTCCATGATATTCTCATGTTAAGTTACTTTTACATTGATTTAAGTTAACTTTTGCGGGTTTAAGTGCAGGAAAATGTTACTTGATCATGTATATGGGTCATCTAGCCATTTTCACACACTTTGAGGGTTTAACATGAAAAATTGGCATGTATTTATACACCACTTAACCTTATGTTGGGTTTTTATTCAAAAATTAGTTTCAAAAACATAATATTTAGCAATGGAAGACTTTAAAATTAGAATAAACATAAACCAAGTTTATACCCACCAACTATCTTCTTACAAAGTTTAGAAAGAAAACAAGCACCAAAGAGGAAGAAGTGTTTAACAACCTTTTTAGACTTTAAATCGTCAAGGGGAGGCATGGAATTTGATAGATAATGTGGAACCTTTGAGACACTAACAAGAAGTCAACTAGATTTAAGATGCCAGTCTTGTAAGAAAACCTCTTAAATCTTAAGCTTGAAGTCCATAACCAAAGTATGAACTTCAAGAGAGTATAAAAGCAAGTAATATCTTTAAGAGGTTGAACAAAATGGAGAGAGTATGCATACTCTCTCCCAGTCATCGATTTTTGTCCAAAAGAAGAGCAAGAATGAAAGTCTCATGAAGCTAGTATTTATAGCATGAAGAAAAAGTCCATAAGTCCTTAACCATTTAGCACTTTAGACAAACATGTCTCCGATGCTTGTAAGACTAGCCATGCATTCATTTCTTTTTATTAAACAACCATGAAAGCCATTCTTTTATTTAAATAATCAAAGGCATGTCTTCTTTTCGTAATACTTTAATCCAATACTTCTAAAGTATGCTTCCTAGATTAAAATAAGCTACAAACCATACCTCTCTTTCTTCTTCCTCAATTTCAAAATTAAGAAGACAAAAGAGGGCAAAAACATTATATTTTGTAAAGAAAGTTTATAAAATATAAACTTTAACTTTTTGGTAAAAGAAAAAGAATTTATCTAGTCCAAAATGTTGTGCATGACTTTTGAATTCATACCATATGAATTATGTAGTATTACTTGCTACTGAAAATTATTATTTCCTAGAATAAATAAAATCCAATTTAATTATAAGAGTTTACTGAATATTTATTAAAATCAATTTGTAATAAACAATCAATTATATCAAGTTGTTTTTAGTGTGACCCATTAGTACTATATGTTAATTATAAATAGCACTTTAATATGATTCTTGTGCATACCAGATCTTTCAATCTCCCACTTACGCAAGATTCATATTAGAATGATATAGACAGTGGTGAATGTCTAGCAACATTTCACTGCCCCCATCAACATACGACTTTGTGCCATTCTATCAACACCTAATTGCCTAAAAGCTCCAAGCTATAATTGGTGTATAAGGTAAGTTTATCAGTTATCCCTTTGTCAAAGACATCATGTTAAACATGAGATACGGATCACAATCAATCTCATATGGTGTTCAACTTTCGGTAAGGCGCCTTATATGTCTAACTCTCAACACATAAGAGGAAAAAAAATCCCATCTTGAGTACATAAGCCTCTTGCATAGTTCATACCATACCTAAAAATGGCTTTTATAACTACCCGGTTAAAGACCAGCGTTTGACCATATCTAAGCGCAGTACTCCCTACATTTAAGTCCCACTATGTATCTCAGGTGCTAAGGGTACAAAGATAGTACCTTTTAATCAAGTATCATTCACGATAGTAATCCATGAGATGATCTTGATGCAGGTCAGTTTAGTACCGGTTCTTTGACAAGTACATATGAAACTTGGTTACAACCCATTGCCTACCTTCATCCGGTGAAAGTCAACCAATCCAATTCATATTGGTCTTATTTCATAATTTCTCCCACAATTATAACCGACTATGAACTTTTAGAATAGTAAGATTATTCATGGATTAAACATGTTAATATAGAACACAAAAAGTATTGATGTTATGATCATATCCCAGTATATCAAAAAACATTATATATAGTTGCTGTTACAATGTTTCAATACCTAAATACTAAATCCAAATCAAAATCCCATTTCTAGAATAATTAAGTCTTATAGATGAATTCTGCGAAGAATATTAGGACCTGCATGGTAATTATTAGGACCTAAATTGATTCCAAATTAAGGATTTTAGAAGACAGGGGCTGCATGGTAATTATTAGGACCTAAATTGAAAGGACTTTGGAGTGATGGGGGCTAAAGGGTAAATTTTGGATTTAATTTGAAAAGTATTGGTGGTGGAGGGGCTGAACTCGAAAAAAATGAAAAATGTTTGAAAGGATCACGGGTTTAGACCCTGACCCCCTTCCTTTCCCGCTTCAAGATACTTCATCGAGTATCTTCAACCCTAACCCTAGCGTAACTTCCTTCAGCCGCCGCCTCCTTGCCGTTGAAGTTGGAAACCACCGAAGCCAAACCGCTGGTGAAGCTGCCGACAACGACGAAGGGCAGCACGTAGACGCCAACAGTGGTTCGCGGCTGTCCTCCTCCGGTGAAGACGCGACCAACATTATCCGTTGTGACTACCCCTTCGCTTCCCGTCTTTATTCTGTTCCACCGTCTGAAGCTCTTGGTAAGTCCTTTGTTCCTCCTTGTGTGCGTGACGTGGTCGTTGCTATTGCTGCCGGCCTCGGCCGCCGTTTCTATTAACCTCAGCAGCGTCAGCCACCAAGTGGGTGGCTGAGAGTGATGGTTTCATGTCGTGTTTTACATGTGTTGCTGCTAGAAACGGTGAAGAGTGTTGGCCGGAGGTAAGGCGAACCACCATGGCAGCCAACCATGGTGGCTGCCTTGTTCTGCCACCGTTTGCTGCCGCCACCAGCCACCATGAAGAGGTGGATGTGTGTGTTTTAATGGTGAATTTTATATCAGTTTTCTTGGTCGAAAGTGAAGAAGATCACCACCACCGCCGTGAGGTGGTGGTTGTCGCCGTGAGCCGCCGTCAACCACCACTGCCCGAGGTGGCAGTGGGTGGTGCCCTGCCTAGTGGAACCTTAATGGACCTAAAAGATTAATTTTGGACTTGGTTGGCTGTGTTTGGGTTAGAAACCCTAATTAGGGTTTAGAAAACCCTAATTTTGGGAGAGGTTAGTTTTGGTTTGCAAGGACCCGCTTTTGGACTGTTGGACTGGAATTTTGAATTATGTTCGACCACACTGTATGATTGACCTAGTAGATTTATGGACTTAATGGATTAAATCCTTAATGGGTTAGGTGTTTCTAATTAACCCTAATCGTCATTTCATGTGAAAACTCTAATTGTGTTGGGTTTTGAGTTCGGCCTTTCTGTTGGGCCTAGATGTTTGGACTCTTGATGGGCCAACTATTAACAAGTATATAGACTAGAATATTTGGATTGGGCTTTAGGATAAGGCCCATTGGAAAGGTTTAGGCCTAATTTGGAAAATTGGGCCATAGATGGGCTATATTTGGGTCTTGATTATTATGAGATATTAGACCATCAAAATGCCAAGTGTTTGGACTAGAATAAATGGTTGGGTCTTAAGTTAAGACCATCTAGAGGTTTGGGCCCAATTTAGAAAATTGGGCCATATGTTGGGCTTTGGTTCATTGTTTGACTTTTGGGCCTTTAGAGAATGAGTTTGGGCCTTGGTCTTGGACCAAGCTAGGTTAGGGGTAATTTACCCCAGGTGTGGGTTTATGGTTATGCATTGAAACCCAAATGGTTAATTGGGTTTTGTTTTGATGCTGACAGTTCGGGAATCTGTCAGCCAGTAGTCAGAGATTTATTTGCGGGACTTCAGCAGTTTGAGATGAGTTTTCTTTCAGTAGGAACAGGTCAAAGGCACCAATGCCGACTCGTTTATGTATGTTAGCAGATGCCAGACTTAGGTCCGATGCTGGGGTTAGCCTGATGTAGATTATATGTTCCGGGCTTCGTTCCGATGTCGGGGCAAGCCCGAGGAATGTTTGTATGCTTGATGTCTTCATGATTCTTGCATGTGTATGTTATGTGTTATATGTTCCGGGCTTCGGTCCGATGTCGGGGCAAGCCCGAGGAATGCTTAGCTTATATGTTATGTGTTATATGTTCCGGACTTCGGTCCGATGCCGGGCAAGCCCGAGTAATGTATACTGGACTTCGGTCCGATGCCGGGCGGGGCCTGATGCCGGATTCATCCGATGTCGGGTGGGGCCAGATCTACTGCGCAAGGCCCAATGTATGCTATTATGTGATTATGTGTATGGTATGTTGTAGTTTGGGGAGAATCACTAAGCTTCGTGCTTACAATACAGTTTTGGTTTAAGGTACTTCCACTAGCAAGTGGAATAGCTCGGGATGACTGCATGACACACACCACAACTTTTAGCCTGGGATGATTTACTCTTATGTTTTGACATATGATTTTGATATATTTACAGTTGTTTATAACATTTATGAGATACACGATTTATGATTTTTATATGATGAATGATACTTATGGTTTTATTTATGATTTAAAAAAAAAATTTGGACCGTATTTTTGGGATGTTTCAAAAGTACTCTTAGAATGTTCTTATAGTCACCGGTGACTAAACCATGTATTCAATTGGTGTATTATGTTATGCTTATAGCATGATCATATACACTTTCTTATGCATAATATGGCATAAATGATGGATTCATTTGTCAAGCAAATCGAATATAAATCATTTCAGCTATTTCAAACCTATGAGCTAGGTCCTTTTGAGGCTGGCTCAAACTTAGTGCCATGTGACAATGCTAAGGTTCCTCCAGATGAATCTTCTATCTTGATCTCTTTCAAGATATTGTCAATAAATGTTTAAGGATATTAAATTTTTAACATTCATTTTATCTATATCTACAGATTTTATGTTCCAAGAATGTATCTTGTTCTTCCTAAGTCTTTCATTTTAGAAACACATAACCGAGTCAAGATGAAAACCTTTGGCATGGTCAGAATGTAATTTCCCATGATTAAGTATGTCTCACTAGTACAAGATTAGGAATGTCACTAATCTCCTACTAGTTCCTAGTAAACACACATGTTCCATTCATTTTAATATAAAAGCATACATTGTGGTTTCATATTAAAATGATGATTGCAACATTGAGATGTTTGCTTTATATCCACAAGTGGATCTCAAGCTTTACATATTTTGTTAGGATAACATGGATTAAGAAAACCTCTAGGATAATCTATATAGATATCTTCTAGTAGACGTCTATTAAGAAAAACGGTATTTCTTGAAATCTATTTTCAATATTTCATATTGAGAATATGAACTTATCATATCCTTGTTAATCTAATAATAGCTACTTGTGAAAAGGTTTGATCATAGTCAATGTCATGAGTATGACAAGGACTATAGTTAATGACATGAGTATGAGAAAATCCTTTTATAACAAGTCCTGCTTTAAATGTGTATGATCATCCATGTAATGTATTATTTCTAGAAGAATTACTTACTGCTTATAGCCTTGATATAGAGATGAAGTTCAAATAATACCATACTTCATTATCATACATGGATTACATCTCATGTTCATGACTCTAAGCATTAATCAGAATCGAGATCTGACATAGCATCTTGGTATTTGATGGATTAGCTAGAAACCATCAAGAAAAGCTCATTAATGAGAAATTCCACATTTCTCACGTCATAGATGGTTTATACCACTAAAGAGAACAATTTGTGTTTGTAAATAGCTATTATTCAAGTTTAACAATTCCTTGTTAAATCTAGTGCCAACTGTAACTACATCAGGTTATAGTTCTTGAGTTGCTTCAAGTTCCATGTACCTCCCACTTGCTTTGTCATTAGAAGTTTGCTTTATGCTAACTCGATTATCATAGGAATAATAAAAACTTATTCTTGGTGGGTTTGCTTATAATAATCTAAGCAAAATTTAGAGTATTATATACAAATATGTATTTAGTAGATTTTGTGTTTAAAAGCTTTAGACCAACATAGACTTTAAATCCATAAAACATTTAATAAGATAGGGATGGAGCATTTCCATACAAAATCTTATGAAGAAAATGTTATATCTACTAGTTAGTTGGCGTTTGTACTCAAGATACAATTGATAGTGTTATGTGTTATCCCAAGGAAATAAAAAGATGATATTTCTACCGATTAGGCAAATCATACCAAGTAGGATTTAATTCATCATATATTATCATTAAGGCCTTAAATGGTTCTTACCAGTTTGTATCTCAAATTTATATTTGAAAACTTAAACAAAGGTTTCACAATTATGTTTTACCATGTAAAATATAATTGAAACTACTATAGTTATTAATAAAGTTGATTTGGTATCTTGTGCTAAATCTTAGACATTTATTAAAAGTCATATACATAACCATGTATAGTTACTTAATAATTTATTTCTCTACTACTTAGTGAAAATATCATTAGGAATCCTTTATATATAAATAAGATTTACATATGTCAAATAAACTACATTATTTGCCTTCAAAGATCCATTTCTTGAAGTTGGAATATGTGAATGCCATTTATATAATAAAGATAACAATGTCAAAGATGAGTTTGATTTAAAACAAGTTTAAGTCAAAAGTATTTTGCATATAGAACTTTTTATTTATAAAAAACTGATATTTACTTTATAACTCTTATTACGAGATCTAGTCTCATAAAAAGAATTTTAATCATTTTCGATGAAGGTGATCGTTATGAAAAACAATTTAAGTAGATAGTCGATCATTCATAAATTAAACTGAGACATATATTTAGGCAAGCTAAATTAAAACATACATTGTTCCAAAATAAACACTGTTTTATATTACAAGTACATTATGTTCCTAGCATAATTAATAAACTAAACTCTAAGAGTGTAGTTCCAACTTGATTGTGCTCAGCTAGTTACTCTTCTATAAATATCTGCAAGCCATTTACAAATATTATATTAACATTTAAGTACCAAGTACCTAAGTGTTATATGAAAAGTATGAGTTCTATTTAGTAGATACCTGAAATACTAGTCTCTTCCAGACTTTCTTTCCAAATAAGAGGAGCATATCATCTTTTAGTGTCCATTTTCTCCATAAAAGAAACAAGATCCATATATGTGGGCCTTATTGGATTTGTTGGGCTTAGAGGTGTTCAGTCCATAAAGCATGGGCCTCCTAGATCACAGAAGGTGACTCTTTTGGGATTTCCTAGTTTGATGTTAGAAACATATTTAGTATTACAATGATGCCTTTACTAGGTATCATGTTCATGCTTATTGCTCAAAGCAAATAGTTTAGGACTTGGACCTTTAAGTGTATACAATTTCATATCTCTCACGAGATTGTCTCTTAAGACATTACCCACTCATTGAAGTTGTATCTATTAAATGTTATTGTTTCATTAAGTCGTTAAAGAAAATGACAATTCATGGTAATGAGAATGAATTATTTAACAACAAAATTTTAACAAAATTCATTTAGTATTTTCAATATTTAAACTCTTTAATAATTAATACCCTTTTAGTTTCCAAAAACAATAATTATGAAAGTCTAGGATCTAAGTTGCAAAATAAATAAATGGTTAGGTACCCTTTATCCCATCCACTTGAATTCAACCCGATAGATATCGATTATCAATTACATCTTACTATATAATTCCTAAATTTACGGGATCGCTAATAAAAAATTTAATTAGACATGTTTGATCCCATCTATGCCTCGAAACTCTCTTGCTTAGATATCCTTTATGATAAAAAAATTCCGATTAAATCATCCAATTTGAAAACTTGTGTAATCGGCCTATAAGTTGGTTATATAAATCGTGAAGACACACCGGCCATCAAAAGATAACACTAAGCGGTTAGGTATCCTTTATTCCACTAGTGTATACAAGAGATTTGCGAGTGCTCTTCAAAAAGGATTGCATAGATTTGAGGTTTGTAAATAGGTCTTTTATATGTTTTATAATTCTATTTTTAAAAACATATGATATCATGGTTATTACATGCATATAATAAACCGTGGTACCAATTTTCAAAAGAAAATCTCTTTTAAAGGTTCTATATAAAAAGCTAGTTTTTATATAATTTAACGTGATTCAATTTTAATAACCAAGTGCATTTGAACCTTTTATATCTTTAATAAAACTTACGTTTATTACTTATATATATGGAGTTTTTATAAGTTATAAACATCACCATTTTAAAACTTATATTTGAGTATTTTAAAATTTGACGTTATTAACGTTTTTATAAAACTAGATTTTATTTTATACCAATAACTTGTTACAACTTATGTCCACATTATAAATTTTGAAAACGAAACTCCATGTGATGTTTATTTTGTCCAAAATTATTTTAGCATGTGAAATAAGAATTTATCAACCACACATAATAATTGCATAAAATAAACAACAAAACATCCATAAAGTTATATGTGGATAAACATGACCAACTAATGACATTTTTGTGAGCCAACACAAAAATGCCAAGTCCATTTCTAAAGGGACATTTTAAGGGATAAAAATCTTCTTGTAATGTTGTTGTAGATGCTCCCACTTGAGAAAACACACATTGATTGCAATAGATTGGAAGAACTTCTTTAAAGCAATATTTCAGCAATATGCAACACTTTTCAGAAAAGGCTGCATAAAAGGTTGCATTAGGTTCAACAGTTCCAAGGGAAGTTGTCTTTGTCCCTACATACCTCAAAACCTCGAAAATTGCCTTCTTGTCTTCAAAAATGGCTCCAACTTCATTTCTTGTTACATTTTTATATAGATAAATTATTTCTAACAACTAATCTATTATTTATAAAAACAAACCAAGAAAACTAACCTATTTAATTTATTACATACCACATGAATAAATTACTACAACCATTTTTATAATAAAAACAACCAACACAACAAACACAATGGTCCTTGGCTAGTTTATGCACATCATACATATCAACATACACATTAAACAACCTTTGTTTTTCTAAGACAACTTTAAATGACAAAAGATGCATGAAACTTTTGTCAGATAAAATAACAATTAAAAAAAGTTGTTAAAGAAAATATGTATGAACTTGTTTTTATACAAAACCAAGTTATCCATATTCTCCAAAAACTAAGATTTCCAAAAATCAAAAAATCTAACCAAACTTGCAAGGTGACTCTGATACCAATTGTTGGGTTTTTATTCAAAAATTTGTTTAAAAAATGGAAGACTTTAAAATATTTTGAATAACATAAACCATGTTTATACCCACCAAATATCTTCTTGCAAAGTTTGTAGACTTTGAATTCTCAAGGGGAGGCTTGGATGTTGATGGAGAATATGGAACCTTTGAGACACCAATAAGAACTCAACTTGATTTAAGATGCCAGTCTGTTAAGAAAAACTCTTAACTCTTAAGCTTGAAGTTCATAACCAAAGTATGAACTTCAAGAGAGTATAAAATCAAGTAATATATTTAAGAGGATGAAAATAATGGGGAGAGTATGCATACTCTCTCCAACTCATGGTTTTATGTCTGAAAGAAGAGCAAGAATGAAAGTCTCATGAAGCTAGTATTTATAGCATGAAGAAAAAGTCCATAAGTCCTTAACCATTTTGCACTTTATAAAAACATGTCTCCTATGCTTGTAAGACTAGCCATGCTTTCATTTATTTTTATTAAACAATCATGAAAGCCACGCTTTTATTTAAATAATCAAAGTCATGTGTTTTTTTTGTAATACTTTAATCTCATACTTCTAAAGTATGTTCCCTAGATTAAAATAAGCTACAAACCATACCTCTCTTTCTTCTTCCTCAATTTCAAAATTAAGATGTCAAAAGAGGACAAAAACTTTATATTTTATAAACCAAATTTATAAAATATATAGTTTAACTTTTTGGTAAAAGACAAAAGAATTTATATAGTCCAAAGTGTTGTGCATGACTTATTAATTCATACCATATGAATTATGAAATGGTACTTGCTAATGAAAATTATTATTTTCTAGAAATAAATAATTTCCAATTTAATTATAAGAGTTTATTGAATATTTATTAAAATCAATTTTTAATAAATAATAAATTATATCAAGTTGTTGTTAGTGTGACCCATTAGTATCATATGTTAATTAGCAATATCACTTTAATATGATTCTTGAGCATACTAGATCTTTCACCCTTATCCGAGAATAATCAGCCATTTACAACCAACAAACCCTATTCTAAGCCTCCACCTTGTTGAGAGAGTGTTCTACTGTTATTGCCTTTGGTGGTGAGTTAAAGTGAGGAAGGAAGGTGAAGTCATTGGTGTATTTGGTGGACTCTTGGTTGAATTCTTGAAGCTTCTCCTTTAGCATCATCTTGGTGATTCATTTCTGGATTTCCAAAAGGTAAGGACATTACATTTGATTCATTTTTTGTCCTACAAACCACACACAAGAAAAAAACCTTGAATGATGCAAAATTCTTGGTTTTGGTGTGTTAGTTGGTCCCATTCTTGTACATATCATTCTAGTCACTTAGAAATGGTATTTAGGGGTAACAATTATCTCAATAGAGGTTTTGATCGGACCCACACCGAGCAGACTAAGGTTATCATTAGATGATCAATATCTGGAATTGACCAATTCTCACGATGTGATCACCCATTTGTCACGTCGTGACGATGGGAATTTGAACGCCTAGGATTGCGTCTGTTTGGAGGCCACGAGCATTCATTTGCCACGTCGTGATGATGGGGAATTGACAGGTTAAATCTTAACGGTTTTTTGTATCTCGACATAGACATCATAGTGCCATGACGTGACGATGAGAACTAATCATTCCAAAATCGCGATGAACACTAGGCTCACGACGTGACACCTTCTTGGCCACGACATGAAACCTGTCTAGACAAAATCTTTTTTATTTTATGATATGTTTTTGATTGGTTCTTTGGGTATTCTTTTTGGTGTTAGAGTACCTGTGTGAATGTGATTTTCGTCTTTTCATAGCTCCACATAACTTGGACTAGGGGTGAGTCATTTTTGGTGGTGGTTTAAGCACTTGTTTGGAAAGATAACATGCACCTATACTTATGTTCTTGTCTAATTGATTTTGTGTGATGTTATAAACTGAATGTCAAGATTTAATTACAAAATAGAAATGTAGAGTTATTGATGATGCAATTGAATTTAGGAATTCTTTGTATGCTAGAATTCTTAAATTAAGCAATTGGTGCAAATTGAGAAAGTTACGACCATGCTAGAAGTGAGGATTATTAGTGTGGTTAAATTGTGATGTTATGCATGTTATATTTCTGTTTTGTTACTCTTGAATGAAACTAGGATATACATGCTAGAAGTTATTTTGTTGAAAGGTGTATCTCTTTACATAATACTAGGTGATGTTATGTATATTTATGTGGATATACCTTTGAAGTGTGATTTGAGATGTAGTATTCCATGGTTTAGCTATGATAATAATTCACTAGCATAATTACTTATTGACATTTGTGAGGTGTATGTTTGCGCATGTGAGAGAATTAATTAATTATATAATTAATTAAAATAAAAGGGGATACACATAATGGGGATAAAAAGGGTAGTAACCTAACTTAGGTACGTTCCCATACGGGATATCGCGATGGAAAGATATCATTTGAGAAAAAGAGCTTAAGCCAATTCGACGTCGAATGGTTTTCTAGATAACCATATCGAAACATGGTTTAGGTGCACGTTGGTGTACTGGGACTAGAGTGATGTTGGCTATTCGAGAACGCCATATCAAGGGTCATGTTTGGGTGTAGGTATACTTGTGGATGTACCGTGTACCTGGTGGATTAGATGTCTAAGCCCATAACTATTATTGGTATGTACTCGACCCGAGAGTAGCATGGTCCATTTGGGTTGCACTTCACCGAAACAATTTGTATGTATAATCTTTTAAGAATAGTACATTTATGATTTATTAATATATTATAAGTTATAATATATTAATATGAAATCATATTATTTAATTAGTATTGATCAAGAATTAATTTGGAATGAATTTGGTGATCAAAAGAGACTAATTAAATATGGACTCTTATATATATATATATATATATATATATATATATATATATATATATATATATATATATATATAGAATGGGCCAATGTTCATTTAGGATGGGCTAAGCTTGCATGGATAGTCCATGGAGTTTTTAACCCATGGATCCTATGGAAATGAAAGGTCATGGGTATTAGGGTTTACATGGATGTAACCTTAATCCACCATACTATATAAAGAGGTCCTTGGCACTTGAAATTGGCACTAGAGTGTGAAGAAAGAGGGCATGGCTGATTTTGAACAAGTGTATACTATTCTCTGAAGTTTTCCAAGTTGTTTTGGTGATTTGTCATTCCACTTGAGGCATCCACATTGTTGGTCCTAGGCTCTTGAAGCTCCAAGAAATCAACCACAAGGAAAAGGCATGTCATCATACTAAGGTTTTATATTACAAGTACCCAATAACATGCTAGTTAGGTTGAGAACCTTGGAAAATCAAATTTGCATGTATATTAGAGAAAACATAGATCCAAGGTTTCTAGGGTTGCATGTACACCATAGGAGTGTTAGAATGCTCAAAATCCATCAGTGGTATCAGAGCCTAGGCTTGGTTT
The DNA here is from genome assembly GCF_052849685.1 of Lactuca virosa. Lineage (NCBI taxonomy): Eukaryota > Viridiplantae > Streptophyta > Magnoliopsida > Asterales > Asteraceae > Lactuca > Lactuca virosa. The sequence continues at coordinate 176,597,493 of NC_136430.1, forward strand.
TCAGTTATACTTGATGCAATTGCTGAAAAAATAGAAAAATTGGCTTTCTGGACAGTGGACTCGTCGAGTCCACTGGGGGACTCGCCGAGTCCAAGAGGAAATTCATCCTACTCGTCGAGTAGGTTCATACACTCAACGAGTAGGATGCCCTGAGTGTAGATTTTCGACTTTTAAGGCTGGAATTGGACTAGAATCTTTACCCTAAGCTGTTTTTGATCTTATAAACCTATTTTTGATGTGGTAATGATCATTCTAATCCAATTCAAAAGATATTGTCAATAGATTCATGTTTTATATTAGTTTAATGGTTAGGCTAATTACATGAAAATTGTTTGATTTGAATTGTCTTGTTCATATGAGTTTAATCTAGATCATAGTTTTTCTTAACATGTTTATTTGTTTATTAGATGATCTAAATGGCCTTTAACGGATTCCATAACTTGTCCTCAAGTGATGGAAAACCAAAAGTTTTTCTTTAAAAGAGTTTTTAAAGCCATAGGTTATAGAAACTTGAAGAGTCTTTTTCCATAAATTGTTTTATGACATCCATAACTTGTCCTCAAGTTATGGATTTTCAAGAGTCTTGCCATTAAAAGTCATATTAAACTCATATGTTATAGATTCCAAAAGTTTCTTGAATTTATCAAAACTTGCCCTCAAGTTTTGGAATTTGTAAAGTTGCACTTTTGAATACTTCAGTTCCAAACCCTAGAATTTTTAATAGTTTAAAGTTCAACCCTTATACTATTATAATATTATAGGTTTAATATTTATATATATGTATAAGAGTAAAAGTCAATCTTACCGTTAGTAGGCCTCATTCACGAAGCCGGTCTATAAGGGGTGTATAAGGTTGTTGCCTATAAAATGGCAGCTTAATGGGTGTCCACTCTCACCCACCGCTTCCTTGACTGGTGGAGGGTCGTTAGCCGAATGGGTAGGACAAGGACTATAATTCTCATTAAAAGTATAATGATGAATATAAAGTAACTAAACCTTTTATAAATTCCCAATCTTCGTTACTTTAGGAAAATGTGAAATTGGTGCTAACCTATGAAATTAGACTTTGTACCTTACCAGGTCGTTGGTGGAGCGTGTGTGGGTAACCAACACAATAACATGGACTAGTAAGAGTGGTAAAGGGTGACTTAATGTTTATCATAGAGCGGTGGAGCGCGTGTGGGTAACCATCACATTGATTAGGTGATAAAGATTAAGGGTACCAAGTTAATTTGCATGGTTATTCACACCTTGTTTGTGATCCTCGGCATCCCAGTCACAAACTTGAGAGGGCACAATCAAGATTTAAACATGCCATTGAAAAGTTCAATGTATCTCAAAAGATCTAGGAGTTTCAATCCAATAAAAACCTAATACCTATTTCGTTTTTCATGGTGGAAATTAGTGAATCGTCATTCGCCTACCTTGAAATATTTTGTAGCTTGGATTACGGCATCCCTCTTCCAAGTTATAAAATATTGTGTTGGTTCCTAGCCTTAATATTTCATATTGGGTGTTATATTCAGGACTTAAATCAACTAACTTGAATATTCTCCCATTATAGATGCCTGGTTCAGACAACTATGGTCTTCCCAAATCCCTTGGAAAAAGCTTTCCTAATGAAGATGATGTCCCACGATTGAATCATGGAAATCATACTTCTCTTCCTCCACCTCCTCCAATAATTCTCCCTGACCCACAAGCTCGAAGACTTGAAAAGTTCAGGATCACTCAATCCCTATTGGATAGTAAACACAAAGATGGAAAGCCTATATGTGCTCATGTCTTGGACATGAAGCTGCATATTGACAGGCTAAGGATGTTGGGTGTCGTCTTCCCAAGGAAGTTGGCTATTAATTGGGTCCTTCAGTCACTTCCCGAGTCGTATAGTGAGTTCGTCAAAGACTACTATGTGACAGATCATGACATGACCCTAATTGATCTTACGTATTTGCTAATTGCTGCCGAATTAGCAATGATTTGGCGCAATGGTCAAGCAAATCTGATTGGAAGGTCTAGATCCCAAGTTGACATGGACATCCCAGAAAAGATTCCTTCTCCTAAAGGAAAGGAATTGGGCATGGTCAAAAGTTTTGATAATAGGAGAAAGGCCAAATCTGAGACTGCTCCATGTGAGCCTGTGTGTTTCTATTGCCAAAGACAGGGACATTGGAATCGAAGCTGCCCAGACTACCTGAGAAGTTTAATCAGAATGTATGGTTCTGCTTCAGGTAAGTAGACTATCTAAATCTCTTAAGGTTCTAATTGTTGATTCTTAATACATTATGTGACTAGGTTGCATTTTGATGTTTGGCAGGATCAAGCAAAGGGAAGGAAGCTTAAAAGAAGAGTATGCTGAATCTGATCGCGAAAATGGATTTCTATCGCATGGTTCGAACATCGGATTTCTGAGCTACTGCTTGAGAGTTATGATAGATTGCTAGGAAATATGTAATAACATAGTTTTTCACTTATAATTGCAATGTAAGGAAAAGTTTTTCCGCATTTTATAAATAAATAAAATTTTGTTTTTGTTTTATTTTATATCTCCTTGCAATGGCATTTATGAAAAATTGATGTTTGTATGTTACTAGCAACATTGAAAATATGAATTTGATTCTTTCACTTGTGGTAGTGTCTAAATTTACCAAATAAGGAAAGATTCTCATCACCCAAGTTTCAATTGGACCAAAACTTGGAATCATGCAAGTTGTATTGTATGATGAATGAGAATTTTTCATATTTTGAAAATTAAGACTAATTCCTTGTTCACATGTATATGTGAGTCAAGTGGAGGACTAAGGGATCGAGTATACATTCTTGTGCACTGGTCAAGTCCACCACAAAGATCGATAAGACTATTCGTCATGATTTACTAAAGTTTAGTAAATATGGTTATACTTACAAGTTTAAGTACAATTCTAAAACATTGGAAAAGTTTCAATGTATGGCAGAAGTAATGAGAAGAATCAAATTAGGCAGAAAGATAAAAGTTTTTCAAATCTGAAAAGATGGGAAAGTACTTTAGTATCATGTTTTATGATCATCTTAATGACTAAGAAACCATATCACAATTGATCCTCTTAGTGCATTCCTATGGCTAAGAAGAGGAATCATGAATTGTTGAAATGGTTAAATCAAGAAGATGAGTCATACTGTGACAATCCGAAATTTTCATTTGTACAAACTCTAAAGTTAAGCACTTCAATTTCTAGTCAAATCCATATCTATTGATTTTAGCCGGTTTAAAGTCCGTTTGGGTGTTTTTATTTTAAATTCGTCAAACGAACAAATAAAAGGAAGTATCTTCTAGGAGTGATGTGTAACAAATAAACAAATAACACCTTAATTAGGTGTTTACGGCCAAACATGAGGAGTTTGGGCCGTAAACTCCCCTTTGACCATGAACTCATGCTTAAGGCATGAGTTTACTCCTCATTTTCCCCACTTCTCACTTCCAAGCTCAAGAACACCCAACTTTCTCTCTCAAGTATCATAACATAGTTCTTCCAATCTTCCAAAAATGTAATTGTTTCTATCACAGCCCAAAACCGGAACGGCGGAAACGTTCTGGGGTGGAGGACGTCATGTCAAGTATCACAACATATGCAGTATAGTAAATCAAAGTACAACAACCATTGCATTAATAATAATAATTTTACATAGGTTACATTTAACAACAATATCAAAAGTAGATATAGGAAATAACATAAGCTGCAGCTTGGTACTAGGCTGACTTCGCAAAGCTCCCGGAGTGTACCTATCTACTGACGACCTGAGAATACAAGTTATTTTGAAAGAAAGTATCAGCATTTTAATGCTGGTGAGTTCATAAGTATTTAATGACATTGGTATAAATACATGTTTTTCTTCAAATTAATCTCACTAGATGATAGTGATATGATTTTACAGAGTATTAGTATTTCTCCCAGAAAATCCTATATTTTCTAATAAAGGTAGTTTTCCACCAAAAACTCAATTGTTTTATGTTTAAAGAGTATTTTTCCCCTAAAGGTACTATCATTATCAAAATATAGTTTATACTTTAAGGAATATGTGAGAAGATCACAAGTAAAAGTAATAGGGAAAATACTATTTTACCTCAGCAGTAACGCTGCTGACTAAAAGTGAATAAAACATAGACTCCAGGTGGTATCGAATGAACCATACGCCTCAGAGAGTCTAAAGGAATGAAGTATAGACCCCAGGCGGTATTAAGTGAACAATACGCCTCGGAGAGTCTAAGTGAATGAAATACAGACTCCAGGCGATATTAAGTGAACAATACGCCTCGGAGAGTCTAAGGTAGCCTTTAATCCTAAGTAGGTTAGTTTAAAGGTTTAAAATATGGTCTAGTGTATAACTAGGAAAATACATCATGAGGATTTTATATGTAGAAAATGCTGTGATAACACTTATTACCTTAAGGCCATGAATTATAAGGTAAATGTAAAGATACTCGTAACCATACTGATTGACGGATGTAAACATGACGACCTGCTGGCGTCGGAATGAATGTGACATTTGTCACCCCTTGGCTTGGTCGGCCGGGACTGTAGCTAGCAGTCAGGATGTGGGATGGTCTGTCCCGTATAGATCTATACACACAATGCCCGCTCTCCCTCCAGGAGACTCTGGTTACCACTCGACAACGGTGAAATCCGAGTCATGAGGATGTATCTCGTGTTTTGATTTCTATATACCTTTCTTTTTACTAAAAGTACAAGTGTTTAGAATATAGATATAACTAAGTTCTCCTTCATGAAATTTATGGTTGGTTTCTAAACTATACCTATTATAGTTTACTTGAGAGGTTATCCAGGTGCCTTTGCTACCCAAAGGTGTTGAACTTGAGTAAGAGGTTTAATGTCTAACCAGATATACATAATATATAACTAGGATTTCAACGACACTCGGACAAATAGCCGGATGCTCTAAGTCCACAACCAAACAAGGAACAGGAAATAAAGCGGGTTATCAGTCCTAAGTCCTTCAAATCCTATTTATATAACTATATCTATATAGACATGAATCTATCAAGAATATAAGTTTAAAAGACTTTGATGAAAGCTTAATAATGTAAAAAGGATTTTTGTACTTCAAAAGAGATTTGAAAACAAGATTTGAAAACCTAGTCAAGGTGAACACTCCTAACAGACACTTCCATTTATTTGTTCCACAACACTCCTAACGGACACTTCCATTTATTTGTTCGTTTGACGGGAAAATTAATATAAACTTTCCAATGAACTTAAAACCGGCCAAAAATATACTGGGATGAATTTGACTATTATTTGATGTGCCTGACTGCGGAGTTTATACAAATGAAAATTACGGGTTGTCACATTATCCCCCCGTTAGAGGGAATTTCGTCCCGAAATTAGAGTTCAAGCACACTCGCAGTTACCGTTTAGCGAAGCAAAATGTAAGGATACTTTAGCTTCATGAGATCCTCTCGCTCCCAAGTGAAATCAGGTTTTCGCTTGGTGTTCCAGCGAACCTTCACTATCGGGATACGGCTTTGCTTTGTCCGCTTGACCTCTCGGTCCATGATCTCTATAGGTTCCTACACGAAGTTGGGGCTCTCGCTGATTTCGATTTCGACGAGTGGGATTTTGAGAGTCACATCGGACAAGCACTTTTTCAAGTTTGAGGCGTGGGATAGATTCGGATGGAAGTTTTGGAATCCCTAAGGTAGCCTAGGTCTGATGGATGCTGGACCTATTCTTATCAAGAATCTCTGATGGTCCTAAGTTTTTGGGAAGATAGAATGTTTCATTACTTAGAACATAATGTACTTCCATGGTTAGATCATCACTTGGCGTGATCGCCATTCTGAAGTTCCAAAAGTTCTCTCTCACTGGGGGTGTAGTCCCCGGGTTGGTTCTTTGAAGGCTCAGGTCGTCTTCAGATTCGTATTTCCTACTGACTGGATTTCAGAGGTTTTCTGGATCATTGGAGGTATTGGCTATATATTGGCATCTATTTGTTTCATGGCATCTATCTCGACCTTGTGCAAAATGGACCTGCACTTCTGACTCTCGAGGTGTTTCTAACAGAAACTCTCAAAGTCAGCGAGATAGAGGGTTTTATCAGACGATGCTTAGAAAATTTCAACTTTTGTTACTGTCTAATAGGTGCTTTCACAGTATGATTCTTAATTGGAAGGAATCATTCTCTTACTTGCTTTGTTGTTTCATGGATAGCAGTCTCTGATCAGGGCTAACTTCGTCCTAAGAGATTTTCCGAAGTGCTTGACTATTTCAGGAGGTGGTTCTACTATCTCCTTAGGGATAGTATTCTTTGGAACACCTAGTAGTCTAACAAATCTCTAAGACTTGCTCCATTCTCCATTGCGTCTGCTCCCTCCAGTTTGTAGGAAGCGCGGGTTCTTGTATAACCCACCGACTAACACTTAGACTGGTGTCGCAACTTACCATCTACTTTATTCAAGTACTCTTGGTTGCGGAGGTAGTCATGTGGTTCTTAGCATCCTAGTATTAACTTTGGAGAATGCAGTCTATCGTCTATAGGGCGACGGTGACGTTTCTCACATGAGGAGGCATTGCGTCCTAGGCACTAATCGTCTGTATCTGGATGGACGAAGTGCCTGAGTAGTGCGAGTATCCCTTGCAACTACTCTTCTGGTGTTACTGAGTTTTCTCTATCTAGATTTAATCTAGGTAGCATAGGGTTCCGTCACTCAAAACCTCTAATTTCCTCATCCACTTTTCTCAGAGTTTAACCTGTCACAGCTTTCAGGTTTCTGGGCCTACTGCTGAGATGCTTAATTTGTGGGATTAAGAATGAATGGATGGTCGTAGTCAATGTTTTGACTCTTACGACTTGAGTTACTTTTCCTAACTGAGGGTGTGAGCTACTATGTTGGCTTAACAGGGATGACAACAAACTTTGAATTTGTGGTCATTTTAGTAGCTCAACCCACAGTGGTTCTCTTGACTCCAGCTCCTTTTCTATGGGATAGGATGGAGGGTCTTATTATAAGGTTCGTGGTAGACCTCATACTCGGCTCAATCACTATTACTCCGTGTACGCAAGTCGTATATAATTGAGATTGACGGGATGTTCAGATGTGTGGCCCCACTCCAAACCCACAACCAAACAAGGAACAGGGTGTAGGGAGGAAGCACACATCTTAAATTTCATTGATCTAATTTATATACCACTCTAATGCATATACTCAGCAGTAGTAAGTTGATCCCATGAGTTCTTTCTCTTGATTCACGAACCTGATTGTGCGGTGCAAATGGTCTTTCTGGGGGATCTACTGAGTAGGCCTCGAGCGGTTATTGTTTTCCGGAATATCTGCAGTTCCTTTCACTTCTGGTTTTACAGTCTAACGGGGTTGGTTAACAGCGCGTGGTACCCCTCTCCTGGGTACTTTCGAAGGTTGGATAAGAGAGACGACTGACGGTTCGCATTAGGTTTTCTTATTAGGTTCGGAAGAACCTTTATTTGACGCTTAGGATAGGGTGAAAGTTCTTTTACACAGCACCAAGAATTCTCGCATGGTTGAACCAAGTCAAGCCATGGCTGACGGTAGTGTCCAAATTTACAACCACCGACACGATATGGAATGAAGATCGATAGGACCGTGTGTTGAACAGGGCACACAAGTTCTTAGCGTCTCGGGTTTCGTCCAGGGTATCAATATCGTGGATACTTGGACCGTCATCAGTGACGATGAACTCTAGGGGTCCTGATGTTTTGGAATAAGGTACTTTTCATGAATGGATTTCTCACGAGGCCTCTATATAACCGCCTAGTATACACTAGTGATGTATGATTAAGATTAAAGGGACTGTTGACTGAGCGACTCCGCCCTAAATCCACAACTAAACAAGGAACAGGAGATAAGGCAGCATCATTCACTCGAGGTCTATCAATCTTAATTATAAATGGCCTTAACGTATATACTAAGCCATCATAGCTTTACCTGATGGGTTTTTAAGTGTTACAACTGTGCTGCGACTTTCTCCTTAACGAGGGAGTAATTACAATTAGAATTGATAATTTTTAAGTTTTCGATTAGTTACTTAAGGTTGACAAGCGTACCAAAATTCTACCGGGTTTCTTGATGTTTCCCCCTAGGTATTAGGGTTAGACTCCTCCTGCGTTCTTGTCATTCCCTTCAGTTGGGCAGTCCCTCTTGAAGTTCCCAATTTCACCACATAGGTGGCATACTGGACTGGTCCCTACATTGGTGGTTGATGTAATGAACTCAACCGGGGTTCTACAGAAGCGAGCGGTATGCCCCTTTCATGTTGCACCTAACGCAGAAGAGTTCTCGGCAGATACCATGATGATGGTAGTTATACTTGCTGCAGCGGGGGAGGTTTCCTAGGTATGGTCTTCCAGGTGTCGAGGCAGAAGGGTTGACAGAGGCATGGACCACTTCAGCTCGTTGCCCTTCGGAAGGTCCTTGAGTCGAGGTACTTCCCTCTTCGTTCTCAAACTTTCTTTTCAGTGGATTAGGTTGGAGTTCTTGTGTGGTTTTACACACCGGCGTTGGTTGCTGCTGTCCATTGCTATGATCGGGATTCCCGATAGGGCTCCTGCTAACATTGGCGTTGTTAGCGTTCAGGTGAGCCATGACAGCGGCTACGGCTGCTGAAACTGCAGCTTGAAACGTAGCTTCATCGATTTGAAGAATCGGTGTCTTACCAGCGGGTTGGTTACGTTTCTTTGGAGGCATGGTTTTTCCTATATGAAAAGGAACACAAGATGATGAGAAACGATGGTTAACCCTAGACGTATCTTTCTTTACTATGATAGGCATAAATTTTTCCGCGCCTCGAATTATGGTTATCTGAGTGTCGACCTACATCCCTATGATGTAGTCCGGGTAACAGGGTAGGAGTAAGTGTATCGGAAAGCCATAAATCGGGTGTCATTCCACTAAGTTATCTTTAAATTGGAGAGGCACACTCTCTGGTTTTGAAAAGATTTGAGAGAAGTTCGGAACGAAGATTCACAGAAGAAAAGGCTCATGAAAGTTTATGGCTAAACACTCTAAATCGAGGTTTTGTGATCCGATCTATTTATATTAATCGTGACGGGAGAGACGATTTGCCTAACACATAGTGTGAGCAGTGTAATCACTAGCTCACTAAATTGTATTATTTTATGGGTTATTAGCATGAAGTTAAGGAGGTAGAAATACTTCTCGGGTTCCATACATTGGCTCCCTCTGTCCACCTCTTATCCCTGACTGCAACAAGCGTTGGTTTCCTTCGGGTATCTATATAGGGTTCTCTGCTCTTGTAGACATATTGAATTTCTACTCTGCCTTACTTTCGATTCTGACTCTGAGTGTCATCACTTCATAATGGATGACTGGAATCTCGGAAGTTCAGGCGAATTTCCCACCGATGTCCCTAAAAGGTATAGGCACATGGTGATTTCAATAGTCTCGTCCCTGTTCATTTATTTCCTAGTTGGAAACTTCTCAATGAACCTCTTCTGGGTCTGTATCGACTCTTGTGCCGATTACTGAAGTGGATAAGGTTTTCTAAAGGGGTTCGTGCGAGAATGGGAATGTCTAAAGAATCTTAAGAGATTATTAAAACATTTTATTGGGTGACCCATATCGAGTCCTGCTACAATTACAAAGTGTACACAAATCATATATAACTTAGATCTGATAGGCCTTCGAATATGTGATACTACTCTATATCCACATCCAAACAAGGAAAAGGAAGTAGAGCGAAACCACACATTCTTAGCCTATGAGGTCCTCACTAGATATAACCCTGGGGAGTATACACTCTGTAATCATAGGTCTATCAATAAGGATCTCTTTTAGTTTTCACGCAAGGTTATTTATGGTTCCTAAAATACCCCTATGGTATTTTAATTACATGTTTGATTCTTAATTTCTGAACCTGCTTTTGGGTTTATTGCGAGTCTTTTAGTATCCTAAAATAATCCTATAGTATTTTAAACCTTATGTTTGGCTCTAGCATTCCTATTTGGTAAGTTTCAGATTCGTTGCAACACCACCATCACCCCCAAGCACACATTAGTCGCATATCGAATAAATATAGTTGATCAGGTTATATTTATTCCAGCTTACGATTACATAACTGCCCAGGTTTGACGGTAATGCTCAACATCCAAAGACTTTTATTCTTCTTCTTCTTGTGATACTTGTTCGGGTTTTTATATTCTGGATGTTCTTATACTTTTGTAAAATATGGTTATATTTTAAAGTATAATTCTTGGTCAGAGTATTTTATCCCATTGTATTTATAGGTTGTATATCTTTTATGATTTGATATACTGAGCTCACTATAAACAATGCTCTGATACCAATCTGTCACACCCCAAAACCGGAACGGCGGAAACGTTCTGGGGTGGAGGACGTCATGTCAAGTATCACAACATATGCAGTATAGTAAATCAAAGTACAACAACCATTGCATTAATAGTAATAATTTTACATAGGTTACATTTAACAACAATATCAGAAGTAGATATAGGAAATAACATAAGCTGCAGCTTGGTACTAGGCTGACTTCGCAAAGCTCCCGGAGTGTACCTGTCTACTGACGACCTGAGAATACAAGTTATTTTGAAAGAAAGTATCAGCATTTTAATGCTGGTGAGTTCATAAGTATTTAATGACATTGGTATAAATACATGTTTTTCTTCAAATTAATCTCACTAGATGATAGTGATATGATTTTACAGAGTATTAGTATTTCTCCCAGAAAATCCTATATTTTCTAATAAAGGTAGTTTTCCACCAAAAACTCAACTCTTTTATGTTTAAAGAGTATTTTTCCCCTAAAGGTACTATCATTATCAAAATATAGTTTATACTTTAAGGAATATGTGAGAAGATCACAAGTAAAAGTAATAGGGAAAATACTATTTTACCTCAGCAGTAACGCTGCTGACTAAAAGTGAATAAAACATAGACTCCAGGTGGTATCGAATGAACCATACGCCTCGTAGAGTCTAAAGGAATGAAGTATAGACCCCAGGCGGTATTAAGTGAACAATACGCTTCGGAGAGTCTAAGTGAATGAAATACAGACTCCAGGCAGTATTAAGTGAACAATACGCCTCGGAGAGTCTAAGGTAGCCTTTAATCCTAAGTAGGTTAGTTTAAAGGTTTAAAATATGGTCTAGTGTATAACTAGGAAAATACATCATGAGGATTTTATATGTAGAAAATGCTGTGATAACACTTATTACCTTAAGGCCATGAATTATAAGGTAAATGTAAAGATACTCGTAACCATATTGATTGACGGATGTAAACATGACGACCTGCTGGCGTCGGAATGAATGTGACATTTGTCACCCCTTGGCTTGGTCGGCCGGGACTGTAGCTAGCAGTCAGGATGTAGGATGGTCTGTCCCGTATAGATCTATACACACAATGCCCGCTCTCCCTCCAGGAGACTCTGGTTACCACTCGACAACGGTGAAATCCGAGTCATGAGGATGTATCTCGTGCTTTGATTTCTATATACCTTTCTTTTTACTAAAAGTACAAGTGTTTAGAATATAGATATAACTAAGTTCTCCTTCATGAAAGTTATGGTTGGTTTCTAAACTATACCTATTATTGTTTACTTGAGAGGTTATCCAGGTGCCTTTGCTACCCAAAGGTGTTGGACTTGAGTAAGAGGTTTAATGTCTAACCAGATATACATAATATATAACTAGGATTTCAACTACACTCGGACAAATAGTCGGATGCTCTAAGTCCACAACCAAACAAGGAACAGAAATAAAGCGGGTTATCAGTCCTAAGTCCTTCAAATCCTACTTATATAACTATATCTATATAGACATGAATCTATCCAGAATATAAGTTTAAAAGACTTTGATGAAAGCTTAATAATGTAAAAAGGATTTTTGTACTTCAAAAGAGATTTGAAAACAAGATTTGAAAACCTTTAGCTGAATAAAAACAGTTTAACATGCAAAAATCTATTTGCTAGACAGTTATTAATCACATGATTGATATAATAACTTATCAGATCAACTTGTATCCCCCCATAAAAGTGTTTAAAATCATTTAAAAGGTTAATTAAGGGGTATGAACTCACCTGAGGTGGGTGATTCGGATGAACGGATAGTATAGGATGCTCAGTGTCAAGTGAGGACTTGAACACACACGCGAATCCTATTGAACATGTAATGATACATTTATGTATCTAATTAGTCATTTAATAACTAATTAAGTAAGTTAAGACACCCTAATACATGGAAACACTTTGCTTCAAGTGCTAGGAGTACTAAAGGGTTGCATATAAAGAGAGTATGGCCTCACATTGGAGTTTACTCCCCATATGGTAGCACCATATGGGTTTACGGTTCTTGGACCATTTCCCCCATGAGTTTACAGCCGTAAACTCATGGAAATGGTGTAATTGGGTGTTTTAAGGTCCTAAACCACACAAGGAAATAAGCTAGACTCGAATCCAAGGCTTAGGAAGTGACTAGGGCTCGAAATGGCCCTTTGTTGGAGTTTACGGTCCTTGGACCACTCCTTGGGAGTTTACAGTCGTAAACACATGTGTTTACGGTCGTAAACCCATGAGTTTACGGCCGTAAACTCATGGTTACCCAACCATTTCGTGTTTTGGTGTTTCTAGCTCGTGCATGCAAGGTTCTAGTCCTTTATACAAGCCATAGAAGGTGTTAGGGGCACCTAAACCCCACTTGAAGGTGTTTACGGTCTAAGGAGATCTCCTTGAACCGTAAACACATATGTTCTTGGGGATTTTTATGTTCTTCAAGTGTTTAACATGTATTCTAAGCAAACAACTAGTTAGGAGGAGTGTACTTACTTATAGGAAGCTTGTAGGAGTGTTTAAGGGCCAAAAACACTAGTGTGTGTTCTTGGTGTTCTTGGTGTTTTGAAGAACACTTGAAGATCTAAGAAAAGAGGAGATTTCCATGGATGAAATCGAGTATAAACACTAGATAAAGTGTTATTTGAACGAAACAAGGAAGGAAACAGTTACATTTTTGGCGGATTTGAAGAAATGTGATATGATACTTGAGAGAGAATTTTGGTGTTCTTGAGTTAGGAAGTTAAAAGTGAAAGAATGAAGGGTAAACTCATGCTATATGCACGAGTTCATGGTTAAAGGGAGTTTACGGCCCAAACTCCCCTTGTTTGGCCGTAAACACCTAGTCAAGGTGTTAAATGTTTACTTGTTCCACAACACTCCTAACGGACACTTCCATTTATTTGTTCGTTTGACGGAAAAATTAATATAAACTTTCCAATGAACTTAAAACCGGCCAAAAATATACTGGGATGAATTTGACTATTATTTGATGTGCCTGACTGCGGAGTTTATACAAATGAAAATTTCGGGTTGTCACAGTCTCTTCTCTTGATTTGTTGTTATAACACTTCATCTAGTAGTTATGCATGATTTCATCCATGAAATCTTGTCTTTTTCATAGATCTTCAAGTGTTCTTCAAAACACCAAGAACACCAAGAACACCAAGAACACACACTAGTGTTCTTGGACCTTAAACACTCTTACAAGCTCTCTATAAGTAAGTACACTCCTCCTAACTAGTTATTTACTTAGAACACTTGTTAAACCATGGAAAAACACCAAAAATCCCCCAAGAACACATGGGTTTACGGCCAAGGCAATCTCCTTGGACCGTAAACACCATAAGGTGGTGCATAAGTGCCACCATTACCTTCTAGGGCTTGGATAATGGACTAGAACCTTGCATGCATGAGCTAAAGACCTTGAACCACGAAATGGTAGGAGTTACCATGGGTTTACGGCCGTAAACCCAAAAACCGTAAACTCCATGGGAGTTGGTCCATGAACCGTAAACCCTAATAAGGGGGCCATATGAGCCCTAGTCCCTTCCTTGGCCTTGGATACTAGTCTAGATAACTTCTTTGATGTGTTTAGGACCTTAAACATCAAAAAGATCAAGAACACATAGAGTTTACGGCCGTAAACTCATGAGGAATGGTCCATGGGCCGTAAACTCTATAAAATGGTGCCATTGTGCCACCATGACTTCCTAAGGCTTGAACTTGAATATAGGATGTTTAACCTTGACTTATAAGACCCTAAAACACCCAATGGTACTAATTACCATGAGTTTACGGTCGTAAACTCATGGGGGAAATGACCATAAACCGTAAACTCATATGGTGTTACCATATGGGCAGTAAACTCCAATGTGAGGCCATACTCTCTTTAGATGCAACCCATTGATACTCCTAGCACTTGAATCAAAGTGTTATCCATGTTTTAGGGTGTCCTTACTTGATTAATTAGTTGTTACATGACTAATTAGATACATATATGTGTCAATACATGTTAAATAGGATCCGTGTGCGTGTTCAAATCCTCACTTGACACTTAGCATCCTATCCGGTACTTCCATCCAAACCACTCACTGCAGGTGAGTTCATACCCCTTAATCAACCTTTGAAATCATTTTAAATGCTTTTATGGGGGGGGGGGATACAAGTTGAAATATTCTAGTTATTGCTTTAATCACATGTGATTAATGACTAGAACAAACAGAAAGATTTACTACTACTTTCAAGTTACTATCAAAATTATGGTTTTCAAGCGTTTTAAAACCTTTTATTAAACTTTTAGATACTAAAACTGTTTCCAAACTCTTTTAAACTTGCATTGTTTTCAAACTCATATCTACACTAATATATTTATATAAGTAAGACTTGAAGGACTTAGGACTGATAGCTCATCTTATTTCCTGTTCCTTGTTTGGTTGTGGACTTAGGGTATCCTGTTATTTGTCCGAATGTCGTTGAAATCTTGGTTATATATCATATATATATATATATATATATATATATATATATATATACATATATATATATATATATATATATATATATATATATATATATATATATATGTTGGATATAAAAGCTTTCACTTCAGTTCATTACCTTTGTGTAGCAAAGGCATACCTACCACATTACTATTTAACTATAATAGGTATAGTTAAGGTTTTACTACTCACTACTACTATTACAACGGCACATACAAGAGCCAGTACAGTTATGAGTCAATACACACTATACACTATACAAGAGAACATATTATACACTATACAAGAGAACATACTATACACTAGTACAGAGAAAACATTACTACACTATGACATACTACATACATATTTGAATACTCTAAACAGAATGTGACATACTACTTCTCGATACGACACTTTATTGTGCTATCACCTTGTAACCAGAGTCTTCTGGAGGGAGAGCGGGAATTATGTGTATAGATCTATACAGGACAGACACTCCCACATCCCGACTGCTAGCTACAGTCCTAGCCGAAAGGCCAAGGGATGACAGAATGTTACTTCACTACATATGACCTGGAGGGTCATCATTTATTCAGCCGTCGATCAGCATGGTTACATACGAGTTCACATTCAAATCTTTAATTAGCCAATTCAGAATTAAAGGAAAAAATAGACTTTTCGAGGCGTATTGTTCATTTAATACCACCTTGTAACATCCCAATTTTCAGGTCCAAAAATTTCTTTTTAATTAACCAACACATAAAAACATTCATAAGAAAATACTGTGAAAACACATCATCTCAAAAAACAATGTGTCATGTCTGAAAACCCAAGCCATAGAATAATAACATATTAGAGTACAATCCCAGAAAACTCCATGCGGAAATCATATGTGTGTGTGATGCGATGCTACGCCGCCGGCTCCTTCCCCTTTGATGAAGAGGTACCTGAAACCAAAACCGAAACCGTAAGCACAAAGCTTAGTGAGTTCCCCCATCATACCACATACCATACAATATCATCGGTATCTCTCAATCGGTAATCATCATCGGTGTCTTCAACCGGTAACCAACATCGGTATCTTTCAACCGGTAATCGTCATCGGTATCTTTCAACCGGTAACCATCATCGGTATCTTTCAACCGGTAATCATCATCGATATCTTTCAACCGGTAACCATCATCGGTATCTTTCAACCGGTAACCATCATCGGTATCTTTCAACCGGTAACTGTCATCGGTATCTTTCAACCGGTAACTGGGGACTATTCCACCCCTACCACTAGCATACAACAGCAAGGTACAATCATACAGTCAGGCATATCCGGGTACTGACCTACCCCACGGCCCTAAGGGCCGCTGTCAGGGATCCTAATCCCTACTATACACGTAACATATCATGCAGATAATACTCGTGACCAAAGCACATAACTAAACCAAGATAATTATCACAAAGACAATCATCTTACAAATACTCCTCTTTGGTGGGCCGGCATTGTGGCCTTAGACCCACCCCTACTGGAAGGTAACTCACCTCAATGTCGTGCAGTGTTTGAATTATCCTCGGCGCACAAGTCGACTCCCTTCGACTCCTCGATCCCTACACGACGACCTTCAAGTCAACACACAGCCAGTACAACCCTAAATAGGGTCAGTCCAAGTCTAGTCAAAGTCAACTTCAAGTTGACCCGACTCGCCGAGTTGGGCCGTCAACTCGCCGAGTCCCTCACCCTTTACTCGTCCTTATCCATGACCCGACTCATCGAGTTGGGCCGTCTACTCGACGAGTTCCTCCCTCACATGAACATCGCATGAAACTCATCCGACTCGCCGAGTTGATGAACAACTCATCGAGTTCACCTTCATCTGATGAACAAGTTCTGTCCTCGACTCCCCGAGTTGATGAACAACTCGTCGAGTTCATCTTCATCCTTAAGAAGATTGCCTTGGACCCGCCGAGTCTGTTCTAGCACTCATCGAGTCCCATGAACTCCAGGTCTAAAATCACGTCCACTACATTGGGTAACTCTTCCTGTCTGATTACAACCCTTCTAACACTCAACTGGGTTCCTTTGACTCTCAACAGATATGGGGCTCAAAGCCTCAGACTCGTCGAGTCCAAGAACGGACTCGCCGAGTCAGTCATGTCCACACTCTAAATCCTTGAATTCTGATGTACAACCTTTGATCAAAAGATAGATCCAAGCTTCTATAATCGATCTAGCACGTAAAGTTACAAACTTTACGTGCTTGCATGGGACTTTGAGCTCAAAAAGACATAAAACAAGCTCTTAAGATGCATGGGGCCTTTCATGGGTGCAAAAGCAGTCCCCAACTGCCTTGTGACTCCTTTAATGACGTGATTCCGAAGCTCTAACCCCCAACCATGTTTCCAATCATGGTTGGCCATCAAAAGTGGCTTATAAAAGCCCTAAATCTCCCCAAAAAGGGATCTAACAAATGAAAGAGCAAGGTTACAACTTTTTACCTTTAATGAACTGTAGAAGGTGCACAAACTCGGGTTCCCTTGGTCTTTACTTGCTTCCTCAAGCCTTTCTCCTTCCTTATTAAGACCACAAGCACCAAAATCCACCAACAAGGCTTAGATTGCTTCAATAACGGCTAGGGTTTCAATGAGAGGTGTTCTGGGAGCATAAGGGACGTTGTGGCCGACATAACATTGTTTAAATAGGGTGCAAACCCTCGGATTAGGGTTTTTGTCCAGTCAGAGTCTACTCGTCGAGTCCGGGACCCGACTCGACGAGTCCATCACTTAAATCCCGTGCCTCATCCCGCTTTTACTCGGCGAGTTGGTCCTTCAACTCGCCGAGTCTAAGGCCAAAAATGCAAAAATACTTAAATAAAATACATACCAAGAACCAGGTGCTACAAATCTCCCCCACTTATTTTAGACATCGTCCTCGAAGTCTGCTTCTCGATCCTGGAACAGCTCTGGGTAATGCTCCATCATCTCATCCACCGGCTCCCAAGTCCATTCCGAGCCCTTCCGGTGCTGCCATTGCACCTTTACCAGCTCAACCCTCTTGTTCCTCAGATCCTTCAACTTCTGGTCAAGGCTTGCTACAGGTCGCTCAATGTAATTCAGGCTGTCATCGACCTGAATATCCTCTAAGGGTAGTACTGTTGAGTCGTCCACCAGACACTTCCACAGCTGAGAGACGTGGAAAGTGCTATGGATCTGACTGAGTTCGGCTGGCAGATCCAACCTATAAGCTACCTTGCCCACCCGGGCTATAACCCTGAAGGATCCAATATACCTGGGACCCAACTTGCCCCGCTTCCTGAATCGGATGACGCCCTTCCATGGCGACACCTTCAAGAGAACCATATCCCCGACCTGAAACTCCAGGTCCGATCGGCGCTTGTCGGCATAACTTTTCTGCCGACTCTGAGCGGTCTGAAGCCTGCTCCTGACCGGCTGGATCCGTTCGGTCGTCTTGAGCACTACATCGGTGCTCCCGATGACCCTCTGGCCAACCTCGCCCCAGCATATCGGGGTCCTGCACTTCCTCCCGTACAACATCTCGAAGGGAGGTCGATCGATACTCGCATGATAGCTATTATTATACGAGAACTCTGCCAACGGAAGGTAGGTATCCCAGCTACCTCTGAAGTCTAAAACACATGCGCGCAGCATATCCTCTAGCGTCTGGATGGTCCGCTCGCTCTGACCATCCGTCTGCGGGTGAAAAGCGGTGCTGAAATGCAGACGAGTACCCAGCTCGCCATGAAACTTCTTCCAAAACCTGGAAGTGAACCGTACATCCCTGTCGGAAATCACTGAAACTGGCACCCCGTGCTGCGACACCACCTCCCTGATATAGATGTCGGCCAACTTCTCGGCCGAGATACTCTCCGGAATCGGAATAAAATGAGCGCTCATGGTAAATCGATCGACGATGACCCAAATCGAATCCACCCCTCGCGCGGTCCTGGGAAGCTTTGTGATAAAATCCATCGTAATATCCTCCCATTTCCACAGTGGGATATCTAACGGCTGAATCTTGCCGTGTGGCCTCTGGTGCTCGGCCTTGACCTTCCTGCAGGTCAAGCACAGCTCCACGTACCATGCTACGTCCCGCTTCATGCAGGGCCACCAATAATCGGGACGAATATCTCTATACATCTTCGTCGCTCCGGGATGGATAGAAAATATGGATTTGTGTGCCTCCTCCATCAGGATCTGGCGCACGCCTCCATGATAAGGGACCCACACCCTATGGTGAAGAGTCAATAACCCTCGGCTATCATAGTTGAAGGAGGAAACCTGCCCCACAATCCGCTCGCTCTTCCGATGTTCCTCCTTCATGGCCTCCTGTTGGGCCTCCCGAATCCGTTCCAACAGCGGAGTCACCACTGTCATCCTCAGACACATATCCCTGATCGGCGCTGCCTTGCGGCTAAGCGCATCGGCCACCACATTGGACTTCCCCGGGTGGTAGAGGATCTCACAATCATAATCCTCTACCACATCAAGCCACCGACGCTGCCTCATGTTCAGATTTGGCTGGTCCATGAGATACCTCAGTCTCTTGTGGTCCGTGTAAATCGTACAACGAACCCCATAGAGGTAATGACGCCAAATCTTGAGGGCAAACACAACAGCCCCCAGCTCCAAATCGTGCGTCGGGTAGTTTTCCTCGTGAGGCTTCAGCTGCCTCGAAGCGTAAGCAATAACATGCCCTCTCTGCATCAATACTGCGCCCAAGCCCGAGATGGATGCATCACAGTACACGACGAGATCCTCCATGCCCTCTGGCAGGGCTAAGATTGGCACCTCGCACAATCTCTGCCTCAATGTCTCGAATGCAACCTGCTGCTCAGGCCCCCAACGAAAAACCACGGCCTTCCTCGTTAGCCTGGTCAGGGGTACGGATATCTTGGAGAAATCCTGGATGAATCTCCGATATTAGCCAGCTAATCCTAGGAAAATTCGAATCTCAGATGGAGACCTCGGAACCTCCCATCTCATCACGGCCTCCACTTTGGCCGGATCTACCGAAATCCCGTTCTGGTTGACAAGCTGCCCAAGAAACTGCACCTCGCGCAACCAGAACTCGCACTTGGAGAACTTGGCATACAAGCTCTCCCTCCTCAAAGTCTCCAGAACCTCTCGCAGATGCTCCTCATGCTGCTCTCGCATCTTGGAGTAAACCAAGATATCATCGATAAACACTATCACAGACCGGTCTAACATCGGTCTACGCACGCGGTTCATGAGATCCATGAACGCGGCAGGAGCGTTAGTGAGCCCGAAAGGCATCACCACGAACTCATAGTGGCCATAACGCGTCCGAAACGCCGTTTTCTGCACATCCTCCTCTCTGAACCTCATCTGATGATACCCTTTTAAACTTGCATTGTTTTCAAACTCATATCTACACTAATATATTTATATAAGTAAGACTTGAAGGACTTAGGACTGATAGCTCATCTTATTTCCTGTTCCTTGTTTGGTTGTGGACTTAGGGTATCCTGTTATTTGTCCGAATGTCGTTGAAATCTTAGTTATATATCATATATATATATATATATATATATATATATATATATATATATATATATATATATATATATATATATATGTGTGTGTGTGTTGGATATAAAAGCTTTCACTTCAGTTCATTACCTTTGTGTAGCAAAGGCATACCTACCACATTACTATTTAACTATAATAGGTATAGTTAAGGTTTTACTACTCACTACTACTATTACAACGGCACATACAAGAGCCAGTACAGTTATGAGTCAATACACACTATACACTATATAAGAGAACATACTAGACACGATACAAGAGAACATACTATACACTAGTACAGAGAAAACATTACTACAATATGACATACTACATACACATTTGAATACTCTAAACAGAATGTGACATACTACTTCTCGATACGACACTTTATTGTGCTATCACCTTGTAACCAGAGTCTTCTGGAGGGAGAGAGGGAATTATGTGTATAGATCTATACAGGACAGACACTCCCACATCCCGACTGCTAGCTACAGTCCCAGCCGAAAGGCCAAGGGATGACAGAATGTTACTTCACTACATATGACCTGGAGGGTCATCATTTACTCAGCCGTCGATCAGCATGGTTACATACGAGTTCACATTCAAATCTTTAATTAGCCAATTAAGAATTAAAGGAAAAAATAGACTTTTCGAGGCGTATTGTTCATTTAATACCACCTTGTAACATCCCAATTTTCAGGTCCAAAAATTTCTTTTTAATTAACCAACACATAAAAACATTCATAAGAAAATACAGTGAAAACACATCATCTCATAAAACAATGTGCCATGCCTGAAAACCCAAGCCATAGAATAATAACATATCAGAGTACAATCCCAGAAAACTCCATGCGGAAATCATATGTGTGTGTGATGCGATGCTACGCCGCCGGCTCCTTCCCCTTTGACGAAGAGGTACCTGAAACCAAAACCGAAACCGTAAGCACAAAGCTTAGTGAGTTCCCCCATCATACCACATACCATACAATATCATCGGTATCTCTGAACCGGTAATCATCATCGGTATCTTTCAACCGGTAACCAACATCGGTATCTTTCAACCGGTAATCATCATCGGTATCTTTCAACCGGTAACCATCATCGGTATCTTTCAACCGGTAATCGTCATCGGTATCTTTCAACCGGTAACCATCATCGGTATCTTTCAACCGGTAACCGTCATCGGTATCTTTCAACCGGTAACTGTCATCGGTATCTTTCAACCGGTAACTGGGGACTATTCCACCCCCTACCACTAGCATACAACAGCAAGGTACAATCATACAATCAGGCATATCCGGGTACTGACCTACCCCACGCCCCTAAGGGCCGCTGTCAAGGATCCTAATCCCTACTATACACGTAACATATCATGCAGATAATACTCGTGACCAAAGCACATAACCAAACCAAGATAATTATCACAAAGACAATCATCTTATAAATACTCCTCTTTGGTGGGCCGGCATTGTGGCCTTAGACCCACCCCTACTGGAAGGTAACTCACCTCAATGTCGTGCATTGTTTGAATTATCCTCGGTGCACAAGTCGACTCCCTTCGACTCCTCGATCCCTACACGACGACCTTCAAGTCAACACACAACCAGTACAACCCTAAACAGGGTCAGTCTAAGTCTAGTCAAATTCAACTTCAAGTTGACCCGACTCGCCGAGTTGGGCCGTCAACTAGCCGATTCCCTCACCCTTTACTCGTCCTTATCCATGACCCGACTCGTCGAGTTGGGCCGTCAACTCGACGAGTTCCTCCCTCACATGAACATCGCATGAAACTCATCCGACTCGCCGAGTTGATGAACAACTCGTCGAGTTCACCTTCATCTGATGAACAAGTTCTGTCCTCGACTCGCCGAGTTGATGAACAACTCGTCGAGTTCATCTTCATCCTTAAGAAGATTGCCTTGGACTCGCCGAGTCTGTTCTAGCACTCGTCGAGTCCCATGAACTCCAGGTCTAAAATCTCGTCCAATACATTGGGTAACTCTTCCTGTCCGATTACAACCCTTCTAACACTCAACTGGGTTCCTTTGACTCTCAACAGATATGGGGCTCAAAGCCTCGGACTCGTCGAGTCCAAGAACGGACTCGCCGAGTCAGTCATGTCCACACTCTAAATCCTTGAATTCTGATGTACAACCTTTGATCAAAAGATAGATCCAAGCTTCTATAATCGATCTAGCACGTAAAGTTACAAACTTTACGTGCTTGCATGGGACTTTGAGCTCAAAAAGACATAAAACAAGCTCTTAAGATGCATGGGGCCTTTCATGGGTGCAAAAGCAGTCCCCAACTGCCTTGTGACTCCTTTAATGACGTGATTCCGAAGCTCTAACCCCCAACCATGTTTCCAATCATGGTTGGCCATCAAAAGTGGCTTATAAAAGCCCTAAATCTCCCCAAAAAGGGATCTAACAAATGAAAGAGCAAGGTTACAGCTCTTTACCTTCAATGAACTGTAGAAGGTGCACAAACTCGGGTTCCCTTGGTCGTTACTTGCTTCCTCAAGCCTTTCTCCTTCCTTCTTAAGACCACAAGCACCAAAATCCACCAACAAGGGACGTTGTGGCCAACATAACATTGTTTAAATAGGGTGCAAACCCTCGGATTAGGGTTTTTGTCCAGTCAGAGTCTACTCGTCGAGTTCGGGACCCGACTCGACGAGTCCATCACTTAAATCTCACGCCTCATCCCGCTTTTACTCGGCGAGTTGGTCCTTCAACTCGCCGAGTCCAAGGCCAAAAATGCAAAATTACTTAAATAAAAATACATACCAAGAACCAGGTGCTACACACCTGGAGTCTACATGTTACTACTTTAGACTCCCCGAGGTGTACTGTACATTTAGTACTACCTGGAGTCTGTATTTCATTGCACTGTGATTTTGTCACATACACGTTTAAATAAACTATATTTTTATAATGATAGTTTCACTGAAGAAAAACTCTTACACTACATAAGGAAGAAATACACAAACAATCGGGTCTTGGTAGAAGACTACATTTTTACTGGAAAATATAGGATTTTCTAGGGAGTATACTATTTACAAACATTTGAAATCAGTTACTACATTTAGTTGTTACAAACATTTTCCAACAAGCAATGACACTAAATACTTATGAACTCACCAGCTTTATGCTGATAAACTCTTTCAAAATAACTTGTATTCTCAGGTCATCAGTAGACAGGTACAGATGAAGCTTTTGAGTAGATGGAGCACATACAAGACTCATCTTTATTTTGATTATACATTTTGGTGTCTTACAAACTATACAGAACACGCTTGTATTACAATTATTATATTAATGCAATGGATGTTGTTGCTTATCTTTACTATTATGCATTGTGATGATACTGTACATGACGTCCTCTACCCCAGAACGTTTCCGCCGTTTCGGTTTTGGGGTGTGACACATACTTCGTTCCCAAACAATTCTTAGAGTCATACTCAAAGATTGTAACTTGAGTGACATATCTTAAAGAAGGTTTATAAAACTTGTCAAATGTAGAGTAAAATGTTTTCTAAATCTTGTACATGTGAAATTGGTAAGTCGTGATGTTTTGGATAAAACAAAGACCAACTAAGGCCAATTGTGTGAAGTGTTTGTCTTGATAAGAATCCGCACTATCTCTTGAATATGTGTTTGTCAAGGAATGGTTCTTGGCAAGAGAGTCTTATATGTTAAGAGGACAGTGGGAGTCTTAAAGATCTTGAAAGAGTTTCAAGAACTAATCAAGAATAAAACTTGTAGTTTATCACTAGCACACGACTTGAGGTTTCTAACCTATCGTACTGACGTAATTCTTGTTTCTATGCCCATTCTGGTTAAAGTTGACTATGCATGCGAGTTCTATGAGTTCTCGGTTGCTTGCATAACAAATTGGAAGACATGGTAGGCCCTTATGCTGCCAGGTGGCAAGAAATTAAGATTGAACAAGTTCAGTCCATATTAGTTTGAATTTGTCACTAACCTTGTCTTGTGATTATGGTTTTGACAAATTCACATGGATAGAAATACATAAACCATAAAATCTAAGTGTCATAAGGTTTCTCTCCGATTCATGAAAATGATGATGAGGAAATGCTTTCGCTAAATAGATTTTAAGTAGATAACAATTGTGATATTTGCATTCTCAAAGTCGTTAGTGGAGCGTGTGTGGTTAACCGACACACTAACATGGACTTGTGAGAAATGGCAAAGGTCTAAACAATTGAGACTATGATTACGACATACCTTTTCATAGTTCTAAAATTGTTTAGACACACATGTGAGCTATCTAAGAAAAGGTGTATCATTTTGATAAAGTCTTATCAAAGCATCTCGTGTCAGAAATCTGAACTTTGGTAAGAAAGTCAATAAAGTATTGATTTCTAGAAGTCCAGCTGATTTCTGGATACATGTCAAAGCTAGTGGGAGCATAAGTGTTATGATAACAATTATCATGTTAGTAGGAGCATGATTATTATGTTTAGTATTGCAAGTTAGCAATGTTAATTATAGAAAACAAAAGTTTCAAGTCGCAAGGTCGCAGGGATTGAAAAAGTTGTTTTCCTATAATTAAGGGAGAGGAATTAGACTTCATTTCAAATCTAAAAGTTTATATTGTGAGATTTTAGTCAAATTTAGTCATGATTACATTATTTGCGTTCGAAATTTCGATTATGATTACGACATTCCTTTTCATAATTCGAATTATGAGAACATAGCAAGTTTTAAGAAACATTGTAGCAAAAGACTGGTCAAGTATCATGTCTTTATGTGAGACATCATGAATCGTGTCGTGTATGCTTGAGATATAGGATCGGTTACATGTGCTATAATACTTATTTGTTCTAAATTTTCCAAATGCCTAGGGCATTAAGAGGGAAAAGGAAGAGAACCGGATATGACTAAAATGATTAAGCAATTGTCGAGGACAATCTGAGGATTACCAAAGATTGGTTGCTCATGGACAATTGGAAGTATGGTGTAAATTTTTGGAAGGACCATATTGACATATTCTGAAAAGAGGCAAATCTTGTTCAGAAGTGATAGTCAAAATGGGAATATGGAAATTTCTCCATAGGTGGAAGTTATTCAATCCGTGTAAGATTAGAAAACTTAATGCAACAAGGATTTTCAAAGGAATGTACTTTGAATATGAGACTTCGTTTCCATGGAATTGATCTCCATGGAATACTTTGTAATGTTTGTTGCCAAGTCTTTGTGATTTTTGTGCAGAGTCATTACAAAAGGACCAATGCATATGAGTTTAAAATATATCAGATTACAGTAAATGACAAGAATATGATATTCTTAGATTTACGGTAATCATTTGGATTGTGAAATGAGTATCATTGGAATCATGTTCAATTGGTCTATTTCACAAAGTAAGGATCATAGACAAACATAGTGTGCATACTTGGAGTATGGCATAACTATTGTTTGGACAAACATAGTGTGCATGCTTGGAGCATGGCATGACTATTGTTTCAGTTCAAGTATTAAGTTGATTATTTGAAACATTATGCAATGAATAATGTGTAATCAATATGGTGATAAATAACAGGTGTTTTATTTATATTCAAAAGTTCTGAGACCATATTGGATTCGATTATTCTTGTGTTTCACTTTGCATGTTTTGACTTCCCGAATAACTAGGTTATTCAAACTCTCCACAGTCAATCATACTTTGGAAGTAGGTATGAATCAAGATTGTCATGAATTGGGCTTGTAGATGTCTAAAGTGTTTAGACATAGCAAAAGTTGCTGTAAAATTCATGAGTGCTCCTGGAATGAGATTCGAGTATTGGATTCAACCCACACTCATTTGAATCACTTCATGGATTTTATCACGAGTGAATCATGGGACGATAATATCTTATATTCTTCAAACGGAGACGTGTGAGTTATAGTTGCGAGTTGGTTGCACATTGACATATGTAAACGCAACCAGTAACTTGGTTGTTATAAAACATATCGTTGTGTGTAATTTGATGAGTAAGTACAAGTGAACATTTGGGTCGAAGTTTATTCATTCCTTTTACCCTTGGAGGGATTAAAGCGATATTTGTGGGCCCCTCGATGATTTAGTGATGACACCCCTAAGTGCTTGGCCAAGCCTGGACTGATTTGATTTGTTCAATTAGTCAGTCGTCATAAATCAGAAATCGGGAAACAACAAATGGACAGAGAGAATGATTATAATCCATGTCTCAGTCCATATGATATTTAGAATGGAGGAATATATGATCCCTTATCTAATGGACACGTCATTTGACTAGGTCAGAGTTCGGAAGTGGCTTTAAGAGCTACGATTGCTAGTCGGGATCTTGGAGTCATACTTGAATAATAGTTTTAGATTTATCCAAGTGGGAGACTGTTGGATTAGATGTCTAAGCTCATAACTATTATTGGTATGTACTCGACCCGAGAGTAGCATGGTCCATTTGGGTTGCACTTCACCGAAACAATTTGTATGGATAATCTTTTGAGAATAGTATATTTATGATTTATTAATATATTTTAAGTTATAATATATTAATATGAAATCATATTATTTAATTAGTATTGATCAATAATTAATTTGGAATGAATTTGGTGATCAAAAGAGACTAATTAAATATGAACTCTTATATATATAGAATGGGCCAATGTTCATTTAGGATGGGCTAAGATTGCATCGATAGTCCATGGAGTTTTTAACCCATGGATCCTATGGAAATGAAAGGTCATGGGTATTAGGGTTTACATGGATGTAACCTTAATCCACCATACTATATAAAGAGGTCCTTGGCACTTGAAATTGGCACTAGAGTGTGAAAGAGGGGGTAGCCGATTTTGAACAAGTGTATACTATTCTCTCAAGTTTTCCAAGTTGTTTTGGTAATTTGTGATTCCACTTGAGGCATCCACATTATTGGTGCTAGGATCTTGAAGCTCCAAGGAATCAACCACAAGGAAAAGGTATGTCATCCTACTAAGGTTTTATATTACAAGTACCCCATAACATGCTAGTTAGGTTGAGAACCTTGGAAAATAAAATTTGCATGTATATTAGAGAAAACATAGATCCAAGGTTTCTAGGGTTGCATGTACACCATAGGAGTGTTAGAATGCTCAAAACCCATCAGTACCACCCTCGAATGATAACACATAATGATCGTACATGCATAGTCGGAGTAGTGAAGATGGAGAACCAGAGACATTGTAACGAGTGAGAGTCGCACCCCATATTAGTACATTGAGCCGCCATGTCATGTTAGTAGCGAACAAGGTCTTCTTTTGGGGAGCTTAGCGATGTAATAGACCCTAGTTAGCGAGGGAGATTAATAGTAATTATAGCGAAGGAAATTAATAAATAATTATTGCGATGAAAGAATGTTCAGATTAAAGTGCACAATCATATATTAATAACTTGCGATGTGTGTTGAATGGATTGATGGGATTACAATACTTTACATGGTGTATGTGTATGTTTTTTTTCTATGATTATGTTCTTGAGATTGTCTCACTGTGTTGATGCTTACACTTGTTTCTTTCATGTTGTTATAGCTTTTGCATTGGAACCGGTAGCTTGGCATTGATGGCCTGGTGAGGTTCAGATCTTGTGGATAGTTATTGTCTTTTTGGTTGCTAGTGATGACACCATTTTGAAACCTAGCGTGATGTTTCATTTACACTTGGTTTTGATACTTGTTTTGGTTTAGTTTTACAACTTTGGATTTTGATGGATTATTTTTGAAAGATTTTCTAAGTATCACTGGTTATGTTTTTGTAATAAGACTTCCACTAACATTTTCTGATATGGATTGGTTAAAAATAAAAGAAAAAAAATGGGTGAAAACTCATGGTGTTACAAGTTGGTATCCGAGCCATGTTGTGAGTGTACTGAATACAGAGGTCGGTGTAAGGTCCTGAAACGGATCTTTACCAATGATCAAGCAATCAAACAATCAATATCAAACAGAATAAGAATAGAAGAAGAAGATTAATCAAGCTTGCACACGTATATTGCACTAAAACGTCTGGTACAACTCGATACAGTAAACCGTAAACTCTCTGGCATCAAAACTAGACAAAGACCTACAACTCCTCTATTTATACTTGACTTGGGCCGCAAACTGGGTTTACGGCCGTAAACCTGTTTACGGCCGTAAACTCACTCTTGGACCGTAAACAGCTAAACAACACCAAAAACATACTAAAGACTCATAATGAACTATTACAATGAAAGCCTAGACCTAACCATTAACTGGACCCTTCAATGTCCCCCTTGGTTTGGTCCTAGCTTGGACTCAGTTTTTGTCAATTACCAGCACATCAGATTTTCCCATAGCTCCATTCCACATCTCCTTCTCAATAATCTCAGCAACCATCGAAGTGTACTCCTTAGCAGCGGACTCAAAAAGGTCTTCAGCCACCTTGATCTGATGAATAGAGAGCTGATGTATATCCCACCTACCAAACTGAAGCAGATCCCTCTTGTCATACAAGCGGATACAATCTTCTTTAAGCTTGATGACAGTAGAAACTGTAGTTTCATCAAACACCCAGTATTGCATGGATTTGACAGTAGAAACTGTAGTTTCATCAAACAATCTTCTTCAATCTTCTCACGATCCACATATTCATAGTATCATGGAATCCCCACGAAATGATCCCTGACCTATCACCATAAATGTCTCTGAAATGATTTTCTCCCAGATCCGTAAAGGTGATCTTTGATTTATCCCAGGGAGCATTGTGATCTGAGCTCCTTTTGAATAGAAATTGACCCTTTTCATTTGACTTGGCCAATTTAGCTCGTTTCAATGCCACTACATTCGGAGCCTGCGCCGGTTCCTTCTCAAAACGATCAACAACGGTGGTTGTTCTTGTAGGTTGTGGAACTATGGGAGCATCTTGATCAGGAAGATAGATCTTTGGCTCATCGACAGATAACTTGAATTTGTCGCCAAAATCTTCTTCCAACTTCTTCTTTAGATCGTAGTAGCTGGCGGTCAATAAGCCAAAATGCGTCTGAAGATCAGTAATTTGCTTCGTCTTCAGAGTTTTATCTTCAATAAGTTCGGCAACTTGAATATTGAGCTTTGCATTTTCAGTCTGAAGGTCTGCAACCTTGATATCCAGGTCAATATTTTTCTGATCTAAATCAATATTTTTCTGATTCAGTGCATCGATCTCCTTCTGAAGTCCAAGTATTGAAGGATTCACTTCTCCTGAGCTGCGACCCCCAATAGAAATTCCTTTGCCACGTGAGGGAGGCTTTTTGAATTGTTCTTCGGCCAAATGCCTGGCTAGCCTCACAGAAGCAGCATCATGGTCTGGCCTGGGAGGAGAGAAATCTGTGGGGAAGGAAGAGCCACCAGCTTCATAGAAGGTGCTAGGACCTTCATTGACGGGTTCAGATGAAACAATGGCGGGAGTAGTTGTTGGTGGAGTTGTAAAGCTTTGAAGTACACCCGAATCAGGAATTCCCTGTCTAGGGTCAAGTCTTCGTCTCTTTGTTGGAGGTTGAGAGGCCTGCGTAGTTGTGCGATCACTTTCCAATGGCTCAGATGTAGGTGGAACAACATCAAGGGGAGGAATCCCTGACACTGTCACCATAGGAATTGCTATTTCCGCCATTGGATTGGTAAGGGGAGGCGTGGCTTCGAGAACGTCTTCATTTTCCCTTATCTCTGTTGCTGGATGAGAAACTTCATCGATATTGTCAAGTAGCGTGTTGAGGTTTTCACCGGTCATGAAGTCTTCATTACTACCAAAATTTAAAGGAATTTCATCCTTATCAAACCCAGTGAGATCGAGGTCTTCATACAAATCAGTCTCCGTTCCGCCTTTTGAAGACCCCTCATTATAATCACTTTGGACCTGGATAGATGTCAGTTCATGTTCCTCAGCTACTTGTGCATTAGGAGCTGGAGTTTCTTCTTCTTCAGCACGATCCGACACTGTAATATCATCACCTTCTGAAATTACTCGCTCAGAAGAAGTGGGCTCAGATGACATTTTGTCTGACGTTCCATGAGATTCGAAAGATTCATTTATCTCAACAAATTTTCCGAATTTCACTAGAGGATGTAATCCTTGGAAAACGACATTGCCCTTGCGATTCTGCTTAATAAGACCAACAGTGTGGGGGCCTAACGACTTCATATCTAGTGTGTCTCCCTCTTTGACCATCTCCGGAAATTGGGTGTCAATGAACAACTGAATGAACCTAGGATACAGCAAGAAAGAATCTATGGTCTCCCGGTTTATAGCATTGATGTTTACTATGAACTCATCCAATATGAACTTTGAGAAGTTGAAGTGGATTCCTGCAGCTAGTGAAAGAATTTCCCCTATGTTCCTTAGCGAGATTTCATCAGCACCTGATCTTCTGCCCGAGATACAGCTCACAAATACATGAGCCAAGAATCTCCAGTAGGGTGGCAGAAGCTTTTTCATAGTGGGAGGATAGATGCCTTCATACCCCATCTTCTTGAGAATCTTTTGCACATCTTCAATCCCGGTTTCAGTAGGAAAATCAGGTTGATCATTAATCATCAATGTTTCTCTGATGTACTGCTCAGTGATCATAATCTTGCATCCTTTCACAAAAGCTTCAACGGTAACTACTCCATTGTCTCTTGTCATCTTAGCAGTCTGCTAGAACTCCCTGACGATCTTCTGATAAATGATTGGGTTCACAGTAATGGCAAAGGCTAGGCATCATTCTCTCAGCCTGTAGATCATTGACCTGAAATCTCCATGAGCAGCAGGAGGATCATCCAGTACAATAGCCAAGTTATGCATGTCAGCAAACTTCAAACTCGCCATTGATCTGCACTAAACCAGGTCAAGTAAGAAAAACGAAATATTTGAGCAGTTAAAGCTTTATGTTTTCTTAATTAATAAATTTCATTTTCGCCTTAAAAAAAATATTTTGATCAACAATTTTGAGTTTACTGTCAAACATGGTCAAAATTGGGTTTACTGTCAAAAATGGTCAAAGTAGGGTTTACGGTCCAGATTGGGTTTACGGCCGCAAACCCACTGCAGTAATCTCCTGACCGTAAACGGAGTTTACGGTCGTAAGCTTCTAGGCCGTAAGCTCAGACCGTTTACGGTCGTAAGCCCTCCCTAAACCGTAAACGCCGACGAACTAAAAAACCTCGATTAATCCCCCAGTATCAGTCGAATCGATGAACAAACACCATTTCCTCAGTCGGTTTTAGCATACCTTTGATGTGGACTAAACGATTTTGCAAAAACACACAAAAAATTTCGAGTTGAGAGAGAGTGGAGAGGGTTTGCGGCCGGAAGAATGAATAGAAGGGTGGAAAGGGTTTCCAACAGTAAACTCCACCTTTTATACCTCCTTTGAATTTTACCTGTCTCCCACACAGTATAAGGCACAGTCCAAATCCCAATTAATTTTTCAAAAATAAAGCCTTTTGAGGATTTTAAAATTAAAATAAAATTAAAATTAAACTAAAAATAAAATAAAATAATTTCTAAAATTTAAGAGTTTAAAAATTAAATTTTGACAATTAAAAAATAAACAACTAAAAATAAAATAAAAATAAAACTAAAATTGAGATAAAATAAATACAGACTTAAATTCATCTCAAAAATCACTGAAAATAATTTTGTGACACTGGGATCAAAGTTGTTAGACAGCCTTAATCCACTTGTCGGTACCATTATCTTCACGTCTTTGTCTGGTCGATCGCCGGTATTGTGGTCCACTTAAACATGAAAAATTGTGACAGAATTAGGACATACCATTAGTTACAAGACAAAGTGATCCTAAGTTCCTAGATAATATTTCTTAAGGACCATTCAGCTGACGACGACCAGGGATATTGTTGTCCACCTAAATTGAGCAGCGAGATCTATAGACAATCTGTAAGTGTTCAATTTTAATTGTACTAGAACATGTTTCCCGCTTCCTGATATGCTCCAGTAATCAAGGATTTCCAGAATACTCCTTACATCGGGTGAGTAGAGAATTATTAAGAGAGTAGATAGATTTAGAATGCATATGCTATACACCCAGGTCGGATCTCTTCCAATCACGCAGAGGGTGAAACATATGACTAACTGAAGTTTTAGAGGGATTGAGAAAAAGAATGATGCATATATTGTGTACTAGGTCGGATTGTGAGTCACGCAAAGGAGACAATATATGGCTAACAGATAGAAAGAATTGCATAGATAGAGGATGCAGAGAAATAGAGTTGCATATGTTACAGTCCAGGTCGGATCTCTCGATCACGCAAATGAAGCAACATATGACTAACAGA
This sequence comes from Lactuca virosa, assembly GCF_052849685.1. Classification (NCBI taxonomy): domain Eukaryota; kingdom Viridiplantae; phylum Streptophyta; class Magnoliopsida; order Asterales; family Asteraceae; genus Lactuca; species Lactuca virosa. The sequence continues at coordinate 176,630,141 of NC_136430.1, forward strand.
CAGATAGAGAGAAAACAATTTTCTACAGACCTAATTTATCGGAATTCACCAGTCACCCCATCAATACCGGAATTAAGGACATAATCCGCACATCGAGGAAAAGTTAATCCACGGTTCCAGATATAAGTTCTTTTAATATGACCAGTAGATTCCCATATATATCTCCCTGCTCAACCTATCCAAGCGTCGGATTGTCAGGCTAAACGGATTTAACTAGGTCAAGATTTGTCAAGTCTATGAATTCCTTAAGTTCAACTCTGCCTAGTCAAGTCTTTTTAGAATCTTTCGTGCCTACCAGCGCATCAAACACAGAGCATAGACAATTTAATTTTGGGTACGTTACACAGACTCAAATTGCCTGTTATCACTTGATAATATCACTTCCCAATACAACATCCACAAGCAAGACTAACAGAAACATATTTTTGATTTTTTATTTGTTTTATAATGTTTTTGGATTTTTTTTAAGGTTTAAAAAAAATAAAACAGAAGCACAATATTTTTGGATTTTTTATATTTTCTGAAAAAAAATAAAACATAAATAAAATATTTTTGGATTTTTTGTTTATTTCTCCCCTAAATTTGTGCATGGGTGAGAATGAAATCACTAAAATGCACAAATTTAAACTAACCTAACCAATAACAAAAATTTAATTCTCAAAACGAATCATTTTCAAAAATCCCACAAGAACATCGAATCGAGCTTTGTTAAAAGGCTTGGTGAACAGATCCGCCATATTATTAGCAGTGGGAACCTGTTCCAGCCGGATGATCGAGCGCTCATAACAATCTCTGACAAAGTGAATTTTGATGTCAATGTTCTTGGTTTTGAAATGTTGGACAGGATTTTTAGTAATTTGAATTGCGGCCTCATTATCACAGTGAATGGGTGTTTCTAGATAATTCAAACCGTAGTCCAACAACTGATGTTGGATCCAGATAACTTGAGAGCAACAAGCAGATGCAGCAACATATTCCGCTTCTGCTGTTGAGGTGGAGACGGTATGCTGTTTCTTGCACTGCCACGACACCAGCCTATCTCCAAGGAATTGGCACCCTCCTGATGTAGATTTCCTGTCAAGCTCACAGCCTCCATAATTACTGTCAGCAAAAGCATATAAATCAAATTCCAAATTCTTTGGATACCAAAGACCCAATTTTGGGCTGCCTTTGATATACCGAAAGATCCTTTTGACATCAATAAGATGTGAAAGTTTAGGATTAGCCTGATAGTGAGCACATTGACAAACTGCTAACATGATGTCGGGACGACTTGCAGTAAGATACATCAACGATCCGATCATCGATCTGTAGTGTGTCTGATCTACGGATTCGCCATCAATATCTGGATTCAGCAGGGGTCTTTCAGCCATTGGTGTCGATGCAGGTTTTGCGTCTTGAAACCCGAACTTCTCAAGAATATCCTCCACATACTTAGCTTGATGTAGCAGGATTCCGGTTGAATTTTGTTTGACCTGAAGCCCCAGAAACATGGTCATTTCGCCCAGTGAACTCATCTCAAACCTCTTTTTCATCACGCCTTCAAACTCTTTGCATATCTGTGGACTGGTAGACCCGGAGATAATGTCGTCAACGTAGATCTGTACTAGAATCTGATCATTACCAACATGCTTGATGAACAAAGTTTGATCAATAGTGTCGCGACAGTATCCATGCTCGAGCAAGTGCTTTGTGAGAGTCGCATACCACGCTCGAGGAGCTTGATGCAACCCATACAATGCCTTGTCCAACTTGTAGACATGATTAGGAAACTTTGAGTTGACGAACCCAGGGGGTTGATCAACGTAGATTTCTTCCTTCACCTTGCCATACAAGAAGGCTGTCTTGACATCCATTTGGTAGACCGTGAAGTTCATGTAGGAAGCATATGCGAGAAAGATACGAATAGCCTCCAATCGAGCAACTAATGCGTAAACCTCAGTATAATCAAGACCCTCAACTTGTCGAAACCCGCGAACCACCAACCTTGCTTTATTGCGCACTATTATACCAGAATCGTCCTGCTTGTTACGATAGACCCAACGCGTGTCAAGAGACCTTTTTCCCTTTGGTAACTCAACCAATTTCCAGACCCCGAGCTTTTCAAACTGATTTAGCTCTTCATGCATCGCATCTACCCAGCTCGGCTCATTCAAAGCCATTTTAACGTTCTTGGGCTTTATTTGAGATATAAAGCAAGAATAGAGACATGCATTGACATCTCCACTCTGACTTCTGGTTTTAACTCCATCACCCAGCTGACCAATGATGTTTTCGATCGGATGATCGCGTTGAATTCTTGAGGGTATGTCTTGGCTGATATCATTGAGTGAAACAGGAAGAGTGTGAATGTTGAAACCTCCATCATTTGATGATTGATCCACATTAGATGAATCTGCTACAAACTCATTAGCAATTTCTTCAGGAAAGAGTAGTTCCATAAAAGTTGGAGTGACAGCGGAAGCATCTCTAGACATGAACTGTCTTTCAATAGGGGTAAGAGGTGTAGCGTCAGCATCAGGAGTTTCCTTTTGAACTTTAGACTCTGGACTATCAAGTCGAACAGATGACTCCCCTTCAGGTGGAGCAGAGAACTCCCCCTCAGATGGAGCAGAGGACTCCCCCTCAACCGTTGGAGGTCTGTAAACAACTTCTTCGTCTTCGTCTTCAGAAACAATCTTCGAACCAGAAGAGGATCCATTTGAACCATCTGAAGACACATTTAAGGATTTGAAAAGCGATGTGTAATCAAATAACCAGTCAGGACCCACTCGAGCGTCTGTTTCATTCTCCTCCTACCAGCGCACGTCATAGGATTCAACAATCTGCTTAGTCTTTTTGTTGTAAACCCTATACGCGGTGCGCGCAGCATACCCTACAAAATAACAACCATCGGCTTTGGCATTGAATTTTGGGTTGGATTCCAAGTGAAGAAGGGTGCAAGGGCAGCCAAATACACAGAAATGGCTGACTGAAGGCTTGTGTCCATATAGAATCTCGTACGGTGTCTTCATCTGAGCTTTGTTGATTAGAACACGATTCTGCACGTAGCAAGCAGTGTTAATCGCCTCGGCCCAAAAAAAACAGGTAATTTAGAATCACAAAGCATTGTCCTTGCAGCGTCTTTTAAAGTTCTATTTCTTCTTTCAGCAACACCGTTTTGTTGAGGCGTGTGAGCAGAGCTATATTGACGCACGATCCCCTTTTCTGCACAAAAATGGTCAAGAACTGCATTCTTGAACTCAGTGCCATTGTCAGTACGAAATGCCTTCACCTGGTTGATGGTTTGCTTCTCAATCATCACAATGAATTTCTTTATCAGATCAGCAACCCCAGCTTTGTTGGATAAGAAGAAGACCCACGTAAAACGAGAGAAATCATCGATCACAACTAGACAGTACGAACTTCTGTTGATGCTCAGGACGTTGACCAGACCAAATAAGTCCATATGCAATAATTAGAGCACATGACTGATTGAGTTGACTTGCTTTGGCAAGTGTGGTTTTCTATGATGTTTTCCTTGGGCACAGGACACACACTTCTCAAATGTAATAAAGTCTCTGATACGTAAGCCTCAGACCATCTCATTCTTAGCAAGGCGATTTAGGTTTTTCGCGTTAGCATGACCGAGTCGTCGGTGCCACAGCATTGCGTTTTGTTCGGAGACTTTTGAAAATAGGCAAGTGACTTGTTCAGGTATGTTACTGTTCATGTCAATAATGTAAGCATTCCTATTCCGCTTAGATTTGACGAGAATCCAATCTTCCGGGATGACAATGCCTAGCTTGAGAATCATGCATTCTTTATCGGTAAAATGGGTAGAATAGCCTTTGTCGCAAATTTGAGAAACACTCAACAAGCTATGCTTTAACTCGGGAGCAAAGTTGACATTTTCAAAGCTTAGCACTCCATTTGTAACGGTTCCTCTCTGAGTGATCTTGCCGCCATCTCCGCCCGCGAAGGAAACATACCCCCCATTAAAAGATTGACTGTCGCTCAATTGGGAGATGTCTCCTGTCATATGCCGGGAGCAGCCGCTGTCGACGTACCAAGGACGGACGACATTCCTCCGCAACTATCCCTGCAAAATGAGCGGGATCATTTAGATTTGGGAACCCAGGTCATCACTGTCCTGGGTTTCCTTTTCCCTTTCTCTGATTTATCTTTTAATGTTTTCAATTTAGGATCCTCATTTCTAATCACTTCAGAGGATGATGATGATGGATTGGAAATTAATTTTGGCATCCAATGGTAGTTTGGTTTTCTAACAGTCACCGGTGAAATGCGTTTCTTATGAGTTTGCACTGAGCATCTGGATGTTTTATCAGAAGAGATAGAAGATCCAGAAGTACTCTTTGACGAAACCGATTTAGGCGGAGCCTTGTTCGGTTTTGGCAAATTGTTTGGGACTGTGTTCTTAAAAACCTTTTTATCCTTTTGAAAAACAACCCTTTTTTCTGCTTCGATTATCTTTCCAATCATCATTTCGAGAACGAGTTCTTGAGGACTTTCTAATTAAAGACCTTCCTCTAGATTCGTTCTCTCCTCTTGGCAACATATAGTTCACAAAGATCCTATTTTGACAATTCCTAGCTATATGACCACCAACACCACAATTAAAACAAATTTGTTTATTATTTGAACTTGTACTGCGTTTCTCAGATTTATTTTCTTGACAGACACTCTTACTCTTCTCAGAAGAACATGCATGAGAAATAGGTTGTGAGATAAGTGAGGGTGCCTCAGATTGTGTGACTTGAGGAATTGATGGATTTTCATGAGAATCACAAGCATCAGAATTACCAAACAGTTCATCAAACATATCAAAGAAATTAAGTTCAACAGTAGCAGATGTGGAAGCATCACAAGAAACATTCTCAGTTCTAATATCAGAAACAAAAACTTTTTCATTTGAAACAAAAATATCAGAATCAGAAACAGAAACAGATTCTCCAACTTCATGCTTTGCCTGATCTAAGGATTGATCTGCAGGGGAAGTAGAAACGTTAGTACATTCAACATTAATAAATCCTCCTCAAACGAAACCAGATGGCTTGCCATAAACCATGAATGGTTCGTTGGCAATCTCATCCTTGGATAGGGGTTGATACTGATATGTATGATTATAAGGAGGAGGTACACTATCATATCCTAAACCCTTTTGCTGGTTTCATTTAAACTGCATGCAGTGATCAATCATGTTGGCAACTACCTCGCTTGATCCATCAAAATTTCTAAAATCAAAATTTGCAGTTTCAAATTGTCTCTTTAATTTATCAAGCTCGGTAATTAACTCATCATTTTGTCTCTTAATATAATCATAAAGTTCACATTTTTCACTGTATTCTGTCTGAATTCTCTTGAAGTCCTTTATTTTTGTTTCTAACTGGGCCTTAAGTGGTTTTTGTCCTTTCCTGAGTTGATAGCCCTCATATCTAAGGTCCTCTACTTCTCTACGTAATAATTGAATTTCATCATGAAGAAGTTTAACATATTCATTACATGCCTGAGAGCAAGAAGGTAGATTTACCTCACTCTTCCTGGGCTCGGAAGTAGAAGACACCATCAGAGCAAACTGCAGCTCCATCATTTCTGCTTCAGGATCAGCTGCATCATTCTTCAGGGGAGCATCATCAATTTGAGCTAGGTGAGCGTTTTCTGGCCCTGAAATATTCAGAGCCTGAATCTGGTCCTCCCAGTTAAAGGACTGAGCGACCATAGCAGTTTCACCATTAACCGCAGCACCTGCACGATTGTTTCCCACTGCAACCATTGTCCTGTTGTTGTTCATCCTACGATCTGGTTTTGGACACTCACGAGCAAAATGACCCGGCTCGTGGCAGTTGAAACATCGCAGCATGCCCTTGTTGAACCCCACCTTCTTGTCAGCATTCATGCCCCAGTTGTTCTTCCCTGTCTTTTTAGCAAACTGCTTGGCCCTGAAAACAGCCATAGCAATCTACCATGTAATGTCCATCTCTTCCACGTCTTCTGGATGAATCTGATCCAGGTCAGCAAATGACAGCTGAGGTGGAAGCTCTCCAGCTACAAAAGCATTGTAGCAGTTAACAAGCCTAGTGGCTAGAGCCAGATTTTCATCAGTGTCTTTCATGTTTGAGGAAGAGGCTACAACTGGCACATTTGGAGGGGGAACAACTTGTGGAGAGACAAATGGCTGGCTTTGAATGGATGATGCAGCAGGGAAGGTCTGAATCTGAGGTTGTTGAGCAGTAAATACTTGACCTGAGGAAGACATGATTGATGAGAGAGCATTGTTGGATGAGATTCCAAGATTCGCAGTTGAGTACGAGTTCACATGGTTAATCTCTCTCTGTTTGTCATCAATATCACAAGCTTTGATGATCGCCATGATTTCAGCAAGAGTGAGGCGATTTAGATCCTTGGTCTTCTTAATCACAGCAACATTCATGTCCCATGACCTAGGAAGAGCATTCAGAAGCTTCTTGTTAATCTCTGACTTGCTTAAGAAAATCCCAGATATATTCATGTCAGTGGTGAGAGTTGTGAACCGCTGCAGCTGTGCCTCAAGAGTCTCTCCAGGAATGTAGTTGAACATATTGAACTTTTGTCGCAACATGTCCTGGCGACTCTCCTTCATATCTTCATTGCCTTCATATACCTCAATTAGGGCTTCCCACAAATCTTTAGCTGAAGTATACTCTCGGAAACCTTGAGCAATATCAGGAGATAATGCCATGGTTAGAGTGGCTAAAGCCCTTTCCTGTTCTTCCACCTTTTCAAACTCTTCATCTGTGTATTTTTCAACAGCTTTGTCAATCAATTGTCCTCCAACTGTCATAGTGATTCTAACAGGGCCTCTAAGAATGCTTCTCCAGACTTTAAAGTCCTTCATTTTAATGTACTTTTCAATCCTGTATTTCCACTCAGGAAAACCAACAGCAGAAATTAATCTTGGAATACGCGTAGTAGTGCCCATGACAGTATCAAGTTCGTGAAATTGAGTTTGACTTTGAGATTCCATCAGAAAATTAAAGCAATTTAATGTCAGAAAGAAGTTTACGGTTGATGTGATTACGACCGTAAACGGCGTTTACGGTTAATGTGTTTACGGCCGTAAACTGAGTTTACGGTTGGATGATTACGGTTTGGATGTTTACGGTTTAAGTGTTTACGATTATTGAAGCTTAGTTTACGGTTAATGAAGATTCACAGTTAACGGTTGATTAAAGTTCTTGAGTTTACAGCCGTAAACTGAGTTTACGGTCGGCAGTATACTCCTAGAAGTTCTTCAAAAATGCGATTTTGGAGTAGATTCAATCCCTTTAACCACGAAAACACTAAAACCAATCTCGAACGATAAAGAATGTCAGTCTAAGTCGCTGAAAACTCGATTGAATGAAGCTTTGACACCGGTTTAGCTCTGATACCAATTGTAAGGTCCTGAAACGGATCTTTACCAATGATCAAGCAATCAAACAATCAATAGCAAATAGAATAAGAATAGAAGAAGAAGATTAATCAAGCTTGCACATGTTTATTGCAGTAAAACATCTGGTACAACTCGATACAGTAAACCGTAAACTCTCTGGCATCAACAACTAGAAAAAGACCTACAACTCCTCTATTTATAATTGACTTGGGCCGCAAACTGGGTTTACGGCCGTAAACCTGTTTACGGCCGTAAACTCACTCTTGGACCGTAAACAGCTAAACAACACCAAAAACATACTAAAGACTCATAATGAACTATTACAATGAAAGCCTAGACCAAACCATTAACTGGACCCTTCAGCCGGTGTTCAAACTCACAGTGTAGATTAACTCAAATAGGTTGCTTTAGATTATAAGGGGGGGGGGTGTTGATAGTTTTATGTTAGAGTAAATTACACGAAAGGTCCCTATTGTTTGGGGTGATTTGCGCGTTTGATCTCTAACTTATTTTTTTTTTATCTCGGACGGTCCCTCGAACTTGACGTTGTTGCATATTTTGTCCCTACTAAACATAAAAAGACAATATTTCCCTTATAATGTTATTTTTAGATTTTTTATTATTTATTTATTATTTAAAAAAATATTTATTAAATTAATCAATGTGGGTCCCACCATCCAAAACCCACAACCCTTACTTCCCTACTCTTGCACTTTTTAATATACATCAATCCATCTTCACCTTTATCACCTCCTGCTGACTCCTACACCAACCTCACCATCGAATCTCCTCCCTCTCCTATCTTCAATGATGAGCTGCATCACCTTCCTCTCCCTCTCCACCTCTTACTTCATCAGTGATGGAACCCTAAAATTACCCCTTTGTGACCTAAATTCCGTTGCAATTTTGTAACTAACGACGATTTCTGCCTACTCCGTCGTCAAGATGATCGTCATCACCTGTGACTCAAGACAACGAATCCATCAACCTGAGCACCACATATCCCATTGTCTCTACATTCAGTCCACATATTCAATAAATCGCTACGTCTGGTCTCCACCATCAAGCAATTGACGTTGGCCTTCGTTATCAAGAAATCAACGCTGGCCTCCATCGTTCACCGACCTCTATCGTTCACCAACCTCCATTGTCAATCGGACCACCGTTAGTCTCAGCTAAGATTATTTCAGTTTCAATTAGTACACCCTGTCTAATTTCACATCTTGCTGCATAAATTCGTGACACAGAGTATTTGATTTCAATTTAGTTAGTCTGGTTTAAATGTATCTACATAAATATGATTTCAAGTTTCAAGGTTTGCTCCATGTATGATTTATGTTTCCATTTTGATCTTAGATTTGATCACTGATTTTCATTTCAGTGTTTGAATATGATATATTATTTCAAGTTATAAGATAAACACGATATTTGATTTCAAGGCTTAATGATAAATCTGATTTTAGACCTGGTTTAAACTCTGGTGATGGGGTCGACGGTGGTGGTGCAAGAGAGGAACAATGGTGTTCTAGTGAATGAAAATAGAAGAAAGAATGGTGAAAAGGGGAATGAAAGGGTGTAGGGTCTAGGTGGGGTGTTTTTATTCATATAATAATATAAATTATAAATAAATAATAAATTAATTTAAAAGAAATTATAAAGGATAGACTACACTTTTTATGTCTGTCAAGGACCGAAGACGTAACGAAAATACATAGTAGGGACTGTTCGAGTTAAAAAAAATAAGTTAGGGACCAACTACACAAACTACGCCAAACCATAGCGACCATGCGTATAATTTATTTTTTATGTTATTTTTTATATGCTTTATTCTTACTCTTTTCGATATTGGAACATCCTCTATTCTTTCTCATGGATCCTATAATTGTAATATCGCTTGACATTTAAGGAAGTGGTTCCATCTCTAAGGAACAAAAATCGAGGAGTGGCAAGAGTGGTATAAATTACCAAAAACGATTGAGATAGGCCGCATTCCCAATGTCTCAAGTTTCTCATCACTTACAACTCAGTTATCCTAAAACATTCATAGTTCGAGTGGTGTTGCGCGTATCAAGGTATTGGAGGATCACCTTAGGGTGATCCTTGGAATGTACGTATTCTTCAAGCATTGCAAGTTGTTGGCTTTTCGTTGTTTGGCATCAGAGCAGAAAAGGAACATTTATATAGTCTAAGGGTTCTAGGAGGGTATGGAAATTGGAAAATAAAATAGTTGTACAAGCCTCTAACCTAAACCGGGGAGAAAGGAGACTTTGTAGTAATGCCAAAAGCAAACATATATAGGTATGAACGTTAGTATTGGTCCCATACTATCATAAACGCATGATATATTTTTGGGACTGGAGGGACCACAAGGAAACTCGAGGACCTGATGGACGGTACTCATATATACAATAGAGGTAGGAATGGTAGACCTTTCTGTGTTATTGTCTTTTGTGCTTGATTTGTGATACCTCATAGTCCATTGAGTTGTACGTTATACATTGAGGTAGCAGTAGGGAGTTCTATGATAGTATGGGGAAATTTTGATGGGTGTTCGATCGTCATCTCTGATCACACCTTTACATTGATTCTGATTATGATATGGATCACATCTTTCAACCTTATACTTGATATGGATTGGCTATCTACCAATCGGGCTGCAATCCTTTGTTTTGAGAAGTGTGTTTATATTAAACTTGACAACGGACGAGATATTGTTGCCCGTAGGCAAAATCTATAGGATCTATACCTATTAGTTCTATGATGAAGGCATGTAAGTGCCTCGCGAGAGGTTGTAAGGTCTTCTTGGCTCATGTAATCCAGAGCAGAAGGAATCAGAGTTTAGTGATGTTTTCCCTGATGAGTTACCCGTTTTACCACCACCAAAGGAGGTAGAGTTCCAGATCGATCTCGTTCCCGGCGCGACTCCAATATCCAAGGAACTATATCGGTTAGCTACATTAGAGATGGATGAGATGTGGTCTCAACTGCATGAGTTATTAGAGTGGGGTTTTATTAGACCGAGTTCCTCGCCTTGGGGAGCAATGGTCCAGGGTTTTATTAGACCGAGTTCCTCGCCTCGGGGAGCAATGGTCCTCTTCGTGAAGTAATAAAAAGATGGCTCTAACTGGATGTGTATTGAGTAACGAAAATTGAATAAACTGACTGTGAAGAATAAGTACCCACTCCCAAGGATCGACGATATCTTTGATTAATTGTAGGGAGCTAGTCACTTTTTTTAAGAAAGATTTGTGATTAGGGTACCATCAGGTGCATGTATGTGAGCGGGATGTTCCGAAGACCACTTTAAGGACCAGATATGGGAATTATGAATACATGGAAATTCCTTTTGGTTTGACAAATGCACCTGCGATTTTTACGGATCTGATGAATCATGTATGTAACATTCGATTCCAGATATGTTTTTGATTGGTCCTTTAAGTTTGAAAATTTTGGGAAAATTGTACCTCATACGTTGGGCATACGTTTGGTACGCTTAGCGTGCACGCGCGTAAGGAGTCGGGGAACTTAACCACGTACGTTGGACGTACGTGGTGTACGGAAGCCAAGACCAAACCCTAATTCTTAGGGCATGAGCCTTATTTAAACATCATTATGGCATTTGGACACTCACCCTCATCAGCCTCCACTATTCATTATGTTCCATTGGAACCCTAGTTCACCCTTTAAGTATTTTTGAGCATTAGAAAATATTATGTGGCATTTTTGTGTGTATTCAAGAATAAGGAACTTGGAGACCAAGCATTTGTTGAGGTTGAGCTTCTAAATCCAGATTCTTCATCAACTTTAGGATCTATTAAAGGTATAAAGTTCTTACTTTGATGATTCATTTGATAGTTAGAGTTTAGGGCTTTGTTATGAGCTTTATTTCGTCCCATGGGTATCTATTTGAGTTTGGGAAACTCCAGGAGTTGGAGGTGTTAGATCTCAGTCCCTTTGTTGTTATAGATGCATAAAAATGTCATCTTGATGGTTGATATGAGTCCATGCATGAAATTGAGTCCTTAATATGAGCTTTGATGGATAAAAATGGATATTGGGTTCCATTAGAGATGCTAAGGGTTAAAGTTGCCAAATTTATGTATTAGAAACCTAAAATGGATGAGATCTGAAAGTTGGACTTAATGGCTGAACGGATTAAGCACTTCTTGACTTAAGGTGGCAAGCAGCCCAGTATGTCGGGCGTACCAAGGGGTACGCTGCGCGTACTAGTGGGTGGGCGAGTACGGCAAACGTACCATGTGTACGCCGAGTGTATGCCTCGAAGAGTCTTTCCCTTGGGCGTTTGGTCTTCGGTTGGGCTTTGGACTTTTAGGCCTTAGTTAGGTTTCGGGCCTTGGGCTATTTGATGTATAAGTGGGCCTTAGTATTTTTTTACTGGGCCTTAAGTTTCTTGAGTTGGGCCTTTTTGGGCCTTATGGTTCATTGTTGTGTTATTGGGCCAAGTTTGGTTAGGCCCATTATTGGAAGGCTAAAAAGGGCTTTTACCTTAGGGTCTGGACTTGGGATTTAGGCCCACGGTTATGGGTTATAACCTATTTTTTATTAGGGTGATTTGTTTGTGTTCAGTGTGGGATCTTCCGGTTTGGTAGCCGAGCATTTAGTATTTATCAGCGAACTGAGGTGAGTTTTCTCCCTGTATTAATGGGTCAAAGGCACTAAGTCCGACCTATTCTCTGTGACGTAGGATGCTAGCTATATTTGTGATATATGTATGAAAGACCAAGATTTGGCCCTTGGCAACTTATGAAAGACCAGTATATGGCCCCTGGCATCTGTATGAAAGACCAGGATCCTGCCCCTGACAACTGTATGGAAGACCGGGATTTGGCCCTCGGCAGAAAATTACTTGTAAGAATATGGTTTGGCCCATAGCACTAACTTATTTATATTTGGTATGTGGTACTTTGGGGAAACTCACTAAGCTTTTGCTTACAGTTCGTAATTGTGGTTTCAGGTACTTCCGGTAGTAAGGGGAAGGGCCCGGCGTGATGGCACAACATTCTCTTCTCATTATTTTTTGCACCCTTTTGATATTGTACTATGATGATTTGACAATGTTATTATGTGATGGTTTTGGAACAATGTGATGATTGTAAATCTTGTTTTATAATGAAAAATTTTATCCTGGTTTTTTAGGCTGTTACAAGTTGGTATCAAAGCCTTGGCTTGAGGGATTCGTTCACACTTTCGGATGTGTCAGAATTCAAACTGAGGAAATGATAATATTTTCAAAAGAAAAAGAATTTGAATTTTTTGAAAAAACTTCTTTTAAGAAAAAGGGGAGTGCAATGCGTGCAATCAGTCGAGCTCAAGTAAGTGTTTCCCAGATTACCCATACTTATGTATTGTGATTAGTATGCTTGATATATGAACTGCATGCTAGATTAGGGCTAAGGATACCTTCAGAAATCATATGGTAGAACTGCCTTATTTGTGTGATGCCTTATAGCTCGATAGAACTTGATTCCATGTATTACTTGGAATTGATATCGGCTCAATTATTTGCTATGTGTATGCTTTCAAAGTTATATATGATTAGGATTATATAGCCCTAGAATGATCGATTTAGCCTCATTTCATGTTCCTTGTTTGGTTGTGGAATTAGGGTATAATCTTCATTCGACAGTCTATGCGATCCTATTTTGTGTACAACTTGCATGCATATGGCAACCAACGATGTTGATTGAGGTTCTTGGTACTGCTAATGGTGAGGGTTGAGAGTTCCTAGAAGAGTCTAGGATATGTATGTTGTAGAGCATAAGTTGTTCTTAGTTGTAGTGTGGTAACTTAGAGGAATCAAAATTTTCCTTGTTGAAGGTACAAGTAGGTGTGGAAGGTAGTATTGGGCCCGTACTACTAGAAGTACATGACCTATACCTGAGACAAGTGTGGATCAGGGGATTCTAAGGGTACCTGTATGTTGCGAGTTTCCCTCGAGTGTTTGTTGATTGTTTATATCTTGTGTTTCAGTTTGAGGATGGTGGTCACACGTTTGGGATCGGGAGGTACTGGTTCTGGCTCTGGAACGGGTTCAGGTTCTAGCTCTGGCTCAGAACTGATTGATGAGAGGATGCGTGAGCTTATTGAAACCGAGGTTACTCGCAATATTCTTTATGCAACCCCCCGTGATCTTCGGTACCGTCAAGGAGGGGATTTTGGAGCTCATGGAGGAGTGGCTCGGGTCTTTTTGAGCCGATATTGCTGCATGGCAGATTAGGGCACGAACTCCCTTATTTCGGGATTTCAAGGCGTGTGGAGCACCTGAGTTCTTTGGGGTTAAGGACCCAATCGCTATCCGTCGCTGGATTTCTGACAAGGAGAATGCTCAACATACGAGCTTTTTCCCAGAGGGGAAAAGATGAGATTTGCGTCCTGCTTACTGAGAGACAGAGTGTGGGACTGGTGGGAGGTGGTTACCCTAGCGGTAGGGACGATGACAGTGGCTGTGATGGCATGGGAGGATTTTATTTAGAGGTTTCAGGGGGAGTTTTCATCATCTATCGAGGTTCAACAGCTGGTGAGGTAGTTTCAGGAGCTTTGCCAAACTACAGAGACTGTGGTGGAGATTACCGCCAAATTCAGGGAGAGAGCATTGTTGGTACCACTGTACGCTGCAGATGAGGAGATGAGGAAGACGAGATATCATGATATGCTGAGGGATGATATCAGGGAGTTCGTGAGCTTCTCAGGGTGCAAGACCCTGAATGATATGGTCGAGAAGGCTCGCGAGCCGGAGATTGAGTTGGACCTCCGGACGAAGCGGAAGCCGGAGCAGGTTCAGATAGTTGTGGGTCAGACTAAAAGACCCAAGACCTCTGATACCCACTCCAGGGGGCAACAGGGTCGGGGCCGTTGCGCAAAGTGCGGCAAGCCGCACAATGTAGCTTGTCGATCAGTAGGTTCAGGATGTTTCAGTTGTGGCCAGTCGGGTCACGTGAGCAGGGATTGCCCTAAGAGGGCTCTGATTTTCTTTCATTGCAATCAAACCAACCATAAAAAGGCCGATTGTCTGGGGGAGCAGTGGTGGCGCCTGCGCCAGCCACCCTGGGGATTATCGATGGCCGCCAGGGCTAGGCGGAGGCTCCTGTGGTGAAGAGTGGGGCTTTTCAGCTGACCACCGATCAGGCCCATGCAGCGCCGGATGTAGTTACTAGTACGTGTTCTAAACCTATATTTTATTGCTTTTCTTATATATTCTTATGTTTATTATGATCTTGTATAGGCACCTTTTTGGTCAACGGTTTGTCTGCTGATGTTCTGTTTGATTGGGGGGCTACCCGATCCTTCGTATCTCTTGCACTCAGCAAGAAGTTTCGAGACACTCTGGGGAATTTGGATTCCCCTCTAGAGGTAGAGATTGTGGATGACCGTACCATGAATGCTTCAAGGATTTTCCGTGGGTGTGTCTTGAACATGTTTAGTGAGAGGTTCTATATTGATTTGGTGTTGATTCCCTTGAGAGGATTGAAGGTTATCATCGGGATGGATTGGTTGGGCCCTAATGGGGTCGTGATTGATTGCGAGTGGTAGTTGGTGAGAGTTTGAACCCCAACTAGGGGAGAACTGGTTATTACTGGTGAGAAAGCTTAGCATGGGCTAGCTCTCTGCTCAGCTGTGAAGCCCAGGAGATATCTGCAGTAGGGTTGTTCTGGGTTTCTGGCTTATGTTTCTTCCATGCGGGTTGAGGCCACGACGGAGTTGAGAAGGGTACCCATTGTGCGGGTTTTTTTGATGTCTTACCAAAGAGTTTCCCGGTGTGCCTCTCGAGAGGCAGGTCGAGTTTCAGATTGATTTGGTACATGGTGCGCCTCCGATATCCAAGGCGTCGTATCGCCTGGCATTGCCGGAGATGCAGTAGTTGTCTACGCAGCTGCAGGAGTTCCTAGACAAGGGTTTTATTCATACGAGCAGTTCTCCATGGGGAGTAATTATCCTATATGTGAAGAAGAAGGACATTTCGCATAGGATGTGCATTGACTATCTGGAGTTGAATAAGCTAACGGTGAAGAACCGTTACCCACTCCCGAGGATTAACGATTTGTTTGGCCAGCTTGAGGGTGCATCTTGGTTTTCCAAGATTGATTTGTGGTCAGGATACCACCAGATGAGAGCCAGGGATGAGGATGTGCAGAAGACAGCCTTCAGAACTCGTTATGGTCATTACGTGTTTCTGGTGATGCCTTTCGGGCTCACCAATGCATTAACAACGTTCATGGATCTCATGAACCGGGTCTGCAAGCCGATGCTGGATTGGTATGTGGTTTTTTTCATTGATGATATTCTGGTCTACTCCAAGACCAAGGAGCAGCATGAGTAACATTTACGAGAGGAGTTGGAGACCCTGAAGAGGGAGAGGCTTTATGCCAAATTCTCCAAATGCGAGTTTTGGTTGTGCGAGGTGCAGTTTCTGGGGAACATCGCCAACCAGAAAGGAATCTTGGTCGACCCGACCAAGATCGAGGTTGTGTTGCATTGGGAGGTCCCGAGGACCGCATCAGAGATTCAGAGTTTCTTAGGTCTCGTGGGGTATTATTGGAGATTTATTCAGGATTTCTCCAAGATTGATGTGCCATTGACCCATTTGACAAACAAGAATGTGACTCTTTGGTGGGGGCCTGATCAGCAGTTGGCTTTTGAGTCTTTGAGGTAGAGACTGTCTAAGGCCCCAATTCTTGCGCTCCCTGAGGGTTTGGATGAGTTTGTGGTTTACTGTGACACCTCTAGCTTGGGTCTGTGAGTTGTTCTTAGGCAGAAGGGTCACGCGATTGCTTACGCATCGAGGTAGCTGAAGCCTCATGAGGCGAACTACCCCACACATGATTTGGAGTTGGGGGCCGTGGTTTTTGCTCTCAAGATTTGGAGGCACTATTTGTATGGGGTCCAGTATACTATCTACACCAGCCACAAGAATTTGAGATATTTGATGGACGAACCGAATCTGAATATGAGGAAGCAGAGATGGTTGGATGTGGTAAATGATTACGATTGCGAGATCTTGTACCACCCTGGGAAGGCCAATGTGGTGGCTGATGCTTTAAGCCGAAAGAATGAGAGTAATCTTATTAGAGATGTTTTCTTGAGGATGGTTGTCACCTCGCCTCTATTAGTTTTGATCAAGGAAGCTCAAGTGGAGGGTTTGAAAAGGAGAATTGGAAGGTCGAGCGGAATCAGTGGGCAAATTCTATTATTTGTCAGGGACATTCGTGGATTGTTGACTCAGTGTGGTAGAGTTTGGGTCCCATAAGTCAACGTTTTCTATCCGTCTTGGGACCACGAAGATGTACAGGGATTTGAGGTTGAGCTATTGGTGGCCGTGTATGAAAAGGGAGATATCTTGGTTTTTTGAGCGACGCTTGACTTATAGGAAAGTCAAGACTGAGCATCAGAGACCCCATGGTATGGTGCAGCCGTTACCCATTCCCATGTGGAAGTGGGAGGTGATCACTATGGATTTGATCACAAAGTTTCCTAGGACGGAACGTGGTGTTGATTCTATTTGGGTCATTGTGGACAGATTGACCAAGAGTGCGCATTTTATCCTGATTGCTGAGAGCATATCCGCAGAGAAGCCAGTTGGCATTTATGTCCATGGAGGTGGTAGTCCGGAACGGGGTACCAGTTTCGGTGGTGTCGGACCGGGATGTTCATTTCACCTCCAGGTTTTGGAGGAAGTTCCATGAGGATTTGTGTACTCAGTTGTATTTTAGTACAACATACCACCCTCAGACTGATGACCAGAGCGAGCGAACGATCCAGACGCTCGACGATATACTTTGGGCTTGTGTGTTGGATATTGGAGGGAGTTGGGATTCTTACCTTCCACTGGTCGATTTCTCCTACAACAATAGTTATCATGACAGTATTGATCGACCACCATTTGAGATGTGGTATGGGATGAGGTGTAGTACCCCGATTTTTTGGGCCGAGGTTGCTCATTGGGTCATGGGAAGCACCGAAGTGGTGCTTAAGACCATAGAGTTGATTCAGTAGGTGTGCCGTAGGTTGCGGGTCGCACAGAGTCGACGTAAGAGTTATGCTGATCGATGTCGTTCTGACCTTGAGTTTCAGTTGAGGGACTTGGTGTTGCTGAAGGGGGTCACCTTCGAAAGGTGTCATACGGTTTCGGAAGCGGGGCAAGCCGAGCCCCCGATTTATTGGTCCTTTTAGGATTACTGCTCGAGAGGGAAGGGTTGCATACTGGCTGGATTTGCCCGATGAGCTCAGTCAGATCCATAACACTTTCCATGTGTCTCAGTTGCGGAAGTGTGTAGCTGATAATTCAATAGTGATTTTGTTGGATGATATTCAGGTGGATGAGCGTCTGAATTACGTGGAGAGGCCGATTGCAATTCTCGACAGGAAAACTAAGACTCTTCGCAATATGGTGGTGAATCTGGTGAAGGTGCAATGGTAGAACCGAGAGGCCCCTGAGTGGACGTGGGAGCCGGAGGGCGAGATGAGGGAGCATTACCCAGACTTGTTTGCATCAGCGGACTTCGAGGACGAAGTCTAATTCAAGTGGGAGAAAATTTGTAACATTTGATTCCAGGTATGTTCTTGATTGGTCCTTTAAGTTTGAAAATTTTGAGAAAATGCTCCCTCGTATGCTCAGCGTACGTTTGGTACGCTTAGTGTACATGCACATAAGGAGTCGGGGAACTTAACCACATATGCTGGGCTTACGTGGTGTACACGGGGCGTATGGAAGCCAAGACCAAACCCTAATTTTCAGGGCATGCGCCCTATTTAAACATTATTATGGCCTTTGGACACTCACCCTCATCAGCCTCCACTATTCATTACTGTCCCATTGGAACCCTAGTTCATACTTTGAGTATTTTTGAGCATTAGAAGTGATTTTGTGGCATTTTTGTGTGTATTCAAGAAGAAGGAACTTGGAGACCAAGCATTTGTTGAGGTTAAGCTTCTAGATCCAGTCTCTTCATCAACTTTGGGAGCTATTGAAGGTATAAAGTTCTTACCTTGATGATTCATTTGATAATTAGAGTTTAGGGCTTGTTTATGAGCTTTATTTGGTCCCATGGGTTCTCTTTGTGAGTTTGGGCAACTCCATGAGTTGGAGGTGTTAGATCTCAGTCCTTTTTTTGTTTATAGATGCATAAAAATGTCATCTTGATAGTTGATATGAGTCCATGCATGAATTTGAGTTCTTAATATGAGCTCTGATGGATAAAAATGGATGTTGGGTTCCATTAATACGTGCTAAGGGTTAAAGTTGCCAACTTTATGTATTAGTGCCCTAAAATGGACGAGATCTAAAATTTGGACTTAATGGATGAACGAATTAAGCACTTTTTAGCTTAAGGTGGAAAGCAGCCCAATACGTTGGGCGTTCTAAGGGGTACGATGCGCGTACTGGTGGGTGGTCGAGTACGCTAAGCATACAATGCATACGCCGATCGTATGCCTCGCAGAGGCTTTCCCTTGGGATTTTGGTCTTTGGTTGGGATTTAGACTTTTGGGCCTTAGTTAGATTTCGGTCCTTGGGATGTTTGATGCATAAGTGGGCCTTAGGATTTTGTTAGTGGCCCTTAAGTTGCTTGAGTTGGTCCTTGGTGGGCCTTGGGGTCCATTATTGTGTTATTGGGCCAAGTTTGGTTAGGGCCATTATGGGAAGGAGAAAATGGGCTTTTATCTAAGGGGTTTGGACTTGGGCTTTAGGCCCACAATATGGTTTATAACTTATTTTTAATTAGGGTGATTTGTTTGTGTTCAGTGTGGGATCTTCCGGTTCGGTAGCCGAGCATTTAGTATTTATCACCGGACTGATGTGAGTTTTCTCCCTGTATTAATGGGTCGAAGGCACCAAGTGTTGGATTAGGTGTCTAAGCCCATAACTATAATTGGTATGTACTTGAACCGAGAGTAGCATGGTCCATTTTGGGTTGCATTCACCAGAACAATCTGATACGATGGATATTTGTGAAAGAGTACAATATCACCGGGATATAATTCTTTCAATATGTCCAAATCTCCTTTGCAGTTTCATAAGAACTTGCTATACAAAATGTATAAGTTTGAAAAGTAAACCTCATAATCCTTATTGCTATCAGATTATTCATCAACTTGTCCTTTTCATAAGAGTGAATTTCCTGATCATCAACATCAATTCATCAATTCATCAAATCTCCCTTGAGTTTTGACAATTTCTCTTGTCTTCGTATACCTGTAAGATTCCTTTGTTATCACATGCCAAATACTCAAACCATGTGTTTCAATACCAAGAACACAGTCTTCAAAGTGTAAATCCAAAACTTCATAGTCATCAGGAAAAAGAATAGGAATCCGAGTAGTATATCCAATACTACTTGGAAGATTGAACGAAATTGAGTGAGAATCTTCTTTAGACATTTTCAAACAGAAAAGAAATTAGAATCAGATCTATAAAAAATGAGTTTCAAATCAAAATCAAAAGATTGGAACTAAGAATTTTGGATCAAGTTGCAAACAAAATCTACAAATTCTGGAATCGAACGAAAATGCAAAGTAGAAATCTGAAGAACATGAAGAAATTCGAACTAAAACCAGATTTGAAAACAGATTACAAGATCTCCTGTTCTGATACTATTTCTGAAGAAATTTAGGAACGACGGATTCTAAAATGAAGACATCATAAAAAGAACTTAAAGATCAAGAAGAATGATTGAAAAGAACACACAAAGGTAAATAATATATGATTTACATTAATGGGTAAAAGAACAATTCGTTATAAAGAGTGTGAAACTATTATGCAAAAAGATTCCCTATTCTATTTAACAAGTACTCCTATATATAGGCATCAGAGGAGTACCTGAAAGGAATCCTAAGTTGAAAGTGCAGAATTTCAAACCTAAGAATACATAAATTTCGAAATCGGAATATTATATTTGGGAATAGGTAACGACTCTATATACAAGACATACAATTGCGAACATGCGCAAACAACTGTGACACAACACAGATTTCGAACCTAAAAATACAGTTTATATAGAGAGAGAGTCTTGATTTTTCCATCGCCTTGAATGATCATATTCACGATCGTCCATTGTCTTCCTAGACCATTCAGAAACTGAAGATTTGTTTCACGATTACTATGAATAGTACCTGCATTTGAAAATCTGGTGATGATCAGGTTAAATATTTTGAGTGATTCGTCAAGACTTTCTCTAGGAAGAGTATTAAAGTCATTGAAATCCTCTAGTGCAGTTATCAACTTCTAGTCTTGTGCATGTTATGTTCCCTAGAACATGTGTTTGAGGGTTTCCTATATATCTTTTGCGGACTTGCAATTGATAATGAGATCATAGATTTCAGGTGGAACACCACATGACATCTCATGAAATTTAATTTCATAATTTTCCATTTTGAAGATATCACTGACAGTAGGTCTAGACATTTTGGCGCCTCCACCAAATCTGATTTGAGTTTCATCGGTGATAGATGTGAGAATAGGAACATGAGGTGTTTCCTTAACAGATCTCCAAACATCTTTGCCAATTCTTTTCAAGTATCTCATTATCCTTGGATACCAATGATGGAACTCACTTGCACCAAGTATTGGAGCTCGATTTGAATCCCGGACACTGTTAGATATGTTTAAAGAGTAATGTTGTGCCATAATTCCATAAGATTTTTGAAAAGTGAGCTTAGTGGTATAGAAGGCCTTTTAAATCAAATATTTTTCTTAAAAGACAAGATTAGTGTTTTCAGAAAAATTAAAAAGCAAGCACTTTTTCTTTGATACCAATTGTTGAGAGAATAACTTAAATGGATGACTATAATTATGGAATGTAAGTTAATCTTGATGGATCTTTAAACAACTCAAGAGTAGTTTATGATGCAGAATGAAGGATAATTATAAGGAAATGTAAGAATAACGATTACAAAATAAACGTACGAAAAGTAATAAATAACTTAGTTGAATCTTAACCAAGCTTGCTTGCAATCTTGAAGTTAATAAACGATGAACAACAAAAGTATGGATGAATACAGAAACTTGTATTTCTGATAAGGTTTGGTAAGTGCAAGAGAGATTTTGAATAACTCTCTATCCCTCTATTTGTAGACTAGAAGAGTACACCAAACATACCGGACCATGGTTATGTATGGTAGACAGATGACCATACTTATCATACCTAACATACACAATCTTTTCAAAAGATTTGACCAATAAAGTAACAAAGGTACCTCTCTTCGGTATAGAGTATACTAGATATCATATTACAAAACGAAAAAGTCGGGAGTTCTTTACATGATTCTTCCATATCAACTTTGGATCACCCAAAATCTAATCTTCGCATAAATAATACACTTAACCAAATATATCTAACTACTGAGGGTCACTACATCCTTCAACATAGATGTCGAAGCCAATTGGATCTTGAAGACATCATGGAAGATTTGGTCCCTTATGTCACATAGGAACTGACTTGACATTTTGTGATGACTCACAAAATAACACTAGTTTATGATTTGGTTTGTGCACATATAGTATGCTTGTGATGCTTGTTTTTATGTTGATATTATTCTTTATTGATAAGTATGATTTTACATGCTAGATTATATTTTGAACATAAAAATGATCACATAGATTTTGGTTTTCATACATTTATCTTCTAAAGATAAGATGTATAAAATGGTTTTAAAAATATAATAATTATTATTGTTTAAAAATATAAAACGGGAAATTTAGAATATTAAAATTAATATGTTCAAATTTGTGGTTTAAGAGACTTATCCAAACTCCGAAATTTAAATAATAAACGGATAAAAGGTTTGTAGGTGGTTCTTTTAGCGCTCAAATGTCAAACTTTAATATAAGATATTAATTTTAAAATTTTAATATGTCGAAATATAAAATTGGAATTTATAAAGATCTTAACTATAAAATATAATTTTAATAAAATATACCATGACTTATTGAATGCAAGCAATAACAATGATAGTATATGTTTTAAAAACTAGAATTATAACATTTATAAATGTCTTTTTTCAAAATGTATGTGTATGTCATCCTTTTGAAAACACTCGCATCTCACTTGTATAATGCTTGTGGGATATTAGATACCTAACCGACTGTATTATCTTTTCATGGCGGAAGTGTATTGGCGATTTGTAAAACTAGTTATAGGCTAATTACACAAGTTTTTCAAATTGGATTATTTGATCAAGAAGTTTAATGATAAAGGATACATACGTTTAAGAGACATAAGGTATAAATGAGATCAAACATGTTAATTAACCAAAGTTGTTAGCGATCTCACACCTTTATGAATTATATTGGAATATAACAGATAATCACTATCTACCTTGTTATATTAAATAAATGGGATAAATGAGACCTACAATTTATTAGTTTTGCAACTAGTATCCTAGACTTTAATAATTAGTATTTTAGAAGAAAAAAGGGTATTAATTATTGATTATATAATTATTGAAAATACTAAATGAAATTTGTTCAAATTTCATTTAGTATGCCTTAAGTGCTAACACCCCAAATATCTTACTTCTACGATCTATCCTGGAGAAAAAAAGTATACATTAACAACTCGATTACTTGGGATCGAAGGTTGAGAATGGTTCTCAGATGAGAAAGGAATTTGTACTTATCCACCCACTACCTGATGAGCCCCCTCTCACATCTATAAAATCTCATAAATCAAGGTTAAAACATTCTGATGATTCATTTGATGTTTCATGCCTTATGCTTTAACATATGTTTCCATCCTTTCAGAAGGGACTAAAACATATTTTATCACATGACATGATAATTCACTTAAACGAAAGGAACCAAAGTGAAGTGAGGCTCGAACGCTTCTTGATATGAGAGAAGATTGTCCTTTTATGGTTAAGGAGTTAATAAAGAAAATGCCCACAGTGATTACTTCACGTATCTATATGATAAAACTTTTATTTTTCATCTAACACTTGAATATTTGATACCAAGTGTTAAACTAATATTTGTAAGTGTGTTACAGATGTTTAGAAAAGGTAAGTAGTTGAGCACAGACAAGTTAGCTCTCTATGTGAGCAAAGAAGTAAGAGTTATATACTTACGCTTTTAGAGTTTATTATTTATGTTTTGAACGTAAAAGACTTGTATTGTAAACAATTTTTGTTTTGAACAATGTATGTTTTAAATTTAGTTTGAGTAGATATATTTCTCAGTTGTGTGCTTAGATGATTGATAATTTACTTAATTATTTTTAAACGAGCACATTCATGTTCAGAAATTATTACCTTTTATTTGGAGAATTAGATCTCTTAATTGAATTATAAACTAAATATCAATGTTTTCTAAAAAATAACTCTATAAGTGAACACTCTTAGACTCAAATATGATTTGAATGATACTTATCTATGACATTGTTATCTGTATTATACAAACAAGATACACTTTTTCCAACTTCAAGAAATGGATTTTTGAAGGAAATTAAATATAGTTTATTTGATACCTATGAATCTTATTTATATATAAAAGATTACTAATGTTATTTTCTCTAATTAGTGGATAATTTTTTTTGTTAGGAATAATTTATAGTGATGTATTGCATCCTTACAAAAGGAATGTCTAGATATCATGTAAGATACCTCATGAACTTCATTAACAACTATAGTCGTCGTAATTATAAAACATAAAGGAAAAACATTTGAAATGTCTGAAGTTGTTTCAATATGAAGTTGAGAAACCACTCAATAGGACCATCAAGGGCCTTGGAAATAATAAAGAATAAATAAAATTTTATTAAATATGGTTTACTTTCTAATTAGTCGAAATATTATTCCTTTGTCATTTTGGGAAAATGCCTTACTCACTATCACCCGTATTATGTATATAAATCCAACGAAGAAGTAGATAAAACACTTTGTGAGGTTTAGCATGAAAAGGCTCCATCATTATCTTATTTAATTTTTTAGGGATCTGACGATTCTGTGACACAAGAAGCTTCTAGCAAACATCGACCGAAGATCTACTAAGTACATATTTGTAGGATATTATAAAGATTGGTTAGGCTATTACTTATATAATCCTACCAAGATAAGATCTATATTTCTCTAAAAGCTAAGTTCGTAGAAAGAAAGCTTCTAATAGACAAAGCGAGTATGAGGCACATGAAACTTAAAGTAGATAAAGAACCAGAGCATGATGTAGCAAAAGTAAGCGCTAGTTCCGAACAATATATTGTTCAACTTGAACAATAGTTATTCAGAAACATAAATTGTTCGCAAATTTGGTACAATTCATCAAGCCCCTGAGAAATATGGATTTCTAGTTGACAATTTTTTTATGATGGATTCTGAGGAACCCATCAACTGCCATAATGTTATGTCACATTTTTAATCCAAAAAATGGCTTGAAGGTATGAACATAAAGATGCAATCCATGTATAAGAATCAAGTATGGGTTTGATTAATCTTCCTCCCAATAGTGAGACT
The DNA here is from genome assembly GCF_052849685.1 of Lactuca virosa. Classification (NCBI taxonomy): domain Eukaryota; kingdom Viridiplantae; phylum Streptophyta; class Magnoliopsida; order Asterales; family Asteraceae; genus Lactuca; species Lactuca virosa. The sequence continues at coordinate 176,655,009 of NC_136430.1, forward strand.
ATAAGGAGTAAGTATGTTTTCAAGGTGAAAACTGACATGGATAGAAACCTACACATATTTAAAGCAAGACTTATCAAAAAGGTTTTCACTCATAGTATCGACTATTAACAAATTTTTGCCTCAAGTTCCTATAATCAGATCAATTAAGATTCTATTTGCCATACCTAAATATTATGATTGTGAGATATGATAGATTGGTGTTAGAACCGATTTCTTTCATGGAAACCTTCTTGAAGCTGCCCATACTATCTAGATGAGAGTTTTTGTAAATCCATGACATCTTAACAAAATGTATGAGCTTTACAAATCCATTTTTGGATTTAAAGCAAGCATCTTGAAATTGGAATATTTGTTTTCCATAAGTAAATCACAAAGTGTGACTTCAATAAAAATGAAGATGACAGTTATGTTTACAATAAAACTAGTGGGAACATGGTAATATTCCTAATCTTGTGTGTATGTGACATACTTAATCATGACAAATGACTTTTCGACTATAAAGACGATTCATATTAACTAGGGAAGTTTTTATAAATGAAATATTTTGGAAAGGAAAACCATATTCTTGGATTAAATATCCATATAGTTAGATCAAGGGGAATGATAAGGTTAAGTCTTAATTGATATGTTGAATACATCTTGAAAGAGACCAAGAAGCATGAATCCTAGAGAGGATTCTTACTAATGCCACATGACACCATTTTGAGCTTGTATTAAAAGGCCTAGAACAATAGTTGAGCGAGATGAGATGAATGGTATTCCGTTTGCTTCGATAAATGAATACATCATATATGTCGTGCTATACACAAGAATAAATGTATAATAATGCTTTCAGAATGAGAATAAGATTGTAAGAGGATACATGGTAAGGTAATTGGATGACTACATATGACATTCTAAATGTACTTATGAAGAAATAAAGAGTTTTTTATGAGCTTCTTAGTTTAGAAGGAGATTGATGTAAATTGTTACATTATATGCAAACTTCAAAATTGAAAGATATAATTATGAATTATAATCGGGTTGTGAACTCATTATTCGTAAAGATAGATTTGAGGGAATGAACACCAAGCAAAGCATAGTTGCATAATCTACTACAAAAGAAGAATACATTGTTGCTTTGGAAGCTGCAATTTAATATGATTGGATGAAGAAGTTAATAGAAACACTAGGATGAGTCATTACATTCAAGGATCACCTAGAAATCCTTTATGATATCAAGAATCTACTTACTCTTGATAAATACGTATAATTATTGTAATTAATTAGAAATTATTGATTTTATGAAAATAATATATTTTAAAAATATTTATCCAAATAATACAATTCATTGTTTAACTATCCCAAGACAGTCAAATAAACAAGGGCTCCTGCTTCCTCTTCAAGTAGAAGAACCAAGAAAGTATCTGATGTTACAAGTGTTCCATTAATAAATAAAACCAATGACCGTGATGAAACTGATTGTAGCCATATCACAAGATATAAACATATAGGACAGCTCACGATATCACATCTGCACCATCAGATTCGAATTTGGGACAGAAAAATGGAGGGCCAGGATATAAAGTAACAACGAAAATCTCAAAATCAACAAGGGAGTTAACATGATTGGTTCGCAAAAGAAACTGTGGGATGATGTTGCAAATGATTAGAAATCCGAATGATAGAGAATTGGAATAATCAATTTTACTAGTCAAATTCGGCTAATTTTAATTTGAAAACAATTTATATTTACAACTTACATGATATATATAAATTTTATATTGATGCTTCATTTTATATTTGATATATTGATGATTCCATCACATTAGAAAAATATATCTAAAGTGACATGATAGTAGGCAACTTAAATTTATAGACAAGATTGAGTTCATAAACAAATTAATAGAGAGAGAAAAAGAGGCTTCCTTTTTATAGAAAAGGTGAAGCAAAATTTTAGTTTTGCTACCTGACAATTATGTGAAATCGTATGAAATCAAGAAATATTTAACATTATAATTATATCTTGTGTTCCCTTTCGTAATAAAATCGTGTTATTATTGAAATTTTATATTAGTAAATACATTCGATGCAACGACAAACATTTGCTTCAACACATTTTCCTGATGTTTCATGAGTTGTGCAATGTATTTTACAAGCTTCGACACATTTCTGATCGTCTTCAGTGCCCGGTCTACACACCCCAACATAATCATGCTCACAACATCTATCGACCCAACCATCTCCTCGCACAAGTTTTGTGTTTGTATCTGAAAGAAAGGTTGATAAGTTTTTACATTAGACACGTAATAAAATAAACAAAATAAATTGAGCGTATATATTAATATCATACAAAACAATGACATATGAAATATGAATCACCGGTCATTGGCTACATGAAACAAATTACACATAGAATCTAATAGACTATAACAAATGTTTAAGACAAAAAAAACTTATTGTATAAAACCTAAGCAAAGTATGAGAAGCGCCACAAGTGCTAGCATAAACATTCTAAGCTTTTCCATCTGCTTAGAAAAAATAGTGAAAACAAATGATAAATCTATGGATGTGTTGGATAGGAAGGATGAATGTGGAGATTGTTTCTCTTGTTTAAATAGTGGTAAAAATGGGGTTTTCTACTTACTTGATTGTAGATATTAAGAAGGAATTTATTTGTAATCAAAATGGAAGAAAAACGGTTAAATATACTTACGTTTCATTTTTAAATACCATAATTAACGAAGATGTAAATGCCAACAATAAATTTATCCAAAAGTGTTGAAGATATTAGTGTTGGGTCATTGGGCCTATGTTATCTAGTCCATTTTGTGTAAACGAGTTGGGCCTGTCCACTCGTTTTTAATGCTAGGGTTATAGTATATAAGGTGCATGCATGCTACGTATTTTAGTGAAGTCTGATATTATTTTGTAACCCTAATTAATGCCTCTACAAAAGCAATTCTTCATCGAGTTCTTCTGAGGCGTGACGATTAATCATTCAGCACCAGTTTGATCATATTGAGTTCTTTAGCTGTTTTAATCTATTCGATCGTTAAGGATTTATTCCCATCAATTGGTATCAGAGCAGGAGATTGTGTTCTTAATACGCATCTCTTATGTTTGAAGAAATTATTAGGGTTTCCGCAAATATTGGATCTATTAAGAGTCGTCACTGATTTATTGACGTTACTACGTGATCTCAATATTAACCTAATAAGTGTTACAGTCTGATTAGTTACAGGTATTAAAAGATCATTCACCATACAGAACGAAGACTCAAATATCAACTCCTTGAATATGTCAAGCAGCATCGGATCAACCACCAGGATTCCAATTCTCTTTCCTCATGAATATGAAGTTTGGGCGATGCACTTTGAAGATTATGTTTTGGGTTCAGAAGACAATGGTTATCTGATCTGGGAAGCAATCACTCTAGGTCCGTTTGTTCACATAGAGACCAAAAGATTCATGAAAACCCAGAAAGAATACAACCAGTTGCTTCCTGATGTGAAGGACGTGCCTCAAGATGAAAAAGACAAATTCATGAGCAACATTAAAGGAATGAGGATCATCAGATTCGCATTGCAAGAAGATACTTTTCATCTTGTAAGTTCGTATGATACAACGAAAGGTATATGGGATAGGTTGAGAGAACTCTATTCTACAGGCGCGGATCTATAACACTCAACTCAAACGCTTTTGTTATCTGAGTTTGGCGAATTCCTACAAAAGCCTGAAGAAACTCTAAATGCTACTTTCAATCGATACAATCATATTCTCAGCAAGATGATGAAGCACAGGATTGGACGTGAACTGATTGAGCAGAAGGTCACGTTCATGAACGGACTTCGATCAGAATGGCAAGCTGTAGTGTCAACTGTTAAGGCACACGAACAGTTCAAGAACTATACTCTTGCAAAACCTGTGGGAATTCTGAAGGCTCGAGAGAGTGAGATAATGAAAGAAGCAAAGGTGATGTCTGGGATGGGGTCTCTAGCCTTAGTTACAAAAGGCAAGGATGTTGCTGATGACAGATCTGATTCAGATCATTCTGAGTATGAGCTTTCAAACGAAGATTTTGCTTTAATGGTGTCCAAACCTAAGCGATTTTCTAGGAAGAAGTTTCCCTCAAGCAAAAATAGAAACTGGCAGGGAAGCTACAGAGAAAGTGAAAGAAGAAAACAAAAGTGGTTCTCCTACAGAGGAAGAGAAGAAGGAGAAAAAGTTAGTTGGAGACTCCGGATACGATTGCAATTATTGTCATGGTAAAAACCATCTTGCTAAGGAGTGCATGTTGCGTAGGAAGAATGAGAAGAATGAAGAAGAGGATGACGAGGCCTATCACAAACGAAAGCTGGAAGAGATCAAGAAGAAGAAATCTAACGATAATTCTATGCCTGCTTTTGTTGTACAGGAAAACTTGGCTCAAGGAGAGTTCGGAGGAGTGAAAGTCTGGTCAACAAACTCAGAAGATGAAGAAGTACGCAAGGCCTCACATGGAAGAGCTTTCACTGCGAAACAACAGAATTCACATTTCTCAGGAAGGTGCTTGATGGTGTCTAATGGTGGATCACGGATGCAGGAGAATGTAAGTGAGAGTGGAAGAAGCGAAGGTAGCTGTTTCGCGACAAAGACTGTTCCAGAACAGATCAATGAATGCGAATAGTTGATCAATAAGGTAAATTCCATTCTTGAATCACTTAATATTCCTACATCTAGATACGAAACAGAATTTAATGATCTAAAATTCACCTTTTCAAGTATAAGCAATAGTTTAAAGCAAACTCGACTATCAAACTCTAACCTAAATGATCAATTGAGCAGGGCAACATCCAAAAGTGAGGAGAGACGTATGTGGATCCAGAAGGATGAGTCGGATTTATCTAAGTCTAGGGATGAATCTATTTATTTACAGAGAGATAATTTAATGATTTTGAAACAGCGAAACATTTTTTGTTTAATTGAAAAAATGCTTTATTTTAATATCACACAACTGCACCTTGATTGTGAAATCGGTAAGAAAATCCATAAAATGATCTTGCCATTTCTCGAATTAAAGGAAGACGAAATAGACGCAGATTGTTACAAATGCGAATCTATTGTTTCGTCTGAAGAAAACTTCTGATGCATACAAAGTCGGTCTTAAACGTATTGAAAATTACATTAAGTCCAAAGACCACAAAAACATGTTAAAACAACTTTTGGATGAGAATAACAAAAAGGAGATAAAATCTGATATTGTGCATAAATTTAACTCATTGAATGCCAAATTAAGTTTAGAAAGCAAAATATATGTTGATAGTACTTCTGAATTTGATGAGGATAGTGATATGAGTGTAATTTTTGTAGAGGATAAGGTTGACTGTTCAGTGTTTGTTAAAAGTGAATCTAAACCTGCGAAACCTCTTATTTCTGAAAATTCTGTTGAATTCGCAAGAGTTGTTCAAAACTAACCTGAAATTTTGAAAGAAAAAGCAACTGTTTTCCCAAAGGTTCAAATAACGCCAAATCAATTTTTTAAAGTCAATGGGGTAATAGAAACTCAAACCGTCGAGCTGAAAACCATTATCGACGAAGACAACAAAGACGGATGTGATGAATTCTTTTGGTCAGCTCCCATAGATAATGCTGACGAAACTGTTGGTTTATCTAAAAGAACTTCCTGGAAAGTCAAAGGAAGATATGTGGCTGAACCTTTAAATAATCGCTCAGCGTTTGAAAAAGGTAGTCCCAGTGGTACCAAGGAGGTTCGCAGCGAACCCAACTCCGTGAAGAAAAGCGAACCTGAAATGAGAAAAGCGAACCCTAAGGTGAACATCCATAAGTCGTCAAAGCAACTTGCTAATCAAAAATGACAAAGAAATGACAGATATAGAAGAAATATCTGTGAAAGAAAGCAATTTTGGCAATCCCAAAATTTGGATTATGTTCGCCACGAAAGAAGGAAAAATCCTAAAGCGAAAGCCCATTCGCAAGTAAACTCCAATCAGTGTTTGCACTGTTGTTCTCATAGTCCAAGGGACTCTCAGCAAATACGGACTCCACAACCCTTCATTTCAAAGCAACCAATGGAGAAACCAAAGCTTTGTCTCTCAAAATCCAAGCAGTCAGCACATAACATCAAAGGCAAGGGAAAGCTGTCTTCAGAACCGAAAGCTCTAAGTAAGAAAACTAATGCGAATCCCAAGGATGCTGAAAAGAAGCCTGCCAAGAATCAAGTTCATAACAAGAATAAAACATTTGATTCCATAGAAACTAAATCCAAAGATAACAAAATCAAAGTTTTCACCGTCAAACGCAAAGATAAAACCACTATAATAAAACGAATATATATGGTTAATCTTGATATTACTTTTCCTAGTTGTGTGAAAGGCTCACAAGGACCCAAGAAACTTTGGGTTCCTAAATCTGCTTAATTGTTGCAGGTTATTTGTGACGAACAGTACGAAACTGAATGGTACATCGACAGTGGCTGTTCTCGTCACATGACAGGAAGGAAGGAGGAGCTGCGAGAGTTTAGGTCTCTCAAGGATGGCGGCAATGTAAAATACATATATAATTCATTTGGCAAAATAAAAGGCTACGACATGATAAGAAATGGAGAATTTTCTATTCATAAAGTGGCCTATGTTGAAGGCTTGCAGCACAACCTTATCAGTGTCTCGCAGTTGGTCGTGGGAACAGGATTGAAAGTGTCCTTTGATGACGAAGGTTCAGAAATTATTGAAAAAAAAATCCAAAAACGTTCTTCTAAAATCAGAATGAAAAGGTGAAATGTTTCCACTGAATCTGAATCTGATACGAGGAAAACCTGCCATTTGCTTGCTTACAAAAGCTCACTCAGACGAAAGCTGGTTATGGCATAGACGTCTTTCGCACTTAAACTTCAAAGACATCAACAAGCTCGTTCTTGGTGATCATGTACGAGGACTTCCTCTATTGAAATTCAACAAGGATCATTTATGTGTTCCTTGTGAGATGGGAAAGCAAAGTAGAAAAAGTCATCCAACTATTGTGAACACAAAAGTTATCGAACCTTTGGAACTTCTATACATCGACCTTTGTGGTCCTTCTGCGATTGAAAGCGTTGTTGGCAGTAAGTATATGCTAGTAATTGTTGATGATTTTTCTCGTTTCACTTGGGTGTTCTTTCTTAGACAGAAATCTGATGCAACCCCAAAGCTCAAGGATTTCATCAAGCAGATTGAAGTTCAACTAAGAAAGCTGGTTCGCAACGTTCGCAGTGATAACGGGCTTGAATTCAAAAACCAAGCGTTTGAAGAATTTCTTGCTGAAAAGGGAGTCACACACAATTTTTCTGCTCCCTACACTCCACAACGGAATGGCGTGGTTGAAAGACGCAACCGTTCTTTGTGTCAAGCTGCACGAACCATGTTATCGTTCGCATGTCTGCCACTCTATTTCTGGGCTGATGCGATAGCTGCTGCTTGTTTTACCCAAAATCGATCCATCCTCAATAAGCGATTCTCAATCACTCCTTATGAAATCATAAATAATCGCAAACCTAACGTTAAGTTTTTCCATGTTTTTGGCTCCAGATGTTTCATCTTCAATTCCAAAGAACAACGGAACAAGTTCGATGTGAAAGCTGACGAAGGTATATTTTTGGGATATTCACTAACATCAAAGGCATATAGGGTTCTCAACAAACGCTCAAAGAAAATAGAAGAAACCTACTATGTTACGTTTGACGACAGGTATTTAAATCAAATTCAGTCAACCAAAAGTCAGGTCAAAGAAATCTTTCCTAATCGAAGTCCAGCTATTATTCCTGTATCCAACCTTTGTGAAGAATTCATGTTACTCTTCGATGAACCTGCGAAAGCTATTTCATTGGAAGCGAAAGCATTGGATAATAAAGTCGACGAACTTAAGAAGATTATCGATGATGCTTCGAAAGACTTGCCTCAAAAGCCTTCTACTGCGAATGACCCTCAAGACAAATGCACACATTTCCAAGGGGAGAATTTTGGGTCTAACACTCAATCCCAGGGGGAGGGTTTCACATCACCCATTTCTACTGAGTCTCCTTCTGATGGAGATGATTCCCCACCCACTTTGACCCATGAACCTCCATTCGCAGGTGATGATTCAATTCCTGAAGTCAACGAGTTTGCCTCATTCGAGGGGGAGAATAATGAAGCAAATGACGACTCGGACACTAAATCTATTCAATCAGAATTTGAGGAAGTCAATGCTGAGTTGAATCCATCCCTAGATCAAATCACCCTCCTATGACCAAATGGACAAAAGATCATCCAAAAGCTCAAGTTCTTGGTGAATCCTCTGCAAGTGTCCTTACCCGTTCTCAACTGAAAGCGAAACAAATTGCATTATTCTCCAAAGTAGAATTTTGTATGTTTAATTCGTTTTGTATCCAAGATTGAACCCAAAACCTACAACATAGCTCTCGATCACTCCGATTGGGTGCAAGCAATGCAAGATGAACTTAATTAGTTTGAGCGAAACAAAGTTTGGAGATTGATTCCAACTCCTCCTGATGCATCGGTCATTGGTTTAAAATGGGTGTTTAGGAGTAAAATGGATAAAGAAGGAAACGTGATCCGAAACAAAGCTAGACTGGTGGTCAAAGGTTATTGCCAGGAAGAAGGGATTGACTACGAAGAGACTTTCGCACCCGTTGCAAGATTGGAATCCGTTCGCATCTTCTTAGCATATGCGGCACACAAAAACTTTGAAGTTTTTCAAATGGATGTGAAGTGTGCATTCTTAAATGGCGAATTGGAAGAGAATGTTTATGTGGAGCAACCGCCTGGGTTTATAAATGAAAAGTATCCCAACCACTGTTACATTCTTGACAAAGCGGTTTACGGTCTAAAGCAAGCTCTACGAGCCTGGTATGAAACACTAACTCGTTTACTTAAAATGTCCAAATTCAAGCAAGGTTCGGTTGACCCAACCTTCTTTCACAAGAAAGAGGATGACCACTTGATGATCATACAAATTTATGTTGATGACATCATCTTCGGATCTACTAATCCCAGCCTAACAGCTGAGTTCCGAAAGCTGATGGAGACTAAATTTGAAATGAGCTCAATGGGTCCATTTAACTTTTTTCTTGGATTAAACATTAGACAGGGATCGGAAGGAATTTTCATCAATCAGGAGGCTTATACGAAAACCCTACTCGGTAAGTTTGGAATGTTGGGAGATTCTAAGACGAAGGTTCCAATGGCATTCGGTACGAAACTGACTCCTTCACTGGATAAACCAGCTACTGATATGACCCTTTATCGTCAGATGATTGGTTCACTCATGTATCTAACAGCTAGTAGACCAGATATCATGTTTTCAGTTTGTTATTGTGCTAGGTTCCAAGCAAATCCACGCGAACCTCATATGGTGGCTATAAAGAATATCTTCCGTTATCTAAAACGAACCTCATCTCTTGGAATTTGGTATCATGCGAACTCTGGTTTCTTTGTATAAGCATTTTAAGATGCTGATTTAGGAGGCTGTGGTTTAGATAGAAAAAGCACAACTGGTGGATGCCAATTTCTCGATGGCAAGCTGGTAAGTTGGCAATCGAAGAAACAAACATGTGTTTCGTTGTCAACAGCTGAAGCTGAATACATAGTTGCAGCTTCGTGCACATCTCAGGTGATTTGGATTCAAAGCCAACTTCGCGACAATGGATTGAATATGAAAAGAATTCCTCTCTATTGTGACTCCGAAAGTGCCATTCGCATATGTCTCAACCCAGTGCAACACTCAAAAACGAAACACATAGCACTGAGGTATCACTTTATCAAGGATCATGTGGAAGATGGCAATGTTGAGATTCATTTCGTAAGATCCGATGATCAATTGGCTGACATATTCACCAAGGCCCTACCTGAAGCAACATTTAATAGAATCCTTCAAGGGCTGGGAATGATGGAAGTTGATTCAGTACCAAATCCACTATCGCATTCATAAAATCTTCACTGCGAATCGGTGCGAACGTTCGCAGGCTTTCACAGTCCACTGTTCATTACCAGTCTGTTTTATCAATACGAATCAATGCGAACGTTCGCAGTAGTTCGCAGGGCACTGTTCATTCGTGGTTTGGTTTTTCCCGTATCCTTTTGTATAATTTGTGTATCTTTGCTTATCTCTATGTTTAAATTGCTTATCTTATCTCTGTTTTGAAAATTGCTTATCACTGCGAATCGGTGCGAACGTTCGCAGCCTTTCGCAGTCCACTGTTCATTAACAGTTAAAAAAATTTTTCTTACTTTCAGAAAAACTCCAAAAACCAAAAATAATTTATTTGCTTTATTTTACTGATTTTCAGAAACATCAAAATCACAAAAATATTTTTACTTTTTGTTCATTTTCTTTGCACACTAAGATCATAAACGCAGACGTTCGCAATTTCTATCTACTTGTGTGATGGGGCATGTATGACTCTCGTTACTTATGTATTAGCTAAGTGTCCCTAGAAGCATGCTCTGTATGTTGACCTAAGCCTGAACGACTCGAATGTGAAGCCTTAATGAATTGATATCACCAATCAATTCTTCCCAATCAGGCTACGAATTCACTTTAGTCATGAGCTACCTTACTCTTCTTGCATTGAGTTAAGAGTTATCTGCATGGTCACATTCGCATTGCAAAGTTACTTTCACTCTCTTGTAACCATCTGCTCTCTTCTCCATCACTTTCGCATTCATTCATGTAACCCTTGAGACTCTCAGAAATTACCACTGCGGTTTATGGTTATACAAACATCTGTGTTAATGATCTTAGTTTCGTTCTACTACGAACTAAGTGAAACCCAAAATTCAATACCCACGATGATTTGACGGTGAACAATCAAATGTTCTATTTCTTTTTCTTTGCCTAGGATCAATAGTTTTATGTCTCATGTATGACATCACAACATCCCACAGATAAACTTTGTTTTATTTCTTTTTCTTTGACACCCTTGCACGAAGATCCTTGTGATTTTCAAAAGTCTGGTTTGTGGTTACATTTAACTTTCAGGTTCGCAGTCATATGTACTCAACGTGATTTCTTTACTACAAAAGAAGATAGGATGACGCGGCAAATTTTAAAAGATCAGAATTCAAACGGACGCATGAAAAGTTGAACGGACAGCTATTCTTACGCCGAGTGACGCACGCCTCTGACTTGTCATAGCTGTCACATCGTGCTTTTCCAGGCAACGGATCAGTACTCGAGTTTCTCTCTCTGAATTTCTCTCACCAAATCCAATCGTATAAAAGGATTTTGACGGTTCATTATTTCCTTACCACTTTCAAAATTCTCTCAAAGATCTCTGGCAATTAAGAAGCTCTTTACTGTTCATCTTCTTCTTCAAAGCTTCATCAATGGCGGCTTCATCTGAGAATCAGTTTGTTCAAGATCAAACTGCTCATTCAACACTTCTTTCAGTGAAGCAACATCAAAATCTCATCATCGATTTGGATCCGGTCAAATATGATGCCTTTCTTCTACCTCTGATTGAGTGCTTGAAATACTCTCCACTTACCATTGCTATGTCTCAAGTTGAGAATGTTCCTCTCTCGATTCTCTCTAAGCATATTCCACTACCAACTATGTCAAGGACGAGCAACGGATTTACTTCGATATCCATAATCATACAACCTCGATTTCCAAGACTCGTTTCTGCAATCTGCTAGGGCTCCCACAATCTGACAATCTGATCAATCCGGAAACCATCCCCAACGCAGCCATCCTGACAATGTTCTATCAAATGGGCTATAAGGAAACACTCACTGCTGTATCCAAGTTCAAGAAACCCAATCTTCCACCAACTTGGAACGCCCTTTTCACCATCTTGTTCAAATCCTTTTCTGAAAGGGTCACAGGCAACGACTGTGCAAGCAAGCTCTTTATGGGTCTGATGTATGACCTATACACTGGTGAAAACATAGACTATGGCTCTATCCTCTAGGCTCAATTCATCCACAGCACTCACTCTGTTACTCATCATAGTGAGATCTCATGTGCGATATTTTGTACCGTTGTTGTCAACAGGGCGATTAAGCAGCTCAAATTTACAGTGATGACTGATGCACTGATGGCTCCCATTGCGACATTCCATACAACAGGTATTATTATGGCAGATAGGTCCAATTTCTCTTTCATTGGTTCCATTCCAGAAGCGATGTTTCGTGATGTTCCTCCCTCAAGTAAAATTCTAGAAGGATATCGCGCCTGTACTCCTTCAGGACCTCGTCCTTTGACTGATGAATTCCAAGCCATTTTGGCTGAGGCTGATAAACCCAAGAAAGGGGGCAAAGGGTCCAAGAGAACTACCAAGAAAGACTCTACGAAAGAAGGAACTTCTGAGGCTCCGAAACCTCCATCTAAGAAGCGAAAGGCTTCCACTACCTCTACTGCTGTACCAAAGCGAACGAAGCAACACGCTAGAAGGCAAAAATCTCCTACTCCTACTCCTTCTCAGAGTGACGGCGAAAATTCGGACTCTGATACCTAGTCGGAGATTCGCATTGAGGAGGATCCTTTTGTTCGCACTGAGGAAGATAAACCCATTCGCACTGAAGAACAAGAACACGTTCGCAATGAGGAAGAAGAACAAGTTCGTACTGAAATCCTGTTTTCAAATCGTGAGGTAACTCCACCCCTTTCTGATTATGTTCCTTGTCCACCTCCCTCACCAAAAACAACTACTTCTATACCTATCACCATTGCTCCTCTCCCACCACCTGTATCAACTCCAACACCCACATCTATTCCAGTTTCCATACCTATTTTCACTGATTCCACAGTTCCACCTCAAACCTCTATTGCACCTGTAAGTTCAGTCAACGTATCTGATACGGGGGCTAACACTTCGGGATTTTCAACTCATGTTACACCACCTATCTCTCCCATTCACAAGGATGACCCGGACATGATTTTTGGAGACGATGACGATGATGATTTGGAAGGATTCACTTATAGTCCTTTTCAAATAAGGATTGACAATGAATATGATGTCTCTACACCGAAAGCGGAATTCAAATCTCTTCATGAGAAGCTTGATCAGCTGCTTCTCGCATCCAGCATTTCCACTTCTGAAGCTTACTCCAAAGCTGCAGTTGAGTCTATTCTTGAGAGAGTCACAAAGGAGCATACTGCCAACACTTCAACTTTGTCCAAGGTATTTTCTAACTCTACTGTTGTTTGCAAGGATACGCCCGAAAACGTCGATAAACTAATTGCTGACACAAGGGAATTCATGGAAGCCTACCATGTTACCTAATACCTACAATGCCAACACTACAACAACGAACAAGGCTATTCAGAATGTTGGTGCCATGTTCCAAGCAGAAAAAGCGAATTTTGCTGACCTTCGCACCGTGTTCAAGTCCGATCATGAAGCATTCCAGACTTCTATTGATGCGAAACTCACAAAGCTTCAAGCAGACTTGGCGATGGAGAACAAGATCATGGATGCTCTCGCAGTCAAGGAGGAAAAATGTAAGGTGTTGGAAACGAAGCTTCAATACACTGAAAAGAGGGTCGATGATTTGCTAGCAGAGAAAGCAGTAATTCAAAGTTCTATTTCTGATGTCAATGGACTGCTCTCTGATATCATTGAGACCCGTAATCCCATGATTTCCATCACAGTTCAAAAGCATCTGGCTAAAAAGCTAAGACCGGTGTTCGCCATGTTGCACCGTTTGGAGGGTGTTTCGATGCCGATGTCTTTTCCGAAACAAGGGGAGAAGGCAGTTCTAAAGTTCAACCGGGTGATAATAACCCCAAAGTTTCAGTTAAACCTCCTGTCATCAAGCCAGATCCAAAGGACAAGGAACTGTTATTCAGTAATGAACCCATTATTGACAATGACGAAGACGAAGAGCCTGATGAAGCCGAGCTTAAAAGGCGGAAGGTTTGTGAAGCAGAACTAGATGAAAATGCTCGTATCGTCAAGGAGGCTGAGGAAAAAGAAAGAGCTGAAAAGGAAGCTCAGGCCACTCTTAAAAGCAAAATGCTCTTATTTCCAAAGTGTACCTGAAGCGCATGCAAAACCAAGTTGTGGATATGCCAAGTCAGTATTGGTTGGATCCTATTGCTTCCTTTGATGTTCAGAATACACAGGATTCATAGTTAGACCTTCCTATCACACCAAAGGCGTTCAGGTTTCATGCCTTTGTAAAGGTTGCTAATGTACCTTTCTCAGACAACACTGGGGATCAACTGCTGTTTGCCTTCTACTTGAAACATATGAAACCCCAATATGAAACTTGGAGTGCGAGCAAAATTGTAGCTGTGAAGGTTACTGGGCCAATCGAGACTGAAAGCTTCCCTAATGTGAAGTTTAAAGTTGTGAGAGGATCTGCATGTCACGCCTGCGAATTCACTCTCGCAGATTTTCCTTGCTTGAACCCCCATGACTGGATGGTGATATTCAATATTTTGTTACGAAAGAAGGAGAAGTGTGAACCTGTGTTTGCCCATCTTCAATTTTTGATCAATTCTTACATTCAGGAAGTTGGATTGATAGATGTGGAATTTGCCACTGTTCTAAGGCAAAAACCAAGTGTTGTTCCAAAAGAAGCTCCGAAAGACTTCTAGAAGCTCAAGCCAGGAAAGATTTACAAGGAAGGATGGTTTGTGGTGTACACGGCTAGAGATCGTCCAGGAGCAGATCGACGCAAGTTATTCTTTCATCTTGAAGACAAGCACTTGTTTACTACTTCATGTCTAGAGTTCATCTTGGAGCTTGTTGTGAAGTTTAAGGGCAACAACAAAGATGATGTAAAGTGTTTCACTGATGTGATCACTTGGTACATTCAATTTCGCAAGCTGATGTTGAGTTTCACGCCCAAAGTCTATGAAGTGCAGAAGCGAATCACGAACTAAAATGGCCATGGTTTCAATTGACGCAAAGGGGGAGATTGTTGAAGATATTAGTGTTGCGTCATTGGGCCTATGTTATCTAGTCCATTTTGTATAAACGAGTTGGGCATGTACACTCGTATTTAATGCTAGGGTTATAGTATATAAGGTGCATGCATGCTACGTATTTCAGTGAAGTCTGATATTATTTTGTAACCCTAATTAACGCCTCTACAGAAGCAATTCTTAATCGAGTTCTTCTGAGGCGTGACGATTAATCATTCAGCACCAGTTTGATCATATTGAGTTCTTTACCTGTTTTAATCTATTCGATAGTTAAGGATTTATTCCCATCAAAAAGGAAACATTTGAAAATGATACGTTGTTTCCATGTAGTTTCAAAATAAATTTCTTGCTCCCTCTTGGTGGATGTTAAAAATGCAGTTGGTAAGTATTAGAAATTTACCGTTTAAACTTATTTTCTTTTTCTCTACTATAATATTGAACTTTTTATTAAATTTCAAAAAAAAATCATGTTTCATGTAATCACCAATATTCCTACTCTTATTCGCACGCTATACCCTTTCATATAAGAATATGGTTTCAACTTGGTGTTTGTACATCACATTGCGTTTGACCACGTGTGACAATGAAACATGGTAAAAAGGCATTCTTAGGTAGAGATATGTATGATGGATATTAATCATTTAATTAGTTTATCACTATGTTCTCCTTTTGCATATTTGGACCCCACTTACCAAGTATTAATTTACTCAAACCTCCACAATTGGTCGTATTGTTGGGAGTAAGTAGTTATTTAAAAATGTCATGGAGTATTAGTACATTGTCCATAGTGACTTAACATCTCATAGAGATTATGACTAACACTCAAGAGTACTTAATGGATATTTAACTACTAGAACAACCCGTACTTAGAGATTACTCCAAAATAAACTCACAACTAATTTTAAGATGATAATATCTATTACTCTTCAAACTGATATAGACGAGGCTTTTTGCTTTACAGTTTTGTTATGCATTGGTGTAACGTCCCAATTCCAACAATATCTCTTTTTGTAAATTACGGTATACAATCATTAAAAAGGGGGTTTTATCCATAACATCATCAACCATATTATCACAAAATCATTGTCAAATGCAGAAGCTAAGTTCTTGTTTTGTAAAAAACATCATAAAAATAAACATAAAGTGGATGTCATGCACGCGAGAAAGATAGCTTCTAAAAGACAAAGCGAGTGGGAGGCACTTGAAACTTAAAGTAGATAAAGAACCAGAGCCTGATGTAGCAAAAGTAAGCGCTAGTTCTGAACAAGAAATTGTTCAACTTGAACAATAGTTATTCAGATACATAAATTGTTCGCAAATTTGGTACAATTCATCAAGCCCCTGAGAAATACGGATTTCTAGTTGACATTTTTTTTATGATGGATTCTGAGGAACCCAACAACTACCATAATGTTATGTCACATTTTGAATCCAAAAAACAGATTGAAAGTATGAACATAAATATGCAATCCATATATAAGAATCAAGTATGGGCTTGATTAATCTTCCTCCCTATAGTGAGACTACAAGCAGTAAGTACGTTTTCCAGGTGAAAACTGACATGGATAGAAACCTAAAAGCATTTAACACAACGCTTAACAAAAAGGTGTTCACTTAGAGTATCGATTATGAAGAAATTTTTTTCCTCAAGTTGCTATAATTAGATCAATTAAGATTTTATTTTCCATACCTGCATATTATGACTACGAAATATGGTAGATGGACGTCAGAACCGCTTTCCTTCATGAAAACCTTCTTGAAGGTGCCCATACTATTTAGATAAAAGTTTTTGTCAATCCATGACATCTTAACAAAATGTATGAGCTTTATTGATCCATTTTTGGACTAAAAGTAAGCATCTCGAATTAGGAATATATTTTTTTCATAAGTCAATCAAAAAGTGTGATTTCATTAAAAAAAAAAAGGATGTCATTTGTGTTTACAAGAAAACTAGTGGGAGCACAGTGATATTCTTAATCTTGTGTGTATGTGACATACTTAGTCATGATAAATGACATTAAAAAAAAGGATGCCATTTGTGTTTACAAGAAAACTAGGGAAGTATTTCTAAATTAAATATTTAGGAAAGGAACACTATATTATTGGATTAAAGATCCATAGAGATAGATCAAGGGGAATGATAATGTTAAGTCTTAATGCATATGTTGAAAAGATCTTGAAAGGGATCAAGATGCATGAATCCTAGAGAGGATTCTTACTAATGCCACATGACACCATTCTGAGCTCGTCTCAAAAGGCATAGAACAACAGTTGAGCTAGATGACATGAATGGTATTCTGTTTGCTTCAACTAATGAATAATTCATATATGTCATTCTATGCACAAAAATAAATGTATAATAAATCTTTATAAGATCCCAATAGGATACATGGGAAGGTAATTGGATGAATATGAAGGAAATTCTGAAAGTACTTATGAGGAACTAAAGAATTTTTATGAACTACTTAGTTTAGAAGGAAATCATCATGTAAGTTGTTATACAAGATGCTAACTTCAATATTGAAATAGCTAATTATGTATTATAACCGAGTAATGAATTCATTATTAATAAAGCTAGATTCGTTGGAATGAACTCCAAGTAAAGAATAGTTGCACTATCGACTAGAAAATAAGAATACACTATTGCATTGGAAGTTGAAATTTATTCTGATTTGATGAAGAAGTTAATTGAACCACTACTATGAATCCTTCCATTCATGGATCAACTGGAAATATTTTGCGACACCAAGAACGTTCTTACACTTGATAAATATGTACAACTATTGTGATTAATTGGAAATTATTTATTTTATGAAAGTAATAAATTTCAAAAACAAATATGAAAATAATACAAGTCATTGTTTATGTGTCGCAAGACAGTCATATCACCAAGGACTCCCACTTCCGCTTGGAGTAGAAAAATGAATAAAGTATTTGGTGTTACAAGCATTCCATTAAAAAATAAAACCAACGACCTTGATGAAACTGATTGAAGCCATATGGCAAGATCTAAACCAATAGGACAAATCATGATATTACATCAACATCATGGATTCGTGTTTAGGGCAAAAAATAGAGGGCCTGGATTGAGTGTAACGATGAATAGGTCAAAGTCAACATTGGAGTTAATGGGATTGGTTCGAAAAAGAAAATGTGGGAGTATGTTACAAATGATTAGAAATCCTAATGATAGATACTTGGAACAATCAATTTTACTAGTCAAATTCTGCAAAATTTAATTTGAAAACAATTTATATTTACAATTTACATGATATATAAATTTTATACTAATGCTTCATTTTATATTTAATATATTGATCATTCCATCATATTAATAAAAGATATCTAAAGTGATGTGATACTAGGCAACTCAAATTTGTAGACAAGATTGAGTTCATCAATAAATTAATTGAGAGGGAGTTGCTTCATTTTCATAGAAAAGGTGAAGCAAAATTTTTGTTTTGCTACCTCACAATTATTTGAAATTGTACGAGAGCAAGAAATATTTAACGTTGTAATTATAACTTGTTTTCCCTTTTATAATAAAATCGTGTTATTATAAAATCTTTATATTAGTAAATACATTCGATGCAACGTCAAACATTTCCTTCAACACATTTTCCTGATGTTTCGTGAGTTGTGCAATGCGTTTTACAAGCATCAACACATTTCTGATCGTCTTCAGTGCCCGGTCTACACACCCCGACATAATCATGCTCACAACATCTATCGACCCAACCATCTCCTCACACAACTTTCGTGTTTGTATCTGAAAGAAAAGTTGATAAGTTTTTACATTAGAGGTGTAATAAAATAAACAAAATAAATTGAGTGTATACATTAATATCATATACAACAATGACATAAGAAATATGAATCACCAGTCATAAGCTAAATGAAACAAATTATACATAGAATCTAATATACTATAACAAATGTTTAAGACAAAAAATATATTGTAAAAATACCTAAGCAAAGTATGAGAAGCGCCACAAGTGCTAGCATTAACATTCTAAGCTTTGCCATTTGCGTAGAAAAAACAGTGAAAAAAATGATAAATCTATAGATGTGTTGTATAGGATAGATGAATGTGGAGATAGTTTCTCTTGTTTGAATAGTGGTATAAAGGGGGTTTTCTAATTAAATGATTCTAGATATTAAGAAAGAATTTATTTGTATTCAAAATGGAAGAAAACTGGTTAAATATACTTACATTTTAGTTTTAAATACCATATTGAACAAAAATTTAAATGTCAACAATAAATTTACCCAAAAGTAAATTACTGAATGGTACTTCTAGTTTGGTTAAAAAAATTGCTCTAACATTTGAAAATGATAGGTTGTTTCCATGTAGTTTGAAAAAATAACGTTGTTGCTCCCTCCTAGTGGATGTTAAAAATCAGCTGGTAAGTATTAGAAATTTACTTTTTAAACTTACTTTCTTTTTTTGTAGTTTTGAATTTTTTATTAAATTTCAAAAAAATCATGTTTACCGTAATCACGAATATTCCTAATCTTACTACCACGATATACCCTATCATTTAAGAATATGGTTTCTAGTTGGTGTTGATGGGTTTTGAGCATAACTACAAATCATATGTGTTCATGCAACCCTATTCCTTTGGATCTAGCTTTTTCACTAGTTGAACATGCAAACTTGAATACCAAAGCAAAACCCTAGAAACTAGTATATAATTCGAAATTTACACAAAATATAGGGTTTAAATGTTTACCTTACTTGTTCTGTAGTAATAACAAGAACACCTTGAAGATCTTTGACTCTTAAAAGCAAGTGCCTCAAGTGTGGCATCTCTAATGACTTACAAACACTCTATGCAAGAGGATGGGAAGGAGAGAGGAGGAGGTACACTAGAATTTTCGGATCTACTAGGTATCTTAGAAGGTGGCCGAAAATCCCAAGGGTAACCCTCCTTATATACTTGTGGTTGCTTAGTCCCAAAGCTAGGGTTTGTAGGTGGAAACCCTAATTCCCTGCTTAAGGCCAAAATAGACCATGAACTCCCTAATTAGAAGCCTTGGACGAAAACTTGTAGGGCCACCCTATAAATTTCGTCCACTCCTATCTAAGGAGTCCTGGAGCCCAGTTTATCAACTATCAATGATTTGCAAAACAGCCCCTGCATTATTAATCAGTTCCCTTAATCTCAAAATTAATTCCAAATTAATTTATGATTAAATACTAATTAATAATATGATTTCTAATTAACATATTATTCTTATAATATATTAATAGATCATTTTAAGCATCAATTTACTATTCAAATTAATAAATTCAAATCTATCTCCAATAGTCATCCTGTCAAGTTTCATGAATGAAGGCAACCCAAAAGGACTTGTGCTACTATCAATTCAAGTATATACCAATTATAGTTATGGGTTAGACACCTAATCCGACAGTCTCCCACTTGGATAAGTCTAATAACTATGATTTCAAGTATAACTTCAAAAATTGATCAGCACATTGTAGCCTTCAAATGTCGCTGACGAACTCTGGCCTAATCAGTTGTGTGTCCTTAGATAAGGGATTATATAATCCTCCGTTATGTAAGATATCATGTGGACAAATAACATGGAATAGAATCATTCTCTTTGTCCAACTGTTTGTTTCCCGACTTCCGATTTGTATGACAAGGATCTTAATTGAACACATCAATTCAGTCCTGACCGGGCCGGAAATATAAGTTAACACCAAATCATTTAGGGGCCCAAGATATTGCTTTTCCCCCTTAGGGAAAAAGGAACAAATAAACTTTGACTTATATGCTTGTACTATTTATTCATCAAATCGTACACAACAATATGTTATATAACATCAAGTTATTGATGTGTTTACGCATTATCAATGTACAACCAACTCGTAAACAACAACTCATATATCTTGGTTTAAAGATTATACGATATTATCATCTCATAATTACTCGTGATAAATTCCATGAAGTAATTCAATGAGCGTGGGTTTAATCCAATACTCAAATCCCCATTATCAGGAGTATTCATGAACGTTGCAACAAACTATTGCTATGTCTAAACACTTAGATAATCTACAAGCCAATTCATGACAGTCTTAATTCACTACTTACTTCCAAAGTATGATCGACTATGGATATTTGAATAATCCAATTATTCGGGAAGTAAAACATGCAAAGGTGAAACAAATTATAAACAATTGACAAAAGATAGCAAACAATACCTATAAATAAATCTCCATTATTTAATCATCAAATGTCAATTACATTTATATTTTTACAAGTTTCTGAATATCAATCTAATCACTAAAACTAATATCATAGTGCAGACCAATGCTCCTTGCACGCTGAACGTGCTTGATCCTACTCAGACCCTTTGTGAGGGGATCTACATGATTCTGTTCTGATGATACCCTCTTAACGAGGAGGGTTCCTTCTTCTACCCGATGTCTGATGAAGTGGTATTTTCTGTCGATATGTCTAGATCTGCCATGATCCATTGGTTCGTTGGTTAAGGAAACCACTCATTCATTATCGCAAAATAATATCCATAGGTTCCTTTATGGATAGCACTACTCCAAGATCTCCGATGAAGTTTTTCAACAATATAGCTTCCTTTGACGCTTCTCTCGCGGCTATATACTCTGATTCACAAGTTGAATCAACCACCTTCTCATGTTTGGAACTTTTCCAAGTCACATCTCCTCCATTAAGGGTAAATACCTAGCATGAATGAGAACGGAAGTTGTCTCTGCCAGTCTGAAAACTAGCGTCACTGTACCCTGTAACTCTTAAGTCATCACTGCCGCCAAGTACAAGAAGCCAGTCTTTTGTCCTTCGTAGATACTTAAGAATGTTCTTAACCTTTATCCAGTGAACCTTACCCGGGTTTCCCTGATATCGACTAACCATGCTCAAAGTTAAAGCCACATCAGGGCGAGTACATGTCATAGCATACATGATCGATCCAACGTGCGGAAGCATATGGAACTCGACTCATTTCTGTTATCTCGGCATCGATACTCGAACTCTGAGTATTACTCAGCTTGGTGTTGCTCTAGATAGGTAACTCTCCTTTCTTGGAAGTCTCCATGCTAAAACGCTTTAGCACTTTATACAAGTAAGTACTTTGACCAAGTCCAATTAGTCTTCTACTCCTATTTCTCAAAATCCTTATTCTCAGAATATAAGCAGCCTCTCCTAGATCCTTCATAGCAAATCACTTTCCAAGCCAGGACTTAACTTCCTGCAGGATTGGAACGTCATTTCCTATGAGTAGTATGTCATCAACATACAATACTAGAAAGCTAACTATACTCCCACTAGCTTTGACATATACACATGACTCATCTTCACTCCTAGAGAAGCCAAACTCTTTGACCTTCTCATCAAAGCAATGATTCCATCTGCGAGAAGCTTGTTTCAATCCATAGATTGATTTCTCAAGCTTACACACTCTATTGGGGTACTTAGCATCTACAAAACCTTCTGGATGATTCATGTAAACATCCTCAACTAACTTTCAATTAAGGAAAGCGGTTTTGACATCCATCTGCCATATTTCATAATCATGAAACGCAGCTATGGCTAGCATAACCCTAATAGATTTGATATTAGCCACCGGTGAGAAGGTCTCATCATAGTCAACCCCTAGGGTTTGAGTAAAGCCCTTCGCAACCAGACGTGCCTTGAATGTGTGTACCTTTCCATCCATGTCGGTCTTCTTCTTGAAGATCCATTTGCACCCAACTGACTTACAACCTAGTACATTGTCAGCCAAGTTCAAAACCTGATTGTCATACATGGACTGGATCTCGCTGTCCGTTGCCTCTTTCCATTTAGTAGACTCTGGGCCCGCCATGGCTTCCTTGTAGTTAGAAGGCTCATCCAAATTTACCAGTGTACTATCACTGATAAACGTATCACCATCCATAGAAATATGGAAACCATAAAACTCTGGTATCATTCAAACTCGAGTGGAACACCTAAGAGGTAATGACTCGTCATTTGGTTCAACAAGAATTTCTTCCTTGGGTTGAGCGCTAGTGTTAGAGGTTCCTTCATCGCTTGACTCTTGAATTTCTTCAAGATAATTTATACTCCCACTGTCCTCTTTGCATATGAGTTCTCTCTCGCGAAAGACTCCCCTTCGTGATACGAAGACCACGTTCTCACTAGGTCTGTAGAACAAGTATCCAAATGACTTTTATGGGTAGCCAATGAAAATACATCGCTCACTTCGAGGTTTAAGCTTTTCGTGAGCCTCTCGTCTAACGAAAGCTTCACAACCCCAAACCTTGATATGTGCCAACGAGGTAACCTTCCCTGTCCACATCTCATGAGTTATTTTGGCAACCTTCTTTGTCGGGACTAGATTAAGGATATGGGCGGCAGTCTCCAAGGCATACCCCCAGAAAGATATTGGAAGTGAAGCTTGACTCATCATGGAATGAACCATGTCCAAAAAGGTTCGATTACACCTCTCAACCACACCATTAAGTTGTGGTGTCCTAGGAGGTGTCAATTGTGAAACAATTCCACATTCCTTGAGGTAGTCATGAAACTTGATACTCACCACCTCTATCAGATATGAGCATCTTGATCTTCCTGCCCAATTTATTTTCGACTTCATGTTTAAACTCTTTGAACTTTTCAATGGTTTCTGACTTATGCTTGATTAAGTAGACATACCCATATCTGCTATAATCATCGGTAAAAGTCACATAAAATTGATTTGCATCCCTTGTGGTGGATCTGAAGGGCCCACACATGTCGGTGTGTATGAGATCCAACAATCTCTCACCTCTTTCACACGAACCCGTGAAAGGTGATTTAGTCATCTTTCCAGTTAAACAAGACTCGCATGTATCATCTGGCCTTAGGTCAAATGATTCCAACACTTCATCCTTTTGGAGTTGGGAAATGCGCTTCTTGTTGACATGTCCAAGACGACAATGCCACAAGTATGCTTTGTCTAAACCATTAGACGAGTCAATTTGTAACACACTATTTCCTAAATTGTCTACAACCATCACAGTTTCATGTACACCATCACAAGGCAATTCTTCAAAATAAAATACACCATTGTAATAAGCATTAATAGAACCATTCTCATTATTAAAAGAATATCTAAAACCTTGTCTGTACAAACCATGAAAAGAAATAATAGTTCTTGTCATTTCTGACGAGTAGCAACAATAATTTAAGTCTAAACATAACTCACTATTAAGCATTAAAGAATAAATGTCAATCTTGGTAATAGGTGACGATCTCCTATTGCCCATTATCAGGTTCATCTTCCCATGATCCACATCCTTAGTTCTTCTTAGTCCCTGCAAGTCAGAGCAAATGTGAAAACCACATCTTGTATCAAGAACCCAATAATTAGAATGTAATGATTTTTTAAATACAATAATGTAAATACCTGCCGAGTTAGGCTTGATCTTGCCATCCTTAATGTCCTGCAAGTATTTGGGGCAGCTTCTTTTCCAATTCCCCTTGTCTTGGCAATAGAAGCACGTTGCATCCTTTGGATATGTGGTAGGAGGGACGTTAGCACTAGTTTTTCCTTTGGGTCCACTATTAGAAGACCCTTCATGGCACTTTCTCTTCCAGCTTTGCTTCGAGGGAGATTTCCTCTTTTTCCCCTTCCCATGTCCAATGGCCAGGACTGGAGTAGTAGCAGTAGGAGTGGAGTCAATGCTCTTTGTCTTCAATCCACTCTCAGCGATTCTTAGCAAGCCTTGAAGTTTACTCAACGTGACTTCCTCTTTGGTCAAATAACAAGTCATTTTCAACTGATCATAACAGGAAGGTAAAGAGTGCAAGACTATGTCAATAGCCAGCTCCTCATCGAAGTTCACATTAAGTTTCAGCAAACGATCCACATAGCGCTGCATGCATTACATGTGGGTCGTGATGGACTCTATGTCCTTCATCTTGGTGGTTATGAGTGACCTGACTATCTGTCACACCCTCAAACCAGACGGCGGAAACGTCCGGGGGTGGAGGACTTCATTTGTAGTATCACAACACATGTAATATAGTAATCAAAGTACAAACAACCATTGTATTA
Organism: Lactuca virosa; assembly: GCF_052849685.1. NCBI lineage: Eukaryota > Viridiplantae > Streptophyta > Magnoliopsida > Asterales > Asteraceae > Lactuca > Lactuca virosa. Next base: position 176,679,960 of record NC_136430.1, read on the forward strand.
AAAAGTGTAAATATTTACATGTGTTTCACATTGTATACTGAAACTAAAAAGTTGTACAAAAGATGAAGACAAAACATAAACAACTCCTTCTTCTCAAAAGCTCGGGGTGTACCTCACTACGGGTTCCCTGAGAATACAAGTAATTTGAAAAGAGAGTATCAACATAAAGTTGAGTGAGTGCATAAGTATTTATGTTTTTTAAGAATGTTTTCTGTTTCTTGAATATGTAAACTGTTTCCAGAAAATCCTATATTTTCTGTTGTATATGAAAAGTAGTTGTATTTGTATAAAAATGTTCTATTTGTAAACCAATGTTCCGTGTTTGTAAACTTTATATAAACTTGTATCTTGTTAACTGTATCTTCAAACCTGTATTTAGTAAACTGTATCTTGTAAACTGTATCTTGTAAACTAGTACCTTGAAAATGTACTTAACTTTAGTTAATTATACACTAATGTATTGTTAATATCTTTTAAATGAGTTATTATAACCATACTAACTAGATGGCCTGACCCAACGCTATGAATGCGCTGAAAGTTGATGATAACAATTGTCACTCACAGGCGTGTATGCATGACTGTAGCTAGCAGTCCGAGTGCGGGATTGCCAATCCCAATATAGATCTATACACCCATTTTTTCGATCCCCTGCTGGAGACTCTGGTTATAATATCAGGACTTTAATGTATTGTTTAAAATGAACTAAACAAACTGTACTACTTGTCTCATAAAAGCATATAACGTTACATGTATAACAGTTATGAAAACCCAATCATTCTGAAGTAAATGATTGATAGTATATTCTGGAATTAGTACTCTTAACATGTATTTGAATGAATGTATACACTTGAATAGTTTTGAATTAAACCTTTGTTTTTGTAAAACCATGTACTCTAGTATACTTGTATCGTGAATTAATGTTCTGTGAATCATAAATTATACCTATTATAATTTATATGTACTTTCTGATTTGTTAACGAGTATTCATGTATGGGATCCTTTGCTCAACATGTTACAAAGGGTAATTGAATCTAATGGAATAAACTTTTATACTTGTATACATATACAAATATATATAACTAAAATTTAAATGACACTTGGACAAACAACGGATACTTGTAATCCCACATCCAAACAAGGAAAAGGAACCAAAGTGGGTTGTCAGTCCTAAATCTTTTAAATCTTATTTATATAAGTATATGTATACTAGTATGATTTTTGGGGAAAAATATAAGTTTCTAAAACATTTAAAAGAAGTTTCATATTTTGAAATCCATTTTAGTGACTTGATGTCTTTTTGAAAAAATCTCTTAAAACCGCTTGATTTGATAAGATGTTTGAAACCATTTGTTTTGATAACTATATTCCATTTGAAATCATTTGTTATAACACAATATCTTTGTGTTAGACTTGTATTCCCCCCCTTAAAATAGTAAAAACTATGAAAATGTGGGGGTATGAACTCACTTGATAGGTGGTGATTTGGACAGCGTTTCGTTTCCTGGAAAGGAGTTTATTTGACGAAAAACCGGCTTAAATCGAGCAGAGTTTCGACTGGAGAAAGTTGTTTTTCTCGGGATTCTCAGGGCTTCGAGGCTTGCTTAGAGTTTGAGATATGATACCGGGGCTTTGGGGGTTATTTGTAAGCTTATGGAATTGAAAGTGGTGAAAAGAAATGGAAAATGGGGTGAAAATGAGCTTAAATCCGAGAAATCTTGCAGCCTTTATATAGGCTGCGAGGGTCCGGTCCGAAGGGTGAGTCATCAGGACACGCGGCATCAGCAGCGAAGGCCACGAGCGACGTCGGAAGCAGCAGCGTGTGAGGCTCGGAAGCGCGACACCTGTGTGAGGCGCGTTGGAAGGGGATTGGTCGAGACTTCGGTCGAATCGGAGAGCTGCACGCGTCGGATCCGGGTGAGGCGGCTACTGTTCATGCGAGGGGTGTCGGCTGGCTATTAGACCGCACTTCGGTCCAATCAGAAGGTGCCACGAGGCGGACACGGAGAAGCTGCTGATGCGAGATGACGTACCGGGTACTGTTCATGCGAAATTATCCGGTTCTCATTTATTTCTCGGTTTTGAGCCAAAAGCTTCTAAAATTCATATATTTCGCATACGAACTCCGTTTTTGACCTTCTTTATATGCACGCGTAGGTAAAATTATACTTTACGACTTTTGTTTAGACTTCATCGGCTAATTTTGAATTTATTTTTAATATTATTATTTTTAACAGACCGGGACAGGAAATCCGTTAAAAATTCATAACTTCTTCATCCGACGTCCATTTTTGTCTGTCTTTTTACCGTTGTACTACTATTAACGAGACCTTCAATTCTCATTTAGGTTGTGTCGTCTAAAAATCGCTCGATCTTTATTTCGAGTTTTTAGGTGTACACTGTTATACTGAAACTTAGAAAAATCATAACTTCCTCATACGAAGTCAGATTTTTCCGTTCTTTTGATGAAAGTTCTGGGTTTAACATAAACTACAACTTTCATTTAGATTGTTAAGGCTAAAAAGCCTTTTATTGAAAATTCAGTTTTTACACTAAACAGTGTTTTGCCGGTTTTGTCGCGGATTTTCGATTGATCATAACTTCTTCGTTATAACTCGGATTTTAGTGTTGTTTATCTTTTTGGAAACCTTGTTACAATCTCTATCACGTGGTTCATCCCAATCGAGATTGTTAATTAATTTATTTTTAAGGGTCAATTATGTAAATATGCACATTATGCTAAAATTTCTCTTTATTATTATAAAAAGAAATACACATTGACCTATACTATTACATAGGTTTGAAATAACGATTTGTTACATTATCCCCCCCTTAGAGAGAATTTTGTCCCAAAATTAGTATTTCAGATAGACTAGGGAAAAAAGATGTGGATATTTCTGTTTCATTTGATCCTCCCGCTCCCAAGTGAATTCAGGTCCCCGTTTTGCATTCCAACGAACCTTCACTATAGGGATACGGCTTTGTTTGGTTTTCTTAACTTCCCTATCTAGAATCTCTACGAGTTCTTCCACAAAGTTACGGCTCTCGTTTAACTCGATTTCCTCGAGTGGGATCACAAGAGTCTCGTCAGATAGACACTTTTTCAAGTTCGAAACGTGGAAGGTAGGATGAACGTTATTTAGTTCTTGGGGTAGTCGGAGTTTGTAAGCTACAGGACCAATTCTAGCAAGAATTTCGAAGGGTCCTATGTACCTTGGACTCAATTTGTCACGCTTTCCAAAGCGTATCATGCCCTTCCAGGATGAGACCTTTAACAAGACGCGGTCACCAACCTGGAATTCCAAGGGTTTTCTCCGTTTGTCAGCGTAGCTTTTCTGTCTATCTCTGAAAGCTTTAAGTCGCTCCCGAATTTGTGCGATTTTATCAGTGGTTTCTCGAATGATTTTCGGACCAGTGAGAGCACTGTCAGGAGTTTGACCTCTTGCTAGCTGCGTGTCACCCACTTCAGCCCAACACAGAGGGTATCTGCACTTGCGGCCATAGAGGGCTTCGAATGGAGCAGCCTTTTTGCTAGTGTGATAACTATTGTTATAAGAGAATTCAACAAGGGGTAAATGAATATCCCATGCCTTTCCAAAGTCTATCACGCAAGCTCGCAACATGTCTTCTAGTGTTTGAATCGTCCTCTCACTTTGTCCGTCGGTTTGTGGATGGTAGGCTGTATTCATGTCCAGCCTAGTTCCCAAAGAGCTTTGTAAAGACTGCCAGAAACGAGAGGTGAATCTACTATCTCGGTCCGAAATAATAGATATTGGTACACCATGCAGTCTAACAATATCCCTGAGGTAAGTTCTGGTTAGTTTCTCCATCTTGTTGGTTTCATTTATTGGCAAGAAGTGTGCGGATTTGGTTAATCTATCGACGATTACCCAAATAGTATCATAACCACCCGAAGTCTTGGGTAATTTGGTTATGAAATCCATTGTAATCCGCTCCCACTTCCATTCAGGGATTTAAGGTTGTTGTAATAAACCTGAAGGTTTCTGGTACTCTACGTTGACTTTGGCACAAGTAAGGCACTTGCCCACAAAGGTAGCGATTTCGGCCTTCATGTTAGGCTACCAGTATAGTTTATTAAGGTCCACATACATCTTGTCTGAACCTGGATGAATGGAGTATCGGGTTTTGTGTGCTTCATTCATAACCACGTCTCTGTAACCACCGAACTTTGGTGTCCAGATCCGGTTCATGAAATAATAGACTCCATCATCCCTGACTTCGAAGTTCTTATCCATTCCTCTCAGAGTTTCACCTGCCACGTTTTCAGGTTTCAAGGCTTCAATTTGAGCTTCTTTGATCTGTGTGGACAGATGTGAATGGATTGTCATGGTCAACGACTTTACTCGGCGACCCGAGTATTCTTTTCTGCTAAGGGCATCACCTACTAAGTTTGCTTTACCAGGGTGATAAAGAATTTCACATTCGTAGTCGTTCAGTAGCTCCACCCATCGTCGTTGTCTCATGTTCAGCTCTTTCTGATCGAAGATGTGCTGGAGAGTTTTATGGTCCGTGAATATTGTGCATTTCGTGCCATATAAGTAATGTCTCCAGATCTTCAGAGCAAATACCACCGCTCCTAGTTCAAGGTCATGTGTTGTATAGTTGACTTCATGCGTCTTAAGTTGTCGTGAGGCGTAGGAGATAACCTTTCCTCTTTGCATAAGTACACACCCAAGCCCTTGATTTGAAGCATCGCAGTACACTACAAAGTTTTCTGTCCCTTTGGGTAGAGACAAGATCGGTGCACTGCACAAGGCTAGTTTGAGCGTTTGAAATGCTGCTTCTTGCTTCTCTTCCCAACTGAAAGTTACCCCTTTTTGCGTCAGGGTGGTAACCGGTTTAGCGATTCGGGAGAAATTTTGGATGAATCTGCGATAGTAGCCTGCAAGACCTAAGAATTGACGGATTTCTGTAGGTGTTTTGGGTGCTGGCCAGTTTTCAATTGCTTTGATTTTGGAAGGGTCCACGTGTATTCCTTCTGAACTGACCACGTGTCCTAGGAATTCAACCTTCCTAATCGAAAACTCGCACTTTGAAAACTTCGCATAGAGTTTTTCTGTCCTAAGGGTTTGTAATATTTGACGAAGATGTAGGCCATGTTCCTCCTTGCTCCTTGAGTAGATAAGGATGTCGTCGATGAAGACTATGACGAATTTGTCCAGGAATGGACGACACACTCTGTTCATTAGATCCATGAACACAGCAGGTGCATTCGTCAATCCGAATGGCATCACTATAAACTCATAATGACCATAACGAGTTCTAAATGCGGCCTTGGGAATGTCTTCCTCCAAAATCCGTAACTGGTGATACCCGGATCTTAAGTCTATTTTCGAGAAGTAGTTCGCGCCTTGAACTTGGTCGAACAGATTGTCAATGCGAGGTAAAGAACATCGATTTTTTATGGTAAGTTTGTTTAGCTCGCAGTAGTCTATGCACATGTGGAATGATCCATCCTTCTTGTTCACCAACAAAACCGGTGCTCCCCAGGGTGAGAAGTTTGGTCTTATGAAACCTTTGCTAAGAAGTTCGTTAAGCTGACTGGATAATTCCTATAATTCTGAAGGTGCAAGACGGTAGGGAGATTTGGCTACAGGGGTAGCCCCAGGAATTAAGTCGATTCGGAATTCGAATTGTCGTTCGGCAGGTACTCCTGGAAGATCATCGGGAAAAACATCGAGAAAGTTACAGACTTCAGGAATTTCCGCGATATCTTTCACTTCTTGCTTTTTGTCTACAACATGAGCTAAGAAAGCACAGTACTCTTTGCGAAGGTACTTCTGTGCCTTGATGCAAGAAATGATTTGGAGGTTCGTTCCAGGTTTGTCTCCATAAATAACAAGAGTTTCATTAGTTGGTAAATTCAGACGAATGGCTTTTTCGTAACATAGGATGTCAGCACGGTTAGGACACAACCAAACCATACCTATTATGACGTCGAAACTCTTGATTGAGACCGGCATAAGGTCAATAGTAAACGAATAGTTATTCAAAGTAAGAGTACATCCTATGTATATATCGTTGGTGGATTCGGATTTCCCATTAGCCATTTCGACTGTGAATGTTTCTTTTAATGGTTGAGAGTTTTGTTTTAACAAGTGTTTGAAATTATGGCTCACGAAGATCTTCTCAGCACCACAATCAAATAGAATGCATGCATAAGTGTTGTTGAGAAGAAACGTACCCGTAACTACTACGGGATTTGCCACCGCTTCTTCCTGGCCCAAGGCTAGAATTCTCCCGACTCCACCAGCATTTCCAGCTTTTGGACAATCTTTCTTGAAATGTCCTATTTCACCATAATTGTAGCACGCTTGACCTACTCCAGTAGCAGGTACTTGGTTAAGTGGTTGAGGTGGTACTCTACAGAATCGGGCGGTATGCCCTTTTCTATTGCAGTTACGACACTGCATTTCTCTGCAATTTCCATTATGGTGAAAATTGCACTTGTTGCACTTAGGGAGATTACCAGCATATGGCTAAGCTGGTGCTGGATTAACAGGAACAACAGTAGGTACCGTCGCAGCGTTGACTGTAGCCAACTGTTGTTTCTTTGAGAAATCCTGTGAAAACTTGCCCTTCCTCTTGTTCCGACCCTTCTTGTTGTTGTTGTTGTTATTGTTGTTGTTGTTATTTCCCTTTGGTTGTTCTGGTGTAGCAACCATCGAGTGTTGATGGATTCCATGATCAATAAGAGATTGTGCCAGCTCTTTGGCACTGTCAAAAGTAACAGGCCTTGAAGTTAACACACTTGACTGAATTTGGGGCGACAGTCCCCAAATATATCTCTCAATCTTCTTGCTCTCTAGAGCAACCATCTCCGGGCACAGTATTGCCAGATCATAGAATCTACTAGTATAGGTTGATATATCAGAACCAACCATTGAGAGACCCGAGAGCTCCTCCTCAAGTTTCTGAACTTCTCCTCGCGGGCAGTATTCCAGCATAAGCATGGCTTTGAAGTTCTCCCAGCTGATTGAATTAGCCACTACTAGAGTAAGTGACTTAACATGGCCATTCCACCATGTTAAAGCTCTTTCTGAAAAGGTACAAGTAGCAAACTTGACCTTGCTGCCTTCAGGACAGGAGCAAATTTCAAAAATTGCTTCTGTCTTTTCTATCCATTGCCTTAATGCCATAACTCCTCCAGATCCATTGAAGGTTCTGGGTTTGGAATTGGAAAAATCCTTATAAGTGCACTCTCGCGAGTGCCCATGACCTTCGCCCTGATTAGCAGGATTTGTACCAGCTCCATACCTACTAGCACCAGAAGTATTGATCTGAGCCATAGCAGCAGTTACAGCCGCCGTGACCGCCGCTTGGAACATAGCGGGGTCGAACTGAGGAGGTGGTGGCGGAGGTGGTACCGGTGGTTCATTAACATTTTGACGTCTTGGATTCCTACGAGGAGGCATCTTTTTCTATAAAAGTCAAAAGATACACTGATGATAAGATATCAAGAGTGAATATGGATCCTGATATCTCTGAAATAAAACATATTGTTCGACATGAATTTTGGAATGAATTGGAAATAGAAGTCTATGACAAGTACAACTTGTAACTGAATAATATGAAATTTAATGGTTATTTTTCAAGAGTATGAAAAATGCATGTCGATTAAATTGGCATATTGAATACATAAGTCTGGAAAACTTGACCCAATACAGGTCTTCACTACGCCAAATTCTGAGAAAATATCGACGTCATAAAGACCTATCGAAAATAGAATTTTCGTGGTCATACTGAAAAACCCTGAAAAATAATGCTAAAACCTATCCATACACTTAACTATAACCATAAGAGTGAATAAGATACGAGTAGAGTACTTCCTAATGGCGACGAGTATCATTTGGATGAAACCTCATCTCAGCAATTTTTATCTAAGCGAGAATAGGGATAAGAGATACAGATTGTAGTTGGTAACGATAAGTTTCTACAATTAACAAATAATGTACTAAGTACAACTTGTTCTAGATATTACTATAACTATAAAGTGCATATTAATTATATATAACTTGGTTATATTCGACCTTCGATTAAATGGCCCGACTCTAAATCCACAACCAAACAAGGAACAGGAAATGAAGCTAAATCACATATTCTAAGTCTATATAATTTTAATTATATATAATTGTAATATACCCTTAATATTTATAGTTCTACCCTCCATTGTTCTATTGTTTTCAAATGTTTGTTATTAGTATATAGTGCCTAAAATACTCCTATAATATTTTAACCTTTATGTTTTGTTCTAAAGTTCTTCTGAATATGTATACTTGGTAAGTTTTAGACATGTCGCAACACTACTATCACTCCAAAACACATGTTGGTCATATCTCAAATCAATATAGTTGATCAGGCTATATTAATTCCAGATATGATTACATAACTGCCCAGGTTTGACTATAGTGTTCAACATCCAAATACTTTTAAGTTCTTATGACTATGGTATTGTACTTGTAGGTATGAGTGTTAGTATACTTCTTGTAAAAATACTTAAATTTTTCAAAAGTATACTTGTAGTCAGAGCTCCTTGCCCCGATGTATTTATAGTTTGTATATCTTTTATGGATTGATATACTGAGTTCGCAATAAACAATGCTCTGATACCAATCTGTCACACCCCCAAACCAGACGGCGGAATCGTCCGGGGGTGGAGGACTTCATTTGTAGTATCACAACACATGTAATATAGTAATCAAAGTACAAACAACCATTGCATTAAAAAGTATAAATATTTACATGTATTTCACATTGTATACTAAAACTAAAAAGCTATACAAAAGATGAAGACAAAACACAAACAACTCCTTCTTCTCAAAAGCTCGGGGTGTACCTGACTACGGGTTCCCTGAGAATACAAGTAATTTGAAAAGAGAGTATCAACATAAAGTTGAGTGAGTGCATAAGTATTTATGTTTTGTAAGAATGTTTTCTGTTTCTTGAATATGTAAACTGTTTCCAGAAAATCCTATATTTTCTGTTGTATATGAAAAGTAGTTGTATTTGTATAAAACTGTTCTATTTTTAAACCAATGTTCTGTGTTTGTAAACTTTATGTAAACTTATATCTTGTTAACTGTATCTTGAAAACTGTATTTAGTAAACTGTATCTTGTAAACTGTATCTCGTAAATTAGTACCTTGAAAATGTACTTAAGTTTAGTTAATTATACACTAACGTATTGTTAATATCTTTTAAATGAGTTATTATAACCATACTAACTACATGGCCTGACCCAACGTTATGAATGCGCTGAAAGTTGATGATAACAATTGTCACTCACAGGCGTGTATGCCTGACTGTAGCTAGCAGTCCGAGTGCGGGATTGTCAATCCCAATATAGATCTATACACCCATTTTTTCGATCCCCTGCTGGAGACTCTGGTTATAATATCAGGACTTTAATGTATTGTTTAAAATGAACTAAACAAACTGTACTACTTGTCTCATAAAAGCATATAACGTTACATGTATAACAGTTATGAAAACCCAATCATTCTGAAGTAAATGATTGATAGTATATTCTGGAATTAGTACTCTTAACATGTATTTGAATGAATGTATACACTTGAATAGTTTTGAATTAAACCTTTGTTTTTGTAAAACCATGTACTCTAGTATACTTGTATCGTGAATTAATGTTCTGTGAATCATAAATTATACCTATTATAATTTATATGTACTTTCTGATTTGTTAACGAGTATTCATGTATGGGATCCTTTGCTCAACATGTTACAAAGGGTAATTGAATCTAATTGAATAAACTTTTATACTTGTATACATATACAAATATATATAACTAAAATTTAAATGACACTTGGACAAACAACGGATACTTGTAATCCCACATCCAAACAAGGAAAAGGAACCAAAGTGGGTTGTCAGTCCTAAATCTTTTAAATCTTATTTATATAAGTATATGTATACTAGTATGATTTTTGGGGAAAAATATAAGTTTCTAAAACATTTAAAAGAAGTTTCATATTTTGAAATCCATTTTAGTGACTTGATGTCTTTTTGAAAAAATCTCTTAAAACCGCTTGATTTGATAAGATGTTTGAAACCATTTGTTTTGATAACTGTATTCCATTTGAAATCATTTGTTATAACACAATATCTTTGTGTTAGACTTGTATCCCCCCCCCCCCCCGCCCCCCTTAAAATAGTAAAAACTATGAAAATGTGGGGGTATGAACTCACTTGATAGGTGGTGATTTGGACAGCGTTTCGTTTCCTGGAAAGGAGTTTATTTGACGAAAAACCGGCTTAAATCGAGCAGAGTTTCGACTGGAGAAAGTTGTTTTTCTCGGGATTCTCAGGGCTTCGAGGCTTGCTTAGAGTTTGAGATATGATATCGGGGCTTTGGGGGTTATTTGTAAGCTTATGGAATTTAAAGTGGTGAAAAGAAATGGAAAATGGGTGAAAATGAGCTTAAATCCGAGAAATCTCGCAGCCTTTATATAGGCTGCGAGGGTCCGGTCCGAAGGGTGAGTCATCAGGACACGCGGCATCAGCAGCGAAGGCCACGAGCGACGTCGGAAGCAGCAGCGTGTGAGGCTCGGAAGCGCGACACCTGTGTGAGGCGCGTTGGAAGGGGATTGGTCGAGACTTCGGTCGAATCGGAGAGTTGCACGCGTCGGATCCGGGTGAGGCGGCTACTGTTCATGCGAGGGGTGTCGGCTGGCTATTAGACCGCACTTCGGTCCAATCAGAAGGTGCCACGAGGCGGACACGGAGAAGCTGCTGATGCGAGATGACGTAACGGGTACTGTTCATGCGAAATTATCCGGTTCTCATTTATTTCTCGGTTTTGAGCCAAAAGCTTCTAAAATTCATATATTTCGCATACGAACTCCGTTTTTGACGTTCTTTATATGCACGCGTAGGTAAAATTATACTTTACGACTTTTGTTTAGACTTCATCGGCTAATTTTGAATTTATTTTTAATATTATTATTTTTAACAGACCGGGACAGGAAATCCGTTAAAAATTCATAACTTCTTCATCCGACGTCCAACTTTGTCTGTCTTTTTACCGTTGTACTACTACTGACGAGACCTTCAATTCTCGTTTAGGTTGTGTCGGCTAAAAATCGCTCGATCTTTATTTCGAGTTTTTAGCTGTACACTGCTATACTGAAACTTAGAAAAATCATAACTTCCTCATACGAAGTCAGATTTTTCCGTTCTTTTTATGAAAGTTCTTGGTTTAACATAAACTACAACTTTCATTTAGATTGTTAAGGCTAAAAAGCCTTTTATTGAAAATTCAGTTTTTACACTAAACAGTGTTTTGCCGGTTTTGTCGCGGATTTTCGATTGATCATAACTTCTTCGTTATAACTCGGATTTTAGTGTTGTTTATCTTTTTGGAAACCTTGTTACAATCTCTATCACGTGGTTCATCCCAATCGAGATTGTTAATTAATTTATTTTTAAGGGTCAATTATGTAAATATGCACATTATGCTAAAATTTCTCTTTATTATTATAAAAAGAAATACACATTGACCTATACTATTACATAGGTTTGAAATAACGATTTGTTACATTATCCCCCCCTTAGAGAGAATTTTGTCCCAAAATTAGTATTTCAGATAGACTAGGGAAAAAAGATGTGGATATTTCTGTTTCATTTGATCCTCCCGCTCCCAAGTGAATTCAGGTCCCCGTTTTGCATTCCAACGAACCTTCACTATAGGGATACGGCTTTGTTTGGTTTTCTTAACTTCCCTATCTAGAATCTCTACGAGTTCTTCCACAAAGTTACGGCTCTCGTTTAACTCGATTTCCTCGAGTGGGATCACAAGAGTCTCGTCAGATAGACACTTTTTCAAGTTCGAAACGTGGAAGGTAGGATGAACGTTATTTAGTTCTTGGGGTAGTCGGAGTTTGTAAGCTACAGGACCAATTCTAGCAAGAATTTCGAAGGGTCCTATGTACCTTGGACTCAATTTGTCACGCTTTCCAAAGCGTATCATGCCCTTCCAGGATGAGACCTTTAACAAGACGCGGTCACCAACCTGGAATTCCAAGGGTTTTCTCCGTTTGTCAGCGTAGCTTTTCTGTCTATCTCTGAAAGCTTTAAGTCGCTCCCGAATTTGTGCGATTTTATCAGTGGTTTCTCGAATGATTTTCGGACCAGTGAGAGCACTGTCAGGAGTTTGACCTCTTGCTAGCTGCGTGTCACCCACTTCAGCCCAACACAGAGGGTATCTGCACTTGCGGCCATAGAGGGCTTCGAATGGAGCAGCCTTTATGCTAGTGTGATAACTATTGTTATAAGAGAATTCAACAAGGGGTAAATGAATATCCCATGCCTTTCCAAAGTCTATCACGCAAGCTCGCAACATGTCTTCTAGTGTTTGAATCGTCCTCTCACTTTGTCCGTCGGTTTGTGGATGGTAGGCTGTATTCATGTCCAGCCTAGTTCCCAAAGAGCTTTGTAAAGACTGCCAGAAACGAGAGGTGAATCTACTATCTCGGTCCGAAATAATAGATATTGGTACACCATGCAGTCTAACAATATCCCTGAGGTAAGTTCTGGTTAGTTTCTCCATCTTGTTGGTTTCATTTATTGGCAAGAAGTGTGCGGATTTGGTTAATCTATCGACGATTACCCAAATAGTATCATAACCACTCGAAGTCTTGGGTAATTTGGTTATGAAATCCATTGTAATCCGCTCCCACTTCCATTCAGGGATTTAAGGTTGTTGTAATAAACCTGAAGGTTTCTGGTACTCTACGTTGACTTTGGCACAAGTAAGGCACTTGCCCACAAAGGTAGCGATTTCGGCCTTCATGTTAGGCTACCAGTATAGTTTATTAAGGTCCACATACATCTTGTCTGAACCTGGATGAATGGAGTATCGGGTTTTGTGTGCTTCATTCATAACCACGTCTCTGTAACCACCGAACTTTGGTGTCCAGATCCGGTTCATGAAATAATAGACTCCATCATCCCTGACTTCGAAGTTCTTATCCATTCCTCTCAGAGTTTCACCTGGCACGTTTTCAGGTTTCAAGGCTTCAATTTGAGCTTCTTTGATCTGTGTGGACAGATGTGAATGGATTGTCATGGTCAACGACTTTACTCGGCGACCCGAGTATTCTTTTCTGCTAAGGGCATCACCTACTAAGTTTGCTTTACCAGGGTGATAAAGAATTTCACATTCGTAGTCGTTCAGTAGCTCCACCCATCGTCGTTGTCTCATGTTCAGCTCTTTCTGATCGAAGATGTGCTGGAGAGTTTTATGGTCCGTGAATATTGTGCATTTCGTGCCATATAAGTAATGTCTCCAGATCTTCAGAGCAAATACCACCGCTCCTAGTTCAAGGTCATGTGTTGTATAGTTGACTTCATGCGTCTTAAGTTGTCGTGAGGCGTAGGAGATAACCTTTCCTCTTTGCATAAGTACACACCCAAGCCCTTGATTTGAAGCATCGCAGTACACTACAAAGTTTTCTGTCCCTTTGGGTAGAGACAAGATCGGTGCACTGCACAAGGCTAGTTTGAGCGTTTGAAATGCTGCTTCTTGCTTCTCTTCCCAACTGAAAGTTACCCCTTTTTGCGTCAGGGTGGTAACCGGTTTAGCGATTCGGGAGAAATTTTGGATGAATCTGCGATAGTAGCCTGCAAGACCTAAGAATTGACGGATTTCTGTAGGTGTTTTGGGTGCTGGCCAGTTTTCAATTGCTTTGATTTTGGAAGGGTCCACGTGTATTCCTTCTGAACTGACCACGTGTCCTAGGAATTCAACCTTCCTAATCGAAAACTCGCACTTTGAAAACTTCGCATAGAGTTTTTCTGTCCTAAGGGTTTGTAATATTTGACGAAGATGTAGGCCATGTTCCTCCTTGCTCCTTGAGTAGATATCGATGTCGTCGATGAAGACTATGACGAATTTGTCCAGGAATGGACGACACACTCTGTTCATTAGATCCATGAACACAGCAGGTGCATTCGTCAATCCGAATGGCATCACTATAAACTCATAATGACCATAACGAGTTCTAAATGCGGCCTTGGGAATGTCTTCCTCCAAAATCTGTAACTGGTGATACCCGGATCTTAAGTCTATTTTCGAGAAGTAGTTTGCGCCTTGAAGTTGGTCGAACAGATTGTCAATGCGAGGTAAAGAACATCGATTTTTGATGGTAAGTTTATTTAGCTCGCGGTAGTCTATGCACATGTGGAATGATCCATCCTTCTTGTTCACGAACAAAACCGGTGCTCCCCAGGGTGAGAAGCTTGGTCTTATGAAACCTTTGCTAAGAAGTTCGTTAAGCTGGCTGGATAATTCCTGTAATTCTGAAGGTGCAAGACGGTAGGGAGATTTGGCTACAGGGGTAGCCCCCGGAATTAAGTCGATTCGGAATTCGAATTGTCGTTCGGGAGGTACTCCTGGAAGATCATCGGGAAAAATGTCGAGAAAGTTACAGACTTCAGGAATTTCCGCGATATCTTTCACTTCTTGCTTTTTGTCTACAACATGAGCTAAGAAAGCACAATACTCTTTGCGAAGGTACTTCTGTGCCTTGATGCAAGAAATGATTTGGAGGTTCGTTCCAGGTTTGTCTCCATAAATAACAAGAGTTTCATTAGTTGGTAAATTCAGATGAATGGCTTTTTCGTAACATAGGATGTCAGCACAGTTAGGACACAACCAATCCATACCTATTATGACGTCGAAACTCTTGATTGAGACCGGCATAAGGTCAATAGTAAACGAATAGTTATTTAAAGTAAGAGTACATCCTATGTATATATCGTTGGTGGATTCGGATTTCCCATTAGCCATTTCGACTGTGAATGTTTCTTTTAATGGTTGAGAGTTTTGTTTTAACAAGTGTTTGAAATTATGGCTCACGAAGCTCTTCTCAGCACCACAATCAAATAGAATGCATGCATAAGTGTTGTTGAGAAGAAATGCACCCATAACTACTACGGGATTTGCCACCGCTTCTTCCTGGCCCAAGGCTAGAATTCTCCCGACTCCACCAGCATTTCCAGCTTTAGGACAATCTTTCTTGAAATGTTCTACTTCACCACAATTATAGCACGCTTGACCTACTCCAGCAGCAGGTACTTGGTTAAGTGGTTGAGGTGGTACTCTACAGAATCGGGCGGTATGCCCTTTTCTGTTGCAGTTACGACACTGCATTTCTCTGCAATTTCCATTATGGTGAAAATTGCACTTGTTGCACTTAGGGATATTACCAGCATATAACTTAGATGGTGCTGGATTAACAGGAACAACAGTAGGTACCGTCGCAGCGTTGACTGTAGCCAACTGTTGTTTCTTTGAGAAATCCTGTGAAAACTTGCCCTTCCTCTTGTTCCGACCCTTCTTGTTGTTGTTGTTGTTATTGTTGTTGTTGTTATTTCCCTTTGATTGTTCTGGTGAAGCAACCACCGAGTGTTGATGGATTCCATGATCAATAAGAGATTGTGCCAGCTCTTTGGCACTGTCAAAAGTAACAGGCCTTGAACCTAACACACTTGACCGAATTTGGGGCGACAGTCCCCAAATATATCTCTCAATCTTCTTGCTCTCTAGAGCAACCATCTCCGGGCACAGTATTGCCAGATCACAGAATCTACTAGTATAGGTTGATATATCAGAACCAACCATTGAGAGACCCCAGAGGTTCTCCTCAAGTTTCTGAACTTCTCCTCGCGGGCAGTATTCCCGCATAAGCATGGCTTTGAAGTTCTCCCAGCTGATTGAATTAGCCACTACTATAGTAAGTGACTTAACATGGCCATTCCACCATGTTAAAGCTCTTTCTGAAAAGGTACAAGCAGCGAACTTGACCTTGCTGCCTTCAGGACAGGAGCAAATTTAAAAAATTGCTTTTGTCTTTTCTATCCATTGCCTTAATGCCATAACTCCTCCAGATCCATTGAAGGTTCTGGGTTTGGCATTGAAAAATCCTTATAAGTGCACTCTCGCGAGTGCCCATGACCTTCGCCCTGATTAGCAGGATTTGTACCAGCTCCAGACCCACTAGCACCATAAGTATTGATCTGAGCCATAGCAGCATCTACAGCCGCCGTGACCCCTTTATATATTATGGAGGATTAGGGTTACATCCATGTAAACCCTAATACCCATGACCTTTCATTTACATAGGATCCATGGGTTAAAAGCTCCATGGACCATCCATGAAAGCTTAGCCCAACCTAAATGAACTTGGCCCATTCCATATATATAAGAGTCCATATTTAATTAGTTCTTTTTGATCACCTAATTAATTCTAAATTAATTCTTGATCAATACTAATTAAATAATATGATTCCATATTAATATATTAGAAATTATAATATATTAATATAAATCATAAATATACTATTCTCAAAAGACTATCCATATAAATTGTGCCGGTGAAGTGCAACCCAAATGGACCATGCCGGGTCGGGTCAAGTACATACCAAATATAGTTATGGACTTAGACATTAATCCTACAGTCTCCCACTTGGATAAGTCTAAAACTATTATTGAGTATGACTTCAAAACCTAACTGGCAATCGTAGCTCTTAAAGCCGCTGTCGAACTCTGACCTTGTCAATGACTTGTCCATTAGATAAGGGATCATATATTCCTCCATTCTAGATATCATATGGACTGAGACATGGATTATAATCATTCTCTCTGTCCATTTGTTGTTTCCCGATTTTCGATTTATGATGACTGACTGATTGAACAAATCAAATCAGTCCTGGCTTGGCCAAGCACTCACATGTGTCATCGCTAAATCATCGAGGGGCCCACAGATATCGCTTTTATCCCGAAGGTAAAAGGAATGGATAAACTTCGACTCATATGGCTTGTTCTACTACTTGTTGAATCATACAGAAAGGCACGTTTTATAACATCGAGTTACCAAATGCGTTTCCGTGCAATCAATGTATAACCAACTCATAGTAACAACTCATATCTCTAGGTTTGAAGAATATAAGATATTATCGTCTCATGATCACTCGTGATAAAATCCATGAAGTGATTCAAATGAGCGTGGGTTGAATCCAATACTCAGAACTTATGAGCACTCATGAGTGTTGTAGCACCACTTTGTCCACCAACTTGGACCTCTACAAACCAACCCATGACAGTCTTGATTCATATCTACTTCCAACATATGACCGACTGTGGATGGTTTGAATAACTTAATCATTTAGGAAGAGCGACTTAGTTATTCTGGAAGTCAAAACATGCAAAGTGAAACACAAGAATAAATGAATCAAATATGGTATCAAACCCTATGAATATAAATAAACACTTTTATTTATCACCATACTGATTACTCATTATTCATTGTTTCGGTTTTATCAACTTTATACTTGAATTAAAAACACTAGTTGTCCCATGCTCCAAGCATGTACACTATGTTTTTCTTAAACAATAGCTTTGCCATACACCAAGTATGCACTCTATGTTTGTCTATGATCCTTACTTTGTGAAATAAACCAATTGAACATAATTTCAATGATTCTAATTTCACACTCCCAAATCCTTATCGAAAAATGTGAGAATTTCAAATTCCTATCATTTATCGAAATCTGTTTAGATTTTAAATTTATATGCACTGACCCTCCTGTAATGAATATGTACAAAGTCACAAAGACTTGTCAACAGTCATTATAAGGTATTCCAATGGAGATCAATTCCATGGAAACTAAGTCTCATATTCAAAGTACATTGCTTTGGACATGCTTCTTGCATTAAGTTTTCTTATCTTACACAGATAACTTCCACCTATGGAGACAACTCCATATTCTCATTTTGACTATCACTTCTGAATAAGAGATGCCTCTTTTCAGAATATGTCAATATGGTCCTTCCAAAATTAGCACTATACTTCCAACTGTCCCTGAGCAACCAATCTTTGGTAAACCTCAGATTGTCCTCGACAATTGCTTAATCATTTTAGTCATATCCAATTCTAGACCTTTTCCCTTCTTAATGCCTCTGGGCATTTGGAAAAATTTAGAAATGACAAATATTATAGCACATGCAATCGATCCTGTACCCAAAGCAAATGGTACACGATTCATGATGTCTCATATAAAGACATGATTCTAGACCAGTCTTTTGCTACAATATTTTTATTTGCCATGTTTTCAAAATTTGACTATGAAGAGGGATGTCGTAATCATAATCGAATTTTGAGAACGCAATATAAAGAATTTCCTTAAGTTGAACCAATCCAACATGAAATTCATATATATATTCTTGACTAAAGATGATTAAGGTCTCAATCTAATCCTTTAGAACTGAAATGAAGTATATCCTCTCCCTTAATTATAGCAAAACAACTTTTTCAATCCTTGCAGCCTCACGAATTGAAACTTTTGTTTTCTATAATTAACATTGCTAACTTGCAACACTAACAATAATTATCATGCTCCCACTAACATGATGATTATTAGCATAACACTTATGCTCCCACTAGCTTTGACATGTACTCAGAAATCAGCTGGACTTCTAGAAATCAATACTTTATTGACTTTCTTACCAAAGTTCAGATTTCTGATACGAAATGCTTTGATAAAACTTTATCAAAATCATACTAATTTCCTTAGATAGCATGCATGTGTGTCTAAACAATTTCAGAACTATGAAAAGGGATGCCGTAATCATAGTCTCAATTGTTTAGAGCTTTTGCCATCTACTTCAAATCTACTTGGTGGAAGTGTTTCCTCACCATCATTTTCATGAATCGGAGAGAAAACTTATGACCCTTAGATTTTATGGTGTATGTGTTCTTATCCATATGAATCGTCAAAACCATAGTCACAAGACAAGGATAATGACAAATCCAAACTCATATGGACTGAACTTATGCAATCTTAACTTCTTGCCACCTGGCAGTACAGGGCATGCCATTGCTTCCAAGTTGTTATGCAACCAATTGAGAACTTTCAGAACTCCTATGCAAAGCCAACTTTAACTGGAATGGGCACAGAATATGTCAACACGATAGGTTATAAACCTCAAGTCGTGTGCTAGTGAAGAACCTCAACTTTATTCTTGATTAGTTCTTGAAATTCTTTTTAGGATCTTTAAGACTCCCACTATCCTCTTGACATATAAGACTATCTTGCCAAATATTCAAGAGATAGTGCGGATTCTTTATCAAGACAAACACTTCACACAATTGGCCTTAGTTGGTCTTTGTTTTATCCAAAACATCACAACTTACCAATTTCAAATGTACAAGAGTAGGACACTTTTACTCTTACATTTGACAAGTGTTTTAAACCTTTCTTTAAGATATGTCACTCAAGTTACAATCTTGGAGTATGACTCTAAGAATTGTTTTGGAACGAAGTATGACTCATCTTCCTGATCTAACCATTTCAACAATTCATGACTCCTCTTCTTAGTCATAAGAATTCACTAAGATGACCTTTAGATGACTAATTGTGATATGATTTCTAAATCATTAAGATGATCACAAACATGATACTAAAGTACTCTCCCATCTTTTCAGATTTGAGAAACTTTTATCTTTCTGCCTAATTTGATTCTTCCCATTCGTTCTGCCATACATTGAGACTTTTCCAATGTTTCAGAATTATACTTAAACTTGTAAGTGTAACCATATTTACTAAACTTTAGTAAATCAAATAGTCTTAACGAGCTTTGTGGTGGACATGACCAGTGCACAAGAATGTGTACTCGATCCCTTTAGTCCTTCACTTGACTCACACATCCATGTGAACAAGTAATTAGTCTTGATTTTCCAATGCTTGAAAGTTCTCATTCATCATACTATTCAACTTGCATGATTCCAAGTTTCCGTCCAATTGAAACTTGGGCGATGAAGAACTTTCCTGATTTGGTAAATTTAGACACTACCACAAATGAAAGAATCAAATCCATTTTCCAATATTGCTGTCAGTGGAATCATATAAGCAACAATTTTCCACAAATGCCATTGTAAGGATACTTCAAATAAATAAAATTAAACAATTTTCTTTTATTTTAAAACTTTGCGGAAAAACTTATCCTTACAATCCACATGGAAAATTGTTGTTATCTATTCCTTAGCAATATATCATCACTTCTTAAGCAACTGCTCAAAATTCTGATGCGATCGAAATCCACCTTCGCGATCAGAATCATCATATACTTCCTTTAAGATTTCTCTCTATTCTTTGATTCTTAAAACATCAACATGTGACCCAGTCACATCATGTAATGAGGATCTCATAATAGAATTTAACAGAGTTAGATAATGGGCTCTACCTGATGTAGAGTCAAACTTATTGACTTTAACATCCTTAGGTAAATTTGGCAGCTTTGCAATCAACGCCCCTTCCTTTGGCAAAATAAACATATGGACCCTTTGGTAACGGGACTATCTCAGACTTAGCCTTTCTCTTTACCATTTGGTCAACCGGGTTGACTATGGCCAATCCCTTTCCATTGGGAAGAGAATGCTTTTTTTGGATTTCCAGTGTCACCATTGTCACTGTCCATAAAGTTTTTGGGAAGTTGATCTTCTAATCAAATTTGCTTTACTATCGTTCCAAATCATTGCTGATTCAGCAGCACCAAGCAAATAGATATGATCATTAAGGTTCATGTCATAGTCTGTTTCATAGTAGTCGCAAAGGAACTCACTATGTGACTTAGAAAGTGATTGAACATCCAACTTTCTCAAGACTTTGACACCCAACTCTCCCAGCTTGTTAATATGTGACTTCATCTCTAAGATGTGATCACACATAGACCTTGCTTGCCATTAGGGCTTGAGTGACCTTGAACTTGTGGGTTAGGGAGAATAATTGGAGGAGGTGGAGGAAGAGAAGTATGACTTCCATGAGCCAAACTCGGGAAGTCATATTCATTAGGAAAGCTTGGTTTGGGAAGATCATTGTTGTCTAAACCAAACATCAACAATGGGAGAAATTCACGTAAAGTTGATTTAAGTCCTTAATATAACACCCAATATGATATATTAAGGCTAGGACCCAACAAACTATTTTATAACTTGGAAGAGGGATGCCGTAATCCAAGCTATAAAATATTTGAAGGTAGGTGAATGACGATTCACCAATTTCCACCAAGATAAACGAAATGTATTATTAGGTTTTAATTGGTCTTGAAACTCCTAGATTCTTTTGAGATTCATTGAACTTTTCAATAACATGTTTCAATCTCGAGTGTGCCCTTCAGGTTTTGTGACTGGGATGCCGAGGATCACAAAACAAGGTGTGAGTAACCATGCAAATATACTTGGTACCCTTAATATTTACCCCTCAATCGATGTGCCGGTTAACCACACACGCTCCAACGATACTATGATAAACATTAAGTTACCCTTTGCCTACCTTGTTAAGTCCAGGTTAGTGTGCCGGTTAACCACACACGCTCCACTAACAGCTTAAACAAAGTGCAAAGTGTAATTTCATGGATTAGCACCTTATTCACATTTTCCTAAGTAACTAAGATTGGGAATTTATAAGTGTTTAGTTACTTAGTATTTATCATTATACTTATAATGAAGGGAGAATTATAGTCCTTGTCCTACCTGTTCGGCTAACGACCCTCCACCGGTCAAGGAAGCAGTGAGTGAGAGGCTTCGTGAATGAGGCCTACTAATGGTAAGACGACTTGCTCTTATACATATAATATATTAAACTTTTAATATTATAATAGTATAAGGGTGTATTTTAGACATTTAAAATACTTGGTGGTTTAATCTATTAATTAAACTAGACTTTTAATTTAATTAAACTCAAACCATATATTTATGGATTAAAAATACTCTTTTAATTAAACGCTTTAATTAACTATTAATAAAGTCCATAAGAGTTAATTTGAACTATTCAACAAAACATCATAATTCCAATTATTAAACTCAAAATTAAAACCATTTAATTAATTGTTTAAGTTATGAACCCAAGAGTTTTAGAATTCAATTCTTTTTTTCATAAAAAACTTTTTCCAAATTCCAAAACTTGAGGGCAAGTTTTGTAACTCTTGAAAACCTTTGGATTCCATAACTTATGGAGTTAAATACTTGTTTTATGATGAAACTTTTCATGTTCCATAACTTAAGAATAAGTTATGGAATTCTTTAAAACATTAACTCCAAATTTTGTAACTCCATAAAAATTTTAAATCAATTTTTTTAAAAAAAAAACTTTCATATCCATAACTTATGGAGGTTTCAAAACACTTAAGATCACAACTTTAAAAAAAACTTTTGAGCTCCAAAATTTTATGACAAAATTTGTAACTCCTTAAAACATTTAGATCAAACTTTTAAAACTAATAAAATAATCATATCATTTTATCTTTTACTAAATTTGACCTAATTCAACTCATATAGCAAATGATTCAAATTTTACAAATAATTAGTTTTTCACACAACAAGTAATTATCTTAAAATTTGACAAACGTCATGTTTTTTTTCCTTTTTTTTCAACTTGAAAATAAAACATTTGCATCAATATAACAGAAAACAACACATGGCTCTGATACCACTGTTGGGTTTTGAGCATTCTAACACTCCTATGGTGTACATGCAACCCTATAAACCTTGGATCTGTGTTTTCTCTATTATACATGCAAATATTAACTATTCCAAGGTTTCATCCTAACTAGCATATTATGAAGCACCTATACTACAAAGTTCTAGTTATATGACATACCTTTTGATGTTGTTTGATGTCTTCAAGCTTTAAGAGCTTAGCCCTAATAGTGTGGAAGCCTCAAATGGAATCACAAATCACCAAAACACCTTGGAAGAACTTGAGAGAATATGTATGCACACTAAAATCGGCCCACTCTTATTTTCACACACTTGTGCCAATTTTGTGAGCCAAGGACCCCTTTATATATTATGGAGGATTAGGGTTACATCCATGTAAACCCTAATACCCATGACCTTTCATTTACATAGGATCCATGGGTTAAAAGCTCCATGGACCATCCATGAAAGCTTAGCCCAACCTAAATGAACTTGGCCCATTCCATATATATAAGAGTCCATATTTAATTAGTTCTTTTTGATCACTTAATTAATTCTAAATTAATTCTTGATCAATACTAATTAAATAATATGATTCCATATTAATATATTAGAACTTATAATATATTAATATAAATCATAAATATACTATTCTCAAAAGACTATCCATATAAATTGTGCCGGTGAAGTGCAACCCAAATGGACCATGCCGGGTCGGGTCAAGTACATACCAAATATAGTTATGGACTTAGACATTAATCCAACACATAGTGGGGTCGAACTGAGGAGGTGGTGGCGGAGGTGGTACCGGTGGTTCATTAAAATTTTGACGTCTTGGATTCCTACGAGGAGGCATCTTTTTCTATAAAAGTCAAAAGATACAATGATGATAAGATATCAAGAGTGAATATGGATCCTGATATCTCTGAAATAAAACATATAGTTCGACATGAATTTTGGAATGAATTGGAAATAGAAGTCTATGACAAGTACAACTTGTAACTGAATAATATGAAATTGAATGGTTATTTTTCAAGAGTACGAAAAATGCATGTCGATTAAATTGGCATATTGAATACATAAGTCTGGAAAACTTGACCCAATACAGGTCTTCAATATGCCAAATTCTGAGAAAATATCGACATCATAAAGACCTATCGAAAATAGAATTTCCGTGGTCTTACTGAAAAACCCTTAAAAATAATGCTAAAACCTATCCATAGACTTAACTATAACCATAAGAGTGAATAGGAAACGAGTAGAGTACTTCCTAATGGCGGCGAGTATCATTTGGATGAAACCTCATCTCAGCCATTTTTATCTAAGCGAGAATAGGGATAAGAGATATAGAATGTAGTTGGTAACGATAAGTTTCTACAATTAACAAATAATGTACTAAGTACAACTTGTTCTAGATATTACTATAACTATAAAGTGCATATTAATTATATATAACTTGGTTATATTCGACCTTCGATTAAATGGCCCGACTCTAAATCCACAACCAAACAAGGAACAGGAAATGAAGCTAAATCACATATTCTAAGTCTATATAATTTTAATTATATATAATTGTAATATACCCTTAATAGTTTGTATATCTTTTATGGATTGATATACTGAGTTCGCAATAAACAATGCTCTGATACCAATCTGTCACACCCCCAAACCAGACGGCGGAAACGTCCGGGGGTGGAGGAATTCATTTGTAGTATCACAACACATGTAATATAGTAATCAAAGTACAAACAACCATTGCATTAAAAAGTATAAATATTTACATGTGTTTCACATTGTATACTGAAACTAAAAAGTTGTACAAAAATTAAAGACAAAACATAAACAGCTCCTTCTTCTCAAAAGCTCGGGGTGTACCTGACTACGGGTTCCCTGAGAATACAAGTAATTTGAAAAGAGAGTATCAACATAAAGTTGAGTGAGTGAATAAGTATTTATGTTTTGTAAGAATGTTTTCTGTTTCTTGAATATGTAAACTATTTCCAGAAAATCCTATATTTGCTGTTGTATATGAAAAGTAGTTGTATTTGTATAAAATTGTTCTATTTGTAAACCAATGTTCTGTGTTTGTAAACTTTATGTAAACTTGTATCTTGTTAACTGTATCTTGAAAACTGTATTTAGTAAAATGTATCTTGTAAATTGTATCTTGTAAACTAGTACCTTGAAAATGTACTTAAGTTTAGTTAATTATACAGTAACGTATTGTTAATATCTTTTAAATGAGTTATTATAACCATACTAACTATATGGCCTGACCCAACACTATGAATGCGCTGAAAGTTGATGATAACAATTGTCACTCACAGGCGTGTATGCCTGACTGTAGCTAGCAGTCCGAGTGCGGGATTGTCAATCCCAATATAGATCTATACACCCATTGTTTCGATCCCCTGCTGGAGACTCTGGTTATAATATCAGGACTTTACTGTATTGTTTAAAATGAACTAAACAAACTGTACTACTTGTCTCATAAAAGCATATAACGTTACATGTATAACAGTTATGAAAACCCAATCATTCTGAAGTAAATGATTGATAGTATATTCTGGAATTAGTACTCTTAATATGTATTTGAATGAATGTATACACTTGAATAGTTTTGAATTAAACCTTTGTTTTTGTAAAACCTTGTACTCTAGTATACTTGTATCGTGAATTAATGTTCTGTGAATCCTAAATTATACCTATTATAATTTATATGTACTTTCTGATTTGTTAACGAGTATTCATGTATGGGATCCTTTGCTCAACATGTTACAAAGGGTAATTGAATCTAATTGAATAAACTTTTATACTTGTATACATATACAAATATATATAACTAAAATTTAAATGACACTTGGACAAACAACGGATACTTGTAATCCCACATCCAAACAAGGAAAAGGAACCAAAGTGGGTTGTCAGTCATAAATCTTTTAAATCTTATTTATATAAATATATGTATACTAGTATGATTTTTGGGGAAAAATATAAGTTTATAAAACATTTAAAAGAAGTTTCATATTTTGAAATCCATTTTAGTGCCTTGAGGTCTTTTTGAAAAAATCTCTTAAAACCGCTTGATTTGATAAGATGTTTGAAACCATTTGTTTTGATAACTGTATTCCATTTGAAATCATTTGTTATAACACAATATCTTTGTGTTAGACTTGTATTCCCCGCCTTAAAACAGTAAAAACTATGAAAATGTGGGGGTATGAACTCACTTGATAGGTGGTGATTTGGACAGCGTTTCGTTTCCTGGAAAGGAGTTTATTTGACGAAAAACCGGCTTAAATCGAGCAGAGTTTCGACTGGAGAAAGTTGTTTTTGTCGGGATTCTCAGGGCTTCGAGGCTTGCTTAGATTTTGAGATATGATACCGAGGCTTTGGGGGTTATTTGAAAGCTTATGGAATTGAAAGGGGTGAAAAGAAATGGAAAATGGGGTGAAAATGAGCTTAAATCCGAGAAATCTCGTAGCCTTTATATAGGCTGCGAGGGTCCGGTCCGAAGGGTGAGTCATCAGGACACGCGGCATCAGCAGCGAAGGCCACGAGCGACGTCAGAAGCAGCAGCGTGCGAGGCTCGGAAGCGCGACACCTGTGCGAGGCGCGTATGAAGGGGATTGGTCGAGACTTCAGTCGAATCGGAGAGCTGCACGCGTCGGATCCGGGTGAGGCGGCTACTGTTCATGCGAGGGGTGTCGGCTGGCTATTGGACCGCACTTCGGTCCAATCAGAAGGTGCCACGAGGCGGACACGGAGAAGCTGCTGATGCGAGATGACGTACCGGGTACTGTTCATGCGAAATTATCCGGTTCTCATTTATTTCTCGGTTTTTGAGCCAAAAACTTCTAAAATTCATATCTTTCGCATACGAACTCCGTTTTTGACGTTCTTTATATGCACGCGTAGGTAAAATTATACTATACGACTTTCGTTTAGACTTCATCGGCTAATTTTGACTTTATTTTTTAATATTATTATTTTTAACAGACCGGGACAAAAAATCCGTTAAAAATTCATAACTTCTTCATCCGACGTCCATTTTTGTCTGTCTTTTTACCGTTGTACTACTATTGACGAGACCTTCAATTCTCATTTAGGTTGTGTCGGCTAAAAATCGTTCGATCTTTATTTCGAGTTTTTAGCTGTACACTGCGATACTGAAACTTAGAAAAATCATAAATTCCTCATACGAAGTCAGATTTTTCCGTTCTTTTGATGAAAGTTCTTGGTTTAACATAAACTACAACTTTCATTTAGATTGTTAGGGCTAAAAATCCTTTTATTGAAAATTCATTTTTTACACTGAACAGTGTTTTGCCGGTTTTGTCGCGGATTTTCGATTGGTCATAACTTCTTCGTTATAACTCGAATTTTAGTGTTCTTTATGTTTTTGGAAACCTTGTTACAATCTCTATCACTTGGTTCATCCCAATCGAGATTGTTAATTAATTTATTTTTGAGGGTCAATTATGTAAATATGCACATTATGCTAAAATTTCTCTTTATTATTATAAAAAGAAATACACATTGACCTATACTACTACATAGGTTTGAAATAACGATTTGTTACACTATCTCATACCTTTCTTGACGTGGTCTTTTATAGTACTTCTCCATCAAGTCCTTGCACATCTCATAAGGCCAGTAGTCCTCATAAAACTGATGTAGCTCAGGAGTCATACCGGCCACCATAATGCATGACACTTTGGTAGCATCTATGCAGTGGGCCCTATACTCAACTATTTTATCAGGAGTAGCTTTTGATTCATCTATCTCGTTCAGCTGTTTATCGAGCACGTATTCCTTATCCTTAAATCGCAAGGTCATTATGATGTTACAGATCCAGTCATTAAAACTGGAACCATCGAATGTCACCTTGGCACAAATGCTCAAGAGAGAGAAAGTGTTCTAAGAGTTGTTGTTGTTGGAACCAGAAGCGTTGTTTGAGGTAGACATCTAAAAAGGAAGAAAGACAAGTTTTGATTAGATACGGAATCCTTAATATAACACCCAAACTGAAATTTTAAGGCTAGGACCCAACACAATAATTCACAATTCAGAAAAGGGATGCCGTAATCCAATTGTAAATTATTTGAAGGTAGGTAAATGACGATTTACCAATTCCACCATGAAAACGAAATTTAAAATGAATTAGGTTTTAAATAAATTCCTAGATCTTTTGAGATTCATTGAACTATTCAATGTCATGTTTAATCTCGATTTTGTCATTTCCATTTGTGACTGCGATACCGAGGATCACAAACAAGGTGTGAATAACCTTGCAAATTAGCTTGGTACTCTCGATGTCATTTACCACCTAATCAATGTGTTGGTTAACCACACACGCTCCATTGATATATGATAATTTACGAGCTACCCATTGTCACCCTTTATAAGTCCATATTATTGTGTCGGTTAACCACACACGCTCCACTAACGACTTTTATAAAGTGCAATGTGCAATTTCATGGATTAGCATCAAATTCACATTTTCCTAAAGTAACTAAGATTGGGAATTTGTTATAAAAGCATTTAGTTACTTTATATTTTCATTATACTTATTAATGAGAATTTAATCTCCTATCCTACCCGTTCGGCTAACGACCCTCACTAGTCAAGAGTGCGGTGGGTAAGAATGGATACCCAATGGCAGTCATTTTATAGGCCTCTTCCTTAAACACCCCTTATACTGCTCAAAACCCAACATATCAATGATTTGCAAAACATCCCCTGCATTATTAATCAGTTCCTTTAATCCTAAAATTAATTCCAAATTTATTTCTGATTAAATACTAATTAATAATATGATTTCTAATTAACAAATTATTCTTATAATATATTAAGAAATCATTTTAAGCATCAATTTATTATTCCAAATAATAAATTCAACTCTCTCTCTAATAGTCATCCTGTCAAGTTGCATGAGTGAAGGCAACCCAAAAGGACTTGTGCTACTATCAATTCAAGTATATATCGATTATAGTTATGGGCTTAGACACCTAATCCAACAGGTGTTTGTATATCACATCACATTTGACCACATGTGATAGTAAAACATGATAAAAAAGCATTAGTAGGTGGAGATATGTATGATGGATATTAATCATTTAATTATTTTATCACTATGTTCTCCTTTTGCATATTTGGAACTCACTTACCAAGTTTTAATTTACTCAAACCTCCACAATCGGTCGTACTCTTGGAAGTAAGTAGTTATTGAAAAATGTCATGTAGTATTAGTACGTTGTCCACAGTGATTCAACATAGCATAGAGATTACGACTAAAACTCGTGATTACTTAATGGATATTTAACTATTAGAACAACCCATACTTAGAGATTACTCCAAAATAAACTCACAACTAATTCTAAGATGATAATATCTATTACTCTTCACAATAATATAAATAATACTTTTTGCTTTACAGTGTTGTTATGCATTGGTATAACGTCCCTATTCCAACCATATCTCTTTTTGAAAATTACGGTATACGATCAATATAAAGGGGGTTTTATCCATAACATCATCAACCATATTATCAAAAAATCAGTGTCAAATGCAGAAGCTAAGTTCTTGGTTTGAAAACAACATCATAAAAGATAAACATAAAGTGGATAGCATGCCCGCGAGAAAGAAAGTTTCTAATGGACAAAGCGTGTAGGAGGCACATGAAACTTAAAGTAGATAAAGAAACATAGCCCGATGTAGCAAAAGTAGGTGCTAGTTCGGAACAAGAAATTGTTGAACTTCAACAATAGTTATTTAGAAACTTAAATTGTTCGTAAATTTGGTACAATTCATCAAGCCCTTGAGAAATATGGATTTCTAGTTGAAAAATGATTTTATGATGGGTTCTGATGAACCCAACAACTCCCATAGTGTTATGTTAGATTTTGAATCCAAAAATGGATTGAAGCTATGCAAATAAAGATGCAATCCATGTATAAGAATCAAGTATGGGCTTGATTAATCTTCCTCCCTATAATGAGACTACAAGGACTAATTATGTTTTCAAGTTGAAAATTGACATGGATAGAAACTTACACACATTTAAACCAAGACTTATCAAAAAGGTCTTCACCCATAGTATCGATTATGAAGAAATTTTTTTCCTTGAGTTGCTATAGTTAGATAAATTAAGATTTTATTTTCATACCTGCATATTATGACTATGAGATATGGTAGATGGACGTCAGAACCGCTTTCCTTCATGGCAACCTTCTTGAAGGTGCCCATACTATTTAGATAAAAGTTTTTGTCAATCCATTACATCTTAAAAAAAATGTATGAGCTTTATGGATCCATTTATGGATTTAAAGCAAGCATCTCGAAATAGGAATATTTGTTTTTCACAAGTAAATTAGAAAGTGTGATTTTATTAAAATTGAGGATGTAATTTGTGTTTACAAGAACATTAATGGAAGCATAGTGACATTCCAAATCTTTTGTGTATGTGACATACTTGATCATGATAAATGAAATTTCAACTATAGAAGACGATTTGTACAGACAAGGGAAGTGTTTCTAAATGAAATATTTAGCAAAAGGAAAACTATATTCTTGGATTAAAGATCCACAGAAATAAATCAAGGGGAATGCTAATTTTAAGTTTTAATGCGTATGTCGAAAAGATCTTGAAAGAGATCAAGATTCATGAATCCTAGAGAGGATTCTTACTAATGCCGTATGACACCATTTTGAGCTTGTCTCAAAAGGCGTAGAACAATAGTTTTGCTAGATGAGATGAATGGTATTCCGTTTGCTTCAACTAATGAATAAATCATATATGTCATGCTATGCACAAGAATAAATTTATAATAATGCTTTAAAAATGAGAATAAGATCCCAATAAGATACATGGGAAGGTAATTGGATGAATATGAGGGACATTCTAAAAGTACTTATGACGAACTAAAGAATTTTTATGAGCTACTTAGTTTAGAAGGAGATCATCATGTAAATGGTTATACAAGATGCTAACTTCAAAATTGAAAGAGATAATTATGAATTATAATCGGGTTATGAATTCATTATTAATAAAGATGGATTCATTGGGATGAACTCCAAGCAAAGCATAGTTCCATTATCTACTAGAAAATAAGAATACATTGTTGCATTGGAAGCTTTAATTTAATACAATTAGATGAAGAAGTTAATTGAAACACTACTATGAGTCCTTCCATTCAAGGATCAACTGGAAATCTTTTGAGACACCAAGAATGTACTTACTCTTGATAAATATGTATAGCTATTGTGATTAATTGAAAATTATTTATTTTATGAAAGTAATAAATTTCTAAAACAAATATCAAAATAATACAAGTCATTGCTTATGTGTCCCACGACATCAAATCACCAAGGTCTCCCGTTTCCACTTCCAATAGAAGAACCAATAAAGTATCTGTTGTTACCAGCGTTCCATTAAAAAATAAAACCAATGACGTTCAGGAAACTGATTGAAGCGATATGGCAAGATCTAAATCAATAGAACTATTCATGACATTACATCACCATCATGGAATCGTGTTTGGGGCAAAAAATGGAGGGCCTGGATTGAGTGTAACGATGAACATGTCAAAGTCAACATGGGAGTTAACAGGATTAGTTTGCAAAAGAAACTGTAGGATTATGTCGCAAATGATTGGAAATCCTGATGATAGATAATTGGAATAATCAATTTTACTAGTCAAATTCGGCTAATTTTAATTTGAAAACAATTTATATTTACATTTTACATGATATATAAATTTTATATTAATGCTTCATTTTATATTTAATATCTTGATATTCCATCATATTAATAAAAGATATCTATAGTGAAGTGATAATAGGCAACTCAAATTTGTAGATAAGATTGAGTTCATAAATAAATTAATTGAGAGAGAGAGGCTTCATTTTTGTAGAAAAAGGTGAAACAATATTTTTGTTTTACTGCCTCACAATTATTTGAAATTGTATAAGAGCATGAAATATTTAACATTGTAATTATAACTTGTTTTCCCTTTTGTAAAAAAAATCGTGTTATTATTGAAACTTTATATTAGTAAATACATTCGATGCAACGACAAACATTTGCTTCAACACATTTTCCTGATGTTTCATGAGTTGTGCAATGCATTTTACAAGCATCAGCACATTTCTGGTCGTCTTCGGTGCCCGGTCTACACACCCCGACATAATCATGCTCACAACATCTATCGACCCAACCATCTCCTCGCACAACTTTCGTGTTTGTATCTGAAAGAAAAGTTGATAAGTTTTTACATTAGAGGTGTAATAAAATAAACAAAAAAAAATTGAGTGTATATATTAGTATCACACACAACAAATACATACGAAATATGAATCACCAGTCATAGGTTACATGAAACAAATTACACATAGAATTTAATAGACTATCAGAAATGTTTAAGATAAAAAATTTATTGTAAGAAAACCTAAACAAAGTATGAGAAGCGCCAAAAGTGCTAGCATAAACATTCTAAGCTTTGCCATCTGCGAAGAAAAAACAGTGAAAACAAAATAATAAATCTATAGATGCGTTGGATAGGATGGATGAATGTGGAGATCGCTTCTCTTGTTTAAATAGTGGTAAAAAGGGGGTTTTCTAATTAAATGATTCTAGATATTAAGAAAGCATTTATTTGTAATCAAAATGGAAGAAAACCAGTTAAATATACTTACATTTTAGTTTTAAATACCATATTGTTCGAAAATTTAAATGTCAACAATAAATTTACCCAAAAGTAAATTACTCAATTGTACCTCTACTTTGGTTAAAAAAAACTTTGGTCTACATTTGAAAATGATAAGTTGTTTCCATGTAGTTTGAAAAAATAACGTTGTTGCTCCCTCTTGGTGGATGTTAAAAATTGGCTGGTACGTAATAGGAATTTACTGTTTAAACTTATTTTCTTTTTCTTTTTTGTAATTTTGCACTTTTTATTAAATTACAAAAAAATCATGTTTCACATAATCATAAATATTCCTACTCTTACTGACACGATATACCCTTTCATATAAGAATGTGGTTTCTAGTTGGTGTTTGTACATCACATCGCGTTTGACCACGTGTGATAGCCAAACATGGTAAAAAGGCATTATTAGGTGGATATATGTATGATGGATATTAATCATTTAATTAGTTTATCACTATGTTCTCCTTTTGCATATTTGGAACCTACTTACCGAGTATTAATTTACTCAAACCTCCACAATCGGTCGTACTCTCGGAAGTAAGTAGTTAATTAAAAATGTCATGTAGTATTAGTACATTGTCCATAGTTATTCAACATAGCATAAAGATTACGATTAACACTCATGAGTACTTAATGGATATTTAACTATTAGAACAACCCGCACTTAGAGATTACTCCAAAATAAACTCACAACTAATTCTAAGATGATAATATCTATTATTCTTCACATTGATATAGATAAGACTTTTTGATTTACAGTTTTTTGATGCATTGGTGTAACGTCCCTATTCCAACGATATCTCTTTTTGAGAAATACGGTATATGATCAATAAAAAAGGAATTTATCCATAGCATCATCAACCATATTATCACAAAATCATTGTCAAATGCAGAAGCTAAGTTCTTGTTTTGAAAACAACATCATTAAAAATAAACATAAAGTGGATGGAATGCCCGCGAGAAAGAAAGCTTCTAATGGTTAAAGCGAGTGGGAGCCACATGAAACTTAAAGTAGATAAAGAACCACAGCCTGATGTAGCAAAAGTAGGTGCTAATTCGGAAAAAGAAATTGTTGAACTTGAATAATAGTTATTTAGGAAATTAAATTCTTCGTATATTTGGTACAATTCATAAAGCCCTTGAGAAATATGGATTTCTTAGTTGAAAAATGTTTTTATGATGGGTTCTGATGAAGCCATCAACTACCATAATGTTATGTTAGATTTTGAATCCAAAAATGGCTTGAAGCTATGCACATAAAGATGCAGTCCATGTATAAGAATCAAGTATGAGCTTGATTAATCTTCCTCCCTATTGTGAGACTATGAGGTGTTAGTACTTTTTCAAGGTGAAAATTGACATGGATAGAAACTTACATAATTTTAATGCATGACTTATCAAAAAGGTTTTCACTCACAGTGGCGACTATGAACAATTTTTTTCCTCGAGTTGCTATAATTAGATCAATTAAGATTTTATTTTCCATACCTGCATATTATAACTATGAGATATGGTAGATGGACATTATAACTGCTTTCCTTCATGGAAACCTTCTTAAAGGTGCACATACTATTTAGATAAAAGTTTTCTCAATCCATGACATCTTAACAAAATATATGAGCTTAATGGATCCATTTATGGACTTAAAGTAAGCATCTCGAAATAGGAATATTTTTTTTCATAAGTTAATCAGAAAGTGTGATTTCATTAAAAATGAGGATGTCATTTGTGTTTACAAGAAAACTAGTGGAAGCACATTGATATTCCTAATCTTGTGTGTATGTAACATACTTCAGCATGATAAATAACATTTCGACTATAGCAGATGATTCATATAGACTAGGGAAGTATTTCTAAATGAAATATTGAGGAAAGGAACACTATATTATTGGATTAAAGATCCATAGAGATATATCAAGGGGATTGATAATGTTAAGTCTTAATGCATATGTTGAAAAGATCTTGAAAGAGATCAAGATGAATGAATCCTAGAGTGGATTCTTACTAATGCCACATGACACCATTTTGAGCTCGTCTCAAAAGGCCTAGAACAACAGTTGAGCTAGATGACATGAATGGTATTCCGTTTGCTTCAACTATTGAATAAATCATATATGTCATTATATGCACAAGAATAAATGTATAATAATGCTTTAAAATGAGAATAAGATCCCAATAAGATACATGGGAAGGTAATTGGATGAATATGAGGGACATTCTAAAAGTACTTATGAGAAACTAAATCATTTTTATGAACTACTTAGTTTAGAAGGAGATCATCATGTAAGTTGTTATACGAGATGCTAATTTCAATATTGAAATAGATAATTATGAATTATAATCGGGTTATGAATTCATTATTAATAAAGCTAGATTCGTTGGAATGAACTTCAAGCAAAGAATAGTTCCACTATCTAGTAGAAAATAAGAATACACTATTTCATTGGAAATTGTAATTTAATGATTGGATGAAGAAGTTAATTAAACCAATACTATGATCCTTCTATTCATGGATCAACTGGAAATATTTTGTGACACCAAAAATATTCTTACTCTTGATAAATATGTATAACTATTGTGATTAATTGGAAATTATTTATTTTATGAAAGTAATAAATTTCAAAAACAAATATCAAAATAATACAAGTCATTGTTTATTTGTCCCAAGACAGTCAAATCACCAAGGACTCCCGCTTCCGCTTGGAGTAGAAGAATGAATAAAGTATCTGCTGTTATAAGCGTTCCATTAAAAAATAAAACCAAGGACCTCGATGAAACTGATTGAAGCCATATGGAAAGATCTAAACCAATAGGACAAATCATGATATAACATCAACATCATGGAGTCATGTTTAGGGCAAAAAATAGAGGGCTTGGATTGCGTGTAACGATGAACAGGTCAAAGTCAACATTGGAGTTAATGGGATTGGTTCGCAAAAGAAAATGTGGGATTATGTTACAAATGATTAGAAATCCTAATGATAGATACTTGGAACAATCAATTTTACTAGACAAATTCGGCAAAATTTCATTTGAAAACAACTTATATTTACAATTTACATGATATATAAATTTTATACTAATGATTCATTTTATATTTAATATCTTCATCATTCCATCACATTAATAAAAGATATCTAAAGTGATGTGATAGTAGGTAACTCAAATTTGTAGACAAGATTGAGTTCATAAATAAATTAATTAAGAGGGAGTTGCTACATTTTCATAGAAAAGGTGAAGCAAAAATTTGTTTTGCTACCTCACAATTATTTGAAATTGTATGAGAGCAAAAAATATTTAACGTTGTAATTATAACTTATTTTCCCTTTTATAATAAAAATGTGTTATTATTGAAACTTTATATTAGGAAATACATTCGATGCAACGACAAACATTTGCTTCAACACATTTTCCTCATGTTTCGTGAGTTGTGCAATGCATTTTACAAGCATCGGCACATTTCTGATCGTCTTCAGTGCCAGGTCTACATACCCCGACATAACCATGCTCACAACATCTATCGACCCAACCATCTCCTCGCACAACTTTCGTGTTTGTATCTGAAAGCAAAGTTGATATATTTTTACATTAGAGGTGTAATAAAATAAACAAAATAAATTGAGTGTATACATTAATGTCATATACATCAATGACATAAGAAATATGAATCACTAGTCATAGGCAACATGAAACAAATTACACATAGAATCTAATAGACTATAACAAATGTTTAAGACAAAAAATATATTGTAAAAATACCTAAGCAGAGTATGAGAAGCGCCACAAGTGCTAGCATAAACATTCTAAGCTTTGCCATATTTTTCGAAAAAAACTGAAAACAAAATGATAAATCTATAGATGTGTTGGATAGGATAGATGAATGTGGAGATGGTTTTTCTTCTTTAAATAATGGTAAAAAGGAGGGTTTTCTAATTAAATGATTCTAGATATTAAGAAAGCATTTATTTGTATTCAAAATGGTAGAAAACTGGTTAAATATACTTACGTTTTAGTTTTAAATACCATATTGAACGAAAATTTAAATGTCAACAATAAATTTACCCAAAAGTAAATTACTGAATGGTACTTCTACTTAGGTTAAAAAATTGGTCTAACATTTGAAAATGATGGGTTGTTTAATGTAGTTTGAAAAAATGACGTTGTTGCTCCTTCGTAGTGGATGTTAAAAATCAGCCGGTAAGTATTAGAATTTTTTGTTTAAAATTATTTTCTTTTCCTTTTTTGAAGTTTTGAATTTTTTATTAAATTACAAAAAAATCATGTTTAACGTACTCACGAATATTCCAACTCTTACTAGCACGATATACCCTTTCATATAAGAATATGGTTTCTAGTTGTTGTTTGTACATCACATCATGTTTGACCACATGTGATAGTCAAACATGCTAAAAAGGCATTGTTAGGTGGAGATATGTATGATGGATATTAATCATTTAATTATTTTATCACTATGTTTTCCTTTTGCATATTTGGAACCCACTTACCAATTAATAATTTACTCAAACCTCCACAATCGGTCATACTCTTGGAAGTAAGTAGTTATTTAAAATGTCATGTAGTATTAGTACATTGTCCATAGTGATTCAACATAGCATAGAGATTACGACTAAGACTCATGATTACTTAAAGGATATTTAACTATTAGAACAACCCACACTTAGAGATTACTCCAAAATAAACTCACAACTAATTCTAAGATGATAATATCTATTATTCTTCACAATGATATAGATAAGGCTTTTTGCTTTACAGTTTTGTTATGCATTGGTGTAACGTCCCTATTCCAACCATATCTCTTTTTGATAATTACGGTATACGATCAATATAAAGGGGGTTTTATCCATAACATCATCAACCATATTATCACAAAATCATTGTCAAATTCAGAAGCTAAGTGCTTGTTTTGAAAACAACATCATAAAAGATAAACATAAAGTAGATGGCATGTCCGCGAGAAAGAAAGCTTCTAATGGACAAAGTGTGTAGGAGGCACATGAAACTTAAAGTAGATAAAGAACCACAGACTGATGAAGCAAAAGTAGGCGCTAGTTCGGAACAAGAAATTGTTGAACTTGAACAATAGTTATTTAGAAACTTAAATTGTTCGTAAATTTGGTACAATTCATCAAGCCCTTGAGAAATATGGATTTCTAGTTGAAAAATGCTTTTATGATGGGTTCCGATGAACCCATCAACTTCCATAGTTTTATGTTAGATTTTGAATGCAAAAATTGCTTGAAGCTATGCACATAAAGATGCATTCCATGTATCAGAATCAAGTATGGGCTTGATTAATATTTGTAATGGTGTTGATTATGATGGCATGTGTGGAATTAGAAAGATCTAGTGAATCATCATACAAAATCAAGAACACATGAAGTAAATAAATCTAGGTTTAGCTCTCATTAGTATTGATAGAAAGAGTACAAATGGGTCTTGCAATTTCTCTCTCTATACTAATGCTCTCAAAGTGTTCATTACATAAATGAGTGTCACTCACTTCCTATTTATAGAAAAGACAACTCATCACACAATACAAGTGGGTAAAGCACAAATATATCCAAGCGTGACTTTGCACCCTAACATTCTCCCCCTCAAAGTTAGGATTGGATGTCCGGCTTCAATATCCAACGAGCTCGCGCGATCAAGACCAAACTCACCCTCGAAGTATCACCGGTCTTCAAATCCACAAATGAATACCCGAAAAACTCGCTTCGAATACCCATCATTCTCCCCCTTTTTGTAATCAAAAAATGATTATAAAACCCATTAAGGGTGAGAAGCGCCCGAGGAATGAACTTCACAATACTCCCCCTTGATGTGTACCAAAAATGAAACACCCAAAAAACTTGCACGGAAAAACAATCACGAAAAAGCCTCGAAAAAATTTCCAATTTATGAAAGTTTTCGACTTTTGGGTGAGAGTTGCAAGATTTTTCAAAATCCGGGTAAAAGCTGTGGATAACAGAATTCTGCAGGGGCCGTTGCGCCAAAAACAGCTTAATATGCGAAACTCTACCCCATTTGCGAAACTGGGCATAAAGTGTAAATTCGCACAAACTGCAGGGACTAATCTTGTAAAATCTTCAATTTCTTAGCCCAATTTCGTAGTTGGGAATTTTCTGTCAACTTTTCGAAATTGCAGGGGCTAAAAGAGAAATACTGCCATTCTTCAAAATTTGTTACACCAATGTCGAAGTTGGACCTTTTCTGCCACTTAGTTAAAAATTGAGGGACTAATTTCGAAACATTTGGTTATCTTCTTCTTCACTTCGTTAACCAAGTAACGAAGTCTCAACACGATTCGCTTTTAGTGGGAGGGCTTTGTTAACGAATCATGTTTGATCCATGATAACGAAGCGCGAATCCATAGCCTCAACATCAAAAAAAAAGGAATCTCGTCACTTCACTTTTAATCAACAAGCACACTTCGTTTCCATTCAAACCACCATCAATCGAACAAAAATCAAACCCATACTCCAAGCTTTCAAAATTCAAATTACCTTTGCAAAAGACATCAAGTATCAATTAGGCATCCAAATCCTTCTATCCAAATAGATTCAAATACAATTTCGTCCCAAATCAAAGTCGATTCCCAGTTATTCTCAATAGCGAACATAACAAGCGTACACCTTCGATTCATAATGAAATCAAAATCGACTTCGTTCGATCCTTTTATCTGTCTTTGTCCAGGCAAACACCAAACATCCAATATATACACAAGTAAATAATTTCGTTCGTAATTTCATTGAAAATAAGTAACTGAATGAAGACGTATTTTAATTTGGTTATCTGTACAACAATCGATTTTGATTTTAGGTTTGGATTCGAAAATTGTTAAATGATGTTGAAGTCGATTTCAACTTGTGTATATTCGTCAATCGATCGTCCTTTGACTTTCGAAAGTCAATCTAACCATCGATTCCAATTGCTACTTGACTTCGCATCGACCATCTGTTCTCAGTCCAATCCTCAAATCGATTACTCAAAAACGAATTATCAGGTCTTCGTTATTAATCGGCGTCCAATATCATCGATCAAAAACCAAAATTTGATATTCAAACATCGAACTCAAGAATCACATGATGATAATCCAATGGTACAACTTAGTTAAGAGTGCGTACAAGTAGAACCAAGAACAACAACTTTGACTTTTTGTTTTGACGCAAATTAGTACCATCGAAATCAGTTTTACTCAGCCCTCGAACCAATCATTAAGAAAGAACCTCAAATCAATTCCAATTATCAACAGATTAGATTCGAATTGAATCAGAAAGATACGATCACGAAAAAGAAAAGAAAATTTGAATT
Organism: Lactuca virosa; assembly: GCF_052849685.1. Taxonomy (NCBI): domain Eukaryota; kingdom Viridiplantae; phylum Streptophyta; class Magnoliopsida; order Asterales; family Asteraceae; genus Lactuca; species Lactuca virosa. The sequence goes on from NC_136430.1 coordinate 176,719,511, forward strand.
CAATCATTAATCAGTCGATTCTTGATGTTCTATGAGGAGTACAAATCAATTTTGAGATTTGATTTTAACACTAGTTAAAATCAAACATCGATTCGTGATCAACGACTTCTTGAATCATCTTTCGACTTCAACTTCATTTCCAGTGTTCGTATTTTGACCATCGACTTGGGCTTCCATTGTATCAAATGAACAATAAAAGATTTTAGGTTGGGCTTCAATTACATGAACAGTAATCAATTTCGAAAATGGATCAAAATGAATATTGGGCTCAATTATGGATATGAACAGTGAGCTGATTTGGAATTATGGGCTTCGAAAATTAAACACTAAATTTGAGATTGGAATTTTGATCTAAAAAAAATAATTGGATCAGCAATAAGGTAAAAACGGATTTGATTCAATGAGGTAAATCGATCAAAAATGAAAAAACGAAAAATACGAATCGAAATCATTGACGTTTTGGAATCCATTTGAGAATTTGTGATACCTTTTTGACGAATCGAGATCCATTTTCAACGAACAATCAAATTTAGAAGATCTTGGTTCTTTTGTTGGAATGAGAAAATCTCCAATTTGAATATTGTACAACCCACTATGCGTGATGTACAACTCATTCTTCGTGTTCTTCAACGATCCAAGAACATCTTCAAAAGAACCACCAACACATTTGGGTTTTGAATTCAAATTCAATGCAATATTTGGAGATTGTTGCTTTGGAACTCAAATTTGTTTCACGGATTTCGGCTTCACAACATTTGACGATTTTTGTGAGTAAACCCGCTTGTTTTTGCGTTTAATCTTCTTCTTCTTTTTCTTTCTCATCTTTTTGCATCTTGAAGACTTGATTTCATGAACAATCCCACTTTCCACAACTTCAACTTTGTGAGTTTGAATCAATTCTTTTGGAGTTTGATACTTGTGAATTTTTTGGATCACCGGCTTCAGATAAGGAATCATTCCTTCAAATGAATCACAAGAACACATAATATCATCGGTTTGAACTCCAATCGAGCAAAAAACTTTTTCATCTTCATGAGAATCAACTTGAATCTTCTTATCATGAACTTCAAGAACATCACATTGAACTCCATTGTCTTGAACTTCAACAAACTTAAGAGCACGAAGATCATTTGGGTTTTCAATTAGAGAAATGTATTTCTTATTAAACAAATCTCTTTCTTCTCCTTCCTTTTTATTTTTACTGCGAACTAATATGGACACGACAATTTTATTCAACCATACAATCTTACAAAGTGGTTGAAAAATCAAGCTTCCATTATCATCCTTCAAATCTCCATAAGAAACCATATTACCCCATGAAATCAATTTGCTTAACACCATCCCATAAAATTGATCTTCATTGACTTTGTATTTGATATCTTCAACGATCACAATCCAAGAATCATATGGCAAATCCACCATGATCACAAAACTTGAAGATTTATAGAGAGAGAAAGTGATTTTGAATGGGTTTTCTAGAGAGAGAAAGTAAAAATCACTTGAATTCTAGTGAAGAAAATCAAATTATGAATAGAATCAAAGATGAATTCAATTTCTAGAATCCAAAAACTCTCTAAAACACGAAGATCAAAGATCAAAAACGAAGAATCACCAAATCAAGATTGCCACCATGGATCAATTCTTGATTCAATCAAGAACACCCGCTCTGATACCAATTGTAGTGGTGTTGATTACGATGACATGTGCGGAATTAGAAAATATCTAGTGAATCATCATACAAAATCAAGAACACATGAAGTAAATAAATCTAGGTTTAGCTCTCATTAGTATCGATAGAAAGAGTACAAATGGGTCTTGCAATTTCTCTCTCTAAACTAATGCTCTCAAAGTGTTCATTACATAAATGACTGTCACTCACTTCCTATTTATAGGAAAGACAACCCATCACACAATACAAGTGGGTAAAGCAAAAATATATCCAAGCGTGACTTTGCACCCTAACAATATTCCTCCCTATAGTGAGACTACAAGGACTAAGTACGTTTTCAAGGTGAAAACTGACATGGATAGAAACCTACACACATTTAAACCAAGACTTATCAAAAAGGTTTTCACTCATAGTATCGACTATGAAGAATTTTTTTTCCTCGAGTTGCTATAATTAGATCAATTAAGATTTTATTTTCCATACCTTCTGTCACACCCCCGAACCAGACGGCAGAAACGTTTGAGGGCTCGCGTGACTTAAATTGAAATATAATCACAATGAATATACATGAAACATAACACATTCATCACGAAACATTACATAGTACAACTGCCATTGTTTACATCAAGTACAAGGTTTACATTACATGATTCCAAAATATAAAGTGTTTGGTGATTAGCAACTACAAAAGAAACTTTCAACACATTCGATGCTTCCTTGTCTAACGATTACCTGAGAATACAAGTTATTTTGAAAACGGTCAACATGTATAATGTTGGTGAGGTCATAAGTGTGTTTGATGTAAAATAGTTTATGTCGTTCGTAAAACCCAGAAAATCCGATATTTTCTGTATTAAGACTTTTCTTGAAAATGTTGTGATGATCCTGTAAGTATATGCGTGAATGATTTCAAAACATGAATAAATGAGAAGTTTTGCATTATAGTTTTTGAAAGTACAAATGAGCAAGATTGGTTTCCCCGGAAAACCCGATGTTTTCCGATAAAAAGTTATGATGGTTTTACATTATTGTATCGTCACATCGAATGAATATGATTTCCCTTGATTACTTAAATGATATCGGATTTCTACGTGAGTCATTATAACCATGCATGATAATGACTAGTTCGTCTGTCTTGGCATTCTAATGAACACCGAAATTTGATCTTAAGATTTTGTCACCCTAGACTGGCCGAGTCTAACTGTAGCGAACAGCTTAGGTGTGGGGGAGTCACCCCCATATAGATCTATACACAAACTCTCGCTCTCCCTCCAGGAGACTTTGATTACAACTACAGACTACGATCGACATTTATTGGTGTCACTCGTTATTACTCACTTAATCCACATGAATTTGATTAACCTTGATTAATGACCTGATTTTAGTTTACTTGAAGAGAAGGTAAGCCTAACAGACGAGGAGAAGAGGACTACTAGGCCCTACTAATTTCGTATGTTATTTAAGGCTGACGAGTATACGAAAGGCGCGTTGGCCCATTTCGCATAAGGTTTATTTGGACCTTACTAGTAATGCAAATGGGCCACTGAGGCCCAATAGCATGTAAAAACCATTGAGGGTCCCTTAAGCATGTAATTGGGTCATAGGAGGCCCAATAACATGTATTATTTATGTTGGGCCCAAAAGTCATGTTAATGAGTCACGAAGGCCCATTAAGCATGATTAGAATCTCTCAAGCCCAACCATTTGAATGTTTACTTGTTTTGTATGGTATTACTGTTACGAGTTGTTTAATCGATATGTCGTAAAAATCACGAATTTGTTTTATAACGATTCATAGATTTATAAAAATAGTTATTTTTCTATTTAAAACCCATAAGTTATAAAGTTTTGTATATTTTGACCCAATTATTATTATTATTAACATAATTGACCAAAAACATTAGTTTGACCTATTCAGCCCCTTATTTTGTAAAGTTGGCAATTTTAGTCCTTTTTAAAAAAAATGACATATTAGGTCCTTGAACTATTTTTTTTGACATTTTTGACCCAAATACTTATTTAAATAATTTTTTTAAGCCCAAAAGTAAATTTTCGGAAAGTTTCAACCCTTTGGTTAAAAGACTTGTATTTTAATCCACATTTTTCGCAATTTTTACACTTTTTACCCAAAATCCAAAATCTTTGCATTTTCAATCCTTTTTAGCAAATAAGGTCATTTTAACCCCAGAAATAGATTCATTTACTTTTCTACCCACTGTTTTGAGAAATTTACCATTTCAGCCCCCTTAAACCATATTTTTCGCAACTTTGGGCCTATGGGTCGAAAAGCCCAAAATTTTAGCCCAATAAGCTACAAATTTCATTTTTAGTCCTTTGAAAAACATAATGTTCATAGAAACTTCCATTTTAACTGTTTTGACATTTTGAGCCTTGTAAAAACCGTAAATGACAACTTTTTCCCAAACTTTTGTTTATTTGACAAAAATAGTCCAATAATGAGTTTTTATGTTATAGTGTGTTATTTTAAAGCTTGTATAGTAGTTTATCTTGACATGTTAAGTGAAATATGACCTAGATCACATATGTTTCCTTCTTGAACTATAGATCTCGAAATATCTTTCATTTTTAGCACATATTTACCACAAAAACACAAGAAATCACACATAACATACAAATACATATAGATCTTCACATTTTACTTGTATTCTCCCCCATAAATCATATGAAAACCGAAAATAGAGGGGTATGAAGTCACCTTTGCTTGTTGTTTTCGATTTGAAGAAAGAAATGGAAGAGTTTGATGTTATCTTCGGCCCTAGAAAGCTTCTTGAGTGGATCTCGAACTTAGTATGTTTCTAGGAGCATGATCAAGAATTTAAGGTGGTAAGAAGAGGGAATGAGTGTAGAAAGGAAATATGTTTGCAAGGTCTTACCACTAGAGTGTAGCTTGAAGTGATTTTTGGATGAAATCTTCTTGAAATGCTTCTAATTCTCGAAAGTCTTGATGAGAGGGAAGGGATGTTCTTGAATGTTTTACTTAGAGAGAGTATGAAATGTTTTGTATGTATGTGTTGATTCCCGGCCGCAAGTATTAAAAAGAAGAAGAGAGAGAGTGAGGTGACCCTTATAGATGCATGTTGGTCCATGCATGGAAGTATGAAGTGTAATAAGGAGGTGGCACTACAAATATCAACCCTCATTTCCCCTCTTTTTTTTTGTTTTCTACTTGGGCCGAGAGAGAGGGAAGGAAGAGAATGACTTGGCCCTTTTATGCTTGAGTCCATAATATGAGGCCCAATTTGATGGTTTTCGGCCCATTGGGTCTTTAGAGTAGGTCACGGCCCAATTTTTGTATAAGAGGATGGATTTGAGTCCATTAAAGCTAATTGAATTTGTTATGGCCCAATAAGGCCCATTAGAGATAAACTAGTCTATTTTAGGCTCATAAGGCCCAAAAAGTTAAGTTTCATTAAAGTGGGTTGAATTAGAGCCGAATTACGAGTTCTAAGCCCAAAATAGTCACATTGGAAGTTTATTGGCCCATTAGGCCCAATAAGGAAATCCTAATCCATTATGGGCTTAAACCGGGATTTCTTGGGTTTTCAACTTTACTTGATGAATCTAGGTTTGAATGTTCTTCCATAGGTTGAATTTCAAGCATAACATGAATTAGGGTTTACCAGTTTACAGTAGATAATGTTTACAAGAGTGCAGAATTTCCTAGCTAGAATGCTAGTTGTGACACCTGCATATTATGACTATGAGATACGGTAGATGGACGTCAAAACCACTTTCCTTAATGGAAACCATCTTGAAGGTGCCCATCCTATTTAGATAAAAGTTTTTGTCAATCCATTACATCTTAACAAAATGTATGAGCTTTATGGATCCATTTATGGATTTAAGGCAAGCATCTCGAAATAGGAATATTTGTTTTTCATAAGTAAATTAGAAAGTGTGATTTCATTAAATTGAGGATGTAATTTGTGTTTACAAGAAAACTAGTGGAAGGACGGCGATATTCCAAATCTTTTGAGTATGTGACATACTTAATCATGATAAATGACATTTCAGTTATAGAAGGCGATTTGTATAGACTAAGGAAGTATTTCTAAATGAAATATTTAGCAAAAGGAAAACTATATTCTTGGACTAAAGATCCATAGAAAAAAATCAAGGGAAATGCTAATGTTAGGTTTTAATGCATATGTTGAAAAGATCTTGAAAGAGATCAAGATTCATGAATCCTAGAGACGATTCTTACTAATGCCATATGACACCATTTTGAGCTCGTCTCAAAAGGCCTAAAACAATAGTTTTGCTATATGAGATGAATGGTATTCTGTTTCCTTCAACTAATGAATAAATCATATGTGTCATGCTATGCACAAGAATGAATGTTTAATAATGCTTTAAAAATGAGAATAAGATCCCAATAAGATACATGGGAAGGTAATTGGATGAATATGAGGGACATTCTAAAAGTACTTATGAGGAACTAAAGAATTTTTATTAGCTACTTAGTTTAGAAGGAGATCATCATGTAAATTATTATACAAGATGCTAACTTCAAAATTGAAAGATAATTATGAATTATAATCGGGTTATGAATTCATTATTACTAAAGATGGATTCATTGGAATGAACTCCAAGCAAAGCATAGTTCCACTATCTACTAGACAATAAGAATACACTGTTGCATTGGAAGCTTTAATTTAATATGATTAGATGAAGAAGTTAATTGAAACACTACTATGAGTCCTTCCATTCAAGGATCAACTGGAAATCTTTTGAGACACCAAGAATGTACTTACTCTTGATATAGCTATTGTGATTAATTGGAAATTATTTATTTTATGAAAGTAATAAATTTCTATAACAAATATCAAAATAATACAAGTCATTGATTATGTGTCCCAAGACAGTCAAATCACCAAGGTCTCCCGCTTCCGCTTCCAATAGAAGAACGAATAAAGTATCTATTGTTACCAGCGTTCCATTACACAATAAAACCAACGGCGTTCATGAAACTGATTGAAGCCATATGGCAAGATCGAAATCAATAGAATAAGTCATGACATTACATCACCATTGTGGATTCCTGTTTTGGGAAAAAAATAAATGGCTTGCATTGAGTGTAACGAAGAACAGGTCAAAGTCAACATGGGAGTTAACAGGATTAGTTCGCAAAAGAAACTGTAGGATTATGTTGCACATGATTAAAAATCCTAATGATAGATAATTGGAATAATCAATTTTACTAGTTAAATTCGGCTAATTTTAATTTGAAAACGGTTTATATTTACACTTTACATGATATATAAATTTTATATTAATGCTTCGTTTTATATTTAACATCTTGATCATTCCATCATATTAATAAAAGATATCTAAAGTGAAGTGATAATAGGCAACTCAAATTTGTAGAAAAGATTAAGTTCATAAATAAATTAATTGAGAGAGAGAGAGAGGCTTCATTTTTTGTAGAAAAGGTGAAGCAATATTTTTGTTTTGCTACCTCACATTTATTTGAAATTGTATGAGAGCAAGAAATATTTAACGTTGTAATTATAACTTGTTTTCCCTTTTGTAATAAAACCGTGTCATTTTTGAAACTTTATATTAGTAAATACATTCGATGCAACGACAAACATTTGCTTCAACACATTTTCCTGATGTTTCATGAGTTGTGCAATGCATTTTACAAGCATCAACACATTTTTGATCGTCTTCAGTGCCCGGTCTACACTCCCCGACATAATCATGCTCACAACATCTATCGACCCAACCATCTCCTCGCACAACTTTCGTGTTTGTATCTGAAAGAAAAGTTTATAAGTTTTTACATTAGAGGTGTAATAAAATAAACAAAATAAATTGAGTGTATATATTAATATCATACACAACAATGACATACGAAATATGAATCACCATCATAGGTTACATGAAACAAATTACACATAGAATTTAATAGACTATAACAAATGTTTAAGACAAAAAAATTTAATGTAAAAAAACATAAACAAAGTATGAGAAGCGCCACAAGTGCTAGCATAAACATTCTAAGCTTTGCCATCTGCGAAGAAAAAACAGTGATCACGAATATTCCTACTCTTATTGGCACGCTATACCATTTCATACAAGAATATGGTTTCTAGTTGGTGTTTGTACAACACATCGCGTTTGACCACGTGTGATAGTTAAACATGGTAAAAAGGAATTATTAGGTGGAGATATGTATGATGGATATTAATCATTTAATTAGTTTATCACTATATTCTCCTTTTGCATATTTGGAACCCACTTACCGACTATTAATTCACTCAAACCTCCACAATCGGTCGTACTCTCGGAAGTAAGTAGTTATTTAAAAATGTCATGTAGTATTAGTACATTGCCCATAGTGATTCAACATTGCATAGAGATTACGACTAACACTCATGAGTACGTAATGGATATTAACTATTACAACAACCCGCACTTAGAGATTACTCCAAAATAAACTCACAACTAATTCTAAGATGATAATATCTATTACTCTTCACACTGATATAGATAAGACTTTTTGCTTTACTGTTTTGTGATGCATTGGTGTAACTTCCCTGTTCCAACCATATCTATTTTTGAAAATTACGGTGCATGATCAAGAATCAAGTATGGGCTTGATTAATCATCCTCCTTATAGTGAAACTACAAGGACTAAGTACGTTTTCAAGGTGAAAACTGACATGCATAGACACCTACACACATTTAAACCAAGACTTATCAAAAAGGTTTTCACTCATAGTATCGAGTATAGAAGAATTCTTTTTTCCTCGAGTTGCTATAATTAGATCAATTAAGATTTTATTTTTCATACCTGCATATTATGACTATAAGATATGGTAGATGGACGTCAGAACCACTTTCCTTCTTGGAAACCTTCTTGAAGGTGCACATACTATTTAGATAAAAGTTTTTGTCAATCCATGCATCGTAACAAAATGTATGAGCTTTATGGATCCATTTATGGATTTAAAGCAAGCATCTTGAAATTGGAATATATTTTTTTTCATATGTAAATCAGAAAGTGTGATTTCATTAAAAATGAGTATGTCATTTGTGTTTACATGAAAACTAGTAGAAGCACATTGATATTCCTAATCTTTTGTGTATGTGACATACTTAATCATGATAAATGACATTTCGACTATAGAACACAATTCGTATAGATTTTATACTAACGCTTCATTTTATATTTAATATTTTGATCATTCCATCACATTATTAAAAGATATATAATGTGACGTGATAGTAGGCAACTCAAATTTGTAGACAAGATTGAGTTGATACATCAATTACTTGAGAGAGAGAGAGAGAGGATTCATTTTTATAGAAAAGGTGAAGCAAAAACTTTGTTTTGCTACCTCACAATTATATGAAATTGTATGAGATCAAGAAATATTTAACGTTGTAATTATAACTTGTTTTTCCCTTTTGTAATAAAATCATGTTATTATTGAAAGATTGTATTAGTAAATACATTCGATGCAACGGCAAACATTTGCTTCAACACATTTTCCTGATGTTTCATGAGTTGTGCAATGCATTTTACAAGCATCAGCACATTTCTGATCGTCTTCAGTGCCCGGTCTACACACACCAACATAATCATGCTCACAACATCTATCGACCCAACCATCTCCTCACACAATTTTCGTGTTTGTATCTGAAAGAAAAGTTGATAAGTTTTTACATTAGAGGTGTAATAAAATAAACAAAATAAATTGAGCGTATCAATTAATATCATATACAACAATGACATACGAAATATGAATCACCAGTCATAGGCTACTTCAAACAAATTACACATAGAATCTAATAGACTATAGTATATGTTTAAGACAAAAAAAATAATTGTAAAAAAAAACTAAGCGAAGTATGAGAAGCGCCACAAGTGCTAGCATAAACATTCTAAGCTTTGCCATCTACGCAGAAAAAACGGTGAAAACAAAATGATAAATCTATAGATGTGTTGGATAGAATGGATGAATGTGGAGATAGTTTCTCTTGTTTAAATAGTGGTGAAAATGGGGTTTTCTAATTAAATGATTCTAAATATTTAGAAAGCATTTATTTGTAATCAAAATGGAAGAAAACCGGTTAAATATACTTACGTTTTAGTTTTAAATACCATGTTGAACGAAAATTTAAACGTCAACCATAAATTTACCCAAAAGTAAATTATTGAATGGTACCTCTACTTTGGTTAAAAAAATTGGTCTAACATTTAAAAATGATAGGATGTTTCTGATGGGTTTTGAGCATAACAACATCCTATGTGATCATGCAACCCTAATTTCTTTGGATCTATGTTTTTCATTAGTTATACATACAAATAGAAATTCCAAAGCAATAACCCTAATACTAGCATACAATTTCGAAATCTATATGAAAACTAGGGTTAGAAGATTACCTTGCTTGCTATCTAGTAATAACAAGAATTCCTTGGATGATCTTGATTCTTGAAAGCTTTAGTGCCTCAAGTGTTGCACCTCTAATGGACTCACAAACACCAATAGCAAAGGATGAAGGAGAGAGGAGGTAAAACACTATGAAAATCGGCTAGGGTTTTTCAAGAAGGCATAGGGGCGAAAATCATATGTTATGGGTCTTTATATATAACTGAGGCTGCTAGGGTTTTTAGGTGGAAACCCTAATTTCCTTGCTTAGGCCTTAAGCTCTCCATGGACCTCCTATCTAGAAGCCTTGGACGAAATTCTATAGGGCCTGCTATAGATTTCCTCTACTCCTCCCAAAGGAGTCCGTCAGCCCAAGTTTGCAACTATCATTGATTTGCAAAACCAGTCCCCGTCCTTTTAATCAGTTCCTTTAATCCTAAAATTAAACCAAATTAATTTATGATTAAATACTAATTAAATAATATTATTTATAATTAATATATTATTCTTATAATATATTAATAAATCATTTGTTAACCTCTTTCTCCAAAAGTTATCCTGTCAAGTTGCTATGGTGAAGGCCATCCAAAAGGATCATGCTACTATCAAATCAAGTACATACTAATTATAGTTATGGGCTTAGAGACCTAATCCAACAGTTTCCATGTAGTTTGAAAAAATAATGTTGTTGCTCCCTCTTGGTGGATGTTAAAAATCACCCGATAAGTATTTGAAATTTACTGTTTCAACTTATTTTTTTTCTCTTTTGTAATTTTGAACTTTTTATTAAATTACAAAAAAAATCTTGTTTCACGTAATAACGAATATTCCTACTCTTAATGGCACGCTATACCCTTTCACACAAGAATATGGTTTCTAGTTGGTGTTTGTACATCACATCGCGTTTGACCATGTGTGATAGTTAAACATGGTAAAAAGGAATTATTAGGTGGAGATATGTATGATGGATATTAATCATTTAATTAGTTTATCACTATATTCTCCTTTTGCATATTTGGAACCCACTTACCGACTATTAATTTACTCAAACCTCCACAATCGGTTGTACTCTCGGAAGTAAGTAGTTATTTAAAAATGCCATGGAGTATTAGTACATTGTCCAGTGTGATTCAACATAGCATAGAGATTACGACTAACACTCATGAGTACTTAATGGATATTTAACTATTAGAACAACCCACACTTAGAGATTACTCCAAAATAGACTCACAACTAATTCTAAGATGATAATATCTATTATTCTTCACACTGATATATAGATAAGGCTTTTTGCTTTACAGTTTTGTTATGCAATGGTGTAACGTCCCTATTCCAACCATAACTCATTTTGAAAATTACGGTATACGATCAATAAAAAGGGGGTTTTATCCATAACATCATCAACCATATTATCAAAAATCTTTGTCAAATGCAGAAGCTAAGTTCTTGTTTTGAAACCAACATCATAAAAGATAAACATAAAGTGGATGATGTAACATCCCAAAAACTAGGGTAAATTTTTTATTTAATATAATCAAAACACCCATTTATCCTATATTCAAACATTTAGAAGCATTTCAAAATACAAACAATTATCAGAGTTCATTCCTAAAATCACGAGTTGTAGAAAACACGGGTGTATGTGCTACGATCAAGCCGGGCCCTTCCCTTTCGAACCGGAAGTATCTGAAACCATAAACCACAAACTGTAAGCCCCAAGCTTATTGAGTTCCCCAAATACCACATACCATACATAACATACGAGCCATAAATGAAATACATATCCAACATACAATAGAAGATGCTATGGGCCAACCATAGTCTTGCCATTATGCCACGAGTCGTATCCTCGTCGTCCTTGCCAGGCCGGGGGCCAAAACCATGGGTCTTACAGACAAGTGTCAGGTGTCAATCTACAACTACTTAACTAATTAACTCTCAGAGTTCAGACTCCGGTCTTGCATACAGATTGCCAGCAGCCACCTCCTAGTCTTTCATACAAAATGCCAAGGGCCACTCCTGGTCTTCCTATAATACATAAAACAAATGGGCCAGTATTGGTGCCTTCGACCCATAGTACAGTGAGGAGACTCACCTCGACAGTGGAACCCACGAATAAATCTCTGACCGCTGATTCGCTAGAATCCCCCACCAAACCGATTAATCGCTTGACCCCAGTCAACCGTCGATCTACCGCCAAGCGATTTTTACAACCTTGCACACAATTAACAATTGGGTTTCAAGCCAAATCCAATAATCCATATATGGCGTAAAAAGACCATTTTACCCCTCACCTAGTTTGGTCCAATACTAAGGCCCAAACTCATAATAATAAAGGCCTACAAACCAAATAATCATCCAAAGCCCACTTATGGCCCAATTTTCCAAATTTGGCCCAAACCCTTACATGGACTTACCCTAAAGCCCATTAAATTTTCCCCAATCCAAACACGTGTCTACAGATGGCCCAACAAAGCCCCAAGCAATTCAAGCCCAAATGATATCCTAAACCCGAAATGACACCATAAGGCCCAAATATCCAAATTGGACCCAAACCCATCATGGGCCTAACCCGAGAAGGCCCGACATCCAATAAGGCTCAAAATAACCAAAGGTCAACCCTGGTCAAACTTCTGGTCAACACTCCATGGACAACAAGTCAACAAAACAAGAAAAGTTCAACAGGTCGAGTAAGCCCCGCGTACTCAGCTGCTAAGCCCAACGTAAACCCTTTGGGGCCAGAACATGCAGCGTACCAGATGGGTACGCCCAGCGTACTACCCTAAACTCCAATCTTCTCCATTAAGCACTTAACTACTTAATTCCTTGCTTCAAACTCTCAGATCTGATTCCCATGGATGACTTATCACGTAAAGTTGGAAACTTTACTTGCATGCATGACTTAATGGGGCTCTAGAGCTCAAAGGAGATTAATGAAGGGTCTTAACACATGCATGAGTCCAAATAAATCAAAAAGATCACATTTTTATGCCTTTGGGACACCTAAAACGTCCAGATCTACAAGATCAAGCCTCAGAAACAACCTTAGCTCTAAAGGACCAACCAAAAGAGGCTAAAATGACCATAAACAAACCTAAAATAAGATCTAACCAAAGATGACAAGATCAAAGCTTTTTACCTTTAATAGATTGCAAAAGATGGCAAACTTCTGGATCTACAAGCTCCGTTCCGGGTGGTGATTCTTCAACAAGCTCCAAGCTCTTCCACCTGCACAAAAATACTCCAAAATCCATCACAATGGCTTAAATTCTCCAAGATAAGGCTAAGGGTCGACTTTTAGGGTTTAGGAGGCTTAGATGTTGATAAAAGACGAGGCTCATGAAAGAAATGAGGTTTAAATAGGATCAAGGGCCACAAATTAGGGTTTCATGGTTGAAGGGAGTACGCCCCACGTACCCCTTGGTACACTCGGCGTACTCAAAGAGCAATCGTGACCACTCTACTCGGTACGCCCCGAGTACTAGATGGCCCTCCAAAACACTCAAACTTCATTCGACCATAACTCTTTTGTCCCAAGTTCGTTTCCAACGAACTTTATATCCACGGAAAGGTGATGAGAATCCCTACGCTTCTAACAACTCACCATTTCCTTAAAACTTCCCAAACAATAACCTGAAATTCATAAAGGCCCAAACTAACAAATTACGATTATACCCTTGGGCTCCGAAGCACCATCGAACACTCAGATCACTTAAACTAGAGCACCCACATCTAAAAAGGGCCAAACCTGTTCTAACCCAAGGCCCTAAGCCTCATGATAATTGATGATTGGGCCACATCCCTGAATAATGAAGCAATCCAAAACTGAGATTTCATCCTCAAAATCGCTCCTTACTAACACTCAGATCATACCAAGCAACTTGATGAACGCACCCAAAAACCCTGAGCATACAACGACCTTCCCGAAGAAACCGACCCCAACCCTGGCAGAACTCTTCGACTGAAGAAGATGAATCCATAAACCCATGCATAAAACCACTTCTACCCTTCCGAAACTTGACATCTCAAAATTGGTATGACTCCCCAACAAACTGCCCACATTGAACCACTACCATGCCAAATCCTCATAGAACTGTTGGATAAGGTGTCCAAGTCCATAACTATTTCTGGTATGTACTTGACCCGACCCGACATGGTCCATTTGGGTTGCATGGCACCATGCAATTGGATAAACTAAAATGAGAGAAATAACACTTATGGTTTATTAATATATTATAAGTTCTAATATATTAATAATATTATTTAATTAGTTTGATCAAGAATTAATTTAGAATTAATTAAGTGATCAAAAGATAACTAATTAAATATATGGGTAGATTATGTAAATCTTCCATATCTTATATAGTGGGCTAAGAGGCTCCATGGATTATCAAGTTGGGTTCCACCCATAGGATGCTCCATGGAGTTAACCCATGGATCATGAAATGAAGAGTCATGTTACATTAGGGTTTACCTAATGCAACACACTATATAAACAAAGGTGTTCTCCCCAAAATCGTGGACACTAAGAAACAAGAGGGCTAGAGCCGATTTTGCAAGTGTAAGATTCTCTCAAAGTTTACTCCTTTGCATTTGGTGTTGTGTGAAGCATTTGAGGCATCACACTTGGGGTGCTAGGCTCACAAGGTTTCAAGGATCATAATCAACAACAAGGTAAGTTATTCTATCTTTCATTCAAGTTAAAAATGTTCCCCATGTATGCTAGATAGGAATATAACCTTGGAATTCAAATTTGCATGATAATTAGACAAACATAGATCCAAGGTTATTAGGGTTGCATGTACACTTAGGAAGTGTTAGAATGCTCAAAACCCATCAGTGGTATCAGAGCCTAGGCTTGTTTGTTGTTTTTTTTTTGTGCAAACTGCTTGAAAAAATCGTTTTTCTGTTTTCTGCTCGTATGAACTCGCCGAGTCCATGGGGGGACTCGAATTACAAGTTTTTTAAGTGTAATTTTTGATTCTTGAAAGTGTTCATATTCATGTTCTTGAACTTATGAATATTAGATGATCATAGGAATTGTTTGTAACCTTCATGGTAGTTTAATTCATGATCATAATGTGTTTTAATGGAGTCCATAACTTGTCCTCAAGTTATGGAAAACCAAAAGTCTCACTTTTATTAAAGCCATTAAAAGAACACAAGAGTTATAAAAATGAAGAGTCTTCATTTTTATTACTCAATTAATTCATAAGTTATAAGAAATTAAAAGTTTTGGAAGTTTACAAAACTTGCCCTCAAGTTTTGGAACATGTAAAGTCTTGATTAAAACTTTAGTTCCAACCCTTAGAATTTTAAAAGTTAAAATTCAACCCTTATATTTTATAATATTATAAGTTACTAATATATATATGTATAAGATAAAGTCGTCTTACCGCTAGTACGCCTCATTCACGAAGCCGGTCTATAAGGGGGGTATAAGGTTGTTGCCTATAAAATGGCAACTTAATGGGTGTCCACTCTCACCCACCGCTTCCTTGATCGGTGGAGGGTCGTTAGCCGAACGGGTAGGACAAGGACTTATAAATTCTCATTAAAAGTATGATGAATATTATAAAGTAACTAAATGCTTTTATTAAATTCCCAATCTTAGTTACTTTAGGAAAATGTGAATAAGGTGCTAATCCATGAAATTACACTTTACACTTTGTTTAAGTCGTTAGTGGAGCTCGTGTGGTTAACCGGCACACTAACTTGGACTTAACAAGGTAGGTAAAGCGTGACTTAAAGTTTATTATAGGTCGGTGGAGCTCGTGTGGTTAACCGGCACATCGATTGAGTAATAAACATTAAGTGTACCAAGTGATTTGCATGGTTACTTCACACCTCGTTTTGTGATCCTCGGTATCCCAGTCACAAAACTTGGAGGGCACACTCGAGATTGAACACATGCCTTTGAAAAGTTCATTGAATCTCAAAAGAATCTAGGAATTTCTAAGAACCAATTAAAAACCTAATATCTATATTTCATTTTTCATGGTGGAAATTGGTGAATCGTCATTCACCTACCTTTCAAATATGTTATAGCTTGGATTACGGCATACCTCTTCTAAGTTATAATATATTGTGATTGGATCCTAGCCTTAGTATTACATTTGGGTGTTTTATTAAGGACTCTCTTAATATCTAAACTAATCTTGTTCTCTTCTTTCAGATGTCTTCAAACAATGTTGCTTCTGGCTCTAATCCTAATGGCTCCTCTACCTTTATGAACTTGTGTGGGAAAGTCACTTTTGATGGATCCAACTTCAATGAATGGATCAGAAACATCAGGATGATTACCCGCTACGAGGACAAAGAATATGTCCTTGACAAGGAGCTTAAGGAGATTGATGAGACCACTGCAACTCCCCAGGAGATCGCTGACTTCCGGGCACATGAAAGGGATGCTACAAAAGTGGCATGCATCATGTTGGCCACCATGATAGCGGAACTCCAAAAGTCCTATGAGGACTTCTACCCTTTTGAAATGCACCAAGATCTGATGGAAAGATACCATCAAAGTGCACGACAAGAGAGGTATGAAATCATATGCTCTATCATAACAACCATGATGAAGGACGGGGAATCCGTCACGAGCCACATGCAGAAAATGCAAAGGTATGTGGATCGGTTGCTGAAGCTTAATGTGAACTTTCCTGAGGAGCTTGCAATAGATATCATTTTGCACTCCTTAACATCGTGCTATGATCAATTCCGCATGACATATCACATGAATAAGGAAGAGGTCACACTCAGCAAACTTCAAGGACTCCTCAAGACCGCAGAAACAGGTCTTAAGGGTAAGTCGGTTGTTAACACTCCTACTCCAAACTCCGCCCCAGTTTTGGCAATCGGGAAAGGTCGAGGGAAGAAGAGGAAGAGCTCTTCGAAGGGTACCAAGGCTAGGACCCTTGATGGCTCTTCTTCAAGTGGAACCAAGAAAGGTTTCGTCACTTCTTCTTCTGACCCAAAAGAGGCTGAATGCTTCTATTGCCATGAAAAGTCACATTGGAAGCGGAACTGCCCAAAGTACCAGTAAGATGTGAAGGATGGAAAAGTTAAACCCAACCATGCAGGTATTTACACTATCTTATCTAATAACTCACCCCATTCTAACTCTTGGGTCCTTGATACCGGTTGTGGTATTCATATATGTTCTGATTTGCAGGGACTAAGAAGAAGTGAGAATGTGGAGCATGGAAGAATAAACTTAATCATGGGGAATAGGAAAGCTTTACCTGTCACCAAGATTGGAGTTTATACTTTATCGCTAAGTAGTGGGTTTAGTTTAGATTTGAATAAATGTTGTTATTCGCCAGAAATGGCAAGAAATATTATTTCCTTTCATGCATTGTATAAACAAGGTTTCACCTTTTCATTTGATAATGAATTTGGTTCGGTTAATGCTTTCTTTAATAATGTTCTTTATTTTAAAGCATTACCTTGTGATGGTGTGTATGAAACTGTATATGTGGTTGATAACTTAGGAAATAATGTATTGTGTATTGATTCTGTTAATGATAATAACTTGGATAAAGCATCATTATGGCATTGTCGTCTTGGACATATAAGCAAGAAACGCATATGCCAACTCCAAAAGGATGGAGTATTGGAGTCATTTAACCTAAAGTCAGATGATAGTTGCGAATCATGCTTACTTGGAAAAATGACAAAGTCACCCTTCACAGGTTCTTGTGAGAGGGGTGAAGGTTTGTTGGATCTTATACACACGGATGTGTGTGGGCCCTTCAAACATGCCACAAGGGATGCTAATCGTTATTATTTGACTTTTACTGATGATTACAGTAGATATGGATATGTCTACTTAATCAAGCATAAGTCAGAGACTTTTGAGAGGTTTAAAGAGTTTAAACAGGAAGTCGAGAATCAATTGGGCAGGAACATTAAGATGCTTCGATCTGATCGAGGTGGTGAGTATCTTAGTTCAGAGTTCCTCGACTATCTTAGGGAATGTGGGATTGTCTCACAATTGACACCTCCCAGGACACCGCAGTTGAATGGTGTAGCTGAGAGGCGTAATCGAACCTTGTTGGATATGGTTCGTTCCATGATGAGTCGAGCTTCGCTACCAATCTCATTTTGGGGGTATGCCTTAGAGACTGCCGCCCATATCCTTAATCTAGTTCCCACAAAGAAAGTTGCCAAAACTCCTCATGAGATGTGGACTGGTAAAGTACCCAAACTAGACCACATTAAGATTTGGGGTTGCGAGGCTTTCGTGAGACGCGAGACTCATGATAAGCTCGAACCTCGAAGTGAGAGGTGTATTTTCATCGGCTACCCACAGAAATCCTTTGGTTACCTCTTCTACAGACCTAGTGAGAATGTGGTCTTTGTAGCTAGGAGGGCTTTCTTTCGAGAGAGAGAGTTCATAAGCCAAGGAGACAGTGGGAGGCAAGTTGACCTTGAAGAAATTCAAGAGTCAAGTGGTGAAGGAACTTCAAACCCTAGCACTCATCTTGAGGAGGAAACTCCTGTTGAGCCAATTGACAAGTTTGTACCTCTGAGGTGTTCCACAAGGGTTAGGAATGCACCTGAGCATTACTATGGATTCCATATTACTGCGGAAGGTGATACACTTATCAGTGATGAGACACTGATAGGTCTAGATGAACCTAACAGTTACGCGGAAGCCATGGCAGGCCCTGAGTCAGCCAAGTGGAAAGAGGCAATGGACAGCGAGATACAGTCCATGTATGACAATCAAGTTTGGAACTTGGTTGAGAATGTACCAGGTCGTAAGACTGTAGGGTGCAAATGGATCTTCAAGAAGAAGACCGACATGGATGGTAATGTACACACTTATAAGGCACGACTGGTGGCAAAGGGTTTCTCACAAACTCCGGGAGTTGATTATGATGAGACATTTTCTCCAGTGGCCAAGATTAAGTCTATTAGGGTTCTGTTAGCCATAGCTGCATTTCATGACTATGAAATATGGCAAATGGATGTCAAAACCGCTTTCCTTAATGGAAAGTTGGCTGAGGATGTTTACATGAGTCAGCCAGAGGGTTTTGTCAATACAGAGTACCCTAATAGAGTGTGTAAGCTTGAGAAATCCATTTATGGGTTAAAGCAAGCACCTCGCAGATGGAATCTTTGCTTTGATGAGAAAGTCAAAGAATTTGGCTTTTCTAGGTGTGAAAATGAATCTTGTGTATATGTGAAGGCTAGTGGGAGTATAGTTAGCTTTTTGGTATTGTATGTGGATGACATACTACTCATAGGAAATGACATCCCAACTCTGCAGGAAGTTAAGTCCTGGCTTGGGAAGTGTTTCTCTATGAAGGACCTAGGAGAAGCTGCCTATATTCTAGGGATAAGGATCTTGAGAGACCGTAGTAAAAGACTAATTGGACTTAGTCAGAGTACCTACTTGGATAAGGTGATGAAGAGATTCGGCATGCAGGACTCCAAGAAAGGAGAGTTACCCATCCAGAGTAACGCCAGATTGAGTAAGACACAAAGCCCTAGTACTAAGGCTGAGATAGCAGAAATGAGTCGAATACCTTATGCTTCGGTTGTAGGATCGATCATGTATGCTATGACGTGTACTCGACCTGATCCTTTGAGCATGGTTAGCAGGTATCAGGTGAACCCTGGCAAGGCACACTGGACTGCGGTAAAGAATATCCTCAAGTACCTACGGAGGACTAAGGACTGGGTCCTTACCCTCGGTGGGAGTGAAGACTTGAGAGTTGTAGGGTATAGTGATGCTAGCTTTCAGACTGATATGGATAATTTCCGCTCTCAGTCAGGCTGGGTCTTTACCTTAAACGGAGGAGCAATTTCTTGGAAGAGTTCCAAGCAAGAGACAGTGGCTGATTCAACTTGTGAATCAGAGTATATAGCAGCTAGCGAGGCAGCAAAGGAGGCGATATGGCTGAAGAACTTCATTGGAGACCTTGGAGTTGTACCAGCTATTAAAGAGCCAATGGAAATTTTCTGTGATAGTGAAAGTGCAGTTGCCTTAGCAAAGGAACCAAGGGATCACGGGAGATCCAGACACATCGACAGAAAATACCATTTCATCAGACATCGAATAGAAGAAGGACTCCTCGTGGCAAAGAGGGTGTCATCGGATGAGAATCCAGCAGATCCCCTCACGAGGGGACTGACTCGGGTTAAGCATCTCCAGCATGCTCGGAGCATAGGGCTGAAGGATGATATTAGATTTAGTAGTTAGATAACCTTGAAATTTGTAAAGTGTAATTGACATTAGATGATGAATAAAAGGTGTTTTATTTATGAGTAAAGTGTTGCTATCTCTTGTCGATCGTTTACTATATTTCTTTTGCATGTTTTGACTTCCAGAATAATTATGTTTGGTTAATCATATTATTCAAACCTCCACAGTCGGTCATATGTCGGAAGTAGGTATGAATCAAGACTGTCATGATTGGTTGCAGAGGTCTAAGTTGTTGGACATGGCTACAACACTCATGAGTGCTCATAAGTTCTGAGCATTGGACTCAACCCACGCTCACTGGAATCACTTCATGGAATTTATCTCAAGTGACGTGAGACGGTAATATCATATAAGTCTTCAAACCTAGATATATGATTTGTTACTTATGAGTTGGTTATGCATTGATTGTACGAAAACGCATTGGTAACTCGATGTTATAAAACGTGCTCTTGTGTATAATTCAATGAGTAGTAGAACAAACATATGAGTCAAAGTTTATCTGTTCCTTCTTGGATTAGAAGCTGATATCTGGGCCCCTCGATGATTTTGTTTTGACCTATGTATCGGGCCCGGTCAGAACTAAGTTGATGTGTTCAATTAAGTTCTTTGTCAAGCAAATCGGAAATAGGGAAACAAACTGTTGGACAATAAGTAAGACATTGTTCCATGTATTTGTCCGGCTGATATCTAGAACAGAGGATTATATGATCACTTATCTTAAATGGCGTATCATCATCTTCTCAGTTCCGAGAGACCTTGAAAGAGCTACGATTGTCGATCGGTTCCTGAAGTATTGCAGTTATAGTTATTAGACTTATCCAAGTGGGAGACTGTTGGATAAGGTGTCTAAGTCCATAACTATTTCTGGTATGTACTTGACCCGACCCGACATGGTCCATTTGGGTTGCATGGCACCATGCAATTGGATAAACTAAAATGAGAGAAATAACACTTATGGTTTATTAATATATTATAAGTTCTAATATATTAATAATATTATTTAATTAGTTTGATCAAGAATTAATTTAGAATTAATTAAGTGATCAAAAGATAACTAATTAAATATATGGGTAGATTATGTAAATCTTCCATATCTTATATAGTGGGCTAAGAGGCTCCATGGATTATCAAGTTGGGTTCCACCCATAGGATGCTCCATGGATGCTCCATGGAGTTAACCCATGGATCATGAAATGAAGAGTCATGTTACATTAGGGTTTACCTAATGCAACACACTATATAAACAGAGGTGTTCTCCCCAAAAATGTGGACACTAAGAAACAAGAGGGCTAGAGCCGATTTTGCAAGTGTAAGATTCTCTCAAAGTTTACTCCTTTGCATTTGGTGTTGTGTGAAGCATTTGAGGCATCACACTTGGGGTGCTAGGCTCACAAGGTTTCAAGGATCATAATCAACAACAAGGTAAGTTATTCTACCTTTCATTCAAGTTAAAAATGTTCCCCATGTATGCTAGTTAGGAATATAACCTTGGAATTCAAATTTGCATGATAATTAGACAAACATAGATCCAAGGTTATTAGGGTTGCATGTACACTTAGGAAGTGTTAGAATGCTCAAAACCCATCAAGAACCCCGGACCAAACAAAACTCTTTTAACCCTGATTATCTTGATGCTTCCATTGGGAACAAAATCACTAACCATATACGACTGCAGAACACTTACACTTAACAGAAGGCTTAGATAATCCTTCGAGTGAAAGATTCATCCCTGCAACGGTTATACTCAAACGAGAGCTGCAAAACAGGGTCAAATCAATTACTCTGCGATTATTTAATCCAAAATGCGAGTGACTTATCATTTTCCGAACACCAAGCTACTCTACACACCCAAATCCCAAATCACTAATATTGCCCGAATCATCGTGCTGACCCCTAGCTGCTCTCCAAAAGCAGCCGAGACATCCCTGGTCCCAACTTGAATTCTAGCTACTTGAAACACCGGATTCCCGCCCGGTTGTTGAGCCAAAAGATACACACAGTCTCCACACACGACTTCTGAAAGGAAGACTCAACTGGAAATAATCACCCAAACCATCTCGCCACCAAACCCAATGCAAAAATGAATGCTACATAACCAACTGTAGTCTTATATCATACCTGGTCTCCAACGACCTACCATTTCCTGATTCCAAGCATGTTGTGGCCTTCCCACAGTCTTACAAATTGACCCACCCAGGTCTAAACCACCTGAAGAAATCTGCAACAAATCATGGATTTGCCACACCCTCACCGTTGCGTAGGGACCCGTGAATTCTACGGGCTACCCCGCAAACTTACAACACGCCCACACTAACTGCCAACTAGTGAATGCTACGGGCCACCCCGCAGTCTTACAACACTTCTACTTTACCATGGCCACTACCCATGGTCCTACCGCTCATCTATTAATCCGAACACATCCAGAGTCGAACGCGCACTCAACCAAGCACCTACGTTGAACTCGAGTCATGACTAAAACTCCAACCTAGGCCCACCAAAAGCCTGCTATCCATCGCCAAGAAGGCACTAACAACTGTTAGGAAGTTTTTGATGGGTTTTGCGCATTCTAACACTCCTAAGTGTACATGCAACCCTAAATACCTTGGATCTATGTTTTCTCTATTATACATGCAATTATGAACTTTCCAAGGTATTACCCTATCTAGCATACAATACTTGATACTTGGGTAATCAAATGGATAGAATACATACCTTTGTTTGATGTAGCTTGTCTCCATGAAGCTTGAGTGCCTAGTGCCCCAAGTGTGACACCTCAAATGGTTCACACAACACCAAATGCACATGGAATGACTTGAGAGAAATGGAACACTCCTTGAAATCGTCTAGCCCTCATATTCACACATTAGTGCACGATTTCTTGAGCCATGGGATTCTTTTATATGGTGGCTATTAGGGTTACACCATGTAACTCATAACTTTACCCATTCCTTATGCTCCATGGATTTTAACCTCCATGGAGTATCCATGGGTCACCCCATGGACTTAGTCCAACATAAGGAATCTTGGATCACAAGCCCACATATATAAGAATGAATGATTTACACAATCAACCCATATATTTAATTAGTCTCCTTTTGATCACTTAATTAATTCCAAATTAATTCTTGATCAATACTAATTAAATAACCTTATTAATATATTAGAACTTATAATATATTAACCAACCTTAAGTGTTATTTCTCTCATTATAGTCTATCCAAATGCATGATGTCATGCAACCCAAATGGACCATGCCGGGTCGGGTCAAGTCTTACCAATTATAGTTATGGACTTAGACATTAATCAAACAGTCTCCCACTTGGATAAGTCTAAAATTATTATTGCGTATGACTTCAGGAACCGATCAGCAATCGTAGCTCTCAAAACCTTCTGTCGAACTCTGACCTTGTCGATGAACTCTGACCTTTTTCAATGACTTGTCCATTAGATAAGGGATCATATATTCCTCCATTCTAGATATCATATGGACTGAGACATGGATTATCAATCATTCTCTCTGTCCATTTGTTGTTTCCCGATTTCCGATTCATGATGACTGACTGATTGAACAAATCAAATCAGTCCTGGCTTGGCCAAGCACTCACATGTATCATCTTTAAATCATCGAGGGGCCCACAGATATCGCTTTTATCCCGAAGGTAAAAGGAATGGATAAACTTCGACTCATATGGCTTGTTCTACTACTTGTTGAATCATACACAAAGGCACGTTTTATAACATCGAGTTACCGAATGCGTTTTCGTGCAATCAATGTACAACCAACTCATAGTAACAACTCATATCTCTAGGTTTGAAGAATATAAGATATTATCGTCTCATGATCACTCGTGATAAAATCCATGAAGTGATTCAAATGAGCGCGGGTTGAATCCAATACTCAGAACTTATGAGCACTCATGAGTGTTGTAGCACCACTTTGTCCACCAACTTGGACCTCTACAAACCAACCCATGACAGTCTTGATTCATATCTACTTCCAACATATGACCGACTGTGGATGGTTTGAATAACTTAATCATTTAGGAAGAGCGACTTAGTTATTCTGGAAGTCAAAACATGCAAAGTGAAACACAAGAATAAATGAATCAAATATGGTATCAAACCCTATGAATATAAATAAACACTTTTATTTATCACCATACTGATTACTCATTATTCATTGTTTCAGTTTTATCAACTTTATACTTGAATTAAAAACATTAGTTGTCCCATGCTCCAAGCATGTACACTATGTTTTTCTTAAACAATAGTTTTGCCATACACCAAGTATGCACTCTATGTTTGTCTATGATCCTTACTTTGTGAAATAAACCAATTGAACATAATTTCAATGATTCTAATTTCACACTCCCAAATCCTTATCGAAAAATGTGAGAATTTCAAATTCCTATCATTTATCGAAATCTGTTTAGATTTTAAACTTATATGCACTGACCCTCCTGTAATGAATATGTACAAAGTCACAAAGACTTGTCAACAGTCATTATAAGGTATTCCAATGGAGATCAACTCCATGGAAACTAAGTCTCATATTCAAAGTACATTGCTTTGGACATGCTTCTTGCATTAAGTTTTCTAATCTTACACAGATAACTTCCACCTATGGAGACAACTCCATATTCTCATTTTGACTATCACTTCTGAATAAGAGATGCCTCTTTTCAGAATATGTCAATATGGTCCTTCCAAAATTAGCACTATACTTCCAACTGTCCCTGAGCAACCAATCTTTTGGTAAACCTCAGATTGTCCTCGACAATTGCTTAATCATTTTAGTCATATCCAATTCTAGACCTTTTCCCTTCTTAATGCCTCTGGGCATTTGGAAAAATTTAGAAATGACAAATATTATAGCACATGCAATCGATCCTGTACCTAAAGCAAATAGTACACGATTCATGATGTCTCACATAAAGACATGATTCTAGACCAGTCTTTTTCTACAATATTTTTATTTGCCATGTTTTCAAAATTTGACTATGAAGAGGGATGCCGTAATCATAATCGAATTTTGAGAACGCAATATATAGAATTTCCTTAAGTTGAACCAATCCAACATGAAATTCATATATATATATTCTTGACTAAATATGATTAAGGTCTCAATTTAAGCCTTTAGAACTGGAATGAAGTATATCCTCTCCCTTAATTATAGCAAAACAACTATTTCAATCCCTGCAGCCTCACGAATTGAAACTTTTGTTTTCTATAATTAACATTGCTAACTTGCAACACTAACAATAATTATCATGCTCCCACTAACATGATGATTATTAGCATAACACTTATGCTCCCACTAGCTTTGACATGTACTCAGAAATCAGCTAGACTTCTAGAAATCAATACTTTATTGACTTCCTTACCAAAGTTCAGATTTCTGATACGAGATGCTTTGATAAAACTTTATCAAAATCATACACCTTTCCTTAGATAGCATACATGTGTGTCTAAACAATTTCAGAACTATGAAAAGGGATGCTGTAATCATAGTCTCAATTGTTTAGACCTTTTGCCATCTGCTTCAAATCTACTTGGTGGAAGTGTTTCCTCACCATCATTTTCATGAATCGGAGAGAAACCTTATGACCCTTAGATTTTATGGTGTATGTGTTCTTATCCATGTGAATCGTCAAAACCATAGTCACAAGACAAGGATAATGACAAATCCAAACTCATATGGACTGAACTTATGCAATCTTAACTTCTTGCCACCTGGCAGTACAGGGCCTGCCATTGCTTCCAAGTTGTTATGCAACCAATTGAGAACTTTCAGAACTCCTATGCAAAGCCAACTTTAACTAGAATGGGCACAGAATATGTCAACATGATAGGTTATAAACCTCAAGTCGTGTGCCAGTGAAGAACCTCAGGTTTTATTCTTGATTAGTTCTTGAAATTCTTTTTAGGATCTTTAAGACTCCCACTGTCCTCCTGACATATAAGACTATCTTGCCAAATATTCAAGAGATAGTGCGGATTCTTTATCAAGACAAACACTTCACACAATTGGCCTTAGTTGGTCTTTGTTTAATCCAAAACATCACAACTTACCAACTTCAAATGTACAAGAGTAGGACACTTTTACTCTTACATTTGACAAGTGTTATAAACCTTTCTTTAAGATATGTCACTCAACTTATAGTCTTGGAGTATGACTCTAAGACTTGTTTTGAAACAAATTATGACTCATCTTCTTGATTTAACCATTTCAACAATTCATGACTCCTCTTCTTACTCATAAGAATGCACTAAGATGTCCTTAGAAGACCAATTGTGATATGGTTCTTTAATCATTAAGATGATCACAAAACATGATACTAAAGTACTCTCCCATCTTTTCAGATTTGAGAAACTTTTATCTGTCTGCCTAATTTGATTCTTCCCATTCGTTCTGCCATACATTGAGACTTTTCCAATGTTTCAGAATTATACTTAAACTTGTAAGTATAACCATATTTACTAAAATTTAGTAAATCATGACGAATAGTCTTAACGAGCTTTGTGGTGGACTTGACCAGTGCAGAAGAATGTGTACTCGATCCCTTTAGTCCTTAACTTGACTCACACATCCATGTGAACAAGTCTTAATTTTCCAATGCTTGAAAGTTCTCATTCATCATACTATTCAACTTGCATGATTCCAAGTTTCTATCCAACTGAAGCCTTGGGAATGAGAATCTTTCCTTATTTGGTAAATTATGACACTACCACAAACGAAAGAATCAAGTCCATTTTTTTTCCAATGTTTCTATCAATGGAATCATATAAACAACCATTTTTCACAAATGCCACTTGTAAGGATATTTAAAATAAATATAAAATTAAAAACTTTTATTTTATTTCAAAACTTTGCGGAAAAAACTTATCCTTATAGTGCAAATGCATACGGAAAAACTTGTTGTTATCTATTCCTAAGCAATATATCATAACTCCTAAGTAACAGCTTCAAAATTCTGATGCGATCGAAATCCACCTACGCGATCAGAATCAGCATATACTTCCTTTAAGCTTTCTCTCTATTCTTTGATTCTTAAAACATCAACATGTGACCCAGTCACATCATGTAATGAGGATCTTAGAATAGAAACTTAACAGAGTTAGATAATGGGCTCTACCTGATGTAGAGTCAGACTTATTGACTTTAACATACTTAGGTAAACTTGGCAGCTTTGCAATCAACGCCCCTTCCTTTGGCAAAATAAACATATGGACCCTTTGGTAATGGGATTATCTCAGACTTAGCCTTTCTCCTTACCATTTGGTCAACCGGGTTGACTATGGCCAATCCCTTTCCATTGGGAAGAGAATGCTTTTTCTGGATTTCCAGTGTCACCATTGTCACTGTCCATAAAGTTTTTGGGAAGTTGATCTTCTAATCAAATTTGCTTTACTATCGTTCCAAATCATTGCTGATTCAGCAGCACCAAGCAAATAGATATGATCATTAAGGTTCATGTCATAGTCTGTTTCATAGTAGTCCCAAAGGAACTCACTATGTGACTTAGAAAGTGATTGAACATCCAACTTTCTCAAGACTTTGACACCCAACTCTCCCAGCTTGTCAATATGTGACTTCATCTCTAAGATGTGATCACACATAGACCTTGCTTGCCATTAGGGCTTGAGTGACCTTGAACTTGTCTGAACTAGACATCTTTTGGGAGATATTCAAGATAGTTGATCTAAAGTCCTTAATATAACACCCAATATGAAATATTAAGGCTAGGATCCAACAACCTATTTATAACTGGAAGAGGGATGTCGTAATCCGAGTTATAAAATAGTTGAAGGTAGGTAAATGACGATTTACCAATTTCCACCATGAAAAACGAAATAATGTAATTAGGTTTTTAATTGGATTTGAAACTCCTAGATCTTTTGAGATTCATTGAACTTTTCAATGGCATGTTTCAATCTCGAGTGTGCCCTTCAGGTTTTGTGATTGGGATGCCGAGGATCACAAAACAAGGTGTGAAGTAACCATGCAAATATACTTGGTACCCCTAATATTTACCCCTCAATCGATGTGCCGGTTAACCACACGAGCTCCACCGATACTATGATAAATATTAAGTTACCATTTGCCTACTTTGTTAAATCCAGGTTAGTGTGCCGGTTAACCACACACGCTCCACTAACGGTTTAAACAAAGTGCAAAGTTTAATTTCATGGATTAGCACCTTATTCACATTTTCCTAAATAACTAAGATTGGGAATTTATAAGTGTTTAGTTACTTAGTATTTATCATTAATACTTTTAATGAAGGGAGAATTATAGTCCTTGTCCTACCCGTTCGGCTAACGACCCTCCACCAGTCAAGGAAGCGGTGGGTGAGAGTGGACACCCATTAAACTACCATTTTATAGGCAGTAACCTTATACCCCCCTTATAGACCGGCTTCGTGAATGAGGCCTACTAACGGTAAGACTGACTTGCTCTTATACATATATTTATTATTAACTTATAATACTATAAAGTATAAGGGTTGAATTTTAACTTTTAAAATTCTAAGGGCTAACTTGGAATTAAAGTATTCATGGGGAAAACTTTACAAATTCCAAAACTTGAGGGCAAGTTTTGAAAATATTCAAAACTAATTA
Source organism: Lactuca virosa (assembly GCF_052849685.1). Lineage (NCBI taxonomy): Eukaryota > Viridiplantae > Streptophyta > Magnoliopsida > Asterales > Asteraceae > Lactuca > Lactuca virosa. The sequence goes on from NC_136430.1 coordinate 176,748,417, forward strand.
ATTCCATAACTTATGTGTTTAAAGCAGTTTTAATTAAAAAAAACTCTTCAAGTTCCATAACTTGAGGACAAGTTATGGAAGACTTTAAACTAATAAAAGAATGTAACTTTTCTTTATTTTTGTAACTTATGGAACTAATTAAGGTTTCACATTTTATCATTTAATGAAGTGACTCTTGAACCTCCATAACTTGAGGACAAGTTATGGAGTCATAAAACCATTTAATGAGGACAAGACTCTTCATTTTTGTAACCATTGCCAACTTTTTATGAGTTTTATGAAACTTAAATGTGACTTTTCATATAACTTGAGGACAAGTTACAAAAACACATTTTAGAATCAACTCTTAGATTAAAATGGATTGAAAACACATAATCAATTAACTTTTCTATTAATCTAATAAACTCATATGAACAAAGATAATTCACATCAAATTTTTTTCAAGTAATTAGAATAACTTTTAAACTAATACAATTCGATTTTTCAGCTAATTTTGCAAGTATAACAAGAAAACAAGCCTTGGCTTTGATACCACTAATGGGTTTTGCGCATTCTAACACTCCTAAGTGTACATGCAACCCTAAATACCTTGGATCTATGTTTTCTCTATTATACATGCAATTATGAACTTTCCAAGGTATTACCCTATCTAGCATACAATACTTGATATTTGGGTAATCAAATGGATAGAATACATACCTTTGTTTGATGTAGCTTGTCTCCATGAAGCTTGAGTGCCTAGTGCCCCAAGTGTGACACCTCAAATGGTTCACACAACACCAAATGCACATGGAATGACTTGAGAGAAATGGAACACTCCTTGAAATCGTCTAGCCCTCATATTCACACATTAGTGCACGATTTCTTGAGCCATGGGATTCTTTTATATGGTGGCTATTAGGGTTACACCATGTAACTCATAACTTTACCCATTCCTTATGCTCCATGGATTTTAACCTCCATGGAGTATCCATGGGTCACCCCATGGACTTAGTCCAACATAAGGAATCTTGGATCACAAGCCCACATATATAAGAATGAATGATTTACACAATCAACCCATATATTTAATTAGTCTCCTTTTGATCACTTAATTAATTCCAAATTAATTCTTGATCAATACTAATTAAATAACCTTATTAATATATTAGAACTTATAATATATTAACCAACCTTAAGTGTTATTTCTCTCATTATAGTCTATCCAAATGCATGATGCCATGCAACCCAAATGGACCATGCCGGGTCGGGTCAAGTCTTACCAATTATAGTTATGGACTTAGACATTAATCCAACAGTTTTTCCGAATTCCCAACTCATACAATCCTCAATCCATACGGTCACTTGGGCCGCCCTTACCCCTTATGGGGATGTGAAACTCATCCTAGGTTCACACCTGATTCTGCTCCCAGAAATCTGAACAGTTCTCCCCCACTTAAATTCTACTAAACTCTCCCAGCACACAAGGTTTGAAGGATTCCCAATCCATCTTACCCCTCATGATCGAACCGCCAACAACCTGCACTTACAAGCCAAACCCAAATACTGCACAATCCTGAAGACCATATGAACACACCCCGAAATCCCAGCAAAACTGATAACCCCAAACGCTTTTAATGATGCAACACCCAAATCTTGAAGCCCTCTGAACTGATCCCCAGACCAAAACCTTAGCAATAGACCACTTCCCTTGGCATTCCCAAGAGCCAACCAAGCACAATTGCTAAAACCATTGAACCCTGACGATACTAGAGACCTAAACCGCTAAATCTTGTGCATAGACCTTCCACACAATACCCCTGAACTGATCTCGACCAAAAACCAGAATAACAATCGAACAGTTTGGAATCCGCTCCACGAGATACAACCCCTCACTAACCCACTAATGATTCATGGCATGCAAATGGAATATAACAATTCTTCAAGATATAACCCAAAATAACAGAGAATTAAACCAAAGATAACGCTTACCCAAATCGATGCAAGATTCCAAACAACAAAAATATTGATAACAACCGAGAGGAAAGAAAAAGATAACATACCTGCAGCATCACCTCTTGGAGTCCTGGCTTCCCCTGTCTGACACTGCAATGTCAGCCTCCTCTCTGTTGGGGCTCCTTCCCTACCCTCACGACCATCAGTGATCCTCAAAGTAACCGGAGCAGGTGCACTCACTGCCCCTCCCCTCAACATCGGACAGTCGGCCTTCTTGTGGCTCACTTGGTTGTAGTGAAAACATAACGGACTTGCCCCTGAGGACAATCCTTGCTGACATTACCAACCCTGCCACACTTGTAGCAGCCCAAACCCCTGGAACAACAAACCCCATCATGCAGTTTCCCGTGTGTGTTGCACTGACCCTGGCCCTGCTAGCCCCTCAATCGTTAATCTAAAGTCTTGGGTCTCTTCTTGGGACCCTCTATTATGTGAACCTGATCTGCCCCTCTCATCCCTAGGTGCTCCAAATCGATCTCCCACTCTCAGGCTCTAGAAATCATATCATTCAGGGTCTTGCACCCTGAAATACTCACAAACTCCTTGATATCATCCCGCAACATATCATGATACCTCACTTTCTTCATTTCCTCATCTGTTGTATATTGTGGTACCAATAAATCCCTCTCCCTAAACTTGGCAGTGATTTCTGCCACTGTCTCAGTAGTCTGGTGGAGATCCTGAAACTCTCGTGCTAACTGTTGCACCTCAATCACTGGTGCAAACTTAGCTTGGAACCTGGTCAAAAAGTCATCCCATGACATAGCATCAATATCACCATCTCCCACCTCACGACCAACCTCCTCCCACCAATCCCGTGCCCTGTCCTTTAATAGGCAGGAAGCATATCTGACATTCACCTCCTCGGGGGAGAAACTCGTCCTAAACACATTAGCAATATATGCTAACCACCTCCTACTAGCAATGGGGTCCCTTTCCAAATAGAATGCAGGAGATCCATATGCACCAAACTCACGGAAAGAAAGAGTGCGAGCTCCAACGATATCTATAACCTCAGCACGAAACACGCTCAAGCGCTCATCCAAGATCTCCAAAATCTCGTCCTTGACCGAACCAAAGATCACAGGAGTCTGCTCCAAAATACTGTGGGTAATCTTCGACGATATGAACTCCCGCATTTGCTTGCTAATCGGCTCAGTACCTGCACCTGATCCAGAACCAGAACCTCCTCCCTGTGTGCTCATCACCAAACTGTAATACAACATGCCAAATATCAGAACATATCCAAAAAAATCCTCCTCCTATAAGCTTCTTAGATTCTCCAAGGCTCTCCCCGATTTGAGTATGGATCTTGTGCTTTCAGTAGTACGGGCCCAATACTACCTTCCACACCTATCCATACTTTCCTCAGGAATCATCCTGAATCCTCCAAGTCACCTACCCAAAATTATGCACCAAAAACTGACTAAACAGCGCCACTAAACCCACAGAAGCATATCCTAGCTCTGCTAGTTTCCCGACCTCACCCTACCCTCAGTTGCCGAAAAGCTCCCACCAATGTCAACTAACTACCTTATGAACATAGTCACATGCAACAGAGATCAGATAATCCTTCGAGTAAAAGACTCAACCCTTGAACGGTTGGACTCAAACAAGAGCTATGCAATAGGGTCAGATCCGCCACTCTGAGATTATTTAACCTGTGACACATGTGACTTAGCATATTCACTTAGTAGTTGATCCACATTTATAAGGGCCCCACAAAGCATAAAGCAAGCAACATTCATGCAATGGAAAATCTAACCAACATACACTAATCAAGCCGTTCTATCCACTTATCTGAAAACCATACTAGCATGCAATTCTAAATCTCATACAATCAGGCATATAAAGGCATCTCCCCTATCATAGAATCCTGAACAGATCCTTAGCCCTAATCTAGCATGCAATTTTCATAATCATATCAGATATCATAATAAACATGTATTGGTATTCTGGGAACCACTTACTTGAGCTCGGCCGATTGCACGCATCACACCCCCTTTTCTTTTATTAGAAATCCATTTTTAAATAACTGTTTATTTTATAAAAAATCACCAAACCCTCAGTTTGAGTTCAGGCACACCCGAGAGTATGCCAAAGTCCCTCAAACCAAGGCTCTAATACCAACTTGTAACATCCCAAAAACTAGGGTAAAAATTTTATTTTTAATATAATCAAAACACTCATTTATCCTTTATTCAAACATTTAGAAGAATTTCAAAATACAAAAAATTATCAGTGTTCATTCCAAAAATCACGAGTTGTGGAAAACACGAGTGTATGCGCTGCAATCAAGCCTATCCCTTCCCTTTCGAACCGGAAGTACCTGAAACCATAAACCACAAACTGTAAGCACAAAGCTTAGTGAGTTCCCCAAATACCACATACCATACATAACATACGAGCCATAAATGACATACATATCCAACATACAATAGAAGATGCTATGTGCCAACCATAGTCTTGCCATTATGCCACGAGCCGTATCATGGTCTTCTTTTCCATGTGGGGGGCCAAAACCCTGGGTCTTATAGACAAGTGCCAGGAGCCACCTTATGGTCTTCCATGCAACCATCACAAAGACAACTAGCATACAATCTACAACTACTTAACTAATTAACTGCCATAGTTCAAACTCCGGTCTTGCATACAGATTGCCAGGTGTCGGCATTGGTGTCTTCGACCCATAGTATAGCGAGGAGACTCACCTCGACGGCTGAACCCACGAATAAATCTACGATCGTTGATTCGCTAGAATCCCCACGCTATCAAATAAATAACACCCAATTAACAATTGGGTTTTAAACCAAATCCAATAATCCATATATGGGGTAAAAAGACTATTTTACCCCTCACCTAGTTTGTTCCAAGACTAAGACCCAAACTCACAATCATAAAGGCCCACAAACCAAATAATCATACAAAGCCCACTTATCACCCAATGTTCCAAATTGGGCCCAAACCCTTACATAGGCCTTACCCTAAAGCCCATTAACTTTTCCCCAATCCAAGCACTTGTCTACAGATGGCCCAACAAAGCCCCAAGCAATCCAAGCCCAAACCATAGCCCAAATCCGAAATAACACCATAAGGCCCAAATATCCAAATTGGGCCCAAACCCATCATGGGCCTAACCCGAGAAGTCCCAACATCCAAAAAGGCTCAAATAACCATTGGTCAACCCTGTTCAAATATATGGTCAACACTCCATGGACAACAAGTCAACAAAAGAAGAAAAGTCCAACAGGCCGAGTACGTCGTGTGTACTCAGTTGGTACGCCCAGTGTACCAGATGGGTACGCCCAATGTACACCCTTGAACTCCAATCTTCTCCATTAAGCACTTAACTACTTAAGCCCTTGCTCCAAACTCTCAGATCTGATTCCCATGGATGACTTGTCACCTAAAGTTGGCAAATTTACATGCATGCATGACTTAATGGGGCTCTATAGCTCAAAAGAGCTTAATGAAGGGTCTTAATACATGAATGAGTCCAAATAAACCATAAAGATCACATTTTAATGCCTTTAGGACACCTAAAACATCCAGATCTACAAGATCAAGCCTCTGAAACAACCTTAGCTCACAAGGACCAACCAAAAGAGGATAAAATGACCGTAATCAAACCAAAAAGAAGATCTAACCAAAGAGATGAAAAGATCAAAGCTTTTTACCTTTAATAGATTGCAAAAGATGGAAAACTTCTGGATCTACAAGCTCCGTTCCGGGTGGTGATTCTTCAACAAGCTCCAAGCTCTTCCACCTGCACAAAAATACTCCAAAATCCATCACAATGGCTTAAATTCTCCAAGATAAGGCTAAGGGTCGACTTTTAGGGTTTAGGAGGCTTAGATGTTGATAAAAGACGAGGCTCATGAAAGAAATGAGGTTTAAATAGGGTCAATGGCCACAAATTAGGGTTTCATGGCTAAAGGGAGTATTCCCCGCGTACCCTTTGGTACGCTCTATGTACTCAAAGACCACTCGCGACCACTCTACTCGGTACGCACCGCGTACACATCTAGTACGCCCCGCGTAATAGATGGCCCTCCAAAACACTCAAACTTCATTTGGCCATAGCTCCTTCATCCCAAGTCCGTTTCCAACGAACTTTATATTTACGGAAAGGTTACGAGAACCCCTACACTTCTAACAACTCACCATTGCCTTAAAACTTCCCGAACAAGAACCCAAAATTCGTAAAGGCCCAAACTAACAAAATATGATTATACCCTTGGGCTCCGAAATGCCATCAAACGCTCGGATCACTTAAACTATAGCACCCACATCCAAAAAGGGCCAAATCCTTTCTTCCCCAAGGCCCTAAGCCTCATGATAACTGATGAGTGAGCCACAGCCCCAAATAATGAAGCAATCTGAAACCAAGTGTTACAGATGGCATGCCCGCAAGAAAAAAAAAGCTTCTAATGGACAAAGCGATTGGGAGGCATGTGAAACTTAAAGTAGATAAAGAACCACAGCCTGATGTAGCAAAAGTAGGTGCTAGTTCAGGACAAGAAATTGTTGAACTTGAACAATAGTTATTTAGAAACTTAAATTGTTCGTAAATTTGGTACAAGTCATCAAGCACTTGAGAAATATGGATTTCTAGTTGACAAATGTTTTTTTATGATGGGTTCTGATGAACCCATCAACTCCCATAATGTTATGTTAGAGTTTGAATCCAAAAATGGCTTGAAGCTATGAACATAAAGATGCAATCCATGTATAAGAATCAAGTACCAGCTTGATTAAATTTTTCTCTCTTCCTTCTCTCTAGAAAAGACGAACCTACAAGAAAAATCAATGGGAGGGATTTTTCCATTTGATTATTCATGAGTTTACACACATTTCTGTATTTTGTTGACGGATTTTGGTGGAGAGAAACCCCAAACAGATGACAAGAGAGATTGAGTATCCAGAGAGACAAAATCTCTCTTTTCTCTCTTTTCTTTTCTCTATAACCCCCCCCCCCCCTTCTTTCTCTTCCTTTCACCCACGAATTTGAAAGCCAAAGAACTCCGTTTTTTCTCAAAAATCTTCACCATCACGAGTTAATATTCAAGGTAAAACTGAATTTCTTTCATTTTCTATCAAAAATCTCAAGTTTTCTTGCATTTTCTTCTTCTTCGACTTCATTCTATATGAACATTCATATGGATGTTCATGCATGTCGATTTTGATGATGATGGTTGGACTTCACTCAAAGATATCATGTATGTTACAAATAGTGAAGTCTCATGACCTAAACCTAAGTCAAAATCAAGATAATGCACTTTTCTACAAGCTTTGGTGGAAAATCACCACCTACACCATGAGTTTTCTTTCAAAAACCGACTTCTACTCCTTCATCTTCTTTAAACTTATTTTATTATGGTTAAAAATGATTTTTAGAACATCATGGATGTGTTATAACACCATGCATGTAGAAAAACATAGTTACATGGCATGAACTTAGCACAAAAATCGGTTTTTAAAGTTAAGAACATCAAACTCAAGTTAAGAATTTTTGAGAAACAAGATTTTGTACATGAATACATGTATGTATTTTATGATTTTAAATCTTTCTGATCTCTGCAAACATGCATAACTCATGATGCCTTTAAAAGATTTCTAAAGATTTAGTGAAGGTAATGATGAAGACTAACTTTTCCAACCTATTAGCAAGCATGCAAAAATGAGAACACGATTTTCCAACCTTTAGTCAAGGTAATGATGAAATATATTGAGCCTTTAGGCATGTTTTCTACATCCAAAATGAGAACACGGTTTTTCACAGTTAGTAAATTATATGAAGATGCATTCTGGAAATTGTCAGGTCTAGATATATTTTTTTATTTTTATATAAAAATAATAATAGAATAGAGTGTTAAAGCATATAAAATACTTACACTTGTGAATAAATTCTAGAAATATTCATGAATGACCTATACTTTAAATAAACATCTTGCATAAAGTTTGAGCAAGTGTTATTACTGTTTACCATTATTTTTTATTTTATTGTTATTAAACACAAATAAATAACAAAATTGGATTTTGAGTTTTAAAAATCACAATTATTATCTTTCAAAGCTTTTATATATTATATAACCTTCAGAAAAAAATTTGAAGAATTTTCCACAACCTTTTGCTATTTTCCAAGATTTAATATATATTAGAAGGATTAAGTAAGGGAAAAATAGTTTGACTTATCCAAAAATCATGAAAAACTTAGCAGGACATATTATATTATATTATACTCACAAATACAAATTTTGAGAATTCATCTTAACTTTTTACTATTTATTTCTATTTTCTTGGTATTAAACACACTTAAATTTTAAAAATTGAGCTTTATTGTTCAAAAATGACTTTAAATATTTTTTCCAGATTATGAAAAGTGTAAAACAATTACACAAAACCTTTAAGATTTTTTCATGACCATTTACTATTTTCCATGATTTATGATGTTTTTAAGTCATAAATGGTGGAAAAATAGTTAAGATCTCTAAAAATCATGAAAAATTACAAGCAAGTTCTTAATTGCATTAGGAACAGAAAAATAATGTTTGGAAATTTTTAGAACTGATTTGATTGAGTTTTTGGATTTTTAGCTTGAAAAACCCTTCCAAAAGTGCTAAAATACATTTCTAACAATAACACTAAATCAGATTTTCCATTTAAATTGTTTTTAAACAAATTAATTCATGGGAATCTAAGTTTCACAGAAAAATGTTTGTGACTTATCAATATCAAAATTTTAACACAATATTGGTATAATTCTATTGTAGAAATTAAGGTGTTGTTTGTTTTTTATCTGCTGATCTTCTTGGCCTCTTCTGTCTGTGCCGCACAGACCAAGCACAGACATTAGGCTTCGTAGACTATTTGTTTTTTGAAGGTTACAGACCTAAAAAGGTCTATGTGTCCTCTTCTTGGCGTAGATGTTGACCAGAGTCTTCAAACATTTTCAGACATCTTCTAGACAAAAAAAAACACATATATCTTTGTTTTTTTTTAAAACTTAGATTTATTCCAACTATATTAGTGATAAAAAATTTAGAAAAAAAAAGTTACAATACTTTAAGAAAAAAGGTTTTACGATACAAGTATGACATTTATGACAAATTTATAAATAAATATTTAATAACAATAATTGTCGTCGGAACTGTTTATATAGTCATTAAAAAAATCATAATATTGTCTTATATTTTTTTGTGTCAAATTTTACAAAACTTTATTTAATTTAGTATCATTCTGGACTAAAGAACACATATTTCTATGTTTTTTTTAATTTAGATTTTTTCCAACTATATTAATGATAAACAATTTAGAAAAAAAAAGTTACAATATTTAAATAAAAAAGGTTTGACGACAAAATTATGACATTTGTGAAAAATTTATAAATAAAGATTTAATGACAATAATGGTCGTCGGATCTGTTTATATAGTTATGAAAAAAAAATCCTATTATTGTCTTATATTTTTTGTATCAAATTTTACAGAACATTATTTAATGTAGTATCATTCATTTCTTGGGAAAAATATTTATTGCAAGTTTTTAATTGATTTAATTGAAAACGTAAAATGAAACATTTCATTTTAAATCAAAGTTTATTTACATCCATTTTATATGTTAAATTCTTTTATCCCTAATTACAATGTTTAGGTATAAATTTGCAACCAAAGTTTGTTGGTTTTTAATTTTATCAAATATATATGTTAATTTGTACCATTATATTTTCATTTTTTATACAGTAATACATAAAAGTTGATCAACACTTGTTAATTATCTATAATAAAGTCATAAAATTATTGAAAAACTCTTTTAAGCTTTAAAAAAACCAGTTTAATTAGATTTTAGTTTAATCTAGCATTCTACATATGTTAAATAACAAATAATTTCTTCTTTCAGACTGCATATGTTTGGTCCACCTCTTCTATTGTAGACGTCTGCAGATGCGGTCTGCAGCCTGCATACATTTTGTCTCAGAAAAAACAAACAACACATAAGTATACTAGTATTAGATTTCGAGTAGAGACTCATTAGTGTGTAGCATCGTTGTAGGAATCGGTATTGGTACGAGTGGAGCATAGTTCAATGCACCATTTGCATCATCTCAAAGCATTGTGAGTACTCACAGCCCCTAATTTCGATTTTAATATTTTGGGATGGAAAAGCATATCGGTTATTCAATTATGTTCGTTGTACTTATTTTAAATTGTATCAAATATGATTTTCTATGAATGTGTTTGCAATTGTTAATTCATGACACCTTATCAAGGTAAAGTCCCTAGAATCGGTTCACATAACTCATTAACTCATTAGAGCCCATGGTCATTATAGATAACGCTATTAGGAGGTAGACAACTCCTCACTCACGCGGTTTGCGGAGTGCATTTTACCATATTTTTTCCTATGTTAGCGATAGACATAGAAGAGGGCACCATCGGTCATTAAGCTTGGGTTGTGAACTCATGGTATAATCATTATGCACATATGAATTTTGTATCTCGTTTTAGCATCGAACTTTATTTCTCATGAGAATATGAACTTTGCATCCCATTTTGGCAATATACTTTAATTCTCATGATGAAAACAAACTTATTTACTTGTTTTAGCAATGTACTTTTATTTATGGAAACTCCTATCAAAACTTTGATTGTGATTCATGAAACCACATTTTTGTAAAACTGTGAACTCACCAACTACTTCTATAGTTGATGCTCCTTTTACATTCTTTTTCAAGGAATTATCGAGTAAGTGGCACATAGGGACACATCACGTGTAGGAGCATTTGCATGTGTTATTATTATTTTTTTAAAATACATTATAATTTCTTTTAAAAGTTGTTCAAAATCATTGTAAATTGTAATGTTTTTAATACTATGGTTGGTTTTGTCTTTTAACTTTTGCTATGTTAACCTTTGTACTGACGCGTCCCGTGTTTCCGCTTTAGCGGGGTGTGACAGAAATGGTATCAGAGCCGAAGGTTATAGAGAATACTGTTTTTCCTTTGGAGAACTTAAACTATAGTGAAAAATTTTCAAAACGACTTTCAAAAATATTGAACATACTAGTGGTATAATTAAGTCGAGTACGCATTATTGGACTTTAATTAGGTATAGCCTGGTCAACTATGCTTAATTAAGGAAAATTAATGTGAGACTGTAAACAATTATAGTTGAATTATGTTCAAAACGATTTTCAACTTAAACTTATGAAAAACATAACTTTTCGGTGTGCATATGGGCATTGCATATTATAGTCATTCGTCTAAGTACACTTAGAAACTAAGTGCACTTTTATCACAATGTATTTACTTGGAAATATTCTTAACACTTATTAAATGTTAGGCTAACCAGTTAGGTTATATCACTACCCGCTCTAGGAACAATCCACTTAGTAATGAGAATGAGTATTCCTCGGTAGCTATTGACTCTAGACGTAAGGTTAGCAGCTAGAGAACCACTAGTGACAATCATAAGTAGACACCAATACCAATTTCACCTCGATACGTCTTCATCGTCGTCATACTAGAGTTAAAACTAGGAAAAGCATTCTGATACCGACACGGGAGACAATTGGAGCATAGCATTAGGAGCTAAATGGGTCACCACGAGTAATCACTTGGATACCATTGGCGAGCACCCCTGATATGATTCTCGAGGAGACATGACAGTTTAACCCATTGTTACCGATATGTGAGACCTTCCTTCTACGCTATGATTTTAGCTTTAGGTTGTTTCCACCTTGAGCTTAAAACTTAACATAGGATATCTCTTTGACCCAAAACCTTATCTTTGGTGATTCTTACCCAACCATATTTACTTTGTATTCAAGCACAAACCATTCCCCTTACGGAAAAATTTACAAGTCTTAGTTCAACACCCCCAAGATGCACTAGTAATCATCTCAAGTATACCATCATCTTACACTTTCCAAATTTATAACATGTCTCATGCCCAACCTTCAACCTTAAATTTTCATGCTCGATCAAACATCGCACTACTTCGTTGTACGAATCCTTCCTACGAAGTTTGAATCCTCCTTCGAACCTTATTATTTTCATACATTTATTGAAATTACATCCTCTTATGCCACATGCTAAACCTATGACTTAACCTTTGACCCTTATAAAAGGCGCGAAACTGCATCTACACCATAAAACGTTTTACAAACAATTTTTCATGTCCTTTATTTTGGGGAAAAGTCATCGGTACTCGCCTTATGCTCGCCTTAGTATTAGGTACGACTAGTTACACTAACCCACTTAGTCCTTGCTTCTTAATTTTTCACCAAACCTATTTCACTTCACTAGTTTTATTTAGCATCAGTACGATATTTTATAACCATTACATATAATTTACTAGATCTTTCCTAACCATGTAAGCTATACTTATTTCTAAAAACAACCAACTTTGCTTTTTCCAACTAGCTTTAACTTAACACTTTTCTTCAAAATTCAATTTAACCAATGTTGGTTTTAATCTTGTTATTTCAATTTCATTTCAAATCGATTTCAATGGATAAATGTACTTTTTAAGGGCATATAAACCATTTTAAACCTTGTTACCACTTTGTCACATTTCAAAAACTTAAAAACATTTTTTTAAAAAGTTATTAAACTCTACGCTATAAAACCCAAACATATGACACTGATGTTCATGACATGTGTAACAAAGGATTCCATTGTTTTCATTACAATTTCCCTAAAATCACCTAAACTTCATGTTTATGTAACATTCTACCATCATAGATGTGTTTGGCATTGAAATTGGATTCAATATCATCAAACATCATATAGGTCATTGAATCCATTCCAATCTAACATATAAATATGAAATCCCCAATTTGGATATCTAGGGTTCATGAGGGTTTTCACCCAAATCCTCAAATTCATCAATAGGATGATTGGATTAAGATTAGGATCATCAAAACAACTCAAGGGAGGTTAGAAATCAAAACTCTAATCAATAAATAAAACTAATTTTGACATTAGGATTTTTCCCAAACCATGAATTCGAAGTATAGAGTCAGAGGATAAGAAATTATACCTCTCAAGCTTGATGTTGCTTCATATCTTCAATTCTTAACTTGATTCCTCAACAACCACTCTAAATCTTCCTTTGCATCACAAAAATCACTATTTCCCTCTTTCTTTCTCTCAATCACGTTGTTCCCAAGAAATTGGGAGAGAAGACCCATTAACTAGCTTTAAAGTTTCCCAACTTGTCGTATTTGGTCCCTCCTTGAAAAAGCTCTTTCAAATTAACTCCAAACTAACTTAGAAACTTCAATTAATTTCCAAAATGGTCCCTCTCCATCATAATCTTCACAAACTTAGTCTAAGTTATTAAGTTGGTCAAATCTCTAGTTAAACCTATCTTTCACCTGATTGGCACATATGGCCCTTCAACTTTTAAGATGTTCTAACTTTCAATTCTAACCTTATAAACTACATATCAACTAATGATATGTTTACTCCTTGATGCTTTAACTATATACATCATCTTTCCTTTATTTGCTTTATTTATTTAAGAACCAGTCATAAATTTTAGGATGTTACAAGAATAAATAGTTTATTAATTTGTCATAGCGTGATAAATTATTTAGAAACTAGTTTATATTATTTTGGAGTTATTGAGTATTAATTTGGTGTTAAATAAATTACAGGGACTGAGTGTTAATTATTTAAAAGTTGAATAATTGGAACATTCTATTGCCTGTAGGAGGGGATGAAAATCAGCTAGGGATTATCCCTAGTGATTTTCGAATGTCGCTATTTATGGAAGGAGGTGAAACTGATTTGATTTAAATTAAATAATGATTTAAATGGGGTATTTATCTTTATCAGTTTTCTTTTCCACCAAGTCAACTTCAGCACTAAATACACCCTCCCAGCCTCTTCTAATTTTCGCCCCATGCTCTCACAATTGTGACCGGTAGTTTCTCTTCTCTCCTATTGAAATCTAGTGGAACACTCTTTGGACCATTACTTTTAAGTTCTATCATTTATCCTTTTGGGTGTGACACTTTATAGGTATTCTACTTTGGGTGTTGTACCTTCCTCAAGCTTCAAGGAATCGACACACACAAGGAATCTTCAAGCAAAGCGGTTTTGCTAAAGGTTAGTATTTCTTGACTATCTTTGTTGTTCATATTATTATATTAGTGATCCTGGTAGGATTTAGATTTTAAATTGCCTTAGAATAAATTATGTTTTTCAACTGTTTATGAGTTTTTTCTCTGTTAAAATTAGTAAAACCCAACAGCTACGACTTCCATTTCAAAATGCCAAGTAGTTTATGTCATGTTGTGGGGACCTCTTCTGTGTTTTCATTCTCCAATTGGTGTACCTTTGAGGACCGTTGTTGGTATTTTTGGAATGCGGTGACCGATTTTCCCTTATGTTGCTATTGTATTGTTGATCCATATTGTCGCTCTTTATTTTCTCTGACACTGCCTCTTCCTGCTTCATAAATCTATGGAATCTTTCCATCATGTCCCTTCGTGATTTTAGTGTCATAGCGACTAGCTTGTTGAATAATACACTTGGGCGCAACGCATATGTGAATGCGGCTAAGACCATGTTATCCACACTATCTAGTGTATTTAATGTTGTTTTTCTAAATTAGAAGTCGAAACCTTGTAGTGATTCATCTTCCCGGTGTTGGCTACCCAAGATGGCTTGCGCGCCCACTGTGTATTTTCGCTGTTGGATGAAGTTCCTAACAAATTCTTCTTGCAATTGGTTTAAATCGCAAATACTCTTTACAAATAGACTTTTGTATAACAATTTGGCCGGGCCGAATAGGGTGGTCGAAAAGAATATACACCAATATCTTTCATCCAAATAATAGGCGTCCATCATGTACTTGTACTTTTCAATATGATCATCAGGGTCTCTGGGGTCATCATACTACGTGACTTTTGGTAAATTGGTTCCCACTTGTAATTGGTATTCACGCACACTTCTTAACAGTGGTGAATTACCTGACCTGAGTACAAAATCTTTATCGATACTCGTGTTCTTTTCTCATGTGTGTTGTTGTTCATGACTTTTTGTGGCCATTGTAGTTTTTGTATGGTCGAGTTCCCAAAAATATTAGATGGTATATACTCTTCTGTGTGTAGTTGAGGTCAATATGCTTGATACTATAAATATAGAAATGGTGGTGGCATTGGTACATAAGGTTGCCTGTGATGTTGCATCAGTATGTTTGTTGTTGTCAAATATTGTTGTAGAAGAGGTGGTAGTACTTCCATAGTCAAGTCTCATTTATTCTAGAACCTGACTTAGAAGGTTGCTTCATTGTGTCAGGTTGTATTGTACTACAACTGCTTTCCGTTTCGACTGTGACGGATTTTGCTTGTCTCATCTTTCGTTTCTCTTCTAGTGGTTGACTATCCCTTTTCCATTATTTGTGTCTTTTGGTAAGGAGTAGTTTGCGATTGGCTGTGATGGGGTTGTTGTATGTTGTATCGTGCTTGGTTACAGCTTTAGCTATGGTGTGAAAGTTGGTATCGAGTTTATTGGGCTAAAAGGCGGATATGGTACAGAGATTGAGGGTTGTTGTTTTTCTGACATTATGATTATAGATGGTGCCAATGATCCTACGTGGATTCTCGATCAGGTTGATGGGGACGAATATGACTTCCTCATGTCTTCTAGTTAAGTAGTCGCATCTTCATAAACAATGGAAATCTCAGTTAAGAACACTACCCGGGTAGACCCCAATAATGCTCTCCGATGCCAAAGTTAGAACTTAGGATCACATTTCTAGAATTGTGGGAAATGGATTATGATCCATATTTGTTGCCTACATCTGTGTTGTGCTCGATTGGATATTTAATGACCAGGGGAGACCCTTATTCGTTTCCCTTACCTACGCGTTATTATTTCCTTTTGTTAATAAGGGTACTACACTTATATAAATAAGTCATTTACCTGGTTTACGGGATGCTGCTTTAGTACCAAGAATATATATTTTATTAGGACATGTTTGATTAGGATTCTTTGTAAGTATATTGAAGTTATCCGACATGAACGTTATACTCTAGTTATTATGGTTATATGGGTTGGGTGAAATGCTTATATGCCGAACTGGGTATTGTCTCCGGGTTAACATCCTACACCATTAGTTAACTCAACAATAGGTTATAAAGATAGAAA
The DNA here is from genome assembly GCF_052849685.1 of Lactuca virosa. Taxonomy (NCBI): domain Eukaryota; kingdom Viridiplantae; phylum Streptophyta; class Magnoliopsida; order Asterales; family Asteraceae; genus Lactuca; species Lactuca virosa. Next base: position 176,764,571 of record NC_136430.1, read on the forward strand.
CTTTAACAGATATGAATCATTGATCAGAAAAACATGATATAATGAATAACTAACACAATATCCACACGATAGCAATCAAAACATAGTATAATGGTTTATTTACTCTAAGTGAAAACAAATGGGTTCTAACCCATAACTTGAAGTAAATATTGAAAGGAAATCATATAAAGTATTCTAATCATATTTGATAAAGCAAACCGAATGAAAACAAAATGATTGTACTTTTGATCCTTCAAATCCTTGCTCCACATCTGCTCTCCGCCTTAATATCGTCTTTGAAACTACTTCTGGTCGCTCAAAAGTGCCTATGAATGGCTATTTATTGATGTATATCTCTATAGGTCAAAGATAAGGCTCTATCGATACTTTCATAATGACCTAAAAAGCGACAGATAGAGCTTTTGGACGTGTCGTGTTCTTTACTAATCCGTGAATTCTAAGACCTTCAATACGTTTTATTTTCCTTTTTGGATGCATCGTGTTATGCAATGTTTAGCCATGCTTTCTGCTTCTTTTGATCCAGCAACATCTTTTAACCGCAAAAGTGAATTTCAAGCTTAATCCATACCATTTGTCTTATTTTTAACCAAAGCATAGCTCAAAACACTCATATATCGCATGGATTTCAAGCGTTAATTCCTTATGTCATTTTTTTTATTGTGTCTTGTGTACCAAAATCAAACAAACATATTTTTTAAGAAGATTAAGATGGCCTACAACGAAAATTGAGAGCGTCAATTTTTTTCAAGTTTCAAACTGTGTGACATCTCGAAATTTAGGTCTAAAACTGTAGACAATCAATTCACTGCGAACCTCTTTGTAATTTGACCTATTGAGTTCTAGTGCATCTTTTGTAAAATAAATAGTTTTGTTACAGCTATTATAATATATGAAATGGTATCTTACTTCTATTTGTGGAAAATCTCAAACGAATCAAACAGTACAAACTACAACCCTAGTTAATACGTCTGAAAAAATGAAAATTCACATTAAATAGTTATGAGCAAATAAAACATTATAATCTCATAGTACATGTTCCCCTGTTTCCAGAAATATAAAGAAAGTCCAAAATGGAGTTCATATGCAAAAGATACGACCATTATAAGAAAACAAATCAACAAAACACTGATTTTCTTTAAACTGGTACAACTGTATATATTCGTTTAGGTACTTGCACACCTCAGATGGGAATTCCGAGAGCATTTTTGGAGTCAGGCTATGGTCAAATATTTAATTTCATACTCGAAATATTTTTAGCAAAAATATTTACAAAAGTTGCGAAAACGGACGTTTCAGACCAATTCGACGGGAAACTTTAAACGCAATTTCCCGGACTTCTACAACTTGAAAAATTAACCCGTTTAGGTTTTTGGTATCCTTGAACTCGGCTCTATCATTCACCAGTTTCGAAAAAAACTATTCGATATCATGATCTCGATACATAAAACTAATGTTGTTTTTAGGACCCTTTGCTAAACATGACATCACCTTAGGTCCCACATGTGCTTGCAAGAGTGAAGAATCAGCATTTTGGCTTCTCTTCCTTCCCTTGCCCACATACGATACTCCTTCCCTTCTCCTTGGTTGAGTTCACTCTTGCATGAAGGTACAAAGCATGGGGTTTATGTGTGTTAGACTTTCTTTCAAAGAATGGTGGTGCATGGTTTGTGAAAGGCCTTCACCACTATATATAGAAGGCATTAGCCTCTCATTCTTCACACCAAACCATCAGCTCTATCTCCTCTCTTTGATCACTCTCCCTTAATCTTCTTCTTTCTTTTGGTTTACACCACTAAGAAACCACCCACCGTAGGTGGTCTTGAGCACCGTAAACCGCCACAACCCCACCCACTTTTTTCCCCTGTTTTCTCTAGCAACCACCACTTCCATCTTATGTTTAATATTATCTGGTGTTTGCTAAGTCCAAGTCCCAGGCTTTATATTTGTTTTGCGGGTTATTTCAAGTCCAAGCAACCAGGTATAGTTCGTGTTTCTCGAGGTGTTCTCAAAGATAACCGCACTCTCGACTCTAGTTCAAAAATCATACATCAATGGTGAGTGCTTACGGCCCCTCTTTTTAAAGCTTTTATATTTTGGGGGAGAATACATGTTAAATGATTTCTATTGAATGATATAAATTCTTAGTTAAGTAAAAATTCAAGCACATATGTATATGTATGTGTATATATATATATATATATATATATATATATATATATATATATATATATATATATATATATATATATATATATCAGCTTTTTACACCAAAATTATGGTCTGTTCAAGACCATTTTTGCCCTTCTTAAACATTATGGCTTTTAAAATTGTACAATATTCAAGTAGCTCAGATCGATACCTTTCTCGGGACTGCTCGCACATGTTCATACGATTTTTATACAATTTATTATGATTTTTGCAAAATTGCACATCATTTTAGTCTATAAAAACGGCCATTTTCACCCAAGTTAGGGTACATATCATGCTTAGGAAAAAATCAAGGACAAAGAAGACTCGATTCCCAAGCCTTGAGTGTTTACGGATCCTAATTCTGACTCTCAATGATTTTTCTATAATTTTTCTAAGACAAGGACAAAATCGATATTCAAGATTAAATTTCCTATTTTGACTTACAAATTCATAAGTAGTTTATATATGTTATTTTTCTGAATAATACCTCATATGCAAAGAAACTAGTCAAAATATGTTATATAGATATATTATATTTGCTATTAGTATATTACAACTAATAAAAATGATATATCTTCCTACTCCAATGTGCTATGATCTTAGCTATAAAAAGCTTGTCATAAAACGTGCGTCGTAAACGGTTATCAGCTCTGTAGTTTCCAACTTATATCGTGCATATAAGTATATATATATATATATATATATATATATATATATATATACACACACACACACACACAAGCTATAAAACTTATATCTTAAATTCTTACATGTACTTATGTGCACTCCCATAAGTTTCGTCACCTGTTTAAATGAATATCATACACTGTTACACTTATACATATCGAACATAATCGACTTTTATTCGTACAATTATATATGTATACCTTAATTAATGACTTTTATAGTAAAACTTTATGGAATAACTTTATCTATATATCCGTACACCTTTATTTGTATCTGTGGTTGCTAACTACAACCTTAACATATAACTTTATTCTTATATTTGTATAACTTCATTCGTACAACTTTATGTATATGAATATCTTAAGTCTTTACCAATGACGTCCAACGACGCATTGTAAGGGTTACATCTATTCACATAGCTCAGTTATAGGACTCACTGTAATCATTAACTAAAATTTCTCTCTCTCTCTCTCTCTATTACTTAAACCATGGTCTTGGTTTCTTTGAAAACTATTTTAAGTATGGATTTACTTATGCAATGATACATTTTGGTTTTCAAAGCGTATTCAAAGACTCTTTACAAACACAGTTTTTAAGTATGGTTAGACTTACAAAGAAAATACTTTTTGGACTTTTTAAAAGTATTTTTACTGCTGACAACAGAAAACATATAACTCTCACCAACCTTGTGTTGACCCTCAAAACTATATGTATTCTTAGGGAATCAGTAATCAAACTTTCAGACATAAGGTTAGTCATGGATTTCAGGTGACCTAGTTATCTAGTTTTATTTTGTTATATTTTCCTACATGTTTAAGGCAACTACTGTACTTTATAATTATCTGTAATAACCTTGTATTCAAACTTCAAATTGAAATACAACTACTGTTTGTTTATCATTGTACGTGTGTTTTATATTCAATTTCTTGTGATCCATGAACTAAGTCGCACAGCCTAGCATGTTCCGCCACCTCGGTTGGGGGTGTGACAGATTGGTATCAGAGCTAAATTGGCTATAGAGAACTCGTATCCTCGAAAGAGGAATAAAACTATAGAAACAAGCTCCTAATAAAATTATTATTATTAATTACACTACTTCTTGACTACTTATAGAATGAGGTAACTGGTTTGAAAGGCCACTTGGGTTGCTGGATTTTAGAATGGCTTAATTGGTAAAATGATCCTGCCTTCCGGTGTTTTCTGTTTGGCCCTCGTATGTGCTTAGTAGTCTTGGAGTACAAAACCTATAACTCTCACCAACCTTGTGTTGACCCTCAAAACTACATGTATTCTCAAGGAATCACTAATCAAACTTTCAGACAGAAGGTTAGTCATGGATTTCAGGTGACCTAGTTATCTAGTTTTATTTTTTTATATTTTCCTACATGTTTAAGGCAACTACTGTACTTTATAATTATCTGTAATAACCTTGTATTCAAACTTCAAATTGAAATACAACTACTGTTTGTTTATCATTGTACTTGTGTTTTATAACGTGGTCTACGTAGCACGGAGGGGAGTCTTTTGTGAGAGAGAGCTTATATGCAAAGAGGACAGTGGGAGTACAATTGATCTTGAAGAAATTCAAGAGTCAAATGATGAAGGAACCTCTGAAAATGCTAGCGCTTAACCTAAGGAAGAAATTCCAGTTGAACCAATTAATAAGTCATTACCTCTTAGGCGTACTAGTAGGGTTAGTGTTTCGCCTGTGTTGTATGGTTTCCATATAACGACAGAAGGTGATACGTTTATTAATGATAATACACTAGTAAATTTGGATGAACTTGCTAACTACAAGGAAGCAATGGCGGGCCCTGATGCTGCCAAGTGGAAAGAGACAATGGACAGAGAGATCAAGTCCATGGATGACAACCAAGTTTAGAATTTGGTTGACAATGTACCAGGTCAGAAGACAGTTGGATGCAAATGGATCTTCAAGAAGAAGACCGACATGGATGGAAAGGTACACACTTTCAAGGCTCGATTAGTTTCGAAGGGCTTTACTCAGACCCTAGGGGTTGATTATGATGAGACATTCTCACCAGTAACTAAGATTAAATCTATGAGGGTAATGCTAGCCATAGCTACCTTTCATGACTATGAAATTTGGCAGATTGATGTCAAAACTGTCTTGCTTAATGGAAAGTTGGCTGAGGATGTTTACATGAATCAACTAGAGGATTTTGTGGATGCTAAGTACCCCAATAGAGTGTGCAAGCTTGAGAAATCAATCTATGGATTGAAACAAGCTTCTCGCAGATGTAATCTTTGCTTGGACAAGAAAGTTAAAGAGTTTGGCTTCTATAGAAGTGAATATGAATCTTGTGTATATGTCAAAGCTAGTGGGGGTATAGTGACCTTCCTGGTATTGTATGTTGATGACATACTTCTCATAGGAAACAACATTCCAACTTTGGAAGAAGTTAAGTCTTGGTTTGGAAAGTGTTTCGCTATGAAGGATCTGGGAGAGGCTGCATATATTCTAGGGATAAGGATTTTGAGAAACAGGAGTAAAAGACTAATTGGACTTATTCAAAGTACGTATTTGGATAAAGTGTTAAAATATTTTAGCATGGAGAATTCCAAGAAAGGAGAACTGCCTATCCAGAGTAATACCAAACTGAGTAAGACTTAGAGTCCGACTACTGATGCAGAGATAGCATAACTGAGACAGGAGCTAGCCTCTTATCTTAAAGGCTATCGATTTCCTCCTTGAGGAGCAAGGAAGATCAGAGGTCACACTGGAAAGCTATCAACGAGTTCCATATGCTTCCGTCATTGGATCGATCATGTATGCTATGACATGTACTCACCATGATGTGGATTTTTCTTTGAGCATGGTTAGCCGATATCAGGGAAATCCGGGTAGAGCTCATTGGATAGCGGTCAAGAATATTCTTAAGTATCTGCGAAGAACTAAGGATTGGTTCCTTGTGCTTAGTGGCACTGATGACCTGAGAGTAACTGGGTATAATGACGTCATATTTCAGAAAGACAGTGACAACTTCGTTCTCAATCTGGCTGGGTGTTTACCTTTAATGGAGGAGCAGTGACTTGGAAAAGTTCCAAACAGGAGACCGTGGCTAATTCTACCTATGAATCAGAGTACATAGCAGCAAGCGAAGCATCAAAGGAGGCTATATGGTTGAAGAACTTCATCGGAGACCTTGGAGTTTTGCCAGCCATAAAGGAGCCAATGGGGGTTTTTCGTGATAATGAAGGAGTGGTTTCCTTGACAAGGGAACCAATAGATCATGGCAGATCGAGACATATCGACAGAAAATACCATTTTATCAGACATAGAGTAGAATAAGGACACATCGTCATGAAGAGGGTGTCATCAGAAGAGAATCCAGTAGATCCCCTCACAAAGGGTCTGAGTAGGTTAAGCACGTTCAACATGCAAGGAGAATTGGTCTGAAAGATGATATTAGTGTTAGTAGTTAGATACATATTTAAAAACTTGTAACAAAGTAAATGTAATTGTCATTTGATGATTAAGTAATGGAGAATTATTTATGAGTATTGTTTACTATCTTTTGTCAATTGTTTATTATTGTGTTTCACTTTGCATGTTTTACTTCTCGAATAATTAGATTATTCAAACATCCACAGTCGATCATACTTTTGGAAGTAAGTAATGAATCAATACTATCATGAATCGGACTGTAGATTGTCTAAGGGTTTAGACATAGCAATAGTTTGCTACATTATTCATGAGTACTTTTGAAATGGAGAATTTAAGTATTGGATTAACCCACACTTAGAGAATTACTTCATGGAATTTATCATGAGTAATTCTGAGACGATAATATCTTATAATCTTTAAACGGAGATATATGAGTTGTTGTTTACAAGTTGGTTGTGCATTGATAATGCGTAAATGCATCAGTAACTTGATGTTATAAAACGTATTGTTGTTCATGATTTGATGAGTAAATAGTACAAGCATATAAGTCAAAGTTTATCTGTTCCTTTTTCCCTAATGGGAAAAGCGATATCTTGGGCCCCTCGATGATTTGGTGTTGACTTATAGTGTCGGGCCCTGCCAGGACTAAAATTGATGTTTTCGATTTGTAGTTCTTTGTCATTACAAATCAGAAATCGGGAAACAAAGTATTGGATAATGATATTGGTTATGTTCCATGTCGTTTGTCCACATGATATCTTGTAGAACGGAGGATTATATGATCACTTATCTTAGGACACGTAACTGACTAGATCAGAGTTCGACATCGGCTTTGAGAGCTACAATTTGCTAATCAGTTTTTGAAGTTATATTGGCAACTATAGTTATTAGACTTATCCAAGTGGGAGACTGTTGGATTAGGTGTCTAAGCTCATAACTATATTTGGTATATACTTGAATTGATAGTAGCACAGTCCTTTTGGGTTGCCCTCAAAACTAGCAACTAAACATGATGACTTTTGGAGAGAGGTTGAATTTATTATTTGATTAATAAATTGAAATAAATGATTTATTAATGTATTAAGGAAATAATATGTTAATTAGAAATCATATTATTTAATTAATAATTAATCAGAAATTAATTGGAATTAATTGAATTAATTAAAAGTGCAGGGGTTGTTTAGCAATTTATTGATAGTTGAGGAACGAGGCTCTAGAACCTCCCTAGAAGAGGTTGGACGAAAACTTCTAGGAAGGCCCTAGAATTTTCTTCCAAGGGCTCTTGGATGGGGATTCTTGGCCTGCTTGGTCCTTAAGCTAAGCAATTAAGGTTTCCTCCTAAAACCCTAGCTTTGGCTCTAAGCTACCTCACCTATAAAAAGAGCCTTACCCCTTCACATTTTCAACCACCTAAAACCTTAGAAGATCAACCAAAAATTTCAAGCTCCATCCTCCTCTCTCCTCTCTCATTCTCTTGCTTAGTTTGGGTGTGATCTACTAGAGGCGCGACACTTGTGACGCTTACTCTCAAGGTTCAAGAAGACTTGGATTTTCATTGTTATTGCTACATAACAATCAAAGGTATGCTTACTAATCCTAGTTATGTTTTTTGAAAATAATATAAATCTCCTAGAGTTTTCCATTTGATGTTCAAAAGTTATATGTTCAATTAGAGAAAACATAAATCAAGATTTAGGGTTGCATGCACACAAAGGTTTTTGTTTGTTATGCTCAAAACCCATCAGTCTTATGATGGGGGACTGTTTTCAATTGGAGACTGTGTATGTGAATAAATCAAGAACATAAGGGAGGAGCTGTGGTTGGTCGCTACCTCATTGGTGGCGGGCAGTGGAGAATGGCTACTATAAAAGAGGATGATGTCATTAGCTTCTCAATATGGAGGTTAAAGAAAGAAATCGGACCAATTGGCAACGGACCCGGATATACCGTGCTTCCGGGCAAAGGTTGTTAAGGGATCGACACATCTTGAAACAAAAAGTGAATAGAGGTGAAGAATTTGACGGAGTGTAAATAATCTGAAGAGTTATGCACCACTGTGTAATCTGATTCCCGATCACTTAATTTGGTACAAGCTTTTTATGAACAAGAATGGCCAACTTCGATCCATCTTGAAACAAAAAGTGAAGTGTTCTTAGGAAAAAAGAAAAAGTGTACAGAGGTGGTATATGTTGTGGAGAGAGAGAGAGAGATAGAGAGAGAGAGAGAACGAGAGAGAAGAGAGAGAGAGAGGAGGGGTGGGACCTTTTATGTTAAATAATTATTTTTTTTCTTTTTTTTTAAATAAGACAAAGCTTCATAAATGGTCCATGTGTAGTCAAATGACAAAAATGTCCTTCAGTTAATGGACAAAAGTTAATAAAGTGAGCAATAAGGACTAAACATTAAAATTTTTGAAACAATAGGGACCATCTGTGAGGTTTTTTAAACTTAGGGACCAAACTTTAGATTTTTGAAAACCATAGGGACCATTTATGAAGTTATATATATATATATATATATATATATATATATATATAGACATACACACACAAGCTATAAAACTTATATCTTAGATTCTTACATGTACTTATGTATATTCCCATAATATTTGTCACCTATTTAAACGAATATCATACACAGTTATGCTTATACATATCGAACATACTCGACTTTTATCCGCACAATTATATCTGTATACCTTAATTAATGACTTGTATAATCAAACTTTATGGAATAACTTTATCCGTATATCTGTACAACTTTATCCGTATCTGCGATTGCTAACTACAACCTTGGCAGATAAATTTATCCGTGTATTCGTATATCCGTTTATCCGTACAACTTTACCCATATAAATATCTTAATTCCTTAACTATAACATCCAACGACGCATTAAGGGTTACATTTAGTCACATAGTTCAGTTATAGGACTCACTATAATCATTAACTAGAATCTCTCTTTCTCTCTCTCTCTCTCTCTCTCTCTCTCTCTCTCTCTCTCTCTCTCTATCTCTCTAACTTAAACCATGGTCTTGGTTTCTTTCAAAACTATTTTAAGTATGGATTTACTTATGCAACGATACATTTTGGTTTTCAAAACTTATTCAATGACTATCTACAAACACAATCTTTAAGTATGGTTATACTTACAAAGAAAATAGTTTTTGGACTTTTTTAAAAGTATTATTACAGCTAATAGCAGAAGACCTGTAACTATCAACCAACTTTGTGTTGACCCTCAAAACTACATGTATTTTTAGGGAATCAGTAATCAAGCTTTGAGACAGAAGGTTAGTCATGGATTTCAGGCGACCTAGTTATCTAGTTTTATTTTGTTATATTTGCCTACATGTCTAAGGCACCTACCGTACTTTATCATTATCTGTAAGAACCTTGTATTCAAACGTCAAAATTAAATACAATTACTATTTGTTTATCGTTGTACTTGTGTTGTATATTCAATTATTTGTGATCAATGAACTAAGCCGCACAGCTCAACATGTTCTGTTGCCTCGGCCGGGGGTGTGACAGACTGCTTCAAAACAAAAGTGTGAACATGTCTTTGAAGGTTTAAAACCATTTAGTGAAAAACCAAAACCTAAAACATTGCCGTTTAATTTAAAAAAAATAAAAATAAAAATAAAAAAGAAAAATAACTAGTAGGATTCCATTTAAGTTGATTCCAGCTTGGTTTATGCTTATGTAGTATGTACATAGATTTTTTTTAATGGCAACTCGCACACCTATTTATCCTACTTCTGAATCTACATATATGTTCACTACGGGACTTACACCTTCAATCTGAGATAGTTTTCAAACACTTGCTACCTAGAAACTCTTTGTTACATTGATCTAATAACAAGGGCGTAGCTAAGTGTGTAGAAGGTAGGTCCTAGGACCTACCTTTTTTTTTTTAATTACAAAAAATATATATAGAAAATATGAAGGACCTGTCTCATTTTTGTTAAAAGACCTACCTATTTTTGTTAAAAGACCTATCTATTTCAGTTTTATTTATATAAGGAACCATACCCGTCTTTGCCAACCCCATCCATATTTGCATTCTAATATATTTGTGATATTTTCAGCAAGCAAAAATCAAGAAATTCATACATCTGAAATACCAACAAACCAAGTTGTGTATGATCTTAAAGGATCAAATATTCTATCCAAATTCTTTTTGGTATTTTGAAACTAAAACAAAATGTTAAGCTAGTCATATTTGTGTGTGGAATCTTGATGTTTTGTATTGTCGACCACTTTCAAACCCATATCCAGAATATATGAACCATAAAAATGCTAATATTAGTTCACGAAAAGGGTCACAAGCTTATCATGTCGTGTCACTCTCTTGAAAAAGAAATGGGTGGAGAGGAGATCTCAAAGGAAAAACAAGGTAAACGTTAAACTCATAATCCATGAGTGATGACTGAGTCCTTTTCTTTCCTAATTCATCATACTTTAAACTATTTTCAAGATATTCGTTGGTATATGTTTGTCATATTGTCCTTTTACATAAAATATACTACTATTTTTTTATTATTTTTCTGACTTTGTGTGTATATTGTTCATACATCGAAACCCTATTTTTACAAGGCTTTCTATGAAAAACGGATCCCAAAATATTGAAGCAATCATTATTTAATTTCAATTGATTTTACAAGTTTTTTTAAACTAGATTCACATATAATTTACAACATATGAAAACCACCAACTACAAGCTAGTTAGCAGTTTGGCACTTAGGGCTTTGAGATTGGGCCTATTATTTTTAACTAATTTCATTCGTTGCAACATTAACTAAATAAAATCAACGTATGTAACATGTAACAAATCATAGACATTATGATTAGGCCTAACATCTTGAGCTAATTACATTAAATGGTCATTAAGTCATTATTAAAGTAATATAAGTTATCAAATAAAAACAACTTATATAACTTGTAACAAATCATGGTCATTAAACTTTCTATTTTTGTTCTAAACAATTACAATATCCATATAGTAAGGATGGTTTCAATGAATGTATGATACATTCCAAATTCTCAAAGAGTAATTATGGATTCAACAGCCAATGTTGTAATATACTTTTGTAAGTCCCTTCTTTGTCCTCATTTGAGTCACCTAAACAAACAAACAAATCAATTATATTTATCAAAAACAATAATTTATCAATATACAACATATGCTTTAATGAAATTTTTATATAAGTAGTTCTTTCTGTATTAAGTCATGCCCTATTAAGTAAAAAAGAAATGAACACCTAAATAAACATCATAATATAATTTAATCAATTGTTAAAACTTAAAAGTACCTTCATGTTTTCGAGTTCTGAAATGTTGGAAACATGTGTCCCACCACAAGGGCATCCTGGGAAATCACCTAATTTCACAATACGAGGAGTGCTTCCCTATATAAATGCAACATTATCATACGATAAAATTAAAAAGACGTGTTATTTTCCAAAAAGAAAGTAAGTGTTTGACTTTTTGGAGTCAATGAGACTACTCTAAGTGTTTATTGTTATCTACTTTCATTTTTATTCCCTATCAACAATGTACTTTGAAAAATATAAAGAAAATTTTTTATTTATATGATTGGGTAGACTTTTCAAAGTATAATGTCCTAATAAGAAAAAATAAAAAGTACTTGGTAGATTTTTCAAAATAGTAAAAAAGAAACAGCATAAAAAAAATAACTAAGGGCAAATTGGTAAAAAGTTAGGAAAAAATCATCACACCTTGGGAATGTAATCAGGAAGGGCACCACCACATAACATAGCAGCTTCTTCATACGGATAGAGGGCAACAGAAACCTGAATAAATACATTTGTTCAAAAATAAATTATTTTTATTTTACAAATCATAGTTAAAAAAAAAATATAATATATAAACATACCTTACCTCCCCTTGATATCAAATTATTTGCTTCAAACTCTAACTCCTTCTGCTTACTTTGCAATTCAGACTGTGGAACAGTTCCTTTATATTCAACATATGGCCTATAAAAACCAACTTTTTAATCATATTTACTTAATAATTTTAAGAAAAAGAATCATAATTTTTTATAAAATTCATACCCATCAGGGAAATGATAGCCTTTTCCTGGCTCCAAATGGCGTAATCCCACCTGTTCCATACATACATCCAATAAATGTCCAGCTGAATGTAACCTGCAAAAAATGGAGTTTCCACATAATTAACATACAAATCAATCGATTATCACTGGATTCCATTTCTAATAGAAACAAATAGCTGTAGAAACTATACATAGATCATATACAGTTAATAAGATCGTTTTACCTAGAATTAAGTTTGCGTCTTGACTCATCAACAGATAGCAGAACCTGAACACCTCTCTCAAGATCCTCAGCAGTCTTCTCAAAGACACCATAATGATAAACCTTAAGATATGCATTTACCCAAAAAGGGAATTCAGATAACAGAAAGGGGAAACCCAAATCGAAATGGGTAATTTTAAAAACAAATACATACAATGCCATTCTTGGATCGAACGTCTTGAACGATGAATTTGAAGCTAGAAGAGGAGACATCGGTAATGAAACCAGTGTCGGATGGCTGGCCACCACCTTGTGGATGAAAAATGGTGGAATCCAATATCAACGCATGTCTGCCATCGTCACCCTGTTCACGAGAGAATCGGAATTTTTGTTCACAATACAAGCGAGAGAGGGAGTATATGTACTGATTTGAATTTAAAAAACCTAGGGTTTTGTGGGCGTGAACTGGAAGATGGAAATGAGATAAAGAACTAACCAGAAAGGAAGAGAGCAGGGTAGCATCGGATTGAAGCTTGGACATATCATGATAGTATTCAAGGACGGTTGGAGTTGCAGATGCTAGATGATCATCCATGGCACCAGAAGCTTGATTGAAACACACAGAGAGGGAGACTGGTGTTGGGATTTTAAATGGTGGTGGTCGGAGTCACTGACTTTTCAAGAAGCAGAATTGCTTTTCGCTTGATCTCGGAAGTCACAAATGGCCGGCTCATTTCGTTGGAATTGGGTAGGATGGCCAATTGATCAAAGTGCAAGAACACCCGGAAGTGACCAAAGGGCTATGAAGTCGTCAATGTGATTAAACGAGTAAAATTGTATGTGGTATTTTATAAAGGAGTGGTGCCCTTAAATTTTCATTATATATTTGGTTTTATCATTTTTCATATTTTATGTTCATTAAAATCGAAAGTTTATATATATTTTTGCATTCCTGCCCTTTTAACAGATTACCAAGTTAACATAGGGTTACCTACACATGTGGCGTGCCACATGGCGCTGAATGGGCTGACATAGCGACATATAAACGCGGAGTTGGCATTTTTTCTATTTTAAAATCTATTCTAATAAATAAAGATATTTTTGTCACATGTCACATTCTTATTCATTTTGCTACATGTAATTTTGTGATTATTTTAAATTAATTTTTATTCCACATGTCATTTTATAGTTTTTTTAATTATTAAAAATCTATATAATATTTTAAATATAATAATAAATGTATATCAATTTCATTAATGAACTTTCCTTTTAATTTCAAAATTATTAAATTAAAGCTTCATTAATTTCCTTTTTTTATTTATCTAAATTACTTGTTTAAATTTAAAAGGGAAGAAAAAACACTTCAACTTTTATAATTCAATAGTTTTCTCATTTTTCTTATAAATTCAAACTCTCAAATGTTAACAATTTTATATTTAATTTTTCTTTTAAATAAACTCATGTAATACATGAGTCTCACACCTAGTGAAAAAATATAGGAGGAAAAATTGACGGCAACGGGTTGCAAACTAGGAACCTCTTATGCCGACAACTACGAAAACCTAATTGCCTTACCACAATGTTATACCTTTTTTTATGATTTTAGTTTTGAAAACTGGTATATAATATAAAATGCAACGCCGAAAAGTTTTAAATATAATTAAAACTTATTATTATTATTACCACTGCTACTATTTTTATTATTATTATTATTATTATTATTATATAATACAGCCTTTTAGGGTACCATATAGTTATGATAGGTGTTTCATTACTTATACTTTATTATTGTTTGTACCATTTAGCCTACTAAGTATAAGTTTTCATTACTTATACTTTATTATTGTTTGTACTAGCCTAATGATAGGCTAAACCCTTTTAAGTGTTAAGTAATCTCATGAAATTATGGCTTTACTAATCTGGTAGAAACCTTCGGTATCATATAGTTATTTGAAATACAAAAGTCTAGGTTGATAACATGTAATTTAATTTGAAATGTTTTACCATTAGTCGTGATGTTGCCCGCCTTTTTAGCCGAAGTTTGGCGTTGTTAGGGCTGTTTGTCATTGACTCGGTATACATTAACGTTTCAAATCAAATTATTTGTTATTGTAAATAATCCTATGACTGTATTTTGGCATAACTATATGGTACCCCTGGGCCTTCTCTGTGTTATATATATATATATATATATATATATATATATATATATATATATATATATATATAGACACACACGTTTAAAACGTATTTATAAATTAAAAGATATATTTATTTTTATTTAATAGACATACATATGTATTTATTTCGTATAAAAATAATTGTATGCATATAAATATGAAAATGCCTATTAATATGTTTGTATTGTATACATATAAATACATAAATACGTTTTTAAATTGTATAAATATGTTTTTTATACGTATAACGTTTTTATTTGAAAAAAAAATCATATTCATATGACAAAATACACATATAGTACATATTTATACATATTTATACATAACGTCAACTAACTATAAAATACGTTTTTAAACATATTTAAGTGTATAAAAGTATCTTTACATATTTAAACTTGTTTAATCATATTTAGCGTATTATATATGTATTTTATCATTTGGCTATATATTCTTTTAAAATATATATATATATATATATATATATATATATGTATAAAAAACGGTACTTGTGTTTATAAAAAACCTATAAAATCGTATTTAAATACATGGTTTATATATATATATATATATATATATATATATATATATATATATATATATATATTAGAAACATATTTACATATTTATATGTTTTAAAAACGTATTTATATGTATTTATATATGTTTATACATTAAAAAAACATAATTATATGTATTTATATGTTATAAAATGTATAAATCCATATAAAATGTAAGTTATACATTTAAATACATATTTATAATTATATGTACACTTTCATTCATAATAATAATAATAATAATAATAATAATAATAATAATAATAATAATAAGCACCTCGAGCCTGGTATGCAACGCTTACCAATTTCTTGAAACTCTCCGAATTTAAACAAGGATTTGTTGATCCCACTCTATTTCGAAAGAAAGTGGGGATCATTTGATGCTAGTTCAAATTTACGTAGATGATATTATTTGTGGTTCGACTGACCATTCATTGTCTATAGAATTTGAGCATATGATGAAAAGTCAATTCGAGATGAGTATGATAGGTAAGATCAATAATTTTCTGGGATTGAATATTCGTCAAAGCAGGGATGAAATTTTCATCAATCAAGAGAAGTACTCTCGTAACTTCCTTGAGAAATTTGGCATGATGAATAGCTCGAAATTGAAAGTACTAATGAATGTTGGCACGCGCTTAGGACCTTCGTTGGACAAGCTTATTGTCGACATAACATTGTACAGGAACATGATCGGTTTGTTACTATACTTAACTGCTAGTAGAATTGATATTATGTTCGCTGTTTGCAATTGTGTCAGGTATCAATCGAATCCCAAAGAACCTCATTCAACAGATGTGAAGAATATCTTTCGATATCTCAAAGGAACTGTGTCGTTGGGATTATGGTACCCTTCGAAGACCGGTTTCTTCATTCAGGTGTTTTCAGATGTACACCTTGATGGGTGTCAACTCGACAGGAAAAAGCACTACTGGTGGATGTCAACTTTTGGATGGGAAGCTTGTTAGCTGACAATCAAAGAAACAAACTTGTGTTTCGATTTCCACAGCAGAAGCAGAATATGTTGTTGCTGCAGCTTGCACTTCTCAGGTCATATGGATACAAAGTCAACTTCATGATTATGCAATCAACATGAAAAAGATACCCTTGTATTGCGATTCACAAAGTGCAATACGCATCTGCCATAATCTGGTGTAACATTCGAAGACCAAGCATATAACACTTCATTATCATTTCATCAAGGATCATGTCGAGGATGAAAATATAGAGGTTCACTTTGTGAAGACGACGGGTCAACTTGCTGACATTTTTACAAAGACTTTGGATGAGAAATTTTTTTTAAGGATATTGTCTGGATTAGGAATGCTCGATGCAAATGTTTTTCCAAGCTTGTCTTCATCGTGAAATAACGAGGAGTCAAAACATCGCTGAAGGCTTCAGCAGTTACTATTCACTATTCAGCGTTCGACCCCCTTCCCTTTCGAAATCTCTCTGAATGGTTCAGATCCTACTTTGTTGTCTGAGAAGAATTGTTGTTTCTAAGTACTATGCCTAAACGTTGATATTGTTCACTTCGCATGTCTGGTAACATTTTATTGTTTTTAATATTGTTTTTATAAACCAAAAATACCAAAAAGATTTTATTTCTTTTGTCTTTAATTTTCAAAAACACCAAAAACTCCAAAAATATTTTTACTTTTTTCCTTAAATTTCAAAAACAAAAATTCCAAAAAGATTTTCTTATTTTTGTCTTTTGCATTTCAAAAACAAAAATCCAAAAATATTTTTTGTTGTTTTTTGTGTTTAACGATTTTATTGTAGTTTTCCATCGGGCTAATGTCATAAAAGCCCTTAAATTTTCATGAAGTATTCGGTTTTACCCTTTTTCATATTTTATGTTCATTAAAACCAAAAGTTTACATATATTTTTCCATCGAGGGTAGCTAGTGAATATGCCCCCTTTCCTGCTTCAACATCTATAAGATACGATCCTTCCCATTTAAGTGCCAATTTACCTGCACTAGGATCCTTGGTATTTTGGAATACTTTCCTTAAGACCAAGTCTCCTATCTGGAATCTTCTGAAATTGACATTCTTTTAATATGCTTTGGTGATCCTTTGTTGATGAGTAGCAATGCAGATCTTGGCAAGATCCCTGAGTTCATGAATAGTGTCAAGATCCTAGGATAGGATCCTATCATTGTTCTCTTGATTTTGAAATAGATATATTGCAGTTAGGATCACCACTTCAGTGGGGATCATCGCTTCTGCTCCGAACACCAAAGAGTATGGAGTTTGGCATGTGGTCACGTTAGAAGTGGTCCTATCTGTCCATAGGACGAAAGGAAGTTCCTCTGCTCATCTTCCTTTCTTTTCATATAGCCTTTTCTTCAAGTTATTAACTATGATTTGTTGCTAGATTTCACTTGATTGTTGGCTTGAGGGTCAACATGGGTGGACATTATCATTTTGATTCCCCAACTTGTGCAAAAGTCCCTAGTCCTCTTTCTTATGAATTGGGATCCATTTTCATATATAATTTCGGCAGGGATCCAAACCTGGTCAGGATATTACGTTTGATAAATGACACCACCTCCTTGTCTCTTACTTGAACAAAAGCCTCAACCTCGATCCACTTTGAGAAATAGTCTATAATTACCAGCATGAAGAGTTTTCCTTCTGGTGCCTTAGGTAATTTTCCAACTATATCTATCCCCCACTTCATGAATGACCAATGGGAGATGATCGGATGTAAATGTTCTGCTGGTCGGTGTAGGATATTGCTATGTCTTTGACAAGCATCACATTTTTTAGCATATAAGAAAGAGTCTTTCTTCATGATTGGAGAATAATATCCCATTCTCAACACCTTGGATCACAAGGATCTGCCCCCAATGTGGTTACCATAATCTCTTTCATGTATGTCTTTTAGGACTTCCGTAGCCTCGTGATCTTCTAGGCATCTAAGGTATGGACCTGCAATGGATTTTCTGTATAGCTTACCTTGGATCATCACAAAACATGAGACCTTCATTTTGAATGACTTCTCACTTTTGTCTTCTTTCGGGATGGTACCATTTTGGAGATATTCCATAATGGATGGAATCCAGGATCTTGAGGTTGGGGAAGGATCCTTGATGCTAAGATCCTGATGAGGAAGTTGAGGATCAGGATCTTCAATTGTAGCGATGTTGGTTGTTACCTCATCATTGTCGAGATCCTTCAGTCTTTTGGAAGGTCGTTAATTGTTGGGATCATCACGTGGATTATCGAGATCCTGGTTTCTGGTGGGATCCTAAGAGAAGATCCTAGAGTGGCTAAAGCATCTGCTTCAGCATTGTCTTCTCTAGGAACTTGGTTTAGGCTGAATGCTTCGAGTTCAGAGGTTAAATTTTTTAGGATCAGGAGGTATAGTGCTAGTCTTTCTCCTTTTACTGCATAGGATCCATTAAAATGGTTAGTTATTAATAAGAAGTTGACATATACCTGAAGATCCTTGATCTGAAGATCCTTGGCTAGTAGTAGTCCCATGATTAGTGCCTCGTATTCAGCCTCTTTATTGGTTGCCTCGAACTTATAACTGACTATTTTGGGGTAGGATGTCCCCCTGTGGAAACTTTAGTATGATCCCTAGTCCAATTCCTATTTGGTTTGATGCTCCATCTATGAATAATGTCCACCTTCCTGTGTTTTCTTCTTCTAGAAGTCATTTAGTTTCTATTTATACTTCAGCTTGTAGATCATTACTGAAGTCAACCATAAGTCCGACAGTGCTTGAGACTTTATCGCGGATCTTGGCTCATACTTGATGTTGTATGTGCTTAGCTTCACGGACCACTTTTCCATCCTTCCATCCTTCCTGACATTTCTGGTTTTATTATAACATTCTTAATACGATAATTAGTTCTTACATATATAGGTTGTGTTTCGAAATAGTGTCTCAATTTAGTAGAAGCAGTTACTAACGCAAGTATAAGTTTTTCAAGGTGATAGTACTTGGTCTCAGGATCCAAGAGACTTTTACTTACATAGTAGATGGGATGTTGGTCCCCATTAAGATCCTTAGCTAAGAATTCACTCATCGCGTTTGAGGATACTGAAAGGTAGAGAAGAAGTGGTTATCCATCTAATGGTTTTACCAATAGGGGTGCTGAAGTTAGGTATCTTTTAAGTTCCTGGAGAGCATCATCGTGCTCCTTAGTCCACTCGAACCATTTATTTTTCTTTAAGATGTCATAGAAAGGTTGCATATTTCTGAGGATCTTGAGATGAATCTGTTTAAGGATGCCACTCTTCTTGTTAGTCTTTGAATAACCTTTGTCGAGGATGGGGATCTTAGATCAATGATTTCTTTGATTTGCTCAGGACTTGCTTCAATTCCTCTTTTGGTCACCATGTACCCAAGGAACTTGCATGGTATCATTCCAAAGTGACAATTGGAGGGGTTCATCTTCATGTTATACTCGTCCAGTATGTCGAAGGCTCCTTCAAGATCCTTGAGATGGTTTTCATCTTTCTTTGACTTGACCACCATGTCATTAATGTAGACTTCCATGGTGTCCCCTAGTTTTTCTTTGAAAATATTGTTAACTAGCCTTCAATATGTTTCACCTACATTTTTAAGACCAAATGGCATGACAATATAACAATATATACATGTTGAGTTTATGAATGTTGTATCCTCTTGGTCAGATGGTTCGATTTGGATTTTTTGGAACCCTGCTGATGCTTTGGCGTCTATCATGGAGTCTATGTGTGGTAGAGGGAAAGGATCCTTGGGAAAAGCCTTGTTCAGATCCGTATAATCCACACATACTCTCCATTTTCCATTCTTCTTTTGTACTACGACCATGTTGGCTAGCTACTTTGGGAACTTCACTTCCGTGATCATTGTTGTTTTAAGAAGTTTTTCTACTTCTTCTTGTATGATTTAGTTTCTCTCTGGTGCGAACTTCCTTCTCTTTTTGTGTATTGGTCTTAAATAAGGATCATGTTAAGTTTATACGTTATTAAAATTTTGTCTATACTTGTCATGTCCTCGTGCTTCCATGCAAATGTCTTTCTTCTAGCTCTGAGGAACTTTATTAGTTCTTGTTCGGTTGGTTCTGGTATTGAGGATCCTATGAGAACTTTAACATCAGGATCTTCAAGGTTCAGGGGCACTTATCTTGGTATTGGTGATGATTTCATCGAGGTCTTGTAGCACTCTTTGGATTCTTGTTGATCGCCTGTGATCTTCACTGTCCCCCATGGGGTGGGCATCCTTACATATTAATGATATGTTGTTGGGACTACCTTCATTTTGTGGATACATGGTCTACCTAATATAACATTATAAGAGGATAATGTATCTATTACACAAAAAGGTTGCATAGAGTTTACCCCCTCAATGTAGATAGGTAGCTTTATTTCGCCGATCGTATGTTTTGTTTCGCTGCTGAATCCTATTAATACTGAGGATCTTTTGATTATTTCATACTCTGGGATGTTCATTATTTTTAAAGCATCCAAGAGTATAATGTTGACTGAGGATCCTCCGTCGACAAGGATCCTTCTGACGAAATGATTGACGATGTAAAGAGTGATCACCAATCTGTCATGGTGAGGATCATTGACGTCTTGTCTATCTACTTTGTCAAAGGTGATATTCTTCTCGTTTGTGATTGACGCATTCTTTTGTGGCCTTTATTCTTTCTCTGTTTTTAACACCTTAGCATTCCTTTTTGCTACAAAATAAGAGGTACCACAAATGTCAGATCCTCCAGAGATCACATTGATTACCTTGGCGTCAGCAAGAGGGGATCCTGGCTTATCGAGGATCTTCTAAGGATCCTAATCTTTCTCTTTGGATCTTTCCTTTCTTCTTCCAAGGATTTCTTTGAGGTATCCTTTGCCTAAAAGGTAGTTGATCTCCTTCCTGAGGGCTATGCAATCTTATGTGACATGACCAAAGTCTTCATGGTATGCACACCATTTGGATTTGTCTTTCCAAGTGGTGGATTTTTATCATTTCCTTGGACATCTTGTTTTGTTGCCGAGATCCTGCATAGCAAATATTTGTTAGGTGCATTTTATGCACCATTGAAGCATGTTTAATTAACTCTTTTGCATTTCAATTTAGTAATAATCCACACATTTTACTTGTTTTGGGACAAAACTTGGCACACTTTATTTCCACACTTTTTATGCCATTTCAGGTGGTTATGGAGGTTGGAGATGAATCGGGATGGTGAAAAAGGGCCGGAAACAAAGATGCGGATTTTTCGGAGCAAAATTGAAGAAAACAAGAATTTGTCACAGAAGAGTTGACACGGGTCGTGTCTCTTTTGACACGGGTCGTGTCAAATGGTTTATCAACGTACATTGGTTGCAGATTAGAAAATTTTCCAACTTTTGAGTGACACGAGGCCGTGTCATATCTTCACAATTTGACACGGGGTCGTGTCTGTCGCATAACTTCCTGGGGCAGTTTTCTTTTATGATCTAATTTCGGGATTTTTAGCCAAAAAAGAGACTCTCTTTCACTCCAGGCGACCAAGGACGACTCTTAGAAGAAGTTTTTAGTTTATAGCTTGAAGAAGATCATTTGGAAACATTTTAATTTCATCTTTGTAAGCACTTTAGTACTTTAATTTCCTTTCTAGACTTGTTAATCTTGTTCTAGTCATGTGTGGCTAGAACCCTAGACTCTCCAACTTTATGTATTGACTATTGTGTGTGATTTAAATCATGTGATTTGGTGTTTGTTTCTAAATGATATCTAATGAATTTGATTTTGTTTCAATTGAAAGTTTGATTTCAATTCTAGTTCTTATTGGCCATTTGAGTTAGGGTTAAATCAACCAAGTTATCTATTGTGCAAAATCCGTAATTGTTTTGTAAAATAGAACAAGTAACAAGCACTAAATTGAATTCGTTAGAATAAATCTAGTGTAAATCAAATTCACACATTCTTACACTTCCAAGCTTGTGAGGAGTATTGAATGTTTTTGGGAATATTCACACAAAGTATAATGCAATCTCTCCATTTAATTCTAAGAGCTTGTTTAGATTATATTGGTAAGGTTAGGATTAATCAAAGAGCTTATTTTGGTTAATCAATATGGTGAATG
The DNA here is from genome assembly GCF_052849685.1 of Lactuca virosa. Lineage (NCBI taxonomy): Eukaryota > Viridiplantae > Streptophyta > Magnoliopsida > Asterales > Asteraceae > Lactuca > Lactuca virosa. The sequence continues at coordinate 176,786,945 of NC_136430.1, forward strand.
AGAGGTGCTAGAGCTTGTTAGAATTTCCAAGTACCAACTTAGATAGATTTGAACAAATTTCATTTCATTTATGGAATCACATTACTAATTTGTCTTGCATAGAGTTGGAGTACTTATAAATCCTGAATTTATTTTAGTTAATGAATTGTTTACTCATTACTTTAGTCTTTTGTTTAAATCAGTGCATATAAACTCCCCCATTCTTGTGACCATATTTGTACCTTACGCAAAAAGGTATAAGCCATTGTTCTGTGTCTCTGTGGATCGACCCTACTTACCTTGCATTACATTTTTAGTGCAAAGTAGTAGTGTTTTTTGAGTCATTTCTTACCCCTTAATTTGGTGGGTTTGACACGCCTAACAAATTGGCGCCGTTGCCGGGGACACGGTGTTACTAATTTTTTATGCCTAGATCTTTCCGTATAGGTACACCACTACCAATTGACTCGGAGATAGAGAAGACTGCAAAGAGTTACGGAAGCAAGCCAAGCTTCGTAAGAGGCAACCGGGTTCCGTGACTTCTTCATCATCTACCCCCCGGTCATTAACATTTGGGAGGATATACCCCTCTCAAGTGTATCCGCATCTGAAACAGAAAGCCTATCACTCTCACCTCAACCATTCTCACCCATATATAACACTCCACCCTCTTCACCTGTTCATAATATCCCAAACACTACACCCATAGAAACTTCGACCACTACTCACACAATGTGATATAACCATGGAGGGAATCCACCTCTAAATCCACCACCTGAGCAAACCCTTCGCCAATGGGCGAGGCAAGATGTTACTCAACAACCTCTTTGCATCACATATCCGGCAGCCACCAACCTAGAACTAAAATTCGGGCTCATCCACTTACTCCCAACCTTTAGAGGTTTGGAAAATGAAGATCCCCATAAGTTCCTCACTGAGTTCCATGTTGTGTGTATGGGCATGAAACCATACAATGTCACAGAGGATCAAATCAAGCTTAGGGCATTCCCCTTTGTGGTGCAAGATGCAGCAAAAGACTGACTTTATGACCTCCCACCGGGGACGGTTAATGCATGGGTAGATCTTGCACGGTTGTTTCTAGAGAAGTATTTCCCATAAATGAAAGCTTCTGCCTTACGTAGAGAAATTATCGGCATCAAGAAGAAAAAGAATGAAGCCTTACATACCTATTGGGAAAGGTTCAAGAAGTTATGCACCCGGTGCCCAAAACATGGAATTTCTTAATACAGACTTCTTCAATATTGTAAGGGTCGATGTCTTGTAAAGAGTCGAATTGTGTTTAGTCTATTTCGTATGTAATGTATTTACTAACTCCCTTTGTACGACGCGTAATGGTTCCAGACTTAGTATTTTTTGTACTCTCATGTTTCCTATAAATAGGGACTGAGCTTTGGTTTAGACTAAGAGTTTTCCAGATTTCGTAGTCTACTTTTGTAATCAAGCTTATTGAGAGTAATAGAAACTTCAAAGTCTTATTTACTTTCTGAGTTCATTACATTGATTGATCTTGTTCTTAATCGATTTCTCATATATAATTCATCTACAATTGGTATCAGAGCAGGAATCAAACTGCATTGATCTAAATTTCTTTCTAAATCATCTGATTTTGAGTCATTTTTTTGTCTCAAAAGTTTCCGCACTTTTGGTTCTGAAAATCACATCTGATCTACATATTTGATTAGATCCTGCATTCAAATTGTATAATCGAGTGATCGATTATAAGTTTATGATCAATTCGTTTGATCAAATATCAAATTCATCACGTTTTCTGTGATTTTTGAATTTTTTTTTCTCGCGTGTTCATCAATGGAGAACTTCAACATGAACACAATGACTTCTTATTCTCATCTGCTCGGATCATCAACCAAAATTCCAATGCTGATTCCAGAATACTATGATCAGTGGGCTGATCGTATGGAAGACTACTTGAATGGTCTGGATGAAGAGTTGTGGAATTGCATCAATGGAACAGTTCAACCTCCACCGAATGTTCAAAATCTTGGTTCATCTGGAACTACTTCTGCTGTTGGAGAACAACAAAGAAGACTGGAGAAACACGAAAAGCGTTGTATGAGAGAATTAAGAGGTGCTTTGCCACCTGTTGTTTATAACTACATTCGTGGTTGTAAAACTGCTAAGGATATCTGGAATACTCTCAAGGAAAAGTATCAAGGAAGCGAGAAGACTAAGACCAATTCTGTTAAGCAATGTTTGGTTGAGCTGAAAGAGTTCAAACAGAAGGAAACTGAAACAATTAAAGTTTACTATGATCGTCTAAATGAGTTGATCTACAGATGCAATCGCTATGGAATCACAAGGTCTCTAATGGAGTATAATCTTACTTTTGTTATGGGACTTAGGAAGGAGTGGAGGAGTGTTAGTATGATGATAAAAAATCAACAGAGCTTTGGTACTTCTTCTTTGAATGATGTTTACAATCAGCTGAAGACACACGAAAGTGAAGTGTCTGAGATAATGGAAGAAGCAAAACAGAGTTTAGGAGGACCACTAGCTCTGGTTTCGAAAGTATCTGAGGTGGAATCTGCTGAAAAAGAGAATTCAAATTAAGAAGGTTTCCTCTTGAATTCGGATGATGAAGCTATATTTTTTTATTCAAATAATCGAGTTAAGAAGTTTTTCAAAAGGCCTTTTAATTCTAAGGGAAAGCAGAGTGAGTTGAAAGGAAATCTTACGAAGTCTGGTGTAGAAGAGAAAAAGAAATTTGAAAAGTCTGAGAAGGATGATGACAAGGTGAAAGAGTTTAAGGCAGAAAAGAAATTGAAAGGAGATTCTGGTGTAGATTGTCATTACTGCAAAGGTGCGAATCATTTTGCAATTGATTGTCTGCTTCGTAAGAAAGAGGAAAAGAAGAATAGAGTGAAGGACGAAGCATACTATGCTGAAAAACTGGAGGAAGTTCGTGAGAAGGCCAAGGGATTGTCTCTTGTGGCAAGAGGAGAGAATGAAGATGAAGAAAGCGGTACTTATCAGATTTGGTCATCCGGGTCTGATGATGAGGAAATAAGACATCCTACTCATGGTGCCATGTATGCAGAATTCGAGGATGGAGAAGAAGAAGAGATATCTGGACATTGCTTTGTTTCGAAGTCAAGTGAAAAATCTCCAATAACAACAAAGGTACACTCTATACTCGAATCTTTCAATATTCCTTTACATGCATATGATTCTGAAATAATTGCTTTTGATGATACTGTTGCTTACTTTGATGCTATTGTTATGTCTGCTAGTAATGAGGCAAAGAAACTTAATAATCAATTGCTTGAGACTCAAAAGATGCTAGACACGAAACGTTGCAGGGTAGAGTATCTAGAGTTGCAATTAGAAAATGTCAATTGTGATCGAGAGAATCTAGATAAAGATGTAAGAATGTTGTTGGCTCAGCGTAACATATATTGTAATTCTGCAAAACGGTTATATGCAAAATTAACAGCATTACATCATTCTTCTGATATTAGCAAAGAACAACATCGAAAACTATTGCCTTTTCTTGCATTTGAAAGAGAAGAAGTTGATGTCATGTCATATGATTGTGAAAACACAATAGCTGATTTTAACAAAGTACCAGACGATAGGTTTGCATATGGCGTTGTTAAGATAGATGAGTTTTTAAATGCTGATGAATTGGTTAATATTGTTAATGAAAGTTTGACAAAAGATGAACAAGTGAAAATTTTGAAAAGAACTGAACATTCGAAACTTGATTTACAACTCAATTTTGCTGATGTCGATGAGAATTCGGATAATCTTAGCGAAATCAATGAAATTGAAGAAGAAGAAAGTATTGATTGTTCTCAGTTGTCTATCATTAACATCACATCTAAGGCCAAAGGTAAACAAATTGTTAATTATTTGATGGTTGAGGATGACATTAGAAAACCCTCTACTTCGAAATTATTTGACTTTGATGAAGTGGAAGTTCGAGACAGTTAGACAGATAGTAGTGATGATGAGGAGGATGAAACCAAAGCTTCGAATGTTTGTAAAACAGAAAAGAAAGTTTCAACTGAAACTTCAATTCCAAGAGTTGTTGTTGAACAAGTTTATGGAGAAACTGAAAAATTTGACAAGGTGATGAATGACAAAGGTGCTCACTATTTGGAAACTCATACTATCGTGTATCCGAATTTTACATGCACAGATGATGTAGTTTTTCCAAATCAAGTATTTGTCACAACTGGGAATGCTGAGAACGTCAAGCCCGAATTCAACAAATTGGTCGAAGAAGACAATAAGCGTTCCACTGATGAAGGATTCTTTGCAAATCAAAACACAGTTGAAAACAATCTCACTAAGAATTCGTATGTTTTTCAAAAACAAAACTCAAAACAAAAAGGGGTTGTTAAATCAGAAAAAGAAAAAGATGTTGTTACAAAAGAAGTTGTTTATTCAACTCCAATTGTGAAACTCAATTCAAACGAATTCAAAGTGCTTGTTAACAATTTTTCAAAAGAACACAAAGTTTCAAAAAGAAAGCCACGAAAAGTAATTTTTTGGCAAGTAGTGTCTAACGAAAAACCCGCTCTAACTAAATCCAAAGTTTCGTATGAGATAGTTGGTGTTTCAAACTCTTCTCAAATTCTTCAAAAACCAAGAGTTCTCAAAAACCAATTGTCACTATTAAAACAAAAAGACACGTCTTTTCATCATCCAATGAGTGTAATAGATAAATTTCCAATAAATCAAAAGGTTGCACATATTCGAAAATTTGTTAACATTCGAAAGTATGAGAATTCACACCAAGTGGTGAATGATCAAAAACTTAACAATGTTCGAAAATAAACGAATAGTCAACAAGTTCCAAACAAAACTTTCAAATCAAAAGTTACATTTACTCCACAAAAGCCAAATTTTCCAAATCCTTCAATCACAAAACCAACAAGAGTTTCGTGTTCAAATGAAAAATCAAAAATTCATTCTATCAACAACTGGCTTGAAGGACAAGGCAAAAGGTATCAGTCTGGGAGGTTTTCTCAAGTCCAGATCAAAACAGCTTATGAGAAGTATTTGAATGAGTCAACAACTAGAAGTTTATCTTCTCAAGATTCAGAAAATCCGAAACAGAGATGGAAACCAATCAACAAATTCACAAGAATTGAGAAGCCTGAGGTGCAATCTAATGAAAGTCCAAAACTATCGAAAAATTATATTTCAATATCTTTAGATAATGATGTTGATTTAATTGATAGTATGACTGCAAAAATTTGAACTTGGGTTTTTAATTCTAAAATTCACTCCTTGTTTCAAACTAATAACCAAGGACCCAAAAAGTCTTGGGTACCTAAATTCTTTCATTAAATGCAGGTACTTTGTGACGAGCAATATGATACAAAGTGGTATATTGATAGTGGTTGCTCACGTCACATGACTGGAAGGAAGGACAACTTAAGAGATTTTCGAAGTCTTGAAAATGCTGGGGTGGTGAAATTTGGTAATAATAAAAAATGTCAAGTGAAAGGATATGGCAAAGTAACGAATGGGCAATTCACAGTAAATCGCGTTGCATATGTGGAAGGTATTCAACTTAACTTGATTAGTGTTTCACAATTAGTTGTGGGCACTGGAAATCAAGTGGTGTTTAACGAAGAAGGGAGTATAATCTCAAAAGTCAAGACGAATGAAGTATTGCTAAAATCGAAACGATATGGCGATATGTTCACACTCGATATTAAACCAATAATGGGCAAACCATCTGTTTGTCTACTTTCGAAAGCTTCAAGTGATGTCAGTTGGTTATGGCATAGACGTTTATCACATTTAAACTTTCGAAATTTAAACAAGCTGGTTATAGAAGATTTAGTTCGTGGTCTTCCTATGTTAAAATTTGATAATAATACTCTTTGTGCAGCTTGCGAACAAGGAAAACAACATCGCAAAGGACATCCTGTCGTGATAGACTCAAAAATTGTTGAACCATTGGAACTTCTTCATATTGACCTTTGTGGACCTTCGGCCGTTGAAACAATTAACAAGAAACGACACATTTTGGTTATAGTTGATGATTTTTCACGGTTCACATGGGTATTTTTTCTCAGGTTAAAATCTTAAGTAGCTCAAACAATGATTGATTTTATCAAAAAGATAGAGATGAGTCTGAAAAAGAATGTTCGTCGAATAAAGAGTGATAATGGCACTGAGTTTAAGAATAAGATGCTGGATTCGTTCTTAACTGAAAAAGGAATTTCGCATAATTTCTCATCACCATATACACCACAACAAAATGGTGTTGTTGAAAGAAGAAACTGATCATTGTGTGAGGCAGCAAGAACAATGTTGACATATGTGAATCTTCCTCAATATCTATGGGCTGAAGCCGTTTCAACAGCATGTTTCACTCAGAATCGTTCTTTTATTCATAAAAGATTTAATATCACTCCTTATGAAATAATAAATAATCGGAAACCTAATGTCAAATTTTTTCATGTTTTTGGTTGCAGATGTTTCATCATGAATCTTAAAGATAATCTTTCAAAGTTTCAAGCTAAAGCTTATGAGGGCATATTTTTGGGATATTCGCATACTTCTGTTGCATATCGAGTGTTGAACAAACGAACTCGCAAAGTTGAAGAAACTTTTAATCTCACCTTTGATGATTACTATGTTAAACAAGTCGAAAGAAAGTTTGACCAAAAACCAATTCTTGCTGAATCAAACAATCAAACTGAGAATAATAATACAATTGATTTTGATTATGATCTCATTTTTGGTATTCCAGATAGGGCAATTGATGCTGAAGTTCATGCTGATGATAATCAAACACCCGACTCATCAAAACATACTGATGATTCAACACTCACTTCGGATACTACTGAAAATGGCGAAAGTATGCTAAATGTTCGTATGGATGGGGAGCATACGTCTATTCCTCTAAATGTTGAGGGGGAGCATCCTTTCGAGGGGGAGAAGAGTAGTATGAATCATGAATTTGAGGGGGAGCATCAAAACGATAATCGTGTTGAGGGGGAGCATGATGATACAGATGCAATTAATATTGATCAAAACGATAATAATGTTGAGGGGGAGCATGATGATACAGATGCAATTAATATTGATCAAAATGATGAATTTCATGAATTTGATGATAATATTTCTGTGGCAGGTACTGAAAATGAAGAAATGTACGAAGATGCACCATTGGAATTTGATCCAGCATATCCACCACTTGAGAAATGGACAAAGAATCATCCAAAAGAGCAAGTTATAGGAAATCCACAAGATGGAGTTTTAACAAGAGCTCAAATTCGTGCGAAAAATGAGGTACTGAATACGAATCAAGAATTTTGCATGTTTAATGTTTTTATTTCGAAAATAGAGCCAAAAACAGTTAAGAATGCTATGGAACACTCAGATTGGGTTGTTGCTATGCAATCTGAACTTGCTGAATTCGAACGAAACAAGGTTTGGAGACTTGTTCCAAAACCTGATGATGTTTCGATTGTCGGGCTAAAATGGATTTTCAAAAATAAAACCGACAAAGATGGCAATATTATTCGAAACAAAGCCAGACTTGTTGTTAAAGGATATTCACAACAAGAAGGAATCGACTATGAAGAAACTTTTGCCCCTGTCGCAAGACTCGAGGCTGTTCGTATATTTCTGGCTTATGCAGCTCACAAAGACTTTGATGTTTATCAAATGGACGTGAAGTGTGCATTTTTAATTGGAGAGCTTAAAGAAACAGTTTATGTGGAACAACCCCCAGGTTTTATTAAAGAAGAATATCCTGATCATGTTTATATTTTAGATAAGGCAATTTATGGGTTAAAACAAGCACCACGAGCATGGTATGCAACTCTTACTTCATTTTTGAAACAATCTAAATTTAAACAAGGATCTGTTGATCCCACATTATTTCGAAAGAAAGTTGGGGATCATCTAATGCTTGTTCAAATTTATGTTGATGATATTATTTTTGGATCAACTGACCCTGCCTTATCTAGAGAATTCGAAAATTTGATGAAGAGTAAATTCGAAATGAGCATGATGGGTAAAATCCACAATTTCCTTGGGTTAAATATACGTCAAAGCAGAGAAGGAATTTTCATTAACCAAAAAAATACACGAAGAATTTGCTTGAAAAGTTTGGAATGACTAATAGCACTAAGCTAAGAGTACCAATAGCAGTAGGAACGAACTTAACACCTTCGTTAGATTCACCTGCTGTTGATCTTACTTTGTTTCGAAGCATGATAGGTTCTTTACTTTATTTAACTGCAAGTAGACCTGATATCATGTTTACTGTGTGCAATTGTGCAAGGTATCAAGCAAATCCAAGAGAACCACATTTAACAGCTGTAAAGAATATTTTTCGTTATCTTAAAGAAACAGTTTTGGGATTATGGTATCCTTCAAAATCTGGATTTTTCATTCAAGCCTTTTCGGATTCAGACCTTGGTGGATGTACTCTCGACAGAAAAAGTACAAGTGGCGGATGTCAATTTCTCGATGGCAAGTTGGTGAGCTGGCAGTCGAAAAAGCAAACATGTGTATCAATTTCAACAGCTGAAGCAGAATATGTAGCTGCTGCTGCTTGCACATCACAAATTATATGGATTCAAAGTCAATTGCGTGATTATGCAATTAATATGAAAAAGATTCCTTTGTACTGTGATTCACAAAGTGCTATTCGCATTTGTCATAATCCAGTACAACATTCGAAAACGAAACACATTGCTCTTCGTTATCATTTTATAGAAGATGGTAACATTGAAGTTCATTTTGTCAAAACTACTAATCAACTTGCTGATATTTTCACTAAACCACTTGATGAAAAATATTTTGTGAGAATTTTAGCAGGTTTGGGAATGTTAGATGTGAATTCGGTACCAGGATCAAATACTCAAAATTAACGAAATGTTGTTGGTGAATAAGGTGTCGATTCAGAGGAATGTTGTCCTAACCATTCAGAGGTTACTGTGCGTTAAGAGGCTTCGACACGCTTCGTTTTCGTATATTGAAACTAAATCTTTTCGCGTGTATGATACTATCATTTCTTTTCATTTGTTTAAAATTTTGTTCAACTGAAAAACCAAAAATATTTTTATTTCTTTGCATTAATTTTCGAAAAATCAAAAATATCAAAAAGATTTTCTTTTATTGCTTGTTTTATTTTTCGAAAAATTCAAAATCACAAAAATATTTTTTTTAAAATAGAAAATTCAAAAAGATTTTTGATTACCCTGTTATTTTTTTTTCAGGTCTTCAAGAACAATTTTCACGATAATTCTTCAAAGGGTCATGCTTGTGTTTCTATAAGAAGGTAATTCTCTTAAATCTTTGTACTAGTTAAGATGTCCCTAGAAGCATACTGCTGCATGTCGACCCAAGCCTCAACTGACTCTATGTGTGTTATGAAAACCTTAATGAAAATTTTCATATGAAAGTTTCTTCCAAATTAGGCTTACATTCGCATTAGTCCAATGAGCTACCTTACTCTTCTCAAATGAGTTAAGAGTTATCTGTTTGGTCCATATATAACAAAGGTACATTCGAATCTTAACCAATCTTTTTCATCACAAAATTTCTTAACACTTTTCACACACAAAGACACATGTTCAAGTGGTCATTGATCAAACCAATTGTGACTTAAACATGTCAAAAATCTGTGTTAATGATCTTAAATCATGAGACCGTGATGCAAGTGAAACCCAAATATCCGAACTTAATAAGGAATTGACGGGGAACTTTGTTCCAGATTCTTACGAAACACTTGTTTCTGTACCCAAGTTTCGTATACTCCATATCACATTCTTTCTTATGAGTGGTTTTGATCAAATGTTCGAAACCCACGACATTTGTTTCCCAACGAAATCCAGCTTAACTATTTTTCTTTGAATGTGATTTCAGTGTGAGTATCAATTCTTTTCTCTAGTCACTTTCACAAATTTTACAAAGCCACTTGTCACTGACTACACTGGTCAAACAAGTAATTTCGTTTACAATTTCTCACCTTATGTTTAGGTTGATATGTAACGAAATTCATAAGCCACCCATTGAAGCCTTGAAAAAGAAGCCCTTTGATACTTCTTTAAAAGTATTCGATTGTAATTCACGGGAAAATGCACAAGCTGTTAGTTATCTCTTGATAATTAACGAAGCAACCTTTGCCTGGGGTTTAACTTCTTTTGTGTCAACATATTTGACATCACATATCCAAATTTTTTTTTAATTTGCTTCTTATCCTTTTTCATTCAATCACTACACTCACGAAATCCTTGAGGTTCTAAGTAATACCAACTTAGGCTGATGATTTCACAAGACTGGCAAATGACTTCGTTTCGAATCCCAAAAACGAATGAGCCCAACCTCAAATATGAAACGTTTGATCTTATCCACAAGTACTCATGAACAGTCTCAAAGTAACCGTTTGGTACCTTGGCCCTAGTTTCAAGGAACTTTATATGACATAGCTACAATAACGGCTACTGGTGCGCGTTTCAAGGGATAATGTGATCTACTTCTTAATGACAAACGGTTCACATTACTTTGGGCTTACTTATAAAAGGAAAATCTTCTTTCTTTTTGAAATCACGCGTTCAAGAATTCACAGAAGATCAAAAAGCCCTAATATCTTTTTGAAAGCTTCCAATCAATATTCAAATGGCTGCTGTTCAGAATTCCACTAACGACGAAATTGCATCCCAACCTCTGATGACGATACAAAGCACAAATTATCAGGTTGAATCAAATGTCTCGTTGTATCCAGAAGAGCTCAAGATGCTGATAGTTGCATTGAAAAGATCAGTTCTTGCTACCGCTATGTTTAAATCTTTCACAGTTCCACTAACTTGGTTGTCTATGGCTGCATCTACTACTTCATTCAATAAAGGAACTGATGTAATCACTTTCAACTTAGTAAATGAGAAACGCATTCGTCTCAACAAGAAGATGTTCTCACAGTTCTTGGAGCTTCCTAATTCCCCACCCTTTTTCAAACCTTCTAACCCTCAGATTGTGCATATGTTTAACGAGATGGGTCACCAGCCACCACTCGAAAAGATAAGTGATTTCAAAAAGTCTGGGCTTCCCTGTATCTGGAATTTCTTGTTTGGGATTTTTCTACGATGTTTAATAGGAAGAAAAGTGGGTCTTGACAAGGGAAGACAAGAAGTTTATGCTATGGTCATGGGTTTATATTACGACTTGAGTGTGGATTATGCCACTCAGTTGTGGATCGAATTCACGAAAAGCTTAGAACGTACAAGTGTGGCTAAGGGAATTTCTTGTGCTAGATACTGGAGTTTAATTTTGGAGAAGGTGTATGAGAAAGAAGGAATTCAAGTTCCTCAGGGTGAAGAAATTGCTGAGTTTACGAAGTTTCAATTTCCAAAGAATGTTCAAGATGATGAGCAAATTTTTACAAGTGTTGCAAGAATTCCAGATGCAATGCTCAAGAAGGTGAATCCTACGAACAAGATTCTTGTAAAGTATTTGCAGACGATGAACCCTGATGTTGAAACTGGGGTGTTACTTGAAATCGAAGCTGGCTCTTCCAAGCCATCAACGAAAACGAAGTCTAATAAATCTTCGCCCAAGAAAGTTGAGGGTGATGAGAAGAAGAAAGTAGAAGAGAATGACGCTCAGCCTTCGAAAGAAGTTGTTCCTTCAAAATCAGGAATTCTTAAACGGATTCATATGAAATCATCTAAACAAACTTCGTCTGATGACTCTCCGATGGTTCGTAAGACTCAGGTTAGCAGTAAAGGAGTGGTAGTTCGTGAAATACCTGCTCCTGTTTCACCGTTATCCAAAAAGATACGTGCTCATGATGTTGCGAAGCACAACACACAAAAACGGTACAAGCAAAAGCTTGTAATAAGAGATGATTCCTCAGACAACGAAGTTGTTCATGATACTCCTATTGCTTCGACTTCTATGCTAATCTCAACACCTATAATCTCTTCAATTTCGAATGTTTCTATCATTTCTCCTACTCCAACCATTCCACTCGAAAAATTGGTAACCAAGTCTTCACAACCTATTATTCTTTCTTCTTCATTACCACCTATTACTTCAACTTCGTTTGTTTCATTACCACCACCCATCTCAACTTCTACTTCATCTCCACTGTTTGAAAACTATCCTTTAACAACCAATTACTACTCTTTTTCCATCACAATCCACAGACACACCCAAACATCATTCTGATGATGAAACCGAAGGAGGAGGTTTTAGAGGAACGTTCGACGAATTGCATTTTGATTCGGAAGAGGAGGAGATTCCTGATCATATGTTAATGTCAGGAAAACAGTTCAAAATCTTGAACAGGAAGTTAAATTCACTTCTTCAGTCTCAAGCTGATTCAGGAGCAAAACATTCGGTTTCGGGTCTTGAAGTTGAATTAATGATAAAGGCAGTTGAACGAAGACTTCATGAGAAGATAGATCTTTCTGATCAAAATAATGAGCTTCGTATCAAGACTAAGACATGAAATTTTGAAGGGGCCTTAAAGGATTTGAAGGCTGTTGCGAAGGAACGTCATATTCTCTTCGTACAAGATGTCAAAAAGGTTCGTGAAGATGTCAATTTGAAACTCGAAGAGTTGAAGAAGGAAGTCTCTCAGGAACTCATGAATATGAATTCTCAGTACAATTCACTTCAAGAGAAGGTTGATATAATTGCTGGGGCAGTTACAAATTTTGTCAAAACTTTTCAAGACGCAATGCCGAAGTTTGAATCTAAAGCAACTGAAGATAACAATCAGCTTGCGAAATTGCAGTCTCTTCTTGAAGAGTTAAAAGAAGTTGTTTCGAAGCCTACTCCAACTTCGTTTTTAACTCCTGAGTTCCTTACTCAGAAGTTGAATTTACTTGATCAGGTTATTCAGAAGGCGGTTGCTCCCATTTCCAAGTTTGCTCAAATGTTGCCATAGAATGCCCCACTTGTTATCACAGGGGTGCAAGGGGGAGAAACGAAAGTGAGCAAAGGAGTAAATGTGAATAGAAAGGGAGAAGGAGAGAAGATAACAACTGGCGATTCGAAAGTTGTTGGAAAGGTGTTCTCTACACAAATTCCTGTTTCAATTCCAGTGAAGTCTCATACTATTTCAACAACAATTGTTACCACAAAACCTTTTACAAAACCAAAAGGAATTGTGATTGATTCAGCTACAGAAGGGGGTAGTTCAAGTTCCTTAAAACCAAATTCAGATTCGAAAGACAAAGGGAAAGGTGTGCTAGTCGAAAAGTCTAAAGAAGAAAAGAAAGCAGAGGTGGAGGCTGAAATCGAACTTCAAAGGCATATTCAAAGTATTCTGAGGTTGAGAGAAAATGATCCACCTGGAATGGACAAAGGTGATCCCAAAAAGTTGTATTCGTATGAATCAATCGAATCGAGAGTTGCATTCAATCATATGTATGCTTTCGAAAAGAAACCAAGGAAAAGCTATTCGATTGCTAACACTGATTTTTGTCAGTTGGACTTTCCGATAAACGAAATGATGTTTATCACTACTCAATACAAGATTAGTGAGAAATTCAAAAACCCAGATGATTATACACACATGAAAATTCGTTTTCATGCTGTACTTGGAAAAGAGCAAGATGAAGTGTGGTCTCTGATCAAGATCAAGAAAGTTGTTGCTATTAAGAAAGATGTCTTGTTCGAAGACATGATACAAAATTTCAGGTATCATGTGATTCGTGCAAACAATCAAGAAATCGATTTCAATATTGCAGACTTCCCTCTAATGAACTTGAATGATCTTATTCAAGTTGCATTACTTTTAAAAGAAATGGAGGCATCACAACTCAAGGGTACAGACAAAGAAGTGTTCAGACTAGGTCTTGCTCACATTAAAATCTTCATTGACAATTATTATGATTGTCTTGCCCTGACTGACGAAGAGTTGGCTTCGAGTATGGATAAGAAAGTCTCTGTTGCAATGGAACTTTCAAAGTCACAAGCAGAGTTGAAAAAGTATGCTGATGGAGAGATATGTTTAAAACCGTTTGGTTTAGTGTTTGCTGGGAAGGACACTAAAGGAAAGGCTAAGAGATTTCTCTTTCAAGTTGCTGAAATCGAAAGATATACAACGTCACAATATACGAACTTTATTGTTCGTATGAACAACTACTCGAAAAACAATGATGGTGACAAGAAGGAGTTAAAGAAGGTATTAAAATGGTATTCTGAGATACGAAGGATGATGCACTTAGCTGCTCAGATTCTCATGAATTGAGTAGTTCGACTCGTTTACAAAGGGGGAGATTGTAAGGGTCAATGTCTTGTATAGAGTCGAATTGTGTAGTCTATTTCGTATGTAATGTATTTACTAAGTCACTTTTGTACGAAGCGTAATGGTTCCAGACTTAGTATTTTTTGTACTCTCATGTTTCCTATAAATAGGGACTGAGCTTTGGTTTAGACTAAGAGTTTTCTAGATTTCGTAGTCTACTTTTGTAATCAAGCTTATTGAGAGTAATAGAAACTTCAAAGTCTTATTTACTTTCTGAGTTCATTACATTGATTGATCTTGTTCTTAATCGATTTCTCATATACAATTCATCTACAAATACTTTTGTGAAGGCATGTTGCCATGGGAAAGGAGACTTCTTAATGCTTCAAGTGGAGGATCTATTGTGGACAAGACCCCAACCGAAATTCAAGAATTGATAAAGAATATGGCTGAAGATTCAAAGCACACTTCTCAAGAAGACAGGTGGTACACGGATGCACCCCGGGTTGTAAAAAAAGTCCAAACTCCTCAATTTGAAGCTCAATTATCCGAGCTTACAAAAGTGGTAATGATGCTAGCTAAAGACAAAGGTGTGCAACCCACACCCCGCCCTTACGGTATTTGCACTCAAGTGGGACACCCAACCGATATGTGCCCACAACTTCAAGAAGAAGATTATGAAGAAGCAAAAGCCATGGGAGGCTACTCCGGGTCAAATCAAAGAGGATATGAGCAGCCACGAGGTGATCAAAGATGGAACAACAATCAAGGTTGGGGAGAAAATCAACAGGGAAGTTATCAACCAAGTCAACCACATCAATACCAACAAAGACCACCTTTTCCACTACAGAACTTTCAGCCAAGGCAGCCACAACACCCTCCTCAACAAGCGGGTTCATCAAGTATGTCCCTAGAGGACAAAGTGAAGATTTTGGCAAATAGTACACAAGCTTTCCAACAAGAAACAAAAGCAATCATAAAGAACTTAGATCAACAAGTTTCATAGCTTGCTACTTCCATAAGCAAACTAGAATCTCAAGGAAAGTTGCCAGCCCAAACAGAAAAGAACCTAAGGCACAACATGTGTGCCATCACATTGAGAGGCAGAAAGATTTACAATGGTCCAAAAGTGTCTGTTGATCAAGAGGAAGAAGAAATAGTGGTCGAAGTGGCAACCCAAGAAGAGAAAAAAGAAGATAAAACAACCGAAAAGAAGCCTTTCGTCACTGAATCTAAAGCCACACCTGCTCCATTTCCCGAAAGATTAAAGAGCACGAAGAAACGGGAGGAGAGTGAGATCATGAAAATATTCAAAAAAACATCCCACTCCTCGAGGCCATCAAGCCGGTACCTAGATATACAAGCTTCCTTAAGGATCTTTATGTATCAAAAAGAAAATAAAAGGAAACCAAACTATAACAGTCGGGGAAAATGTATCTGCGGTTTTGCTAAAGAGGATGCCCCCGAAGTGCAAGGATCCCGGTGTCTTTACCGTGCCTTGCAAATTGGGGAATCTTTATGTACCTCGAGCCATGCTCGATCTAGGTGCATCTATAAATGTCCTTCCATATTCTATTTTTAAATCAATTGGTGTAGGAACATTGAGCAAAACCGGTGTGATCATCCAACTTGCCGACCGGTCAATAGTACACCCAAAAGGTGTACTAGAGGACGTGTTGGTGCAAGTCAATGAATTTGTTTTCCCGCCTGATTTTTATGTTCTAGATATAGGAGATGATGACTCTCCAAGTTCAAGTTCCATAATTTTGGGTAGACCTTTTCGTAAAACTTCTAAAACAAAAATTGATGTCTATAACGGAACTTTAACTATGGAATTTGATGGTGAAGTTATCAACTTCAATATTCATGAAGCAAAAAAGGTTCCTTCTGATGTTCAATCTGTCAATCTTGTGAATATGATCCATCCCTCAAATAAAAAAGTTTTAAACTTGTCTAACAATGAATTTCTAGAGTTAGTTTTGTCATGAAAACTAGACAGGAGCAAAGCCAAAGAACTTGCAAAAGAGTTCGATATAAATAACGAGGTGTTGGAGATTTTGGAGTTTACTGATGACAAGAAGCATACGAGAAGGTTGATGTGTTGGAAAGGACCACATACTTAGAATGAAGCACATTCAGGGGCCAAGTCGAGCCAACGACTTAAAACAAGGGCGGCTAACCAGGAGGCAACCCGGGGGTATTTTTGTCATTTTTTCGTTTTTCGCATTTCATCGTTTTTAATTGTTCCAAACGACTTTTCAGCTTTCATATAATTATCAATGAGTTTCCAAAAAAGAAAAAATGAATTTTGATTACCGGAAGGTGCCAAAACCGAAAATCGCAAAAATTTACACAACGTTTGACACGACCCGTGTCGTTTTTGACCATATTTGACACGGGGCCGTGTCCAAAAGTTGGCCAAAAAAATCTTGTCTGGGAATGACATGGGGCCGTGTCCGACGCACTGTAAGGTTAAAAAAATCGGATTTTGCTCATTCTTTCACCGCACCCAATGCCTTCACTCATTTTCTCTCCACTTTTCTTCCCTAAAACCGATTTCACTCTTAAACCACCTTAGATTCCTCAATTCCAAGTGAAATCATCTCCCAAGTTATGAAATTTCTTTCCCTACACTTCATCTTCTTTATCTTGAAGCTCTTTGTTGGACCTTTCATGGTGAATTCGGGTTTTTCTCACAAACCCTAGGTCCGGAAATTGACCATCAATTGTGTTAATTTGCTTGCTTTGTTTTGTAGGATAAGCTTGGGAGGACAAAGGAGGAATCTTCACCACAAAAGTCACACATTCAAGCACAAATCCGATATACTCCTTCCAATACTTATTTAGTTTCTTGAAATTGTTCAAAGTTTGTATCTTTGTGTGATTATTGGTAGTTATTGATGGGCAATTTGATTTGGAATTAGTTCTCTATTGCCTTTGTGCATTTGAAACCCATGGCACCCAAAACTTCAAAAAAGAGTAAAGTCCCGCCCCTCTCCAAGCATCGAGGACGATGCTTAGTTTTAAGCTTGGGGAGGGGTATGAGGTATTTCATGTTGCATGGTTTTACTTGTCTAAAGAAAATAAAAAAAAATGTATTTTATTCTATTTTTGTTTTGATCCAATCCCAAGCAACTGAATCTTCTTAAAACAGTTGAGTTGATAAGTTAGTCGTATGCCTTGAGATTAAACCTGCTCGTTCTTCATTATTACCTTACAGCAGTCAAATTACACACGTGCACACCTCCTGAAGCTATTCGTGCAAAATAGAAAAGAAAAGGTTTTCAACACCGAAGCATAGCGACAGGTAGGAGTCAATATTTGGGACATGTGACCGGTCTTATGAGTAGTAAGTGCTCAATTGAACCCAAAATGCCAAATTCAAGAAATCATAAAAAAAAGATAAAATTTCATTGACCCGAGCCTTCCAGCACTCTAAAAAGTCTTTTCTGCTTATTCCCTTTTAAATACCTTGCTTGGGGACATAATTTCCAACTATACTTACGGGCCTTTGCGTGTTGACGTCAGTCCCCCGAGAAAAATGTCTTACAAGCCTCTCACGGTAATAGACTGTGAGATGTCCACAATAGAAAAATGAAGGACAAAAATATAAAGAGATAAGCCTAGCAAATAAATTGAAAAAAAAAACAATAAAAAAACAATAAATAAGTAAATAAATAATAAACAAAAAATTAATATATATATATATATATATATATATATATATATATATATATATATATATATATATATATATATATATTAAAAAATAAAAAATAAAAAAAAATTATTATTAAGTTAATCTGTGACCTTTGGGATTCGAATAAGTAAACTCCGACGGGTGTTCTACACCTAATCGCCTAAAGTTGAATTGTTTGGGACTGATTAGGTTGAAAGTTCGCTACAAGGGTTCCATAGAAAGTCATGAACATAATAATAACAAAAAATATAGATATGTATAGGTATCCAAATAAAGCTAATCTGTGGCCTTTGAGGTTTGGGCAAGTAAACCCGATGGGTCTCTTTAAATCTAGCACACTAAGGTCATCTGGTCTTGATGTGTTAGTTGGAATCCCATTACATGGATTTCAAAGAAAGCAATGAGATTTATTTGTAGAAAAATATAATTAGATAGTTTGTATATATTTATGTTTATATTTTAATTGAATAATATGTTTAGGAAAAATGTTTGGCTGCCAAAAGATTCCTTTGGACTTGGACTTGAACTTATGACATTGCGACTGACCGTTAATTACTTTGACTGGTGTAAGTGGTTTGAAATTTATAACCAATCTGGGTAAATTTTAGGGAATTCTTAGAAAATATTTTTTAGAAAAAGATTGTTGTTAATCAACAAATAGCTGGAGTCGGTCATTGTTTTATTTTGTAAAACAAAGATGATTGAGCATGTTTTTGTCACATATGTTTTCACGAGAGTAAGACCATAATTTGTTTCATGAATTGACTTGATGCTATTAAAAGT
Organism: Lactuca virosa; assembly: GCF_052849685.1. Taxonomy (NCBI): domain Eukaryota; kingdom Viridiplantae; phylum Streptophyta; class Magnoliopsida; order Asterales; family Asteraceae; genus Lactuca; species Lactuca virosa. Next base: position 176,805,622 of record NC_136430.1, read on the forward strand.
GAATAAGTGTTGTAATCTTCGATTCTGTTGAGTTGTATTAGGGAGTGGCTAAAAGTATTATTTTTAATGAAAATGTGTTTGTGGGTCCAGAGCCAAGTTAGCTCAAGGCACGACAGATATATTCTAGACTATTTGAAAAAAAAGGTGAATTGGGTTGGATTATTTTTGTTTTGTTATGTTTTGTTTGATTCATGTCATTGTACTCAAAAAACAAAAAGATCTAGACTTTTATTTTCTTCTTTTCTTCTCTCCAGTTTATGTCTATATTTTGTTCTTTCTTGAGGACAAGAAAGGTCTAAGCTTGAGGAGATTTGTTAGGTGCATTTTATGCACCATTGAAGCATGTTTAATTAACTCTTTTGCATTTCAATTTAGTAATAATCCATGCATTTTACTTGTTTTGGGACAAAACTTGGCACACTTTATTTCCACACTTTTTATGCCATTTCAGGTGGTTCTGGAGGTTGGAGATGAATCGGGGTGGTGAAAAAGGGTCGGAAACAACGATGCGGATTTTTCAGAGCAAAATTGAAGAAAACAAGAATTTGTCACAGAAGAGTTGACACGGGTCGTGTCTCTTTTGACACGGGTCGTGTCAAATGGTTTATCAACGTACATTGGTTGCAGATTAGAAAATTTTCCAACTTTTGAGTGACACGGAGCCGTGTCAAATCTTCACAATTTGACACGGGGCCGTGTCTGTCGCATAACTTCCTGGCCTAGTTTTCTTTTATGATCTAATTTCGGGATTTTTAGCCAAAAAAGATACTTTCTTTCACTCCAGGCGACCAAGGACGACTCTTAGAAGAAGTTTTTAGTTTGTAGCTTGAAGAAGATCATTTGGAAACATTTTAATTTCATCTTTGTAAGCACTTTAGTACTTTAATTTCCTTTCTAGACTTGTTAATCTTGTTCTAGTCATGTGTGGCTAGAACCCTAGACTCTCCAACTTTATGTATTGACTATTGTGTGTGATTTCATTCATGTGATTTGGTGTTTGTTTCTAAATGCTATCTAATGAATTTGATTTTGTTTCAATTGAAAGTTTGATTTCAATTCTAGTTCTTATTGGCCATTTGAGTTAGGGTTAAATCAACCAAGTTATCTGTTGTGCAAAATCCGTAATTGTTTTGTAAAATAGAACAAATAACAAGCACTAAATTGAATTCGTTAGAATAAATCTAGTGTAAATCAAATTCACACATTCTTACACTCCCGAGCTTGTGAGGAGTATTGAATGTTGTTAGGAATATTCACACAAAGTATAATGCAATCTCTCCATTTAATTCTAAGAGCTTGTTTAGATTATATTGGTAAGGTTAGGATTAATCAAAGAGCTTATTTTGGTTAATCAATATGGTGAATGAGAGGTGCTAGAGCTTGTTAGCATTTCCAAGTACCAACTTAGATAGATTTGAACAAATTTCATTTCATGTATGGAAACACATTACTAATTTGTCTTGCATAGAATTGGAGTATTTATAAATCCTGAATTTATTTTAGTTAATCAATTGTTTACTCATTACTTTAGTCTTTTGTTTAAATCAGTGCATATAAACTCCCCTATTCTTGTAACCACATTTGTACCTTACGCAAAAAGGTATAAGCCATTGTTATGTGTCTCTGTGGATCGACCCTACTTACCTTGTATTACATTTTTAGTGCAAAGTAGTAGTGTTTTTGGAGTCATTTTGTACCCCTTAATTTGTTGGGTTTGACACGCCAAACAATATTATACCTGAAATATCCATAGAAAAGCAATAGTCATTAATCTTAGGAAATTCTTCTTCCTCTCCTTCATCTTCAAAGGCATCGACCCTATGATGATCAGGTTTGGAATATGGTTTTGACTTGTAGGGTCTTTGTGTCGGTGAGTCGGCCTTCCTATTAGGGTGATCGTATGAGTTTGATGGGTTGCTCCTTTTTTGGATCTCCTTATCTTCTTCGAGCCTTATGAATCTTAATGCTCTGCTTCGGACCTCATCCATTCTCTTGCATGGGGTCATTACAAGGTCTTCATAGAAAGGAGAGTCCTTTTAAGCCCATTTTAAAGGCTTCAACTGCAGTCGCCATATCAATGTTGGGGATACTAAGAGCATCCCTGCCAAACCTGTTCACAAAAGTCCTAAGGCATTCGTTAGGATCCTGAACCACTCAATAAAGGTCACTAGTGAACTTTTCAAATGTTCTGCTACAAGAAAATTGATTGTTAAACAAATTAAATAAGTGTGCAAATGAAGTAATAGAGTAAGGAGGAGCATTAAGAAGCCATTTTAGGGCTCCTCCTATGAGAGTCGAACCAAAACCCTTGCACAAGCAAACTTCCTTCAACTGTGCAGGAATGACGATGATCTCCATTCTTTCCCTATATTGTGCCACATGATCCCCCGGATCTGTGGTCCCATCATAAGGCGTCATGCTAGGCGTTTGGAAGCTCTTTGGGACATCGGAATAAGCTATTGCGGGAGCAAATATTGAGACCCTGTGGCTTATGGGGGATACTTCTGGTATAGGTTGGACTATTCCAGGTACGCTTAAGATCATTTGTCGTAGCTGTTAAAGTCCTTTGGCCATGAGCGGGCTCATTCCTGCATCAACATGCATAGAGTTAGTGGTGAAGGTATTATTACTGACGAAGTTACCAGGATCCTTGTTATTGGGAGTAACGAAGGTTTCGTCGGGATCTTGGATCGTATGGAATTGCTCTCTTGCAGTCGTCTCCCAATCGGGAACGGAGGTCATTATTGAGGATCCTATCTCGCAACGGTTCGCTGAGGATCCCGTGTTGTCGAAGTTTAGGATCATGGGCTGCAAATCGAGGATGCTTTTCTTGAGGCTTATGGATCTCCGCCCTCATTCTCTCAATTTCCTTGAGTATCGTCCTGTTGTCCTCCTGATGTTGGGTCACTTGTCGTTCCAATCTCCTTATCATAGCAAAGAGCTTGTTGTTGGAGATTGCTATAGGAGGATCCCAAGATCCTTGAGTAACAACTGGAGGAGTGCTTTTCTTCGATGCATCGAAAGTCTTTTTGGGACCTCCGGATGGAGGTGGTGGAAAGTTTTTGGAGGAAATGACAAGGATAGAGGAGGAAGATTGGTAGGTTGTGTAGACATGATTTTCCAAACGGTTTTGAACACCACGGCCCCACGGTGGGCGCCAAATTGTTTTGGTCAAAAATCAACTAAGTAAAATCTAACCAAATTATATGAGAGGTTGTGATGTTCGTGGTAGATTATGTAAGAAATGATAATCAAAGTGATACAAGTGAGTTACAAGGAAAGCCCTTGATCCTTGATAGGATCTCCGGCATAAAACCTTGGGATGTGATAATGATCACCTACCTTGATGATTTTATTGATATAAAGTGTTAAATACATAGATGAATGTGTGAATGCAAGTACAATTGTCGTATATGAGCTAAGCGTATCTGTAGTGTGCTAGTTACATGTGCTATTTATAATCTAATGCTAATAACAAGAAGTCTGATAATTCCGGGATCCTCCAGAATCAACATATGAACGTTATTTGACTTGGTATTCCGAGACTTTTTCCTGGTTGAGATGACTCTTCGTTGAGAATGGGTCTTGTGTTAACTCGTTCTGCACATGTGAGAAAAATAAAGAAAATATAGTCGTTACAAGTGTAGAAATATTAGTGGTAATATTCAGGATCCTGGGATATGTTTAAGGATCCTGTGGCTTCAGAAGTATTTTAGGATCCTGAATATGAGTCAAGGATCCTTTCCCTAACAAGTGCTATAAATCTTAGGAAATTTATAGGGATAATCCCAACTTAAGATAACACATTAGTGTTATAAACCTTATTTTTAAACGATAGGATCTTGACATATGTTCAAAAATAAGAGGGTTGACAAGTCACTACAGCATGAAATGATCCCCTTATTCACATCCCAAAGTAGGATTTCGTGCGTCCAAGCGAGGTGTAGAAATCTTAACTTTTATGAAAGAGGTAATTAAGTCTTTCAACCATGGAGGGGATTAAGTACTCTTAATCATAGAATGATATACTTATTGGGATCTCTGAGTGCAAGGATCCTCGGACGTTGGGATCCTATTTGGTCAGGATCTTTGAATTTTGGGATCCTTGTGTGTCAGGATCCTTGAGTTTTGGGATCCTTGTGTGTCACAATCCTTGAGTTTTGGGATCCTTGTGTGTCAAGATTCATAAGTTCCTACGCATAGCAAACATTAGCTTGGGGGTGGGTGTTAGCTTGGCCAACACCCCTCCGATGCTTAAGTTAGTAATGGTTTTGATAAGGGTAAATAAAAGAAACATATAAAAGTAAAGGGTAGAGAAAATATACCTCGAATTTGTCAAAAGTGATTTACGTGAATTACATGAAGTATGCCTTTAGATGAATGGCATTCCAGGATCTCGGCAAAACATTCCCTTCAAGGGTAGCTAACCAATATGCCCCCATTCATTCTTTTGAATCGATGAGATATGGTCCTTCCCATTTAGATGCCAATTTGCCTACACTGGGATCCTTGGTATTTTGGAATGTCTTCCTAAGGACCAAGTTATCTACCTGGAATCTTCCGAATTTGATGTTCTTGTTATACGCTTTAGTGATCCTTTGTTGATAAGCAGCAATATGGATCCTGGCAAGATCCCTGAGTTCATCGATAATGTCAAGATCCTAGGCTAGGATCCTATCGTTGTTCTCTTGATCCTGCAATTGATATCCTGCTATTGGTATTACTGCTTCAGTAGGGATCACGACTTCCGTTCCAAACACCAAGGAGTATGGAGTTTGACAGGTGGCTATTTTTGAAGTGTTCCAATATGCCCATAGGACGAAAGGAAGTTCATCTGCCCATCTTCATTTCTTCTCATCTAACCTCTTCTTTAAATTGTTGACTATGATCTTATTGTTGGATTCAGCCTGACCATTAGCTTGGGGATGAACAGGAGTGGGCATTATAATTTTAATCCCCCTGCTCATGCAAAAGTCTCTAGTCCTTTTGCTTAAGAATTGGGACCCATTGTCACATATGATCTCAGTAGGGATCCCGAACCTGGTCAGGATATTGTGCTTGATAAAAGAGATTGTTTCCTTGTCTTGTACTTGAACAAAGGCCTCAGCCTCTATGCACTTCGAGAAGTAGTCTATCCTTACCAACATGAACACCTTTCCACCAGGAGCTTTTGGTAGCTTTCGAACTATATCTATTCCCCATTTCATGAACAGCCAACGGGAGATGATAGGATGTAACGGTTCTGTAGGTTGATGGAGGATGTTGTTATGCCTTTGGCATGCATCACATTTTTTCGCATATAAAAAGGCATCTCTTTTCTTCGTTGGCCGGTAGTATCCTTTCCTTAACACTTTGGACCATAAGGATCTGCCCCCATTGTGGTTGACACAGTCTCCTTCATGTATATCTTTTAGGACTTCTGCAACCTTGTGATCATAACACTTTGGACCATAAGGATCTGCCCCCATTGTGGTTGACACAGTCTCCTTCATGTATATCTTTTAGGACTTCTGCAACTTTGTGATCTTCTAAGCATCTAAGGTATGGGTCTGCCATGGATTTCTTGTATAGTCTTCCTTGGATCACCACAAATCGTGAGACCCTCATCTTGAATGCTCTGTCACTTTTCTCTTCTCTTGGGATCATGCCATTTTGGAGATATTCCACGATGGGTTCGATCCAGGATCTCGAGTTTTGAGGAGGATCCTGGATGTTAGCATCCCGACGATTAGGATATTAGGGAAATGGTTGAAGGTCAGGATCCTCGATTATTACTACGTTGGTTGTTTGGTCATTGGGATTATCAGTTTTATTGGAGGGATATTCTATTGTTGGGATTAATATATAGGTTATTGGGATCCTAATTTTTGGCGGGATCCTAAGGGGAGATCCTAGGTTGGCTAGTGTGTCTGCCTCATCATTTTCTTCTCTGGGAACTTGGCTTAGGTTGAAAGTTTCGAATTTGGAGGCCAGATTTTTGAGGATTTGGAGGTATAGTACTAGTCTTTCGCCTTTAAATGCATAGGATCCATTAAAATGATTAGTTAATAATAAGAAGTCAATGAATACTTGAAGATCCTTGATTTGAAGATCTTTGGTCAGCTGTAATCCCATAATCAATGCTTCGTATTCAACTTCGTTGTTGGTTGCATCGAATTCATAGCTAACTACTTGGGGTATGATGTCCCCCTTTGGCGATTTTAGTATGATCCCTACACATGTTCCTCTAAAGTTTGAGGATCCGTCGGTGAAGAGCGTCCATCATCCCATGCTTTCTTTTCTTTGGAGTTCCTTGTTTTCCAATTATACTTTAGGTTATAGATCATCAATGAAATCAGCCACAAAGTCTGCTTGTGCTTGCGACTTTATTGCTTATCTAGGTTCATATTTGATGTCATATGTGCTTATCTTCACAGACCACTTTTCCATCCTACCTAACATCTCTGGTTTTCGTATAACATTCTTAATAGGGTAATTAGTTCTTACATGTATAGCATGTGTTTCATAATTGTGTCTTAACTTTGTGGAAGTAGTTACTAATGCAAGTATTAGTTTTTCAAGATAGGAATACATGGTCTCCGGATCCAAGAGACTTTTACTTACATAGTAGATGGGATCTTGGTCCCTATTGAGATCCTTCGCTAAAACAACACTTACAAAGTTAGAGGATACTGAAAGGTATAGGAGAAGTGGTTCTCCATCTAGTGGTTTCACTAGAAACAATGCAGAACTTAAATAATTCTTAAGTTCCTGAAAAGCATCTTCATGCTCTTTAGTCCACTCAAACCTTTTGTTCTTCTTCAAGATGTTATAGAAAGACTTGCACCTTTATGAGGATCTTGAGATAAACTTGTTAAGTGCTACTAATCTTCTTGTTAGTCTCTGAATATCATTTGTCGAGGATGGGGATCTTAAATCGACTATGGCTTTTATTTGCTCCAGACTTGCTTATATTCCTCTTTTAGTCACCATGTATCAAAGGAACTTGCATGATCTCATTCCAAAGTAGCACTTAGAAGGGTTCAGCTTCATGTTGTATTCATCTAGTATGTTGAAGGCATCTTCAAAATCCTTGAGGTGATCCTCAGCTTTCTTTGATTTTACCACCATGTCATCGATGTAGACTTCCATGGTGTCTCCCAGTTTATCCTTGAACATCCGGTTAACTAATATTTGGTATGTTGCACCTGCATTTTTAAGACTAAATGGCATAGCAGTATATACATGTTGGGATTATGAATGTGGTATCCTCCATATGGTTCCATTTGGATTTGTTGGAACCCCACTGATGCATCCATAAGCGTTAGTAGTTCATGGCCATCCGTATCATCTATCATGGAATTTATGCGTGTCAGGGGGAAAGGATCCTTAGGGAAAGCCTTATTTAGATCAGTATTTTCAACACATACTCTCTACTTGTCGTTCTTCTTCTACACGATTACCACATTGGCTAGCCATCTTGGGAACTTGACTTCGTTGATCATCCTTGTTTTAAGGAGCATTTCTACTTTTTCTTGGATGATCTGGTTTCTTTCGGGTGCAAACTTTCTTCCTTTTTGGTGTATTGGTCTGAATGAAGGATCAATGTTAAATTTATGAGTTATAACACTTTTGTCTATACCTGTCATATCCTCATGCTTCCAGGCGAATGTTTTACTTCTATATTTTAGGAACTTTATTAGTTCTTGCTCAATTTATGCTGGCATTGAGGATCCTATGAGGACTTTGGCTTCAGGATCCTTGAGGTTCACAGGCACTTACTTTACATCCTGCTCTTTTGTTTCCAACACACCTTGTGCCCCTTTCTTTAATTGCTATCCTTGTCATGAACTGTTGAAGATTTCATTGAAGTCTTGTAGCATTCCATGGATTCTTGTTGATCACCTGTGATTTTTACTGTCCCCCATGGGGTGGTCAGTTTGACACATTGATGGTATGTCGAGGGGACAACCTTCATATCGTGGACCCATGGTCTACCTAGTATAACATTATAGGAGGATAATGTATCGATTACACAAAAGCGTTGCATAGAGTTTTCCCCCTCTATGTAGATAGGTAGCTTTATCTTGCCGACAGTATGTTTTGTTTTGCCACTGAATCCAATCAGCACCGAGGATCTTTTGATTATTTCGACTTCAGGGATGTTCAACCTTTTAAAACGTCCAGGAGTATGATGTTGACCGAGGATTCTCTGTCAACAAGGATCATCCTGAAAAAATGGTTGGCGATGTAAATAGTGATTATCAGTCCATTGTGGTGATGATCATGGATGTCTGTTCTATCTGTTTCATCGAAGGTAATCTCCTTCTCATTTTTTGATCGATGTGTTCTTTTGTAGCCTTTGTTATTTCTCCATCTTCAACACTTTAGCATGTCTTTTTGCTACAGAATAAGAGGTGCCACAAATGTCAGATCCTCCAGAGATTACATTGATTACCTTAGCATCCGTAGGAGGGGATCCTGATTTTCTAGGGTCTTATGAGGATACCGGTACTTTTCTTTGGATCTTTATTTTCTTCTTTTGAGGATTGCCTTGAGTTATCCCTTGCTAAGTAGGTAACTAATATCCTTTCGTAGGGCTATGCAATCTTCAGTAATGTGACCAAAGTCCTCGTGGTATGCACACCATTTGGACTTACCTTTCCAAGTGGTGGACTTTTCCCCCTTTCTTGGCCATCTCACTTTGTCGCCAAGATCCTGCATGGAAAATATCAAACATGAAAATCCACAGAAAAGTAGTAGTTAGTGATCTTTGGAAATTCTTCTTCCTCCCCTTCATCTTCAAGGGCATTAACCCTATGATGATCAGGTCTGGAATAAGGTTTAGATTTATAGGATCTATGGGCCGAGGATTCGACCTTCCTATTAGGGTTATTATATGATCTTGGTGGGTTGCTCCTCTTTTGGATCTCTTTGTCTTCTTTGAGCCTTATGAACCTTAGTTCTCTGCTCCTTACTTCATCCATTCTTTTGCACGGAGTCATTACAATGTATTCATACAAATAAGAGACTTTCTTTAGGCCTATTTTGAAGGCTTCTATGGTAGTTGCCATGTCGATGTTGTGGATACTCAGAGCTTTCCTGCCAAACCTGTTCACGAAATCCCTGAGGGATTCCTTAGGATCCTAAACCACCCGATAGAGATCACTAGTGATCTTATCGAATGTTTTGCTACCTGAAAATTGGTTATTAAAAAATATTAACTAAATTTGCAAACGAGGTAATAGAGTAAGGAGGAACATTTAGTAGCCATTTCAAGGATGATCCTCTGAGGGTTGAATGGGGATGATCTCCGTTCTTTTCCTGTATTGTGCCACATGTTCTTTAGGATTCGTGATCCCATCATAAGGATTCATGTTGGGAGTTTGGAAGCGCTTTGGGAACTCGGTGTGAGTGATTACAGGAGCGAATCTTGAGATCCTGTGGCTTGTTAGGGAGACGTCCGGTATAGTCTAGACTACTCCGGGTATGCTTGAGATCATGTTTCGTAGTTGTTGAAGTTCTTTGGCCATGATCAGGATCATTCCTGCATAACATCCATAGAGTTAGTAGTAAAAGTATTACTATTGACAAAGTTACAAAGATCCTTGTTGTTGGGAGTAACAAAGGTTTCGTCGGGATCCTGGGTCGTATGAGCTTACTCTTTTGTAGTTGCACCCCAAGCAGGAGCAGATGCCGGTGTTGAGGATTCTATCTTGCGGCGGTTTGCTGAGGATCCTATACTGTCAAAGTTCAGGATCTTAGGCTGCAAGATCGAGGGCGCTGCTTTTGATGGGTTTTGAGCATTCTAACACTCCTAAGTGTACATGCAACCCTAAATACCTTGGATCTATCTTTTCTCTATTATACATACAATTATGAACATCCAAGGTATTATCCTAATCTAGCATACAAAATAATAAATATAACAAGATAGAATACATACCTCTTTGATGTAGAATGTCTTCATGAAGCTTGAGTGCCTAGTGCCCCAAGTGTGACACCTCAAATGGTTCACACAACACCAAATACACTTGGAATAACTTGAGAGAAACTTGAACACTCCTTGAAATCGTCTAGCCCTCACACTCACACATTAGTGCACGATTTCTTGAGACATGGGATTCTTTTATATGGTGGCTATTAGGGTTACACCATGTAACTCATAACTTTACCCATTCCTTGTGCTCCATGGATTTTAACCTCCATGGAGTATCCATGGGTCACCCCATGGACTTAGTCCAACATAAGGAATCTTGGATCACAAGCCCACATATATAAGAATGAATGATTTACACAATCAACCCATATATTTAATTAGTCTCCTTTTGATCACTTAATTAATTCCAAATTAATTCTTGATCAATACTAATTAAATAACCTTATTAATATATTAGAACTTATAATATATTAACCAGCCTTAAGTGTTATTTCTCTCATTATAGTCTATCCAAATGCATGATGCCATGCAACCCAAATGGACCATGCCGGGTCGGGTCAAGTCTTACCAATTATAGTTATGGACTTAGACATTAATCCAACAGTCTCCCACTTGGATAAGTCTAAAACTATTATTGCGTATGACTTCAGGAACCGATCAGCAATCGTAGCTCTCAAAAGCTTCTGTCGAACTCTGACCTTGTCGATGAACTCTGACCTTTGTCAATTACTTGTCCATTAGATAAGGGAACATATATTCCTCCATTCTAGATATCATATGGACTGAGACATGGGTTATCAATCATTCTCTCTGTCCATTTGTTGTTTCCTGATTTTCGATTCATGATGACTGACTGATTGAACAAATCAAATCAGTCCTGGCTTGGCCAAGCACTCACATGTATCATCTTTAAATCATCGAGGGGCCCACAGATATCGCTTTTATCCCGAAGGTAAAAGGAATGGATAAACTTCGACTCATATGGCTTGTTCTACTACTTGTTGAATCATACACAAAGGCACGTTTTATAACATCGAGTTACCAATGCGTTTTCGTGCAATCAATGTATAACAAACTCATAGTAATAACTCATATCTTATGGTTTGAAGAATATAAGATATTATCGTCTCATGATCACTCGTGATAAAATCCATGAAGTGATTCAAATGAGCGCGGGTTGAATCCAATACTCAGAACTTATGAGCACTCATGAGTGTTGTAGCACCACTTTGTCCACCAACTTGGACCTCTACAAACCAACCCATGACAGTCTTGATTCATATCTACTTCCAACATATGACCGACTGTGGATGGTTTGAATAACTTAATCATTCAGGAAGAGCGACTTATTTATTCTGGAAGTCAAAACATGCAAAGTGAAACACAAGAATAAATGAATCAAATATGGTATCAAACCCTATGAATATAAATAAACACTTTTATTTATCACCATACTGATTACTCATTATTCATTGTTTCGGTTTTATCAACTTTATACTTGAATTTAAAACAATAGTTGTCCCATGCTCCAAGCATGTACACTATGTTTTCTAAACACTAGTCATGCCATACACCAAGTATGCATACTATGTTTGTCTATGATCTTTACTTTGTAAAATAGATCAATTGAACATCACTCCAATGATCCTCTTTTCACAGTCCCAAATCCTTACTGCAAATGCAAGAATTCCAAATTCATGCCATTTACTGAAATCTGTTAGATTCTAAACTTATATGCATTGATCCTCTTAATGATTATGCACGAAGTCAGAAAGACTTGACAACAATCATTACAGAGCATTCCAAAGGAGATCAGCTCCTTGGAAACATCCTTCTTTCATTAAGTTTCCTAATCTTACACAGATTGAATAATTTCTAACTTTGAAACATTTCCATATTCCATTTTGACTATCACTTCTGAACAAGAGTTGCCTCCTTACAGATTATGTCAATATGGTCCTTCCAGAATTAACATTATACTTCCAACTGTCCTTGAGCAACCAATCTTTGGTAAACCTTAGATTGTCCTCGACAATTGCTTAATCATTTTAGTCATATCCAATTCTAGACCTTTTTCCTTCATAATGCCCCAGGCATTTGGAAAATTTTAGAAAGGATGAATATAGCACATGTAATCGATCCTATATCCGAAGCATATGGGACACGATTCATGATGTCTCACATAAAGACTAAACTAGTCTTTTGCTATAATATTTCCATTTCAATTTGCCAAGTTCTTAAAATTCAGATTATGAAAAGGGATGCCGTAATCATAATCGAATTTTAGAACGCAAATAATGGACCCATATATAGAATTTCCTTATGTTGAGCCATTCCAACATGAAATTCATATATATATCCTTGATTAAATACGATTAAAATCTTAATCTAAGCTTTTAGAATTGAAATGAAGTATAATTTCCTCTCCCTTAATTATAGCAAAACAACTTTTTCAACCCCTGCAACCTCACGAATTGAAACTTTTGTTTTCTATAATTAACATTGCTAACTTGCAACCTTTGTCATAATTATCGTGCTCCCACTAACATGATGATTATTAGCATAACACTTATGCTCCCACTAGCTTTGACATGTACTCAGAAATCAGCTGACTTTCTTACCAAAGTTCAGATTTCTGATACTAGATTGTTTTGATAAAACTTTATCAAAATCATACACCTCTCTTAGATAGCTCACATGTCTGTCTAAACAATTTTAGAACTATGAAAAGGGATGCCGTAATCATAGTCTCAATTGTTTAGACCTTTGCCACTTCTCACAAGTCCATGTTAGTGTGCCGGTAAACCACACATGCTCCACTAACGACTTTGAGAATGCAAATATCACAATTGCTATCTAGCTAAAATCTACTTAGTGAAAGTGTTTCCTCACCATCATTTTCATGAATCGGAGAGAAACCTTATGGCACTTAGATTTAATAGTGTATGTGTTCTTATCCATGTGAATTTGTCAAAACCATAATCACAAGACAAGGTTAGTGACAAATCCAAACTCATATTGATTAAACTTGTGCAATCTTAAATTCTTGCCATTTGGCAGCTCAGGGCCTGCCATTGCTTCCAAGTTGTTATGCAACCAATTGAGAACTTTCAGAACTCCTATGCAAAGCCAACTTTAACTGGAATGGGCACAGAATATGTCAACACGATAGGTTATAAACCTCAATTCGTGTGCTAGTGAAGAACCTCAGGTTTTATTCTTGATTAGTTCTTGAAATTCTTTTTAGGATCTTTAAGACTCCCACTATCCTCTTGACATATAAGACTATCTTGCCAAATATTCAAGAGATAGTGCGGATTCTTTATTAAGACAAACACTTCACACAATTGGCCTTAGTTGGTCGTTGTTTTATCCAAAACATCACAACTTACCAATTTCAAATGTACAAGAGTTAGACACTTTTACTCTTACATTTGACAAGTGTTTTAAACCTTTCTTTAAGATATGTCACTCAAATTACAATCTTGGAGTATGACTCTAAGAATTGTTTTGGAACGAAGTATGACTCATCTTCCTGATCTAACCATTTCAACAATTCATGACTCCTCTTCTTAGTCATAAGAATGCACTAAGATGACCTTTAGAGGACTAATTGTGATATGATTTCTAAATCATTAAGATGATCACAAACATGATACTAAAGTACTCTCCCATCTTTTCAGATTTGAGAAACTTTTATCTTTCTGCCTAATTTGATTCTTCCCATTCGTTCTGCCATACATTGAGACTTCTCCAATGCTACAGACTTATACTTAAACTTATAAGTATAACCATATTTATTGAACTTAAGTAAATCATGACGAATAGTCTTCTTGATCTTTTGTGGTGGACTTGACCAGTGCACAAGAATGTGTACTCGATCCCTTAGTCCTTTCCTTATTCACATAAGGAATTAGTCTTAATTTTCCAAGCTGAAAGTTCTCATTCATCATACTATACAACTTGCATGATTCCAAGTTTCGGTCCAATTGAACCTTGGGTGATGAGAATCTTTCCTTATTTGGTAATATTAAACACTACCACAACCGAAAGAATCAAATCCATTATTCCAATATTGCTATCAATGGAATCTTATAAGCAACAACTTTTCACAAATGCCATTGTAAGGATACTTAAAATAAATAAAATCAAAACCTTTTTCTTTTATTTTAAAACTTTGCGGAAAAACTTATCCTTACAATCCATATGAAAACCTTGTTGTTATCTATTCCTAAGCAATATAAATATCATAACTCTTAAGTAATAGCCCAAAATTCTGATCACCGAACCATGCGATTGAAATCCATCTTCGCGATCAGAATCAGCATGTACTTAATAGAGTTAGACAATGGACTTTACCTGAAGTAGAGCCAAACTTATTGACTTTAACATCCTTAGGTAAATTTGGCAGCTTCGTAACCAATGCCCCTTCCTTTGGCAATAGTTACCTATGGACCCTTGATAATGGGACTATCTCAGACTTCGCCTCTCTCTTTACCATTGGTTCAACCGAGTTGACTATGGCCGATCCCTTTCCATTGGGAACAGAGAGCTTTACTGGATATCCAATGTCATCATTGTCAATGTCCATAGCGTTTTAGGAAGTTGATCTTAGAAAATAGATAAGATCATTAAGGGTCTTGTCTTAGTCTGTTTCATAGGATTCCCAAAAGAACTCACTATGTGACTTAGAAAGTAGTTGAGCCACCAACTTTCTCAAGACTTTGACACCCAACTCTCCCGGCTTGTCAATATGTGACTACATCTCCAAGATGTGATCACACCTAGACCTTGCCTTGCCAATAGGGCTTGAGTGACCTTAAACTTTTTAGGAACTTGTGGGTTAGGGAGAATAATTGGAGGAGGTGAAAGAAGTATGATATCCATGGGACATCATCTTCATTTAGGAAAGCTTGTTTCAAGAGATTTGGGAAGATCATAAATGTCTAGACCAGACATCTTTTTGGGAGATATTCAAGATAGTTGATTTAAAGTCCTTAATATGACACCCAATATGAAATATTAAGGCTAGGACCCAACAAACTATTTTATAACTTAGAAGAGGGATGCCGTAATCCAAGCTATAAAATATTTGAAGGTAGGTGAATGACGATTCACCAATTTCCACCATGAAAAACGAAATAATTTATTAGGTTTTAATTGGATTTGAAAGTCCTAGATCTTTGAGATTCATTGAACTGTTCAAAGGCATGTTTCAATCTCGAGTGTGCCCTTCAGGTTTTGTGACTGGGATGCCGAGGATCACAAAACAAGGTGTGAATAACCATGCAAATATACTTGGTACCCTTAATATTTACCCCTCAATCGATGTGCCGGTTAACCACACGAGCTCCACCGATACTATGATAAATATTAAGTTACCCTTTGCCTACTTTGTTAAATCCAGGTTAGTGTGCCGGTTAACCACACACGCTCCACTAACGGTTTAAACAAAGTGCAAAGTGTAATTTCATGGATTAGCATCTTATTCACATTTTCCTAAGTAACTAAGGTTGGGAATTTATAAGTGTTTAGTTACTTAGTATTTATCATTAATACTTTTAATGAAGGGAGAATTATAGTCCTTGTCCTACCGGTTCGGCTAACGACCCTCCACCAGTCAAGGAAGCGGTGGGTGAGAGTGGACACCCATTAAAGTGCCATTTTATAGGCAGTAACCTTATACCCCCCTTATAGACCGGCTTCGTGAATGAGGCCTACTAACGGTAAGACTGACTTGCTCTTATACATATATTTATTATTAACTTATAATACTATAAAGTATAAGGGTTGAATTTTAACTTTTAAAATTCTAAGGGCTAACTTGGAATTAAAGTATTCATGGGGAAAACTTTACAAATTCCAAAACTTGAGGGCAAGTTTTGAAAATATTCAAAACTAATTAATTACATAAGTTATGTGTTTAAAGTAGTTTTAATTAAAAAAAAAAAACTCTTCAAGTTCCATAACTTGAGGACAAGTTATGGAAGACTTTAAACTAATTAATAAAAAAAATAACTTTTTTTATTGTAACTTATGGAACTAATTAAGGTTACACTTTTTTTTTTAATTTAATGAAGAGACTCTTGAACCTCCATAACTTGAGGACAAGTTATGGAGTCATAAAACCATTTAATTAGAACTAGACTCTTCATTTTGTAACCTTTGCTAACTTTTATGAGTTTTATGATTCTTAAATGTGACTTTTCATATAACTTGAGGACAAGTTACAAAAACACACTTTGGAATCAACTCTTAGATTAAAATGGATTGAAAACAACTATTTCACACAACTTTTCTATTAATCCAAGAACCTCATAAGAACAAGATAATTCAAATCATCAATCTTCAAGAAATTAGCATGAACATACAAACTAATACAAATCTTGAAATTATGACAATTATCTTAGAAATTGGATTAGCATGAACATTACCACATCAAAAACAAGTTTACAAAAACATCTTAGGGTAATGTTCCTAGTCCAATTCTAGCCAAAACAGTCGAATATATGCTGTCAGGGGTTCCAAAATTCGATTTTTCAGCTAATTTTGCAAGTATAACAAGAAAACAAGCCTTGGCTCTGATACCACTGATGGGTTTTGAGCATTCTAACACTCCTAAGTGTACATGCAACCCTAAATACCTTGGATCTATGTTTTCTCTATTATACATACAATTATGAACATCCAAGGTATTATCCTAATCTAGCATACAAAATAATAAATATAACAAGATAGAATACATACCTCTTTGATGTAGAATGTCTTCATGAAGCTTGAGTGCCTAGTTCCCCAAGTGTGACACCTCAAATGGTTCACATAACACCAAATACACTTGGAATAACTTGAGAGAAACTTGAACACTCCTTGAAATCGTCTAGCCCTCACACTCACACATTAGTGCATGATTTCTTGAGCCATGAGATTCTTTTATATGGTGGCTATTAGGGTTACACCATGTAAGTCATAACTTTACCCATTCCTTATGCTCCATGGATTTTAACCTCCATGGAGTATCCATGGGTCACCCTATGGACTTAGTCCAACATAAGGAATCTTGGATCACAAGCCCACATATATAAGAATGAATGATTTACACAATCAACCCATATATTTAATTAGTCTCCTTTTGATCACTTAATTAATTCCAAATTAATTCTTGATCAATACTAATTAAATAACCTTATTAATATATTAGAACTTATAATATATTAACCAACCTTAAGTGTTATTTCTCTCATTATAGTCTATCCAAATGCATGATGCCATGCAACCCAAATGGACCATGCCGGGTCGGGTCAAGTCTTACCAATTATAGTTATGGACTTAGACATTAATCCAACAGCTTCTTGGGGCTTGTGGATCTCCTCCCTCATTCTCTCTATTTCCTTGAGTACCCTCCTGTTGTCCTCCTGTTGTTGGGTGACTTTTCGTTCCAAACTCTTCATCATAGCAAAGAGCTCGTTAATGGAAATCATTACAGGAGGATCCTAAAATCCTTGGGTAGCGACCAGAGAGATGTTTTTCTTTGGCACCTCAGCAGTTTTCTTGGGAGCTCCACCTAGGGTGGAGGAAGGTTTTTAGAGGAAATGGGAGGAATGGAGGAGGAGGATAAGGTTGGTTGGGTAGACATAATTTTTGAGCGATTATGAACATCATGGCCCCACGGTGGGAGCCAAATTGTTTTTGTCAAAATCTGATCTAGTGCAATTAGAACAAGTTGTATGAGAGGTTGTGGTGTTAGTATTATGTAAGTATATGTCTCACCCCGAACCCAATGGCGGAAACGTTCCGGGGTGGAGGACGTCATGTATAGTATCGCAACCAATGAATAACAGCAATCATAGCAACGCAACCATTACAGTGAATACTTAAGTAAAAATGTTTACATCAATTCTGAAACTTGTTTGAATTACATCATATAACTTGTATGAATATAACATTAAACTCTTATTGCTTCAACTCTTCAAAAAGAACCCAGCAGGCACCTGTCTACTGATTTCCTGAGAATACAAGCAGTTTAAAAGAGTATCAACATAAAGCTGGTGAGTTCATAAGCGGTGGTTTGTAGTGAAAATCATTGATGAGTTCGGAAAATATTTGAATAGTTTCAAGAAAATCCGATATTTTCCTTAGTGAAAACGTAGTGTTATCAGTTCTGTAATAAACCATGAATATCTGTATGTTTCCAAGAAAATCCGATATTTTCTTTAGTGAAAAGGGTAGCGTTATCGATTTCGTATAAAACCATGAATGTTCGTTATTGAAAACTGTAGTGATATGCGAGAATACTACCTCATGTGACTAGCTAAAACTAATCATGAAGTGTAAGTATTTTATATGTGAAACCATTGCATAATCGGTTCTGTTTGAAAAACCCTGGCCTTAGCCAGAATACGTAGTGTGTATCAGTTCTATTTAGTAAAAATAGAACTGTTGAAGAGTGTTAAGTTGTAAACTAAAGGTGATTTATACATATTGTGAGTCGTATAACCATGCTTGATATGACTAGAGACCTTTCCAACGTTCTTCAGGCGTCGAGTTAAATGACATTTGTACATCTCAGGCGTGCCCGCCTAACTGTAGCTAGAAGTCCAGATGTGGGATTGTCAGTCCCGAATAGATCTATTCACAAATCTCACGCTCTCCCTCCAGGCGACTCTGGTTATACAGTGGTAGGATTTATCCCTGTACACCTAAGGGTACAGTAGTGAAGTAGCGCCTCACAGTATCGTACAATCTAGTTTACATGTAGTGTAGTAGCGTTCTACCATAGTGAAAATCCGTATGTATACCGTATATAATGATAATTACAGTTATGAAAAACCATGATAAAGTGGTGATGTAACTGTAAACTATTTCTGTCTTCGTGCATATGTTTAATAGTGAAAGGTTCTGTACTCGTGATGTTTAGAAAATCCCAAACTATACCGATTATAGTTTGATTGTATAGTGAGTAGCGTGTCCGGAAAACTATGCAAACTTTTGTGAAAACGTCCCTTATGCTCAACACAGTAAAAAAAGGTTAAAGTATGAGATTTGCATAAGTTTTGAAAACATTTATGATTAGCTTGCATTCCCCCTGAAAACATTAAAAAAATACGGAAAATGTAGGGGTATGAACTCACAGTTCTTGTAGTGAAATCGTTGACTGAAATGAAGATCCTCGAGTTGTTGCACGCGACACTTAACGGAATCCTATTATCAAATAAATACGTATATGTATCTAAATTAGCGATTTCGTTAGATAACGTGTTAGAGGTATACTTGAATTCGGTTGAGGAATGTTACCGAGACTTGATCGAATCGAAGAAGGCGAGTTTTCAGACAAAAACACCACTTAAAAGATGTTTACGGTCGAAGAGGAGTTTACGGTTTCTGAAGGCTTGGACCGTAAACTCAAGAACAGAGTTTACGGTTTCTGAAGGTTGGACCGTAAAGTCAAGAACAGGGTTTACGGTTCTTGAAGGTGGACCGTAAACTCAAGAAAAATGGTTCTTATTGCTGATTTCGAAGAGATAATCGTTCCCAGGCGTTCCCAAGTGACTCCAAACGTGGTTTCTCGATGATTTCCGAAGTTTGAAGGCGTTTTGAGTGTTTACGGTTAAGGTTCTTAGAGAGAGAAGGAGAGAGTTTTTGGCCAGAAATGTTCTAATGAAGGTGGAGGCATCGTATTTATAGGGGTGTTGTGGGGGGTCCACTCTTCACTGACCGTAAACAGGTTTACGGTCGTAAACAGGTTTACGGTCGTAAACGAGTTTACGGCCGTAAACACGTTTACGGTCGTAATCTCATTTAGACCGCAAATGCTTGATTTTTCGAGATATTAGGGTTTTCGCGCGATTTTTTTGGTTCCAACTCGTAAATAATTTAATTAAATATAACTAGATTATTTTCTAAACCAAAAAGTTTGACGGAAAAGTTAACAAATTCGAAATTTTATTAACGAAACTCGCGTAACGGAAACGGACAAAGTTTCGGGTTGTCACAGTATAAAATAATGATCAAACTGAGACAAGTGAATTACATGGAAATCCCTTAATCCTTTATAGGATCTCCGACATAAAACCTTGGGAGGTGATAATGATAACTTGCCTTGATGTATTTTATTGATTTAAGTCCGAGATTACAAAGATGATGAAGGTAATACAAGTACAAGTGTAGTAATCCAGCTAATCGTGTATGTGGTGTGCTAAGTACATGTATTATAGTCTAATGCAAGTAACAAGAAGTCTGATAATTCTGGGATCCTATGAAATCAGCATATAAACGTTGTTTGACTCCGGGTCTTTTGCCTGGTTGAGATGACTTTCCATTGAGAATAAGTCTCACGTTAAATAGTTTTGCACATGCGAGAAGAAGAAATAAGAATACAATCATTATAAGTGTTAGGAAATATTAGTGATAATAGTCTGGATCCTACAATATATTTTAAGGATCCTGAGGTTTCAACAATATTAAAGATCCTGAATATGATTCTAAGATCCTGCCCCTAACAGTCTTGGGTCCAGATTTTTAGAGAAGAAAGAAAAAAAATGTCATTTTGCAAAATGACGAGAAAGGGCTCTCTAGTTAAAGAGCTACCGAGATTATGTAAAAAGAATAATATTGTGGTATCATGAAAAAACAAAGATGTGTTAGAAACGATGTGTTATAATAGATGGACACTAGATAGAGAATGTGTCACACCCCCAAACCTGAACGGCGGAAACATTCGGGGGCAGAGGACGTCATGTACAATATCATAACAATTGAATAGTAAAGAAACTACACACCACCATAATATATATTTGAAAAGTTTACATGATTGTTGTATTACATGTTTCAAAAGTCAAATACAATATGATGCTCCAAATGATGTTACTAACGCCAGAGCATAAGTCCCCAAAAGTAGTTGCTAACCTGGTGTTTAGCGATTCCCTGATAATACAAGTTATTTCAAAGAAAAAGTGTCAAAAATTAAGTTGGTAAGTTCATAAGTAGGTATTTGTGTAAATGTATGCCATTCGAAAGTTCATGTTTTTTTTCCATAAAATCCGATATTTTCTTATTAAATGAGTTATGAATCGTTGTTTGTATGAAATGAATGTATTGAACTAGGAAAATCCTATATTTTCCTAAAAGTGAGAAGCAGTCTTAAATGCCTAAGACTGTAACTTGTAAGTAAATATGTCATGCTTAAAATGATGATGTATAGTTTTATTAGTGAACAAAACTATAGGAAGTTTGTATTTTCACGTAAAAATAACTGTAATATTACTTTTCCCGTAAAAACATAATAGCATAATAATTGTCTATCATGTGAGTTTTCATAACCGTACTATGATGGATTTGCCTGAGCGACGTTCTTCAGGCGTTGAAATGTTATGACACTTGTCACCCTTAACCTGATGGTCCGGCTGTAGCTAACAGCCAGGGTGCGGGATCATCAGTCCCGTATAGATCTACACACACTTATCACGTTCTCCGGACGGAGACTCTAGTTATAAAACAGGGCTTTCTTGTATACCTTGATAGGTACGATGAAGACGAATGACTCACATATTCTCAATTAAGTCACGTATTTTTGAAATGTATATGTTTATGTCCGAAATGATTACCCTTTTTACAGTGTTGATAAAGGCATAATAATGATATGTATTTTCTTATCTATACGTAATGTTATAGTTGGAATGATTACCCTTGTCATGATATGTTATGAAAACAGATAAATAAATCATGTTATTATTTATAAACACATTTCATCCCGAGAGGGTAAAGTGGTGTCGTAAGATGTTTTGCATGCCAACATTTTCGTATGATAGTTATAACAACAATATGAAAAGTATAGAAATAGATTGATGTTTTCACACGAGTTTAACCATGTGTTTACTTGTATTCCCCCCTTAAAAGAGTTTAAAAACATTTAAAAGCATTTGAAAGTGTAGTGATAGGGGTATGAACTCACTTGGTAAGATTGACCGTTTGATGAAGACGATGTTTAACTCGGGCAGCACTTCGACTGGAAAGAAGCAAGTTTATCGGGAACTTCGGGACTTCGGGCTTCCGTCAGGGCTTGGACACGTAACCGGGGCGTCGGGGTAATCTCGGGATGCTTAACACAGAGTAAAAGTAGAAAGGAGAGTAGAATTGAGCAACCTAAACCCGAGACCTTCGGTTTCTATTTATAGGGTGCATTTTTAGGATTCACGTCGTGAACATGGGATGGTTCAGGTCGTGAGTTTGATTCTTATCCCTTCCGTAGACGCGACGTTTGATAGCCCGTCTCTGACACACATCAGTCAACGGCTCACGTTGTGAGTTTTCTGACAGTGTGGGGTTTCGCGTCCCGAACTTCATAAATTCATATCTCTCGCATACGAGTTCCGATTTTTACGTTCTTTATTTCCACGCGTAGGTGAGATTATGCTCTACAACTTTCGTTTAGACTCCGTCGGCTAATTTTGATTTATTTTTAATATTATATTTTTAACAGGCCGCGACTAGAAAAGTCCGTTAAAAATCCATAACTACTTCATCCGACGTCTGTTTTCGTTTGTCTTTTTACCATTGCACTACTATTTTCGAGATATTCGATTCTCGTTTAGGTTGTGTCGGCTAAAAGTCGCTCCATCTCTATTTTCGAGTTTTTAGCTGTCTACTGTTGTATTTGAAACTTCGAAAAATCATAACTTCCTCATACGAAGTCAGATTTGGACATTCTTTTTATGTACGTTTACGGTTTAATGATATCTATGACTTTCATTTAGATACCTAAGGCTAAAAAGTATTTTATTGAAATTTCGCGTTTTATGCTTAATAGTGTTTTACAGGTTTTGTTGCGGATCTTCGATTAGTCATAACTTCTTCGTTATAACTGGGATTTTAGTGTTCTCTATATTTCTGAAAAGCTTGTTACGATATCTACCACTTAGTACATTCGAATTTTTGAACATTTCATTTTTGACGCTATTTTTATTATCAAAAGTAGGTTACAATATTTGACTTTTATTCATTATATTGACCTGAAATATCGGGTTGTTACATCATCCCCCCGTTAGAGGGAATTTCGTCCCGAAATTATTTACAAAGTAAGTGTTTATGGACTAGGGAAGAGATGCTGGTACTTTTGTTGCATTTGGTCTTCTCGCTCCCAAGTGAATTCAGGTCCCCGCTTAGCATTCCAGCGAACCTTCACTATTGGTATGCGACTCTGCTTTGTTCGTTTGATTTCCCTATCCATGATCTCGATGGGTTCTTCCACAAAGTTAAGATTTTCGTTCAATTCGATCTCCTCGAGTGGAATTACGAGAGTTTCATCAGATAGACACTTTTTCAGATTAGACACGTGAAATACAGGATGTACGTTGTTAAGTTCGAGTGGCAGCTGGAGTCTATAAGCTACTGGACCAATCCTCGCAGTAACTTCAAAGGGTCCAATGTACCTTGGGTTTAGTTTTCCACGCTTCCCAAAGCGTATGATGCCCTTCCAGGGTGAGACCTTTAGTAGAACGCGGTCACCAACCTGAAATTCCAAGGGTTTTCGTCTCTTGACGGCGTAGCTCTTTTGTCTATCTCTTGAGGCTTTTAGTCGTTCACGGATTTGAACGATCTTCTCAGTCGTCTCTCTAATGACTTCCGGCCCAGTGAGAGTGCTATCAGGTACTAGACCTCTCACCAACTACGTGTCACCCACTTCCGCCCAGCATAGAGGTGATCTGCACTTGCGGCAGTAAAGGGCTTCAAATGGAGCAGTCTTGATGCTAGTGTGATAACTGTTATTATAGGAGAACTCGACTAACGGTAAGTGGATGTCCCATGCTTTACCAAAGTCTATTACACAAGCCCGTAACATGTCTTCTAAGGTTTGGATAGTTCTCTCACTCTGTCCGTCAGTTTGTGGGTGATAGGTTGTACTCATATCTAGCCTAGTTCCCAAGGCTTTCTGCAGTGATTGCCAGAATCGTGATGTGAATCTGCTATCTTTGTCCGAGATAATAAATATCGGCACCCCCATGAAGTCGCACGATCTCCCTGATGTAAGTTCTTGTCAGTTTCTACATCTTATCGGTCTCCTTGATTGGCAAGAAGTGGGCAGACTTGGTTAACCTGTCGACGATCACCCAAATGGTATCGTGACCACCTTGCGACTAGGGTAGTTTGGTTATGAAATCCATGGTAATCTGCTCCCACTTCCACTCAGGTATTTCGGGCTGCTGGAGTAGACCTGAGGGTTTTTGATGTTCTACCTTGATCTTGGCACAAGTTAAGCACTTGCAAACGTAGGTAGCAATCTCTGCTTTCATGTTTCGCCACCAATAGAGTTGTTTGAGATCCAGATACATCTTATATGAACCTGGATGTACGGAGTATCGAGTCTTGTGTGCTTCATTCATAACCACTTCTCTGAATCCACCAAATTTCGGTGTCTAGATTCGATTCATGAGATAACGAACTTCGACACTTTTGATGTCAAGATTCTTGTCCATTCCTCTAAGTGCTTTACCTGTCACGTTTTCTGGTTTCAAGGCTTCTAGTTGGGCTTCCTTGATTTGCGTTGACAGGTGTGAATGGATTGTCATAGTTAGCGCTTTCACCCTTCGACCAGAGTACTCCTTTCGACTTAGGGCATCTGCCACTACATTGGCTTTTCCAGGATGATAACGAATTTAACACTCGTAGTCGTTGAGTAGCTCAACCCAACGTCGTTGCCTCATATTTAGCTCCTTCTGATCGAATATGTGTTGAAGGCTTTTATGGTCTGTGAAGATGGTGCACTTTGTACCGTATAGGTAGTGCCTCCAAATTTTCAGAGCGAACACTACTGCTCCAAGCTCTAGATCATGAATGGTGTAGTTGACTTCGTGTGTTTTTAGCTGTCGCGAGGCGTAAGCAATAACCTTTCCTCGCTGCATTAGCACACAACCCAGCCCTTGCTTGGATGCATCGCAATATACTACGAAGTCTTATGTCCCCTCTGGGAGAGACAAAATGGGTGCGCTGCATAGGGCTTGCTTCAGAGTTTGAAATACAGCATCTTGCTTTTCTCCCCAGTTGAAAGCTACACCCTTTTGAGTCAGGGTGGTAAGGGGTTTCTCGATGCTGGAGAAGTTCTGTATGAATCTGCGGTAATAGCCAGCAAGGCCTAGAAATTGGCGAATTTCGGTTGGCGTCTTCTGTGCTAACCAATTCTTGATTGCCTTGATTTTGGAAGGGTCCACGTGGATTCCCTCTTTGCTGACCACATGACCTAGGAAGTCCACTTTCCTAATCCAAAACTCGCACTTCGAGAACTTTGCGTAAAGCTTCTCTGCTCGTAGTGTCTCCAAGACTTGTCTCAGGTGCTGACCATGTTCTTTTGTACTCCTTGAATAAATGAGAATGTCATCTATGAATACGATCACAAATTTGTCCAGGAACGAACGTCATACCCTATTCATTAAGTCCATGAACACGACATGTGCATTGGTTAGCCCGAAAGGCATCACTACAAATTCATAGTGACCGTATCTTATTCAGAAAGCCGTCTTAGGAATATCACTTTCCAGGACTCGTAGCTGGTGATATCCCGATCTCAGATCGATCTTTGAAAAATAATTTGCCCCTTGGAGTTGATCGAACAGATCGTCTATTCGTGGCAGGGGATACCGGTTCTTAATGGTGAGTTTGTTTAGCTCTCGGTAGTCGATGCACATTCTGAATGATCCGTCTTTCTTTTTTACGAACAACACTGGTGCTCCCCAAGGTGAGAAGCTAGGTCTGATGAATCCTTTGCTGAGCAGTTCGTTCAGTTGATTGGATAATTCTTGCATCTCTGCTGGGGCTAAGCGATACGGTGCTTTGGCTACTGGGGTGGCTCCAGGAATTAAGTCGATTCTGAATTTGACTTGTCTTGCAGGAGGTACTCCTTGAAGATCTTCGGGAAAGACATCGGGAAAATAACAGACGTCAGGCACGCTCTTCATGTCTTCTACTCCTCTCTTTACATCCACGATGTGTGCCAAGAATGCATAGCATTCCTTGCGTAAATATTTTTGAGCTTTGACGCAAGAGATGATACGAAGATTTGTATTGGGTTTATCGCCATAAATAATGAGGGTTTCGCCATTTGGAAGATTAAGGCGAATGGCCTTTTCGTAACATAAAATGTCCGCACGATGAGAACTCAGCCAGTCCATGCCTATGATAACGTCGAAAAATTTTATTGAAACCAGCATGAGGTTGATTGGAAAAGAATTGTTGTTTAGTGCGAGGGTACAGTTTAAGTATATTTCTTTAGCGCCTTCTTTCTTTCCGTTAGCCATTTCTACTATGAATGTTTCACTTAATGACCGGGGTGTTTGTTTGAGTAGATTTTTAATATTATGGCTCACGAAACTCCTCTCCGCTTCAATATCAAATAGAATGCATGCATAAGAGTTATCGAGGAGAAACGTACCCGTAACCACCGTGGGATCGGCAATGGCTTCCTCTTGGCCCATTGCGAATACTCAGCCTCTTCCACCAGCATTCCCAATGTTTGCTTTCGGAAAATCCCTTCGGAAGTGCCCCGTTGCTCCACACTCGTAACAAGTACGGCCTACTCCGACATTTGCGGCTGGAGCGGCCGGTTGGGATGGTTCCTTGCAGAAGCAGACAGTGTGTCCCTTCCTGTTGCACCTAGTGCAATGCATTTCACGGCAGGGTCCGTGGTGATGAAACTTGCATCTATAGCACTTCGGCAAGTTGCCGATGTACGACTTTGTTGGTGTGGGGGTGGTAGGGACAGTAACAGCTTGAGCTATCACTAACTGTTGCCTCTTGGGGTTCTCTTGCGTGGTTTGCCCCTTTCTCTTGTTCCAGGGTTTCCTTCGATCCTCTGTCTCCTTCGGTGGCTCAGAAGCAGCGGTAATAGTACCCTGTTTAACACCATGATCAATCAATCGTTGAGCCAAGCGCTTTGCGCTGTCAAACGTGATTGGGTTAGAAACCAGGACATGCCCTTGGATCTGGGATGACAATCCCCAAATGTACCTCTCCGCCTTCTTCGGTTCCGGGTTTACCATACCCGGGCACAAGGCTGACAAATCACTAAACCTGGCCGTGTAAGTGGCTAGGTCCGATCCAATCATCCTTAGGTTCCATAACTCCTGCTCCAACTTTTGGATTTCGCCCCTCGGGCAGTATTCTTCCAGCATCAACATTTTGAGATCTTCCCAGCTCATGGCATTAGCAATTGGGAGAGATAGGGCTTTCACATGGCCCTTCCACCAGGTGAGGGCTCGATCAGATAAAGTGCAAGCAACAAACTTGACTTTGCTTGTTTCCGGGCATGCACAGATCTCGAAGACCGTTTTGGTATTCTCGAACCATTGCATAAGTGCAATGACTCCTCCTACCCCGTTGAAAGTCTTTGGCTTCGTATTTGAAAAATCTTTGTATGTGCATTCCCTGGTATGACCATGGCCAGTGCCATGATTCAAGTGGTTGGTACTGCTTCCAGTTCCGTCGGCGCCGTTAGTGTTTATTTGCGTAAGAGCAGCTGCTACTACTACAGTGATAGCAGCCTGTACCATGATGGGATCATATTATGGAGGTGGTGGCGGTGGCGTTGGTGTTGCGTTGTTAACGCATCGTGCAGATCTTCGAGGAGGCATCGCTCAACTAAAAGTTTACCAATATGAAGATGACAGTAAGCAGAATGAGAGTGGTCCATGGACTAAATTACCATAGCCCAACAAAACAAATGAGAGAATGATTGAATTAGAGATCTAACAATAGAGGGATGAAAGCATTTGGATAAAGATTTCCCATGAGTTTAGATGTCTGTCAATATCATTGGCATTAAAGATGTAACAAGTTCGGGAAAAATGACCTTGGAGTAGGTCTTACATCAAACCAGTAATGAGAAAGTTTTAACAGCACTAAGACCTATCTGACTGAAAGTTCAAGGTCTTTAACATAAGCAGGAAGTAAATACTAGAGTCTATACAAAGACCTAAATTATATCCAAAAGACAGAGTATAGTAGACTCTATTTGCGAGGGGAGTTGTTCTGGTTGGTACTTGATTCAGCCCTGGCTTCAGCCAGCTGCTGTTCCGTTTCCCATACACGTCTTTGCAGTGCCACCTGGTTCTGACGAAGATCCTTGGTCTCAAATTGAAAGGCATTCAGCTCCACCTGTAAGGCATCAGTACGAGACCTTTCAAAGTCCTGCTCATCGGTCAGATGACAAAGACGAATTGTGTTGACTCCGGAGTTAGCACGGATCTCCATGACTTGGTCGAAGTTTGCTCTTCCCTGCTCAGCATTGCGAGCAATACAACGAACCATAATAGGAAGGACTCTGTCTGCTGAGGTTCCCTCATTTAGGTTGTAGTAACTCCGGTCTCCATTGTAGGGAGGTGGTTGTCCCTGCTCGTGGCTCCACCTGCCCAAGTTCACCGCCCACAGAGGCGTCGGGCCTTGAAAAGCCGGACGAGGGTTAGGATTTTCAGGAACTTGGGGTGGATTGTAGACCTCCGGTTCTGAGTCTGAGTCTTCTTGGACTTCCTCCTCATTCTCTTCCTCAGAACTCCACTCGGGGTCTTCTTCTGCTGGGACCACTAGGTTCTCGTTCTCGGGTTTAGCTTTGAGCCATTCTCCGACTCCTTGATTGGGAAAGTACGGGTCGCCAGGGAGATGGAATCCAACCAGGTTATCTAAGCGAGAAAAGGGATATGAGAATTGTCTAAGCACTAAAGCATATAAATTTGAACATCAAGGTTAAACTATTGCATTTACAAAATACTCCTATAGTATTCTAAATGTTATGTTTGATTCTAAAGATTATATCTTTGGTAAGTTTTAGACTTGTCGTCCACCGCAACTATTCCCTGACATATGTTAGTCGGTTATCGGATAAATATACTTGATCAGGCTATATTCATCCCAGTCCCGATTACATATTCCAAGGCATACATGTAGTGCACAACTCATCTATAATACTTCTATATTGTTTTCCTTATGATACTGTTACCGTTATGTAATGTATGCATATATACTTTTAATAAAACTATATTTTTAAAAGTATATCTCTTAATCAGAGTGTTATTTCCCAGTTGTGTTTATAGTTGTATATCAAAAATGGTTTTGATATACTTAGTTCACTATAAACAATGCTCTAATACCAATCTGTCACACCCCCAAACCTGAACGGCGGAAACATTCGGGAGCGGAGGATGTCATGTACAGTATCATAACAATTGAATAATAAAGAAAGTACACACCACCATAATATATATTTGAAAAGTATACATGATTGTTGTATTACATGTGTCAAAAGTCAAATACAATATGATGCCCCAAAAGATGTTACTAACGCCAGAGCATTAGTCCCCAAAAGTAGTTGCTAACCTGGTGTTTAGCGATTCTCTGAGAATACAAGTTATTTCAAAGAAAAAGTGTCAACAATTAAGTTGGTGAGTTCATAAGTAGATATTTGTGTAAATGTATGTCATTGGAAAGTTCACGTTTTTTAAAACGTCCAGGAGTATGATTATTTCGACTTCAGGGTTGTTCAACCTTTTAAAACGTCCAGGAGTATGATGTTGACCGAGGATTCTCTGTCAACAAGGATCATCCTGACAAAATGGTTGGCGATGTAAAGAGTGATTATAATTCCATTGTGGTGATGATCATGGATGTCTGTTCTATCTGTTTCATCGAAGGTAATCTCCTTCTCATTTTTTGATCGATGTGTTCTTTTGTAGCCTTTGTTATTTCTCCATCTTCAACACTTTAGCATGTCTTTTTGCTGCAGAATAAGAGGTGCCACAAATGTCAGATCCTCCAGAGATTACATTGATTACCTTAGCATCTGTAGGAGGGGATCCTAATTTTCTAGGGTCTTATGAGGATCCCGATACTTTTCTTTGGATCTTTATTTTCTTCTTTTGAGGATTGCCTTGAGTTATCCCTTGCTAAGTAGGTAACTAATCTACTTTTGTAGGGCTATGCAATCTTCAGTAATGTGACCAAAGTCCTCGTGGTATGCACACCATTTGGACTTATCTTTCCAAGTGGTGGACTTTTCCCCCTTTCTTGGCCATCTCGCTTTGTCGCCAAGATCCTGCATGGAAAATATCAAACATGAAAATCCACAGAAAAATAGTAGTTAGTGATCTTAGGAAATTCTTCTTCCTCCCCTTCATCTTCAAGGGCATTAACCCTATGATGATTGGGTCTGGAATAAGGTTTAGATTTATAGGATCTCTGGGCCGAGGATTCGACCTTCCTATTAGGGTTATTATATGATCTTGGTGGGTTGCTCCTCTTTTGGATCTCTTTGTCTTCTTCGAGCCTTGTGAACCTTAGTTCTCTGCTCCTTACTTCATCCATTCTTTTGCACGGAGTCATTACAAGGTATTCGTAGAAATGAGAAACTTTCTTTAGGCCTATTTTGAAGGCTTCTATGGTAGTGTCCATGTCGATGTTGTGGATACTCAGAGCTTTCCTGCCAAACATGTTCACGAAATCCCTGAGGGATTCCTTAGGATCCTAAACCACCCGATAGAGATCACTAGTGATCTTCTCAAATGTTTTTCTACCTTAAAATTGGTTATTAAAAATATTAACTAAATTTGCAAACGAGGTAATAGAGTAAGGAGGAACATTTAGTAGCCATTTCAAGGATGATCCTCTGAGGGTTGAATGGGGATGATCTCCATTCTTTTCCTGTATTGTGCCACATGTTCTTTAGGATTTGTGATCCCATCATAAGGATTCATGTTGGGAGTTTGGAAGTGCTTTGGGAACTCGATGTGAGCGATTACAGGAGCGAATCTTGAGATCGTGTGGCTTGTTGGGGAGACGTCCGGTAAAGGCTAGACTACTCCGGGTATGCTTGAGATCATGTTTCGTAGTTGTTGAAGTTCTTTGGCCATGATTAGGATCATTCCTGCATAACATCCATAGAGTTAGTAGTAAAAGTATTATTATTGACAAAGTTACAAAGATCCTTGTTGTTGGGAGTAACGAAGGTTTCGTCGGGATCCTGGGTCGTATGAGCTTACTCTTTTGTAGTTGCACCCCAAGCAGGAGCAGATGCCGGTGTTGAGGATCCTATCTTGCGGCGGTTTGCTAAGGATCCTATACTGTCAAAGTTCAGGATCTTAGGCTGCAAGATCGAGGGTGCTGCTTCTTGGGGCTTGTGGATCTCCTCCCTCATTCTCTCTATTTCCTTGAGTACCCTCCTGTTGTCCTCCTGTTGTTGGGTGACGTTTCGTTCCAAACTCTTCATCATAGCAAAGAGCTCGTTATTGGAAATCATTACAGGAGGATCCTGAAATCCTTGGGTAGCGACCAGAGAGATGTTTTTCTTTGGCACCTCAGCAGTTTTCTTGGGAGCTCCACCTAGGGTGGAGGAAGGTTTTTAGAGGAAATGGGAGGAATGGAGGAGGAGGATAAGGTTGGTTGGGTAGACATGATTTTTGAGCGATTATGAACATCATGGCCCCATGGTGGGAGCCAAATTGTTTTTGTCAAAATTTGATCTAGTGAAATTAGAACAAGTTGTATGAGAGGTTGTGTAGTTAGTATAATGTAAGTATAAAATAATGATCAAACTGAGACAAGTGAATTAAATAGAAATCCCTTAATCCTTTATAGGATCTCCGACATAAAACCTTGGGTGGTGATAATGATAACCTGCCTTGATGTATTTTATTGATTTAAATCCGAGATTACAAAGATGATGAAGGTAATACAAGTACAAGTGTAGTAATCCAGCTAATCGTGTATGTGGTGTGCTAAGTACATGTGTTATAGTCTAATGCAAGTAACAAGAAGTCTGATAATTCTGGGATCCTATGAAATCAGCATATGAACGTTGTTTGACTCTGGGTCTTTTGCCTGGTTGAGATGACTCTCCATTGAGAATAAGTCTCACGTTAAATAGTTTTGCACATGTGAGAAGAAGAAATAAGAATATAATCATTATAAGTGTTAGGAAATATTAGTGATAATAATCTGGATCCTACGATATATTTTAAGGATCCTGAGGTTTCAACAATATTAATGATCTTGAATATGATTCTAAGATCCTGCCTCTAACAGTCTTGGGTCCAGATTTTTAGAGAAGAAAGAAAAAAAAATGTCATTTTGCAAAATGTCGAGAAAGGGCTCTCTAGTTAAAGAGCTACCAAGATTATGTAAAAAGAATAATATTGTGGCATCATGAAAAAACAAAGATGTGTTAGAAACGATGTGTTATAATAGATGGACACTAGATAAAGCATGTGTCACACCCCCAAACCTGAACGGCGGAAACATTCGAGGGCGGATGACGTCATGTACAATATCATAACAATTGAATAGTAAAGAAAGTACACACCACCATAATATATATTTGAAAAGTTTACATGATTGTTGTATTACATGTTTCAAAAGTCAAATACAATATGATGCTCCAAATGATGTTACTAACGCCAGAGCATTAGTCCCCAAAAGTAGTTGCTAACCTGGTGTTTAGCAATTCCCTGAGAATACAAGTTATTTCAAAGAAAAAGTGTCAACAATTAAGTTGGTGAGTTCATAAGTAGATATTTGTGTAAATGTATGCCATTCGAAAGTTCACGTTTTTTTTCCAGAAAATCCGATATTTTCTTATAAAATGAGTTATGAATCGTTGTTTGTATGAAATGAATGCATTGAACCAGGAAAATCCTATATTTTCCTAAAAGTGAGAAGCAGTCTTAAATGCCCAAGACTGTAACTTGTGAGTAAATATGTCATGCTTAAAATGATGATGTATAGTTTTATTAGTGAACAAAACTATAGGAAGTTTGTATTTTCACGTAAAAATAACTGTAATATTACTTTCCCCGTAAAAACATAATACCATAATAAATGTCTATCTTGTGAGTTTTAATAACCGTACTATGATGGATTTTCCTGTAGCGATGTTCTTCAGGCGTCGAAATGTTATGACACTTGTCACCCTTAACCTGCTGGTCCGGCTGTAGCTAACAGCCAGGGTGCGGGATCATCAGTCCCGTATAGATCTATACACACTTATCACGTTCTCTGGACGGAGATTATGGTTATAAAACAGGGCTTTCTTGTATACCTTGATAGGAACGATGAAGACGAATGACTCACATATTCTCAATTAAGTCACGTATTTTTGAAATGTATATGTTTATGTCCGAAATGATTACCCTTTTTACAGTGTTGATAAAGGCATAATAATGATATGGATTTTCTTATCTATACGTAATGTTATAGTTGGAATGATTACCCTTGTCATGATATGTTATGCAAACAGATAAATAAAGCGTGTTATTATTTATAAACACATTTCATCCCGAGAGGGTAAAGTGGTGTCGTAAGATGTTTTGCATGCCAACATTTTTGTATGATAGTTATAACAACAGTATGAAAAGTATAGCAAAAGATTGATGTTTTCACACGAGTTTAACCATGTGTTTACTTGTATTCCCCTCTTAAAAGAGTTTAAAAACATTTAAAATCATTTGAAAGTGTAGTGATAGGGGTATGAACTCACTTGGTAAGAATGATGGTTTGATGAAGACGATGTTTAACTCGGGCAGCACTTCGACTGGAAAAAAGCAAGTTTCTCGGGAACTTCGGGACTTCGGGCTTCCGTCAGGGTTTGGACATGTAACCGGGGTGTCGGGGTAGACTCGGGATGCTTAACACAGAGTAAAAGTAGAAAGGAGAGTAGAATTGAGCAGCCTAAACCCGAGACCTTCGATTTCTATTTATAGGGTGCATTTTTAGGATTCACGTCGTGAACATGGGATGGTTCACATCGTGAGTTTGGTTCTTATCCCTTCCGTAGACGCGACGTCTGATAGCCCGTCTCTGGCACACATCAGTCAACGGCTCACATCGTGAGCTTCTGGCTCACGTCGTGAGTTTTCTGACAGTGTGGGGTTTTGTGTCCCGAACTTCAGAAATTCATATCTCTCGCATACGAGTTCCGCTTTTGACGTTCTTTATATCCACACGTAGGTGAGATTATGCTCTACAACTTTCGTTTAGACTCCGTCAGCTAATTTTGACTTTATTTTTAATATTATATTTTTAACAGGCCGGGTCTGGAAAAGTTCGTTAAAAATCCATAACTACTTCATCCGACGTCCGTTTTCGTTTGTCTTTTTACCATTGCACTACTATTTTCGAGATCTTCGATTCTCGTTTAGGTTGTGTCGGTTAAAAGTCGCTCGATCTCTATTTCGAGTTTTTAGCTGTCTACTGTTGTATCCGAAACTTAGAAAAATCGTAACTTTCTCATACGAAGTCAGATTTGGACATTCATTTTATGTACGTTTACGGTTTAATGATATCTACGACTTTCATTTAGATACCTAAGGCTAAAAAGTATTTTTTTTGAAATTTCACGTTTTATGCTTAACAGTGTTTTACAGGTTTTGTTGCGGATCTTCGTTTGGTCATAACTTCTTCGTTATAACTCGGATTTTAGTGTTCTCTATATTTCTGAAAACCTTGTTACGATATCTACCACTTAGTACATTCGAATTGAGATTTTTGAACATTTCATTTTTGACGCTATTTTTATTATCAAAAGTAGGTTACAATATTTGACTTTAATTCATTATATTGACCTGAAATATCGAGTTGTTACAACATGTGTCCCAAAGAGTAGAGTTAACAGAGATTTAGAAAGAATAGGGACAAGAAAAAGGGATAGAAAAAGATAAATATATGAATGAGGACATAAATGACAGAAAATAGAAAGAGGGTTGGCATACCCATAGAAAGAAATGAGAGAAAGAGGCAGTCTATCTTAGAAAGATTAAAATAGTAAAGAAGTATATTGAAGAGTACAAGAGTAGAGTGGCATTTCTTAAGAGATAAAGAGTCCTAGTAGGAATGAAATGACCAAGTGTCATTTACAGATAAAGAGTTAGAAATATTGGGAGTGTGTGACTTCCCAATGAAAGAAAAGAGTAAGAATGTGAAAATACATATTTTAGATGTATCAAGTGTCGAGTTGGTGAAAAGAAAAATATATATGTCATAGCAGCTGGCTTGCGAGCAACTAACGACTAAAGAAGATGAGTATCGAAGAAATTTTCAAGATTGAAAATTTGGTCAATGAGAAAAGAGATAGATAGTTGTGAAATAGGTGATGAGATGGTGATATTGAAACATGATAAGTATGATATGCATACAGTGTATGCGTATTGTAGACACATGATACTTATTGTGGTTCAATGAAGCCATTAAGTTACCTAAGGATTATGTAGGTTAAAGAAGAAAATATATAGCATAGTGGATTGAGAAGAATTTACCATGAAAGAGGCATAATACTTGTGAAATGGGGGTGTAATGATGAGTTTAAATCTATGTAAGTTTGGTGTATATGCATAAGTATAGGCTCTGCATACACATTTCACTTATAGCGATTCAATGGAATCATTAAGCTACCTGAGGATCGGGTGGTGGGACAAGAAATATTAACATGGTGTTTGAGAATAAGACTCCATGTATAGATTAAGACTTGGATTTCTTGATAGTAGAAGAAAGAAAGATGTGAAAGTTAGTGCACGAGCACTAATAGATTTATGAGAAAAGTGTTGTAGTAGATTACAACAGTTTAGAATAAAAGTGCAGTAATTAGATGTAATACTTCACAAAGATTTAGAAAAGAGTTAGAGAAAGTTGTAAGTAGTCATCTATTATAGAGTTAGAATGGTGTAGTAGAAACGCATGAGAAATGGTAACTTACCTACAAGTAGATGACTAAGAAGTGTATGAGTACACTATTGAGAAAAAAATGAAAGATGGTAAATTTATGCACATGGTTGTGAAAAGTGGAACAATAAGATGTAAGATGGTGCTAAGTATGCAATTTAGTTGCATAAGAGTAGATTGAGTAGTATCAGTCCCTTAACAACCATTGTAAGTAGATAGATGAAGAAAGATTGGTCATTGCATTGATATTGCAAAGAATTAGAAAGTAGAATGTTATTTCGGGTTAAGAGGTTAAAGAAGAAAATAACCTTAAAAATGGATCATTAAGTGAGAAAATAACCAATAGATTTAGAGAACATTATGAGGTCGAAATATCTTAAAAGAGGGGGGATTGTAAGAACCTGAAATTTAGAGAAAGTTGACTTTTAGTAAAATATTGAAAAAAGGGCTAAATGGTTAATAATAAGAATTAGAGGAGAATATGAAGTTGTAACTACATTAAAATTGCCAATAAGAGTTTAAGTCACTAAGATGAGATTCGATGAGTAAGTTCAAGAGAAAAAAATGCATGAGAAGATGAATTTTGGTCAAAATGGTAAAATGGGAATTTTATTCTTTTAAGACCAACTTTATGACTTAATAGATTAAGACCCGTATTAATTAAGTGAGAAGTGACTTAAAAGAAGTATAGAGTATGTTTCCACCTTCATGTGGATACAAAGAAAATCGAAAACGGGTAAGAAACAAAGAAGATATGAAGGTTTGAAATTGGGACAAAAATGTCCTAAAGCTTAAATGGAATCAGCCCACGGGGCTGCTGTCAAGCCGGAAACGCGACGCGGTGAGTAGTGTACCATGATGCGGAAAGGGTTTGGTGTACGAAAGATTGGTAATGTACTTCTCCCTGCGGCATGGTATATGGGTGCTATGGCGTTGTGGCCAAAGTAGGATGTCATGGAGGAAGATAACCACTACATGGCAAGCAGAATGTCACTGCATGACAATTAAATGGAAGTTGTTGACCTTGAGTCAAATGGTCGTCATGGCATAGTGAATAAGCAACCGTGATGCGTTTACACACTTAGAACATAGGTTTTAATCTATTAAGAGCTCATTCAATCCATTTTATGGGGAGATCGATTGGGAGCTCAAAGGAGGAGATTTTGCTGCCCAAATGGTGCCAAGAGAAGCTAG
Source organism: Lactuca virosa (assembly GCF_052849685.1). Classification (NCBI taxonomy): domain Eukaryota; kingdom Viridiplantae; phylum Streptophyta; class Magnoliopsida; order Asterales; family Asteraceae; genus Lactuca; species Lactuca virosa. The sequence goes on from NC_136430.1 coordinate 176,842,415, forward strand.
AAATGGTGATTTGTTAGGATTGTTAGGATTGTTATCCTCTCCACATCAAGGTAAGATTTCTCCATTTTTGGTGAAATGTTTTATTAGAGTAGATTGGTTGAATTGATCAACCAATAGCTTGATGATGATGTAAATGATAGTGTTTAGATGCTTTAATCAAGCTTAGAAAGTGATTTCCATAGTAAAATATGCGTATATGAAGTTATGGTTTCAAACCCTAACTAGTGATTAGTGAATTGATGCATTAGATGTAGATTATAATGAATTGGGTAGTATGGGATGCTTAATTCAATGTTTGAAAGAGATAAAGAGATAGAGAATGAAAAGTTAGATTAATGATCCATTAAGTGGTTATTTTGTCTTAGAGAGTCAAAAGCTCTTAATAGGCTAAGACAAGTGTTAATATGCTTGTATATATGATTATTCCTAAGAGCAAAGAAGATGGATCAAGATGCATCAATGGAAGAGTAGAGGAAGATGGGACAGTTAGTCTTGTATAACCGATAAGGTGAGTTATTACTCTCTCTTACTCTCTCTTTAGATTATGTATGTGTGTGTATATATATATATATATATATATATATATATATATATATATATATATATATATGTGTGTGTGTGTGTGTGTGTGTGTTTATGTATGTATGTATGTTAAATCTTGGGGGGTACTAAGTCAATTTCCCTAAGTAACAAGATGAAGATGGGTTAGGAATATACGTCTAAGAACATGTAATAGAGCATGTATGTATATTAAAAGAATGCATGACGTATATACAAGATACATGTAGAAAAACATCTATGTAGACCTAGAGTATACAAGTTTAGGTGTAAAGGGTACTTTTTAAATACCTAAGAGGTAGAAGAAAGAGTTAGAAGATGATTATATGTAATATAATCATAAGATTATGTATGTATTTCTAGACCTTATTAGCAATATGTTATTAGACATAGATATAGATTAAGTACTTAATGAAATAAATACTAGAGAAGAAAGATTAGAAGGTCTCCTGATGAGATAACGAGATAGATTATCCATAGGACTAGTGTTTTGTGATGAGTCACATAACAAAGATAGCATTGTAGAGATAGGTGGTTCCTTCATGGACAAGAAATAAAAGTTCCTTTGGGGAGAGAGTAAGGTTCCTCTTGGAATGAGAGTATGGTTCCTACGGGGACAAGAGTACGATTACTTCGGGAATAAGAGATAGAGGTTCCTTCAGAGACAAGAGATAAATGTTCCTTCAAGAAAATAGATAGATGGTTCCTTCGAAGACAAGAGATAGAGGCTCATACGGGGACAAAGAGTATGATTTCTTCGGGAATAAGAGTATGGTTCCTTCGGGTACAAGATTATGGTTCCACGGGAACAAGATCATGATTCCTTCGAGAATGATATTATGTCCCTATGGGGAATAGAGATGGATGATTTCCCTTTTGTAATGTAGATAAATGATTCTTATGGGAATCCAAATTGGGTATGATTAGAAAAGATAAAGAAAGGTTCCTTGAGAGGAACAATATAAGAAGTTCTTTGTAAGAAATTAGAAGTAATCCATGAGGGATTAAGAGTATGGAATCTGTGAGGGATTCAAAAGTAGATATAAAGATTAAGGATCCATGAGGGATCATAACAGAGAGGAGGAAGACTTAGTGAGTATGCCCAGTAATGTAGTGGGAAGTTGTTCCTTTGGAGTAGAGTATGAGATGTGACCATTGGGTCTAGATGAGAACAAGGTGTTGAGGCACTAGAGATGTGTATAGAGAAGAGAAAGAGTAGATTAGAGAAAGAACAGAGGATAGATTAAGAAGAGAAGAGATAGAGACAGAAACAGAGTTGGATATTGTGAAGAGTATGAGAAGAGCTTGTTAAGAGGATAAGAGAAAAGAATGAGAAACAGAGAAGATGACAGAGAAATAGATAAATAAGATCTGAAAGAGTAAAAAGAAAGAGTAAAGAGGGGTAGAAGAGATAGACAAAAGAAAAGAAATGATATCAGTGTATCATATGTAAGAAAGAGTAGATGAAAGATCATGATAAAGAGAATGAAAGAAGAAAGATAAGAAGATAGAAGAATAACTCACCAGACACTTTGTGTTTGATGTTGTATAGATTTTATGTTTAGCAAGTTCAGGTTGTAGCAACCATGGTACCAGAAGAGAAGCAGGAGCACAAGGTCAAGAATTAGATAGTAGGTTGCTATTATTGTATTCACATTGTTTTACAATTAATAGGTCGATTTTATTGTAAAATCTTGATTAAACCTGAGATTTAAAGTGTTTAATTAGAGTAGAATTTCACATTGTTTGATAAAACTTTGATATTTTTTCTTAGAATAGATGTATAGAAATTTGGGTGGTTACATAATCAGAGAACAAATTTTGATTACGTACACACTCTTAATCGATAACCCTTTACACAATAAGGTATCACTATATATAGCAGAAGAATAAAGTTTATCTTAACGTACAAGATAGACATAAATAAGGAAACGCATTCTCGTACTAAAAGGGTGTCTTCTGTAATATGGTTGTAACATCCCAAAATTTAAGACCAAAAATTTCATTTTTGATATAGCGATTCATAAAACAATTTATAAGAAAACATCATCGAGTAATTTATTTCGTAAAACCATAGATCAAGTGTCTCAAAAACCATATCTTAATAATGTCAGAGTACAAATCCCAAGAATCTTATATGCGGAAATTATGTGTGTAATGCGCTGCTACCGTGCCGACTCCTTTCCCTTCAAAGAAGAAGGACCTGAAACAAAAACTGAAAACCGTAAGCACAAAGCTTAGTGATTTCCCCCATCATACCACATACCCTATAACATACATACTGTCTATCATATCCGGGTACTGATCTACCCCTTCGGTCTCTTTCAACCGGTAACTGCCTAGCATATCAGGGTGCTGGCCTACCCCTTCGGTCCTATCGACCAATACCGAGCCTAGCATATCAGGGCGTTGGTATACCCCTTCGGCCCTTTCGACCGGTACCTTGCCTAGCATATCAGGGTGCTGGCCTAGCCCTTCGGTCCTTTCGACTGGTACCGGGGACTATTTCACCCCTTACTCTACCACATAGCATCCTGGTGCATAAACATAATATCATATACTGCCTAGCTTATCTGGGTGCTGGCATACCCCTTTGGTCCTATCGACCGGTACTGGGGTATCTCCTACCCCTCCTATCACATAACATCATAGCATACTATCACATAATCATAACAGATAGCAACATACCAGACAATTATCACAAAGAAAATCATCTATACTATAACTCTTACTAGTGGGCCGGCCTTGGTGCCTTAGACCCACTTCTACTGGAAGGTAACTCACCTCAATGTCGTGTAGTAACTGAACTGTCCTCGGTGCTGGGATCAACTCTCCTCAAACTCCTACACATAACATCTCTTTTAATTACTCTTTCAAACTTATAACCCCCTTTAAAGGTCAACTCGGGTCAATGGTCAAGTCAAAGGTCAACATCCTGGTCAAAGTCAACTTTCTGGTCCAAGTCAACATTCTGGTTGACTTGACTCGCCGAGTTGGTCCATCAACTCTTCGAGTTCCATAATTCAGAGAATCTCGAGTTCGCGATCTAACTCGTCGAGTTACCCTCTAACTCGTTGAGTTTCTCCTTATGACAGAATCGGGAGTTTCCATTTGAACTCGTCGAGTCCTTCCTTGGACTCGTCGAGTTCTACTTCATACAGGTCGGGAAATTTTCTCATTGACTCGCCAAGTTCATCCTTGGAATCGTCGAGTTCTTGACCCTTAAGTCCAAAACACGTATAACTGGCTGTGTCACCTTCTATACTCAACAAGTTTGCTAAGTAATAGAGAAGGTTGGGGGAACCACGACCCAACTTGCCGATTCCTAATAACGACTCGTCGAGTCCCCCATGATCCAAATCTATCCATTCAATTTCATTTGCTCTTAATGTATCTAAAACATAGAACTGGCCTCCTAGGATCGATATAACACGTAAAGTTACAAACTTTACGTTCATGCATGGGCCATTTAGCTCAAAAAGCCCTAAAAATTGGTCCATAGGATGCATGGGACTCCCATGGCCATAAAGTTGGCACCTTTATGCCATGGAGTCCCTCAAATACTTTGGATCTAAAGTCAATATCCCAAAACATGCTTGCATCCATGAATGGTTCCAAAAATGGCTCCTTAAAGCCCTAAACTACTCCAAGAAGAGATCTAATATATGAATGGACAAGGTATAAACTTTATACCTCAAATGAGATGGAAATGGGGCACAAACTATGGATCCACTTGCTTCCTCTTGAACCCCTAAGCTTCTTCTTTCTTCTCAAGCTTCAAAATCACCAAAAGTACACAACAATTGCTTAAAAACACTCAAAATGGGATAGGGTTTCGAATTAGGGTTTTCTGGACTAAGGGAGGCAATGAGGGAGGCCACAATGGGGGTGTTAAGGCCTTTAAATAGGGTGAAAACCCTGAAAATTAGGGTTTCACTCTGGCCGACCTACTCGTCGAGTCGAGGCTCCTCGACGAGTTTGAGGCTTCTAACTCGTCGAGTCCCTTAACAAATATGAAAAGTTCTTATTTAAATACATACCAGGAACCATGCGTTACAATGGTAATCCCGATCTTTATTACTTTCCTTAACACAGAAGTCATATATCTTCAATCTTAAGGACATCATCTTCTATCAGATCTTCATGAAGCTTCTTGGTGTAATCAGGGGATGCAACCCTTGATGACCATTAGTTGCAGTAATATCTTATGCATAATATTTGACTTATCAAATCACAAGGGTCCTAACAAAATCCAAATTACCAATTGCAAACTCCTCCCCAACATGACCTTAAATAATGTCTCCAAACTTGGCAAAATAAAAATAGCTGACACCATGGTAGAAGTCAGATGTCATGGCCTTAACAAGATGATCAACAATAAAGAAATTAGAAAAAGCATACACACTTACCTCCTTCAACACTCCTTCAAACTGAAAACGTCTTCAAATAAACATGTTTCTTCTATAAATGAGCAACACGTCCCGTGAACTTTATACCATTGAGATTTGTATTCAAATCACTAATCAACTGATATTGTCATCTCAAACACTACAACAGTTCTAACATTTATATCTCACAATAGCTATACCTAAAGTTGCACACATCATGCGTCATTTATAGAGACAACAAACATGAGCATAAACTCTTGAGCAGCTGAACAGCCCAATCGGTTACAATATACTTCCAATGCATAATAAACTGAAAGACATATGAAAAGCTCAAAATAATACCTACAAGACCCCGTAACCGCCTCCTACCGAACAGTCTCTCCCAGTCAATTCACACATAGAAAAACGAACCCTTACTAGAAGCTGTTTTTTCATAAATAGCGCCATATTAAACATGCCATCTGGCTTTGAAATGCGGATCTTTCGACAACTCGGTAAAACTTTGCTTAAGTTATGTAGGATAAAGATGTTAACCAAGCAATTTATTAGCATAAGTTTAAGAGTTAAGAGTTTCAAATGATATGGTTCAAGATAAATGTCATATCTTAATCCATATTGATTTAAATGGTCTTTATTATAAGAGATACATAGATAAGAAAAATACAAAAGAATATACACATGCTTAGTTAGAAGTGATAAGCTAGAGTATTTATTTATGTAACAATGTCTAGTAAATGTAGTTTTAAAATTTTAAATGTGTAAGATGACATAAAATATAAACGATAAAAGCTCGCAAAAGCTATTTGAAGTAGCTTTGGATTTGAAGCTTTTTCTTTTAACTAAAAGCTTTAAGGCTATACTTCCACAAAGTTTTTTATTTGATTCAAGTTTTTCTAAAAACACATTATATAATTCCAAAAGAGATTTCTAAATAATACATAATCATCACAACATACATTAACACCCCTTAAACTCATATGGAGTGTATGATATGCTTGAGTTTGATGACCATATACTGAAAACAACCAGAACACTATAAGTGTATATTGGTGAAGGTATCTTTGGGCTGATCAATCATGGAGATTGGGACGAGATGAATAGTTTATTGACAATATGTTGTTAGACAAAGTGATAGTTGATTTAAATATGCTTTGTACGCTCATAAAAACACCAATATGAACAGGATGGATGGTAGTGATTTTGTCATCCTATATGGATGTAGGAATAGATCATAGAGCGCCCAAGTTAGCCAAAATCCAATGTAACCAAACTATTTCTTGAGTTGCATTGACTAATTCTTGATATTTATCTTGAAGTTGAAATGAGTAATGATGGATTATTTCTTATTCTTATAGGATATGTGAGAACCATTAGGAAATAAATGATGATGTATAGTATATCATCGGTAAATGAAGTCATTACCCAGATCTGCATCTTAGAAGCCTTTTACACCAATGAGAACTCATAGGATAAGTGGATAATGTTGGGTGACAACAAAACAAGTTAAGCACTTCATACAAATAAAAAAAACGTCGGTGAACTCACAAAAACTTATGAAAAACGTAAATCAAAAGAACACAATATTTAAGGTGATTCGGTCAAGGTGACCTACGTCCACAAGTGAATGGGGGAGAGAGGATTTTATTAACTTTCTAGAACTATTACAAGCACTCAAAATTGTATCTCACTTTGATCTCTCATAGAAATATAGCAATTTACAATGATGGGGGTATGAGCCTATTTGTACTTGAGGGATCAAACCTGAAACCCTAATCGGCCAAGCCCATTGGACCATAGCCCCATGAATGGTGACAACCAATCATATTCTGTCATGCAGGATCTTCTGGAACATTCTTCCATCTTGAGCATTGTGACACCATAAATTTTAAAACAATTTTTCGCTTTTAAAAGTGTAATTTCATTCATAAATATTCTCAAATCTCAATGTATCACATATTGATTCATAAAAACACATCCCAAGATCACAACGTATAAAAACTCCAATAATGTGTACTGATCATACCGACGCCTTCCCGCGATCCTCACTGGTACCTGCAACACATAACACAAAACACTGTAAGCATAAATGCTTAGTGAGTTCCCCAAAATACCACATATAACACATATTAGCCACTCGAGGCTGTACTCTGTGGACCCTCCGGTCCTAACTCTGTGGACCCTCTGGTCCTAACTCTGTGAACCCTCCGGTTCTAACTCTGTAAACTCTGGAACATACACGGCATGAATCACATAGAAATAATGCAGTGTATCACAATCACATAAATAGCATGCAAGATACTCTGTCACATAACTCTAATTATCACTCTAGGTAAAGTATAGTGAGAAGACTCACCTCGAGTAACTCGGTAAATCTCGAACTCGGTAAAATCCGGTCTAGCCCCCGCTTAATCACATGGAATAAGCACTCTAATCAATACAACCCTCAAGGCTAGACTAATCCCTCTCTTAGTACTATTAGAAGGGTAAAAGACCATTTTACCCCTCTCATGGCCCAAAGACCCTAACTTTGACCAAACCCTAAAAGTCAACAAAAGTCAACGGTCAAACTTTGACCGGACTCGCCGAGTGCACTCGTGTGACTCGGCGAGTACATGCATGTCCTCTTCGCCCCTGGTCCTCACTCGAATCGCTGAGTCAACCCTACACTCAATGGGTCATCACAGGTCGCGATTCGCGGGGCAACCCGACGCGACTCGTCGAGTCCCTTATGGGCTCGGCGAGTTCCTCCCATGAACACACTCAAAAGATCTTTTGAGGTCAGATCTGCTTCACCAACCAGTAGATCCAACCTTCTAACACTCGAAAATCACGTAAAGGTTCAAATTTTACGTTCATGCAATGCTTATAAGACCAAAAATGGAGATATAATCTTTAAAATGGGGTTCTACCCTCAAGACTCACATGAAACCTCATAAAGCTGGAAGCTTGGGACCTTTTGGACCTCTCAAGGTCCAGATCTATCATCTCTACCCAAAGGGACCTCATATGCTTCACAATCTAACTCAAAATTGTGCAAAGGAAACCCTAGATTCAAGGAATCTATCAAATACACGAAATGGGAAGGAACTTGTACCTCAAAACGTGAATCTCGGTGTGAACAACACATATCCAAGCTCCACAATCGATCTAGCTTGGATTTCCCCACTCCTTCTTGCAAGATTACACCAAAGGATGAAGATTTAGCCTCCAAAATGCTCTCTAAGCTCTCTTTGCTCTCTAGGGTTTTCACAGGGGAGTAATGGCCGCAAATGACGGCCATAAGGGCCTTTAAATAGGGCTCAGGCCCTGAGATTTAGGGTTTCACTTTACAGCGCGGACTCGTCGAGTCCACGCATCGACTCGTCGAGTCCAGTCATTAATCCAGACAAGAATTTGCGGTCCTACTCGGCGAGTCTGAGCGCCTACTCGCCGACTCCCTCCCTAAAACTCCAGATAAATACTTAAAATAAGATACCTGGGAATCCGGATGTTATAATTCTACCCCACTAGAATCAGACTTCGCCCTCGAAGTCTTGCACCTCAAACAACTCTGGATGCTGCTCCCGTATCTCCAACTCCGGCTCCCAGGTCAGCTCGGACCCTCTCCGATGTTGCCACTGGACTTGAACCAGGGGCACCTCTTTGCTCCTCAGAACCTTGATCTTTCGATCCACGATCGCAACTGGCCTCTCAACATAATTCAGGCTCACATCTACCTGAATATCCTCCAATGGCACCACCACCGACTCGTCAGCTATACACTTCCTCAACTGAGACACGTGGAAGGTATCATGAATCTGGCTCAACTCTGCAGGTAGCTCCAAACGATATGCTACCCTGCCCACCTCGCGGTCACCCTGAACGGACCAATGTACTGGGGCCCCAGCTTGCCCCTCTTCCTGAATTGGATCACTCCTTTCCAAGGAGATACTTTAAGGAGTACGAAGTCTCCCCCCTGAAACTCAAGTTCGGATCGTCGCCTATCCGCATAATTCTTCTGGCGACTCTGAGCTGTCAACAACCTCTGCCTGACCTGCTGTATCTGTTCTGTCGTCTGGAGCACTAACTCAGTGCTACCTAACACTCGCTGTCCGACCTCTCCTCCCATACAACAACTCAAAGGGAGGCATATCGATACTCGAATGATGGTTGTTGTTATAAGAAAACTCATCCAACGGCAGATACGTGTCCCAACTTCCTCCGAAGTCCAACACACATGCCCTAAGCATGTCCTCGAGTGTCTGAATCGTCCGCTCACTCTGTCCGTCCGTCTGTGGGTGGTATGCGGTACTGAAATGCAGCCTCGTACCCAACTCTTCATGAAATTTCTTCCAGAACCTAGAAATGAAACGCACATCTCGGTCCGACACGATCGAGATCGGTACTCCATGCCGCTATACTACCTCCCTCACATACAACTCTGCCAGCCTCTCCGCAGAAGAGCTCTCACTGATAGCAAGAAAATGAGCGCTCTTCGTCAGCTGGTCAACGATCACCCAAATTGCATCGACACCTCTCGCAGTCCTCGGCAGTTTGCTGATAAAATCCATGGAAATCTGTTCCCACTTCCACTGGGGAATCTCAAGTGCTTGCAACTTGCCATGCGGTCGCTGGTGCTCGGCCTTAACCCTGCGACAGGTCAAGCACCTCTCAACAAACCATGCAACATCCCTCTTCATACAGGGCCACCAATAATCTTTCTTCAGATCCAAATACATCTTAGTGGCCCTGGGATGGATCGAGAACCTCGATCTATGCGCCTCCTCCATCAAGGTGGTACGTGTCCCGCCTGCGTATGGCACCCAAATCCGACCCTGAAAGGTCATAAGACCTCGGCTATCGGTCACGAACTCAGATACCTGCCCAATCACCCGCTCTCTCTTGCGGTTCTCCGGTCTCACAGCCTCTTCCTGGGCCTCCCGAATGGTGTCCAACACCGGAGTCATCACCGTCAACCGCATACAAATGTCTCGAATCGGGGCACTCTCCGCCCTACGGCTCAGGGCATCAGCTACAACATTAGCTTTGCCCGGGTGGTACAGGATCTCACAATCGTAATCCTTTACCACATCCAACCATCTCCTCTGGCGCATATTCAGGTTGGGCTGATCCATCAGATACTTCAAGCTCTTGTGATCCGTGTATATGGTACACCGAACCCCATACAAATAGTGACGCCAGATCTTGAGGGCGAACACCACAGCCCCCAACTCCAGATCGTGAGTAGGATACCTCGACTCATGAGGCTTCACCTGTCTTGATGCGTATGCTATCACATGCCCTCTCTGCATCAGCACCGCACCCAATCCCGATATCGACGCGTCACAATATACCACAAAATCCTCCATCCCCTCCGGGAGGGCTAACACCGGGGCTTTGCATAATCTCTGGCGAAGTGTCTCAAACGAGGTCTGCTGCTCCGGACCCCATGAAAAAGCAACACCCTTCCGGGTCAACCTGGTGAGAGGCACGGCGATCTTGGAGAAATCCCTGATAAATCTCCGATAATAGCCGGCAAATCCTAGAAAACTCCTGATCTCGGTGGGTGATCTCGGCACCTCCCAACTCATCACCGCCTCAATCTTGGCCGGATCGACCAATATCCCATTCTGGTTGACAAGGTGTCCTAAGAACTGGACCTCTCGTAACCAGAAATCGCACTTGGAGAATTTGGCGTAAAGCCTCTCCGATCTTAGAACTCTGAGGATCTCCCTCAAATGCTCCTCATGCTGCTCTCTAGATCTCGAATACACCAATATGTCATCGATGAACACGATCACTGAACGATCCAGCATCGGCCTGTACACTCTGTTCATGAGATCCATGAACGCCGCTGGTGCATTGGTGAGTCCGAAAGGCATCACCACGAACTCGTAATGCCCATAACGAGTCCTGAATGATGTCTTCTAGATATCCTCTTCACGCACTCTCATCTGATGATATCCAGATCTCAGATCAATCTTGGAGAACCAAGACGCTCCCTGCAACTGATCGAACAAATCGTCGATTCTCGGTAAAGGGTAACTGTTCTTGACCGTCAGCTTGTTCAACTCCCGGTAATCAATGCACATCCGGTGTGAACCATCCTTTTTCTTGACAAAAAGAATCGGCGCTCCCCACGGCGAGCTACTCGGCCGAATAAACCCCTTCCCCAGCAGCTCCTGCAGCTGTGAGGATAACTCCTGCATCTCTGGTGGCGCAAGGCGATAGGGCGCCTTGGCGATAGGCGCTGCCCCCAGAACCAAATCGATACGGAACTCTACCTGCCTCTTGGGAGGCACACCCGGCAACTCCTCGGGAAAAACATCCGGGAACTCACACACTATCGGGACCTCATCAACCGACCTCGGTCTCTCTGCATCTACTCTCGTATCCACCACACAAGCCACAAACCCACTACAGCCCTGCTGTAGGCTCTGCCTCGCTCTAGCGGCCGAACAAAATGCTGACCCAGAACGGGTACCCTCGCCATAAACCGTAAGAACTCCCCCACTAGGGTCTCGTATGGTCACCAACTGTCGCTCGCAGTCGATAACTGCCCCAAACCTGCTCAACCAGTCCATGCCCACGATGACACAGACATCTCCCATCGCAATCGGGACCAAATCGATCGGGAACTCAACGTCGAAGATCTCGAGTACACATCCTCGAATCACATCAGTGGCATACACCGCTCTCTCGTCAGCTATGGAAACTCGCAAAGGTCGACTTAACGCCTCTCGACAGATACTGATGTGCTGACTAAAGGCTAACGACACAAAAGACCGACTCGCACCCGAGTCAAATAACACCAAAGCAGGTACAGAACTCACAAGAAATGTACCTACGCATATCATAATATAAGCATAACACCACAACTCAAAATAAATAGATGAAAGAATACATACCAGCCACAACATCTGGCGTTGCGCGGACCTCCTCCGCTGTCAACTGGAAGGCTCTCCCTCGTGCCTTCGGTGCCTCGGCCTTCACTGGCCGACTCTCTGCAGCCCGAACGGCAGCAGGGGCAGATCCCTGTGATGCTCCCTGGGCTGACCCCGGCAACTGCGGACACTCGGCCTTCCGGTGTCTGGTCTGGTTGCAGTGAAAACAAACTGCAAACACCTTGGGGCAATCCTTGGCTATGTGCCCCTCCTTACCATACTTGTAGCAAGACCCTGCTCTGCAAACCCCCTCATGACTCTTGCCACACTTGCCACAAGTGCGGCTCTTCTGGTTCCCTGATCTCGAATCGGCGGGCTTGGGTCGCTTGGCTGCCGGCTGGGATTGTGCCGGTCGCCGATCCCTCCCCGGAGACTCCGCCTCCTCCCTGGCCTGAGTCTCGAGCTCAATCTCCCTCTTCGGGGCATTTTCCTGAAGCTCGGCAAATGTCCGGTACGACGAGTTCGCCACGAACTCGCGGATGTCTCTCCTCAAAATGCTCAAATACCGACTCATGCGTGCCTGCTCGGAAGACACGTGCTCAGGGCAGAACATCGCCCTCTCATGGAACATCCTGGTGATCACTGTAACAGACTCGGTACCCTGCTTGAGGGTCAAGAACTCCTGGGCTAAACGTTCCCTTTCCACCGGGGGAACGTACTCATCACGAAACATAGCGGTGAACCTCTCCCAGGTCACCGCAGCAAGCTCTGCAGAAGAGTAGTGCGCTGTCACAAACTTCCACCAGTCCTTCGCTCCCAAGCGAAGCTGGTTCAGCGCGAACCGAACTCTCAGATGCTCCGGGCAAGAACACGTATAGAAGCATCCCACAATATCAGAAATCCATCTCATCGCAGCGATCGGATCCTGCGTCCCGTCAAACTCTGGTGGCTTCGTGTTGCTGAACTCTCGGTACAACAACGAGTCACCCCCATGCGGCCTCGCAGCAGCGACGGCTGCGGTGGCTGCAGCAACAACAGCTTCAGTAAGAACAGCATAACGCTCGTCAAAAGTCTCCATCAGGGTGGTCTTGATAGACCCAAACATCTTTGGTATCTCGGCTCGGATGGCAGCAACCACCTCCTCATGAATCAACCTGCGGATCTCCTCATCACTAACACCACTACTCTCCGGTGTGTAGCGTGTCCCAACCATGATGTCTCTCTGAAATACAACACAAAATATCAGAGACTCACTCGAGTGTGCACACACTCGATATCCCATTCCTACTCGATCCCTGGTACCCTAAGGATCCTTACTTGGGCTACGCACTGATCCGGTGTCTTCGGTAGTACGGGCCCAATACTACCGTCCACACTGCATCAGTATTCACCCCAAGTCCTCCTCCTAGGATCCCAAATCCCAAGTACTCTACTCTCACTATGTATAGTCTACTCTCTAGCAGATCTCTCATAAGCTCCTCGCTGCTATCTACTCACTCTCAAGAATCTCCTAGCAGCAAAACCCCTAGGCTAAGGCATCACAAATCAGGCCACTCTAGTCCTAATAAGAATACATGGCCTACTCTAGCATGCATAACATGTTATCTCATATCTCATAACACATAATATAAGAGTATTTTGAGAAATCACCGTTCGGGCGCTGGCTGATCGTACACACTGCTCTGCTCTGCTCTTTTCAAAATCTTTTTACTCCTTTAGAAAAATTTTGTTTTATTTCGAAAATTCCTCAAATCCTCAGTTTGAGTTCAAATGCGCTCGAAGGTGCATCCGAATCCCTCAAACCAAGGCTCTGATACCAACTTGTGACACCGTAAATTTTAAAACAATTTTTCGCTTTTAAAAGTGTAATTTCATTCATAAATATTCTCAAATCTCAATGTATCACATATCGATTCATAAAAACACATCCCAAGATCACAATGTATAAAAACTCCAATAATGTGTACTGATCATGTCGGCGCCTTCCCATGATCCTCACTGGTACCTGAAACACATAACATAAAACACTGTAAGCATAAATGCTTAGTGAGTTCCCCAAAATACCACATATAACACATATTAGCCACTCGAGGTTGTACTCTGTGGACCCTCCGGTCCTAACTCTGTGGACCCTCTGGTCCTACCTCTGTGAACCTTCCGGTTCTAACTCTGTAAACTCTGGAACATACACGGCATGAATCACATAGAAATAATACAATGTATCACAATCACATAAATAACATGCAAGATACTCTGTCACATAACTCTAATTATCACTCTAGGTAAAGTATAGTGAGAAGACTCACCTCGGGTAACTCGGTAAATCTCGAACTCGGTAAAATCCGGTCTAGCCCCCGCCTAATCACATGGAATAAGCACTCTAATCAATACAACCCTCAAGGCTAGACTAATCCCTCTCTTAGTACTCTTAGAAGGGTAAAAGACCATTTTACCCCTCTCATGGCCCAAAGACCCTAACTTTGACCAAACCCTAAAAGTCAACAAAAGTCAACGGTCAAAGTTTGACCGGACTCGCCGAGTGCACTCGTGTGACTCAGCGAGTACATGCATGTCCTCTTCGCCCCTGGTCCTCACTCGACTCGCTGAGTCAACCCTACACTCAATGGGTCATCACAGGTCGCGATTCGCGGGGCAACCCGATGCGACTCGTCGAGTCCCTTATGGGCTCGGCGAGTTCCTCCCATGAACACACTCAAAAGATCTTTTGAGGTCAGATCTGCTTCACCAACCAGTAGATCCAACCTTCTAACACTCGAAAATGACGTAAAGGTTCAAACTTTACTTTCATGCAATGCTTATAAGACCAAAAATGGAGATATAACCTTGAAAATGGGGTTCATGAAACCAAAAATGTGAACATATAACTTGTTGTGCTCTTGCCTGAATCTGCACATCCACCTAAGTCTACATCACCGAACCCTTCTAAAATTACTCCTTTTCTTTTGAAACATAAGGAACACTTAGTTGTTCCTTTTAAGTAGCATAGCAACCATTTCACTCGTTCCCAATGTTGTCTTCCTGGATTTGACATTAATCTACTCACAACTCCCACTGCATGAGCAATGTCTGATCTGGTGCAAACCACTGCATACATTCAACTACCAACTGCATATGCGTAGGGAAATTTGGCCATGTATTCTTTGTCTTCTTCCGTTTTTGGGGATTGCTTCTTGGTAAGTCTCAACTGACTCCCCACAGTTGTACTTCTGGCTTTCACGTCTGCCATGTGGAACTTTTCTAAAACTTTCTGGATTTACTTGGCTTGTGAAAGTTTTATTGTACCGGTAACTCTGTCCCTGGCTATGCTCATGCCCAATATTTGTTTAGCAGCCCCAAAGTCCTTCATCTCGAACTCACTGGCTAGCTGCTTGCTTAGCTTGTTGGTCTCCTACATGTCGGATCCAGCAATCAACATGTCATCAACATATACAATAGGATGATATAAGAGGACTTGAATTTCTTCAAATAACAGCAGTGATCCATCTCACATCTGATGTACCCATCTGCATGAAGCTATCAAACTTCAAGTACCACTGCCTTGGAGCCTACTTCAAACCATACATACTTTTCTTTATTTTGCACACCATATTTCCTTTCTAACTGTGGGAAAACCTTCTGGTTGTGCCATGTAGATGTCTTCTTCAAGGTCGTCATGGAGAAAAGATGTTTTCACATCTAGTTGCCATAAATGGAGATCTTTAGAGGCCATAATTACCAAAATCATTCTGATTGAAGTTGTCTTCACAACTGGAGAAAAGATCTCATTATAATCAATCCATCTCTTTTGTTGGAAACCCTTGACTACCAATCTTGCCTTGTATCTTTTGGTGCCATCAATCTCATCCTTAAACCGAAACACCTACTTGTTTTGTAGCTCTTTCTTCCCTACCAGGAGCTTGACTAAGGACCAAGTGTGATTCTTGTCAAGCGAGCTCAATTTTTCTTCCATAGCCTTATTACACTGTATGGATTCTTTTATCCTCATGGCTTCTAGATAAGACTTAGGTTCGCCATTCTCTATCAGCAACAAGAAGTTTGCTGAAGGAGAATACCTGACTAGAGACCTTCGTACTCTAATGGATCTACGGACGGTAAGAGTTTCAGTTTCTACACCTTCATTCTCTGAACTACTATCATCTATTCTCCCACTATCTCCAGTTTCATCAGAGCTCCCACTGCTTCCTGAACTTTCACCTATCTCTGGAGTACTGACATCTTTTATAATGTTGTCTTCTAAAGTTTCTTCTAACTCAACTTGTTCTTCCTTTTCTAGTTGTTTGTTACTGCTTGATCCCTTAGCAATTTCATCCTTGTATAGTGCATTCTCATTGAAAACCACATCTTGACTTCTGATAACCTTTTTGTGCTCTTTATCCCAGAACTCCAACACATAGCCTATAAAGGTGCACTTCCTTGAATTTGCCTCTAGCTTGTCTCTCTCAGAGTCTTTGAATTTTACATACTAGACACAACCGAAGACCTTCATGTATTTGAATGAAACCTCATGAATTTACCATTCTTCCTCTGGAATCTTGAACCCTATGGGAACTGAGGGTCCTCTATTGATTATGTATGCAACTGTGTTGACCGCATCTTCCCAAAACATCTTGGGCAAACCTCCATGTAGTCTCATGCTCTTCGCCATTTCATTCAATGTTTTGTTCATCCTCTCAGATACTCCATTCTACTGAGGTGTTTCTAGAACGGTTTTCTGCATCCTGATTCCATGTTCAACACAGACATCAATGAATTCTTTTCTATTGTATTTGCCCCCATTATCGGATCTAAAACACTTGATTTTCAAGTTAGTTTCATTTTCCACCATCACTTTCCATTTCTTGAAAGAACTGAAAACTTCAGACTTATACTTCAAGAAATAGACCCACACTTTCCTTGTATAGTCATTGATAAAAGTAACATAATATGGGGATCCTCCCACTGAAGCAACTGAAGTGGGGCCATAAACATCTGAATGAACAAGCTCTAATTTCCTTGTCTTGGGTGGATGTCCCATATTTGCGAAAGTAACTTTCTTCTGTTTTCCAAGAACATATGGCTCACAGAAATCCATTGTCACGTTCTTTAGATCTGGAATTCTTCCTTTGGAGGAAAGCATCTTCATTCCATTTTCACTCATATTCCCAAGTCTTTGGTGCCATAGAGTGGATGCCCCAACTTCTTCAATAGCATGTGCCTCATCATCAGAAACTTCTACCATGTAAAGTGTACCCCACTTCTGACCTCTAGCAACCACCAAGTTTCCCTTTGTCACCTTCCACTGATGATCACCAAAAGTGACATGGTGATCTTCATTATCAAGTTGCCCCACTGATATCGACATTCTTTTTTAAGTTTGGAATGAACTTGACATTCTTCAAGGTCCAATTCGTACCCAATATAGTCTTGAGGACCACATCCCCAACACCTGTAATATCAAGTCTCTTGTTGTCTGCCAGTATGATCTTCCCTTGGTACTGCCTAAAATTCTGCGTTACTGTGACAACCCGAAACTTTTCCTGTTATCCTTACCCAGTTTCCGTTAATAAAATTTGGGTTTTTATTAAATTTCGTCAAATTTATTAATTTGGGAAGGACCTTAAATCTTAAATAAATAATATGTATTTTATACGATTCGGAATAAACCGGGAATCACGCGAAAAAAAAAACTCGAAACCTCCTCGAAAATTACCGAGTTCACGGTCAGAACGAGTTTATGACCGTAAACTCGTGTAGACCGTAAACCCGTTTACGGTCAGGACCCTTGAGTTTACGGTCAGGGTGACCATAAACTCCCTCCTATATATATATATATATATATATATATATATATATATATATATATATATATATATATATATATATATATATATTTCATGATCATTTTTTATCATTCCTTCCATTTCAAGCCTAGAATCTCGAAAACTCTCTCAAGTATCATAGGATCTTCTTGCAAATCCCCGAAAATGTAAGTGTTTCCTTCCCCTTTTGAGTTAATACATCTCTTCTTCTTGATTCACTCTTGAATTCATCCACAAATCTCATCTTTTGAGTCTAGATCTTCAAGATCCTCAAGAACATCAAGAACACTTAAGTGTTTTTGGGCCGAAAACACCTCCACTTGCCTTTAAATCGTAAGTATCATCCTCTTATACTTATATCTAGTTAGGATTCTTGAGTTTTGCCTTGAAATAGTCACTTTTCCATGAACAAAAGGTGTTTACGGTCTAGTGTACCTCCTTAGACCGTACACCCTTCAATGACCGTAAACCCATGGACCTTAAACCCATTAGACCGTAAACACTTGGACCGTGAACTCCAATGGTCATACCTCTTTGACCATAAAGTCTAGAGTGGCCATATACCCTAGTTATGCAATCATATGTGATTGTATCCCATAAATCTTAGAGTTTCCTAGCCAATAAGGGTGTTACCCTTCTTATTAGTCGTTTATACACTAAATTCATACACATACATGTCTATATATGTCTATTAGGATTATTGTGTGCTCAAGGTTACACCTGACACTCTGCACTCCTCTTCCAACCACACGTCAGAACCACTCACTACAGGTGAGTTCATACCCCTACGCTTTTTCTGAGTTTTTCCATGTTTTCAGGGGGGAATACAAGCAAAAGTACAAGGAAGCTTGTGCTCAAAGTATATTATTTATGTTCAGAATGCTTTTAACACAGAAAACAGTTTTACCAAACGATTTAGAAATCAACTCGTAGAAACAGTTTTCGAGACTAAAGGAACGAATTTGTGAATCATATCGTAAAATGTGTTATTTTATAAAGGATTCATACAAAACATAAACAGGATTTTTAGTATTATTACATGCAAATTGTTAGTCTAAGTTGGATACACGTCCTTGGTAACACCCCTATAGAAACTGGGTGTAGGACTAGCACTTGTAACCAGAATCTCTTGTAGGGAGAGCGTGACTGTTGTGTATAGATCTATACGGGACTGACTATCCCGCACCTTACTGCTAGCTATAGTTGGACCGATAAGGTCAAGGGTGACAAAGTCATAAAAAGATATTGGCCCCGTTACGTGCCATATCAAGTCTAAGTACGGTTATGACACTCACAATCTAGATAACAGTAAACTACTTTTGTAATAATGAATCAAGTGAACTAACCTCAAAAAATAACCAATTTAATTACTGGAGGGTATTAATAATAATATCTTCAGGACTTAGTTCATCACGGTTTTCTTTTATTTAGTTTTTAAGGCTAATATACCTCTCTGGGTGTAACCATGGTTTTTAAAAGAAAACTGCTTTTATTAATACGAGTATGGTAGATACTTGCATACCTCAGTTTAAAACGGATAATCAACCATCAACCTTTAGGGAAAATATAGGATTTTCCCGGGATAAACCGGCTATTCAAAACGGACTTGTTTATCATATAACCAATGGATATCCATATTCATTCCACGACACCTTGGATTGTACATATATTGGTACGAATCTGGAAGTCATGGAAGGAATGGGTTTTCAAACACGCTTTTCATAAGAAAATATAGGATTTTCTTGAGGAACACTTTTCAAAAGGATCAAAGAATATTTTCTACTAAAAACTAAACGCTTATGAACTCACCAGCTTTATTCTGATATTCTTTCAAAACTGCTTGTATTCTCAGGGTATTAGTAGACAGGTGCTTCCAGGAGTTCGGAGAAGTTGGAGCGTTAGAGTCACGTCTTTACTATTGTACTTTTGATATGAACAAAACTATGTATTAAACAATGTAAACCTTTTTCACATATGTATTCAATGTCTGGTTGTGTTTACTATGCTTGATATGATACAATTGTTGTGATACTACGCATGACGTCCTCCGCCCCAGAATGTTTCCGCTGTTCCGGTTTTGGGGTGTGACAGATTGGTATCAGAGCCCTTGTTTATAGCGAACTAAGTATACCGAACCTTACATGGTATACAACTATAAACACTAATGGGCCTAAGTGCTCTAAACTAAAAGTATACTTTCAAAAATACAAGTAATTTTATAAAAGTATATAAGAATACCCGAGTACCAGAATTCGTGTCATAGGTAGAACAAAACAAAAGTATTTGGATGTTGGACGCTGCGGTTAAACCTGGGCAGTTATGTAATCATGTCTAGGGTGAATATAGCCTAATCAACTATATTCAGTTGAGACATGACCAACATGTGCTTGGGAGTGACTGTGGTGTTGCAACAAGCCTAAAACTTACCTAAATACCAGAAGAGTTCTAGAACCGAACATAAGGATTAAAATACTATAGGAGTATTTTAGGATACAATAAAGACCGAACCGGAAACTTACCCATGAGAATCAATCATGTAACTATAATACATTGGAAGTATTATAGATTCGATGCCTATTAACTATCCCTTTACCATCACCTCGCGTAGATAGCATGGCTGGATTTCATCTCCCTGGCGACCCGTACTTTCTCAACCAAGGAGATGGCGGATGGATCGAGCCAGAGCCAGAAGGAAACCATGAAATTCCTTTAGACGATGACTTTGCCGAACCATTTCCTGAAGAGACTAACTCGGAACCCGAAGTCGAGAACCTACCTCAAGTGACTCCAATACCAAATCCTAACCCTCAAGTTGGATTCCAAGGTCCAACGCCTATGTGGGTCGGGAGTTTGAATAGGTGGAGCCACGAGCAAGACCAACCCCTCCCATACGACGGAAACCGCAACTTCTACAATTTAAACGAAGGAGGCCCCGTGGACAGGGCCCTTCCAATCCTGATACGCCGAGTGGCTCGCAATGAGGAACTGGGTATGGCAACCCTTTAGCGAACTATGGAGCTTGAAGCGGATTCGAACGCCAACATGGACCGCATTCTTCGCCTCGAGATTTCTCATGCGAGAGCTACAAGGAACAATGAAGCTCTGCAGCGAGAGTTAGCTACAACCCGAGCCGAAGTCATAGAACTCCGAGTACGCCAAAGAGTATTCGAACGACACCTTCTTGACATGGAGCGCCAGCTGGCTAACTTAAGGATCCGTTCGAGAAGTCCCTGTTGCTAGAAAGAATTACTCTACTCATCCTTTCTTTTAGTTAAGAATAACCTTCCTGCTTATGCTCTAAGTAGCACTTTTTCCCGTAAACATCTCTGTATTACAAGTACTGTTTTGCTAAGTTCTTCATACTGTCAAATTATCCTTCTGTTGGTATGTTGTAGACCTACTCGTAGGTCGAAATTTTTCCTAACTCTGTGTAATCTTAATGCCAACTATAGAGACAATAGTCTTAACTCAGTTAAAAGTCATTGTTAACAAACGTATATCTTAGACCAGTAACCTACGAACTAAGTAACTTTATCAAAATCGTACCATTATTCATCTTCGAAGCGTATTTATAGGTCGCACTCTTATCCTAGACGATCACTCCTTTCCCATCAAACTCATGTCATTTTCCATAAGGAGCATCGATGTTATGATCGGTATAGATGAGTGAGCCACGATCACGCTAATAACCCCTGTTTTGAGTAAACGATTTGTCTCAATCGGCTCTCTGGTGAAGCCCTCACCACTTTCCATGACAAAATCGGTTCAAATCTTCGTATCATTTCATGTATCAAAACCCAGAAGTACCTACGGAAGGAATGCTCTGCATTTCCAGCTCATGATAATGAAATGAAAAGATGTTATTGACCACGAGAACTTTTCCCGAAGTCTGCAAATTTTCCCGACACTTTCCCCCAAAAATCTTCCAGGGATTTCTCCCGAGCACCAAGTCAAGTTTCGTATCGACATAATCCCCGGAGCTACCTCCCGTAACTAAAACTTCATATTGTCTAAATGTCGGCGGGAGTGCCGAAAGTTTTTCAATCAGCCCAATGAACTGATCAGCAAAGGATTCATAAGTCTGTGTTATGTGGGCCTTATTATGGATTGATTCCAAATCCTTTCGAAAATTTGAAATCAGTTTTCATAAATCGAAGATAACTTGGTTCGGATGATACTCGGTCTCTAACCATTCTAAAAACTTACTTCTATTACTGCTAAGACCACATCATATGGATGTGGGTCAAATCAATGGGAGTCAAATAACAAAAACGGGAAATTATCATGCATAGATAAACGTTTCGGATATATCCAGAGGCAACCAATGTTGCTCACAAACTTCTTTTCTTGACATGTAGCAGATCATGCCTCCGAAGAAACATAACCAACCCACCAGTATGACACCAGCCCTCCAGATGGACTCGGTCACGTTCCAAGCTACTGTCACAGCAGCCGTAGCAGCCGCCTTAGCTGTTCTTAACACTAACAACCTAAATGGGAATGGGAACAATTTCCACACCTCAAGCTGTAACAAAACACCAGGAAATCAACAAGGGCTTGTCCAAGAGGACATTCCAACTCCCAAACCCAAGAGCGCCAAACAGAAATTTTGGTTCGAGAGGAAGAACAAGTCGTCTCAGAAACTTGCCAAGAAACGACAACTCGAGATAATTCCTACAGCCGCCACATCCGCCCAACCAATGCCAACGCCAGCGCGGCAATATGCTGGAAAACTTACATATTGCGAGAAATGCAACTTCCACCACGTAGGAAAGTGTCGCGAACTTCGATGTGAGAACTGCAATAGGCAAGGACACACCACGCGATGCTGCAGGACACCTGCACAGCCAAACACCTCGATTCCTGGCATACAGATGGGTCAGGTTTGCTACAATTATGGACACCCCCATAGAAACTGGGTGTAGGACTAGCACTTGTAATCAGAATCTCTTGTAGGGAGAGCGTGACTGTTGTGTATAGATCTATACGGGACTGACTATCCCGCACCTTACTGCTAGCTACAGTTGGACCGATAAGGTCAAGGGTGACAAAGTCATAAAAAGATACTGGCCCCGTTACGTGCCATATCAAGTCTAAGTACGGTTATGACACTCACAATCTAGATAACAGTAAACTACTTTAGTGAACTAACCTCAAAGAATAACCGATTTAATTACTGGAGGGTATTAATAATAATATCTTCAGGACTTAGTTCATCACGGTTTTCTTTTATTTAGTTTTTAAGGCTAATATACCTCTATGGGTGTAACCAGGGTTTTTAAAAGAAAACTGCTTTTATTAATACGAGTATGGTAGATACTTGCATACCTCAGTTTAAAACGGATAATCAACCATCAACCTTTTGGGAAAATATAGGATTTTCCCGGGATAAACCGGCTATTCAAAACGGATTTGTTTATCATATAACCAATGGATATCCATATTCATTCCACGACACCTTGGATTGTGCATATCTTGGTACGAATCTGGAAGTTATGGAAGGAATGGGTTTTCAAACACGCTTTTCATAAGAAAATATAGGATTTTCTTGAGGAACACTTTTCAAAAGGATCAAAGAACATTTTCTACTAAAAACTAAACGCTTATGAACTCACCAGCTTTATGCTGATATTCTTTCAAAACTACTTGTATTCTCAGGGTATTAGTAGACAGGTACTTCCAGGAGTTCGGAGAAGTTGGAGCGTTAGAGTCACGTCTTTACTATTTTACTTTTGATATGAACAAAACTATGTATTAAACAATGTAAACCTTTTTCACATATGTATTCAATGTATGGTTGTGTTTACTATGCTTGCTATGATACAATTGTTGTGATACTACGCATGACGTCCTCCGCCCCAGAACGTTTCCGCCGTTCCGGTTTTGGGGTGTGACTGTTACATATTTGGAATGACTAGCATAGAATGACGCACCAGAATCCACGATCCAAGATTCAACTGAGTTTTCAACTACATAGATAAGAGTATCTCCTTCAGAGTGTGAGGCAATGTTCATCTCATTCTTTCCTTTATCTGCAAAAGGCTTCGGACATTGATTCCTAAAATGGCCCTTATTTTTGTACTTCCAACAGGTGATGTCCTTCCTATTTTGCGATACACCTCTCTTCCACGAGTTTGATCTTCCTCTACCCCCACTCCCTCTGTTGGACTTCCCTCCTCTTTCCTCAGTACTAAGAAGACAGTTAGAGGATTCTCCAGCACTTCGTTTGTGCACATCCTCACCAAGGATTAAGTCGCGTATGCCTTCAAATGTCAGCTTGGCACCTCCAACTGAGCTACTGACTGTTGTCAATGTTCTTGACCAACTTTCGGGTAATGATGATAATAGTAGCAATGCTTGGACTTCATCTTCAAATTTAATCTTAATCGATGTCAACCTTGACAGGATTGAATTAAATTCATTAACATGATCATTCACTGAGCCACATTACTTCATCTTTATATTTTTACCAATTGTCGAATCAAGTGAACCTTATTTGCTACTGAAGGTTTCTCATACATGTTAGATAGCGCTTTGATCAACCCATAAGTTGTCTTCTCATTGACAATGTTGTAAGCAACGTTCTTTGCCAATGATAAACGCACCACACCAAGTGCCTGCCGATCTAACAACTCCCAATCATCCTGCTTCGTAAGGAACTACTTATCTTCTGACAAAGGTTCATGTAAATTCTTGTGGTAAAGGTAGTCTTCAATTTGCATATTCCAGAAACCAAAATCTTTTCCATTGAACTTTTCGATCTTATATCTCCCGTCTTCAGCCATAGCTATGATACCAGTTTGTTGGGTGACAACAAAACAAGTTAAGCACTTTAGACAAATATATAAAAAAAACAAACTTCGGTGAACTCACAAAAACTTCTTAAAAACGTAAATCAAAAGAACACAATATTTAAAGTGGTTCGGTCAAGGTGACCTACGTCCACGGGCAAACGAGGTAGAGATAGAGATAGATAGATAGATAGAGAGAGAGAGAGAGAGGATTGTATTAACTTTCTGGAACTACTACAAGCACTTAAAATTATATCTCACTTTGAGCTTTCACAGAAATCTAGCAATTTACAGTGATGGGGGTATGATCCTATCTGTACTTGAGGGATCAAACCTAAAACCCTAATGGGCCAAGCCCATAGGCCCATGAATGGTGACAACCAGTCATATTTCTCCATGTAGGATTTTCTAGAACATTCTTCCGTCTTGAGCATCATAGAGGACTTCATAGCATACTTGGCTCATCAAGGACCATGATGGTCCATCTTGCACCATGATGGCGCAACAGGCTTCAAGTGTGGCATAAGAACATCAAGATTGGAGCAACAACACCACCTTGGCGCAACAGGAACTTAAATGGCACAACAAGGCCATGCATGGCGAAAGAGCATACTTCATGGCTCAACAGGAGTACCCTCATGGCACAAGAGGGATCCTCATGGCGCAAGAGGGAGCATAATGGCACAAGAAGGAATGCCCTTGGCACAACAACATCCTTCTTGGCCCATCCCTTCAACATATGGCGCTACAAGGTTCCCTTGTTGCTCTATATCACTCCCACGTGCTGCAAACCTCTTCCAGGTACTCCAAACCCCCTTTTGTATGATCCATTCCTTTGTCAGACGATTTATTCCTTTCTCAGATGCTCCATTCCTTTGTCACATGCTCCATGAACCCCAACTGCTCCATTATGATCTAAGTGCTCCATGTTGAACAAGACTTCATACCCCAACAGATGACATGAAACATTGTATCCTTTTGGTACTTAAGAATCCTTAATATGCATCCGTATACTAAAATTATTAACATAAATGTTCTAAACTTGAGGTATGGAAGCTATTTTTCTTAAATGATGTTTAAAAATAATACAAATAGTTTTGAAAATTTCAAATTTTATTGACCATTACATGGATTTTCTAACAACCTTTGTAAGGATATTTTGGAAATAGAAATTTTCATTATACTTTATCAAAAAATATTATAAAATTTATAGTGAAAAATCACATATTCAAAAACATTAAAGTTTTGACCAAACTACTCAATATAATGTAATGCAGACTATCGCTAATATCAAATACTAATCTATTACATGACAATCTTATATATCTTCACCTGATCATTCATATTACTCTTCAATATCCTCAATAATCCTTATCACCTCACAAAATCTCCTTTTATAAATCAGCTTGGTCATATGACAAAATAGTACATTAGGCCATGAAACATAGTAAGTTACACATGTGTTAGACTTAAAACAATAATCACCACATATCATAAAATTCATCAAACCCATTTCCACATCTCATCATAAATCTAAAATATGTAGTCTCAAATATTACTCGATATTGTTTTGATAGGCGGTCTTAGACCTTATAGATTTGACTCGCGGTTGCCATAACGTTTACTTGCCAACAAAAACTCATGTTAACATGTTACATTAAAACAAAACAACGAACATTAACATCGACAAAGAAAAATGACCTATGGTATATTCGCATACCACACCAAAATACCAAAAGTACCTTATGAAAATATCACTTATAAAAATACCATAATTGGATAATTTCACATGTAGATTATGGTATTGTCGTAGGTTGGGTTGTGAAAATATCATTTCATAGATTACACCTTCAAAAATACTAGAATTTACGTGTTAAATTACTCATTTTTGCAGGTTAATTGCGGTATTTTTACATGTATGACTTGTGAGAACACAAAAAAAATACCTTGAAAATGACCAAAATCTCCTTTTTGAAGCAAGACAAAAATACAAAAATATAGATATAATAGAAAACCTATTTTAGACACTAAAATATTGATAAACACTCATTTTCCAAAAGAAAGGGGTATGCAAAAATGGTAGTTTGCCTTTTTTTTGTTTTTTTCTAAATGTCAAATTTTTACATTACATACGAGCATAAAAAAGACTTAGTACATCTACCAATTGTGTTCCTTTTTACTCATACCGTTTAAATTCGTTTTTTAGTATACTAGTTGTAAACCCGTGTATTATATAGGTTAATTAAAAAAAAAGGTTAAATATCAGAGTGTAAACAATAATATTTTTAAAAATAAAATTTCGAAATAAGGAATAAAGAAACGTATTAATTACAATTTACTATTACAATCATTATATTTAATATTTTACATAAATATGTATAAATATTATGTGGTTTTTTAGTCTTAAAAAAACACGGTAGTACAGAGGATGCAAGCATTATCCGGAACGATTGGGCATAAAGCGTCTGTAGGTAGCCAGAAACTGTAACCTATAATCTTATGCACTCTAATACCTAAAATATTATATGCATATCCTCACCAGGGAATATGCGCAGAAAAAAACATTTTTTCACTTTATCACTACATTACGAACTTACTTATCCTTTTGATGAGAATGTCACTACTCTGACTTACTATCTTCAAACCCATCTATTGGCATGTATGGCTCAGGTGAATCGCTTGGCTTGATATCTCCTTAAGCGAGATATCGTTAACTCCTCCAAGCCACTTCTTATATGCTTTGATTTGATTCAAAAGAAGTTTGCTTACTCTGCTCTTCAAAAAACACAAATATAGGGTATTTACTTTAGTTCATCATTGGACTGGAGTTCAAGAGTCCCATATTGTGTATTTTGATGCCTCTATCTTCAAAGGCAAAGAAAAACATCATATTTGAATGATTTAGAAATGAATATCAAAAAAAGGATTGACGGATAAAACCAGAACTTTACATACATATATTGTTTATTTCAAAAATATCATAAAATAAAAAGTGTAAAAACTCACTAAAAATTAACATAATAACATGAAAATTCATATATTATACTAGATTATGAAATTGAAAGTCGAAAGTAATTTTTAATTGCCTTAAATATGAGGGATAATTCATGGCCCATTAACTCACTTCGTGGTCCATTAGGCAATTTCACAGCCCATTATACCATTTCGTAGGTCTTACATGAGAAAGTAGTCATTGTTATGGAAAAAAACCGTTAATTTTCATTTAAATCTTGGAATAAACTTAAAAATTTTCTTTATATGCTTGTCTTTTTCTCTCTAACAAAAACCGCGTTGTATTTATACTAAGTCGTTGTAATTAAATAAATTTTACAAATTGTAATGTAAAAAAATAAAAATGTTTATGTTATGTTATAATATTAAATACATTGCTTGCAATCTAAACAACCTTAAAATTGTATACTAACTATACAAACGAACTATTAAAGCGTTTGTTAAATTGTTGGATTAAGCAGCCAAATTATTAATTATACGTTTTAAATGTGTTTTTATAATATTTATTGTTTTAGTATTAGTTATTTTAAACCTTTTTCTTTATCATGCAAAACCAATCAATTGTTTCCGCGTTCTGATTTAAAGCATTCATCGAGAATACGTGTATATTCCTTCCTTAAAAGCGAAATTAATAATAGTAAATAATAAAATTGGTCCCACAATAAATAAATAAAAACAGCTATTGGAAGAAAAGAAAAACATGTAAAGTAAATATATATATTGATTATATTCGGTCTCTATTTTTTTAAGAAATCCAAATTAAAAATATTTTTTTTAAGGATTAAATAGTTATAGAGTTATAGTAACGTCTTATTCTTTTATGCCACAAAATTTGCTTTAGACAATATCAACTATACGATCGACATATTACATTTTGTAAATAGAACCAAATTTTTTATGACATTATGGTGATAAATTTTATTGAGAATTTTCGGCAAATAACCATTTTTCGGGGGAGTTTTAACCTTTTGACCATGGAAATCAAAGTTTTATAAAATGACCACAAGATCCGCAGAGGGTGCTTTGCGGATCAATTAAAGCTTCTGATGATCCATGCACACCTCTGCGGAAATGAGGTGACATCGATAAATGACAATTTTTTTTTGGGGTTTTAAGGATCCGCAGAGGCGTCTCTGCGGATCTTCTATTTACTCTGCCGATCCTTGAAAGGTTTTGATGATCGGTCGAATACCCCTACCTTGCGAAAACAAACCTCATTCCTCATACCCTATTGCGGAAAGACGAAGGAGACGAGTCGAAGGCACTTAATCGATCATTTCAATGGTGCATAAATCGCGAATTGTGGACAACTACACTCCGATGTTTTATCTGATGGCTATGGAACACATGTAAGTATCTTTTCTGCCAAGAACAGATCCTTTTGAATCGTAACAACGCCAACGGACCAAAACTAAGGTTAACTTAGAAGTAAATACAAACTAATATTAGTTGTCATCCATACATTACAATTCAAGTAAATTGTCGTGGGGCTAAGACAACAACACTTTCAACTGGTATTTCCCAAATAGGATTCACCGTCTCAGTTTGATAAGCATTTCGATACACCACAGTGGTTAACTTTAAATTTACCATAAGCTGGATTTCTTCAATTTCAAGCCTTTGTAGTGATGCTATAGCATGATCACAAGGTATACCGCATTTTTTCCATTTCCCGCAAGTACAAATCCCACGTTCTAATTGCACGGATTCGGTGGTTAAATATTCAATCACTTCATATCTATCGCCAACAATATGTCTGACCCTACAACCATCGGAGTTGATAAATCTTTTTTGAAGCACCTTAAGTGCATAAGGGGTCAGAAGACCATGAAATTCCTCTGTGAAATTAACTGAATCATCAAATAAAAATTATGATGTGATAATGTATAATAACATTTCATTATTAGCTCCGAATGCAGCACGTTGAACATACACTCCTTGCATGGAGTCATGGACCATTTGAAGGATTGTTGTTATTGGTAACTAATGCCTGTTTGTTCTTATCCAATTGACGACATCGGGAATGTCAATGAATTTCACATTAAAACATACTTTAGGGAAAAAAGCCCGTACCCATTTTGCATGGGCAATATTGTCAAGCCAGTGAAGATCATCCGCATTCACCTCATTTTGTAAGTTGTTCAAACTCGCATAAAAATCAGACACACTATACGTTTTGCATGTCTTCCGGAACAACTGGTCCACAACTGTATTGTTTCCGGTGGAAGCCCGTATTTTCTCAACTATATTTTTACAACAATAGCCATGATATGAATCAGTGCAGACTCTCTGGACTGCAAAGTCTATGGAGTCAGACATATGGCTTATGAAACCAAATTCCGTACTGTCACCTAAACATTCTTTCAGCATTGTTATGAACCATACCCACGACTCGTCACAATTTATGGTTCCCAAAGCAAATGCTATGAGAAGGGGTTCATGATTTCCATCTAAAGCAACCGCAATGTACATGGTTTTATGTAAGTCCCGATTAGAGGTACATGACCAACGAATATGGTTGGTATCATAGACGTGAGAAATGTACGAATCTGCAAGAAAAGATAAGAATATTAGCCATTTAACAACTTCAAATAAATGATATACAATGGGATATGTGGCATAGTAAGAAACTCACCTGAATTACAGATCTGGAGAAGGATAGTTGTAACGACCCAAATTTCTATACATATATTCTATGGGAAATATTAGAGTTTTCTTTCAAGTGCGGAATTCTAAAACAATTAAAACCTTTTACTTCCCAGGAAACAATCATGGGTTTACAATAAAAATCCATCTATTACATGAACAACAAGGATTACATTAAATAACATCCTACTATCTAAGTCTTCCTTATGCTCCTATCTTATCTTTTGGTACAACGACTACTACAACCTGAACCTGTAAAACATAAACATCTCTACAGTATCAAACATAAGGTGTCTGGCGACTTATTCTTCTACCTTTTCTTTTCTTTCTTTTCTTTCTCATACTTTATCATCTTGTCTCTTTCTTTCATAGCATATAGTGCTATCTTTTTCTTTCATCATCTATCTCTTTCTCTACTCTATTCTTTCTTTATACTCTTTCTCTTAATCCTCTTAATAGGCTTTGTCCCTTTCTCTATCTTTTATCTTGCTTAGCTTCTTAATAGGCCCTTATCATACTCTTCTCTTTCTCTAACTCTCTCCCTTCTCTTTCTTTGCTCTTAGCCTCTTAATAGGCTTTTCTTATGCTCTATACATACTCTAACTCCTTTTCTTCTTTATTCTCATCTCTGGTGCCTTAGCACTCTATTCTCATCTAGACCCAATGGTTACATCTCATACCATACTCTATGGGTAAACATCCCACTTCCATTACTGTGCACAGTAAGCCAGTCTTAACCCTCTCTGTTATGATCCCTTGTTGGTCCATAATCTTTCTTCTTACCCTTGAATCCCTCGTATATTCCCTTACTCTTAACCACTTGTGCGTTACATCTAAGTTCTTACAAAGAGCTCATTAACCTTGTTCCACGTAAAGAACCTTTATCTATTCTTTCTAACCATACTCTTTCTAGATGCTTGCTAGAATCATCTATCTATATTCCCAGATAGAATTATCTACCTCTTTCCCCGTAGGGACATAATCTCATTCCCACAGGAATCATAGTCTTTATCCACGTAGGAACCTTACTCTTGTTCCCGTATGAACCATACTCCTGTTCTCGAAGGAACTATACTCTTGTACCTGAATGAACCTTAATATTATTCCTACAGGAGCCATACTCTTGTCCCTGAAGCAACCATACTCTTGTTCCTGAAGGAACCATACTCTTGTCCTCGTAGGAACCATACTCTTGTTCCTATAGGAACCATACTCTCATCCCAGAAGGAACCATGCTCTTGTTCCTTAAAGTAACCATCTATCACATGTTCCTGTAGGAACATTACACTTGTCCCCGAAGGACCTTCTATATCTTGTCCCCGTATGAAACTTACCCTTTATCTCATTAAGAGATCTTCTATTACTCATCTAGTACTTAATACAGTAAGTACTTAATCCATATATATGTCTAGTACCATATGGCACTCTATAATACTAATGGCAGTTAGACATACTTACATACTCTTATGATTATATTACGTATAATCATCTTTTATCTCCATCTACTTTCTCTTAGGTATTCTAACAAATACCTTTTCCATCTCTAAACATACATAGGATTATATTGCATATAATCCTAAGTACGTAATAATCCCCACATCTTTCCTTTCACATATACAAAAGCTTTGATTATACATACATTCTTAGATACAAGGTCTTACATGTATAACCACAAGCACTTAACCTTACACATGATCATATTCTACACGATCCTCTCTTTTATTTCTCTAAGTCATCCTCAGGTACATGACAAATACACATAACATACATACATGCATATAAGTATATATAACATAATTAAAGGAGAGGGTGAGAGATATAACTCACATTGTTAGTTAGTAAGAACTAACTACCATTTCTTGACTCATTTCTTTAATCGATGCATCTTATGTAACAACCTAAAAATCGTGATAAAATCTTTCATTTAAAAATCAATAGTTTCATTCACCAAATAGTTCCAAGTCATTAATGTGACAACCATCAAATTTCGGTCAAGTCAAAGTCAAACAAAGTCAACAAGTTAAACCGGTCAACTCCATTAACCCTTGTATGTTAGGGTTTACGTTATGTAATCACTGTACAATTCGCTATTTTAATGAGAAAACATCATTTGGAAAGTTCATTTGTTTGATATTCCTTAGCCTTAACAGTGCTAAACAACGAACCAAAGCGATAAAACACTATTGTACAATCATCGGGATTGTGTAGGACACTAAATCATGGCTTAACGGGGTCTATGGACCTTGCGTTGCGAAGCCGGACACTCAAAAAGATCACAAACGAAACCTCTCTCAATCTCATTCAAACCCTACTCAATATTACTTGACGCTAATAGGATCAAAACTCATACACTACGATATAAATTGACGTTAATAGCAACATAGTATAGTACAACGTTATAACTATAATCAAATTAAATTATGATACCATATTAAAATCAAATCAAAGTATAATGCTCTAATTAAATTTAAAAGAATCAAACTTGAATGCTATAATTAAACTTCAAATCAAAGTAGATTGTTATAATCAAATAATAACTCATCTTTTATAAAACTCCATTTTTATAAACTTTACATTAAATTTTATAAAACTCTATTTTTATAAACTTTACATTAAATTTTATAAAACTCTTATATTAATTATGTAAAAGATGCTTGTGTTAGTGGGAAATTATGAAGACCACCAAAAGCAAAAAGATTATTCTCATGGTCTCCCACTCACACCTCCCATCCACTTTCCTTTCCTTTTTCTCCCAACACATTATTCTCTTCACCACTTAAACCTTCTCTATTCTTTCTCTCACTCTCAATCTCGAAATTCATCCAAGAAATACTCATATTCCAGCCAAGAACAATCTATTATACTCAAATCTTCATCCCTCTTGAAGCATTCATCAAGGTATGTTGTTAAAAGTTTCAAATTCATACAAGAAAAAAATTAAATCCACCAAAATATCTAAAACTCATTTTATGCATAAACCTGATTTTTCTCAGAATCCCATCAATAAAATAAGAAGTTCTGGAAATTTTCAGAAAAATAACTTATTTTTATTGAATTACTATAATTATTGCAATAAAGTAGGGCAATAATTCACATAAAATACTTTTTGCATTCAATAAATTCTGAGAAAATTCTGGGATGACCAATATATTGATTAAACATAATTTATGAAGTTTCATGCATTTATATTACTGTTTACTATTATTTATGATTTTATTGATTAATTAATAATGAAATATATAAAAAATACTTTCCATAGTCACAAATATCCGAAACTTATACACTGGGCTCTATATCATGTTATAAAACTATGGTTAATTTTACAGAATTTTTGGGAATCATTTATTATTTTTCCCGAATTTTGTTGTTGTTTAATCATTAAAGTATTAAATAAATACTAAAACAGTTCAGAAAAATATAAAAATTTTATAGTAATTAATATTGTATGAAATAATGATTTCCTAATAATTTCATAATTTTTCAATACTGTGTACTATTTAAAACCATTTTCCTAAGTATTTAAGCATGTAAAAATGCATTTTAATGATTATTTCATATAAATAATTGTTAAAATCTGTAAATAATTATAATTGGGCAAATTATTATTTTAATAAGAAATTATTAAAATCTGGCCTAAATTGAAAATATAAATTAATTATGCAAAGTAATTAATTCAATTTAAAATTCATTTAACAAATGAATACCTTAATATTATAATCAAAATGAATTATTGTTAATTCATCTAATATAAGAATATGTGTCTAATTATTTGTATTAGTACTCTATTCTCGTTTAGCAGTTCCTAAACCAAAACTATTAATTATATTAGGTTCTACGTCATTTTGACCCGAACCGTCTATCGTACGACACACGCATTTCGTTTTGGGACTAATGTGAGTAATCTACCCCATACTTTATAATTTTCAATACTTTTGGGGTGTATCATGTGGTTCTAATATATTCCAACTTCATTTTATTGTTTTATCACAATTGAGACATTGTTGGGACATTTATACGTGAGTCATTAATTGTATAACTATTGTTTGTTTACGCTACATGTACTTGTAGTGCATTACCATTTTTAGTCTAATCTCCATGACTATGCCCGTATTCTTGAGGTACGTTATGGACAATAATAGCGCTATTGGGTTGACCACCCCGCCTTGGGACGCTAAGGTGATTGATCGCACGTGGTTGAGTGTGTATGATGATTAGATGCTCCATCATATATATATTTATATATATATATATATATATATATATATATATATATATATACATATGTATATATAGGGTGAGGACTTATTGTTGTTGTTATCATTTGTTAATCAATTTTTGATTTATAAACCGGTATCTCAAATACAATTGTTTGCCGACTTCAAAAGAAAACAAATTTCCAATTATAAAGGTTTCAACTTCACAATTTTCTCTACTAAAATTAGATTACTCACCAACTCTCGTAGTTGACCTGTTTTTACCCATGATGCAGATTTGAAGAATGAAGTTGATGAAAAATAGGTTGTGCCTTAGAAATCCACAAGACTATTTAAATTTGATGTAATAAATGTTGTTCGTATTTGGATTTGTATTTGTATGTTGTGGATCTTGTTTGCATACTTAGTACTTAATTGAATCTAATCATATTATAACATAGTTGTCATGAGACTTTGAACAATATATCACGCCTCGATCGATTCCGACAAGGATCGGGGTGTGACAGATTGGTATCAGAGCCCTTGACTATAGGGAATTAGGTTAATTGCCTTGACCTAGTCTATAGCCTCTAGGGTCCTCTCGTATGCTAGTTTATAAAATGCACACACAACTGCATGCAATTCACACTTAGAAAATCCTAGGAATACCTTTGTGTGTTAATTGCTCCCTTATGTGCATACGTATTACTCCTGACACTTATATGTGTGCATACACTTGTGAATATTCTCCACTTTCTCTGAAAATCACACACATACTCAAGTTGTTTAACAAAATGTATATACATATATGTATTCCTTAGAGCTCATAGGAAATTCAAAGTCATCCACTCTAGTTGGGTAGGATCATAGTAATGGACGCATAGTAACTGGAAGGGGGAGGTGCCGGTAGCCCGAAAGTCCTGACTAGGTAAGCATTCGTATACATCCCAATCAACCGAGGGACCAGTTTGCTTATCTGGGGACCAAAGGCGAGAGTTCCCAAACCTATAGGCCAAAGCGCGTCATTCACATTACTTTTGAGCCATCAAAATACCCGACCTTATCAAACGTATCCGAAAGGATACACTCCAAAATGGCCAACTCATTGGACTATTAAGTTCCCTAATGGGCCTAGAAGTGGGAAAGAAATTTGAAAACTTAGTTTTGTGGGGGCCCACGCAAGTGCTACATGTTTCACATTTAGTAACCATGGAAAGCCCAAAAGGTGCCCAACACTCCTAACCATGGCCCAACAAGTGTTTTACAATTATTTTACCCAACAATGTCTAAAAACTTTATTTCCATAATCAATTTACAAATAACTCACAAGTCCATATGCGTGTTTCTCGTAGTTGACTTGTTCCTTGTTTGGTTGTGGACTTAGGGTAGACTCATTAGGATCAACAGTCTAATAAAATTTTAATTACACGTAACTGGGGGCATGTCGAGTGAATCTTAGGAGTGGATCAGACATGGAACAAATCACAAGATTATAATCAAGTTATTCCTACTAAATTCATAAGTCTATTTATATAGACCTCTAGTATAGTGTCGTCGGCGTAGTCGTGTCGGCAATCTAGAATATGGCTAAATACATAATACAAACTATAATACCTAAATTATACAAAATTTTCTGCATAAAAAAATCAATAGACAAACAAACACAATGAAACTAAAAAGGGTATCAAACTATCAAGAGAAAAACACATACAATGTAGATTAAAATCCACTAATTATAACAAAATGGCTAAAAGAAAAGGTAAGGACTAAGGATTGTTAAGTCCTCTCTTCTTATAAATAGCTTTGAAGCAAGCTTGCCTAAGCTTCTTTGTTCTTTCTGTCAATTCCATACCTGGCAATTTCTCCATCATCTTCTTGTGCCCTTCTAACGTCTCTATCTCCTCCTTTAATCCCAACTCCTAGTTTTTTTTTTAAAAAAAAGGTAGATGCAATATATTTTCGTGTGAGTTCACAAAATTTACAATGAGTTAAGTTTATATAAATATAAATCAGGAAATCGTAGTAAATCAATTGAATTGATGTAGAATATGCCTAGGGCCATTGTTTATGTTATAAAGAAACTAATAATTAAAATTTTAGAAAATACCAAAACTACTTTGGTTACCAAGTGCAGGCATGCATGCATGAGTAATGTATAGAAGGTTATTATCGTAATTTACCTTGGCATTTTGAATGAGGGATTGTAGGCTCGTAAGTTTTCGATGAGGCCATCTGTTTATGTTTAGCTCTCTGCATCTTTTCTTCAACAATGTTAACCCTATCCCTAGTTCCTTTGCCGCCATGATTATCGGCATCTCAAAGTACTTCGCTATCTCTTCAAACTCCAATGGTCTCAATCTTTTTGCCACCTTCCGGCCACCGTGATCAGTGGTGGCAGCACTAGAACTACATGTAGCCTCACCACCGGATTTACAGTCTTCACTGAAACTAACCAATGGTAAATTACCATCCTCCCAACAATCCCATAAGCTTATGTCTTTAAGGGGATCTAAATCGTGAAACTCATTTCTAGAAATGATGTTTTGATCTTTGTTAAGTACTGTGGAAACGTTCTGATCGAGCACTTCATGCAATTTTTCCGACAACTCGTAATCATGATGGTCGAGCCTGTCACCACTTCAAAAATCCAAAAACTCAAGATAATCAAATCCAACACGATGGAAGACTCTTTTTGATCACTACAAATCCAAACCATGTTTTGATCAATATAGACAAAATCACTTTTTTGTGCGAAAGATGGGGTAATGAGTGACGTTTATATATACCTGAAAAGATCTTGATGATCAAAGTACTGAAACCAATCGAGGTCATATATGGGGTTTTGATGATCTGCAGGTGGATCCATTTGTGAGGGAGAAGTTAAAAATTGCGGTAAGAATGTGATGATTTATATAAGTGAAGTGGGAGAAGTAATTAATAACAAATAAAGAGGAAATGAATATATATGGTCTATGAGCCGTAACCTTCTTCTTCAATTCACACACATATACATATATGTTGCTGCAAATTATGACTTATGTGCCTCATGCATTTAATGCATCACATGCCTACTGCATATTCTTGACTTTGAAGCTACGTACCAGTTTCGAATTTCCCCAGTAGCACACTTTTCATTAGAAAGTACTCCAAGTCTTCACACATGAACCAATTAGAAAGTACTCCAAGTCTTCACACATGCAAATTATGACTTGAGTGTCGCTATAGGTAACTAATAAAACTTTATTTTTTTTTAACCCCTTAAATATCAGTACAAGCTTCTAACATCGACGTTTAAATTCTAAATTTCTTTTTATTACTAAAACTAGCATCAATTCAAGTATATAAACCATGAATCTTGAGAACACGGCAAAACCCAAATAAGTCTTATCATCTATGTAAAAACTCAGGGTTTTTACTAGTGAATCTATCAGTGGCGGAGCTTGAACAATTAACTTGGGGGGTGGGGGGGCGAAAATATTATAAACTGAAATTAACAAAAAAATAATAATAATAATAATAACAAATTGTTTTCAACAAATAAACACCAAAAACACCTAGAAAAAGAATTACAACTCAGCCCGACGGCCTTTAATGTCTTTAAAAAGAGATTATGAATGATATATTAGTAAGCAGACAACAATTTCTCTTTCAATGTTTTCATCTTTCCCATGATTATATCTAGAAAAATCAAAATGAAGGAACAATTGATTCAATCAAAAAAATCAAAAATCAAAATTTGAACAATAACGAATAACTCATTTAACAATAACCAAATCAATCTTTGTTTTCACTTTTCAGTTTTGTTTGAAGCTGCCTAGTTGTTAAGCATAACCAAATCAATAACGAAATCTAAAAATAAAAAAAAAATCAAACTAAAAACAGCAGCAACAGTACAAGACCCAACACCAACAATAACCAAATCTATAAGTTCATAACTTATAAATCAAATTGGCAAATCGCCAAATCGCAAATGACAGCCAAATTAAAAAGAAACTCAGTAAGACAGTAGTAACGCATAAATAGGCAACAGATTGACAGAAAACAGCAGCAGCAGTGCAATACGCCAACACCAACAATCAACAATCTTACAATCAGAAAAGAAAGAACAGCTGAACAGGATTTGGGTCTCGGGATTACATACCTGATTTCTGTGAAGTGAGAATGGGGACTTGGGCACTTAGCGATGGCGATTGGCGAGAGTGAGACTAGGCGACTGACTTGGCGAGACAACGACAAACGAACAACAGGCGAGATAGGCAGCGAATTGGGCAAATGGGGATGAATCGATTTTGATTTCTTGATACCGCTTGGTCGCTTGGAGAATTTGGAGTATTGGACAATTCTGATTAGGAATCGGGAGGGGCCAAAGCCCAAGTTTGAAGATAGCAGGCTTATAACTATTTTATTTTGAACTACAATTCCTACTTCTAGCCCAAAAATCAGGAGGGGGCCACTGCCCCTCCTGGCCCCAATAATACTACGCCCCTGGAATCTATGATGGCTAGTGTAAACATTATGGTCATATATCATTAAGATTCTATGGACTTAGAATGTGTGATTCCGCCTCATTCCCTGTTCCTTGTTTGGTTGTGGGCTTAAGGCGGGGTCACCCATCCGAATGCCCTTGCAATCTTAATGATATACGACTAGTTTACGCCAAGCTACTATAAAAGAACTGGTAGGACTTATAATGCAAATTTCGTCAAAATTTGTTGAAACATAAGTAATGATGGAACTCGCTAACTACGTTATAAAGGTAATACCAAGGATAAAACAGGGAGTATAAAAGCACACATAGAATACTCTATCATCCCAAAACAATAAACTCCTTTTAAATCGACTCAGTTCAAGTTACAATAAGAAATTTCCAAGGTCGTTATGTGACATCAGGCGGGTTGTTCCTCACCAAAATTAATTTCTTGTACTACGAAACGTTTTCCACATCTTTTTCCAAACTCTTGAAGTCCCAGTCAAAATGCAAATTTCGGGACGAAATTCCCTCTAACGTGGGGATGATGTGACAACCATCAAATTTCGGTCAAGTCAAAGTCAAACAAAGTCAACAAGTTAAACCGGTCAACTCCATTAACCCTTGTATGTTAGGGTTTACGTTATGTAATCAATGTACAATTCGCTATTTTAATGAGAAAACATCATTTGGAAAGTTCATGTGTTTGATATTCCTTAGCCTTAACAGTGCTAAACAACGAACCAAAGCGATAAAACACCATTGCACAATCATCGGGATTGTGTAGGACACTAAATCATGGCTTAACGGGGTCTATGGACCTTGCGTTGCGAAGCCGGACACTCAAAAAGATCACAAACGAAACCTCTCTCAATCTCATTCAAACCCTACTCAAGATTACTTGACGCTAATATGATCAAAACTCATACACTACGATATAAATTGACGTTAATAGCAACATAGTATAGTACAACGTTATAACTATAATCAAATTAAATTATGATACCATATTAAAATCAAATCAAAGTATAATGCTCTAATTAAATTTAAAAGAATCAAACTTGAATGCTATAATTAAACTTCAAATCAAAGTAGATTGTTATAATCAAATAATAACTCATCTTTTATAAAACTCCATTTTTATAAACTTTACATTAAATTTTATAAAACTCTTATATTAATTATGTAAAAGATGCTTGTGTTAGTGGGAAATTATGAAGACCACCAAAAGCAAAAAGATTATTCCCATGGTCTCCCACTCACACCTCCCATCCACTTTCCTTTCCTTTTTCTCCCAACACATTATTCTCTTCACCACTTAAACCTTCTCTATTCTTTCTCTCACTCTCAATCTCGAAATTCATCCAAGAAATACTCATATTCCAGCCAAGAACAATCTATTATATTCAAATCTTCATCCCTCTTGAAGCATTCATCAAGGTATGTTGTTAAAAGTTTCAAATTCATACAAGAAAAAAATTAAATCCACCAAAATATCTAAAACTCATTTTATGCATAAACCTGATTTTTCTCAGAATCCCATCAATAAAATAAGAAGTTCTGGAAATTTTCAGAAAAATAACTTATTTTTATTGAATTACTATAATTATTGCAATAAAGTAGGGCAATAATTCACATAAAATACTTTTTGCATTCAATAAATTCTGAGAAAATTCTGGGATGACCAATATATTGATTAAACATAATTTATGAAGTTTCATGCATTTATATTACTGTTTACTATTATTTATGATTTTATTGATTAATTAATAATGAAATATATAAAAAATACTTCCCATAGTCACAAATATCCGAAACTTATACACTGGGCTCTATATCATGTTATAAAACTATGGTTAATTTTACAGAATTTTTGGGAATCATTTATTATTTTTCCCGAATTTTGTTGTTGTTTAATCATTAAAGTATTAAATAAATACTAAAACAGTTCAGAAAAATATAAAAATTTTATAGTAATTAATATTGTATGAAATAATGATTTCCTAATAAGTTCATAATTTTTCAATACTGTGTACTATTTAAAACCATTTTCCTAAGTATTTAAGCATGTAAAAATGCATTTTAATAATTATTTCATATAAATAATTGTTAAAATCTGTAAATAATTATAATTGAGCAAATTATTATTTTAATAAGAAATTATTAAAATCTGGCATAAATTGAAAATATAAATTAATTATTTAAAGTAATTAATTCAATTTAAAATTCATTTAACAAATGAATACCTTAATATTATAATCAAAATGAATTATTGTTAATTCATCTAATATAAGAATATGTGTCTAATTATTTGTATTAGTACTCTATTCTCGTTTAGCAGTTCCTAAACCAAAACTATTAATTATATTAGGTTCTACGCCATTTTGACCCGAACCGTCTATCGTACGACACACGCATTTCGTTTTGGGACTAATGTGAGTAATCTACCCCATACTTTATAATTTTCAATACTTTTGGGGTGTATCATGTGGTTCTAATATATTCCAACTTCATTTTATTGTTTTATCACAATTGAGACATTTTTGGGACATTTATACGTGAGTCATTAATTGTATAACTATTGTTTGTTTACGCTACATGTACTTGTAGTGCATTACCATTTTTAGTCTAATCTCCATGACTATGCCCGTATTCTTGAGGTACATTATGGACAATAATAGCGCTATTGGGTTGACCACCCCGCCTTGGGACGCTAAGGTGATTGATCGCACGTGGTTGAGTGTGTATGATGATTAGATGCTCCATCTTATATATATTTATATATATATATATATACATATGTATATATAGGGTGAGGACTTATTGTTGTTGTTATCATTTGTTAATCAATTTTTGATTTATAAACCGTTATCTCAAATACAATTGTTTGCCGACTTCAAAAGAAAACAAATTTCCAATTATAAAGGTTTCAACTTCACAATTTTCTCTACTAAAATTAGATTACTCACCAACTCTCGTAGTTGACCTGTTTTTACCCATGATGCAGATTTGAAGAATGAAGTTGATGAAAAATAGGTTGTGCCTTAGAAATCCACAAGACTATTTAAATTTGATGTAATAAATGTTGTTCGTATTTGGATTTGTATTTGTATGTTGTGGATCTTGTTTGCATACTTAGTACTTAATTGAATCTAATCATATTATAACATAGTTGTCATGAGACTTTGAACAATATATCACGCCTCGATCGATTCCGACAAGGATCGGGGTGTGACAATTAACAGTGTACAATATCCAAAACATCATAGTAACACTATCCAAAAAGTGCAGAAATCATGAGAGGAAGATGTTGTGCCATCACATCGGGCTCTTCCCTTTTGTACCGGAAGTACCTGAAATCATAAACATAAACTGTAAGCATAAAGTTTAGTGAGTTCCCCCAAGATACCACATACCAAACTTATAAACTAGGCCTAGCCCTGTGATATATTCCAACCTAATAAACAAATGTGGGACCAACCCTAGGCCCTCGCCTTGGGGTTTATTTCAACCCGATCATACAATAGTGGGCCCCACCATGGGGTTTATTTCAACCCGATCATACCATAATGGGCCCCTCACTGTGGTTTATTTTAACCTAATCATACTAAAATGGGCCCTATGGGGCTTCTTTCAACTCGATCATACAAACATATATGTAACAGTCACATAACAGCTAACATTCTACATAAGAGAATAATGGTTCAGCATTAGTGCCTTCGACCCATGGATACAGTGAGGACACTCACCTCACATTCTAAACAGATAGCTGGATAGGATACTGCTCCAAATATCAACTCTACCAGACACCTATACATTAAATAGTGACCAATCTCAAATACAACTCAAAATACCCAAAATACCCTTAGGTCAAACTTGGTCAAATCCTAGTCAAAGTCAAAAGTCAATTGAGTCAACTCAGCTGAGTACGCCTAGCGTACTCAGCTTGTACGCACAGCGTAATAGCGCATTGCCCAAAAGATGGGCCCTTGACTACGTACACGCATCGTACGCTAACGTACGCCTAGAGTATGATCCTGCCACCTTTTCCTTCTATTAAGAGCTTAATCCCTTAAGCTCCTTTTGTCCAAAATCCAGATCTAATTAGATGTTATTTTGTATTGATATCTCGGGGATTTGTCGGACCAGCAGCGAGAGATTTATTTGTGCGATTCAGTAGTTCGAGGTGAGTTTCCTCACTGTGTTTAGTTGGTCCGAGGCACCAATGCCTACCCATGATCTGTTATGTTAGAATACTTGTTGTCTGTCTGACACTTGTATATGTATGTGCTTATATGCT
This sequence comes from Lactuca virosa, assembly GCF_052849685.1. Lineage (NCBI taxonomy): Eukaryota > Viridiplantae > Streptophyta > Magnoliopsida > Asterales > Asteraceae > Lactuca > Lactuca virosa. The sequence goes on from NC_136430.1 coordinate 176,885,453, forward strand.
TACTGGGCGGGGCCTGATGGTTACTCTGTATGCGATTATCTGTTATGTTTATATGACTTGTATGTGGGCAGGTCCCATTATATGAGTTAGGGCGGAGCCTTCTATACTCATTGGGCGGGGCCCGTTATGCGAGTCTGGGCAAGGCCCGTTATACTCAGTGGGCAGGGCCCGTTACGCGAGTTAGGGCAGGGTCCGTTATACTCATTGGGAGGGGCCCGTTATGTGTTATATATTTATGGTATGTGGTATCTTAGGGAACTCACTAAGATTTGTGCTTAAGGTTTTTAGTTTATGTTTCAAGTACTTCCAGTTCCAAAGGGAAGGGCTCGGGATGATTGCCGAGCACACACCACCTCGTTCTGAGTTTTTTGATTTACTATGATTTGATATGATGATCGATACACTTGTTTTATCTGGATTGTATTGATGATTTTTGGAATATTGATTTTGTTAAACTAAAAATGAAATTTTTTGGTCTTATTTTTGGGACGTTTGAAGTTGATATCAGATCCTTAGTTTGAGGGATTCGTACATACTCTCGGGTGAGTCTGAACTCAAACTGAGGATTTGGTTAAGTTTTTCAAAAAAAATGTATTTTAAGAAAAGGGTTTTCTAAGATAAGAAAGGGTGTGGTGCATGCAATCATTCAACCTCAAGTAAGTTTTCCCAAAATACCCATACATGTTATCTAATATGATTTGATCTGTGAATCTGTGAATCTGTGAATCGCATGCTAGTTAGGGCTAAGGATCTTCTCAGTTTTTGCATGATAGAATACTAGGAGAGATGTCTTTGTATGCCTATTCTATGAGCTGGTAGACTTGCATACTAGTACTGATTAGTCAGTGATATGATGGCCTGATTAGGGTATGCTTGGTTCTGATTACTTGATGCCCGAATGTTGCTTGCTTTGTGCTTTCTAGGAGTTCTAACTAGCTTCAGCTAACTAGTAAGCGAATATGATAAGTTACATATTATGGGAACTAAATAATTTTAGAAGGTTAGGTTTTAACTCTATTGCGCAGCTCTTGTTTGAGTCCAACCGTTGTAGTGTAAGACCTCTCATTCGAAGAATTATTTGGTTTTAGTAATATGTAATTGTATTTGTGAGCTAGTTAGAGGAAGTTAGCAGGAGTTCCTTCTGCAGTTGATGGCGGAGAGTGGTGTGAGTTGGCCTAGGAAAATATAGGATGAGATCTAGTACTTGGAGCCTTATCTATGAGGGGAAGTTGTATGGATATAAAGTGACTTGGTAGAGTCAAGGCAATCCTTGAGGAAAGTACGGATAGATGTGGAAGGTAGTATGGGCCCGTACTACTGCAAGCAGAGGATCCGTACTCGATCCAAGGAGAGCTGCAATGAAACCAAGAAGCTTGTGGAGTTTGTGATCCCTTGATGTATATATTTTGATGGTTTATATGGTCTATTTTTAGTATGGTGACATTGCGAGGCAGACCTGTTGGCAGTTCTGGTGCTGGTGAGGGCTCAGGCTCAGGTTCTAGAGTTGGGCAGCTAGATCATCAGACTAGGGAGTTTATCTCGTCTGAGATTATGCGTTGCATTCTTAAGCAGACTCCTGTGATCTTTGGTACGGTCAAGGAGGGCATTCTGGAGATTCTGGATGAGCGATTGAGTGCCTTTCGCTCTGAGATAGTGGCCTTGGTTAGGGTGCATTCATTGACCTTCAGGGAGTTTCGGGCATGTGGAGCTCCAGATTATCACGGGGAAAAGGACCCGATAGCGAGCAGGAGGTGGTTAGCGGATGTTGCTAAGGCCTTCCACACTAGCAGTTGCCCCGAGGACGCAAAGGTCATACTTGCCTCCTGTCTTATGAAGGACAGGGCACGGGATTGGTGTGAGGAGGTCAGGCATGTAGTGGGTGATGATGTTGTTGATTTGATGACCTGAGATGATTTTGTGACCAGGCTCAGGGCTGAGTTCGCACCGGTGATTGAGGTGCGGCAGTTGGCACGAGAGTTTCAAGATCTCCGCCAGACTACTGAGACGGTGGCTGAGATCACCGCTATGTTTTGGAAGTTGGCACTTTTGGTTCCGCAGTATGTGGCGAACGAGGAAACGAAGAAAGCTCGGTATAATGAGATGTTTAGGAATGACATTCGGCAGTTTGTCAGTCGATCCAGCTGCAAGACGCTGGAGGATATGATTGTGTGAGTTAGGGAGAGGGAGATTGATCTGGAGATGGAGAGGAAGAGGAAGTCGGATGTGGTTCAGGTATCAGGGGGTTCATGCAAGAGGCCCAAGGTTGTTGATTCGAGAGGGAAGGGCCATCAGGGTCGAGGCCGCTATGGTAGGTGCGGCAGGATGCACGATGGGGCGTGCAGGGTGGGTGGTTCTGGCTGCTTCAAGTGCAGCCGGACTGGTCATATTAGCAGGGATTGTACTGCTACCACCACAATCACCTCGATATCTGACTTGATTTTCTTTCATTAAAATCAGAGGGCCACAAGAAGGCCCATTTTCTGAGTTTGGATGCAGCTATGTTGAAGATCAGGGATTTTCAGTTGACAACAACGGAGGCTCGCGCGACACCATATGTGGTGAAAGGTATGTATCTTTTCTCTATCTCTTTATTTATATTGAATTGTTGCTTATATTTATGTGCTTTATTTTAGGATCATTCCTTGTGAATGGTATTTCTACTTTGGTATTGTATGATTCGGGGGCTACCCAATCCTTTGTATCGCTTGCGCTTAGCAAGAGATTTCTTGGAGCTCCGGGGAGCTCGATTGTCCATTGGATGTCGAGATTGCAGATGATAGATCTGTTTAGGTTGCAAGGGTTCATCGGGGTTGTACCTTTCAGTTATTCAGCGAGCACTATTTGGTCGATTTGGTTCCCATTCCTTCATGTGGGAAGAAGGTTATTGTGGGTATGGATTGGTTGAGCCCTAATAGGCCAGTGATCGACTGTGAGCAACAGTTAGTTCGGGTTCGGACCCCAAGTGGGGAAGAGTTAGTGGTTTATGGGGAGAGATCTCAGCATGGGCCGATTTTGTGTTTAGCAGCGAGGGCCCGACGCTATCTTCAGTAGGGTTATTCTGTTTATGTCACATATGTTATGGATACCCGAGATAAGGGTAAGGCGACTGTGGATGATGTGCCGATTGTACGGGATTACTCAGATGTGTTCCTGGAGGATTTTCCTGGGTACTTCCGAAGATGTAGATTGAGTTCAGGATTGATCTGGTTCCAGGTGAGGCTCCGATAGCCAAAGCACCGCATCAGTTGGCTCCTCCCGAGATACAGGAGTTGTCTACACAGCTGCAGGAGCTGTTAGACAAGGGGTTCATTCGACCGAGAAGTTCGCTTTGGGGAGCATCAATCTTGTTTGTGATGAAGAATGATGGGTCTCATCGCATGTGCATTGACTATAGAGAGATGAATAAGGTAACGATGAAGAACTGTTACCCACTCGCAAGGATTGACGATCTTTTGACCAGCTTTAGGGTGCATCTTGGTTCTCCAAGATCAATTTGCGACCAGGCTATCATCAAATGTGGGTTAGGGACTAGGATGTGTAGAAGACCACTTTCCGTACTCGTTATGGTTATTACGAGTTTGTGGTGATGCACTTTGGGCTCACCCATGCTCTAGCCGCGTTCATGGATCTCATGAATCGCATGTGCAGACTGATGCTGTATCGGTTTGTGATTGTATTCATCGATGATATTTTGGTTTATTCCAATACTCAGGAGCAACACGAGGAGCACTTGAGGGAGGTGCTGGAGACTTGGAGGAAGGAGAGACTTTTCGCAAAGTTCCCCAAGTGTGAGTTCTGGTTGTGTGAGGTGCAGTTTCTGGGGCAACTTGTCAACCAGAAAGGTATTATGGTCGATCCAGCCAAGGTTGAGGTCGTGATTCAGTGGGAGGTTCTGAGGTCTTCATCTGAGATTCAAAGTTTTCTAGGTTTAGTGGGTTATTATCAGAGATTCATCCATGATTTTTCCAAGATAGTTGTTCCATTGACCCGTATGACAAAGAAGATGCTTACATTTCGTTGAGGGCCTGAGCAACAGGCAGCTTTTGAGACCTTGAGACAATGTTCGTGCGAGGCACTGATTTAAACCCTGCCAGAGGGTGTTAAGGATTTTATTGTTTATTATGATGCGTCGATCACAGGATTGGGGGCAGTGTTGATGCAAAAGGGTCGCGTGATCGCTTACGCTTCAAGGCAGTTGAAGCCTCATGAGGCAAATTATTCGACGCATGATAAGGAGTTGAGGACCATAGTTTTCGCCCTCAAGATTTGGCGGCATTACCTCTATAGGATTTATTGTACTATTTACACAGATCACACGAGCCTACGGTATTTGATGGATCAGCTAAATCTGTAAGAGGCAACGATGGTGGTTGGATGTGGTGAAGTATTATGATTGTGGGATCCTTTATCACCCGGTGAAGGCCAATGTGGTGGCCGATGCTCTCAGCCGCAAGGCGGTCACGGCTCCGATCAGAGACATATGTTTAAGGATGACCGTTGTTACTCTATTTTTGGAGCGGATTCGTGAGCCTCAGGTTGAGGCTATGAAGGAAGATCACCGAAAGAGTGAGCGTATCGTGGGTCAGGTGGCTTCCTTCGATTATGATAGTCGTGGATTGTTGACTCTGCATCAACGGGTTTGGGTTCCATATTGGGTCGGTGCACGTCAGGTTCTGAGGGAGGAGGCACACAAGTCCAGGTTCTCCATTCATCCCGGGGCAACGAAGATGTATAGGGATGTTCGTCCTGATTATTGGTGGCCTTCCATGAAGCGGGATGTGGCCTGGTATGTCGAGTGGTGCTAGACTTGTAGGAAAGTCAAGGCTGAGCATCAGCTACCTCACGACTAGATGCATCCATTGGAGATTCCCGTATGGAAATGGAAGATATTACCATGGATTTTATCACAAAGTTACCCCGGTAATTTTTGGTGTCGTAGGAGGAGTCAGTTGTGAAACTATTCCACATTCCTTAAGAAAGTCATAGAACTCGATATTAAGATACTTTCCGCCTAAGTCTGATCAGAGCATCTTCATCTTCCTACCCAATTGATTCTCGACCTCATGTTCGAACTCTTTGAACTTTTCAAAGGTTTCAAATTTATGTTTGATTAAGTAGATGTATCCATATATGATATAATCATCCATCAATGTCATATAGAATCGATTAGCATCCCTTGTGGTAGATCTGAAGGGTCCACACACATCTATGTGTATGAGATCTAACAAACATTCACCTCTTTCACAAGACCCAGTAAAAGGTGATTTTGTTATCTTGCGTAAAAGACAAGGCTCACATTCATCATCTGACCTTGAGTCAACAATTCCAACACTCCATCCTTTTGGAGTTGGGTGATGTGTTTCTTGTTAATGTGCCCAAGACGACAATTCCATAAGCATGCTTTATCTACACCATTAGACAAATTAATGTGAAATACACTACTGCCTAAGTTATCAACACAAGTCACTGTTTCTTACACACCATCACAAGGTAAATTTTTAAACATAAAAACACCATTTTTATAAGATAAAATCGATCCATTCAAATCATCAAAAGAATATCGAAAACCTTTTGTGAACAATGCATGAAAAGAAATAATGGCTCACGTTATTTATGACGAATAACAACAATTCAACAAATTAATCCTAACATCACTATTAAGCACTAGACTATAAGTTCCAATCTTGGTAACAGGTGCAGATGGCCTATTCCCCATAATAAGATTTATTCTTCCATGATACACTTTCTCACTTTCTTTTAGTCCCTGAAACTCAGAACAAATGTGATAACCACATCCTGTATCAAGGACCCAAGAACGAGTAACTTTTGGGTTATTGACTTGAATAGTTTATATACTTGTCGACAATGGCTTGGCTTTGCCATCCTTTATGTCCTGCAAGTACTTGGAACAACTTCGTTTCGAATGGTATTTCTCGTTGCAATAATAGCAAATGGTCTCTTTGGGATCACACACAGCTGGAATATCAGAACTGGGCTTGGGCTTGAACCCACTACTAGATGATCCAGCATGTCCCTTTCCCTTCCAGTTTTTTTGAGGATTTGACTTCCTCTTCTTTCCCTTTTCTTTGCCCAATGATTAGGACTGGAGCACTTATTGTAGAAGGGACTTGATTCTTTTTCATCCTTGATTCAGCTGTTTGTAACAAGTTGTGGAGTTGGGTCCACGTGGTTTCTATGTTGTTCAAATGATAAGTTAAGATAAACTAATCATAACTTGGAGGCAAATAGTTAAGGACCATATCTATGGCCAACGCTTTGTCAAACGCTTTTCCAGTCTCTACACATATCTCTGCATTCTTTGCACATGATTGCAAACAAATTCTCCATCCTTTAGTCTGCAAGCCATTAATGCCTTGAAGACCTCATACCACTCTTGTCGTGCTTTCTTGTGAAACTTTTCTGCAAGATCCAATCATATCTCATATGGCCAATAGAATTCATAGAACTTTTGCAACTTAGGTACCATGGTTGCAGATGCAAGCGACCTTTCTTGTGTCATTATAGGGTTGTTTATATGCAACTTGTCTCTCTGGAGTAGCAGTTGACTCATCGATTTCGAGTAGAGGTTTATCGAGGACATATTATTTGCCCTGTATCGAAGAGTCATTTTGAGATTTCACATCCAGTCCATGTAGTTTGGACTAACTAATTTCTCTTTTGATAAAATCGATAGAAGAGCGATGTTTGAGTTGTTATTGGTGGAGGTTTGAGCAACAATATCACCAGTAAAAGTAGACATCTATAGAGATGAAATTTTTTAGTTAGATGATATGAATTCCTTAATATTTTAACCCATAATAAATATTCATGGCTAGGATCCAACTTATAAATTCACAATCTAAAAGAGGGATGCCGTATTCTAATTGAGAATTTATAAAGGTAGGCAAAACAATTCACCAATTTCAATCTATGAAATTCCTAGATCTTTTGAGATTCATTGAATTTATAAATAGAATGTTTCATCTCAGATTATGCTCTTCTATTTAAGACTGGCATACCGAGGATCTCAAACAAGATGTGAATAACCACACAATCACACTTGGTAACCACAATGTCATTTATCATCTCTAATTAATGTGTTGGTTAACCATACACGCTCCATTAACAATGATAATTTTCGATATGCCCATCATTTCTCTTTATAGTCCATATTAATGTGTCGGTTAACCACACACGCTCCACTAATGACATATAACGCATGATGTGCGTTTTCATGGAGTAGCATACTTTTCATATTTTTCCTACAGTAACTAGAGTGAGATTTTTAAAGAAGGTTCTAGTACTTTTGTAGCAGTATACTTTTAATGAGGTTATGTCTTATCGAACCCTTTCTACTAACGACCCTCCACCAAACAAGGAAGCGGTGGATGAGAGTGGATACTCATTCAACGGCTATGTTATAGACCGTTTCCTTATACCCCATTATAGTATGACTTCATGAATGAGGCATAGTAGCGACTCGACTGAATTATTCATATACATAAAGTAATTAACTTTTAATAATATATATATATATATATATATATATATATATATATATATATATATCTATATATATATATATATATATATATATATATATATATATATATATATATATAAGGTGTATTTTAAAATATTTCAAAATACAAGGTTTAAACTTTTAATTATCTAAATTAAACTTTTAATTTAATTTAATTTAAATCAACTATGATTTAATCTTTATCTTTTAATTAACTACTAATTAAATTACTTTAAATCATTTATGGATTAAATAATTATTTACTATTAAACAATTAATTAAATAATTCATATTTAATCCTAATCCATTACCCTATCTAATTTTCGAAAATAAGGGTATGAGTTATCCAATTTTAATTATTCTATTTTAAGGATTTTAAAAAAATAATTAAGAAAACTAGATAAACACTAACTCACCCTAGTAATTTTCGAGATTTAAAGGGTGGAGGCTAGGGTTTCAAGAACCCTAGTCATTTTTGAAATTTGAAGCCCTTAGGGTTTAATTTCTATAAACCCTAATTTTTATCTATTCAACATTATGCATAATCAATTGAAAACTATGGCTCTGATACCGCTGATAGGTTTTGTAAGTAATAAAATAAAACATGAGGCGAAATAACTTAACCCTTAAGTTCACAAGCAACCTTCTTTGGATCTAAGTTTTCTCTATTGAAATCAATAAACAATTGAACATCAAGAACCCTAAGGCATCCTACTATTATCGAAATTAACAAGGATTAGGGTTTACATACCTTTTTGTTTATTTTAGTAAATAATCAATAGTTCCTTTCTTCAATTCCCTTGGAAAGCTAACACCAAAATTATGATGTCTCTAATGGTTTGTATCCCAACTCTAGCTATGGAAGACTTGAGAGGAGAGCGGATAGGGTATGAAAATTTCATCTCTAATGCTCTTAGAGGAGGGGAAGAAAATGTGAGACCCTTAAGGGGGTATTTATATGTGATTAAGGTATCATAAGGTAATATTAATTTGAATATTATATTAATATCTCAAATAAGTAAGTTTCCTTTTACCATTTCCTTACTCTCCAAGGCTTGCTAGAAGCCCTAGAGAGCTCCCACAAAACCATCCGTTCTAGGGAGGTTTCTAGAATCTTTCTGTTGTGATATGTCGGAGATGGTAGGATTGAGATTAAGGGTGGGTGTTGAGGTGGTTCCTTCTCCTGATATCACAGTACAAAGAAAAGAGATGGTAGGATTGAGATTAAGGGTGGGTGTTGAGTTGGTTCCCAGGACGAAGCTCCGACGACCAAGTTAGAACTGATTCCGAGAGAAGATAGAGAATGTCTGAGAGAAAAAGAGTCCAGTCCCCTTCTCCGTGAGAAGAAGGGTTCTTTTATACCTGATCGAGAGACACGTGCCTCCTAACTGATTTTGTTGAGCCTTCTCTCGTGAGACGAGACGTAGCGGATCTGTATTGAAGGATCCTCCATCACGTCTTTCTATCTCGTTCCCCCATTGGCTAGAGGGGAATCTTCGATATAATGATGATCGTGGCTGTCGTCAGATAGGCAAGTGGAGCTCTCTGATTGGCTCCACATTTGTCAGGGTATTTCTCCTGGGGAGAAGAGGCTAAGGCGCAGTTCTGCCCATTAACCACCATACTAGTGAGTCCATGCAGGCGGAGGCCCGGCCTTGGCCTCAGATTGGGTATGACCAGACTCTAACTAGGCCAAGCTTGGCGCTAGTTTGACTTTTCTTCTTTAACGTTTTTCCTGAGGGATACGTTAAGACTTTCTTTTTCTGAACTTTTAAACCTTGTCACCTTTAGTCCATGCACTTTAAATTAATCCAACTAATCCCAAAATTAATTCCAATTAAATTCTGATTAATTATTAATTCTCTCCAAAAGTCATTTCCGTCAATTACTAGTTTTGAGGGCAACCCAAAAAGGACTTTGCTTTTAATTCAAGTATATAGCAATTTAGTTATTAGCTTAGACACCTAGTACAACAGAATGTTGTGGTCCAACCACAATCTTATAGCACTTCTGGCCTATTTCAGCCACGTGAATTCTACAGGCCAATTCGTAATCTTACATCACTCCCAACCTATTTCAGCCACATGAATGCTACAGGATAAATCATCGTCTTACATCACTCACGGCCTATTTTAGTCACGTGAATGTTGTGGTCCACCCATAATCTTATAGTTACTTACGACTTATTTCAGCCACGTAAATGCTATGGGCCAAATTATAGTCTTACATCACTCCCGACCCGTGCTTCGAACCCCAAATCCTTAATCAAACAAGAACAAACAGAGATACCCACACACAACTCTCGACCTGAACCTAGACACTAACCCAATCTTGTGCCAATACCGATGCTTCAAACCTTTAGACGAGATAGCCTTAACTCCTCAACATCTGCTCCCCTGATTACAGCTGACCATTGAACATTATTACTTGCATAAGCTTCAATCCAGACTGAACTAAAACCGAATATTCTTCTATCCTCGAATATGAAACTCCTGGGTGACCTGTACTCCGAAATATTCCATCTTACAAGGCGATTCTCCTCCAATTGGAATTAGCTAAACTCCGACTACTTCATAACCATTCAAACCTCCAAGCCAACCCAATTACCTCACCTCATCGTTCCTAACAACCACACCTGACGTCACCAATAATCGGGGAATTCGAATTTTTCAAACAAAACTCAAGAGTTCCAACATATGACTACAACCCTTAACGATAAAATCCAAAGGGTTCCTAAAAACATTTACAACCTCACAATAACAACAATCCAACCATAAAAATAATTCAAGATAGAAATAGAGTTTATTAAGACATTATCGTTTAACATTACAATAGAAACATCAAAAACATAAATGAAAGAAACTGAAGACACCATCAAGCGCTGAACCCGACCAAACTGAAGAAATCTGAGGACTCAAACCCTGACCCTTAGGAATCCATCCGTCCCATGTCACCCATCTGGTAGCTGCCAAGCTAGAGGTGTTGGATCCAAAACCACTCCATCTACTCTCATAGGATGATCAGCCTTAACATGGCCGAGTTGAATGCAAACAAAACATACCCTCGACTTCCTCTAACTATAGTCCCGACCATAGTAACCCTCCTGACCTCATCTGAAACATACAGAAACTGGCGAGCAAAAAACTCCCCAACGAGTCCGACCACACCTCCTACAGAATCCGCGAGTCTCCCGATCTCCTAGCCAAATGCTGATCACCTAAGCCTTTTTGAATGTTGTCACAGACACATTCACTTGATCCTGCTTCCTTTTCCACTGTTAGGTCTCCAACTCTAGCTATCTTCCCATGGTTGCCTCCACCAAACCGGAAAGATTCTTATGACTCGATATACTCATGTGCTACCGGATCTCCTTCGTCAACATGCCATGGTAGTAAGTCACTTGTATCTCCTCTATCACTACTATAACATTCAATTTTAGTTACTTGTCATTTTAAGCTTAATAATAAAAAAAGTTTGCATTTTAGTCCTTACGCATGGCTTACATGGGAGGTACACCCTGCGTAGCTCTTTTATTTTTGGACGTGGACTCTGGCTAGTATGTGGGGCGTACGTGGAGGTACGCCGGGCATACTCGTGAAAACTTCAAACCCTATTTAAACACCTTATGACCCCTTGTAGCCTCTTCATTCTCAGACTCCTTTCACCCCAAAGTTGATATTCGAAACCCTAGCCCCCTTTAGCAAAGTTTGAGACCTTTGAGTGATTTTTGTGGGTTTTTAGTGCTCTTAGAAGAAGAAGTCCACCATTGAAGCTTGAATAAGCTCAAGCTCTTAGATACAGAACTTCCATCATCCTTGCAAACTTATGGAGGTATAAATCTTGTACCTTTATGCTTCTTTTTCTAGATCTAGATTTGGACCTTGTTATGTTGTGTTTCAGTCCCCAATATTTGGACTTTTGGGACTTGGGTTGTTCTTAATCATTTTGAGTGTCATTTCTGATCATTTTGAGATTATAAAGTCATAAAGTTGGGGGCTTAGACACCCCTATTCATCCATGCATGAGATCTTGGATAATTAAGTATACTTTAGACATAGGGTTTGGATTTGTGCCTTATTGAGCCATGCAAAGGCATCAAGTTGTCGACATCATCATCCCCAAGAGCAAGATATGTGGTTTGTACAACTAGTATTAAAGAATTAAGTGCTTAAAGTCAAGTTTTGGACACCTGATGAGTATGTTGGGCGTACCCTCCTGGTACTCACGACGTAACGGGTTGAGGCCTTGTCTCCTTTCGGAATAGATCCAGTACGTGGGGCGTAATGGTGATACCCATGGCGTACTCACCAGAATGCCTTTGGGCCATTTGTGAGCCTTGGGTTTTTGGGTCATTCTTGGGATTTGGATCTTGAGGGTCATGAGCCATGGTTAGATGGGTCAACTGAGAGAAGGGTAAAATGGTCTTTTACACTTAAAATGTTAGATGATAATCTGGGCCATTTATTATAGGTTATTACCCTGATTATTTATTAAGGTTAATTTGGATATGTTCAGTGTGAGGAGTCGTGGTAGCAACAACTGATACGTGTGAAATATACTAGTTTTAATCCTACTAATTTAAACACAAAATATAACACATGAAAGGCAGTGTACCTATCGATTAGCAATACAGTTCAACCAAGTAGGGTATCGAACACAGGGAATGGTAACAATTAAAATAACTACTAGAATTACCTAATTAAAAACAAGTAATAAAAGAGGGTTTTCTCTAGTTTTACAAGACTAGAAACTTAAGTAAGCAAATAACACTCAAACAAAGACAATTAACAACTAAACAGAACAAAAGATAACTATATTCAATGATAAAAGAGACTTCTGTTTAGATTCGATTCACTTATTCCTATGGTTAATTTCATGGCAAGTGCAATGGATTAATATATCGATGGCTTCCGATTTCTAATGTGATTAGGTTCATGTTCACTATTACTAATCCTTTAGCAAACAAGTTAATTCAAACAGTGGCCAGTCGATTAAACTAACAAGTTTCCTAGTGTTCAGTTCGGATCAAGTAAGAGTTGTAATATTAGTTAACTAAATTTGTCAATTCAATCAACTCATGTGTCGTTGTTCATCACACATGATTACACATTAATTTACTTTTTTTCTAGTTAACCCTAGGTTCATATTCACTAATACTAGGCATACAATATTGTTTTCACAAAACTATATGATTCAAGCAATTACGAAGATGTTCATGCGACTCAATAACTTGATTATTAATAGAAAAAAATTATTATTAACACATAAGGGTCTTTAACAAGCTTAACAAGATAATTCACCAAATCAAATTAATCCAAGCCATTCAATTAAACCATATTCATAAGATTATCTAGTCTAAACAGAAGTAAAAATCTTTTAGCTCATATCTACAGCAAATAGCATCCTAAAATCGAAATATAATGATTCAAACATGGTTCATGCAAAAGATTAAGAAAAGAGTAATGTTTTTTGCCTTTGATCTCTTCGAAATTGACTTCTAGGTTGAAGTCTCGAAAACCAAAGCTCCAAGAACCCTTCTGATCTTCAATAGTCGCCAAAAAATCTCCAAAATGTCTTAGGGTTTCGGGAATAAACGATATATATATATATATATATATATATATATATATATATATATATATATATATATATATATATATATATATATATATATATATTTCCAAATTTCAGCACCAACTCGTCGAGTTATTAGACCCAACTCGACGAGTTTTTCACTTAATACGCATGTACGACAAGGCATTGTTGAATCGCGAATCTTCTAGCCAACTCGTCGAGTTTATGGCCAACTCATCGAGTTTTTCATCTTTTAAGCCTTATTTCTTCAAACTTCAATTTCCAAGCTCCCAATTGCTAGTTCAGCTTCCTTTTTCACCCGAGCATGTCTTTAAGCTGAAAATGTAATTTTAACATAATTAAGTACCTTTTGTTCATAAATCGAGACAAAAACAACCAAAAAGTATTAAGATATTATATGAAATATATGATTAAATATTCACATATCAAAATATCCCACATTTGACTTTTGCTTGCCCCCAAGCAAAACTGAATTTTAGCACACTAGCATCACATAAGACAATCCCAATCAAACCCATCCATTATGCCAAGATCGCAACGTATGCATTTGTGTCTAAAATTTTTCCTAAGGACCCCCCTAATCCTAAATACTTACAATCCTCGTAAACACTTGCCCACTTCTTTTGAACAACGCTCATTTTATGCATCCCTTCGAATCCATCCGCATAAAACTTTCTTAACCTAAGTCATTTTTGGTTAAACCCCCAAACACACATACGATAAAATAACCTAGAAAAGAAAATTACAATGAAAATATAAAAAAATACTTGATAACTTGAAGATCCTAAATACTTCATTGTCTTCATAGCTTTGTAGATTCTTTATTTGAAACATTGCATCACTCTTTTTTTTTTCTTTTTCTACTTTTTTTCTTTTCTTTTTTTCAACACTCACTTTTTTTCACTCAAACTAAAAACCTAGAAAAACATATGCTTACGCAAGGGGATTTAACTTCATCCTTTATTGGTTAAAGGCATTAGTCTCATGTGCAATGACTACTTAAGCTTTCATGGATACATTTCTGGTACACGATGTTAAACACGTTGCGTCCCTCAAACTAAGCGAGGTTGTGTTTTTTTTCCCATGATTTCACTAGAATAAAGGGGGCCACAAATGCACTATAGCGTATATTGGCTCAACTAAACATTTGGGTCCTCATAAAATCATCAAACACAATACTAGCATGGAATCCTAATTGCTTTTACCAAAAAACTTCTAAATTAACCCTAGCAATTTTATGCAAAAATATTTTTAAATTATACCTAGGATTCTAATGTTACTAATGTAATGAACCCCCTACCCCACACTTAATTCATGCAGTATCCCCATTTCATGTTAAAACAATTAAAGAACATAAAAGTAAAGAGAAAATTAGAACAAACTTCCCTGGAATAGGTGTTGCGAGGTTGATATTCTTCTTTTTAAGCTCCATCTTCAGCTGACTTTAGGCATGGGAACAACTCATCCACGCCTTGGGTGTCAAAATCTCGTGTTGTATAGATCCAAATATAGAGGAAAAAGCTCTTAAAATGCTCAGAAAATAGTCTTCAAATAATATAATCAATGCCCGCGTCGAATGGAATCAAATCGTCGACTTGAAGATAAAAGAATGAGCAACTCTTCGAGTTCAGGTGGAGACTCGCCGAGTTATCGCTATACTGGCAGAAATTCGCGCTTTTTCGCTTTGACTTGTCGAGTTCTATATGTGTACTCGACGAGTTTTCTCTGTTGTATGGACAAAAATTGCTTTCTGCTTCAGGTCCATTTTTGGGGTTTGAGGAGGGTCTTAAGACAACACTCCCCCTTATTTTTCTTCAGTAAAAAGACTCCTTTCCAGCTGTTTTAAATGTCGGATTCGTAATTGAACTCAAAACTCCTAATCTTCTCATCTAGACTCGACTTCTCACGTTTATTCCTCATGCTATATTCATGCATTCAATTCCTCACCCTATTTTCTGGTAAGATAAAAAACAAACACCAAGTAATAAAAAGGAAAAAAAAAATAAAAATCCTAACTTACTTCCTAATTAGCTAAAAGTTTGGAAACAAACAAACCAAAACAAACAAAAAACACACTACCAAATAAAAAAATCGTTTCAACATGCCAACACAAATAAAAAATCAAAGGATAATCAATCTTCATCCTCCTCGTCTCCTCCTCCATATCCATTACCGCCTGTTCCGCTATGCCTTGCGCTCCATCTTTCTTCCCAACTTCTAACATGAGGGTAGTCGGGAACATTATCCATTCGGGGAATGTTCATGTGGTGCATCATATGGGCGAGGGTCATGTGGTTGTAGTTCAAACTTCGGCCGATGTCATCTTGATACGCCCTCAACTCTATATTGTAAGGGTCCATTGGTAGCTCATCTTGAGTCGAGATTATCGGCGGTTCATCATGCATGTGCCCTTGCCTCGGTCTTACCCTCCTACCCGATTGCTCGGGTTCCACCCCCCTCGTCCTCATCGGGAATGGCAAACTTTCCCTCACCATAATCCTCAACTATCCTGGCTCTCTTATAAAGAAGAGGATTAAATGGAGGTGTTGGCATCATAATCAAAACATTCCCGGCTCCCCTCTCAAAAATACCATATGATCTCGCCAATTTACTCACAAACATACCTCCACAAATTCTTGAGGTTTTTCTATCTTTCACCCCACCCTCACCCAAGTATTTTGCCAAACAATATGGGATGTTGCAGAAAGTATTGGGCATAATGATGCACCATAAATAGAACACGTCAAGACTTGGTACTTTATCATCGCCCTTCCGCATATTGATGGAACCTATAATTAACCGGTGGATTTGGCGGTGAATTGGCGACCTAATGCTTCCCTCTTATGTTGCGGATGGAATATAAACATTATTCGCAAATTGTCGACCACCAGTTTTCCCCATTCATTCCATCCGGGAAAACCTTGTGACAATTATCTAGAAAGGTACCAAAAGTTGCAGTCATGACCACCGATTGGTCATATAAGCCCATTCTCCATCCTAGCTCAGCCATGCTACATTCCCGAAACTCACCACCAAGATAAAAAGTCAACGCGTTTGTATCATAGTAATCGTCTCCACCCCGGAACGTAACCGTGGAATAAAATTCCAAACACAGCTCCTGGTATACCGGTTCTTGCATCCAAAATAGCCTCCTTCATGCGTCACAAGTAATTTGTACCCCGTCATTTATGAAGACTTTTGTCAAATACGGGTTCAAGGCCTCCACCAAACCCACTTGCTCGAACCACGACCAGTTCAACTCGTTCGGTAACTAAAAGTCCTTTTGCTTGAGTGTTTCCAACTTCTTCCTCCATCTAACCAATGTAGCTTTAGATCTAATTTGAGGAAAGTTAAACCAAGGTAAGTCCCCTTGGTTTCTTGGAGCATTTTGTCCTCTGCATCTGTTTATTTTCTGCAAAATAAACAGAAAGGAAAAACCACACAAGCCACAAAATATTTTAAAAAGCTAAAATCTGGTCAACAGCGTCATAAACTTGTCGAGTTCCAAGAGCAACTCGACGAGTTCGATGAACATTGCGAGACTCCATTACTGATTCGAATAGATTCAAACAGATTGAACCATTTACACTCAAAATTATTCTAGCGGTTTGTCTAGGGTAATAAACCAAGCATTAATTCATGAGAAATTCTAGTCAAAACGTTCTAATTTAGTCCAAATCGAAACCCTAATGTTCATTACAAATTCAAAAATCGGGCTTTTTAAAAAATTGCAACCATCAAACTCTTAAAAATCGAACCTTTAACAGATTTAAGGGTGGAAAACCTAACCGTTTTGCGATAATTGGAGAAGAATCACGAGAATTGCAAGTTCTTGCTTGAGAGGACTTGGTCGTCGAGTGTTAGGCGAGTGGCGGCTGTGAATGAGAAGCTTTACACTTTAGTGTAAAAATCCTAATTTACCGAGTTTAAAAATTATATATTTTTTTCGGTAACAAAAACTTACTCGTCGAGTTCGGGGTCCCAAACTCGTCGAGTAGAGACAGGTTTTGACGAAATATCGCGAACTTTCAAATGAACTCGTCGAGTACGCATATGCACTAGGCGAGTTTTTGGCTCTGTTCGAAAAAAAAATTGTTCTCTTTAAATAAATTCCACCACACCCCACATTCAAACTTTTCTTGTCCTCAAGCAATCATTTTAAACAAATCAGAAGAGTTTGAGTTAAAAATCCTAATAAAACACACAAAAATAAAGAAAATAAAAGACGAAAAAAAGGTATAAGAAAGCAAACTCAAACAACGGGTTGCCTCCTGTATGCGCTTCTTTTTTAGGAGTCTTTAGCTGGACTCCTTCCCGCTCTACGTTGTAGTAGCTTTCTCCAAATCCAACCCTTCTTCATGTCATTCTTCATTTGGCATGCCCTCTTCATATTTCTTAACCCTATGCCCATTTACTTTAAACTCGATCCATCCTTGTTCGATAACTCAATCACCCTGTATGGATAGACATGTTTAATCGTAAAAGGCCCGGACCAACGAGTGCGCAATTTTCCCGAAAAGAGCTTTTGTCTTGAGTTGTACAAAAGAACTTTCTGGTTAGCTTCAAATTCCTTATTACCTTTCAACCTTGCATCATGCCACCTTTTTGTCTTGTCCTTATAGATCAATGAGTTAGTGTAAGACTCGTTTCTCAATTCCTCTAAGGCATTCATTTGCAAAAGTCGATTGGCATGCAACTCACTTGGCTCGAAATTGCATGTTTTCAAGGCTCAATAAGCCTTATACTCAAGCTCCACCTGTAGATGACAGTTCTTACCATAGACTAACCTATAGGGTATGGTTCCAATGGGTGTCTTGAATGCAGTCCGGAATGCCCAAAGTGCATCATATATTTTATTCGCCCAATCTTCTCTATTGCTGCCCACCGATCTTTCCAAGATTCTCTTGAGTGCTCTATCTGTGATATCGGTTTGCCCATTTGTTTGTGGATGGTATGGTGTTGAAAGTCTATGGCGTACACCATATCTTTGCAAAACTTTTTCTAGTTGATCATTAGAAAAATTGGTTCCCCTATCACTTATCAATGCCTTTGGTACCGTAAACCTAGAAAATAGCCTTTTTAGGAACTTCACCACGACCCTTGCATCAGTTGTTGGTAATGCTTGCACTTCTGCCCACTTTGATACATAGTCTACTGCCACAAGTATGTATTTGTGTCCTCTAATGAATGGAATGGTCCCATGAAATCCACACCCCACACATTAAATAGTTCACACACTTGGATGTTCCTTTGAGGCATTTCATTCCTTGCAGAAATATTACCCGACCTCTGGCAAGCATCACACTCTCTCACATAAGTCGCAGCATCCTTGAAGATTGTGGGACAATAAAACCCCACATCAAACACCTTTTTAGCTGTGTATTGTACCCCATGATGTCCTCCTGCCGGCCCATTGTGGCAATGCTCTAGAATGTCACGGATCTCTCTTCCAAATACATATCTCCTAATCATCCCATCTGCACAACTCCTAAAAAGATAGGGCTCATCCCAGAAATAATATTTGATTTCTGAGAAGAGCTTCTTTTTCTGCTGGTGAGTGAGCCCTTTTGGAAGAAAGTTGCCAGCCAAGAAGTTTTCAATGTCTGCATACATGGTTCTTCCCCCATGATCACCATCAAGTACTCGTATGGAAAGCTATCTCCAATACCCTTGTTGTCCATCTCGTCCCTTTCTGGATTTTCCAATCTAGATAGATGATCAGCAGCTACATTCCCCATCCCTTTCTTGTCCTTGATCTCGATGTCAAATTCTTGAAGTAAAATCACCCATCGGATCAATCTAGGCTTCACATCCTGCTTGGCAAACAAATACTTGATAGCAGAATGGTCAGTAAAAGGAGTAGTTTTAGACAAAATAAGGTAGGGACGAAATTTTTCAAAGGCAAAGACCACATCTAATAATTCCTTTTCAGTTGTGGTGTAGTTCTCTTGGGCCGGATTTAAGGTCTTGCTTGCATAGTAAATGGGTTGAAAGTGCTTGTCGACCCTTTGACCAAGTACAACTCCTAACGCAAAATCGCTCGCATCCCACATTATTTCAAAGGGTAAATTCCAATTCAGGGCGATAATGATCAAGACATTAGTTAATTTTTCTTTCAAAATTTCAAAAGTAGCTAAACATTCTTTAGAAAAATTAAAAGGTGCATCTTTCAAAAGTAATTGAGTTAAAGGTCTAGTTATTTGTGAAAAATCTTTTATAAAATGGCGGTAGAAACCCGTGTGACCTAAAAAACTCCTAACGCCCTTCACATTGGTTGGTGGGGGTAATTTAGCAATAGTATCAATTTTTGCCCGATCCACCTTAATCCCCGTTTTGGATACTTTATGGCCTAAAACAATACCTTCTTTCACCATAAAATGACACTTTTCCCAATTCAAGACAAAATTGGTATTTTCACACGTAGCAAGCATCAAATCAAGGTTAGTAAGACAATCATTAAAAGAAGAGCCAAAAACAGAAAAGTCATCCATAAATACTTGCATAAATTTTTCCACCATGTCGTGGAATATCGCTGTCATACATCGTTAAAAGGTCGTCGACGCATTGCATAGCCCAAAAGGCATGCGTCGATATGCAAATGTTCCACTCGGACAAGTGAAAGTCGTCTTCTCTTGATCAATTGGGTCAATAGGAATCTGGAAATGACCTGAAAATCCATCTAAGAAACAATAATAGCAATGGCCAGATAATCGCTCAAGCATTTGATTAATAAAAGGAAGAGGGAAGTGGTCTTTGCAAGTGGCATCATTTAGCTTTTGATAATCGATGCACACCCACCAACCGATTACCGTTCGTGTAGGTATGAGCTTGTTCTTCTCGTTTACCACGATCGTCATCCCTCCTTTCTTTGGCACTACTTGAACGGGACTAACCCATGGACTACCGAAAATCGAATATATGATCCCATCATCTAAGAGCTTAACAACCTCCTTCTTGACCACCTCTTGCATGTTCGGGTTCAACCGCCTTTGATGTTGCACTACCAGCTTTGCGCCTTCTTCAAGGTTGATCTTGTGAGAGCAATAAGAAGGGCTTATTCCTTTAATGTCGGTAATTTTCCATGCAATGGCATTTTTTCTTTTCTTTAAAACTTGAACTAATTCTTATTATTCAGAATTTGTGAGGTCAGTCTATAATCACAGGTTTTTGATTACCCTCTTCCAAAAATGCATACTCTAAGTGTTCCAAAAACGTTTTTAGCTCTAAATTCGAGCTTTGAACACTGAACACGTCGAGTCCAGAAACTGAACTGTTGTGCCCAGTTTTCCCGCCTGATCGCGACTTTTCGCCCAAACTCGTCGAGTTTATCTCTTCAACTCGTTGAGTTGACTTTTCAGAACTTCTTATTAATTCTTCGTATTCAATTTCTTCGAGTAATCTTTCTATCTACTTTATGTATCTTTCAGCATCAAAGTCATCTTCAAAGGCAACAGTGGATTCGCTTGACTTGTCTTCTTTCCCTTCTTCCATTAATTCGTCCAAAATTTCCACCGAGAAGGCCGTGTCATAACTAAACTTAGAATGCTTCATGACTCAATCAACTCTAAATGTAACTGAATCTTCTCCTACCCGAAGGGTAAGTTTTGATTCTCTTATATCTGCTACAGCGCTTGCGGTGTTTAGGAAAGGTCTTCCAAGAATGATCGGCACTTGACGGTCTTCTTCCATATCTAGCACTATGAAAATCCGCACGAAATAAAAACTTATCAACTTTCACCAATAGGTCCTCACATATCCCCCTTGGAAATGTCACCGTCTTGTTCGCTAGATGAATTGCCATTCGAATCGATCTCGGCTCCGGAAGGTTCAACTTCTTAAAGAATAAATATGGCATAAGGTTCACACTCGCCCCCGAATTAGCCAATGAATAACTAGTAGCTAAATTCCTGAATTGGCATGGCAAAGTCAAACTACTCGGGTCACCCATCTTCTTTGGCAATTTGTTCAACATTACAGCTGAACAATTTTCATTAAGAACTACCTTGGATATCTCCTCCATCTTCTTCCTATTTGTGAGAAGCTCCTTCAAGAACTTGGCATACTTAGGCATTTGTACAACCTCCTCGATGAAGGGAATATTGATTTGAAGGGCTTTGATCTGCTCCAGGAACTTTTGATATTGTTCATTTGGCTTATCTTGTCTAGCTCAGCTTGGGAATGGCAATGGAGGTTGATACGACATAATTGGAGGATTATTTTTCTGTTCAGACGGAGAACTCGTCGAGTTCTTTTCTGGAACTCGTCGAGTTGCGTCGACTTCTTGCAATTTCAAGTTTTCTTTCTCTTCCTCATGCACCTCTTTAGGATCTTCATTCAGGATTAGGATCAGAGAAGTGACTATCTTTCCACTCCTAGTCGTCACAATGTTGATGTGTGTGCCTTTCAAATTTTTCTCAGTATCGCTAGGGAGTCCACCCGGTGTTCTCTTGTTGATTTGTTTTGCAAGCTATCCTAATTGTTTTTCAATGTTGAGGATAGAGGCTTGCTGATTTCTCATTAATGCTTGTTGCACTTTCATTATTGCTTGTTGTTCTCGTATCGCTGCATCGGTTTCATTGTGTCTTTTCTCGGATGCAGCTGCAAATCGTGTGAGAATGTCTTCAAAGTCCATTTTCTTCTCTTGAACTGGTTCCTCCTTTTGATAGAAACCTCTCGCCTATTGCCTATTTTTCTCATCTTTTGTCTTCTTGTACTCATCATATGGTAGCCACTCCTTTTTTTGGTTTTTGCCAGTCCTCATCATACCTATCGCCACTTGAATAACACACTTGCACTTTCCGGATCCCGTTCTCGTCAAGATCACAATCTTTAGTAAGGTGGGGGCCTCTACAGTTATCACATCCTACATGGATGGCATGGATGTATTGATCCATCTTTGTCATCATTCGGTCCATGCTCTCCAATTTAGCCATCACTGCGGCCATGTTATCAGAAACTGAGTTCACAACTCCTCGAGTTGAGTCATTCCTTGGGTTATGATATTCTCTAGAGTGCTTAGAGAATTCTTCAATTACTTCCTTTATAACCGCGGGTGCCTTCTTCGTGAGTGGTCCTTGGGAGTCAAGGAGCTGCCTAGTTGTCACGTTCACTCCATCATAGAAAATGGAGACTTCTTGTTGAATGTTTAGGTCATTGTGGGGGCAGTTCCTCAACAAGCCTATGTATCTTTCCCACGCCTCATAAAGTGACTCGGCTACTTGTTGTTCGAAGTTTGCAATACCTTTTTTCAACTTTGCTATTTTTGAGGGAGGGCAAAATTGATCAATGAACTCTTCACACATCTTAGCCCATGTCGTGATGGATCCTAGAGGGAATGATTTTAGCCAATCTTTCATGGATCCTTTAAACGTAACTGGTAGCATACGAAGTAAAACAATCTCGCGAGGCACATTAGAGATGTTAAAGTAGTCGGCTACGTCGTTCACCTCGTCGATATGCTTTTACACGTATTCATGATCCTTCCCGTAGAATGCGATGTCCTTCAGCTGGGCGAGTATGTGACCTTTCAACTCAAAGTTTGTTGTCGCTGGAATCGTAGGTTGCACGAGTCCTGGCCCGGTATCGTCAAGCATCCTTCTCTTGTATTCTCCCATGGGTATGTCCGCGATGTCAGCCATCTCTTCTTCTGACTCGGGTTCACTTTCTTCTTCAAATTTAGGTGTGTTCAGATCGAGATCGTCTATCTTGTTGTTAAGACCGCTTGATTCTCCGATTTCCTTTTCCTTATTTTTGCGAATAATCGATTTCGGATCTTCCACGGGTGGCACTAGTGTAGAGTTGGAGCCTCGAGTCATAAACTTCCTAAAATAAAACAGAAAAACACGCGTAAAACAAACAAAACGAAACAAAAAACGAAAATGAAAGTGCGACCAACTCATCGAGTTCAGTAATGGACTCGACGTGTTCAACGCAAAAAAAATGAAAAAAAACAGATAACTGAAAATGAATCTAAACAGAAAAACTAGTAACTTTGTATGAAATAAATTTCACACAAAGGATCGATAATACTAGTAATTAAAATAACTATTAGAACCATTCCCCGGAAACGGATCCAAAAACTTGATACGTGTGAAATATACTAGTTTTAATACTACTAATTTAAACACAAACTAAACACACAAAAGGAAGTGTACCTATCGATTAACAATATAGTTCAAGCAAGTAGGGTATTGAACACAGGGAACAGTAACAATTAAAACTACTACAAGAATTACCTAAATAAAAACAAGTAATAAAAGAGGGTTTTCTCTAGTTTTGCAAGACTAGAAACTTAAGTAAGCAAATAACACTCAAACAAAGACAATTAACAACTAAAGAGAACAAAAGATAACCAGATTCAATGATAAAAGAGACTTCTGTTTAGATTCGATTCACTTATTCCTATGGTTGATTTCATGGCAAGTGCAATGGATTAATATATCGATGGCTACCGATTTCTAATGTGATTAGGTTCATGTTCACTATTACTAATCCTTTAGCAAACAAGTTAATTCAAACAGTGGCCAGTTGATTAAACCAACAAGTTTCCTAGTGTTCAGTTCGGATCAAGTAAGACTTGTAATATTAGTTAGCTAAATTTGTCAATTCAATCAACTCATGTGTCGTTGTTCATCACACATGCTTACACATTAATTTACTTATTTTCTAGTTAACCCTAGGTTCATATTCACTAATACTAGGCATACAATATTGTTTTCACAAAACTATATGATTCAAGCAATTACGAAGATGTGCATGCGACTCAATAACTTGATTATTAATAGAAAATAATTATTATTAACACATAAGGGTCTTTAACAAGCTTAACAAGATAATTCACCAAATCAAATTAATCCAAGCCATTCAATCAAACCATATTCATAAGATTATCTAGTCTAAACAGAAGTAAAAAGCTTTTAGCTCATATCTACAGCAAATAGCATCCTAAAATCGAAATATAATGATTCAAACATGGTTCATGCAAAAGATTAAGAAAAGAGTAATGTTTGTTGCCTTTGATCTCTTCGAAATTGACTTCTAGGTTGAATTCTCGAAAACCAAAGCTCCAAGAACCCTTCTGATCTTCAATAGTCGCCAAAAAATCTCCAAAATGTCTTAGGGTTGCGGGAATAAACGATATATATATATATATATATATATATATATATATATATATATATTTCCAAATTTCAGCACCAACTCGTCGAGTTATTAGACCCAACTCGACGAGTTTTTCACTTAATACGCGTCTACGACGAGGAATTGTTGAATCACGAATCTTCTGACCAACTCGTCGAGTTTATGGCCAAATCGTTGAGTTTTTCTTCTTTTAAGCCTTATTTCTTCAAACTTTAATTTCCAAGCTCCTAATTGCTAGTTCAACTTCCTTTTTCACCCGAGCATGTCTTTAAAGCTGAAAATGTAATTTTAACATAATTAAGTACCTTTTGTTCATAAATCGAGACAAAAACAACCAAAAAGTTTTAAGATATTATATGAAATATATGATTAAATATGCACATATCAACAACCCGAGAGTGTGATTCTTCTATCTTCAGACTGAGGTAAGTCTTCTCACTATTCTTGTCGTTCAAAGACACCAATGTCGGCTCACTAGATTATGATGCAGGATAGTAGTGATCTTTGTGACTCTTGGTAGTATAATTATATGCTTAGTTGTAGGGGTAAACCAAACCCGCACTGATTGAAAGATACCGAAGGAGTCGGAAGGGGCTCACAGAGTCGGAAGGGACTCAGCGAGTTGGAAGGGACTCAGAAGGTCGGAAGGGACCCAGGGGTGAAATAGAATCGTTACATGTTTTAGTATGATATGTATGAATGATGTATGTTATGTGGTATTTGGGGAACTCACTAAGATTTGTGCTTATGGTTTAATTTTATGTTTCAGGTACCTCCGGTTCGAAAGGGAAGGATCTGACCTGATCGCAACGCATCCACCCGTGTTTTTGCATTTTTGTGATTTCGGGATTGTACTCTGATAAGTATTTTCACATTCACATACTTTTGGTTTTCGATGGTTTGATATGAATACTTGATGGTTTTGGTTGGCTTAAAAATGAAAGTCTTACTTTTGATTTTTGGGATGTTACAGCTACATATTAAGGTCAAAACAACGCTCTATCCCTAAACTTGGCGGTGATCTCTTCCACCGACTCTGTAGTCTGCTTAAGCGGCGGATATTCCCGAGCCAACCTCTGAACCTCAATCGCCGACAAAAACTCTTTCTTAAATTTGTTGACAAAATCTTCCCATGACATAGACTTGATCACATCAGATTCGAGGCCCTGAACAAACTCACACCACCAATCCCTAGCTCAGTTGCGCATAATATATGACGCAAATCTGATCTTGGCCTCCGATGAACAAAAGCTGGCGTGAAAGGCACTCTCCACATCGGTAACTTAACACATACTGATGATCGGCTCCCTACTCCTAAAGAAAAAAGGTAGATCCACAAGAAAAAAACTCTTTGAAGGTGACTCTTATAACACTGGGATCAACTCCTCCCTGACAGTGTCGATCAATCCTCGAATATCCTTTCTCTTGAACTTCGAAATCTCAGTTGCTATGATGTCGCAGACATCCCCCTCACTCAGAATTGCATACCCAACACAGAAGACTGACATCCTGATTTTAAAAGATAATGGAAACACATTAAAATCAATGAATAGTGCAAGCCCACACTATGCATACCCACCTACAAGTTCCCCTATATTCCTAAAACACCCTCTGACCCGAGTATGGGTCCTGTGCTTTCAGTAGTAAGGACTCAATACTACCTTCTATACCTATCCATACTTGTTCCAAGGACTTTCCAAGACTCCCAAGTCACTTCTCAACACTCCACTAATCTCCTTACACGCATGAATATGTCTAGTCATGTGCATAATACTATACTTCCTAGAATCTCTCTCTCTCTCTCTCTCTCTCTCTAGGACCCTTCCCTTCCCAATCGCTCCCGCATTGCTACACAATACAAGATCAAATACACTGTCGAATAAATGATTTTACCCTAAGCCCACAACCAAACAAGGAATAGGAAATGAGCTAAATCAATAATTCTAAGGCTATATAATACTAATCATGTACAACTCTAAAACACACACCTAGTAATTAACATTATAAATCTAGACTTCAAGCAACACATAACAAGAAATTCCCTAGACTATGGGCATCACAGATGTCAAGCATATCTATCATGCAATTCTTGAGCATATATACAACCTATATTCTAGTATGCATAACAGTTCATAGCAAATATACGAGATCATATGGGCATATTGAGAATTACTTATTTCTTGAGTGTTGCCTGACTGTATACGTCGCATCCCCCAACTATTATGCAATTATTATTAGATGATCGTTTTCCTTGAATAAAAGCATTCTCTTTCAAAAACTTATTCAGAAAATCTCTCATCCCTCAATTTGAGTTCAAATACATTGTAAGACATACTCGAATCCCTCAAACTAAGGCTCTGATACCAATTTGTAACGTCCCACAAATTTCAAAGAGATTTTTGATTTTTGAAATGAAATAACCAGTTAAACCTTTGCTTCAAAAACCATTGAGTAACATTTGTTTGATTCAGACCATACATTATCAGAGTTAAATTTACAAAACCATGGAAACGAACATCTTCGATGTGTGTATACAGTCCCGCCGAGATCTTCTCAAGAACGACCTGCAAAATGTTTAATCCATAACTATAAGCATAAAGAATAGTGATTCCTTGGTATAGCACATATTACATCATACATACAATGCATCCACACAAAGCGTTCAACTCTAGCACCGACCAACCAAATCTCATATCCACATAAACATATGTAACAACCATACATGAAATAACAGGTATACTCCAACTCCAGGTGAATATTATGGGCCAAATCATTGTTGGGGTATGAAGTCTTGTCCAACATGGAGCACCTAGGTCATAATGGAGCACTTGGGGTTCGTAGAGCATGCGACAAAGGAATGGATCATCTGAGAAAGGAATGGATCGTCTGATAAAGGAACAGATCAAGTGCCAAAAGAACAGATCACGTAGAAGGAGGTTTAGAGAACCTAGAAGAGGTTTGGAGCACTTGGGAGTGATATTGAAGAACAAGGGGACCTTTTTGCGCCATCTGTTGAAGGGTTGGGCAATGAAAGGATGTTGTTGCACTAGGGGCACTCCTTCTTGCGCCAAATCCACTCCCTCTTGCACCATGGGGTATCTCTCTTGTGTCATGAGGTACTCCTGTTGTGCTATGGAGCATGTTGTTGCGCCAAGCATGGACTTGTTGTGCCATGCATGATGTTGTTGTGCCAAGATGGTGATGTTGCTCCAACCTAGAAGTTCTTGTACCACACTTGAAGCCACTTGCGCTATCCATATTCCTGTTGTGCCATGATGACGCAAGATGGACCATCTTAGTCCTTAATGAGCCAAGTATGCTATGAAGTCCTCTATGATGCTCAAGATGTTCCAGAAGATGCTGCATGGCATAATATGATTGGTTTTCACCATTCATGGGCCTATGGGTTAATGGGCTTGGCCTAGTAGGGTTTTAGGTTTGATCCCACAAGTATAAATAGGCTCATACCCCCATCATTGTAAATTGCTAGATTTATGTGAGAGCTCAAAGTGAGATATAATTTTGAGTGCTTGTAATAGTTCCAGAAAGTGAATAAAATCCTCTCTCTCTCGTTCCCCCATATATGTAGGTCACCTTGACCGAACCACATTAAATATTTTGTTCTTTTGATTTATGTTTTTTAGAAGTTTTTGTGAGTTCACCGAAGTTTGTTTTTGATATTTGTCTGAAGTGCTTAACTTTTTTGTTGTCACCCAACAATCGTAGTCTTACAGTCACATCTTTCCATGGTCCAAATCATGGTCTTTCCTTGCAATGTCGAACAGATGACCCACCCGAGAGCAAACAATTTGGCATTAGACCAAGAGTTCCCAGGCTATCCAACTTATACTACATAGATACCAATATATCATTCATACCTAACCATATAGCATAAACACATAACAAATACTATCATATACATACCCTTAGCAACTAGCCTTTCCTAGTTACCCTGCTATCAACCACTTCTCAATTAAGTCCTTCGTTGGTCGGTCATACATAATGCTGATGACTAGCCTACCCTAATTACCCTAACCAAACATAACTCCTAACAATATTATATGATCAACAGGCACGACCCTACGGGTCTATCATATCAAAACACCAAGTATCCAAAACATCACATGCATAGCAAGGAGTTATCCTACCCAACTAGCATACTTGTACTCTAACAGTACTTCTATCCTACAATGCAAAGGATATACAATGGGATGCATGACATAGTGAGAAACTCATCTGAATCGAAGAACCAGAGAAACACATCAATAATCTAACTCATTGCACTGATCAATCCCTCGAACCGACCAACACCAAGAAAGATAAATCCTCAATTAGCAACCCAAATCCTCCAAGCTTGACCAAATGTCAAACTGGTAAAATGTCAACGGTCAATGGCCCACAAAACTTAACGGTCTTCCTAGTCAAAGTCAACGCTACGTTGTAGGCCCTCCTTGGTCATGTCGTGGGAATGAAACGACAAAATAGTCGTGAATCAAAACCTCGCCACGTCCTGGTCATTCCTTGGCCATGTCATGGTAACTGGCAGTTTCCTCAAATCTTTATTAAGAGCTTAATCCTTACAGATCAAGGCTCAAAAGTTCAGATCTAATCCTTCTCAATAACTTAATGGATATAGTTTCCAAAAGACAAGATCTTAAGCCCTAAGTCCAGTAAGTCCTTAATATGATTCTAACATGCTCATGGACCCAAAATAGCTCCAAACATGAATCTTTTCGCATTCTTAGAAACCTAATGTAACTCCTGTTTCGAATCGATTCCTAGTCTGAGGCTGTGGCCTGAAGATCGGTCATCATAAGGATTAGGGCTTTTGAAAAGGTAATATCTAGGCCCATTTGGGTGCGAGTGATGTATTATAAGTGATCCAGGTGTTCGGTCCGTGTTTTGGAGCCTAGGGGTATTTTGTTAAAGTGTCGGTTTGGGCTTTTGTGGAAAAATGGATTTTTGTTTGGAAGGTCTTAAGAAAGGTATGAGTTAATAGAAGTGTAGGGCTTCTTGTTACCTTTCCATGGATATAAGGATCGTCAGAATCGGTCTTATAACGAAGAAGTTATTGTTGGATTAATGTCTAAGTCCATAACTATATTTGGTATGTACTTGACCCGACCCGACATGGTCCATTTGGGTTACACTTCACCGGCACAATTTATATGGATAGTCTTTTGAGAATAGTATATTTATGATTTATATTAATATATTATAAGTTCTAATATATTAATATGGAATCATATTATTTAATTAGTATTGATCAAGAATTAATTTAGAATTAATTAAGTGATCAAAAAGAACTAATTAAATATGGACTCTTATATATATATATATATGGAATGGGCCAAGTTCATTTAGGTTGGGCTAAGCTTTCATGGATGGCCATGGAGCTTTTAACCCATGGATCCTATGTAAATGAAAGGTCATGGGTATTAGGGTTTACATAGATGTAACCTTAATCCTCCATAATATATAAAGGGGTCCTTGGCTCACAAAATTGGAACAAGTGTGTGAAAATAAGAGTGCGCCGATTTTAGTGTGCATACATATTCTCTCAAGTTCTTCCAAGGTGTTTTGGTGATTTGTGATTCCATTTGAGGCTTCCACACTATTGGGGCTAAGCTCTTAAAGCTTGAAGACATCAAGCTACATCAAAAGTTATGTCATCTAACTAGAACTTTGTAGTATAGGTGCTTCATAATATGCTAGTTAGGATGAAACCTTGGAATAGTTAATATTTGCATGTATAATAGAGAAAACATAGATCCAAGGTTTATAGGGTTGCATGTACACCATAGGAGTGTTAGAATGCTCAAAACCCAACAGTGGTATCAGAGCCAGGTTGTTTTCTGTTATATTGATGCAAATGTTTTATTTTCAAGTTGGAAAAAAAAGGAAAAAAAACATGACGTTTGTCAAATTTTAAGATAATTACTTGTTTTGTGAAAAACGAATTATTTGTAAAATTTGAATCATTTGTTATATGAGTTGAATTAGGTCAAATTTAGTAAAAGATAAAATGATATTATTATTTTATTAGTTTTAAAAGTTTGATCTAAATATTTTAAGGAGTTACATATTTTGTCATAAAATTTTGGAGCTCAAAAGTTTTTTTTAAAGTTGTGATCTTCAGGGTTTTTGAAACTTCCATAAGTTATGGATATGAAAGTTTTTTTTTTTAAAAAAATTTGATTCAAAGTTTTTATGGAGTTACAAAATTTGGTGTTAATGTTTTAAAGAATTCCATAACTTGTTCTTAAGTTATGGAACATGGAAAGTTTCATGATAAAACACCATTAATTCCATAAGTTATGGAATCCAAAGGTTTTCAAGTATTACAAAACTTGCCCTCAAGTTTTGGAATTTGAGAAAAGTTTTTTATGAAAAAAAGAATTGAATTCTAAAACTCTTGGGTTCATAACTTAAACAATTAATTAAATGGTTTTAATTTTGAGTTTAATAATTGGAATTATGATGTTTTGTTGAATAGTTCAAATTAACTCTTATGGACTTTATTAATAGTTAATTAAAGTGTTTAATTAAAAGAGTATTATTAATCCATAAATATATGGTTTGAGTTTAATTAAATTAAAAGTCTAGTTTAATTAATAGATTAAACCACCAAGTATTTTAAATGTCTAAAATACACCCTTATACTATTATAATATTAAAAGTTTAATATATTATATGTATAAGAGCAAGTCGTCTTACCATTAGTAGGCCTCATTCACGAAGCCGGTCTATAAGGGGGGTATAAGGTTACTGCCTATAAAATGGCAGTTTAATGGGTGTCCACTCTCACTCACTACTTCCTTGACCGGTGGAGGGTCGTTAGCCGAACAGGTAGGACAAGGACTATAATTCTCCCTTCATTATAAGTATAATGATAAATACTAAGTAACTAAACACTTATAAATTCCCAATCTTAGTTACTTAGGAAAATGTGAATAAGGCGCTAATCCATGAAATTACACTTTGCACTTTGTTTAAGCTGTTAGTGGAGCGTGTGTGGTTAACCGGCACACTAACCTGGACTTAACAAGGTAGACAAAGGGTAACTTAATGTTTATCATAGTATCGTTGGAGCGTGTGTGGTTAACCGGCACATCAATTGAGGGGTAAATATTAAGGGTACCAAGTATATTTGCATGGTTACTTCACACCTTGTTTTGTGATCCTTGGCATCCCAGTCACAAAACCTGAAGGGCACACTCGAGATTGAAACATGCCATTGAAAATTTCAATGAATCTCAAAAGAATCTAGGAGTTTCAACACCAATTAAAACCTAATAATACATTTCGTTTATCTTGGTGGAAATTGGTGAATCGTCATTCACCTACCTTCAAATATTTTATAGCTTGGATTACGGCATCCCTCTTCCAAGTTATAAAATAGTTTGTTGGGTCCTAGCCTTAATATATCATATTGGGTGTTATATTAAGGACTTAAATCAACTTTACGTGAATTTCTCCCATTGTTGATGTCTGGTTTAGACAACAATGATCTTCCCAAACCAAGCTTTCCTAATGAATATGACTTCCCGAGTTTGGCTCATGGAAGTCATACTTCTCTTCCTCCACCTCCTCCAATTATTCTCCCTAACCCACAAGTTCAAGGTCACTCAAGCCCTAATGGCAAGCAAGGTCTATGTGTGATCACATCTTAGAGATGAAGTCACATATTGACAAGTCAGGAGAGTTGGGTGTCAAAGTCTTGAGAAAGTTGGATGTTCAATCACTTTCTAAGTCACATAGTGAGTTCCTTTGGGACTACTATGAAACAGACTATGACATGAACCTTAATGATCATATCTATTTGCTTGGTGCTGCTGAATCAGCAATGATTTGGAACGATAGTAAAGCAAATTTGATTAGAAGATCAACTTCCAAAAAAACTTTATGGACAGTGACAATGGTGACACTGGAAATCCAGAAAAAGCATTCTCTTCCCAATGGAAAGGGATTGGCCATAGTCAACCCGGTTGACCAAATGGTAAAGAGAAAGGCTAAGTCTGAGATAGTCCCATTACCAAAGGGTCCGTATGTTTATTTTGCCAAACGAAGGGGCGTTGATTGCAAAGCTGCCAAATTTACCTAAGGATGTTAAAGTCAATAAGTTTGACTCTACATCAGGTAGAGCCCATTATCTAACTCTGTTAAGTTCTATTCTGAGATCCTCATTACATGATGTGACTGGGTCACATGTTGATGTTTTAAGAATCAAAGAATAGAGAGAAATCCTAAAGGAAGTATATGCTGATTCTGATCGCGAAGGTGGATTTCGATCGCATCAGAATTTTGAGCAGTTGCTTAAGAAGTTATGATATATTGCTAAGGAATAGATAAGAACAATTTTCCATGTGGATTGTAACGATAAGTTTTTCCGCAAAGTTTTAAAATAAAAGAAAATTGTTTAATTTTATTTATTTGAAGTATCCTTACAATGACATTTGTGGAAAATTGTTGCTTATATGATTCCACTGACAGCAATATTGGAAAATGGATTTGATTCTTTCATTTGTGGTAGTGTCTAAATTTACCAAATCAGGAAAGTTCCTCATCACCCAAGTTTCAATTGGACCGAAACTTGGAATCATGCAAGTTGAATAGTATGATGAATGAGAACTTTCAAGCATTGGAAAATCAAGACTAATTACTTGTTCACATGGATGTGTGAGTCACGTGAAGGACTAAAGGGATCGAGTACACATTCTTGTGCACTGGTCATGTCCACGACAAAGCTCGTTAAGACTATTTGATTTACTAAAGTTTAGTAAATATGGTTATACTTACAAGTTTAAGTATAATTCTGAAACATTGGAAAAGTCTCAATGTATGGCAGAACGAATGGGAAGAATCAAATTAGGCAGAAAGATAAAAGTTTCTCAAATCTGAAAAGATGGGAGAGTACTTTAGTATCATGTTTGTGATCATCTTAATGATTTAGAAATCATATCACAATTAGTCCTCTAAAGGTCATCTTAGTGCATTCTTATGACTAAGAAGAGGAGTCATGAATTGTTGAAATGGTTAGATCAGGAAGATGAGTCATACTTCGTTCCAAAACAATTCTTAGAGTCATACTCCAAGATTGTAACTTGAGTGACATATCTTAAAGAAAGGTTTAAAACACTTGTCAAATGTAAGAGTAAAAGTGTCCTACTCTTGTACATTTGAAATTGGTAAGTTGTGATGTTTTGGATAAAAACAAAGACCAACTAAGGCCAATTGTGTGAAGTGTTTGTCTTGATAAAGAATCCGCACTATCTCTTGAATATTTGGTAAGATAGTCTTATATGTCAAGAGGATAGTGGAGTCTTAAAGATCCTAAAAAGAATTTCAAGAACTAATCAAGAATAAAACCTGAGGTTCTTCACTAGCACACGACTTGAGGTTTATAACCTATTGTGTTGACATATTCTATGCCCATTCCAGTTAAAGTTGGCTTTGCATAGGAGTTCTGAAAGTTCTCAATTGGTTGCATAACAACTTGGAAGCAATGGCAGGCCCTGTACTGCCAGGTGGCAAGAAGTTAAGATTGCATAAGTTTAGTCCATATGAGTTTGGATTTGTCATTATCCTTGTCTTGTGACTATGGTTTTGACGATTCACATGGATAAGAACACATACACCATAAAATCTAAGGGTCATAAGGTTTCTCTCTGATTCATGAAAATGATGGTGAGGAAACACTTCCACCAAGTAGTATTGAAGCAGATGGCAAAAGGTCTAAACAATTAAGACTATGATTACGGCATCCCTTTTCATAGTTCTGAAATTGTTTAGACACACATGCATGCTATCTAAGGAAAGGTGTATTATTTTGATAAAGTTTTAACAAAGCATCTCGTATCAGAAATCTGAACTTTGGTAAGAAAGTCAATAAAGTATTGATTTCTAGAAGTCCAGCTGATTTCTGAGTACATGTCAAAGCTAGTGGGAGCATAAGTGTTATGTTAATAATCATCATGTTAGTGGGACCATGATAATTATTGTTAGTGTTGCAAGTTAGTAATGTTAATTATAGAAAACAAAAGTTTCAATTCGTGAGGCTGCAGGGATTGAAAAAGTTGTTTTGCTATAATTAAGGGAGAGGATATACTTCATTTCAGTTCTAAAGGCTTAGATTGAGACCTTAATCATCTTTAGTCAAGAATATATATATGAATTTCATGTTGGATTGGTTCAACTTAAGGAAATTCTATATATTGCGTTCTCAAAATTTGATTATGATTACGGCATCCCTCTTCATAGTCAAATTTTGAAAACATGGCAAATAAAAATATTGTAGCAAAAGACTGGTCTAGAATCATGTCTTTATGTGAGACATCATGAATCGTGTACCATTTGCTTTGGGTACAGGATCGATTGGATGTGCTATAATATTTGTCATTTCCAAATTTTTCCAAATGCCCATAGGCATTAAGAAGGGAAAAAGTCTAGAATTGGATATGACTAAAATGATTAAGCAATTGTCGAGGACAATCTGAGGTTTACCAAAGATTGGTTGCTCAGGGACAGTTAGAAGTATAGTGCTAATTTTGGAAGGACCATATTGACATATTCTGAAAAGTGGCATCTCTTGTTCAGAAGTGATAGTCAAAATGAGAATACGGAGTTGTCTCCATAGGTGGAAGTTATCTGT
This sequence comes from Lactuca virosa, assembly GCF_052849685.1. NCBI lineage: Eukaryota > Viridiplantae > Streptophyta > Magnoliopsida > Asterales > Asteraceae > Lactuca > Lactuca virosa. The sequence continues at coordinate 176,920,360 of NC_136430.1, forward strand.
GTAAGATTAGAAAACTTAATGCAAGAAGCATGTTCAAAGCAATGTACTTTGAATATGAGACTTAGTTTCCATGGAGTTGATCTCAATTGGAATACCTTATAATGACTGTTCACAAGTCTTTGTGACTTTGTACATATTCATTACAGGAGGGTCAGTGCATATAAGTTTAAAATCTAAACAGATTTCGATACTTGGTGTATGGCAAAGCTATTGTTTAGAAAAACATAGTGTACATGCTTGGAGCATGGGACAACTAGTGTTTTTAATTCAAGTATAAAGTTGATAAAACCGAAACAATGAAATAATGAGTAATCAGTATGGTGATAAATAAAAGTGTTTATTTATATTCATAGGGTTTGATACCATATTTGATTCATTTATTCTTGTGTTTCACTTTGCATGTTTTGACTTCCAGAATAACTAAGTCGCTCTTCCTGAATGATTAAGTTATTCAAACCATCCACATTCGGTCATATGTTGGAAGTAGATATGAATCAAGACTGTCATGGGTTGGTTTGCAGAGGTCCAAGTTGGTGGACAAAGTGGTGCTACAACACTCATGAGTGGTCATAAGTTCTGAGTATTGGATTCAACCCGCGCTCATTTGAATCACTTCATGGATTTTATCACGAGTGATCATGAGACGATAATATCTTATATTCTTCAAACCTAGAGATATGAGTTGTTACTATGAGTTGGTTATACATTGATTGCACGAAAACGCATTTGGTAACTCGATGTTATAAAATGTGCCTTTGTGTATGATTCAACAAGTAGTAGAACAAGCCATATGAGTTGAAGTTTATCCATTCCTTTTACCTTCGGGATAAAAGCGATATCTGTGGGCCCCTTGATGATTTAGCGATGACACATTTGAGTGCTTGGCCAAGCCAGGACTGATTTGATTTGTTCAATCAGTCAGTCATCATAAATCGAAAATCAGGAAACAACAAATGGACAGAGAGAATGATTATAATCCATGTCTCAGTCCATATGATATCTAGAATGGAGAAATATATGATCCCTTATCTAATGGACAAGTCATTGACAAGGTCAGAGTTCGGCAGAAGCTTTTGAGAGCTACGATTGCTAGTCAGGGTTTGAAGTCATACTCAATAATAGTTTTAGACTTATTTATCCAAGTGGGAGACTATTGGATTAATGTCTAAGTCCATAACTATATTTGGTATGTACTTGACCCGACCCGGCATGGTCCATTTGGGTTGCACTTCACCGGCACAATTTATATGGATAGTCTTTTAAGAATAGTATATTTATGATTTATATTAATATATTATAAGTTCTAATATATTAATATGGAATCATATTATTTAATTAGTATTGATCAAGAATTAATTTAGAATTAATTAAGTGATCAAAAAGAACTAATTAAATATGGACTCTTATATATATAGAATGGGCCAAGTTCATTTAGGTTGGGCTAAGCTTTCATGGATGGTCCATGGAGCTTTTAACCCCTGGATCCTATGTAAATGAAAGGTCATGGGTATTAGGGTTTACATGGATGTAACCCTAATCCTCCATAATATATAAAGGGGTCCTTGGCTCACAAAATTGGAACAAGTGTGTGAAAATAAGAGTGGGCCGATTTTAGTGTGCATACATATTCTCTCAAGTTCTTCCAAGGTGTTTTGGTGATTTGTGATTCCATTTGAGGCTTCCACACTATTGGGGCTAAGATCTTAAAGCTTGAAGACATCAAGCTACATCAAAAGGTATGTCATCTAACTAGAACTTTGTAGTATAGGTGCTTCATAATATGCTAGTTAGGATGAAACCTTGGAATAGTTAATATTTGCATGTATAATAGAGAAAACATAGATCCAAGGTTTATAGGGTTGCATGTACACCATAGGAGTGTTAGAATGATCAAAACCCAACAGTTATGGCCTTTGGAAGTTTCATGGTTTTCAGGCTTAGCCGAGTACGCGGGGCGCACACAAAGCGTACGCAGGGTGTACTAGTGAAGAAGGAAGTATGTGGGGCGTAGCTTGGAGTACGCTGGGCGTACTGACTAGGATGGTCACGAATGCTCTTTCGAGTACGTTGGGCGTACGCCAGTCAGATCAGAACCCTATTTTAGGGTCCTGGACCCTATTTAAGCTCCTTATCTCATAACCTAACCCTAATATCTTCAGCCTCCTTCGTTCTAAACCCTAGCAATCGACCCTCAGCCCCCATTTGAGTGATTGTAGTGCTTCAAAGTGATTTTTGTGTGTTTTGGTGCTTGAGGAGGAAGAAGGAACTTCTTGAAGAGTCATTGTTTGACGTGGAGCTTTTGGATCCAATCTTTGTGCACTTAGATCTATCTTTTGGAGGTATAAAGTCTTAACCTTGACAACTTTTTCATGTAGATCTAGCTAAGTGGTACATTGTTATGGTTTTGGTCCCTTAGAGGTGGTTCTTATGAGTAGAAGCTACTCTAGAACCTTTGAGCTTCATATTTGGTCCTTATTGAGGTTATTGAGTCATAAAGTTTGGATCTTGATGGGTATAAACCTTCTATGCATGATTTGGAAGTCATTTGATGAAGTTTGGGACTTAGAGTTTTGATTTGGGCCCCATTGAGTTATGCTAAGTCATAAAGTTGGAAACTTTATGACTTAAGATGTCCCTTGAAATCAGATCTGGAAGTTTCGACTAAGGTCTTAAGGTATTAAGAAGTTTTAAGACATTTTGGGAGTGATTTTGACCTTTTGGAATTCATCTTTGGTGTTTGGGCTTCATTAAGCCATGCAAAAGGCTTAAAGCATTCGACTTTATGGATCAAGTCACTTATATTTGACTATTCTGAGGTATTGGACGTTTTAACTTAATGGATTAAGAGCTAGAATTGAGAGTTGGTCATCTGGAGGAGTATGCTGGGACTATAGGTCTGTACTCGTAGTGTACAAGCTCTTAAGCCAGTACGCTTAGCGTACAAGCTGAGGACCCCCCGCGTACTCAACAGAATGGGATTTCGGGTTTTGGGCTTTCGTTTGGGCCATCTTTTGGGCCTTGTTGTTTTGGGCCCTGTTGGGCCATCAGGTTTTGGGTTGATATTTATTTTTGGAGGCCCACTATTGTTTTAGGCCCAATTTGGAAAATTAGGCCATGGATTGGGCCTTGGGTAGTTTTTGGTATTTGGGCCTTGCGTACTATTAGGTTTTGGCCTAAGTCTTGAACCAAGTTAGGTTAGGGGTAAAATAGTCCAATTACCCTAAGTGTGGATTTAAGGCTATGCATTGAAAGCCAAATGGTTAATTAGGTTTTGTCTTGATTATTAACAGTTCGGGGATCGGTCAGCCAGCAGCCAAAGATTTATTCGCAGGACTTCAGCAGTGAGAGGTGAGTCTCCTCACCATACCAATGGGTCGAAGGCACCAAGGCCGACCCATTATGTTTTATATGGTATGCTAGTTGATTATTGTTGGATTAGATGTATAAGCCCATAACTATTATTGGTATGTACTTGACCCGAGAGTAGCATGGTCCATTTGGGTTGCATATCATCAGGACAATTTGTTAGGATGGACTTTTGAGAGAAGGTTATTTATGGTTTTTTAATATATTATAAGTTATAATATATTAATATGAAATCATATGTTTTAATTAGTATCGATCAAGAATTAATTTGGAATTAATTTAGTGATCAAAAGAGACTAATTAAATCTATGGGGACTAATTATGATAATTAGTTATATTTATATGTGTTGGGCTTATGATCCATGTTGGACCAAGTTTATGTATGGATACATAAAGAGTTGGGCCACATGAACCATGGATCATAAAACCCATGGGTATGGATTATGGGTTATACCCATGACCCTTGGAATCCTACATATAAATAGGTTACTCCATAGCCAAAATCACCACTTCTTTTCTTAGAGAAATATGGAGGTGTTTTAGTGCATGGAATTCTCTCTCAAGAGCCACCTTTGTCCTAGGTGTGTTGTGATTCCATTTGAGGCATTTCATACTATTGGTGCTAAGCTCTTAAGGCCAAATACATCAAGACTTCAAGCCACATAAAAGGTATGTTTCCCTAACTAGTATATTATATGGTTTATGTCAAATGCATGCTAGTTATAGGTTTAATGCCTTGGAAACCATTTGCATGTATAATAGAGAAAACATAGATCCAAGGTATTTAGGGTTGTATGTGCACCATAGGATGTTGTAGTATACTAAAACTCAACAATTATGTGGTATGTGCTATGCTAGTTCTCTTTGTGATACTTACATGGAAGACCCCGGGGGGGAGCCCGTAGCACTTGGATGTCAGATCATGTGGGGGTGCCCATGGCACTTGATTATAAGACCATGTGGGGATGCCCATGGCATTCCAGGTAAAGACCATGAGGGTGCCCATGGCACTTGGTTATAAGACCATGTGGGGGTGCCCATGGCATTCCAAGTAAGACCATGGGGGTGCCCATGGCACATAGGTGTAAGACCCTCGGGGAGCCCACGACATCCTGGAGTAAGACCCTGGAGGGTGTCCAGGGCATCCTTATATGTTTATATGCATGGCTTATGTGATTGATATGGCTTATGTGATTGATATGGTTTATGTGATTGATATGGTTTATGTGATTATGTGGATTATTTGGGGTATGCTCTGGGGAACTCACTAAGCTTCGTGCTTATAGTTTTGTTTATGGTTTCAGGTATCATCGGTTTGGAAAGGAAGGGCCCGTCTTGATCGCAGCACACACACACACGTGTTTTCCGTATTATATCATTTTGGGATGTAACTCTGATAAATATTTTAATTAAGCAATATTTTTGAATGGTTGATTGAAGTAACATTTGTGTTTGACTATAATGAAAAAATGAAATTTTTACCCTGGATTTTTAGGTCGTTAGAAGTTGGTATCAGAACCTTGGTTTGAGGGATTCAGACATACTTTCGGGTGTGTCTGAACTCAAACGGAGGATCTGTAAAGTTTTCAAAAGAAAATTGTTTTTAAGGATAGAGTTTTCTAAGACAAGAAAGGGTGTGGTGCATGCAATCGGTCGAGCTCAAGTAAGTTTTCCCCAGAATACTCATATATGTTATCTGTTATGACTTGATTTATGAATCTGTGAATCACATGCTAGTTAGGGCTAGGAGGGGTACCTTTATATGTTGTATGAGTTGGTAGACTTGCTTGCTAGTGCTGAGTAGTTAGCGATAGATTTGCCTGATATGTGATGCTTGTAGCTTTGGGGATACTGGATGCCATGTTGGAATGAGAATGACTATTGGTATTAGAAATTGTTAAGTGTATGCTTTAAAAATTGTATACGGTTAGGATCTTATAGCCTTAGAATAATTGATTTGGCCTTATTTCATGTTCCTTGTCTGGTTGTGGTCCTAGGGTAGAGTCTATTTTTCAACAATCTATTAGATCCTGTTCGGTGCATAATTTGCATGCATAAGGCAACCGACATTGAGGATGGATGTGGGTAGCATGAGTTATGCTATGTGGGCTGAATGTTCTATGATAGTTTCATGGGTTGGAGAGTTGCTACACGAATGTTACTTGCTTTGTGCTTTGTGGAACTCTTGAGTGATGGGAGTCAGATACTAAGTGGATATGACGATATCCAGGAGGTGGATGGTCGGCATCATAAGGAGTTCTTCAGCAGGTGATGGCAAGTTGAGGTTGGGAACTTAGGAAAGCCTAGGATATGCTCCAGTGAGTTAGTGGGGCGTTTCGGTGAGGTTGGGAGCTTAGGAGTTGCTTATGTTGGTATCGTGCTGCTGTTTAGCAGATATTTGGTGCATCCGTAGAGTAGGTGACTTAGAGGATTCGGGAGGATTGCTAAGGAAAGTATGGATAGGTGTGGAAGGTAGTATTGGGCCCGTACTACTGAAAGCACGGGATCCATACTCGAATCAGTGAGAGTCTTGGAGAATCTAAGAAGCTTATGGGAAGGAGAATTCTTGGTTATGCTTGGACCGTGGGAATAACTGCTTTACAGGATGAGGATGAGCACGCATGGGGAAGGACCAAGGGTTTGGTCAAGGCTCCGGTGGTGAGCCAGTTAGTGGAAGGAATGCTCGGGGATTTGGGTTCGCGTTGGACTAAGGAGATGGAAAATGTTTTCCACACTAGTCCCTACCCCTTAGGAGCTAAGGTTTGGTTCGCCTTGGATCTCTTGTATCGGGCAGCAAGGATTGAATGTGAGATCTATTGCGCTTTCGGGATTAGAGACTATGTCTTGGGAGTATTTTGTAGCCCGGTTTAGGGTAGAGGTTGCTTCCGCTACTGCAGTTCAGCCGTGGACAATTGAGATGGTGAATGTGTCAGGGTACGATACCCTGAATGATATGATTTCTAAAGCTCGAGAGCGGGAGATGGATTCGGAGCACATTGGGAAGAGGGGACCAGATCAGGTGCACATATTGATCGGATGCATTTAGTGGAGGGTCTCGAGAAGAGACCCAAAACTTCTGAGCAACGTTTGAGAGGCCAGCAGGGCCAGAGTCAGTACGGCATGTGCGGGAAACCGTACGATGGGATTATCGCTCCAGGAGTATGGGTTACTACAAGCGTAGTAGGATTGATCGTGTCAGCAGGTGACATTGCGAGTGGATGCTCGACTTTGGGCGTGTCCGATCTAATGGATTGGTGGCAAGGTTTTGGACAGTTGTGGTGAGGTGAGAGTGTTGTGAGATGGCGGGGTAGCCCGTAGCATTTACCAGTCCCTAGACAGCGGTAAGATGGTGGTAAATTTGTATTCGCCTTCAGATTTATTTGGAAAAAGGGTGGCTTGGGAGGTGATTAGGATCATCCGAATGGTTAAGATTACAAGAGTATTCTTCAGGATATCCAGAGCCGAGTGATCATTGTGTTTGGCTAGCAATGGGGCGCTTGTGTTGTTCGGCGCAGGATTTGGGCGGGTCAAGCATATTGATGGGAACAAATCGGAGGTCCACAAGGTGTAAGAGGTGGAAGAGCATTGTCGAGCCCAAGTGGGGGAGAAACAAGTGGCTGCTTAGGCCTAGGTTGTGTTGGTGGGAGTTCAAGAAACTCCCAATCGTTGGTCGGCATCATCTTGATCATGCTTAGTAAGCAGTGGGAATCCATAGGTGTGATCCATCTCCTAATGGGATATAGGATTCGGCTCGATAGGTGCGACGTTGTGATAGTTCGAGTGCGGTGAGGCCATGGGTTGTAAGCATGGTGGGATTGAAGTAGTGTTAGCCTGCGATAGGATCGTATTATTCATCGGTTCGAAGTAGACTGGTTATGGGACGGTCACAAGCATGGACGGGGGATCAGCCCGTGCTTTGGGCACGCCGACCAGGGATGTCGAGAAATTATCCTCTGTTTTTGGGGTTGAGGATCTTCGGAGTCCATGGGCGAGCCCGGACGATTATGGGAATTTGGGATAGAACTAGTAGAGACCATGGGGTCAAGGGTTTTGATCTTGAGTTGCAGGATCATGGGGATAATCAGTATGTGGCGTAGTAGGGTTTAGGCTGGGTAGCCTTGATATTTGATCTCTTGGGAACCTGGTGGTTGGACCAGGTGCGAGACTGGTAGTGTCGGGGATTGGCTTAAGGGTAGTTATTTATCGGTCAAGTAAGGGATGTTGGGAAGTCATGGTGCATTATGAAAATGCAGATTCGTGGATCTCGGGGCAGGAGCAGAGTATCGATTCGGTTTTGGGTAAGATCCCGAATCGGAGTTCGCGTGTGTTCAGTGTAGGATTTTCGCTTCAGTGAGATAAGATTGGTGTATCCATATGCCAAAGGAGTCAATGGCAAGGTTCAAGGGTAATGGATGGGTTTAGTTGATGGCAGTTTGAGTTATTATGATGTGTCTTGGGTTGGTTTTATCCGTGAAAAGAACCACATCGTGTTTGAAGTGAGGAAAAGATGGGTTGTTGGAGACCGGGTATGAGATGCGACTGCAGTGGGTCTTGTAGCCTTCATTCTATTAGCGGAAGTTTTGATAGCAAGGTGTGTTAAGAAAGTCCTTCCAGGTGGTTTTCTTTTCGAGAGATGTGTGGGGCTGCTGTGCGTGTGTGTCTTTTGGCTCAACAATCGGTTAGGTGTCCAATGTTTCGGATAGTGGACAGACAAGTTGGATCCAGGGAGGCCTCAGTTGCTAAGGAAAACAGCTAGGAGGTGGTGTGATGTTTCGAGTGGTTGTCAGATAAGGTGGGATCAAAGAAGTCTCAGTTGCTTCTGAAAAGCAGCAAGTGGTAGCAAGAAGAGTCGAAGTAGGTTCAGTGACTTGAGATTCATGTGTCGAGTTGCTCGTTATTCGGGATATAGGCTAAGTTGTTTGCAGTTAAATTAAATAATCTCAGAGTGGCTGATTAGACCCCTGTTGCGTAGCTCTCGTCTGAATCTAACAGTTGCAGGGGTGAATTTTCTACTCGAAGGATTACTTGAGCCTCTTGTCAAGTTGAGCATTCTGCAGCCGCATTTGACCAGTTATTTTGTTCTTTTGGAAGCCTCAAGGTATTGTGGGTGGAAAGTATTTTGTTTAGGCTAGTTTTCTTATGGAATAAGTTTGATAAATGGTTCAGTGTGGGCAGTTTGTCGGGAAGTTAGGTCAATCTGAAGTTTCGGGTTTCGGAAGGATAGAGGTGGTCTTCTGAAAGGGATTAAGGATTCGTTTTTTTGGGTTGGAGGTTTCTATTAGGGATGGTTTCGGTTTCCTTGGGAAGGTTGTGGTACTCTCGGGATTGTGGCTGTGTTGCTCAGGTTGTCTGGTTTGTCAGGGATGGTAATAAATGATTTCGATGACGAAATCTAATTTAAGTGGGGGAGAGTTGTAACGCCCTATTCCGAATCGATTTCTAGTTTGAGGTTGTGGCCCGAAGATCGGTCATCATAAGGATTAGGGCTTTTGAAAAGGTAAGATCTAGGCCCATTTGGGTGCGGGTGATGTATTAGACGTGATCCGGGTGTTCGGTTCGTGTTTTGGAGCCTACAGGTATTTCGATAAAGTGTCTGTTCAGGCTTTTGTGGAAAAATGGATTTTTGTTTGGAAGGTCTAAAGAAAGGTATGCATTGATAGAAGTGTAGGGCTTCTCATCACCTTTCTGTGGATATAAGGATCGTCGGAATCGGGCTTATAACGAAGAAGTTATGGCCTTCGGAGGTTTCGTGGTTTTCAGGCATAGCCGAGTACGCGGGGCGTACATACAGTGTACGCGGGGCGTACTAGTGAAGAAGGAAGTACGCGGGGCATACCTTGGAGTACGTTGGGCGTACTGACCAGGATGGTCGCGAATGCTCTTCGGAGTACGCTGGGCATACCATATGTACACTAGGCATACGCCAGTCAGATCAGAACCCTATTTTAGGGTCTTGGACCCTATTTAAGCTCCTTATCTATAACCTAACCCTAATATCATCAGCCTCCATCCCTCTAAACCCTAGAAATCGACCCCTAGCCCCCATTTGAGTGATTGTAGAGCATCAAAGTGATTTTTGTGTGTTTTGGTGCTTGAGGAGGAAGAAGGAACTTCTTGAAGAGTCATTGTTTGACGTGGAGCTTTTACATCCAAGCTTTATGCACCTAGATCTATCTTTTGGAGGTATAAAGTCTTAACCTTGACAACTTTTTCATTTAGATCTAGCTAAGTGGTATATTGTTATGGTTTTGGTCCCTTTGAGGTGGTTCTTATGAGTAGAAGCTACTCTAGAACCTTTGAGCTTCATATTTGGTCCTTATTGAGGTTACGGAGTCATAAAGTTTGGATCTTGATGGATATAAACCTTCCATGCATGATTTGGTAGTCATTTGATGAAGTTTGGGACTTAGGTTTTTGATTTGGGCCCCAATGAGTTATGCTAAGTCATAAAGTTGGAAACTTCATGACTTAAGAAGTCCCTTGAAATCAGATCTGGAAGTTTGGATTGTGGTCTTAAGGTATTAAGAAGCTTTAAGACATTTTGGAAGTAATTTTGACCTTTTGGAATTCATCTTTGGTGTTTGGGCTTCATTAAGCCATGCAAAGGCTTAAAGTATTCGACTTTATGGATCAAGTCACTTATATTTGGCTATTATGAGGTGTTGGACGTCTTGACTTAATGGATTAAGAACTAGAATTGAGAGTTGGTCATCAGGAGGAGTACGTTGGGCGTACAAGCCTGTACGCGCAGCGTACATGCTCTTAAGCCAGTACGCTTAGCGTACAAGCTGAGTATGCCCTACGTACTCAACAGAATGGGATTTCGGGTTCTGGGCTTCAGTTTGGGCCATCATTTGGGCTTTGTTGTTTTGGGCCATCAGGTTTCGGGTTGATATTTATTTGTGGAGGCCCGCTATGGTTTTGGGCCCAATTTGGAAAATTGGGCCATGGATTTGGCCTTGGGTAGTTTTTAGTACTTGGGCCTTGTGGACTATTAGGTTTGGGCCTAAGTCTTGAACGAAGTTAGGTTAGAGGTAAAATGGTCCATTTAACCCAAGTGTAGATTTAAGGTTATGCATTGAAACCCAAACGATTAATTGGGTTTTGTCTTGATGATTGACAGTTCGGGGATCGGTCAGCCAATAACCAGTGTAACACCCGAAAAATCATGACCAAAAATTTCATTTTTAATTAAGTAGCTTATAAAACTGTTTACTGAAAAACATCATCGGTATCATATCATCCCATAATCCCATAAAAATGTCATAAAACATTTCGTGGAATAATAATAGTGTCAGAGTACAATCCCAAGAACATCATAGTGCGGAAATCATATGTGTACGATGCGCTGCTACCGTGCCGGCTCCTTCCCTTCGCTGAAGAGGTACCTGAAACAAAACTGAAAATTGTAAACACAAAGCTTAGTGAGTTCCACCATCATACCACATACCATATAACAAACATACTGCCAGACAATTATGGGGTGCCCGACCTACCCTGTCTGGCAATTCTGGGGTGCCGACCTACCCTGTCTGGCAATTCTGGGGTGCCGACCTACCCTGTCTGGCAATTCTGGGGCGCCGACCTACCCTCCGGTTCTTGTCAACCGACTACGGGGACTATTTCACCCCTACCACTACCACATAATAACATAGCATAAACATACTGTCAGTCATATCTGGGGTATTGTCTACCCCTTCGGTATCTTTCAACCGGTAACTGGGGGTTGTTCCGCCCCTACTATTACTAACACATTTAGCATTCTAGTACATAATTATAACAGATAGCAATATGCCAGATTATTATCACAAAGATAATCATCTCTACTATAATCTCTTACTGGTAGGCTGGCCTTGGTGCCTTAGACCCACTTCTGCTGGAAGGTAACTCACCTCAGTATTGTGAAGTGTCTGAACTGTCCTCGCTGCTGGGATCTGTTGGGTTTTGAGCATTCTAATACTCCTATGGTGTACATGCAACCCTATAAACCTTGGATCTATGTTTTCTCTATTATACATGCAAATATTAACTATTCCAAGGTTTCATCCTAACTAGCATATTATGAAGCACCTATACTACAAAGTTCTAGTTAGATGACATACCTTTTGATGTAGCTTGATGTCTTCAAGCTTTAAGAGCTTAGCCCCAATAGAGTGGAAGCCTCAAATGGAATCACAAATCACCAAAACACCTTGGAAGAACTTTAGAGAATATGTATGCACACTAAAATCGGCGCACTCTTATTTTCACACACTTGTGCCAATTTTGTGAGCCAAGGACCCATTTATATATTATGGAGGATTAGGGTTACATCCATGTAAACCCTAATACCCATGACCTTTCATTTACATAGGATCCATGGGTTAAAAGCTCCATGGACCATCCATGAAAGCTTAGCCCAACCTAAATGAACTTGGCTCATTCCATATATATAAGAGTCCATATTTAATTAGTTCTTTTTGATCACTTAATTAATTCTTGATCAATACTAATTAAATAATATGATTCCATATTAATATATTAGAACTTATAATATATTAATATAAATCATAAATATACTATTCTCAAAAGACTATCCATATAAATTGTGTCGGTGAAGTGCAACCCAAATGGACCATGCCGGGTCGGGTCAAGTACATACCAAATATAGTTATGGATTTAGACATTAATCCAACAGTCTCCCACTTGGATAAGTCTAAAACTATTATTGAGTATGACTTCAAAACCTAACTGGCAATCGTAGCTCATAAAGCCGCTGTCGAACTCTGACCTTGTCAATGACTTGTCCATTAGATAAGGGATCATATATTCCTCCATTCAGATATCATATGGACTGAGACATGGATTATAATCATTCTCTCTGTCCATTTGTTGTTTCCCGATTTTCGATTTATGATGACTGACTGATTGAACAAATCAAATCAGTCCTGGCTTGGCCAAGCACTCACATGTGTCATCGCTAAATCATCGAGGGGCCCACAGATATCGCTTTTATCCCGAAGGTAAAAGGAATGGATAAACTTCGACTCATATGGCTTGTTCTACTACTTGTTGAATCATACACAAAGGCACGTTTTATAACATCGAGTTACCAAATGCGTTTTCGTGCAATCAATGTATAACCAACTCATAGTAACAACTCATATCTCTAGGTTTGAAGAATATAAGATATTATCGTCTCATGATCACTCGTGATAAAATCCATGAAGTGATTCAAATGAGCGCGGGTTGAATCCAATACTCAGAACTTATGAGCACTCATGAGTGTTGTAGCACCACTTTGTCCACCAACTTGGACCTCTACAAATCAACCCATGACAGTTTTGATTCATATCTACTTCCAACATATGACCGACTGTGGATGGTTTGAATAACTTAATCATTCAGGAAGAGCGACTTAGTTATTCTGGAAGTCAAAACATGCAAAGTGAAACACAAGAATAAATGAATCAAATATGGTATCAAACCCTATGAATATAAATAAACACTTTTATTTATCACCATACTGATTATAAGGTCACAAAGACTTGTCAACACTTTTATTTATCACCACACTGACCCTCCTGTAATGAATATGTACAAAGTCACAAAGACTTGTCAACAGTCATTATAAGGTATTCCAATGGAGATCAACTCCATGGAAACTAAGTCTCATATTTAAAGTACATTGCTTTGGACATGCTTCTTGCATTAAGTTTTCTAATCTTACACAGATAACTTCCACCTATGGAGACAACTCCATATTCTCATTTTGACTATCACTTCTGAATAAGAGATGCCTCTTTTCAGAATATGTCAATATGGTCCTTCCAAAATTAGCACTATACTTCCAACTGTCCCTGAGCAACCAATCTTTGGTAAACCTCAGATTGTCCTCGACAATTGCTTAATCATTTTAGTCATATCCAATTCTAGACCTTTTCCCTTCTTAATGCCTCTGGGCATTTGGAAAAATTTAGAAATGAAAAATATTATAGCACATGCAATCGATCCTGTACCCAAAGCAAATGGTACACGATTCATGATGCTTCACATAAAGACATGATTCTAGACCAGTCTTTTGCTACAATATTTTTATTTGCCATGTTTTCAAAATTTGACTATGAAGAGGGATGCCGTAATCATAATCGAATTTTGAGAACGCAATATATAGAATTTCCTTAAGTTGAACCAATCCAACATGAAATTCATATATATATTCTTGACTAAAGATGATTAAGGTCTCAATCTAAGCCTTTAGAACTGAAATGAAGTATATCCTCTCCCTTAATTATAGCAAAACAACTTTTTCAATCCCTGCAGCCTCACGAATTGAAACTTTTGTTTTCTATAATTAACATTGCTAACTTGCAACACTAACAATAATTATCATGCTCCCACTAACATGATGATTATTAGCATAACACTTATGCTCCCACTAGCTTTGACATGTACTCAGAAATCAGCTGGACTTCTAGAAATCAATACTTTATTGACTTTCTTACCAAACTTCAGATTTCTAATACGAGATGCTTTGATAAAACTTTATCAAAATCATACACCTTTCCTTAGATAGCATGCATGTGTGTCTAAACAATTTCAGAACTATAAAAAGGGATGTCGTAATCATAGTCTCAATTGTTTAGACCTTTTGCCATCTGCTTCAAATCTACTTGGTGGAAGTGTTTCCTCACCATCATTTTCATGAATCGGAGAGAAACCTTATGACCCTTAGATTTTATGGTGTATGTGTTCTTATCCACGTGAATCGTCAAAACCATAGTCACAAGACAAGGATAATGAAAAATCCGAACTCATATGGACTGAACTTATGCAATCTTAACTTCTTGCCACCTGGCAGTACAGGGTCTGCCATTGCTTGCAAGTTGTTATGCAACCAATTGAGAACTTTCAGAACTCCTATGCAAAGCCAACTTTAACTGGAATGGGCACAGAATATGTCAACACGATAGGTTATAAACCTCAAGTCGTGTGCTAGTGAAGAACCTCAGGTTTTATTCTTGATTAGTTCTTGAAATTCTTTTTAGGATCTTTAAGACTCCCACTATCCTCTTGACATATAAGACTATCTTGCCAAATATTCAAGAGGTAGTGCGGACTCTTTATCAAGACAAACACTTCACACAATTGGCCTTAGTTGGTCTTTGTTTTATCCAAAACATCACAACTTACCAATTTCAAATGTACAAGAGTAGGACACTTTTACTCTTACATTTGACAAGTGTTTTAAACCTTTCTTTAAGATATCTCACTCAAGTTACAATCTTGGAGTATGACTCTAAGAATTGTTTTGGAACCAAGTATGACTCATCTTCCTGATCTAACCATTTCAACAATTCATGACTCCTCTTCTTAGTCATAAGAATGCACTAAGATGACCTTTAGAGGACTAATTGTGATATGATTTCTAAATCATTAAGATGATCACAAACATGATACTAAAGTACTCTCCCATCTTTTCAGATTTGAGAAACTTTTATCTTTCTGCCTAATTTGATTTTTCCCATTCGTTCTGCCATACATCGAGACTTTTCCAATGTTTCAGAATTATACTTAAACTTGTAAGTATAACCATATTTACTAAACTTTAGTAAATCAAATAGTCTTAACGAGCTTTGTGGTGGACATGACCAGTGCACAAGAATGTGTACTCGATCCCTTTAGTCCTTCACTTGACTTACACATCCATGTGAACAAGTAATTAGTCTTGATTTTCCAATGCTTGAAAGTTCTCATTCATCATACTATTCAAATTGCATGATTCCAATTTTCGGTCCAATTGAAACTTGGGTGATGAGGAACTTTCCTGATTTGGTAAATTTAGACACTACCACAAATGAAAGAATCAAATCCATTTTCCAATATTGCTATCAGTGGAATCATATAAGCAACAATTTTCCACAAATGCCATTGTAAGGATACTTCAAATAAATAAAATTAAACAATTTTCTTTTATTTTAAAACTTTGCGGGAAAACTTATCCTTACAATCCACATGGAAAATTGTTGTTATCTATTCCTTAGCAATATATCATAACTACTTAAGCAACTGCTCAAAATTCGGATGCGATCGAAATCCACCTTCGCGATCAGAATCATCATATACTTCCTTTAAGATTTCTCTCTATTCTTTGATTCTTAAAACATCAACATGTGACCCAGTCACATCATGTAATGAGGATCTCAGAATAGAACTTAACAGAGTTAGATAATAGGCTCTACCTGATGTAGAGTCAAACTTATTGAGTTTAACATCTTTAGGTAAATTTGGCAGCTTTGCAATCAACGCCCCTTCCTTTGGCAAAATAAACATATGGACCCTTTGGTAATGGGACTATCTCAGACTTAGCCTTTCTCTTTACCATTTGGTCAACCGGGTTGACTATGGCCAATCCCTTTCCATTGGGAAGAGAATGCTTTTTCTGGATTTCCAGTGTCACCATTGTCACTGTCCATAAAGATTTTGGGAAGTTGATCTTCTAATCAAATTTGCTTTACTATCGTTCCAAATCATTGCTGATTCAGCAGCACCAAGCAAATAGATATGATCATTAAGGTTCATGTCATAGTCTGTTTCATAGTAGTCCCAAAAGAACTCACTATGTGACTTAGAAAGTGATTGAACATCCAACTTTCTCAAGACTTTGACACCCAACTCTCCCGGCTTGTCAATATGTGACTTTATCTCTAAGATGTGATCACACATAGACCTTGCTTGCCATTAGGGCTTGAGTTACCTTGAACTTGTGGGTTAAAGAGAATAATTGGAGGAGGTGGAGGAAAAGAAGTATGACTTCCATGAGCCAAACTCGAGAAGTCATATTCATTAGGAAAGCTTGGTTTGGGAAGACCATTGTTGTCTAAACCAGACATCAACAATGGGAGAAATTCACGTAAAGTTGATTTAAGTCCTTAATATAACACCCAATATGATATATTAAGGCTAGGACCCAACAAACTATTTTATAACTTGGAAGAGGGATGCCGTAATCCAAGCTATAAAATATTTGAAGGTAGGTGAATGACGATTCACCAATTTCCACCAAGATAAACGAAATGTATTATTACGTTTTAATTGGTTTTGAAACTCCTAGATTCTTTTGAGATTCATTGAAATTTTCAATGGCATGTTTCAATCTCGAGTGTGCCCTTCAGGTTTTGTGACTGGGATGTCGAGGATCACAAAACAAGGTGTGAAGTAACCATGCAAATATACTTGGTACCCTTAATATTTACCCCTCAATCGATGTGTCGGTTAACCACACACACTCCAACGATACTATGATAAACATTAAGTTACCCTTTGCCTACCTTGTTAAGTCCAGGTTAGTGTGTCGGTTAACCACACACGCTCGACTAACAGCTTAAACAAAGTGCAAAGTGTAATTTCATGGATTAGCACCTTATTCACATTTTCCTAAGTAACTAAGATTGGGAATTTATAAGTGTTTAGTTACTTAGTATTTATCATTATACTTATAATGAAGGGAGAATTATAGTCCTTGTCCTACCTGTTCGGCTAACGACCCTCCACCGGTCAAGGAAGCGGTGAGTGAGAGTGGACACCCATTAAACTGCCATTTTATAGGCAGTAACCTTATACCCCCTTATAGACCGGCTTCGTGAATGAGGCCTACTAATGGTAAGACGACTTTATCTTATACATATCTATATAATTAGAATTATAATAATAGTATAAGGGTTGAATTTTAAACTTTTAAAATTCTAAGGTCTAGTTTGGAATTAAAGTATACATGGGGGGTAACTTTACAAATTCCAAAACTTGAGGACAAGTTTTGAAACCTTTCAAAACTCTTGGATTTTTCATAACTTTTGAGTTTAATTAAGGTTTAATGAAAAAAAAAATTCAAGTTCCATAACTTGAGGACAAGTTATGGAAGACATTAAATCATTTAATGATGACATTAAAAATAGTGACTCTTCTATTTTCATAACCTATGAGACTTAATGACACTTTAAAAAGAAAAACTCTTCACTTTCCATAACTTGAGGACAAGTTATGGAGTTCATAAAAACCATTAAGATCAAATATTCCAATTAACACAATAATCAAATAATTTTTCTATGATCTAGATTAAACTCATAAGTAAAGATAATTCACATTAACAATTTTCAAGAAATTAGATAATCATATAAACTAATACAAATCTTGAAACTTTGACAATTATCCTTTGAAGACTCTTGGAATTCATAACCTAAAGAGTTAATAAATGAGATATTTCACATCCATAACTTATGGAGGTTTCAAAACTCTTAAGATCATAACTTTAAAAAAAACTTTTGAGTTCCAAAATTTTATGACAAAATTTGTAACTCCTTAAAACCATTTAGATCAAACTTTTAAAACAAATAAAATAATCATATCATTATATCTTTTAATAAATTGACCTAATTCAACTCTTGTAGTAAAGTTACTCAAATTTTATAAATAATTAGTTTTTCATAAAATCAAGTAATTATCATAAAATTTGACAAACTTCATGTGTTTTTTTTCCTTCAACTTGAAAAAAAAATACATTTGCATCAAATATAATAGAAAACAACCCATGGCTCTGATACCACTGTTGAGTTTTAGTATACTACAACATCCTATGGTGCACATACAACCCTAAATACCTTGGATCTATGTTTTCTCTATTATACATGCAAATGGTTTCCAAGGCATTAAACCTATAACTAGCATGCATTTGACATAAACCATATAATATACTAGTTAGGGAAACATACCTTTTATGTGGCTTGAAGTCTTGATGTATTTGGCCTTAAGAGCTTAGCACCAATAGTATGAAATGCCTCAAATGGAATCACAACACACCTAGGACAAAGGTGGCTCTTGAGAGAGAATTCCATGCACTAAAACACCTCCATATTTCTCTAAGAAAAGAAGTGGTGATTTTGGCTATGGAGTAACCTATTTATATGTAGGATTCCAAGGGTCATGGGTATAACCCATAATCCATACCCATGGGTTTTATGATCCATGGTTCATGTGGCCCAACTCTTTATGTATACATACATAAACTTGGTCCAACATGGATCATAAGCCCAACACATATAAATATAACTAATTATCATAATTAGTCCCCATAGATTTAATTAGTCTCTTTTGATCACTAAATTAATTCCAAATTAATTCTTGATCGATACTAATTAAAACATATGATTTCATATTAATATATTATAACTTATAATATATTAAAAAACCATAAATAACCTTCTCTCAAAAGTCCATCCTAACAAATTGTCCTGATGATATGCAACCCAAATGGACCATGCTACTCTCGGGTCAAGTACATACCAATAATAGTTATGGGCTTATACATCTAATCCAACAATAATCAACTAGCATACCATATAAAACATAATGGGTCGGCCTTGGTGCCTTCGACCCATTGGTATGGTGAGGAGACTCACCTCTCACTGCTGAAGTCCTGCGAATAAATCTCTGGCTGCTGGCTGACCGATCCCCGAACTGTCAATAATCAAGACAAAACCCAATTAACCATTTGGCTTTCAATGCATAACCTTAAATCCACACTTAGGGTAAATGGACTATTTTACCCCTAACCTAACTTGGTTCAAGACTTAGGCCAAAACCTAATAGTCCGCAAGGCCCAAATACCAAAAACTACCCAAGGCCCAATCCATGGCCTAATTTTCCAAATTGGGCCCAAAACCATAGTGGGCCTCCAAAAATAAATATCAACCCAAAACTTGATGGCCCAACAGGGCCCAAAACAACAAGGCCCAAAAGATGGCCCAAACTAAAGCCCAAAACCCGAAATCCCACTCTGTTGAGTACGCGGGGGGTTCTCAGCTTGTACGCTAAGCGTACTGGCTTAAGAGCTTGTACACTACGAGTACAGACCTATAGTCCCAGCGTACTCCTCCAGATGACCAACTCTCAATTCTAGCTCTTAATCCATTAAGTTAAAACGTCCAATACCTCAGAATAGTCAAATATAAGTGACTTGATCCATAAAGTCGAATGCTTTAAGCCTTTTGCATGGCTTAATGAAGCCCAAACACCAAAGATGAATTCCAAAAGGTCAAAATCACTCCCAAAATGTCTTAAAACTTCTTAATACCTTAAGACCTTAGTCAAAACTTCCAGATCTGATTTCAAGGGACATCTTAAGTCATAAAGTTTCCAACTTTATGACTTAGCATAACTCAATGGGGCCCAAATCAAAACTCTAAGTCCCAAACTTCATCAAATGACTACCAAATCATGCATAGAAGGTTTATACCCATCAAGATCCAAACTTTATGACTCCATAACCTCAATAAGGACCAAATATGAAGCTCAAAGGTTCTGGAGTAACTTCTACTCATAAGAACCACCTCTAAGGGACCAAAACCATAACAATGTACCACTTAGCTAGATCTACATGAAAAAGTTGTCAAGGTTAAGACTTTATACCTCCAAAAGATAGATCTAAGTGCATAAAGATTGGATCCAAAAGCTCCACGTCAAACAATGACTCTTCAAGAAGTTCCTTCTTCCTCCTCAAGCACCAAAACACACAAAAATCACTTTGAAGCTCTATAATCACTCAAATGGGGGCTGAGGGTCGATTTCTAGGGTTTAGAACGAAGGAGGCTGAAGATATTAGGGTTAGGTTATGAGATAAGGAGCTTAAATAGGGTCCAGGACCCTAAAATAGGGTTCTGATCTGACTAGCGTACGCCGAACGTACTCGAAAGAGCATTCGTGACCATCCTAGTCAGTACGCCCAGCGTAC
The DNA here is from genome assembly GCF_052849685.1 of Lactuca virosa. Lineage (NCBI taxonomy): Eukaryota > Viridiplantae > Streptophyta > Magnoliopsida > Asterales > Asteraceae > Lactuca > Lactuca virosa. The sequence continues at coordinate 176,940,491 of NC_136430.1, forward strand.
TCCAAGCTACGCCCCACATACTTCCTTCTTCACTAGTACACCCTGCGTACGCTTTGTGTGCGCCCCGCGTACTCGGCTAAGCCTGAAAACCATGAAACTTCCAAAGGCCATAACTGTTGGGTTTTGAGCATTCTAACACTCCTATGGTGTACATGCAACCCTATAAACCTTGGATCTATGTTTTCTCTATTATACATGCAAATATTAACTATTCCAAGGTTTCATCCTAACTAGCATATTATGAAGCACCTATACTACAAAGTTCTAGTTAGATGACATACCTTTTGATGTAGCTTGATGTCTTCAAGCTTTAAGATCTTAGCCCCAATAGTGTGGAAGCCTCAAATGGAATCACAAATCACCAAAACACCTTGGAAGAACTTGAGAGAATATGTATGCACACTAAAATCGGCCCACTCTTATTTTCACACACTTGTTCCAATTTTGTGAGCCAAGGACCCCTTTATATATTATGGAGGATTAGGGTTACATCCATGTAAACCCTAATACCCATGACCTTTCATTTACATAGGATCCAGGGGTTAAAAGCTCCATGGACCATCCATGAAAGCTTAGCCCAACCTAAATGAACTTGGCCCATTCTATATATATAAGAGTCCATATTTAATTAGTTCTTTTTGATCACTTAATTAATTCTAAATTAATTCTTGATCAATACTAATTAAATAATATGATTCCATATTAATATATTAGAACTTATAATATATTAATATAAATCATAAATATACTATTCTTAAAAGACTATCCATATAAATTGTGCCGGTGAAGTGCAACCCAAATGGACCATGCCAGGTCGGGTCAAGTACATACCAAATATAGTTATGGACTTAGACATTAATCCAACAGTCTCCCACTTGGATAAGTCTAAAACTATTATTGAGTATGACTTCAAACCCTGACTAGCAATCGTAGCTCTCAAAAGCTTCTGTCGAACTCTGACCTTGTCAATGACTTGTCCATTAGATAAGGGATCATATATTCCTCCATTCTAGATATCATATGGACTGAGACATGGATTATAATCATTCTCTCTGTCCATTTGTTGTTTCCCGATTTTCGATTTATGATGACTGACTGATTGAACAAATCAAATCAGTCCTGGCTTGGCCAAGCACTCACATGTGTCATCGCTAAATCATCAAGGGGACCACAGATATCGCTTTTATCCCGAAGGTAAAAGGAATGGATAAACTTCGACTCATATGGCTTGTTCTACTACTTGTTGAATCATACACAAAGGCACGTTTTATAACATCGAGTTACCAAATGCATTTTAGTGCAATCAATGTATAACCAACTCATAGTAACAACTCATATCTCTAGGTTTGAAGAATATAAGATATTATCGTCTCATGATCACTCGTGATAAAATCCATGAAGTGATTCAAATGAGCGCGGGTTGAATCCAATACTCAGAACTTATGAGCACTCATGAGTGTTGTAGCACCACTTTGTCCACCAACTTGGACCTCTACAAACCAACCCATGACAGTCTTGATTCATATCTACTTCCAACATATGACCGACTGTGGATGGTTTGAATAACTTAATCATTCAGGAAGAGCGACTTAGTTATTCTGGAAGTCAAAACATGCAAAGTGAAACACAAGAATAAATGAATCAAATATGGTATCAAACCCTATGAATATAAATAAACACTTTTATTTATCACCATACTGATTACTCATTATTCATTGTTTCGGTTTTATCAACTTTATACTTGAATTAAAAACACTAGTTGTCCCATGCTCCAAGCATGTACACTATGTTTTTCTTAAACAATAGCTTTGCCATACACCAAGTATGCACTCTATGTTTGTCTATGATCCTTACTTTGTGAAATAAACCAATTGAACATAATTTCAATGATTCTAATTTCACACTCCCAAATCCTTATCGAAAAATGTGAGAATTTCAAATTCCTATCATTTATCGAAATCTGTTTAGATTTTAAACTTATATGCACTGACCCTCCTGTAATGAATATGTACAAAGTCACAAAGACTTGTCAACAGTCATTATAAGGTATTCCAATGGAGATCAACTCCATGGAAACTAAGTCTCATATTCAAAGTACATTGCTTTGGACATGCTTCTTGCATTAAGTTTTCTAATCTTACACAGATAACTTCCACCTATGGAGACAACTCCATATTCTCATTTTGACTATCACTTCTGAATAAGAGATGCCTCTTTTCAGAATATGTCAATATGGTCCTTCCAAAATTAGCACTATACTTCCAACTGTCCCTGAGCAACCAATCTTTGGTAAACCTCAGATTGTCCTCGACAATTGCTTAATCATTTTAGTCATATCCAATTCTAGACCTTTTCCCTTCTTAATGCCTCTGGGCATTTGGAAAAATTTAGAAATGACAAATATTATAGCACATGCAATCGATCCTGTACCCAAAGCAAATGGTACACGATTCATGATGCATCACATAAAGACATGATTCTAGACCAGTCTTTTGCTACAATATTTTTATTTGCCATGTTTTCAAAATTTGACTATGAAGAGGGATGCCGTAATCATAATCGAATTTTGAGAACGCAATATATAGAATTTCCTTAAGTTGAACCAATCCAACATGAAATTCATATATATATTCTTGACTAAAGATGATTAAGGTCTCAATCTAAGCCTTTAGAACTGAAATGAAGTATATCCTCTCCCTTACTTATAGCAAAACAACTTTTTCAATCCCTGCAGCCTCACGAATTGAAACTTTTGTTTTCTATAATTAACATTGCTAACTTGCAACACTAACAATAATTATCATGCTCCCACTAACATGATGATTATTAGCATAACACTTATGCTCCCACTAGCTTTACATGTACTCAGAAATCAGTTGGACTTCTAGAAATCAATACTTTATTGACTTTCTTACCAAACTTCAGATTTCTAATACGAGATGCTTTGATAAAACTTTATCAAAATCATACACCTTTCCTTAGATAGCATGCATGTGTGTCTAAACAATTTCAGAACTATAAAAAGGGATGCCGCAATCATAGTCTCAATTGTTTAGAGCTTTTGCCATCTACTTCAAATCTACTTGGTGGAAGTGTTTCCTCACCATCATTTTCATGAATCGGAGAGAAAACTTATGACCCTTAGATTTTATGGTGTATGTGTTCTTATCCATATGAATCGTCAAAACCATAGTCACAAGACAAGGATAATGACAAATCCAAACTCATATGGACTGAACTTATGCAATCTTAACTTCTTGCCACCTGGCAGTACAGGGCATGCCATTGCTTCCAAGTTGTTATGCAACCAATTGAGAACTTTCAGAACTCCTATGCAAAGCCAACATTAACTGGAATGGGCACAGAATATGTCAACACGATAGGTTATAAACCTCAAGTCGTGTGCTAGTGAAGAACCTCAGGTTTTATTCTTGATTAGTTCTTGAAATTCTTTTTAGGATCTTTAAGACTCCCACTATCCTCTTGACATATAAGACTATCTTGCCAAATATTCAAGAGATAGTGCGGACTCTTTATCAAGACAAACACTTCACACAATTGGCCTTAGTTGGTCTTTGTTTTATCCAAAACATCACAACTTACCAATTTCAAATGTACAAGAGTAGGACACTTTTACTCTTACATTTGACAAGTGTTTTAAACCTTTCATTAAGATATCTCACTCAAGTTACAATCTTGGAGTATGACTCTAAGAATTGTTTTGGAACCAAGTATGACTCATCTTCCTGATCTAACCATTTCAACAATTCATGACTCCTCTTCTTAGTCATAAGAATGCACTAAGATGACCTTTAGAGGACTAATTGTGATATGATTTCTAAATCATTAAGATGATCACAAACATGATACTAAAGTACTCTCCCATCTTTTTAGATTTGAGAAACTTTTATCTTTCTGCCTAATTTGATTTTTCCCATTCGTTCTGCCATACATCGAGACTTTTCCAATGTTTCAGAATTATACTTAAACTTGTAAGTATAACCATATTTACTAAACTTTAGTAAATCAATACTAATTAAATAATATGATTCCATATTAATATATTAGAACTTATAATATATTAATATAAATCATAAATATACTATTCTCAAAAGACTATCCATATAAATTGTGCCGGTGAAGTGCAACCCAAATGGACCATGTCGGGTCGGGTCAAGTACATACCAAATATAGTTATGGATTTAGACATTAATCCAACAGGATCAACTCCTTTAGATTCCTAAACATACCAATCTTCCTTAATTACCATTTCATGGTCAAATCATGTCAAAGTCAAAGTCAAGGTCAACACCTTGGTCAAAGCCAACTCTGGGTCAAAGTCAACATCTGGTTGACTCAACTCGCCGGGTTGACCCACCAACTCGCCGAGTCTTTTAAGAACTCGTCGAGTTCTCCTTCATACAAGGTCGGGACCTTCTACCACTGACTCGCCGAGTTCATCCTTGAACTCGTTGATTCCTTCTTCATTTAAGAAGGCACGTCTAGTCCTGGACTCGCCGAGTTCCTTATGAACTCGTCGAGTTCGTCTTCATGATGTTGGGAATTAGTTTTGAACTCGCCGACATCTGTTCTTGAACACGCCGAGTTCCATAATCTTCAGGCCCACAATGAACCCAACGGGCTGAGTGTTCTTCCAGCTCAACACATTGCCCATTATCAGAAGAGGTTTGGGGAAAACTTCAACCCGACTCGCCGAGTCACATGAGTGACTCGCCGAGTCCCTCTATGTCCAAAACTATTCAGTCGACTTCAGTCTGGCTTAATGCATTCAAAACATAGATCTAACCTCCTAGGGTCCATATTATACGTAAAGTTACAAACTTGACGTTCATGCATGGGGTATTTGGCTCAAATGGTCCTAAAAAGAGGTTTATATGGTGCATAGGACTCTTATAGCAATAAAGTTGGCACCTTTATGCCATGAGAACCCTCCAAGGTTCAAGATCTGAAGTCAACACTCTACATTATGCTCTAAAGTCGAAGGTGACTTAGAAATGCCCCAAAAATGACAAGATTCAAGCCCTAAAGAAGATCTAACAAATGGGAAGTCAAGGTTGAAGCTTTTTACCTCAAACAAGCTGGAAATGCAACCAAGACTCTGGATCTATTGCCTTCTTCTTGAACCTCCAAGCCTTTCCTTCCTTCTCTAAGCTTCAAATCACAAAAATGGCACCAAAATAGCTCAAGAACACTCACAACTGATTAGGATTTCGAGAATGGGGTCTGAGGGTGATGGAGGCTGGAGTGGAGGCCACTTAATGTGTTTAAATAGGGTGCAAACACTCAAATTTAGGGTTTCATCCAGATAGGTCTACTCGTCGAGTCGGGGCTTCCGAGTCGGCGAGTAGATACTTCCACCCGCGTTCAAATTTAGCCTCCACTCAATGAGTTGGGGCCTCCAACTCGTCGAGTCCCAAAGTAAAAGTGCAAAAATTCTTATTTAAAATACATACCAGGAACCGGGCATTAAAAATCCCCCTGCTTATTTTAGACTTCGTCCTCGAAGTCTACTGCTGTATCTAGAAAAAGCTCGGGGTAGTGCTCTCTCATCTCGTCCTCCGGCTCCCAAGTCCATTCTGAGCCGTTGCGGTGCTGCCATTGCACCTTTACGAGCTCGACCCTCTTTTTCCTCAGATCCTTCGACTCCTGTCGAGGATAGATACTGGTCGCTCAATGTAGTTCAGGTTGTCATCCACCTGAATATCCTCTAGAGGAACCACTGCAGAGTCGTCTACCAGGCACTTCCGCAGCTGGGAGACGTGGAAGGTACTCTGAATCTAGCTAAGCTCGGCTGGCAGATCCAGCTTATACGCCACCTTTCCCACCTAGGTTGCAACCCTGAAATGACCGATATACCTGGGGCCCAACTTGCCCCGTTTCCTGAACCGGATGACACCTTTCCAAGGTGACACCTTCAGGAGAACCATATCCCTGACTTGGAACTCCAGGTCCGAACGACACTTGTCGGCATAACTTTTCTGCCGACTCTGAGTAGTCTGAAGCCTGCTCCGGACCTGTTGAATCCTCTCCGTCGTCTTGAGTACCACTTCGGTACTCCCCATGACTCTTTGCCCAACCTCTCCCCAACAAATCGGGGTCCTGCACTTCCTCCCGTATAACATCTCGAAGGGAGGATGATCGATACTCACGTGGTAACTGTTGTTGTAGGAAATCTCAGCCAATGGAAGATAGGTATCCCAGCTACCACCGAAGTCTAAGACACATGCCCACAACATATCCACCAAGGTCTGGATGGTCTGCTCACTCTGACCATCCGTCTGTGGGTGAAAAGTGGTGCTGAAGTGCAGACGGATACCCAACTCGTCGTGAAACTTCTTCCAGAACCTGGAAGTGAACAGCACGTCTCTGTCAGAAATCACGGAGACTGGCACTCCGTGTCGAGCTACTACCTCTCGGATGTAGATATCGGCTAGCTTCTCGGACGAGATGCTCTCCTGGATCGGTATGAAATGGGCACTCTTGGTCAACCGATCCACGATGATCTGAATCGCATCCACTCCCCGTGCGGACCTGGAAGCTTCGTGATGAAATCCACAGTAATATCTTCCCATTTCCACATAGGATATCCAACGGTTGTGTCTTGTCGTGAGGCCGCTGGTGCTCCACCTTGACCTTCCTGTAGGTCAGGCACCTCTCGACATACCAGGCTACATCCCGCTTCATGCAGGGCCACCAGTAATCAGGACGAAGATCTCTGTACATCTTTGTCGCCCCGGGATGAATAGAAAAACTGGATTTGTGCGCCTCCTCCATCAGCACCTGGCGCACACCACCATGATACGGAACCCACACCCTACGGTGTAGTTTCAACAACCCACGATTATCATAGTCGAAGCAGGAAACCTTCCCCACAATACGCTCGCTCTTCCGATGTTCCTCCTTCATAGCCTCCTGCTGGGCCTCTCAGATCTGCTCCAACAGTGGAGTCACTACTGTCATCCATAAGTTAATGTCTCTGATCGGGGCAGCCTTGCGGCTATGAGCATCGGCCACCACATTGGCCTTCCCCGGGTGGTAGAGGATCTCACAATCGTAATCCTTCACCACATCTAGCCACTGACGTTGCCTCATGTTCAGATTCGGTTGATCCATGAGGTACCTCAAACTCTTGTGGTCCATGTAAATGTTACATCAGACCCCATAGAAGTAGTATCACCAAATCTTGAGGGCGAAGACAACCGCCCCCAACTCCAAATCGTGCGTCGGGTAGTCTGCCTCATGAGGGTTCAACTGCCTAGAGGCGTAGGCGATAACATGTGACAAGCGTCAAAATTCGAGTCGGTTCTAGATTTGATAAACTTAGTTGTACGTGTAGGCATGACACATACTAGACTTAGTAACTAGAAACTAAGTTATAACCTACTAGAAACTTGGAAACAATTAGAATCAATGGATAGTATACTTAGATTTCACATTGATATGTGAATTCTACAACTACTTAACTGTAGTGAATATCCATATTTAGGTCACTCTTTGACTCGAACACCTTTTCATGAATCATATACACACATCATGCACTTGACCTAGTGGTAGAAATTAGGTCCTAGTCTCGTTGGAACTTAAGTCAAAGTTCAAGACTAGGACTAGTATACTTGATTACTCAATTTCGTTTGGATCTCGGAATCACTACATAGAATGCTAATAAACCGATAAAAATAAATTACAAACATTATTTCTAACTTTAATAAGGGTTAGGAAACACAAAAATAATTTGAAGTCTCAAAGATTCAATTTACCTTGATATCTAAAGTTTAGCAAAATCCGAAAAACCCTAAAAGCCCTAAAAACTCATATTTATTATGAAATACAATCAATGAAAAATAATTATGAACCTTAAAAATCCTATAAAAATAATTATGAACCTTATAATATTATCTTATCGTAATAATTATTATGAAATACAATCAATGAAAAATAAAGATTTAGTTATTAACATTTACCCTTGATTTATAAGTCAAAAATCAAGAGTTTTATGCATAAAAACTAGGTTAAGGTGCACATTTTATAAAAAGTTGGATATTTTTATAAAAGATTTGAATTTTTATAAAAGAAACAAGAGAGAGGGAGCCTCTCCCCCCTAAAATTCGTCCTCTCTCTCTCTCTCTCTCCCATAACTCTCTTCCCCAAAAATTTGAATCATTTGTCACCTCTCCACACTTCACCTCCTCATTCTCTCTCACACTCTTCATCACCGTCACATTTTCTCTCTTCCCCTCACCCTAACCACGAAATGTTATAGAAAATGGCTCCAAGAACACACATTAAACTCTAAATATTCATCATTTGAAGTAATCTTGAAGGTAATCCCGAATTTTCTTTCATTCTACTTCACTTTTCCTTCAAGTTTTGCTATTTTCTTATACTTTCTCCTTCTTCTCCTTCTTCATCTTCTTCAAACTTGTTTTCTTTTTGTTAAAATGATTTTTAAAACATCATGGATGTGTTTTAACACCATGCATGTATGATAAACAAGGTTGCATGTTCATGATCTTAGTGCAAAAATCGATTTTAAGGATTAAAACATCAAACTCAAGTTAAGAGTTTTTGAGAAACAAAATTTTGTTCATAAATGCATGTATACATTTTGATAAGTTTTAATCATTTGATCTCTGGAAACATGACTATAATATAAGTTTATCATGATATCTTTAAAATATTTCAAAAGATTTACTCGAAGAAATGATGAAAACTCACTTTTCTAATCAATCATCATGCATGCAATCTGCCAGATTTCTTTACCTAACTTTAAACTGCCATATCTCACTCATTTCTTAACCAAAATTCAAGATTCTTTTTCTGTGATATAATATTTGGAGTTAGCTTTCAAACCCATCTGTCCTCAGTGAAAAATTCCAATATTTCGATTTTTAGCAATTTTTACAAAACTGTTGCTCAATCAGCACCTTTTTGTGAATACTAGTTTTGTATTGCATGTTCAAATGTCTTATTCATCACTAAAAATCAAGGAAAAATTAATTTGAACACTTAACATCATTTATTAAGAGGTATAAAAAGATCTTGATTCAAAAGTCTTTGGAACATGTTGCAAAAATTCTCAAAGTAACATCAATAATCTTTACCAAAATCACAATAATCAAGCTTTCTCTATAATTGTTTGAGCCTTTAGACATGTTTTTCGACCTCAAAAATAAGAAAACAATTTTTCATTGTTATTAAATTGTTTGAAGATGCATTCTGGAAATTTTCAGCTCAATATATATTTTCTTTATTTTTACATGAGAATAATAAGAAAATAGAGTGTTAAAGCATATAAAATACTTACACTTGTAAATAAATTCTGGAAATATTTTTGGATGACCCCTTAAGTTAATAAACATCTCTCATGAAGTTTCATCGATTTTTGTTACTGTTTAGTATGGTTTTTAATTTTCTTTTTATTTAGCTCCAATAAATCATAAAACCACTTTAGGGAATGTGAAAATATTATTTCTTATTTTTCGCAGCTTGTACCTTATATTTACGACTCAGAAAAATATTTTGGGAATTTTTCAAAATGTATATATATTTTTCTTGAATTTTTGTGTTTATACCGGACTAAAAACAGACAAAATAGTTTTGCTCATCCAAAATTCATGAAAATTTACCAAAAACTCTTATAATATGTTAGGATGATACGTAAAAATTTTGATGATTTTTATCTTCTGTATGCTATTTTTCTTCTATTTTCCCACGATTTAATACACTTAAACGTACAAAAATCATAAAATTGGGTTAAACAGTTTAGAAATCCATTTTGATATTTTTCCCAACTTAAGTATGTGTAATAACACTTGTAAAAAAAGGTTTTGTGAATTTTTGAAACTGATATCTATTTATTTCTATTTTTATAGAATAAATACACAAAAATCAGAAAAATTGTGTTAAACTTTTTGAAAACACATATTAATATTTTTCCGAGATTATGTACACTGTAAAACAGTTACACAAAAATTATAAGAGTTTTTCACGATAATTTACTATTTTTCCATAATTTTATGATTATTCAAGGAATTAAATGATGAAAAATAGTTAGACGAATAAAAAATTCAAGAAAATTTATCTTAAGGTCTTTGACTTCAATTAAAACTGAAATACAAAGTTTGGGAAATTTAGAACTAAATTGATTTAGTTTTTGAATATTTAATCATTAAAACACCTCTTAAAATGTTAAATATTAACATTTCAATAATGAGAATTTTCCACTTAAATTGTTATATAACAATTGATTCATTTAAATTTAATTTTCACAGAAAAAATTTTGTAACTTATCATTATTAAATTTTGATACAATATTTGCATAATTCTATTGTAGTAGTAAGTATACTAGTGTTAGATTTCGATTAGAGACTCACTAGCGAATACCATTATTGTAGGAATCGGGAGTGGTACACGTGGAACGTAGTTCAAGGCACCAATAGCATCATCTCAATGTATTGTGAGTATTCACGACTCCCCTATTTTCGGTTTCTTTTAAATGTTTTGGGGGTGGGAAAGCATGTCTTAAACAATCTATGTTCATTGTATTTATTTGACTCGTATAAACTTGGTTGCTATATTTTGCATATTGTGAGTATTCACAGCCCATATTTTACGTTTTTAATATTTTGGGGTGGAAAGCATGCTACAATTTCTATGAACATTATTTTATGAACTTGTGCTATGAACTATATGATATGAACTTTGTTGTATGAACCTTGTATTATGAACTTGTACTATGAATTTGGTGTTATGAACTTGTACGATTAAGTCCCCGGAGAACCGATACAACCTATTAACTCATATTTGAGCCGTTGGTCTTATGGATAGCGCTATTTGGGGTCGACAGCCCCCACTCGCCCGGAACCGCGAGTGCATATTTCCATGAACTGACATCATGGGAACCATGGACATGATGGAATGGGGGAAGGAACGGTCATTAGGCTTGGGTTGTGAACTCATGAATGGAAACTTGATGCATATACGAATCTTATATCGTATTTTAGTAACGAAACTTGTATACTCATTTTAGCAACGAAACTTATATACTCATTTTAGCAACGAAACTTGTTTACTCGTTTTAGTAATGAACTTTATTTCCCATGAGAATATGAACATTGCATCTCATTTGAGCAACATACTTTATCTCTCATGATGACAACGAACTTTGTTTATGCAAACTTATTTACTTATTTTGGCAATATATTTTTATTCGTGGAAACTTTTATCAAAATTTTTATTTCGATTTATGAAACCAATATTATTTTTAAATATGTAAGTACTCACCAACTATTTTTGTAGTTGACGCTCGTTTTACATGCTTTTTCAGGAATCATCTAGTAAGAGGCACGTAGAGACACAACACTTGTAGGAGCATTTGCATGTGTTGACTTTTAAATACATTGTAATCTCTTTTAAAAAGTTGTTCAAACTCATTGTAAATTTGTAATGATTTTTAATACTATGGTTGGTGTTGTCTTTCTAACTTTTGCTATGAGACCCTTTGTACTGTCACACCCCGTATTTCCGCTTTAGCGGGGTGTTACATAACATGCCCTCTCTACATCAATACCGCGCCCAACCCAGAGATGGACGCATCGCAGTATACCACAAAATCTTCCACGCCCTCTGGCAGGGCTAGAATCGGTGCCACGCATAATCTCTGTCTCAATGTCTCGAACGCTGCCTGCTGCTCAGGCCCCCAGCGAAAGACCACAACTTTCTTCGACAACCGGGTTAAGGGTACGACTATCTTGGAGAAGTCCTGAATGAATCTCCGGTAATAGCCTGTCAATCCCAGGAAACTCCGAATCTCAGATGGAGACTTTGGAACCTCCAATCTCATCACGACCTCTACTTTGGCCGGATCGACCAAAATCCCGTTCTGGTTGACAAGGTGCCACAGAAATTGCACCTCGCGTAACCAGAACTCGCACTTGGAGAACTTGGCATACAATCTCTCCCTCCTCAGGGTATCCAACACCTACCACAAGTGCTCCTCATGTTGCTCCTGCGTCTTGGAGTAAACCAAGATGTCATTCGATGAAAACTATCACAGACCGATCCATCATCGGTCTGCATACGCGGTTCATGAGGTCCATGAACGTGACAGGAGCATTGGTGAGCCCGAAGGGCATCACCACGAACTCGTAGTAGCCATAGCAAGTCCGGAACGTAGTCTTCTGTACATCCTCGTCTCTGACCCTCATCTGATGGTATCCTGAACGTAAATCTATCTTGGAAAACCAAGATGCCCCTTATAGTTGGTCGAACAGATCATCAATCCTCGGGAGTGGGTAACGGTTTTTCACTGTTACCTTATTTAGCTCCCGGTAATCTATACACATCCGATGCGACCCGTCCTTCTTCTTCACAAACAGGATCGGGGCTCCCCAGGGTGAACTGCTCGGTCTAATGAATCCCTTGTCTAACAGCTTCTGCAGCTGTGTAGACAACTCCTGCATCTCGGGATGAGTCAGCCGATATGGTGCCTTTGCTATCAGGGCCGCACCAGGAACCAGGTCGATCCTGAACTCCACCTGTCTCTCCGGAGGTATCTGTTGAATCATGAAAAGTGACCCTCTTGAACTTCAGCTACCGCAGCCCACAAGCCACCGCAGTCAAGCTCCCTCATCAGCAACCTCATCCGAAGTCATCTAGCCAACCGCAGTCCTTCTTACTTTACTTAGTTTATCTATCTTTCTGTAATACTCTCTATTGTCCAGTATGCCTTGCATGGCTACTCTTAGAGAGTGAATCAAATGTAATTCTTTGAGTCTCTATAAATAGAGCTCATTCTCACTTATTCTAATATCTAATATCTCTGAAGCTATCTTTTCTATCTCTCTATCTGATTACGCATCTCTTCTTACTCTCAAACCTTACTAGAATATAACTGATTACAATCTCTCTTCGGAGCAAGTCTCTTGTGACTTAATCACTAAGTTTGATCTCACTTATTAACTTGGCTTGAATGCATTCCTCGTTATGAATCAACTTATGTGTATTCTTGATATAACAATTGTTGTCACTTCCATTTCTTTACTTTTCCGCCACTAACTCTCTAACTATCTAACTCTAACTTATTAATATTATTTTTGAGCTTTTAGATCCTTCGAGATTAACTATTCCGCAATATACTTGTTCTAACGTTTGTTCAAGTGTGTCTCAAAGTTTTTCTCTCAATAATTGGTATCAGATCCATAGTGGTTGCTTTTTGAAAAACGGAACTCTGATTTTCAAAGGGCCTTCTATACCACAGAAGCTCATTTCTTAAAACAAAAAATAAGGAAGAATGGCACAATCGTTATCTCTAAATGTCTCCAACAGTGTTGGTGGTTCGAATCGAGCCCCAATATTGGTGGCAAATGAATATCATCACTGGTCTCAAAGAATGGAAAGATACTTAAGAAGACTTGGTGGAGATGTATGGCGATCCGTAGAAGAAGGACCACATGTCCCAGTTCTTACACCAGTCCAAACTGACGGCGCTACAACCAGACTAGGAGGAGGTCAACCAGTCATGAACCGTCCCACCAAGGATGATCTCGATAAAATGGAAAATGATGTTGTTGCTTTTTATTAAATCTCTTGTGGATTTGCTCCTGACAACTTCGATATTATCATAAATTGCAAATCAGCAAAATAGATCTGGGAAGTTCTCAAGAATTTGTATGAAGGATGAGAACAAGCACAAGACAAGAAGCTTACAACCGCACTCAATGAGTTCAACAACTTCAAAGCTCATACTGGCGAAAGTTTGGAAGACTCCTTCAAAAGGTTCAACCTGATAGTCACCAAGTTATCCAATGCGGGCACCATCCGCAGTAACCATGAAACAAATCTTCAGTTTCTTAATGGTTTGGGAAGACATTGGACTATGACTAAGATGATAGTCCAAGGCGATAGAAAAATTCATTCTTTGTCTCTCTACAAGCTCTACGGAGAACTGCAAGCACAAGAATCCACCGTACTCAAAGACTGTGCTGACTTCGGAGGACCACTTGCTCTCATAGCACAAGCTCTACATAATCAATCTTACTCTCCCTCGTATGACACTCCAGCGCAGTCATACGAAGCTGACTTAGAGTATGATGATGAAGAAGAATTTCAGAAGGCTATTGCTCTTGTTAGCCAACAGTTCAATCGACTACCACCTTCTTCCTTTCGCAAGAATCAGCAGTTCAACAAACCTCCATTCAATCGTAACTTCAACCCGCAGAATAACCATCCTCGATATCCCAAAAGTTCTCATCCACCACCGCAATCTCAAAATACTCAACCAAAAGAGGCACCGCAGTCTACTCAAACCACTGACTCCGGTACTGCCTCAGAAGACAAGACTGATGTTGTGATTTGTCACAAATGCAACAAAGAGAATCACTTTGCAAGAGATTGTTAGGCCAATGTAGTAAAAGACAGAGCATTCTACCTGAGAATGGCTCAAGAGTTGGAAGATAAGGAAAAGGCAAGGGCATACGTAGCCCATGTCAAAAGAGACCATCAAGTTTGGTCATCCGGAGATGAAGATGAAGCCATCAGCAGTGTCAAAAGAAAAGGGAAAATCTACATGCTGGCAACTGCGGATGATGATGGGTCCTCAAAGCTGGAAAAGAACTACTGCTACATGGCACAGGATGGAACTCTAAGCATCGTCGAACAGGTAAAACTCATGATCCAAACTCTAAACTATAGCATGCATGATTGTCAACCCTTCATAGATGATCTTAATGACACTTGTGCTGCCGTCCTTACAGACTATAACAAAGCCTTAGATGAGAAGAACATTGCATCCCAAGAGATGTTCCATGTGAGAGGACGACTGGATAACAAAAGACTCAAAATGGCTATGTTAGAAAAGGACTTAGAGTTAGAAAAAGATGCAAGAATGTTGAGTGAAACACAATTAGAGATAGCTTTGAACCAGAGAGATTTAGCTCAGAGTGAAATTGTACGCTTAAATCTTTTAATCGAAAAATTGTTCAATGAAAGTGAAGCTATTGAAAATTTGGTAAATAATGGAACCGTGGACAATACATACAATTGGGGTTGGTCAAATTGATATCCTACCGCAATGGATTCCTCACCCCGGTTCAACAAAGACAGACTGTATGTCCCTCCAGACCGAGAATTTCATTTCCCAGTCAATGATAAGACTTTTCCCGAAGATATCAGAACACACTTCGGTAGACTTCATGATCTAAGTAATAATTGTGTCATTGAGGAAATTATGCCTGAGGTTTCGGATCACACAAGTGATCTGACTCCTATCTGTGGCACAATCCATTCAAATTCTCAGACCTCATCCGTAGTTGATGAATAAATTGTTATTGAGGGCCCCGAAGTCTCGAAAGACTTCCCATCTCTGCCCTCAGACCGCAGTGTCTCACACTATAGTCAGAAGTCCCACAAAAGTCCCACTGAAGTCCCAACTCAGACTTACTCTGCGGTAGTCAAATCATCTTTACCACAGTCCTCATTAAAAGGAACTGTGACTCTTCAACCAATTCATCATGAATTACCCATAGAGAACTTTGAAGTGGGTCAATGTTCTCAAATCCCTGAATCTTCAAGTTCGGATGACTCAAGCCCTCATTTTCATAAATTTTCAAAGGATTCCAGGAAACCGCAGTTGAACTTCAAAGACCGCGGTTCCCCAAAAACCTTAGCCAAAAAGGCTTTCAAAGAGGAAATTCGATCCCGAGGCACAAATAGACAAACTTTTTCGAAAAACAAGAAGCATGTCAGATTCCCAAAGTCCAAGAGTCCAGAAAAATTTGTTTTCTCACACTACTTTTCTAAAAACTCTCCAATCAAGAAAACATACAAAAAGGAATGTACAGTTTCATTAGTCATTCCAAAGTCATCTTTCACAACTCAAAAGAAAGAAAGGTCTTTTCGAAGCAATGGCTTTCAAATCTATTCCTCGGATGATCCGAAATGGAAGGGTATCTTGCCCACTCCAACACTTTTAAATTCACATCAAAATTTAAACAAGGAAAAGGGTATTTTTACCAAATCCAACAAAAAGGACTCAAAGATCTACACGTGCTAAACCTTTTTCAAAACAAACTTTTTCAAAGCCCAACAACACTCATGTCAGATATTACCAACCTCGGACCGGTCACAAGCCCAACTCATCCTTTAGACCGCTGACCAAACCAAGTGTCAGAGCAAAAGACAAAATCTCAACCTGTCAATGTCAGTGTAGGTGTCAAATAGATTCATCCTATGTCAAATCTAGTTGGAGTCAGAAACCTCGTGATTTTTCAAAAAAACACAACATTCCAAAACTGCACAAACACCCAGGACTAGGATTAAAAGTTGAAAAGAAACCAGTCCCTGCAACCTCGGTCCATGCATCATTCAGAAATTCACCTATTGCCCCAGGCTCCAAACTAGTTTGGATGCCTAAACTAACCGTGTAATTCTCAGGCTTTGTGCAAGGAGGAACAAGAAGAAGAATGGTTAATCGACAGTGCCTGCTCCTTGCACATGACCGGAAGGTTAGAATACCTTCGGGATTTCAGGCCAATTTGCAACGGTAGAAATGTCACATTCGGCAACAATGCGAATGGGGCCATCCGAGGTTATGGTGTTCTTACTATGGGGAACTTCTCTATTCAAAAGGTTGCTTATGTAGAAAGCCTTAAACACAATCTCATCAGTGTTGGCCAACTATGTAAAGCAGGCCATCGAGTTGAATTTGATGATCAATTTTGCTATGTAATGACAAGTGATAGGAACACATGTCTGATCAAATCCCAATCCAAAGGTACTATGTATCATTTGGATGTCTCTCTGATCATAGGCAAACCGCAGTTATGTTTCCTATCCAAAGCCGTATCCGAAGTCAGCTGGCTATGGCACCGCAAGCTAGCTCATCTCAACTTCAGATACATCAACAATTTGGTCACTGGAGAACTAGTCAGAGGACTCCCTATTCTCAAGTTCAGCAATGATACTCTCTGTCCTGTATGTGAATGTGGAAAGCAATCCAAAGCAAGTCACCCCATGGTGATTGACTCTTCAATTTCTGAACCACTGGAGCTCTTGCACATTGATCTCTGCGGTCCATCCACCGTAGCCAGTCTCCATCACAAGAAATACATACTGGTTATAGTAGATGACTTCGCACGCTTCACATGGGTTTTCTTCCTCAGACTCAAGTCAGAAACACCGCAGATTCTCATCAATTTCATCAAGGAAATAGAACTTCAGTTCAAGCTGCCAGTAAGACGTATCCGCAGTGATAATGGAACCGAGTTTACTAATCATCTCCACAACAGTTTCTTGGTGTCCAAGGGCATCACTCACAACTTCTCAGCTCCCTACACACCGCAACAAAATGGGGTAGTAGAGAGAAGGAACCGCACTCTAGTAGAAGCAGCCAGATCCATGCTCAACTTCGCACACCTTTCTCTCTATTTCTGGGCTGAAGCAGTAGCAACCGCATGCTTTGTACAGAACCGAACCATTGTGTGCAAACGTCTCAACAAAACACCGTATGAGGGCCTTAACAACCGCAAGCCAAATGTTCGCTTCTTTCATATCTTTGGGTGTAGATGTTTTGTGATCAACAACAGAGATCGTCTTAACAAGTTTACACCGAAGTCTGATGAAGGCATCTTCCTTGGCTACTCCACTAACAAGGTTGCTTATCGAGTTCTCATTAGACGCACAAGGTTGATCATTGAAAGCTTCGATGTGAAATTTGATGACTATCACATCCGCAACAACCCTCCATCCACTGAAACCACATCAATCCTGGAAAGTGATATTCCTGCCTCTTCGGGTCCATGAAATCTAGTTGAAGTAAACTATGACGATCTCTTTAACCCTGTTGAAACAGCGAAACTATCCGAAGTTCTTGTGTCTCCGGAAGCTCAACAGCAGCACGCAGATGTATCTGGGCCATCACTATCCGAAGTAGCATCTCTCAATACTTCCACCTCGCCGGTTGAGGGGGAAAGCTCTACTCCGGATCAAGCAACAACCATCGAGGTTCCAGTACTTGATGTAGCTCAAGTTCCTATCCGCAGAGAATCATTACCATCAAACGTCTCTTCGGACTCGGATGATGAAAACATAGAGAACATTGACACAAGAACAGACTCTAGGATTATCACTCTCCCATCCGCAGTCCAGGGGGAACCTTCTCAGGTTCCAGGGGAACTCCCATCCGCAGTCTAGGGGGAACCTTCTCAGGTTCCAGGGGAACTCCCATCAGCAATCCAGGGGGAACCTCTTCCAACTGCTCAAGAAAATTTCATTCTCGCTCCAACAATCCAAGATGATTCTGCAGGATGTTCTCAAGTCCAGGGGGAACTGCCATCTCCAACCGCAGAGTCTTCCAATATCGAAGACATTCCCTCTACCGTAGCTGCTGATCATCTGCAACCTCGTCTACACGTATGGACGAAGGACCACCCACCAGGTCAAATCATTGGCAACCCATCCGCAGGTATCCAGACTCGATCTTCCAAGGACTTATCTGACCACTGTCACTACGCATCATTTATGTCCTCGGTCGAGCCCCGAACGATCAAATAAGCATTGCTAGAACCAGACTGGATATCTGCAATGCAAGAAGATCTAGAAGAATTCAAAAGAAACAAAGTGTGGCAACTCGTCCCGAAGCCGCATGGTCATACCATTGTTGGTACTAGATGGGTGTTCAAAAACAAGCTGGATGAATCTGGTGTGGTAGTCAGAAACAAGGCAAGGTTAGTTGCAAAGGGCTATAGACAACTTGAAGGTATTGACTATGATGAAACGTATGCTCCGGTGGCACGAATGGAAGCCATCCGAATCTTCTTAGCATACGCAGCCCACAAAAACATCAAGGTACACCAAATGGACGTAAAGAGTGCATTTCTCAATGGGGAATTAAAAGAAGAGGTTTATCTTCAGCAACCTCCAGGCTTTGAAAGTATTGAATTCCCAGACCACTGCTACAAACTTGAAAAAGCAGTCTACGGTCTGAAGCAAGCCCCAAGAGCGTGGTATGAGACTCTCTCTAAATTTCTTGTCTCGTCCGGATACAAAAGAGGAGTGATTGATCCCACTTTATTTAGAAAAGCAATTGGTGATCACCTTATGCTTGTACAAATATATGTGGATGATATCATCTTCGGATCAACTGATCAAGGAATGGTGAATGAATTTGCTAAGCTCATGACCAACAAGTTCCAAATGAGCATGAATAGAGAGATTAACTTCTTTCTAGGACTTCAAGTGAAACAAGTTCCGCAAGGGATATTTATTCATCAGCAGAAATACACCATTGAACTGTTAAAGAAATATTCTATGGACAACTGCTCTTCGGCTAAGGTCCCCATGGCCTTCGGATATAAGATATTTGCTGATCCCTCTGGCGAATCAGTGGATCACAAGACTTATAGAGGTATCATTGGTTCATTAATGTACCTCACCGCAAGCCGACCGGACATTGTCTTTGCAACTGGTGTATGCGCAAGGCATCAGGCTGACCCAAAAGTATCACACATGACCGCAGCCAAACAAATTCTAAGATACCTGAAAGGAAGCAAAACTCTCGGTTTATGGTACCCCGCAGGCAATGATTTCAGCCTTCAAGCATTCACAGATGCGGATCACGCCGGATGCAGACTAGATCGAAAAAGCACCTCAGGTGGATGTCAACTTATGGGTGGAAGACTCGTCAGCTGGTCATCAAGGAAACAAAGTTGTGTATCTCTGTCTACCGCAGAAGCTGAATATGTGGCCGCAGCTAGCTATTGTTCACAAGTCCTATGGATGAAGACACAACTTATGGACTACGGATACAGAATGTTGCGGATACCAATTTACTATGACTCTGAAAGTGCTATAGCGATTTCTCACAATCCTATTCAGCACTCCAAGACCAAGCATATTGAACTATGGTATCACTTCATCAAAGACCACATCCTGAAAGGTAACATTGAACTCATCTTTGTCCATACTCATGAAAAGATTGGCGATGTGTTCACAAAGGCACTTGACTCTACAAAACTCAACAGTTTCTTACAAATGTTAGGAATGATGAATCCGGACCCACAATTCTTTCTGAATTGATAGGTACCGCAGACCATCCTTGGTCTCTGTTGCGGTCCTAACTGAAGTTACTTATGATAGATGGTTTTGGTATATCCTATGTACCGCAGTCTATGTACCGCAACCATATATCATATTTATCCTTCACTGGTCCTTATTGTTTATTGTTACTAACTTCTTGTACAAATGCTCTCCTCAGTTCTTCTACTGCAGTCATACATCTGTCCATCCGTAATGACAAATGATCCATCCGCAATGACAAAGGATCCATCCGCAATGAAGTCTCAATCCGCAACCACCTTGATAGTTTCTCAACTGTTTCATTAATCTTTGGATCATGGTGTGCTATTTAATGATCCTTCATTAAATAAGAAAACAATAAATAAAAGCATTCCTTGAGAAACTATCCCATCTCCTTTTTGAGTAAACCTTGTGTCAGACCTATTTTAGGTATGATGACAAAAAGAACGTTTTTCCATAAACAAATCCTTAATCTGTCTTTTCCTCTTACCCAGCACGTCCAATCCGTTACAACTTCTCTTTCCACAACGGATTAAACCAACCCTCACCACACGATCATCAGACATGATGTTGTACGTCTGACATTTCATTAAATGAAAACCCTTTTTTGGTAAATCTCAAAAATAATTTAAACCATTCCATATTATGTGGCTGAGATTTCACCTCCCAAATCAAAAGAACCCCCAAACGTTTTTTTTTACCTTATCCTTTTCACCTAGGGTAAAATCATTTACTGTTCAAATCCATCCCTATAAAAACCTTTCTTCTTCCCCAAGGACAGTTTACGCTCTCTGAACTTTGAATATTTTCTCCATTTTCGCACTTTGTTTCTGCACTCTCTCTCAAACTCCTACAATGGTGAAATCAGGTGTCTCCAAGAAACACTCCAAAGCATCTGGATCAGTGAGCCCTACTGGTTCAGACTCTACCTCAAGACATCCTACACCTACGATTGCCTCAAGTAATTTCAGAGCTGTGTTCGAAGAACATTCATCCTACAATGCTCCGATCAAGCTAATGATCAAGTTCTTGACCAATCACCCTCTGTTTGGCCCCTTCGATTCGTTCACAGACGTTGTTCCTCTTTCAACCCTATTCAAGTGTGCCTTTTCAGCGTATCGACCACTCGAGAATCCACAAGAAGTGCATCTTAACCATGTTAACGATTCTTTGGCCATTCTGTCTAAAGAAAAGTTTCTCTCTGCCATTAACCTTCTTGTTCATCCCTCAATCAAGATTTTTACTCCATCCATGGCGGACATCACTTCTGCGCTTTACCAGATGGGATATCAAAAGAAAATCAAAGGCATTGGGGAATTCAAGAAAAACCAACTGCCTGCGGTTTGGCAATTCGTTTGCCATTTTGTCATCCGCAGTCTATCCGGCAGAACCGAAGGCACGGATAACATGGGACTCAAACTCCTAGAGTTAGTATGGAGCATTTTCACTGGCCATGATGTCAACTACGGTCAGATACTATGGGACGATTTTCTGCAATACATTCCCAAGGAGAGCCCAAGGGAGAACCCTACCGAACTTACATTTGCAAGGTTCTGGTCCCTCTACATTTCAGACCTCTATGCGGATGCAGGAATTAGCATGGGCAACGACATCAACTTCTTTGTCACCAAGGATCTCAAAAGGTACAATCCCTCATCTGATCAGTCTGTTTTTGGACCTATTAGAAGACTACCAACCCACATTCTCTCCACTCTTGGTCTTGAGACTGCTGATGTCGCATATCATATTGAGGCTACAGAAGGTATTGCCCCATACCTTCCTACCCCGCCTCTTCCAACCCCATCCGCAATCATTGCCCCTAGAAGTACCGCAGTCCCATCTTCCACCACTTTTTCCTCTCAAAGACGCAAACAATTAGTCACCCGCAACATCTCCAAGAAACAGAGAACCCCAAAGAAAGATGCTCCCAAACCAACCGCACCCTCAAAGAAACGTAAAATCACCCAAACCGCACCATCAAATGATAGTGATTCTGATGAGGATGCACAACCCATATCTATCCTCAAGAAGAAGAAAACCAATCCCACTAGCCCAATGTGTGACCGGACTGATACCTCAGCCTCTCAGAAGGCTCTGGTAGTCCTTGGGGTGGCCGCAAACCCATTCAACACCACCATCGAATTCCACTCAGACTCAGAAAGTGAGTCTGTTTCACCGCATCGTGGAGACTCCCCCCCAGTTCAATCCCAAGAGGATGACACTGGTTCTCGCCCTAAGGTCTCCAGGGCTTCCAGACTGCATTTCTTTTCTCCCGAGGAGTTGAACTCCATCCTCTTGAATGTAACCCAAACACTTCAAACACCTTCCCAACCGCAGGGCACTTCTTCTGCCCTTGCCGGAACTGAGCCGAGGCCAGACTTGACTACGGGTCAAGGAGACCAAGGAAGCTCAGGAAATCCTACTCTGCTTACGTCAGTAACAGGTGGTTTAGGCACGGTGAGCACAAATGTGAAAGGATCCGTGAACCCGAAGGACACTTCGGTGCGATACCAAGGATTTGACGGAGAAGAATCAAATGACTCATGGTTACACTACACTCTAGTGTCTGAAGCCGACATCAAGAAATATGCCGCTTTCCGTAGGGAATTCCAAGCAAGGAAGGAATAGCAAATCAAACAACAGCAACAAAAGGAACAGGAAATCCATTATGTGGCTAAGTATTGGGCAGACGCAATTAATAATGCCAATACCGTAGCCACCATCCTGAAAGTTCAAGATTGGATATCAGAGATGGCTGAGACGATCCGCAAGGCTCAATCCACTTATGACGGTGCAGGTGCCTCCAAAGTCCCCCCAACTCCAACTGTTCAAGAATCACAAGAAGAAGGAACCGCAATCGAAGTCAGCTCTACTCCCACCTTCGGTTTTGATGATGTTGATATTCAGGAGGTGAATCAACCCAGTCCTTCGGATGATGACCTCATAATGTTTGATGAAGAAGAAAAATCTAGTGGCTCTCACCATTCAACCTCTAATCCCAAAGAGAAGAAGAAGAAAAAGAAGAATGCGGTGACAAGAAAAGAATTTTTGAGCCTGCAAGCAAAGGTCGATCAGATTCTCGTTGCGGTCAAGCCAACACAACCGCAACCAGAAGACATACCCGGACTGCAGTCTTTGATCGAAAGGATAGAAAGATTGGAAACTCATGAGAGATTGGCTGCCGAGCGCATCTCTCTCAAGGTAGAAATGGGAATTCGGTCCCTTGATAACAATCGTCAAGCAGATCACAAGGAATTCATGGCTGCTGCGGAACGCCTCATCTCTGAGGTGACCGCAATCAAAAAGGACTTACAAGCAGCCATTGCGGACCAATCCACCCAATCTCAAAAGTTGATAGCTGAGACTCACACTGCATATGAGTCCACTATCTCAGTCCTTCAAGCAACAATCAACCGACTGCAACGATCTTTGTCAACCAACTTCCATGGTCCCGAAATTCTTCAACTCACTAAGGAAATTCACAGGCTGCTCATCAACCCCGCAATCCCCAACAATCAACAACTGGCGGATGCTCTTAAAGCCCAATTTCAGGAAGTTTATGCCAAAGTTGATGGTCTCAGACAATGGCTTGAGGATGCTCCTGCGTTGCATTCCTCACGAGGGGGAAGTGAAGAAGAAGACCATCACTCCAATCATTCCAAAGGCATCTCACACCATCAAAGTCCCCCCCCCATCATTATAGAAAGAATTCCTTCACCGCAACAGACTCCACCGTAAAAGGAGATCACTCCTGAGAAACCAGAGACCCCCCCTCACTTCAAGAATCTGGTGGATCACATGTCCTCTCCAAGCTCAAATGACTCCCCTATCACCACACAGAAGAAAAACGACTGGAAAGCAGCTAAACTTGCTGAGCTCATATGGAGAGAATGCGGTTTCGACATTGTTTTGGATGAATCCTTGATAAACTCTTGGATCAATCCCCACCGCAGACTGATGGATGATGACTACAAACCATATCTTACCTATGCGGAACCTCCCTCTGATGGTTTTGGGATGTTCCAATCTCTCTTAATGCCAAGTACTTCACTGTATTTGAGCCCTTTGACCGCAACTTGCCTGACCACAAGAGGCTGCCTATGGAATTCGAAAGACTGAATCGGTTCTATGCCAAACATGCATCTTCCATAGAGAAAATCTAGTCTAACGATAGAACATCCGTAGTCAAAAACTACAAGCCCCGGAAATTCATGAAAGCTGACTTCATTCAATACACACTCACAAGAAGGAATCAGGACTATGTCCGCACCCAAGCTGACTTCCCATGTATGAACCCAGAAGAAGTTTTTCTTATAGAAAAGGTGTTCCAAAACAAGTGTGAAAAGCATCCGAAGATGAAGATAGCGCTTGAAAGGGCTAGTACGTTTTTGAAGGAAACTGTCTGTGATTTTGCTAAAATCGACGCAGACATCTACCCCACCATTGCTAAAAAGTTTGATTTACCACCACTTGATCCTGCACCAATGCCTACCGAAGGTTATCAAGAAAGATCCTTAGGTGCAACTAACTTCCCTGAACTCGGAGTCATTTTCAAAAGGAAGGTCGATAAAGTCAAATACTTCATTCCTATAACTGCCATGAATCGCCTCACAAGGAAGCAACTTGAAATCTGTCGAACCGCAGTTGAAAGATCAAAGCACACAACTGCCGAAGTCAAGTTCGAGATTTTAAGAAGGATCACCTGGTTAGAAAACATCAGGAAATTTTGGTGGATACTGATCAAGTTTCTTAAACTTGATAGCTGAAGAAAACTTAAAGAGGTCACTTAGGGGGAAATTGTTGAATCATGAAAAGCTCTTGAACTTCAGCTACCGCAGCCTACAAGCCACCGCAGTCAAGCTCCCTCATCAGCAACCTCATCCGAAGTCATCTAGCCAACCGCAGTCCTTCTTACTTTACTTAGTTTATCTATCTTTTTGTAATACTGTCACACCCCGCTAAAGCGGAAACACGAGGCGTGGTAGTACAAAGGGTCTCATAGCAAAAGTTAAAAGACAACACCAACCATAGTATTAAAAATCATTACAAATTTCCAATGATTTTGAACAACTTTTTTAAAAAAAGTACAATGTATTTAGAAGTCAACACATGCAAATGCTCCTACAAGTGAAGTGTCTCTAGGTGCCTCTTACTAGATGATACCTGAAAAAGCATGTAAAATGAGCGGTCAACTACCGAAATAGTTGGTGAGTTCACAAGTTAAAAATAATATTGGTTTCATGAATCGAAATCAAAGTTTTGATATAAGTTTCCATAGATAAAAATATATTGCTAAAATGAGCAAATAAGTTTGTATAAACAAAGTTCGTTGTCATCATGAGAAATAAAATATGTTGCCCAAATGAGATGCAACGTTCATATTCTCATGGGAAATAAAGTCCGTTACTAAAACGAGTAAACAAGTTTCATTCCTATAATGAGCAACCAAGTTTGTTGCTACAAGGAGCAAACAAGTTCATTGTTAAGACAAGTAAATAAGTTTCCAGTAATAAAAGTTTGTTGTTATAATGAGAAACAGAGTTCATTGCTATAATGTGAAACAAAGTTCATTGCTATAATTAATAAACGAGTTTGTTGCCATAATAAATAACAAGTTTGTATGTGTATGAGCAAACAATGAGTTCCCAACCAAGCCTATGACTGATGCCCTATCAAGATCTATGCTTATCGTTCCATAGATTATATGGTATCATGCACTCCAGCAATCGGGCGAGTGAGGAGTTGTCAATTCCTAATAGCACTATCCATAATGACCATTGGCTCAAAGAGTTAATGGTTGGAATAAAGTGTAAGGGAAGGGACTTAAGACGATAAGTTCTCATGTTTCGTGTTGCATAGACATACATAGAGAAATATAGCAATAAAATAGCAACCAAGTTTGATACAAATCAATTTAAATACAACGAACAAATAATAGTTTTTCGGACATGCTTTTCCACCCCAAAACATAAAAACCGAAAATAGGGGAATGCGTGAATACTCACAATATGCATTGAGATGATGCAAATGGTGTCTTGAACTACGTTCCACTCGTACCACTATCGTTTTCCTACAACGATGTTACACACTAATGAGTCTCTAATTGAAATCCAATACTAGTATACTTACTACTACAATAGAATTATGCCAATAATGTGTCAAATTTTAATATTGTTAAGTTACAAACATTTTTCTGAAATGGTGAAATTTTATAGCTCATGTGATTAAGACAATTTTGGATATTAATTTCCACATTTTTGTAATATTAATTGAGGGTATTTCAACACATTTAAATGTGTTTTAAGCTCTTAAAA
Organism: Lactuca virosa; assembly: GCF_052849685.1. NCBI lineage: Eukaryota > Viridiplantae > Streptophyta > Magnoliopsida > Asterales > Asteraceae > Lactuca > Lactuca virosa. The sequence goes on from NC_136430.1 coordinate 176,966,899, forward strand.
AGCCAAAATATTATCAAATAATTTCCAAAAATTCTCAAACTTTGCATTTTCATTCTAAACACCGTAGAGGTCTTCCAGAAAATTTCCCTTGAATTTTTTTGATGTGATTAACTATGTTTCCTAATTTTTAAGCCTTCATAAAAATATAAATTTGTGAAAAATAGGATCCAGATGATAAAAATTCCCAAACTTTTTATAATACTGCCATTAGACATACTTAAGCTGAGAAAAATATAAAAATGGATTTCCAAACTATTTAATCCAATTTTATGATTTTTGAGCATTTATTCTAATAAAAATTGAAATAAATAGAAAACAGTTTCCAAAATTACCCAAACTTTTTCTATTACTGTTATTAAGCATTATTAAGCTGGAAAAAATATAAAAATGGATTTCTAAACTGTTTAACCCAATTTTATGATTTTTGAGCATTTATTCTAATAAAAATGGATTTAAGTGTATTTAATCTTGGGAAAATAGATGAAAAATAGCATACAGAAGAGAAAGCTTATCAAAAATTTTATGTAGCATCCTAATATATTATAAGGTGTTCTGGTAAATTTTCATGAATTTTGAATGAGTAAAACTATTTTTCCTGTTTTTAGTCCATTATAAACACAAAAATCATGAAAACTAGATATACATTTTGAACAATTCCCAAAATATTTTCCTGAGTCTTCCACATAGGGTAGAAGCTGCGAAAATTATTAGATACCCTTTTTATATTTCCTAACGTGGTTTTATGATTTATTAGAGCTATACAAAAAGAAAATTCAAAACCATATTAAACAGTAACAAAAGTCATTGAAACTTCATGGGAGATGTTTATTAACTTAAAGGATTATCCAAGAATTTTTCCAGAATTTATTTACTAGTGTAAGTATTTAATATGATTTAACACTCTATTTTCTTATTATTTTCATGTAAAAATAAAGGAAATATATATTGAGCTGAAAATTTCCAGAATGCATATTCATACAATTTAATAACAATGAAAAATTGTTTTCTTATTTTTGATGTCGAAAAACATGCCTAAAGGCTCAATAAATTATAGAGAAAACTTGGTTCTTGTGATTTTGGTAAAGATTATTGATGTTACTTTGAAAATTTTTGTAACATGTTCCAAAGACTTTTGAATCAAGATCTTTTTGTACCTATTAATACATGATGTTAAGAGTTCAAAATAATTTTTGAATGATTTTTAGTGATGAATAAGTCCTTTTTAACATGCAACACAAAACAAATGTTCATAAGGAAAGTGCTGTTTGAGCAACAGTATTGTAAAAATTGTTAAAAATCGAAATATTGGAATTTTTCCAGTGAGTTCAGATGGGTTTGAAAGCTAACTCAAAATATTATATTTCAGAAAAAGAATCACGAATTTTGGTTAAGAAATGAGTGAGATATGGCAGTTTAAAGTCAGGTAAAGAAATATGGCAGATTGCATGCATGATGATTGGTTAGAAAAGTGAGTTTTCATCATTTCTTTGAGTAAATCTTTTGTAATATTTTAAATATATCATGATAAACTCATATTTTAGTCATGTTTCCAGAGATCAAAAGATTAAAACTTATCAAAATGTATACATGCATTTATGAACAAAATTTTGTTTCTCAAAAACTCTTAACTTGAGTTTGATGTTTTAATCCTTAAAATCGATTTTTGCACTAAGATTATGAACATGCAACCTTGTTTATCATACATGCATGGTGTTAAAACACATCCATGATGTTCTAAAAACCATTTTAACAAAAAAGAAAACAAGTTTGAAGAAGATGAAGAAGTAGAAAGTGTAAGAAAAATAGCAAAACTTGAAGGAAAAAGTGAAGTAGAAATCGATTTTACCTTCAAGAACACCACACGATGATGAAGATTTCGAGTTTGAGGATTTTTCTTGGGTTTGTTTTCTGGAAAATTTCGTGGTTCTTAGAGGGAGGAAGAGAGAATGGAGTGGTGTTTGCAGAAAAAAAATTAGAGAGAAGGTAGAGAGAGTTTTCTAGAGAGAGAAAGAAGAGAGATGTGTGTGTGTGTTGGAGAATGAGAGTGTGAGAGAGAGATATGGGGAGAGAGGGATCCGAATTTTTGAGTATACTACCCCTTTCTCATTCATTTTCTTTTATAAAATTTAAGTTCTTTTATAAAATATCTCAATTTTTATATAAAATGTGCACTAAAATCAAGTTTTTATTCATAAAACCCTAAAATTTTTTTTGGAAAGGGAACTTCCCAAACGAGGGTTTCCGGGCCAGCTTTCGCGCACCGACTAATCCCCCGCTACAAACATGAGGCTTTGCCTCATGCCCTGGAGTCACTGCAGGCGAACCTCCATGGCCACAAGGGCTGAGTAGTGTCAGGATTTGAACTTGGGTCAATAGGTTATCCACCATATCTTCCACATGCCTTACCAAGTCACCACAACCCAAGTGGTTTAAAACCCTAAATTTTTTATTTATAAATTAAGGGTAAATGTTAATGAGTTAAATTTTATTTTCCTTGAATGCATTTTTATAATTTTAATTATTATAAGATCATATTATGAGGTTCATAACTATTTTTATAGAATTTTTAAGGTTAAATTTCATAAATTTAGGTTTTTAGGGCATTTAGGGTTTTTGAGAGTTTGTAAATCTTTGGATATCAAAATCAATAGAATCTTTGAGACTTCAATTTATCTTATGGTATTATAACTCTTTTATAGTTATAATAATGTTTGTAACTTATTTTATCGGCTTATTGGCATTCTATGTAGTGGTTTCGAGATTTAAGCGAAATTGAGGAAATCAAGTATACTAGTCATAGTTTTCAACTTTGACTTAAGTTTCTATGAGACTATGACCTAATTTCTACTACTATGTCAAGTACAGGATGGGTGTATATGACTAATGAAATGGTGTTCGAGTCAAAGAGTGACCCGAATATGGATAGCCTCTACAGTTAAGTAGTTGTAGAATTCACATATCAATGTGAAATCTAAGTACATTATCCATTATTTCTAATTGTTTCCAAGTTCCTAGTAGGTTATAACTTAGCTTCTAGTTACTAAGTCTAGTATGTGTCGTGCCTATACGTGCAACTAAGTTCAGTCAAATCTAGAACCGACTCGAATTTTGACGGTTGTCACAAATACTCTCTATTGTCCAGTATGCCTTGCATGGCTACTCTTAGAGAGTGAATCAAATGTAATTCTTTGAGTCTCTATAAATAGAGCTCATTCTCACTTATTCTAATATCTAATATCTCTGAAGCTATCTTTTCTATCTCTCTATCTGATTACATATCTCTTCTTACTCTCAAACCTTACTAGAATATAACTGATTACAATATCTCTTCGGAGCAAGTCTCTTGTGACTTAATCACTAAGTTTGATCTCACTTATTAACTTGGCTTGAATGCATTCCTCGTTATGAATCAACTTATGTGTATTCTTGATATAACAGTTGTTGTCACTTCCATTTCTTTACTTTTCCGCAACTAACTCTCTAACTATCTAACTCTAACTTATTAATATTATTGTTGAGCTTTTAGATCCTTCGAGATTAACTATTCCGCAATATACTTGTTCTAACGTTTGTTCAAGTGTGTCTTTAAAGTTTTTCTCTCAACAGTATCCCAGGCAATTCCTCTGGAAACACATCCGGGTACTCCCACACCACTGGCACATCATTCACAGTCGCCTTACCCTCTTCCCGGGTATCCATGACGTAGGCGACATATCCGGTGCAACCTTGCTGCAGGTAGCGCCTAGCCCTCGCTGCTGAGCATAAAGTTGATCCACGCTGTGGCCTCTCGCCCTATATCACCAGCTCACCCCCACTTGGGGTCCTGACGCATACCAATTGTTGGGCGCAGTCGATCACAGCCCCATTAGGGCTCAACCAGTCCATACCGATGATGACCTTGTTTCCACGCAATGGTATTGGAACCAAGTATACCAGGTAGTGCTCCTCGAACAGCCTCAAAACACAATCTTTGAAAACCTATGATGCTCGAACTGATCGATCATCAGCAATCTCGACCTCTATAGGGCAATCCAACATGCTCGAAGACTCAGGGAAACTCTTGCTAAGTGCAAGAGAGACAAATGATCGGGTAGCACCCGAATCGAACAACACCTGAACTGGAATACTGTTCACATGGAACGATCCTAAATAAAACACATAACATGGCACCATCACAGGGAACCTCATACCCGTCACCACATCGGGTGCAGCGCGTGCCTCCTCGGTAGTCAACTGGAAGGCTCGGCTCCTCACCACCGGAGCCTCTGTCTTGGCCTGCCGGCCATCAGTGATCCGCAGGGTCGCTGGAGCTGGCGCCACCACTGGCGCTTCTGCTGCTGTCAATCTCGGGCAATCGGCATTTTTGTGTCCCTTCTGATTGCAATGGAAGCAAATCAGGTTTGATGTCTGGAATGTGGGGGTAGGGGCAGTACAATCCCTGCTGAAGTGCCCTGTCTTGCCGCACTTGTAGCAGCCCGATGATCCCAATCTACAAGCTCCCTCATGCTGCCTGCCGCATTTCCTGTAGTGGCTCTGGCCCGGCTGGCTCTTCGACCTAGTATCGGATCCCTTGGGTTTCTTCACCGAAACCCCAGTAACCTGCTTCGTCTCTCCCTTCCTTTTCCTGAGGTGCTCTAAATCAATCTCCCTCGCCCTCGCCCTGGTTATCATGGAATCCAGGGTTAGGCATGCTGAGTAGCTGACATGCTCCCGAATATCAGCTCTCAACATGTCATGATAGCGGGTCTTCCGCATCTCCTCATCTCCTGCATACTGAGGCACCAATAAGACCCTCTCCCGAAACTTGGCGGTAATCTATGACACTGTCTCAGTAGTCTGTCTCATGTCAAGAAACTCCTTGGCCAGCTGCTGAAGCTCCACAGCCGGTGCAAACTCAGCCCTAAACTTGGTCACAAAGTCGGACCAGGTTATAGCCTCAATGGATGAGGCTCCCAAAGAATCACCAAGTGACTCCCACCAATCTCTAGCCATGTCCCTCAAACATCCTGCAGCGTACCGGACCTTCGACCCCTCAGGGCAGAAGCTCGTCAACTGAGCAGACTCCATGTCTGCAATCCATCTCCTGGAAACAATGGGGTCCTTCACCCCGTGGAAGTCTGGTGCACCGCATCCCCTGAAGTCCTTAAAGGACATTGTGCGAGCCCCTGACTGGCTAGACGCCTAGTCTCTCCTAAACGCCCTGAGGCGATCCTCCATCAGCTCAATAATCTCTTCCTTGATCGACCCGAAAATCACCGGGGTCGATTCAAGGATGCCTCTAGTGATCTCAGAAGAAATGAAATCACGTAGTCCCTCATCAACTGGCTTGACACCTGATCCCGAACCTGATCCTGACCCTGAACCTCCTCATCCGTGTCGCGTAATCATCACCATTCTGAAACAAAACACATAATCGTCAGGGTCATACATAAACTCAGAAGGTCTCACATACTACAAGTTCCTTGGTTCTATCTCGTCCCTCCTTGACTCGAGTACGGATCCTATTCTTTCAGTAGTACAGGCCCATACTACCTTCCACATCTATCTGTACTTTCCTCAAGGATTGCCTTGACTTCACCAAGCCACTCCTACTACCACTGCTCGCTGCACTATTCTCATCCTAGGCTTACCCTAGGGTAACTCTCCGACCTACTCTCCGCCATCAGCTGCATAAGAAGTCCATGTTATCTCTCCCTAACTAGCTCACGAATACCATTACATGTTACTAAGACCAGATAATTCTTCGAATGAGAGGTCCTGCCCTACAACCGTTGGACTGAGACAAGAGCTGCGAAATAGGGCTAGACCTAACCTTCAGAAATTATTTACTCCTCATAATATGTAACTCAACGTAGTCGTTTACTAGTTAATTAAAGATAACTATAACTCCTAAAAATCACATGGCAAGCAGCATTCGGGCATTGAGTACCCAAACCAAGCATATCCTATTCAGGCCATCATATCACTGTCTAATCAGTTCTAGCATGAAATTCAATAAGCACATATAGCAGGCACGTAAGCCATCTTCCTAGATCCTTAGCCCTAATCTAGCATGCAGTTCTCATACATATACAATAGGCATATAATGCATTATTCTTAGATCCTTAGCCCTAATCTAGCATGCAGTTCTCATAGTCATAACACATCATAACATAACGTGTATGGGTATCTTGGGGAAAACTTACTTGAGCTCGGCCGGTTGCACGCATCACACACCTTGCTCTTTCTCAAACCTTTTTATTTTAAGTTTTTATAAAAATCATTTCCTTGCAAAAATCTTTGAAACCCTCGATTTGAGTCCAGACACCCGCGAAGGTGCGTCCGAATCCCTCAAACCAAGGCTCAGATACCAACTTGTAACACCCCAATAATCATGACCTAAAAATTTCATATTTAATTAAGTAGCTTATAAAATTGTTTACTGAAAAACATTATCGATATCATATCATCCCATAATCCCATAAATTAAATGTCATAAAACATGTCGTGGAATAATAATAGTGTCAAAGTACAATCCCAAGAACATCATAGTGCGTAAATCATGTGTGTGCGATGCGCTGCTATCGTGCCGGCTCCTTCCCCTTCGCTGAAGAGGTATCTGAAACAAAACTGAAAACTGTAAGCACAAAGCTTAGTGAGTTCCCCCATCATACCACATACCATATAACAAACATACTGTCGGGCAATTCTGGGGTGCCCGACCTACCCTGTCTGGCAATTCTGGGGTGTCGACCTACCAATTCTGGGGTGCCGACCTTCCCTCCGGTTCATCTCAACCGGCTACGGGGACTATTTCACCCCTACCACTACCACATAATAACATAGCATAAACAAATTGTCAGTCATATCTGGGGTGCTGTCTGCCCCTTCGGTATCTTTCAACCGGTAACTAGGGGTTGTTCCGCCCCTACTACTACTAACACATTTAGCATTCTAGCACATAATCATAACATATAGCAACATGCCAAATAATTATCACAAATATAATCATCTCTACTATAATCTCATACTGGTGGGCCGACCTTGGTGCCTTAGACCCACTTTTACTGGAAGGTAACTCACCTCAGTGTCGTGAAGTGTCTGAACTGTCCTCGCTGCCGGGATCAACTCCTCTCGATTCCTACACATAACAATCTTCCTTAATTACCATTTCATGGTCAACTCATGTCAAAGTCAAAGTCAATGTCAACACCTTGGTCAAAGCCAACTCTGGGTCAAAGTCAACATCTGGTTGACTCAACTCGTCGGGTTGACCCACCAACTCGCCGAGTCTTTCAAGATATGCGGATAGGGTTTCGAGATAGTAGGGTGGAGGCTGAAGACAATGACCTAACTCTAAATTTAAGGTCCTAAAATATGGGATAAACCCTAAAATCATGGGTTTGGGCTGCAACAACTGCCACGTCATGGTCATCCTCATGCCACATCGTGGAGCTCACTAGAAGAACATGTTTTGCGTTACTCACGTTACGTCGTGGGCACCCATGCACCATGTCGTGGTAGAGTATTTTTCTCCAAAAACCCTATTTTCATCCCTTTACGTCTTTACCTGATACTTCCGGAAAACAGGTGTTACAACAATGTTTGGGTTCTCTGATTGAAAAACGATTCAGTTTCAGTTTCTATGATATAGTTTCAGTTTTCTGGGTTGAAAAACCATTTATTTATTTATTTTTGTGTTGAAAAATAGAATCGTAAAATTCAGTTTCTGTAATTTAGTCTGTGGATGCAACTTTCATACAAACACATAGACAATTTCAATAATTTACTCTAAAGAAATCTTAAATTTTTACCGGGATCGGTATGGTTCCATTTATTCGGTAGTTTTTTTTTTCATAAAAACAATCCACCCACAAAAATTCATTTTTTCAAAAACCAAAAATTGTTATTAAAGACTAAACCTAATCAAAACGGTCAAATTGCAAAAATATGTTATTAATAAAAAAAAAAAGTTAAAATACTGTCTTTAACAACTTCTAATTTGAACAAAATAAAAATAAAAATAAAAAACATTATATTTTACGTTTAACTACCAATTTAAAAATTAAGCGTTTAACTGATATTATATTACGTGGTAATAAAACTTTTATCCAAATATATATGAGATTTTTTAAATAAACCCTGTAACCAAGAGGGATCGTACAAAAGTTTATGAAGAAGAATAAACTTCTAATAATGTATTCTCTTATTAATCAGGTATAAAATGAACTATCATATGTTATTTACCAAATAAAAGAACCAACTTATTAAATTTATTAATCAAACAAACAACACAATACACATTAACATTTGGCTTTAATGATTTTCGTTTTTTTTAACATATTAAGAGTTCAATCTTTATATGATGATGATGATGATGATAAAAAATAGAACACGGAACACCAACAGGAATTTGGCTGTTTCACAAAGTATTATAAAAATGAAAATAAAGCCATTATCAGGAGAACGCCGTCTGTTGACAACTAGTTATCACGGCATAAAAAACAAGTACTATATGAAAATAAAATGAAATAAATTAATATTAGTTTTAACTAATAAAAAACATCAAATAAACAGAAAACCCAGCTCAAAGTTAGTGGGCAAGCATCACCCATTTGCAAAGGTCAAGATAGTGAACGGCACCTAATTCACGTGGCAGTTTCGTAAATCTTCTAAAATCCAAATGATGCCACTTTTGAAAACTAAGGGCCACACTATATTCTCCTAAACAAATAGTTATATATGGACCCTTCTATTTTGTTTAATATCCATTTAAAGATCTTGAAGTGTAACACCTTACAAAATGAGCCATTGATATTCATGCACGTACTTCACAAGTGTTGGATTTAAGTTAATGACATAATTTATTTTGAATAAGTTGTATTTTATTAAAAAATCAAAATAAAACGCTACATAAGAAAAAATATAAGTATGAATTAGAAAATAATGATTTAATGTTAAATCGTGCTTGATATTATGTGTTATCGTCCCAACCAAAAATTTAAACATCTATTAGAAACGGGAACCAATGAAAGTATACATATAGGACTGATAAGTTGGAAAATCTGTAGAAAAGACATAATATTTTATCTTAATTTATAAAAAAGTCTCAAACTAAAATTGTTACGGAAAAACATGAATTACTGATAAAAAAATTACGATTTAACCCATTTTTCTCAATTTATCGATTTTATTACTTACCTAGTTTCATTAAAGTCTCATTATTTTACCTTAATTCACAAATAAGTCTCAAACTAACATTTAGTGAAGATTTGACCTTTTTCTCTCTATAACATACATTTTGCCGACTTTATTGCTGATTTGGATGCATAGTCATTAAATGAGCTGATGAGATGAATATGTTAAGTTATATAATATTATATTTACATAAATCTTGATATCCTGATGTATTGTATATTTTGTGGAATATAAAATACATCCAATGAAGACTGCAATAATTATATAAACTAGCAACAACTTCGTCATTTTTTAAGTTTATAAGAAATTTCAAATTGTCTATCTAATCTTATGTAACCCAGTATATCCATCTCATCAGACATCAGTTCATTTCCCGCCTTTTTTTTTTCTCGAAAACACATATTTTATCGGTTTCACTGCTGACCTGGATACATAGTCATAAATGATCCGATGAGATGAATATCAGATTTTATGGTAAACATAGTATTATATAACCCATCTTATCTATCTTATCAACTCATTTAATGACTAGGCGTCCATGCCAGTAATGAAACCGGTAAAATATATGTTACATGGAGAAAATGGTTAAAACATCACTAAATTTTAGTTTGTGACTTATTCGTAAATTATGGTAAAATAATAGAACTTTAATGGAACCATTTACGTAATGAAACGGGTAAACCGGGAAAAAATGATCAAGTCGTCATTTTTACTAGTAATTCATGTTTTTTCATAAACAAGTTTTAGTTTGGACCTTTTCATAAATTTGGATAAAATATTATGACTTTTCTAAAGATTTCACTTGATAAGTTTTCTATTTAACTACATAAATATGTACAACAATGTTTTTTTGTCTACTTTGTCATGTTTGATATCATTGTAACAATGTGAGAATTCATAACATGTAGTGTATCATATTCCTTGCCATATAAATATTGTTATTTACATTATCAAGTTTGCAATATCCATATTTTTAGGCTAGAAATTTTACCTTTTTAGTGAAATTATTGTAAATATTTAAAACAATAGTAAAATAAATAAAATAATCTATTTAAAAGTTTCAAAGTTAACTAATATAAAATAACTAAAATAAATTTTAGCTATATTAGTTATAGTTGTTTAAATGTTTAAGTTGAAATTGAAGCTAAAAACTTTAAGATTTGAAATTATAAAATAAAATGTAAATAAATCTATTTAATTATATTGAATGAAATATAAATAAATCTATTTAACTAGGATTTTAATGTAATTTTAATAATTTTTTTCATTTAAGATTAAGTTAGATAATATGAGCCAAAAAAGGTATTTAGAAATTTAATTTGGGGTAAATGGAAAATTTAAAGATTGAAGGACCAATCTCATTAATATTGAAAACTTAATCATAACATGGACTTAACTTAATGAACTATGTTTTGGACTTACAATATCAAAGATATTAACTTTCATGAGTTAAGTTAATTTTTTAAAGTGAGAAATATTAGCAATGTTCTATGGGGATTGAGGGACAAAAGTAATAAGGCTATTGGGGTAATTAGGACAATTACTTAAATATTAGAAATTAAGCACCTTAATTCCATCTCATCCTTTTTAGTCGAATAATTTTAGGTTAGAGGGAAGGACTAAGAGACCATTTTCGAAGTGAGGATTGAAATTGAATTCTTCGTGTAAGTTTGTTGCTTTAATCGTCACATGAATTCTAGGAAGGTAATAATCTCTACTCATCCTTTTCAGTCAAACAATTTTAGGTTGGAGGGAAGGACTAAGAGACAATTTTCGAAGTGGGGATTGAAATTGAATTCTTCTTGTAAGTTTGTTGCTTGAATCGTCATATGAATTCTAGGAAGGTAATAATCTCTACTCATATTCTTTAAAATTCTTCTTCTATATTATTAGTTATTCCTAAATCCATTCCCATGGTGATTTTTGAAATAAAATGAAGTTCTAATTATGATTATATATCTAATTCTTGAATCTAGCAACAATATCTCATGATGATACTTGAATTAAAGTTTATGAGGGTGTTTTAGAACTCACGTACAATAAGGGATTGTTTGATAGTTGCTGACTGAGTAAGATCCAATTGACTTTGAAGTCTGGCTGAATCTACATCTGACTAAAACTATGTTGTTTGATTATGCGTCTGACTGTTGTACTGACTATTCAAAATGATAATTTTACCCTTCTGTTCCATTTTCTTAATGGCATGACAAAAGAATAAAAGAACCAAAAAAAAGTACATTGCCATTTAGTGTAGGTTTTAAAAGAAACTAACCAACAAACTAAAGTACATTGCTATGTAATAGTGCATGTATGAAAAAGAAAAAAACAAGTACATTGCATTTTCATAGCCCTTTTCACCAATTTCTTTACAATAACCTAGATAACAAAATATACATAATATCATACAAAATCCAAATTAAACATAGTAATTACAATTTACAAAGTCTATGAACAACAATGATCGTAAAGATGAAAGACCAGATTCCAACATGTTGTGATCCATTAAAATAAAACTTGATCAAGTTGAGATAAACAAACATTCGGGATAAAAACCAATCAAAATTAAAATATAATTCAAACCCAAAACTATGTTAAACACCAAATCCAAATTAACAATTGACTTTTTAAAAATGTTAAAAAGGAATCTCATTTGTAAAACTTATAGCAGCATTTAGCCTTTTGGCCCTGTTTAGTTCGAGCAATGCCAATATTCAGGCAGGCAAGCTTTATGAATTGTTGAATGAAAAAAGTATTGGATTTAGTGTCTAAGCCCATAACTATAATTGGTATGTACTTGACCCGAGAGTATCATGGTCCATTTAGGTTGCATGGCACCGGAACAATTTGTAAGGATGGACTTTTGAGAAGAGGATATTTATGATTTATTAATATATTATAAGTTCTAATATATTAATATGAAATCATATTATTTAATTAGTATTGATCAAGAATTAATTTTGTGATCAAAAGAGACTAATTAAATATATAGAGATTGATTGTGTAAATCATTCATTCTTATAAAGTGGGCTTACGATCCATAGTTCTTTATGTTGGGCTAAATCCATGTGGTGACCCATGGATACTCCATGGAGGTTAAAACCTATGGAACCTAAGGAATGTGGAAAGTCATGCACATTAAGGTTTGCATGGTGTAACCCTAGTTGTGTCACACTATATAATAAACCTCATGGCAACCAAAATCGGCACTTAAGTGAGATACAAGAGGACTAGTCGATTTTGTGTGTGCAAGACAATCTCTTCTCAAGTCCTCCATTGTTGGTGGTGTTGTGTGAAGCATTTGAGGCATCACACTTGGGGTGCTAGGCTCTTAAAGGCTTAAGGTTTCAAAGCTACAACAAAGGTAAGTCATCTAACTAGAGTTTTGTAGTGTATATACTCCATAGTATGCTAGTTAGGATGATGCCTTGGAAAATTGAAAGTTTGCATGTATAATAGAGAAAACATAGATCCAAGGCATCTAGGGTTGCATGTACACCATAGGAGTGTTAGAATGCTCAAAACCCTTTAGTGGTATCAGAGCCTAGGCTTGTTTTCCATTATACTTGATGCTACTTGTTTTTAAAGCTTGGAAAAATCGATTTTCTGCTTTCTGGATAGTGAACTCGCCGAGTCCACTGACAACTCGCCGAGTCAGTTCATGCACTCGACGAGTTGGAGCTCCATAATGCAGAATTTCGAGTTTTAAAGCCACAATTGGACTAGAATCATTACCCTAAAATATTTTTGAACAAATAAACTTGTTTTTGATGTGGTAATGATTGTGCTTATCCAAATTAAAATATAATTGTCAAAGTTTCATGTTTTGTATTAGTTTATATGATTAGGCTAATTTCATGAAATTTGTTTGATATGAATTATCTTGTTCATATGAGTTTAATTGAATCATGTACGAATTATTTGATTATTGTGTTAATTAAAATAATTGGTTAAATGCTTTTAATGGACTCCATAACTTGTCCTCAAGTTATGGAAAATGAAAGGTTTTTCTTTTAAGAGATCATTAAACTCATATGTTATGGAAATGAAAAGTTTTGACATGTTTCAAAACTTGCCCTCAAGTTTTGCAATTTGTAAAGTCACTTAAGAATACTTTAATTCCAAACCCTAGAATTTTAAAAGTTTAAAATTCAACCCCTATACTTTATAGTATTATAAGTTTAATAACACACACACATATATATATATATATATATATATATATATATATATATATATATATATATATATATATATATATATATATATATATATATATATATGAATAAGATCAAGTCAGTCTTACCGTTAGTAGGCCTCATTCAGGAAGCCGGTCTATAAGGGAGGTATACGGTTACTGCCTATAAAATGGCAGTTTAATGGGTGTCCATTCTCACCCACCGCTTCCTTGACTGGTGGAGGATCGTTAGCCGAACGGGTAGGATAAGACTATAATTCTCATTAAGTATAATGGTAATAAAGTAACTAAATGTTTTATTAAATTCCCAAACTTAGTTACTTTAGGAAAATGTGAAATTGATGCTAATCCATGAAAATTGCACTTTGCACCTTACCAAGTCGTTGATGGAGCGTGTGTGGTTAACCGACACATTAACTTGGACTAGTAAGGGTGGCAAACGGTGGCTCGATGTTTATCATAAGATCAATGGAGAGTGTGTGGTTAACCGACACATTGATTGGGTGATATAGTCGAGAGCACCAAGCACATTTTGCATGGTTATTCACACCTTGTTTGTGATCCTCGGTATCCCAGTCACAAAACTGAAGGGCATAATCAAGATTTAAACATGCCATTGAATTGTTCAATGAATCTCAAAGGATCTAGGAGTTTCAATCCAATTAAAACTTAATAACTATTTCGTTTTTCATGGTGGAAATTGGTAAATCGTCATTTACCTACCTTCAAATATTTTGCAAGTTGGATTACGACATCCCTCTTCCAATTTGTAAAATATTGTGTTGGGTCCTAGCCTTAATATTTCATTTTGGATGTTATATTAATGACTCTTTATCTAATCTAAACTTTGTCTTTCTTTCTTTTCAGATGTCTTCCAACACTGCTTCTGGCTCAAACCCTACTGGCTCATTCTCTCTCATGAACCTGTGTGGGAGAGTCATCTTTGATGGTTCCAAATTCAATGATTGGATTAAGAACATCAGGATGGTCACTCGCTATGAGGACACGGAATATGTCCAAGACAAGGAGCTTAAGGAAATCGATGAGTCTTCTGCTACTCCTGAGGAGGTTGCTGAGTTTAGGGCACATGAGAAGGATGCCACCAAGGTAGCTTGTATCATGCTTGCCACTATGTCGGTTGAACTCCAAAAGTCCTATGAGGACTTCTACCATTTTGAGATGCACCAGGACCTGATGGAAAGATACCATCAGAGTGCTCATCAAGAGAGGTATGAAATCATCTCTTCCATGATAACAACCTGGATGAAGGATGGTGAACCCATCACGGGCCACTTGCAGAAAATGCAAAGGTTTGTGGACCGGTTGCTAAAGTTGAATGTGAACTTCCCTGAGGAGCTGGCTATAGATATCTTTCTACATTCCTTACCTCAATGTTATGATCAGTTCCGCATGACCTATCATATGAACAAGGAGGAGGTCACATTTAGCAAACTTCAAGGGCTTTTGAGGACTGCTGAAACCGGTCTCAAATGTAAAAATGTTGTTTCTACTCCTACCGCAACTGCCCCTGTTCTGGCAATTGGACAACGGAAAGGGAAGAAGAGGAAGGCTCCCTCAAATAGCTGCAAGGGAAAGTCTCTTGATGGATCCTCTTCAAGTGGGACCAAGGCTGGTTCTGCTTCTCCCTCTTCCATTCCTAAGGAAGCAGAGTGTTTCTACTGTCACGACAAAGGGCACTGGAAGCGAAGCTGCCCCAAATACTTGCAGGATGTCAAGGATGGGAAGGTTAAACCCACCCATGCAGGTATTTATACTATTCTATCTAAAAATCCATCACATTCTAACTCTTGGGTTCTTGACACAGGGTTTGGATTTCGCATTTGTTCTGATGTGTAGGGCCTAAAAAGAAGTAAGGATGTGGAGCACGGGAAGATAAACTTGATCATGAGGAATAGGAAGGTTTCACCTGTCACGAAGATTGGAGTTTACTCTTTATTTCTTAGTAGTGGGTTAGAAATATATTTGGATAATTGTTTCTACTTGTCTGATATGGCGAGAAATATTATTTCCTTTTATGGTTTGTACAAACAAGGCTATAGTTTTTCATTTGATAATGAAATTGGTGCTATTAATGCTTTTTACAACGGTGTATTTCATTTTAAAGCATTACCTTGTAATGGTGTATATGAAACTGTGAATGTTGTAGAAAACTTAGGAAATAAATGTGTTGCATATCGATTCTTCCAATGAATTGGATAAAGCATGCTTGTGGCATTGTCGTCTTGGATATATCAGCAAGAAGTGCATAGGCCAACTCTAAAAGGATGGAGTTTTGGAGTCATTCGACTTAAGGTCGGATGACACTTGCGAATCTTGTTTGCTTGGAAAGATGACTAAATCACCCTTCACTAGTACTTGTGAAAGGAGTGAAGGTTTGTTGGATCTCATACACACCGATGTGTGTGGGCCCTTCAGAACCGCCACAAGGGATGCTAACTGCTTCTATGTGACTTTTACTGATGATTACAGTAGATATGACTATGTCTATTTAATCAAGCAAAAGTCAGAAACCTTTGAGAAATTTAAAGAGTTTAAACAAGAAGTGGAGAATCAGCTGGACAGGAAGATAAAGATGCTCCAATCCGATCGGGGTGGTGAGTATCTTAGTATCGATTTCCTTGACTATCTTAAGGAATGTGGAATTGTTTCATAGTTGACGCCACCTAGGACACCCCAACTTAATGGTATGGCTGAGAGGCACAATCGAACCTTGTTGGACATGGTTCGTTCCATTATGAGTCGAGCTTCGTTACCTATCTCATTCTGGGGGTATGCCTTGGAGACTGCCGCCCATATCCTTAATCTAGTCCCTACCAAAAAGGTTGTCAAAACACCTCACGAGATGTGGACTGGGAAGGTTCCCACATTAGACCACATCAAGGTTTGGGGTTGCGAGGCTTTTGTGAGACGCGATACTCATGACAAGCTCGAACCTCGGAGTGAGCGGTGTATTTTCATCGGCTACCCATAGAAATCCTTTGGTTATCTCTTCTACTGACCGAGTGACAATGTTGTCTTCGTTGCGAGGAGAGGAGTCTTTCGCGAGAGAGCTCATAGGCCAAGGAGATATTGGGAGACAAATTGACCTTGAAGAGCTTCAAGAGTCAAGCGATGAAGGAACCTCAACCACTAGCGATCAACCTAAGGAGGAAACTCCTGTTGAGCCGAATGACGAGTCTATACCTCTGAGGTGTTCCGGTAGAGTTAGAGTTCCAACCGAGCTTTATGGTTTCCATATTACTGCAGAAGGTGATACATTTATCAGTGATAGCACACTGGTAAATTTGGATGAACCTAACAACTACAAGGAAGACATGGCAGGTCCCGAGTCTGCTAAATGGAAAGAGATTATGGACAACGAGATTCAGTCCATGTATGACAATGAAGTTTGGAACATGGTTGACAATGTACCAGGTCGTAAGACAGTCGGGTGCAAATGGATGTTCAAGAAGAAGACCGACATGGTTGGGAAGGTACACACTTATAAGGCACGACTGGTTGTGAGAGGCTTTACTCAAACTCCGGGAGTTGATTATGATGAGACCTTCTCACCAGTAGCGAAGATTAATTCTATTAGGGTTATGCTAGCCATTGCTGCATTTTATGATTATGAAATATGGCAAATGGATGTCTAAATCGCTTTCCTTAATGGAAAGTTGGCTGAGGATGTTTACATGAGTCAGCCAGAGGGTTTTGTCGATGCAAAGTACCCTAATAGAGTGTGTAAGCTTGAGAAATCCATTTATGGATTGAAACAAGCATCTCGCAGATGGAATCTTTGTTTCGATGAGAAAGTCAAAGAGTTTGGATTTTCGAGAAGCGAGGATGAGTCCTGTGTATATGTCAAGGCTAGTGGGAGCATAGTTAGCTTTCTGGTATTGTATGTGGATGACATACTACTCATAGGAAATGACATCCCAACCTTGCAGGAGGTTAAGTCCTGGCTTGGGAAGTGTTTCGCTATGAATGACCTCGGAGAAGCTACCTATATTCTTGGGATAAGGATATTGAGAGACGGGAGTAAGAGACTAATTGGACTTAGTCAAAGTACCTACTTAGATAAGGTGTTCAAAAGATTCAACATGCAGGATTCCAAGAAAGGTGACTTACCGATGTAGAGCAATGCCAAACTGAGTAAAGCTCAGAGTCCGAGTACAGAGACTGAGATAGCTGAGATGAGTCGAATACCATATGCATCCGTTGTTGGCTCGATCATGTATGCTATGACTTGTACTCGCCCTGATGTGACCTTTTGATTTGAGCATGGTCAGCAGATATCTAGGGAATTTGGGCAAGGCTCACTGGACTACGGTAAAGAACATTCTCAAGTACTTGCAGCGGACTAAGGACTGGGTCCTTACCCTCGATGGGAGTGATGACTTGAGGGTGGTGGGATATAGTGACGCCAGCTTTCAGACCGATAGAGATAATTTTCGCTCTCAGTCGGGCTGGGTCTTTACCCTAAATGGAGGAGCAATAACTTGGAAAAGTTCCAAGCAGGAGATAGTAGCTGATTCAACTTGCGAATGAGAGTACATAGCAGCAAGCGAGGCGGCGAAAGAGGCAATATGGCTAAAGAACTTCATTGGAGACCTTGGATTTGTACCAGCTATAAAGGAGCTTATGGAGATTGTCTATGACAGTGAGAGTGCAGTTGCCTTAGCCAAGGAACCAAGGGATCACGGTAGATCCAGGCACATCGACAGAAAATACCACTTCATTAGACATCGAATAGAAGAAGGACTTCTCGTGGAAAAGAGGGTATCGTATGATGAGAACCCAGCAGATCCCCTCACGAAGGGACTGAGTAGGGTTAAGCATCTACAACATGCGAGGCACATCGGAATGAAGGACGATATTAGTTTTAATGATTAGATAGATTTCAAAACTTGTAATAGTTGAAATGTAATTGACATTTGATGCTTAAATAAAAGGTGCTTTTTATTTACTAGTATGGTACTGTCTTGTGTCAATCATTTACTATTGTTTCATTTTGCATGTTTTGACTTCTAGAATAATTACATTATTCAAACTATCCACAGTCGATCATACGTTGGAAGTAGGTATTGAATCAAGACTGTCATGAATTTGGCTTGTAGATTTGTCTGAATTGTATTAGACATAGCAAAGTTTGCTGCAACATTCATGAGTGCTCATAAGGTCTGAGTATTGGATTAAACTCACGCTCACTTGTATCACTTCATGGAATTTATCTCGAGTGATCGTGAGACGATAAAATCATATAAGTCTTCAAACCAAGAGATATAAGTTGTTGACTATGAGTTGGTTGTGCATTGATAGTACGAAGCCGCTTCAGTAACTTGATGCTATAAAACGTTCTGTTGTGTAAAATTTGATGAGTAGTTAGTACAAGCATATGAGTCGAAATTTATCTGTTACTTTTGGTCCTTAGAGGATTAAAAGCGATATCTTGGGCCCCTCGATGATTTTGTTTTGACCTATGTGTCGAGCCCGGTCAGAACTCAATTGATGTGTTCGATTAAGTTCTATGTCAAACAAATCGGAGATCGAGACACAAACTGTTGGACAATAAGTATGACGTTGTTCCATGTATTTGTCTGGCTGATATCTTGAGAACAGAGGATTATATGATCACTTATCTAAAATGGAGCGTCTCAGTTCGACGGAGGCTTTTAAGAGCTACAATTGCTAGTCGGTGTTTTAAGTCGTACTTGCAGTTATAGTTATTAGACTTATCTAAGTGGGAGACTGTTGGATTTAGTGTCTAAGCCCATAACTATAATTGGTATGTACTTGACCCGAGAGTAGCATGGTCCATTTGGGTTGCATGGCACCAGAACAATTTGTAAGGATGGACTTTTGAGAAGAGAATATTTATGATTTATTAATATATTATAAGTTCTAATATATTAATATGAAATCATATTATTTAATTACTATTGATCAAGAATTAATTTGGAATTAATTTTGTGATCAAAAGAGACTAATTAAATATATGGGGATTGATTGTGTAAATCATTCATTCTTATAAAGTGGGCTTACGATCCATAGTTCTTTATTTTGGGCTAATCCATGTGGTGACCCATGGATACTCCATGGAGGTTAAAACCCATGGAGCCTAAGGAATGTGGAAAGTCATGCACATTAGGGTTTGCATGGTGTAACCCTAGTTGTGTCACACTATATAAGAAACCTCATGGCAACCAAAATCGGCACTTAAGCGAGATACAAGAGGGCTAGCCGATTCTTCTCAAGTCCTCCATTGTTGGTGGTGTTGTGTGATGCATTTGAGGTGTCACACTTGGGGTGATAGGCTCTTAAAGTCTTAAGGTTTCATAGCTACAACAAAGGTAAGTCATCTAACTAGATTTTTGTAGTGTATATACTCCATAGTATGCTAGTTAGGATGATGCCTTGGAAAATTGAAAGTTTGCATGTATAATAGAGAAAACATAGATCCAAGGCATCTAGGGTTGCATGTACACCATAGGAGTGTTAGAATGCTCAAAACCCTTCAAAAAGATCTAGAAACTCAAATATTCCTAATACATGTTCGGTTGAAGATGAAGCTACCAATGAGTACTCTCCAGTTTACATTGCACCTCAAGACGGGTCGTCAGAACTTGACAAGATCGTGATATTGCCAAGCCAACCAGCAAGTGTTGATTTTAATTAGTACTCTAGTAACATCCCAAAATCACAAAAAAAAATCATTTTTAATTAAAGAGAAATCATTGTATCAATCAAACCCAAGTAATAAAAACCCAAGATCAAGTGCAATTGTTCCCAAAATCAATGTATCATAATAACTCCAAAACATGTTGTTGAAGGATGTGTACGATCACTCCTTTGCTTTTCCCCGATCATCTAAAGTACCTGAAACATAAAACTTAAACTGTAAGCCAAATCTTAGCAAGTTCCCCAAAATACCACCACACAAACACATAATAGCATGCATATTAGGCCCACTGTCATCGGGTTGGATTACCCCTGAGCCCACAACATGAGTCTGGCTTGCTTTTTTGGTGCACAACTCATGTATGGATTGCTACCAAGCCCACAACATAAAACTGGCTTGCCTTTCTGGCCCACAACTTATGTCTGGCTTGCTCCTGAGTTTATTGGCTTCCCTACAAAGCAATATTGTCTCAACCCAACCGCACTATGTCAACATATGCAACAGATAAACATTAAACTAGCAAAAAGATAATTATACAGATCTAACATATAACTACAACATAACAACAACCTAAATTAGGATACATAATCTACCGGGTGACGTTGGTGCCTTCGACCCATAAGTACAGTGAGAAAACTCACCTCATAGTCTGAAAAGATAGCAGGAAAGAACGCTGCTTTGAAAGTCACCTCTACGGGTCACATATATAACAAACAGTGACCTAAACTCAAACTACAGCTCAAAATACCCATAGGTCAAACTTGGTCAAAATCCTGGTTAAAGGTTAAAAGTCAAAAAGTCAACGAGTCAGCTCAGACTGAGTACGCTCAACGTACTCAGCCACTACGCCCCGCGTAGTGCATTCTCTTGGCCAGATTACGGGGCCTTGACCAGTTACGTGCAGTGTACCCTCAAGTACGCCCGACGTACTAGGCTGCCAACTCTTCTTTTTCTACTAAGTGCTTAATATATTAAGACTCCATGTCCAAAACTCAGATCTAGTTCCAAATAATGTTTTAAAGTCATAAGGTTTCCAACTTTATAACTTTCCAAGGCTAGAAAGGGTCCAACAACTAAATCCTAACTTAATACACAAACCAAAGCCGCATATCTCATGCATGAAGAAAGGAAAGGGACCAAGATCATATTTTTATAACATTAAACACTCAAAAACATACAAAAGGACAACTCATTTGGTCTAGAGTAGTACATACTCACTTAGACCAAGAATATGGGACTAAAAGCACATAACTTCTAAAACTAGAAAGATCTAGAGATATAATCATCAAGTTCATAACCTTATACCTTCTGGGGGTTGCTCAAGATGTGTAAAAATCATATCTATAAAGCTTGGAGCTCCTTCCTTGGTTTCCAATGGCTTCCTTCCTTCAGAAGTTGACACCAAACACCAAAATGAGCTCAAAAACACCACAAATGGATATTAGGGTTTGTTAGGGATGAAAAAGGGAATGGAGGCTGATGAATGATGGGGTCTCAATGAGATAATGATGCTTAAATAGGGTTCAAACTCTAAATTTTAGGGTTTAGGTTTTTTTCATGTACGTGCAGCGTACGAAAGGGTACGCCGAACATATATACAAGCGACACGTTTCTTACTTATGGTGTCATGGGATCATTTTGCAATTAAATTTCATACTTAGGGTAAAAAATGTAAATCACCTGAATGATGAATGTTACAACTCTCGATATGTTGTTGTAAATCCAAATGCTGAAAGGGCTCTTTTCTATTACTTTGTTAAGTCTCACATCGATTCTTCGACTAAACCGTTGGTTTTGTGGCTAAATGGAGGTACTTTTCCAAAAGACAGCAATCAAGCACTTCCAATCCAACACAAGGATCATTTGGAGTCAGCAATCCTGCAATTGAAAAGATATCTATTTCATGTGAAAAAATACAGCAATAACAATTGAAAATTTGATAGAATCAAAAGAAATCTACAAGAAATGGATTGAAGCAGACATCTGATTTTACGAAACATATATCTAATTTCACAAAACATACATCTAATTTCAGAAGAAAAAAACAAATAAATCAAAGGGCTAGAAGAATACCAACGACGAGGCTGCCTGCTGCAATGAAGATGGTGGTCGGCGGGAGAGTTGGAGGCAGAAGAATTCATTTTGTTAATTAATCAATTTGGCAACAAGGAAAAAAGATGTGAATACCGGACGTGTTTTCGGATAAGGCCAAACGAGGGAAATCAAGAAAAAGGATCGAGTCAACTTCTTATTTGTATGGGATGGAGTCAGGAGGTGGGTTAGTAGCTTCTTACCAGGCCAGAAAAAATTACCTTGTATCAAACAAGCTGACTGGACTGAGTCATCCAAAAAGTGTTGACCAGACCCAGTCATCAAGTTATCAAACAGGCCCTGACTCTATGAAAAGGCGATATGAAACTTTAGAAACAAAACTTATTGATAAACTAAATTAGAACTGTTGGTTAAATTTATTGATAAACTAGCTTTAGCAAATTAGATTGACGATCAAGTTTAATATAGCATTTAAGATCAAGTTTAATAGTAACTCATATTTAGTCAAATTTGGATTTATGGATCTTTAATAGAGTTTGATTATATATTTATTTAACTAATTTGATGTATTTTAATAGATGTTAATGAGTTTGAATTATGATTTGGGGTTCGTTTTTGTCATCTTAATTGAAACCCATCAATAAGAATCAAGTATAGAAGTCATTTATGGAGTTTTGATGCTTGAAAATGGAATTTAATGGGTGATCTCTTAGTTTGATGGATTTATGTTGTTAATGAAGTTAATTTGATTATAAATAGGTTTTTGAACTAAGATTTGATTTGTAATTAATTATTTGAAGTCATTTGGAAAGGTTAAAGTCAATTTGGATGAGCTAAATGATTATTTTTGAAGTTTGTGTTCGAAATGTTAAGAAATTTGAAAGTGTCGTGTCTTTTATTCTATTGATTCGTTTGAACTCAAATTGTAATGCCGTGATTTTTCACCTTAATTTTTTAAGAGATCATTTTAGCATAATATGTTAGCGATAGTCTTATTTAACAATTATTTTGAGTACATCACCAACATTAGTTTATTATAAAAAAACAACCCTCATCAAAGTAAGAGTTTGCAAAAACCAAATAGTAAATGAAAACTCAAAACATGTCCAAGATGGTATCACCACTATGAAACATATAAAACATTGCATAACATAGCATGCATTCAATCACACGCATTGCATAACATAATATAACCATCATTATTATATGTTAATATTAATAATTAACCGTCTCTATTCACCTTTGTAATCAGTCTTTACTGTTCTTCGCCTGTTACTAGGATCAGATTTTATGAGCTTGTGTTTGATAGTGGTGTTAAGGTTGATTTATTTAATTGTTGTTGTGCATCAGATATGACAAGGAACATAATTTCATTTCATGCTTTATTTACTTGTTTGATAATAATAATAATGGTACTATTTTGGTTTTTAAGAAAGATGTTTGTATTTTCAAAGCTTATCCTTCTAATAACGTGTATGAAACTATGGTGTGTGTCGAATATAATGGCAGTGGTGTATTCAACATTGATTCTTCTAATAGTTTACACAAAGCATGCTTATGGCATTGTCGTCTTGGGCATATAAACAAGAAACACATCACCCAACTCCAAAATGATGGAGTATTGAAATCATTTGACTTAAGGACATATGATGAATGTGAATCTTATTTATTAGGAAAAATGACTAAATCACCTTTCACATGGACTTGTGAAAGAGGTGATGGTTTATTGGACCTCATGCACACTGATATGTGTGGGCCCTTTAGAACTACCAAAGGGATGCTAATCGCTACTATTAGAAACCTTTGAAAAGTTCAAAGAGTGTAAGCACGAAGTAGAGAATCAAATAAGCAAGAAGATAAATATGCTCTGATCAGATAGAGGTGGAGAATATATTAGTATCGAGTTCAACTACTATCTTAAGGAATGTGGAATAGTTTCACAATTGACCCATCCTAGGACACCACAACTTAATGGTGTGATTGGGAGGAGAAATTAAACCTTGCTAGACATGGTTCATTCCATGATGAGTCAAGCTTCACTTCCTATATTGTTTTAGGGATATGTATTAGAAACTGCAACCTATATTCTAAATCATGTTCCTTCCAAAAAGGTTTCCAAGACACCTCATGAGATGTGGAGTGGAAAACCTCCCTCACTCACACATATCATGGTTTGAGGTTGTGAGGCTCTCGTTAGGCACGAGACCCAAGAAAATCTAGAGCCCAGAGCTGAAAGGTGTATTTCCATTGGTTACCCATAAAAGTCATTTGAATACTTGATCTACATACCAAGTGAAAATGTGGTCTTTGTAGCTCGAAGATGAGTCTTTCGTGAGAGAGATAGAGCTCATATTCAAAGAGGGTGGTGGGAGTACAAGCAATCTTTAAGAAATTCAAGAGTTGGCCGATGAGGAAACTTTGGATGGCACTAGTGCTAAACCTGAGGAAGAAATGCCTAATATGTCAATTGACAATTCATTACCTCTTTGTCAATCTGGTAGAGTTAGACAACCACCCGAATTTTATGGATTCCATATAACTTCAGATGGGGGCACGTTTATTAGTGATAAAACACTAGTAAATTTAGATCAGCCAACTAACTACAAGGAAGAAATGGCAGGCGTTGAGGCTGCTAAGTGGGAAGAGGCTATGAATAACGAGATTCGGTCCATGTACGATAACCAAGTCTAGCATTTGTTTGATCAAACACCCGGTCTAAAGACAATGTGTTGTAAATAGATCTTCAAGAAGAAGACCGAATTGGAAGGGAATATACACACGTTCAAAGTTAGGTTGGTTGAGAAGAGCTTTACTCAATCCCAAAAGGGTTTACTATGATGAGACCTTCTCACCAGTAGCTAAGATAAAGTTAATTAGGATTATGATTGCCATAGCTACCTTTTGTGATTATAAGGTATGACAGATGTATGTAAACTACTTTCCTTAATGGGAACCTTACTGAGGATGTCTATATGACTCAGCGAGAGGGTTTTGAACATGCCAAGTATCATAATAAAGTGTGCAAGATTGATAAGTCCATTTATGGACTTAAACAAGCATCTCATAGCTGGAATATTTGCTTTCATGCAAAGGTCAAAGAGTTTGGATTCTCTATGATTGAAGATGAGTCATGTGCGTATGTCAAAGCTAGTTGGATTGTTGTAACCTTTCTAGTTTTGTATTGTAATGCCTGCAAATTCAAGCTAGACATTTAGAGTATAATAATAATAATTATACATTTTATTGAACAATTAAAATCCTTGAATATGGTAATTATTCATCATACGCGTTACAACCTAATAAATAATAATCGTATACATGATAGTGTAAACACAAAATATTAGTGTATAATATTTCTAGAAAACCTTAATATAAAATTTATCGTTAAATGATAAAATACCATTAAAAATAATAGGTTATCTAGGATAAATAATCTAAATGAAAAAATCTTAGAGACCATAACCACGAGCGGATGGATATAAAGAATGTCTAAATCTGACTTTGTACGTGGAAGTTATGATTTTTCAAAGTTTCAAGTGTGACAAAGTATAGCAGTGTGCGACACATAAATCAAAATGAAAAATCGGGAAAAAATCTAAACAAAAGTTTTAGTACTCTTTAATACAAAATTAGTAATATAAAGAACATTGAAAACAGAGCTCGTATGAAGAAGTTATAAATTTCGCAGTGTTATTTACAGTCTAAGCCTTCTTGGACTGTAAACAGAAAATAAAATGTGAATTAACCAACGAAGTCTAAATGAAAGTTGTAGTACTCGTCGATAAGAAAGAGGAGATATAAAAACCATAAAAAATGGAGTCAGTATGCGAAAATTACGATTTTTAGAAAAATAATAAATTTTCATCAACCGACAAGCGACACGTGGCTCCACCGTATGGCCGATACATGTCGACAATAGAACCCAACCTTCCTCCCCAAGTTTCAGTGATGTGGACAAAATAGAATCTACCATGTGGGTAGGGCGCGATGTACCTAGGCGCGACGCGTCTTTCGAAATTTGCTATATATGTTCGATTTTTATCACATTTATTCACAAATCTTCTTCCTTTCTCTCTCAAATTTTCCTGAGGCCCAACTTTAGGAGTTTTTATGTGTTAGTAGCGAAGCTCTGGAGCGTCAAAGAGCCCGGAGAAATAGAGTTTTCGGTTTTGAAGTTCTGCCCGCATAAAGCCCGGTTTTTCGTTCAATAACCTGTAAGTTGAGTTATGCTCACCGTACTTTAAGTATAACTTATATTTTTTAGTAAATGTTATTATGAAATTATAAATAATATTTATCAGTAATACCAGTCGTTATATTGAACGATCTACTTACGGGAGTGATGTCTATGCTAGATCTATGATGTGTTTAAAGTGGATTTTCCAAACAGTATATCTCTATATACAAAATGGATCTTACCTCCGATACGATCTTACTTGGTTGTTCATTATCAGTTATAAATCAATATTCTTTTTCGATTATTGATAAATCTAAGAAATGTTACGAATCTAGTAATGATTAAATATAACTTTATAAATACGAACGGATACTAAAGTTTAGTAATATTCATATTTAGGTCGTTTTAAAAGGGAAATATGAAGTGTTAGTCAAAGAGATGAATTTCCCACGAGTCTTCCACCTAAATCAGGTGAGTGCATAGTTAATTTCATGAACATGAATGTAATACAAGTATTTATTAAAATTATTAAATATCTGTTGATAACACACTGTTTGAACTAGATATGGTTCCTTATTATCTATAAGTCAATATTCTTTTGGGATTATTGATAAATCTGAGAAAACGTTACGAATCTGGTAACGATTAAATATAACTTTATAAATACGAACAAATACTAAAGTTTAGTAATATTTGTACTTAGGTCGTTTTAAAGGGAAACCTGAAGTGTCAGTCAAAGATATGACTTTCCCACGAGTCTTCCACCTAAATCAGGTGAATGCATAGTTACTTTCATGAACATGATTTTAATATA
Source organism: Lactuca virosa (assembly GCF_052849685.1). NCBI lineage: Eukaryota > Viridiplantae > Streptophyta > Magnoliopsida > Asterales > Asteraceae > Lactuca > Lactuca virosa. The sequence continues at coordinate 176,993,996 of NC_136430.1, forward strand.
AGTATTTATTAAAAGTATTAAATATTTGTTGATAACACACACTATTTGAATTAGATATGGTTATATATATGTTAAGTGTATATACGGTATTATTATATGATAATCTTAATAAATGTATTATTACATATAAGATTAATACCTATTAAATACATGATATTTTGTGTTAAATAGATACATTGGTTTATAATAGCTTTGTCTGAATAGGGTTGTTATTGAAATTTGACTTCAAGGATTATAGTATTGTTTAAATTTTAAACTAAGACGTTTAAAGGATTTTTAGATCCGATTAAGTTGAATAAAGTGTAATCATACAATATATTGTGATAAGCAGTGTATAAACAAGAAAATGATATTGGAAATTGTTTACACGCATCATAGTCTTGTCTAGTAACAAAGTAAGACTTATAAAGGATGCTTTGTTTAAAGTTAGTTGGATAAGTGCTTACTTATACCCTGTGTAATAATGATATCGAATTAATAGGGAATCCTTATTGAAAGTTGATTATTTATATTATAGTCTAGTCTAGTTATACACTAAAGACATATAAGGAATGTATAGTTCGAGTTAAGTCGAAAGAGTGTTAGTTATGCCTTGTAGAGATATTACTTAGGCATGAAATTTGGGTTGACAATAGGTATTGTAATCTTGTCTAGTTATACACTTCGACTTAAAGGGGATGCTTGGTTTAATTAAGTTTGGATATGGGGTAGCATCAAATTAGGGGTATGTATGAGATGGGAACAGAGAGTAGAACTATGTTTGATGACACTGATGATTTGGTGGGGTACGGTTGCGTACATGAGTACTATATTAATATTCCTCCTCCTTCCAGACAACCATAAATGGTGTGTCTGTTTTAGATAACCAGATAGGGTGCATCTGTATCAGACCACTACTAGGTATGTATGAGTCATCTAGCGGAGTATAGATGGCTACCCCCTTACTAAACTTAGTCTTGTGGTGTTAACGAATTATACTGAGCCAAAAATAGGATTGTATATTGATTTGATGTACTCCATCCCCCCATGGTTGCCTTTACTGTCTTATTGTCAAGGATTCCCCGTGACAGTTTAGTCTACTCATTGCTTACAGGGATCCATCAAGTTAGATCTTAAAAGATCTTTGTATAGGATCCATATGTGAGGATCGAAGGGATGTGTAACTAAGGGTATAGTGTCTTATAGATATTATTGAATATTATTTGGTAATAGTTGGTTTTGCATGGTTGTTAAATATGGAATATTATCATAATAACATTTCGAGATTGAAAACCCTATGTATCTCACCAGGTTTCCCAACCTGACCCACTCAATTTATAAGCATCACAGGTAGTAGTGTTAAGACTGCTGGAGACTTGAATATGATGTTGAGTAACATGAAATATTGTTCAAGACCATAGGTCTTTACGTGGTAGCTATGTTGTGTATTGATTATGACATCCTTAGTGTTTTATTATTTTGAAAACGAACATATATACTCAAAATGCTTTAATATACGGGGATCGATTTTGTGATCGATTTTGGCCATCGAGGACATGCTCCGAGCTTGTGTGATCGATTTTGGCAAATCATGGGATGCCACTTGCCCTTTATTGAGTTCTCATACAACAACAACTATCACACAAGCATAAAGGTTGCTCCTTTTGAGGCTTTATATGGTCGCAAATGCATATCACATCTCTGCTGGGCGAAGGTGGCTGACACCGAGCTGGCAAAAGGGAAATCACCGAGTAGCACACTTACAGGACCAGAAATCATTCGAGAAACGACAGAGAAGATAATCCAAATCAAAGCCCGACTCCGAGCATCGCGTGACCGACAAAAGAGTTACGCTGACAAACGACGAAAACCTCTGGATTTCCAAGTCGGAGATCGGGTACTATTAAAGGTCTCTCCCTGGAAAGGGATGATCCGTTTTGGGAAACGGGGGAAACTAAATCCGCGATACATCAGACCATTCAAGATTCTAGCCCGGGTTGGCCCGGTGGCATATAAGCTGCAGCTACCTGCGGAGCTCAGCAACGTACACCCCGTGTTCCACGTCTCGAATTTGAAAAAGTGCTTAACAGACGAAACCCTTGTCATTCCTCTGGAAGAGATCGAAATAAACGAGAATCTCCTGTTCGTGGAAGAACCGGTCGAGATAATGGATAGGGAAGTGAAGCGTACGAAACAGAGTCGCATTCCGATTGTGAAGGTTTGATGGAATGCTAAGCGTAGACCGGAATTCACATAGGAACGTGAAGACCAGATGAAGCAGAAGTACCCTCACCTATTCTCTCGTTCGTAGTTCTACCTTTCAAAAGAATTTCGGGACGAAATTCCCTCTAACGGGGGGATGATGTCACAACTAGCATTTTTAGCTAGGAAATTCTGTTTTCATGTAAACATCAACTCTTGTAAAACTTGTAATCTAAGTGGATATCATGTTCTATGCTCAATCAAAAACATCCATTTGAATCAAAACTCCTGAGTGAAGTCCAAAACCTAATTTAATACGACTGAGATACTCAATTGTGGGTTTGAAACCCTAATAACCTGGTTCACCTCAGGATGGACCAGGATCCTCTTATTGGGCCTAATGGGCCAGTAAACCTTTCATTTGATGATTTTGGGCCAATGAACCCCATTTGGGCTCTAATTGGACCCACATTCGTCAAACCATAGCAATTAGGCCATGTTGCGCCTAAAATAACTCACTTATTTATCATGGGCCATGATGGGTCGTGAACCATTCTATTGAACCATGATGGGCCGTGAACCCATCTTCTCATTTCAATTGGGCCGTGAACCCATCTTCTCATTTCAATTGGGCTGTGAATCAATCTTCTCATTGCAATTGGGCCGTGAACCCATCTCTTCATCGGAATTGGGCCGTAAACCCCATCCTTCCTCATTCACGGCCCACTATCATAAACAAAAAAAGGGGCAAATAATATGGGAAATTGTGGGGATGACACCTGACCATTGCATGGTGAGTATCCATGCTAAATATCCATCATGTATCCATGGAAAACTCATGCATCTAGGTAAGTCCAATCACCTCTCTCTCCCTCCTCCTTCTTATTCACGGCCAAGGAGCAAAAACTCCCACCACCTTCATTTTTTTTCTCTCAAACTCAACCAAAGACTTCTCTCTAGAAATATCAAGAAATCTCTCAATTCCTCCTAAAATAATCGTGTGTGATTGTGTGTGTGCTCGAGAATACATCATCAAAGTTCATCATCTTGATCCATCTTAGATTCGAAAACCTCCACATAAGAAGCTTATAGGTCCGAGATCCTCATCATTCTTCGTCAAAAACTGAAATCTTCAAAGCAAAGTGAGTTCATACCCCATATTTTCGGTTTTTACTATGCTTTGAGGGAGAATACAAGTTGTTTTATGTAGATCTATGTGTGTATGCATGATTTTGTGTGTTTTTCATGTTATATATGTGATTATGTGTTATAAACTCCATGAAATTGAAGATCTACTAAAATGTGATGATATTTGTAGAACATAACACTCATTTCAACTTATTATGCAAAGAAAAGGTTTTAAAATACATCAAAGTTACTTAAAACTATGAGATTTGCATGAAAGGGGCCAAAAGTGACAAAATAACCAAAAATGGGGTAATTTATGTAACTCACGGTTTTTAAGGGACCAAAAGGAATGTATTTTGATAAATATGAATCTTTTTGATATTTGTGACCTTAAAAAGGGCTAGAAGTCTAAAAATTCATAAATGGGCTTCTTTTGGGCTTTTTCGAGTTTTTGGGCCAAGTTTGTAAATTTTTGGACTTTTGTGGGCTTAAATGTCATTTTCAACAAATTTGTGCCAAAAATGTAAATTTTTGATAAGAGGGACAAGAAAATGTAAATTTATTCAAACTTGGGCCAAAAAGGTGAATTTATTTATAAATGGGCCGAAAATGCACATTTTCATAAAAACCAAGCAAAAAATGATATTTTTGACAAAAGTGGGTTAAAAATGTTATTTCTACTTAAAACTAGCCTTAAATACAAATTTTGTCCTTAAAGGACCTAAATTGTCATTTTTACCAAAAAGGTGCCCTAATTGTAAATTTTCAGTTTTAGGACCAAAAATATCTCTTTTTGTTTTTTACAAAAAAATGGGCTTTTCACGTCAATTTGGTAACCATCAAAGCTTATACAGTCAACGTAACCAACAACGGATAAAATACGTCATTCTTACCCTTATTGGGCCCGAAACTAATTTACATGCTTAGTGGGCCTTAGTTGTCCACTTACATGTTTATTGGGGTCTGGGATATTCCTTATATGCTCATTGGGCCTGTAAATAATATACATGTTAAATGGGCCTTAGTTGTCCTTTTATATATATATTGGGCTCGGGATATATATTCTCATTCCTTTTGAGCCTAGAAATAATTTACATGCTTAGTGGGCCTTAGTTGTCCACTTACATGTTCATTGGGCCAGGAATATACCTTATATGTTTCTTTTCGCGTAAATTCGATTAAGGATCCAGTGAGACGTATCGATTGACACCAACTGAGTGTACAATCGTAGCTTGTAGTTATAACGATAGTCTCTTGGAGGGAGAGCGAGAATTTGTGTATAGATCTATACGGGGGTGACACCCTACACCTGAGCTGTTCGCTACAGTTAGACTAGGCCAGTCTAGGGTGACAAAAACGTTACCTTATTCTGCCGGCGTGCAAAAACGCCATGACAGTCGAAATTGTCATTATCTAGTATGGTTATAACGACTCGCTTAGAGGAATTAACGTTATAAAATTTACGGGGAAACCATTCTCTATTCTCTTTGGATTACTCGGTAACATACTTGCGCTGGTACTCAACCTCGGGGGTTGAGATACTAGCATTCTCTTTCACAGATAACATCGGTTGTCTGGGGTCATTCTCTTTAAATTCTCTTTATATTCTCTTTGTCATTCTCTCCATACTCTCTTTGCATTCTAGTAAACATTAACACACATGCATTAATACAAGATCGGACACAAACATACAAAACTGTTTTCAGAAAATATAGGATTTTTTGGTGTTTACAAAGTAATACAAATCATTTTCTCAAACATGTTTATTAACTCACCAACATTCTTATGTTGAACTTTTAAATTAACTTGTATTCTCAGGAAACTGTTGAGCAGGTTGGGCAGAAAGAATTCATGGATATTTTGTTATATTTCATCGTACTTTGACTATTTTGGCATGTAATATTGAAACACAATACTTGATGTAAACAATGAATGTTGTTATATTACATGTGTGATGATGATGATGTTATGTTTCAATTATATACTATGTGATGATACTATAAAAATGAAGTCACCCAAGCCCCCGGACGTTTCCGCCGTCAGGTTCGGGGGTGTGACAGATTGGTATCAGAGCATTGTTTATAGTGAACTGGCATATCTAATCATACAAGATATGTAACTATAAATGCAATGGGACTAAAACACTCTGAATAAAATAAAACCTAAGTGTACATTAATACTATAACCCCAAAAGTCTCTGGAGGAATTTGAACACCGTGGTTAAACCCGGATAGTTATGTAGTCGTATTAGGGGTAAATATAGTCTGATCAACTATATTTATTCAAAATACAACCAACATGTGTTTGGGAGTGATCATGTTGGGAAATGAATCTATAAACTTACCTCATATCCAAAAGCTCTAAGGAACTCAAACTTAAACAATTAAAATACTATAGGAGTATTTTGGAATGCTATCTACATACTTCCCTTACACACTTCTCACCCCTCAAGTTTCTCACGCAGTCGTCATGGAAGAGGTCCAACAAGGTATCCTTTACTACCAGGCCCTGGTGGACAACATATTGATTGAAGGGGAACCTGTTATGGGGCAGGAAGCAGATCCAGGTGTAGGACCTGATGAATACATGGAGACCGAGTATGAATTCAGAGAACCTGACGAGGATATGGAGGAAGATGGGGACACTAATGAAGTCCCCAGCGAGCCTCCCACTTCAGAGGTGATATAGGACCACCCCACAATATCGAGGGATCCCATCGATCGGACTCGCTCATTAGAGGAGGAGGTTGCCACTCTTCGGAAACAACTAATAGCAGCTAACCCGGAGACGTATGACAGTGCTAAAAGGCTAGCCAAGAAGTTATACGACCATGGAAACAAGAAGGGTGCCAAAGCAGGGGAAACTGAAGTAAAAAAGGAAGGTGATAACAAGAAAGGCAAGAACAACAAGAGAAAAGGGCGACAAAACCAAGAGTCATCAAATAAGCAACAAACAGTAGCAGTCCACGCTGCTACTGCCCAGGTTGCCTCAACACCACATGCTCCAGCCTCATCTACACCAACTACTACCAGGAAATACTCAGGAACCCTACCCAAGTGTAACAAATGTGGTTTACACCACCATGGAGAGTGCAGGGAGATGCATCGCACAATATTGCAGATCTCAGCCCCAACAGAACCAACATCCGAATAACAACAACAACAACTGCAACAACAATAACAACAACAATAACGCTGGGGCTAGTCACACTTGTTATGGGTGTGGAGGAACTGGTCATTTCAAACGCGATTGCCCCAAAGCCAACAACTAGGGGACAGGAGGATCAGGAAGGGTATTGACGTTGGGTCAAGGTAAAGCAGTTCAAGACCCGACGGTTGTTACTGGTACGTTCCTACTTAACAACACTTACGCATGCATTTTATTCGATAGCGGAGCCAAGCAAAGCTTCGTTAGTAACAAATTCAAACATTTACTAAACCAACAACCCCAGAAGCTAAACAAAGCCTTCACGGTGGAGATGGCTAATGGGAAAACCGAAATAACCAAAGATGTTTACGTAGGGTGCACGTTAACACTAAACAATCATTCATTTCAAATAGATTTGATGCCAGTAAATATTAGGAGTTTTGATGTGATAATCGGCATGGATTGGTTAAGCCCACACCATGCTGATATTATGTGTCGCGAGAAGGCTGTTCGCCTTCACCTTCCCAATCACGAAACCCTAATGATCTATGGTGATAAGCCTAGCGCCAATCTTTGTCTTATCTCGTGCATCAAGGCACATAAGTGCTTGCACAAGAAAAACTACGATTTCCTCGCTCATGTTGTGGATAAAGCCAAAGAAGAAGTAAACATTAAAGACATCCCAGAGGCATGCGACTTCTGGGATGTATTTCCTGAAAGACCTTCCGGGAATACCCCCAGAAAGACAGGTTGAATTTCAAATCGACCTCGTACCCGTAGCCACATCAATTGCCAAATCACCCTACAGGTTAGCTCCCGCCGAAATGCAGGAGTTATCCAGTCAACTAAGCGAATTGTTGAGCAAAGGATTCATCAGACCAAGCTTCTCATCCTGGGGAGCTCCAGTCTTGTTTGTCAAGAAGAAGGACAGATCCTTTATGATGTGCATCGATTATAGGGAATTGAATAAGCTCACTGTTAAAAACCGATACCCACTCCAAAATAGATCTAAGATCCGGTTATCATCAACTACGAGTCCGAGAAGAGGACATTCCAAAAACTGCCTTCCGAACGCGATACAGTCATTACGAATTTGTTGTGATGCCCTTCGGTCTAACAAATGCCCCCGCCGCATTTATGGACCTCATGAATCGAGTCTGCCGCCCATTCCTCGATAATTTCATAATCGTTTTCATCGATGACATCCTCATATACTCCCGAAGCAATGAGGAACACGGTCAGCATCTCCATCAAATATTAGAAACTCTAAGAGCCGAAAGATTATATCCAAAACTCTCTAAATGCAAGTTCTGGATTCGCAGTGTAAATTTCTTGGGTCATGTAGTCAGTGAGGAAGGGATTCACGTAGATCCTTCCAAGATCAAGGCCATTGAAGGCTGGGCGATTCCGAAGACACCAACAAAAATTCGACAATTCTTGGGTCTCGCAGGCTACTACCGAAGATTTATCTAGAACTTTTCCAAGATAGCCAAACCCCTCACCACTTTGACATAAAAAGGTGTATCTTTTAACTGGACGGAAAAGCAAGAAGCCGCCTTCCAAACCTTGAAGCGAGCCCTCTGTAGTGCACCAGTGCTATCCTTACCAGAGGGAACCAAAGACTTCATAGTCTACTGCGATGCTTCGAACCAAGGTTTAGGTTGTGTCCTCATGCAGCGTGGAAAGGTGATAGCTTATGCATCCAGGCAATTGAAGACGCACGAAGTAAATTACATGTCACACCCCCGGACCAGACGGCGGAAACGTCCGGAGGCGGGTGACTTCATTGTGTAGTATCATAACAATTGAACATAAATGAAACATAGCAAATCCATACCTCATATGTTAAGATAACAAACTTACATTGTTTTACATTATATATTTGTTCTCAAACTACACAAAAGAGACATAAGTAAATAAATTCCAAACTACAGCAAAATAATCCTAAATCCGCGTCCCATTAACCTGCTTACTGATTTCCTGAGAATACAAGTCGTTTGAAAAGCGTCAACATAAAATATGTTGGTGAGTTCATAAGCATTTTTGTATAAAAATTTGTGATAGTTTAGAAACCCAGAAAATTCTAGTGTTTTCTTGTCAAAACAGTTGTGAGTCTTGTTTCCAATCTAGTATAGTTGCATGTGTGTGTTTTAGTTTATCATATTTCGAAATTGTATAAAATCTTTTTCTCCAGAAAATCCTATATTTTCTTGTATAAAATAGTTGTAAGTCTTGTTTCCAATCACGTACAGTTGCATGTGTGTGTTTTAGTTATCATCTTTTGAAAATTTTATAAAATCGTTTTCTCCAGAAAATCCTATATTTTATGTGTGTGTAATCGTTTGTGGTCTTAAAAACCCTAAGACTGGATAGGTGTGAGAAATCAACAGACGATTGTGGACAATCCGCACAATGCAAGTGGACGATCAACACAACGAATGTGGACAATCCTTACCATGCATAGGGGCGGTCAACTCAATATGCCAATTTGTCTGTAAGGTTTTCCCTACGTAAATTTCTAAATAACATTATTATATTCTAATGATTCATTATAACCATACTAATATGATAGAGGCATGTATTGACGTTTCTCACGCGCCCGGTTCGTTTAACGACATTTGTCACCCTAGACTGGCCGGTCTAGCTGTAGCGAACAACGAAGGTGCGGGGTGTCAACCCCGTATAGACCTATACACAAATTCTCGCTCTCCCTCCAGAAGACTCTGGTTATAAATTTTTACAGGACTTTAAACGTACACTAATATATATATATATATATATATATATATATATATATATATATATATATATATATAGGTACAGTGGAGATGCGTCTGACTAGAATACTAACAGATATTTGTGCTAATAGTTGAAATCCGTTATTTATTAAATAAATAACAATAGTTGTATTCGTTGACTAGGTGTCTCGTTTTCGTTTTGTCTATTGAAAATAATCCACACTTAATCATATTTATCAAAAATAACTCAATATTATCGATGTTGGCAATAATGGCCATTCTTTTTACAAATTATCAATTAAGACTCATATTTGTCAAAAGGCGTCATAAGTGATTCAAAACTTGGTGAATTGTTGAAAATGGCCCATTTCTTCTAAAATACTCATTTTAGACTTATATTTATGAAATTGTTCAAAAAGGCCCTTGTTTACCCAAAATTTTCTTTTATGGTCCTTTAGAAATTGAGATGTTCAATAATTACTCAAATTTATCCCATGTTCCAAAATGATCCTTGTATATATATATATATGGCCGAAAATAGTCCAAAATAATAAAGTTTTCATAATTTAACCCCTTTTCAAGTTATTATGTCCAAAAACTTGTTTGAGTAATTTCTTTGAGCAAAATCCTTATGGTTTTTGTCATAACAATTTGTGACTTATAATTTGTAACATACTAGTTCTTGTTTCTATACATAATTTGTGGAATATAATTCAAACTCTTTAAGATTTCGAGTTCTTGAACAATTTATATGGAGTTTCATAACTTTAAGCACATAAATCATAACATATATGCATAAACAAGCAAATATACTAAGATTTCACAAGACCCTTGACTTGTATTCTCCCCCAAAACAAAGAACACTCAAAAGATAGGGTATGAAGCTCACCTCGGTTAGAAGATAGTGTGGTGGAAGATATGAGGTGAGAAATTGGAGCCTATAACACTTGAAGTGTTGGATGAACTTCTTGGGAATTTTTGCTAGCATAAGATTATGAACACATAATTTATGTGTGAGTAGAAGAGTCACAATAGTTAAATGTATGAACCATTTACTAGGCATGAACTACTTACCAAAAACTAGGAAGAATTGTGAAGTAATGGATCTTGGAGTTAAGCCTTGAGTTCTTGGGAGAGTTTACAGAAGGTTTACAGAATGTGAAATGGAGTTGTGAATTGAGGAGGGGATTTACGCTCTACCATATGGGGATAAGAATTTGGATGGGATGTTTGCTTGGTTTACTGTTGGGTAATGCATGAATTACTGAGATTTGCCTTGGAAATAGCCCTTTACAGCTCAAAATCCGTAAACACATTCAATTGGAAAGGAGGCTCACGGTCTAAATGGACCTTAAACTAAGGTTTATGGTCTATTGGAGGTCCACCAAGGTAGTTTACGACCTAAGGGGGGTCCCTTATGGTGTTTACGGCCTAAAGGTGGCTTAGATTGGTGTTCATGGTCAATATGCTTCCCTTTATGGTGGTTCACGGTCCACTTATGGTGGTTTGAAGGATTTTACGGCCAAACTGACTCCTTGGGAGTTGTTTATGGCCAAACATATCCAAGAAGAAGAGTTTATGGTCTAAAGTTTGATTCCTTGAGGTGTTCACGACCATGGTGCTTCCTAGGGAAGTGTTTATGGTCCTAAAGTGTATTAATTCTAAGGTGTGGGTTTTATGGTTTGCATGGTAAATATTTTGACGTAAATCAAATATCACATTAGATTGATTTGTTCATGAGAGTTTAGGATAGAAATTCTCCAAAAACATTACATTACCAAAGCATAATAATAGCATAGCTACAACTATTATTACACATACGGGACTCTTTTGGGCTTGGTTTCTAGACTTGAAAATTTTTAGTTGTGACATCATCCCCCCGTTAGAGGGAATTTCGTCCCGAAATTCTTTAGAAGTCATTCTTACGAACTAGCGAAAAGATGAGGGTGTTTCTGCATCATTTGATCCTTGCGTTCCCACGTGAATTCCGGTCTGCGCTTTGCGTTCCATCTAACCTTCACAATGGGGATGCGTCTTTGTTTCGTGCGCTTGACTTCTCTATCCATAATCTCGACAGGCTGCTCAACGAATAGAAGGTTCTCGTTTACTTCAATCTCATCTAGTGGAACTGTGAGGGTTTCGTCCGATAGACCATTCTATAGGTTTCACACATGGAATACGGGGTATACATTACTAAGTTCAGCGGGTAGTTGGAGTTTGTAGGCTACCGGACCAATCTGGGCAAGGATCTCGAATGGTCCGATGTATCGGGGGTTTAGTTTACCTCTCTTTCCAAATCGTATCGTCCCTTTCCAAGGGGCGAATTTTAATAATACCCTGATTTCCTACTTGGAACTCCAAAGGCTTTAGCCTGCTATCTTCATAACTCTTTTGTCGGTCTTACGATGCTTGGAGTCGTGCTCTGATTTGGGCTATCTTTTCCGTTGTTTCTCAAATAATCTCGGGTCCAGTGAGTGTGCTATTGGGCGTTTGTCCTTTTGCTAGCTGGGTGTCTCCCACCTCCGCCCAACAGAGGATGATCTGCACCTCCGGCCACACAGGGCCTCAAAGGGTGCAACTCCTATGCTCAAGTGGTAGTTGTTGTTATATGAGTACTCGATTAGAGGCAGTGGGTATCCCAAGCTTTGCCAATGTCTATTACACATGCTCCTATTCGGGGTGGGGGGTTCTTGTTTACCTTGATCTTGTCGAGTGGGATTTCTCAGATATTCTGTGGTCAAACACTTATGAGTGTTGAATACGTGGAATGTGAAATGTACGAAACTGGGTTCTTATGATAAGCAAAGGCTATAGGTTACCGGATCTATCCTGACGAGGACTTTCGAATGGTCTACTAGGGATCGTGCTCCTGGTGTCCTAGAAGTAGAGTTTCTGGGCCTTAAGAGTTGGCACTATTATCACCAAGGTTGAGGTTGCGTGTGGTGTAGCTGACCTTATGAGTCTTAGGTTACCTTGGGAGTTTTCTTCCTATGGTGTTCCGAGCTAAAGGTGGGTCGGCCTCTGCCAGTTCTTTTCTGTTGGTTGAACAAGTTTCTGATTCGGGGTAGGGAGTATCGATTCTTGAGGATGGGTTTGTTTGACTTATTAGTAGTCAGTGGTGCTATGGACAATTTGCCTTTCCTCCTTATGAGTCAGATAGGTGCTTACTGCGGTTAGAGGCTTGATCCGATATTTCCCTCATTTATTATATCGTTCTTGTGATCAGACACTATCTATTTTTGTGGCCGTGCTAAGTGGTATCAGGGTTTTGGTTATTGGGATGGTTCCAAGAGTCGAGGTGATTTAACTCCGCTTAGCACATGGTTGAGGTTTCCAAAGGGATTCTGGGAATATCTGGGGGAAGGTTGGAAGCTTTTCGGATTCCCTTGATGTCTTTTGTTTCTTGCTTTCAATCTTTATTGGGGCTAGGAAAGAGCGTGACATCTCTTACATAGAAGCTCATGGGTCTGGATGCTAGGGATTTGTCGTTACAGGTTAGAAGAGTTTTGTTATTCGGTTGTGTAAGACGGAAGTCTCTTTGCAGTGCTCTAAATTTGTAAGGTGAGAATCAAGCCAGTCCGTGCCAATTGATGACGTTGGACTCCTTATTATAACAGATGTTACGTCGATTGGGAAGTGATGGTTATTAGGAATGATAGGGTGTTCTACGTTCATGTTCTTATCACTACCGGTTCCGTTTTTGTTGTTACTATTGCATCTATTTTGTTCCTGCTTGCTGGGTGTTTTAGAAATACGAGAGTGCTGATATAAAGCAATGGAATTCGTAATCTGAATTCTGCTAGGTTTTTCTATTATAGATGGGTGTGACCTAACCGTACATACTTAGGATTTAAAAAGGTAATCGACTGCTTTGTTCTGCCCTAATCAAAAATTAGACCAGGGACAGGAAATAAGGCGGGATCACACACTCTTAGTTTGTAGAATCCTAACTATATATGATACTAACGTTTATATGGAACCATCATGGCCCATTCGCAAGGATCTCTAGTTTCTCCGTGATTTACACGATTTGCTCGAATGAGGAAATAGTTTTTGATTATGTTTTTAATTGACAAAACCTTTTTGTGAAAATTCGATGCATAAAGTTTATTGTTGGGAACGTACCAAAAATCTCGGTAGGGTTCCTTGTTGCTTCTTCCTGTCTAGTTGTCAACTCCTCCGTCATTCATCTCTGTTGGACAATTCCTCTTGAAGTGTCCTGTTTCACCGCATGTGTGGCATATTGGACTCACTTCTGGTTTGAGGGTTGGAGTGACGCATGGGGCCGGGGCCCTAGAGTAGCGGGAGATGTGCCCCTTCTTGTTGCACCTTCTGCAAAAAAATTCTCGGCAGACTCCCCGATGATGGTATTTGCACTTGTTGCAGTGTGGAAAGTTTCCAAGATATGATTTTCTCGATGTGGGAGAAGTAGGGTTAGTAGGGGTAAGGACTGCTCCCGCTTGTTGCCTTTTGGTAAGCCTCTGAGTCGAACTGCCTCCTTCTTCGTTCCCGAACTTTCGCTTCATGACCTTAGGTTTGGAGTTTGGGTTGTCTTGGTAAGTTGTCCTTCGTTGGTTTCCTTGGTTGTTATTACGGTTGAAATTATCGACACCGCTTCCATTTTCGTTTGTGTTGTTGGCATTGAGGTGTGCCACGATAGCTGTTACAGCGGCTTGGAAGGTTGTGGGGTCCATCTGCAGAATTAGTGTTTCGCCGGCTAGCTAGTTGTTTCCATGGGGAGACATGATTCCGTTACATGATGGGATACAGGTTCGTGAGTCACTATGGTTATCTCTAGTCATATCTTATCTATGACTATAGATATGAACTTATGCATGTATGCATATAAATCACATGTTTTGTTATACGTTTCTCGTTGTTTCAACCTACATCCCTATGATGTATTTACGATTGAGAGTAGAATTAAGCATCGCATGAAGGTTATGTTTTATCGGGATATGGTATAGCCACCTATACAATGATTGGATTTATATCACATGGGTTCTTGGAGGGCGTACCTCTCTTGGCTTACTACTACTGGTTGCGGTTTAAGGCATTATAAACCTAGGGCGAGTAGTGTGGTGATTCTCCTATGCCGAAATGGCGCACAAAGTGCTCGACCATTTTATTCATTTCATGAGCGACCCCTTCCGCTCTTTGTTCTGCTAAGGCTGCCCTAATCTCAGTTGTAATCGGGTGTCGTCTCAGGGTGACCACTTCCTCCTCTATGGGGTGTAGACGGTTTGTATGGTTCTCTAGTTCTACTTTTTGGTTCCATAAGGCTTTGGAATGGTGTTCTTGCTATTCGTGGGGAGTCGGACTTACGTTGTCGTATATCGAACTTCGCCCTCGGTATCCATTAGTCCACAATGGAGAGTCGAAAATTGAGAGTCTAGATGGGTCACTTGTGGCCCCTATGGGGTGGTGCTTGGATTGTGAGGGTGTTGGGGATCAGAGTACGGTGCACGTCGATTGTGGATCGTTGGCCATTAGGCGGGTAGTTGGGTTGTCCTTTGTGGGAATGTGTCATGAACCGGGTAGGTGCCAATCACTAAGCATGTCTTTGCGTGGGTATTGTTTTGTTACTAGGTACGTCTACTCCAGGAGTACTTATATTGTATGCTTACGTATCGTGGGAAGAGAGAGGTGGAAGGGTCTCTTTCCTACTCCCAATAGGGTAAAGCTCGCTAAGGGTTTCCTCGACGCTTTCATCCTTTCTTGGCTCCTAGTCGGAATCCTCCCTTTCATAATTCATCTCTCGGTATTCCTTAGAATCCACCTCTGGGTTTTCCTCATGGACCTCTTTTGGTCCCTTCTTGACCCATCCACAAGTCACCGCGACAGGGTAGTAGAGGTCTTTGTGAGGAATTTCAACTATGTTGTTTGTGCGAGAACAGGGGTATAAGAAATACGGGGAAGGTTTAGGTGTGGGGGGTTACTTTTGTTTTCTTTTCATTATCATACTGTGCTAGTAAGTATGTATACTTTTATAAAATACTTGTATTTTTAAAGTACACTTTTAGTCAGAGTGTTTTAGTCCCATTGTATTTATAACAATCGAATATAAATGAAAAGGTATGTAAACCCTAACTTTATAGTTTTTTGGAAATTACCTAGGGTTCAGAAGAAGGTTTTAATTTGGTTATTTGCTATAAGAATCAAAATGTATGTAAACCCTAACTTTATAGTATTTTGGAAATTACCTAAGGTTCGCTAGGGTTTTTCATGTTCATAGTTTATTGTTGCCAATAGAGAAAACATCGATCCAAATAGGTTGCATGCGAACTTAAGAGTTAAGTATTTTTCTGCTTCATGCATGGATTTATAACCTATAAAACCCATCAGTTCTAGTACTTCTTAGGCATTAGTAGCGAAGCTCTGGAGCACTAGAGAGCCTGGTGAAATAGATTTTTTGGTTTTGAAGTTCTGCCCACGCATTGTCCGGTTTTCTGCTAATCAACCTGTAAGTTGATTTATGCTTTCTATGCTTCAAGTATAGCTTATATTTATGTTTATAATCGTTATTATGAACTTATAAATATGTTTTATCAGTAATACCTGTCGTTATATTGATCGATCTACTTACGGTAGTGATGGCAATGTAAGATTAGTGAGGTGTTTAAAGTGGATTTTCTAAACAATATATATTTATATGCCATATAGATCTTACCTCCGACACAATCTTACATGTTTGTTTCTTATCAGGTATAAGTCAGTTTTTCATTTGGGATTATTGATAAATCTAAAAAAACTATAATTATAGCCACGAATAATATAAACAATAATCGAAAGTTGTAATATTTATATCTAGGTTATTTTAAAAGAAAAGATGAAACGTATTTGGAGCGCTGATCTAACTAAAAGTCTTTCACCTTAAAACAAGGTGAGTGCATAGTTACTTTCACCTTACACATAGATATGAAGTATTTAGATAACTAAATGCTATATGTGCTTATTATTTTCAATTAAGATATTCGATGTTAGATGAAACAATATGAGATGATTTTTTATTTAACCATATATGTATTTTCATACTTATAATATATTAGGTGGCGATGGATGACGAGTGATGAAAAATAATAAGAAAATGCCATGAATTTACTAGCGATGTTGCGATGTAGTCATCTAACAGAGTATAGATGATGACCATGGACTATTATAGACAGTTCAGTGGAGCAATGATAGGTTTGCAACCTGTAGGTGATAAACTATATGTTCATGTGATGTACTCTATTATCCCATGATTGTATTATTCCTATGGAATCCTCAAAGCAGTATTGTCTACCTATTGCTTGAGATGATCCTTAGGATATGTCCTTTTTTTTTTAAAGAGCCAAAGCTCAGCAATCTTTATTAAAAAGAATAAAAGAATACAAATCCAACAAAAGAACAAATCAACCTACAAATCCCAAATATAACCAACCTATCCATAACCAACTTCCTAACCATTTTTTAATTTCCAAACCTATCCACCCATTACCCCAACCACCCTTATTATCCTTAAAGCTAGCCCAAAGACTTATTGAAAGTGGGAAAAAAGGTAACTTCACCCCCTTGCACCACCAAACCCACAAAATATCCTTAAGACCAAAGCAAGGGGAAAGGCCCTTAAAAAAACCCACGGTCCAAAGGACTAGCCTTAAGATATAACCCAACAATCCCACAACACTAGATAAACAAATAACAAAAGGGAAATAAAAGAAATAACAACTAAAACACACATTATCCCTACTATATAAAAACCCGATCAAACTCTCAATCCAGAGCCTTCTGCCACTTCTCCTCCCATCGATCCTACTTTTTCTTTTACTTCTCTTATCCTCTTCAAACAGGAAGAGCTTGCTCATGGCCTTCAACAAAACAGAGTCCATCTGAATGCTAATATACACCAACTCCATCCTTTGCAAAAACTTCCTGCACACCAAAAACAAGCCAATCCACAAAAAACCACCACCAACCCTCCATAAATTCAGAACAAGTTTCATACTAGACATGGCATCAATCACATGTCTAGGATTCTCCATTTGAATAATCTCAATTAAGATCATATCTAAACAGAAAATCCCACAGGTACACGTCACATGATTTGAAAGCAAGCTCTCAAACCAGTAACACAATCCGTCAATTCCTTTGTATATAAACTTATTCCAAAAATACCCCCACCAATTCACAGAATGAAAATCAACAAAATTAAGCATCATCCTCATCCAATCCCAAACTCGAGAACCGCCAACCATCAATCTAAGAAAGCAAAATATGACTTCCATATCTTATATTCTATCCATTCCAGAAATACCCCAAGTCTTAAAGACTCTATCATTGACCATAATAGCCTTTTTCCTCAACCCCAACAGCTTCAATTGTATTTCACTTTCAATACAAGAAATCACCATCTTATGCGAATTCCTCCTACTACTAAAGAGTCTAGAATTTCTCTCCTTCCAAATATGAGAAACACAACTGGCAAACACACATTTATTAACCAAATTCTCAACCGACTTCCCTTTGAAAGAAACGCTCAATTTCAAAATTAAATCATTCCAATCATCAAAAAAGATATTAAGACCGATCTTATTACAAAAATAACTCCAAATAAGATGAGAAAATTCACATTTGAAGAAGAGGTGATCATGGGAATCAGAAGAAATAGCATATAACGGACAAAGTAAATTACCAGAAATCTCCCAACCTTTGACTCGATCCTGGGTCTTCAATCTATTCAAAATAGCCAACCATAATATAAACGAATTTCGAGGAATGCAGTTACCATACCACACAATATCATACCAAGGAACTTTGTCACCAAAATTATTTATATCTCTCCACACCTGTTTGCATGAAAATTGTTTACACACCCCATTATTATCTCTCCAACCAGTAACATCCCTCTGATTAGCATCAATACAAAACATGGGACCATCCTTCAATCCAGGGAATTCAATCACCCACTCAACCGGCCATAAATAGAAATCATTAACCATAACATCACTGACCATGGATATATCACTAAACCCATTTCTAATCTAATCCCTTCTAGATATAATAGTGCTTAAAATACCAATTAGGTGCCACCAGTCATGCCAAAGAGAAGTATTCATCCCATTTCCCACACACGAAACTACATGAGGCCTAACAATTTTCCTCACCTCAAGGAACCTCTTCCAAGTCCAGCTCATACGCTTCTTCTGTAAAATATCCCAAAAGTTCCTATCACCAATGTAATTCTTTTTCACCCATTGGACCCAAAGAGAGTTTTTATTATTAATCACATTCCACACATGTTTAGCTAACAAGGCATCATTCCATTTCCTTAAATTCTTCACCCCTAACCCACCATAATCTTTAGGCCTACAAATATCAATCCACTTGACTTTAGCTTTCCCTTTAACTATCTCACCATTCGCCCACAGGTAACTTCTACAAATCTTCTCAATCTCTCTAATTGTGGCAATAAGAATTTTAAAGATCGAGGCCCAATACACATGAATAGTAGTCAAAACAGAATTAATGAGTTGCAACCTCTCAGCAAACGATAAGGCCTTACTTTTCCAATTAAGAATTCTCATCTTAATCTTCTCAACAAGCTGTTTACAATCTCTACAAAATAACTTAGTAACACACATAGGAATTCCAAGATACTTAAAAGGAAATTTCCCAATATCAAAAGGAAGAATGCCCAATATAATCCTTCTCATATTGGGTTTAACATAGCTAAAGAAAATCTAACTTTTTTCCATGCTCGCCTTCAACCCTGAAACTTTTTTGAAATCATCAAGAGCATCCCTTATGACTCTAGCTGAATTCCCATTCCCATAAGAAAAGACTAACAAATCATCAGCAAAGCATAAGTGTGTGATTTTTTGGGACAAACACTTACTATGAAACTTAAAATTCTGGCAATCTTCAATTTTCTTCAAAAGAATGAGATTAAAAACCTCCATAACTATAGTAAACAGGTAAGGAGATAGAGGATCACCCTGCCTAAGACCCCTTTTACCTTCAAAAAACCCATGATCTTCACCATTAAAATTCAACATGAACCATAGAGATGACACACAAGCCATAATCCACTGAGTCATTATCGGATGAAACCCAAAACCCAAGAGGATCCTTTTAAGAAATTTCCAATCCACCGTGTCATAAGCCTTTTGAATGTCAATCTTTAAAGTACATTTAGGAATTCCTCTTTTATTTTTATAACCTACCATCAGATCCTGAGCAAGAAGAATATTATCTAAAATAGATCTCCCTGGAATGAAAGCTGATTGATTTTTGCTCACAATATCTCCCAGATTATTTCTAATTCTATTCACTATAATCTTACTAATACACTTGTACAAAGTGTTACAGCAAGCTATAGGACGGAAATCAGAAACTTTCCTCGGGAACTCCACTTTAGGGACCAGCACAATTCTCGTAGCATTAAGTCCTTTCAACAATTTACCAGTCCAAAAAAATTCCCTCACAGCTTTACACACCTCCGGCCCAACAATATTCCAAGCACTTTTAAAAAATTTGGAGGAAAACCCATCCGGACCAGGGGCACGATTGTCATCAATATCAAACATCACAACTTTAATTTCCTCATTAGTAACCACTCTAATCATATTCAAAGCCACCCTACTGTCCAATTTATTATGAAAGAACCCATCATTTAAACACGAGAACTCAGTTATATCTTCACATCCCAAAAACTTCTTGAAATGATTCACAAATTTCTCCTTCATAGCCTTCCCACTAACCCATCTTCCATCTTCATCAAGCACCATCAATATACGATTTTTATTACCCCTGCTCTTCACAACTCTATGAAAAAACTTAGTATTATTGTCCCCTTCCAATAACCAATTCATCTTAGATCTCTGGGAGAGAAGCATTTCTTCATCATTACACGCAACATTGAACTCAAAAAGAGTATTAGCATGCTCCTCCCTAATCTTACTATCAAAAGGATTACTATCAATATCAGCTTGTTTACTTTCCAATTCCTTTCTCAACTCTTGAATTCTCTTCCCAGAATCCCTGTATTTACTACATAGCTCCCGACAATACTTTTTAAGAATCTTGAACTTCTGAAAAACTTTGAACATAAAAAAACCTTCAATATTAGTGCCCCAAATCTCTTTAACCAAAGGTAAAAACTCATTCTCCTCTGTAATAAAATTGGCAAACCTAAAAGAAGGTTTACATCTCAATTTGCCAGCAGGAACATTTAAAACAGCAGGACAATGGTCCGACACCCTATAAGGTTTAAAAACAGCATGAGCTAAAGGATGATCAGAAACAAATTTCAAATTAACCATCACCCTATCTAAGTTCTTCAAAAGACCCCTATTCCCAGCAGGAGATTTGTTCCAAGTAAACTGAAAACCAGTGCAATTCAGATCCTCAACTTCAATAGAATTTATACAGTCAATAAATTCATCAACTCCTTTCGGCATTTTAGAACAACCTTCAGAATATTCCGAAGGCTTTAAAGCAACATTAAAGTCACCTAAAATTCCCCAAGCTTCCTTCTTAACAACCAAACTATGTTTCTTCAGATTATCCCACAATAACCTTCTCTCTACATAAGTCGAAGCAACATATATAAAAGACAAATACATGCTATAGTTAGAATCACAGAACCTAACATAACAATGTATTACTTGTCTAGACTGAGAAATCACCATCACATCGAATAATCTAGGATTCCATCCAACAATTATTCTAGTTCCAGCCTCACAGCTGCTATTATTAGAAACCCTATCCCATTGACCAAAGGTCTTAACACACACATTCTTAGGATTTAAGACCTTAACATGAGATTCCACTACAGCACATATACCAAGGTTATTACTCCTAATAACATCAATAACCTCCTTTTGCTTAATGGCTTTATTCAATTCCCTGACATTCCAAACCCCTATAGACATCATTGGGAATTAATAGAGTTTTTGGCATTTACCACCTCAAATGCCTGAGAAGCCCCACCTTTGCTATTACTGTTCCCCTGATCACTCTTACTATTCTTCATTTTATTGCTTTCATTCACTATTTCACCCTTCCCAAAAATCTTAGAAGGATCCATCTTATTATTCGTTACTCCAACAGCATCAGAAGAAAAAGCAATACAATCTCCTTCCTGTTGGCCAACAACCTTGTCCCCCTTAGCATCCTCTTCCATTCCATCCATAACTTCTTCACCAATCATTCCCAGGATTTCAAAACTATTTTTATTACTGCAACCATCACCAGTAACATCTTTATTTTCTGAATTCTTGCTAACACCCACCTTTATGATATCATCCTCTTTAGTGTCCCCCTGCACCTTATTCCCCTTATTCCCCTGATGACTAGTCAAAGTCTGACCTGTAGCATACTTCTCATATCTTCGATTCTTTTCCAAATTCCAGTGACTCACCCCTCTATTGTTCCAGTTCCCATTCTGTCCCCTACCATTACCACCTCTATTCCCATTATTACCCCTGAAACTATTTCCCCTGTTAAAATTGCCATTCTTTCCATTATTTCTCTGATTATACAAATTAGCAGGACCCTCCATAGTTTTACTAGTACCTTCACCATCTTTATTTCCTTTAACCTTCTTATTAACAACCTCAGTAAAACCTTCATCATTAACCACTTCCTTCCTTTTATTTCCCTTATTGGTCCCATTATCCCCATTCTTTAAAACTTTATCTTCATTCAAAACTGCCATACAAACTTATCCATATGACCATAGACCTTACATTGATTACATATAGAAGGAATCCACGCATACTCCACATCAAAACTCTGAGTCACAGCAGAATTAGAAACAAAATCCCAAGTAGATACCTCAATTTTCCTCTTCCACTCCTTATCAGCCGCCATTTCAACAAGAATTCGAGCATAAGCATTCCTACCCTTGTGTTCCAAACACATCTCCTCAGTAAAAGAATCAAAAGCCAGAGGAACCCCCAACTTACTCGGAATAATACATAGATTGTCCCCACTCCAAACTTCCAAAGGTAAATCATAGATTTTGATCCACACCGGAATTTTATCATGACTGTTCTTGGTTAAAGTCAGCCCCGGTCTCCACTGTTCATGAAGATCTCCTCAAGCCCCACATTCCTCCACAACCTTCTAACCTCTTTTTGAATTACAGGAAACGCCAACTTCTTATCAATCATGTACCCATATAAAGTATTAGTATATGGAATACTCGCCTTCTTTAAATTCTCAATTGGAATAATAACTGGTCCTTCTTCCTTACCCTTTTCCCCTGGTATAAACTTAACATCAATCTTACCCTTATGCCTATTACCTTTTAACACACCAGTATAAGAGTTCAACAAGTTCCCCTGACCATCACCATCCACCTTCTTACAAATATTTGCATCACCCAATATAAAGGGAAGCAAATTAATACTGATAATAACAGTACCAGACTTCATCTTTGAATTAGGCTCATTATTCACCACAGTATTACCCTTCTCTTCCATCACAATTTCCTCATCCTCACTAGACTCATCCTCACTAGATTCATCATCATTAGACTCATCAGAAGAATCATCTGTATCATTACCATCTTCATTCCCATTAACTTGCTTATTCAAAATTGATATATCAACATCCATTTCCTGATTCAAACTACTGTCTATCTCCTTTTTCTTAGGAGTATCCTCCTTCATCTTATTAAGGAATTGAAACCCAACACCCAGAATAAACTCTTCATTATTCATAATGTTCTTATCATCAACCTTAATACCACTTTTATCAATCCCATCAACCCTAGATTTCTCAACTTCACAATCAACCAAATTAGGGCATACAGGTTTTGAGACATCATTCACAGAAATGTTAGGATTCGCCCTAATCATTTGACTAGTAACCATTTTCAATTCCGAACTAGGACTCAATAATTCATCATTCACCTTAGAACCATCCTAATTTTTCAACAAATTAGCAGTGTTACCTGAAGGAATAGAAACAACATGAACTCCTACAGCCTTCACCTCACCAGGACCACCATCCTTCAACCCCTTCAGAGTGTTATCATTTCCAGGAATCGAAACACTAGCATCCGACTCCCAAGCCGACACAGACTCCGAATCATCTTCCGTTTCCTCCTCTGTAACTTCTTCAGTGTAACATTCCACTGCATCCATCGGAGACATCCCATCCACAATTTTCCGAGCCCGATTCTTCACTCTAAAAGCTTTCCCCTCCATTTTCCATTCAACCTTTCCAATCCCCGAAGCAACAGCTCCAGAAGTACTTGGCTTACAACGAGTTTTGTAGATCGTAGCTGATGACTGATCAATGACCCCAGGAGGAACCAAATCTTTCACATCCACTTCAGTCCTAACATACCGGACAACAACACTTTTATCCGGCGGTTTTACTTTCACTTCCTTCAATCGATCCGCTTTGGATGATGCACCCATAAGGACAACGGAAACAAAAGAGAAATTGCTACTACAACGAAAAGGAAATCGTCGGAGAAGTAGCACCGATGAACCAAGAACTAGATCGCACCACCGTTAGAGAGAATCAGGGGAAGAGAGAGAAAGTAGAGAGAGAAAGCAAAATAGTTTTTCCCCCCTTAGGATATGTCCTTATAGATGAATATATAAGAAAACGGGGATGGTTAATTGGGTAAGATGTTTGATGTCAAATATGTAGTTAAACAAATTAATTATATTATTGTGGTTTGAAAATCCTATGTACTCACCAGGCCTCCCAGCCCGACCCACTCAGTTTCTTTGTATCACATGTAGTGGTATGAAGGTACATGGATAGTGATGTTTGGATCTAATGAGAGATTCATATAGATGTAGGTCCTTAGTATAATAAGAGGTTGTAAGGCCCATTAATACAAGATTATGATTATGTTTTGTATCAATTATGACATGTCATGTTTTAAATATTAATGAAAATTATTCCATCGAAAATGCTTTAATATTGATATTATATCACACTACAAATGTTTTAGGAAAAAATTACGCAATAAAAGAATACTCTGAATTAAATAAACATAAAGAAAAAGTTCTTAATTGTCCATAAAATTGGGGATGCCACTCTCTCTTCTATATTTCATTCATATGGTTTCTAGGGTTTTGGGTGTTAGTTATTAAAGGCATCCATATTATTGGTGCTTGCTTTCCAAGGAAGATTTAAAGATATAGCTAGTTGTATTCGATTATACATAGGTTAGATGATTGTTTTATAAGTATGTTGCTATAACGAGAAAACCATAGATCTCTAGGTTGCATCTACCCATAAATTGTTTTATGTCAATTCTATTGTGCAAATCTTTATCTTGTAACCTAGAAAACTCATCAGAGGCTTGAGAGGCGATTTTAGAAATAAGGATTGAAATTAAAGCTTAATAGAAGTTATATTGTGAGTTTACTACTTAAATTAACAAAGCAAATCTAGGAGTGCAATAATCTCTACTTATCTTCGTTAATTTATCTTATATGTTAGGAGTTATTCAATCTGATCTATACACATAGGCAAACAAGAGAATGAGAGAGAGATATATATATATATAGAGAGAAAAAAGAGAGATAGAGTGAGAGAGCGATTTCATTGATAGCTTATGAATTACAATTTTTATTGGCTTAGGGTTACATGATATCATATATATTTATATAAGTAAGTTGACATCAATTCTACCAATAAGACCAAACCCAAAAAACTCTAGCCCATAATTAATTTAGATATGAATTTGATATAAGAACTAACCCTCGACAATCTCCTATTTAGACGTTGATCAACTAATATGTTGTTATCCAATATTAGACTTTGGAACCCCATATCTCTCTAGTCTAGGACTTAGCTTCAAGTATCTAGAAGGCCATTTGAAGCCATACATCACTTCAACCTCTTTGTCTTTACCACCTTCATAAAATTGTATTTTGGATTCTTTGTACCAATTGATTTCTTCAAATTCAGGGTCTTATCGCTTATTAGTTCTTGGATTAAATGGTACTTCATTATAATGTGTTTCGTCCTACTATTAAACAATAGATTCTTTGCAAAATGGATCACACTCTAGTTGTTACGATGCATGACACAATCTTCCTGTTGCATATCTAGTTTTAATAGGAAATTCTTCAACCATATAAGCTTCTCGCTTGCTTCTATAATAACTATGTACTTTACTTCTGTGGTTGAAATAACGATACTCTTTTGTAACATAGACATTCAACTGAACAAGAACACATAACATGTTGTCTGTCTAGCGGCCATGAGGTCAAACCACTTTCATTAGTATTATGATGACTCAGTGGATAGATATAGGGGATAAATGGGATTTCAAATATTAATTATTATTAATAAATTGACTAGTAGTTCTTTACTTAGTTAAATTTTGATTTATAGGTGACCAATAGTCAACCAATCTCCCTATGCTAATAAAAAATAACTTTAATCTCTTTTTGTCATGTGTCACTCTAATACAACTCTCCATTAATATTATGCCACGTGTCAGGGAGATATATTAGACAAATCAATATCACAATTAATGACGTTCAAGTTTTAAATAATAGATTTTAAACTTTTTATAGAAACATTACTTTTTGTAATTATATGTTAAATTTGAAGTAATAACTAACTTTAAAATTGTGGTAAATCTTCTAATTAATAATTCATTTAAGACTATTTATTTAAAATAATTGATTAATAATTATAAATTTTTACTATAAAAGTTTAACTAATTTTGTAACAATGGTTTCCACGGGTTATAAACTAGTTATCATTATAAATGAATCAGTGCACCTACTACAAGTTAAGACTAGTTACAATATAAGAATAC
Organism: Lactuca virosa; assembly: GCF_052849685.1. NCBI lineage: Eukaryota > Viridiplantae > Streptophyta > Magnoliopsida > Asterales > Asteraceae > Lactuca > Lactuca virosa. The sequence continues at coordinate 177,019,979 of NC_136430.1, forward strand.
ATGTTCATATTCTTATTTTATGATTAGGAGATTTCCTATCTATATACTTCTAGGTTTATTATTTGTATGATATAATATAAGTAATCACGTTATTTCATAAAACCCCTTTACAACGAATTTTATAAATGAGGATATGTTTAATGATTTTTTATAAGAGTTTTTTTTATCATGACCATTGATCCACTTAGGATAGATAGAGATTTGAGACTTACGTACCCAAATTTGGAGCTTTTGAAGATGTTATGACAACATCCTAAACGGACTCACTTGCGCGATGAATTTGCAACCACTCGTGTGATATGTGATTAGTCACTTGTGCCTAATCTTGTTTGAGCGAATATAAGAAATGTTTAGTGTGCTTTTACTAATTTTACACGGAGACCAGGTTACAACCATCATTTGTTAGATGTTTTAGGCTTTGAGATGAATTTGGGAATTAGGTTTATAAGCATATTTTGCATTGCATTTTATTTACACTATTGTTTGGAATTACTAAGTTTTGTTAACATAGTTAATAATGTGTTTGGTTTTGAAATGTTTATTTTCCCAGCTATCGAATTCTTATTAATCTCTTAAATTTTGAAAACATTTTTAGGGGTTTACATTGTGTATGGATTATGCAAGTTTTTATACACCTAAGCTTTTAAAGCCTTACTTAATTATTTTGACTTGTATTCAGTATAAACGTTTTAGAACATGACTAAAGATGAAAGAAACTTTTGATATTTAGAAGATATTTACTACAATAGTACTAAAAATAAGACACTTTAACTACTGTAAATTTATGTTATTGTCGCATGCGCATACTTTAAAAAACTATTTCAAAATGTGAATGGTTAAGATCTTGTACACAAATTATTCTCTAAAAAATGATTTTTATTTTAGAAAATATTTTAAATTTTTTATTTTAAACGAATATTTTAATAGTCCATACAAAGACATTTACTATAACTAATTTCTCTCTATTAATTTCTATGTTAATTTATAAAAATCATGGAAATGATACAATTTTGTTGTTAACCATTACCATGACCCATCAAATAATTCTAAAAAAAACGGCAATGGAAGAATAGAAGCTTTCATCATAAACCCGACATCATAAACCAAAGAACCATCCTTCATCAATGGTGGCCCTCATCTTTATCTTACCATCATTCTTCCTTATAGTTATCCTATTCGTTGAGAAAAAATGCAGCCAACTAAAAAGCAAGACCAAACTACCATCTATCCAAATGAATATCCATTGGAAGTGATGTATATGATACTTTTATTACAAAGAAAAATAAATACTTAACTGAATATTTTAAAATGCTTAAGTTCATGTTCTCAAACTTTTCAAAGTTGCCACAAAATGTTCTATCCAATCTATACTCTACAATTCAACTAAGTAGGAATCAATTTAATTTTCCTAAAAAAAAGGAAAATTTTCAAGCCTTCAACTAATTTATAGCGACTAAAAGTTTACAAAAAAATATAGGTATGCATAGATGACGCATGTTCACCGAAATTTGATACCCATACAAATTATTAACCATTAACCATATTTCATAATATAATAATATCATTTTGAATAATACAAGCATATGGGTGAGATGTCGTTAAAAAACAAAGTAGAAAGAGAAATTTTATGGTGGTAGTGAGTCAGTGAGATGTCCTTAAAAAACAAAAGTTAAAAAGATAAATTTTATATGTAAATTGTGGTCCAAAAACTACTCTATTAATTGAAAGTTTAAAACTTTACCCAAATAAAAGACATTCATAAAGTGAAGACGATTTAAAGCAAAAGTGTGTACTGTGCCAACTGTTAAAAGCTCAGGGGTCGAAATGTAAATATTCTCATCTTTCTACACTGTTCCTCTCCTTTAAAACCCCCTTTTTTTCCGTCTCCTCACCACTCAGTCTGTCAACTCCTTTTATTTCTTCCATCTCCTCAAAATCAAAGAGAAGAGAGAGAAACCAAAAGAAGAAAAAAGAAGCAATCTAGAGAGAGAAAGAAGAGATCTTTGCAAGATGTCGAAGTTTGCTGGTCTGCTCGTGATTTGTGCTGTAATCCTTGTCACCCACATGATCGTGCTCGCATTTCCAGCCGTTGAGGCTGCTTCAAGCGGTGGAGACCACGGTCTCGGATGGCTTTCAACCACTACCTCCACCGTCGGCAGCCGCTGCCGTGGATCTATGGCGGAATGTCTCGCTGAAGGCGCAGATCTGGAAATTGACGACATGATGGACAGCGAAACCAACCGGCGCATTTTAGCAACCAACAATCGTTACATCAGCTATGGTTCATTGAGCAAGAACAACGTTCCTTGCTCCAGGCGAGGCGCGTCGTACTACAACTGCCGTTCCGGAGGTCAGGCTAACCCTTACACCCGTGGTTGCAGCGCTATCACCCGTTGCCGCCGTTGAGCGGTGGCGTTTGTTTATTCCTATTATTTTATTTGTTTAAAAAGAATACGATTTTATGTGAACTACTTTAAATTCATATTAGATTGATCCCAATCCTATACTCTTTTACATTCAAACCAAATTTCGATGATGATGCTAATAATATTCGAGTGTAATTTTGATTTTCTATTGTATGTTTTTATCAAATTCTAATTCCCTTTTCACAAACCCTCATTCCTTACTTACCTGTACATCATGCATTAGAAGCTGTACCTTCTTTGCTGTTCATAGTTGTACATCGTGCAATGAAAGTTGTTCTATAATGGTGTGACATTTTTTCCTTTTGCGAGTTATATCTATCTATATCTATAATTAGGTCATGCAATAATTTAGGGATGAAACACCCAAATCGGGGGCTATGAAATGTGTATTTTGATTTTGGGATGATGAGAGTGGTAGATCCAATCATTGAGCTTGAAAGAAATTCTTACCTTTATGCCAGGCTGGTATTTATTCTTTCGGTTCTTTAGTCAATTTTGGGGGTTTTATGACTTATCGATCGAGATTTGATAGGCATCTCTTGCAAAGAAGATGTGTTTGTGTGATACATAACGCATCTTTTAAGCAATTATACTTGATATTCAACTTTATAAAGTGTTGATCACTAAAAATGACTAGGGTTAATAAACGTAAAATTATTATTAACTATTATTTATAATTATTGGGTTTGTTAAGAAACTGATCAAACAAGTTATGTAAAAGGAATGCAAGACGAATTAAAATGACGGAACAAATTAGTAAAAACCAACATGATGATTCCAGACGGATTAAAATTAGTAAAAACCAATAGAGTAGATTAGACTGAATGGTCCCTGTGATTTGGGGTAATTTGTGAGTTTAGTCCCTAACTTATTTTTTAACTCGGAAGGTCCTTAAGTTTCGGTTTTGTTGCTTCTTGTCTCTACCACTCTTAAAAATACTATTTTGTCATTCCTATATTTTTTTTATTGTTTATATTATTATTATTATTATTAAAGATATTCATGTTAAATATGTGGGTCCCATCATCCCATCCGCTCCACACAACACACCGCTCTCACCCTTACCCATTTTTTTCCGGCTCTTCCCCTCCGATGAACACCTGCTACCTTGTTTGTGTCTTCTCCGGGAAGACCGTTGCCTTGCTTTTCGATAACTTATCAAATGCAATATTATACAAACATAAAAACCCACATCGATTATAAAAATACAAATTTGAAACCGTAACAGTCATAAAAATCATCATAAATTTAAACTTTTTAAATATAACCCGAAACCATAAAGTGTTTACAAAACAGTTTTCAAAACGTTTCCAACATCAGAGTTTTTCCAAAATCATAGATCATAACAAGAGGATGTGTACGGTCATGCATTCGCATTCCCGCGGTCATCCGAAGTACCTGAAACATAACCCAATACTGTAAGTCAACGCTTAGTGAGTTTCCCCAAAATACCAACACATAACCAAATAACATATATACAATAACATCATGCAATAGGTCCACAACTAAAAGACTGGATTATCCATGAGCCTACAACATAAGTCTGACTTGCTCTTGGGCCCATAACTTATGTCTGGCTTGCTCCTCGACCAGATCAGTCCTCGGACTGAATACCATCAAGCCCTCAATACGAGTCTGACATACCGCCCAGTCCTCAACTCGTATCTGGAATGCTCATGTGCCCTCAATATGAGTCTGACATGCCCTACCCGACCCTCAGTTCACATTTGGAATGCTTCAGGGTTTGTTGGCTTTCGCACGGAGCAATACAGCCTCAATCTAACACAATATGTCGACATATACCAGATAATAAACATATACATATAATCATGTAACATAATCACAGATAGTCCTACAGATCTATCAGACTAACATATCAATAACTACCATAAACATGCATATCTATCCCATACTCAGCATATCAGTGAATATCAAACCAATGGGCCGACCTTGGTGCATTCGACCCGTAAGTACAGAGAAAACTCACCTCGCAAACTGGACAAAAGCTGATAAGGTCTCAACTTTGAATCTCAGCTCCAACCGCCTCATATTCCAACCAAATTACCAATCTCAATTAGAATTCCCAAAATACCCTTAAGGTCAAACTGATGGGTTTAGAGCAAAAGAACAATCATATGTGCTCATGCAAAACCCTAAAGCTTGGATCTAGGTTTCTCTATTAAACATGCAATTCATCCAAGACTTGAATACCCTAATCTAGCATACTACAAAACTTGAGATCTATATAAATAACCAAATAAGAATATTACCTCTTTGATTGTAGTATCAAACTTGAATCTTCAAAGCTTACGAGAACCAAGCACCTCAAATGCGATGCCTCTAATGGCTTACAAACACCAAGGCAAGAGGATGATGTTTAGCAGAGAGGATGAGAGGCTAGAAATCGGCTCCAAGCTTCCAAGGGATCAGGTCGCTGATTTCCAATGCCTTAGGGGTCCTTTTATACTTGAGCTGCTAGGGTTTCAGTCAAAACCCTACTTGGATAACTTAGACCTTAAGCAGTCCACAGAACCTTCCAGAATAAGGCCTCCTTGGACGAATTCAAGATGGAATCCACCTTAATTTCGTCCATGCCCTAATCCATAAGGATTCTCAGCCACAAATCAATTATCTTATAATTGCAGTTCAGTCTCCTTTATTTAATCAATCTCTTTTAGTCGCAATAATTAATTCTTAATTAATTATTTAACTAATATTAATCAAATAAATATGATTTCTCTTTTAATATATTATTCTTATAATATATTAATAAACCATAATATCCTCTTTCTTTATATATCATCTTGTCCAGTTGCTTTGGTGAAGGCAACCAAAAAGGACCATGCTCTACCGGGTCAAGTACATACCAAATATAGTTATGGACTTAGACACTAATCCAACAGTCTCCCACTTGGATAAGTCTAACAACTAAATTTGCAAGTACGACTTCATGATCCGATTAGCAATCGTAGCTCTCATAAGCTGCTTTCAACTCTGATCTTACCAGTAACTTGTCCTTCAGATAAAGGATCGTACAGTCCTCCGTTCTAGATATCGTGCGGACAATTATGCGGAACAGTCATACTAATTGTCCAGCAATTTGTTTCTCGATCTCTGATTTGTCTGACATAGAACTTTATTGAACACATCAATTCAGTCCTGACCGGGCCCGACACATAAGTCAAACAAATCATCGAGGGGCCCAGATATCGCTTTTACCCTCTTAGGATAAAAAGAACAGATAAACTTCGACTTATATACATTTACCATTCACTTATCGAATCATGCACACCAATGCGTTTTATAACATCAAGTTACTGATGCGTTTACGCATTATCAATGCACAACCAACTTGTAAACAATAAACCATATATCTAGGTTTAAAGACTATATGATATTATCGTCTTGCGATCACTCGTGATAAATTCCATGAAGTGATGCCAGCAAGCGTGGGTTTAATCCAATGCTCAAATCTTATTCATAAGCACTCATGAACGTTGCAGCAAACCTTTGCTATGTCTAATACACTTTAGACAGTCTACAAGCCAATTCATGACAGTCTTCTTTCATACATACTCCCAAAGTATAAACGACTGTGGACTGTTCGAATAATCTTATTATTCAGGAAGTCAAAACATACAAAGTGAAACAATAGGTAAATAATTAACACAAGACAGTAACTTTACTTATAAATAATACTCATTTATTTAATCATTAAATGTTAATTACAATTTATCTATTACACGTTTCTAAACTATCTAATCTAAACTAATATCGTCCTTTACCCCCAATGCTCCTAGCGTGCTTCAAGTGCTTAACCCTACTCAGTCCCTTCGTAAGGGGATCTGTTGGGTTATCCTCTGACGATACCCTCTCCACTACGAGGAGTCCCTCTTCCACCCGATGTCGAATAAAATGATATTTCATGTCGATATGTCGAGATCTGCCATGATCCCTCGGTTCCTTGGTCAAGGCAACCGCTCATTCATTATCACAGAAAATCTCCATAGGCTCCTTTATGGCTGGCACAACTCCAATGAAGTTCTTCAACCATAGCGCCTCCTTTGACGCTTCGCTCGCTGCTATGTATTCTGATTCGCACGTTGAATCAGCTACGGTCTCCTGCTTGGAACTTTTCCAAGTTACTGCTCCTCCATTCAGGGTAAAGACCCAGCTTGACTGTGACCGGTAGTTGTCTCGGTCTGTCTGAAAACTGGCGTCACTATACCCTCGCACCCTTAAGTCATCACTCCCACCGAGGACTAGGAACCATTCCTTGGTCCTCCGAAGGTACTTAAGAATATTCTTGACTGCGGTCCAATATGCTCTGCCAGGGTTCCCTTGATATCTGCTGACCATGCTCAAAGCGAAGGTCACATCAGGGCGAGTACAAGTCATAGCATACATGATCGAGCCAATTGTGGAAGTGTAAGGTACTCGGCTCATCTCTGCTATCTCGACTTCGGTACTCGGACTTTGAGTCTTACTCAACTTGGCATTACTTTGGATCGATAACTCCCCTTTCTTGGAATTGTCCATACTAAAACGCTTTAGTACCTTGTCCAAGTAAGTGTTCTGACTAAGTCCTATTAGTCTTTTACTCATGTTTCTCACAATCCTTATTCCCAAAATATAGGCAGCCTCTCCGAGGTCCTTCATAGCGAAACACTTCCCAAGCCATGACTTAACCTCCTGCAGGGTCGGGATGTCGTTTCCTATGAGGAGTATGTCATCGACATACAATACGAGGAAGCTAACTATACTCCCACTGGCTTTGACATATACACATGATTCATCTTCGCTTCGTAGGAAGCCAAACTCTTCGACTTTCTCATCAAAACAAAGATTTCATCTGCGAGATGCTTGTTTCAAACCATAAATGGATTTCTCAATCTTACACACTCTATTGGGATGCTTCGCATCGACAAAATCCTCTGGCTGATTCATGTAAACATCCTCAGCCAACTTCCCATTAAGGAAAGCGGTTTTGACATCCATTTGCCATATTTCATAGTCATGAAATGCAACAATGGCGAGCATCACCCTAATAGACTTTATCTTCGCAACCGGTGAGAAGGTCTTATCATAGTCAACTCCTGGAGTTTGAGTAAAGCCCTTCGCAACCAATCGCGCCTTATAAGTGTGTACTTTCCCATCCATGTCGGTCTTCTTCTTGAAGATCCATTTGCACCCGACCGTCTTACGACCTGACACATTTTCAACCAAATTCCAAACTTTGTTGTCGTACATGGACTGAATCTCGCTGTCCATAGCCTCTTTCCATTTTGCAGACTCCGGGCCTGTCATGGCTTCCTTATAGTTGTTAGGTTCGTCCAAATTTACTAATGTACTATCACTAATAAACGTATCCCCTTCAGTAGTGATATGGAAACCATAAAACTGGGGTGGAACACTAACTCTATTGTAACGTCTAAGAGGTAAGGACTCGACAATCGGTTCAACAGGAGTTTCCTCCTCAAGTTGAGCGCCAGTGTCAGAGGTTCCTTCATCGTTCGATTCTTGAAGCTCTTCAAGATCGATTTGCCTCCTGCTGTCCCCTTGGCTTATGAGTTCTCGCTTTCGGAAAACCCATCTCCTCGCAATGAAGACAACATTGTCACTCGGTCTATAGAAGAGATATCCAAAGGACTTCTGCGGGTAGCCGATGAAAATACATCGCTCACTTCGAGGTTCGAGCTTGTCGTGAGTCTCTCGTCTTATGAAAGCCTCGCAACCCCAAACATTGATATGTGCCAACGAGAGAGCTTTCCCTGTCCACATCTCGTGTGGTGTTTTGGCAACCTTATTTGTAGGGACTAAGTTAAAGATATGGGCGACAGTCTCTAAGGCATACCCCCAGAATGAGATAGGTAGCGAAGCACGACTCATCATGGAATGAACCATGTCTAGCAAGGTTCGATTACGCCTCTCAGCCACACCATTCAACTGTGGTGTCCTAGGTGGCGTCAATTGCGAAAAGATTCTGCATTCCTTGAGGTAGTCTTGGAATTCAAGACTAAGGTACTCTCCACCTCGATTGGATCGAAGCATCTTGATTTTCCTGCCCAACTGATTCTCCACTTCTTGCTTAAACTCTTTGAACTTTTCAAAGGTTTCTGACTTGTGCTTGATTAAGTAGATATACCCATATCTGCTATAATCATCGGTGAAAGTCACATAGAAGCGGCTTGCATCCCTTGTGGTGGATCTAAAGGGCCCACACACATCGGTGTGTATGAGATCCAATAAACCCTCACCCCTTTCACAAGTACCAGTGAAGGGTGACTTGGTCATCTTTCCAAGTAAACAAGACTCGCACACGTCATCGTCCCTAAAGGTCGAATGACTCCAACACTCCATCCTTTTGGAGTTGGGCTATGCGTTTCTTGTTGACATGTCCAAGACAACAATGCCACAAGCATGCTTTGTCCAAACTATTGGAAGAATCGATACACAACACATCATTTCCTAAATTGTCTACAACCATCACAGTTTCATATATTCCATTACAAGGCAATGCTTCAAAATAGAAAACACCATTAAGATAAGCATTAATAGAGCCCTTTTCATTATCAAATGAATATCAAAATCCTTGTTTATACAAACCATGAAAAAAAATGATGTTTCTTTCCATTTCTGGCGAATAGCAACAGTTATTCAAATCTAGTCCTAATTCATTACTAAGCATTAAAGAGTAAACTCCAATCTTGGTGACAGGCGACGATCTTCTGTTCCCCATGATCAAGTTTATCTTCCCATGCTCCACATCCCTATTTCTTCTTAGGCCCTGCAAATCAGAACAAATGTGAAAACCACATCCTGTATCAAGTACCCAAGAAATAGCATGTGATGAATCATTAGATCAAATAGTGTTAATATCTGCGAAGGACGGCTTGATCTTCCCATCCTTGATATCTTGCAAGTTCTTCGTGTTGGGTTTTAAGCATTCTAACACTCCTTAGTGTACATGCAACCCTAAATACCTTGGATCTATCTTTTCTCTATTATACATGCAAATATGAATATTCCAAGGTATTACCCTATCTAGCATACAATCTTTGATACTTGGGTAATAAAACAAGTTAGAAGACATACCTTTTTTATGTAGCTTGATTCCTTGATGCTTAAGAGCCGAGTGCCCCAAGTGTTACACCTCAAATGGTTCACACAACATCAAATGCACTTGGAATAACTTAGAGAGAAATGAACACTTCTTGAAATCGGCTAACCCTCACCATTTCTTCATAGTCTCACATGGTTGCCTCATGGTAGCCGATTTTGACAAGAATAAGATGATTATATAGTGTGTCACAATTAGGGTTACACCATGTAAACCCTAATTGTCATGGCCTTTCATTTCCATGATCCATGGGTACAAAAACACCATGGAGCATTCATGGAGCATCCTATGGGTTTTAGCCCAACTTGATAATCCATGGAGCATTAGCCCACTATACAAGTATGGATGATTTACACAATCAACCCATATATTTAATTAGTCTCCTTTTGATCACTTAATTAATTTCAAATTAATTCTTGATCAATACTAATTAAATAATCTTATTAATATATTAGAACTTATAATATATTACCAAACCTTAAGTGTTATTTCTCTCATTTTAGTCTATCCAAATGCATGATGCCATGCAACCCAAATGGACCATGCCGAGTCGGGTCAAGTACATACCAAATATAGTTATGGACTTAGACACTAATCAAACAGTCTCCCACTTGGATAAGTCTAAAACTATTATTGAGTATGACTTCAAGAACCGACTGGCAATCGTTGCTCTTTAAGCCGCTGTCGAACTCTGACGTTGTAACTGAACTCTGATCTCGTCAATGACTTGTCCATTAGATAAGCGATCATATATTCCTCCATTCTAGATATCATATGGACTGAGACATGGATTATAAATCATTCTCTCTATCCATTTGTTGTTTCCCGATTTCTGATTTATGACGATTGACTAATTGAACAAATCAAATCAGTCCAGGCCCGACCGAGCACTTACATTTGTCATCACTAAATCATCGAGGGGCCCACAGATATCGCTTTTATCCTGAAGGTAAAATGAATGGATAAACTTCGACTCATATGGCTTGTTCTACTACTTGTTGAATCATACACAAAGGCACGTTTTATAACATCGAGTTACCAATGCGTTTCGTGCAATCAATGTACAACCAACTCACAGTAACAACTCATATCTCTAGGTTTGAAGAATATAAGATATTATCGTCTCATGATCACTCGTGATAAAATCCATGAAGTGATTCAAATGAGCGCGGGTTGAATCCAATACTCAGAACTTATGAGCACTCATGAGTGTTGTAGTACCTCTTTGCTATGTCCAACATCTTAGACATCTACAAGCCAACTCATGGCAGTCTTGATTCATATCTACTTCCAACATATGACCGACTGTGGATGGTTTGAATAACTTAGTCATTTGGGAAGAATGACCTAGCTTATTCTGGAAGTCAAAACATGCAAAATGAAACACAAGAATAATTGAATCTAGTATGGTATCAAAACCTATGAATATAAATAGAACACCTTTTATTTATCACCATACTGATTACTCATTATTCATTGTTTCGGTTTTATCAATTTTATACTTGAATTAAAAACACTGGTTGCCCCATGCTCCTGTTGGATTAGGTGTCTAAGCCCATAACTATTATTGGTATGTATTCGACCCGAGAGTAGCATGGTCCATTTGGGTTGCATATCATCAGGACAATTTGTTTGGATGGACTTTTGAGAGAAGAGGTTATATATGATTTATTAATATATTATAAGTTCTAATATATTAATATGAAGTCATATGTTTTAATTAGTATTGATCAAGAATTAATTTGGAATTAATTTAGTGATCAAAAGAAACTAATTAAAACTATGGGGACTAATTATGGTAATTAGTTATATTTATATGTGTTGGGCTTATGATCCATGTTGGACCAAGTTTATGTATGGATACATAAAGAGTTGGGCCACATGAACCATGGATCATAAAATCCATGGATATGGGTTTGGGTTATACCCATGACTCTTAGATTTCAACACATATAAATACATATGTTATGACCTAAAAACCGCCACCCCTAGTCACACCCTAGAGTGTGTGCATGTTCTTGGAGTTCATGAAGGTTTTAGAGTGCATGGAGATTCTCTCTCAAGTCCTACCTTTGTCCTTGATGTGTTGTGACTTCATTTGAGGCTTCCACACTATTGGGGCTAAGTTCTTAAGGCCAAATACATCAAGACTTCCAGCCACACAAAAGGTATGTTACTCTATCTAGTATTTTATGTAGTTTGTATGACAATTGCATGCTAGCTATAGGTTCAATACCTTGGAAACCATTTGCATGTATAATTAGTGAAAACATAGGTCCAAGGTATTTAGGGTTGTATGTGCACCATAGGATGTTGTATTATACCAAAACCCAACAGTGGTATCAGAGCCAAGGCTTGTTTTCATGTTATACTTGCTGAAATGGCTGAAAAATCGAAAATTTTGGCTGTCTGAGTGCTGGACTCGCCGAGTCCACTGATGGACTCGCCGAGTCCATGAAGAAATTCATCCAACTCGTCGAGTTGGTTCATGCACTCGACGAGTTGGAACCCCTGACAGCATATTTTCGACTTTTAAGGCTCGAATTGGACTAGAAACATTACCCTAAGTTGTTTTTGGTCTTGTAAACCTGTTTTTGATGTGGTAATGTTCATGCTAAACCAATTTCAAAGATAATTGTCAATAGATTCATGTTTTGTATTAGTTTAATGGTTAGTCTAATTTCATGAAAAATTGTTTGACTTGAATTATCTTGTTCTTATGAGTTAGTTTAGATTAATAGAAAAGTTATGTGATAATTTGTTTTCAATCCATATTAATCTTAAAGTTTCTCATGAAATGTGTTTTTGTAACTTGTCCTCAAGTTATATGAAAAGTGACATTTATGATTCTTTAAAACTCATAAGATTTCTATAAGTTAGGAAAAATGAAGAGTCTTATTTTCTTGAATGATTTTAAAGTCTTCCATAACTTGTCCTCAAGTTATGGAACTTGAAGAGTTTATTCATTAAACTACTTTAAACTCATAGGTTATGAAAATGAATAGTTTATTTTTCCTTAAATGTTTTTTAAAGTCTTCCATAACTTGTCCTCAAGTTATGGAACTTGAAGAGTTTTCATTAAAACTATTTTAAATTCATAAGTTATGGAATTGAAAAGGTTTTTGAATTGTTCAAAACTTGCCCTCAAGTTTTGGAATTTGTAAAGTTTCCCCCATGAATACTTTAGTTCCAAGTTAAACCCTTAGAATTTTAATAGTTTAAAATTCAACCCTTATACTATTATAATATTATAGGTTTAATATTTATATATGTGTATAAGAGTAAAAGTCAGTCTTACCGTTAGTAGGCCTCATTCACGAAGCCGGTCTATAAGGGGGGTATAAGGTTATTGCCTATAAAATGGCAGTTTAATGGGTGTCCACTCTCACCCACCGCTTCCTTGACTGGTGGAGGGTCGTTAGCCGAACGGGTTTGACAGGACTATAATTCTCCCTTCATTAAAAGTATTAATGATAAATACTAAGTAACTAAACACTTATAAATTCCCAATCTTAGTTACTTAGGAAAAATGTGAATTTGGTGCTAACCCATGAAATTTACACTTTGTACCTTACCAAGTCGTTAGTGGAGCGTGTGTGGTTAACCGGCACACTAACATGGACTAGTAAGAGTGGCGAAGGGTAACTTAATGTTTATTATAGATCGGTGGAGCGTGTGTGGTTAACCGGCACATCGATTAGGTGATAATATTAAGGGTACCAAGTGAATTTGCATGGTTATTCACACCTTGTTTTGTGATCCTCGGCATCCCAGTCACAAAATTTGAGAGGGCACAATCGAGATTGAAACATGCCATTGAAAAGTTCAATGAATCTCAAAAGATCTAGGAGTTTCAAAACCAATTAAAACTTAATAAATTATTTCGTTGTTCATGGTGGAAATTGGTGAATCGTCATTCGCCTACCTTCAAATATATTATAGCTTGGATTACGGCATCCCTCTTCCAAGTTGTAAAATATTGTGTTGGGTCCTAGCCTTAATATTTCATATTGGGTGTTATATTAAGGACTTAAAAATCAACTAACTTGAAGATCTCCCATTGTAGATGTCTAGTTTAGACATCTATGATCTTCCCAAATCTCTTGGAATTTCACTTCCTCCACCCCCTCCAATTATTCTCCCTAACCCACAAGTTCAAGGTCACTCAGGCCCTATTGGCAAGCAAAGTCTATGTGTGCTCACATCTTGGAGATGAAGTCACATATTGACAAGCTGGGAGAGTTGGGTGTCAAAGTCTTGAGAAAGTTGAATCTTCAATCACTTTCTAAGTCACATAGTGAGTTCCTTTGGGACTACTATGTGACAGACCATGACTTGACCCTTAATGATCTTACCTATTTGCTTGGTGCTGCTGAGTCAGCAATGATTTTGAGCACTGGTAAAAGCAAATTTGATTAGAAGATCGACTTCCCAAACCTTCTATTGCCAAAGGAAGGGCCATTGGTTGCGAAGCTGGCCAAATTTACCAGATAGTCTGTAAGGACGGTAAAGTCAAAAGTTTTGACTCTACTTTAGGTAAAGTCCATTATCTAACTCTATTAAGTTCCTATTTGGAGATTCTTATTACATGATGTGACTAGATCACAACATAATGTTTTAAGAATCAAAGTGAAGAAGAAGCTTAAAGGAAGAATTTTGAGTTGTTACTTAAAGAGTTGTGATAGATTGCTTAGGAATACATAACAACATAGTTCTTCACATGCATTTGCATTGTAAGGATAAGTTTTTCCGCAAAGTTTTTAAAGTAAAAGAAAAGTTTTGATTTTATTTATTTTAAAATATCCTTACAGTGGCATTTGTGAGAAATTGTTGTTTATATGTTTCCATTGATAGCAATATTGGAAAATGGATTTGATTCTTTCGACTGTGGTAGTGTCATAATTTACCAAATAAGGAAAGATTCTCATCACCCAAGTTTCAGGTGGATAGAAACTTGGAATCATGCAAGTTGTATGAAGAATGAGAATTTTCAACTTTGGAAAATTAAGACTAATTCCTTGTTTACATGTATATGTAAGTCAAGTGAAGGACTAAGGGATCGAGTACACATTCTTGTGCACTGGTCAAGTTCACCACAAAGATCGATAAGACTATTCGTCATGATTTACTAAGGTTTAGTAAATATGGTTATACTTACAAGTTCAAATATAATTCTGAAACATTGCAAAAGTTTCAATGTATGGCAGAACGAATGAGAAGAATCAAATAAGGCAGGAAGATAAAAGTTTCTCAATCTGAAAAGATGGGAGAGTACTTGAGTATCTTGTTTTATGATTATCTTAGTGATTATGAAACCATATCACAATTGTTTCTCTAAGGACATCTTAGTGCATTTGTTTGGCTAAGAAGAGAAATCGTGGATTGTTTAAATGGTTAAAATAAAAAAGATGAATCATACTTCGTTTCATAACAAGTCTTAGAGTGATACTCCAAGATTGTAACTCGAGTGACATATCTTAAGGAAGGTTTGTAACACTTGTCAAGTGTAAGAGTAAAATGTGTCTCTACTCTTGTACATTTGAAATTGGTAGGTTGTGATGTTTTGGGTTAAACAGAGACCAAACTAAGGCCAATTATATGAAGTGTTAGTCTTGATAAGAATCTGCACTGACCCTTGATAAGAAATGGTTCTTGACAAGAGAGTCTTATATGTCAAGAGGACAGTGGGAGTCTTAAAGCTCTTGAAAGTTCCAAGAACTAATCAAGAATAAAAACCTGAAGTTCTTCACTAGCACACGACTTGAGGTTTATAACCTATCGTGTTGACATTTTTGTGCCTATTCCAGTTAAAGTTGGCTTTGCATAGGAGTTCTGAGAGTTCTCAATTGGTTGCATAACAACTTGGAAGCAATGGCAGGCCCTTGTGCTGCCAGTTGGCAAGAAGTTAAGATTGCACAAGTTCAATCCATATGAGGTTGGATTTGTCACTAACCTTGTCTTGTGATTATGGTTTTGACAAATTCACATGGATAGGAACTCATTCACCACAAAATCTAAGTGTCATAAGGTTTCTCTTCGATTCATGAAAATGATGGTGAGGAAACGCTTCCACTAAGTAGATTTTAAGTAGATAGCAATTGTGTTATTTGCATTCTCAAAGTCGTTAGTGGAGCGTGTGTGGTTAACCGACACACTAACATGGACTTGTGAGAAGTGGCAAAGGTCTAAACAATTGAGACTATGATTACGGCATCCCTTTTCATAGTTCTAAAATTGTTTAGACACACATATGAGCTATCTAAGGAAAGGTGTATGAATTTGATAAATTCTTATCAAAGCATCTCGTATCAAAAAACTGAACTTTGTTAAGGAAGTCAATAAAGTATTGATTTCTAGAAGTCCAGCTGATTTCTGAGTACATGTCAAAGCTAGTGGGAGCATAAGTGTTGTGCTAATAATTATCATGTAAGTGGGAGCATGACCATTATGTTAAGTGTTAATTATAGAAAACAAAAGGTTTCAATTGGGAAAAGTTGTTTTGCTATAATTAAGGGAGAGGAAATTATACTTCATTTCAATTCTAAAAGCTTAGATTGAGATTTTGATCATCTTTATTCAAGGATATATATATGAATTTTATGTTGGAATGGTTCAACACAAGGAAATTCTATATATATTGCGTTCTCAAAATTCGATTATGATTACGACATCCCTCTTCATAGTGAAATTATGAAAACATGGCAAATAAAAAATATTGTAGCAAAAGAGTCATCATGAATCGTGTCCCATATGCTTCGGATATAGGATTGATTACGTGTGCTGTAATATTTATCCTTTCTAAAGTTTCCCAATGCTCAGGGCATTAAGAAGGGAAAAGTCTAGAATTGGATATGACTAAAATGATTAAGCAATTGTCGAGGACAATCTGAGGTTTACCAAAGATTGGTTGCTCATGGACAATTGGAAGTATAAGTGTTAATTTTGGAAGGACCATATTGACATATTCGGAAAAGAGGTAACTCTTGTTCAGAAGTGATAGTCAAAATGGGAATCAGGAAAGGTTTCCATAGGTGGAAGTTGTTCTTCAAATCTTTGTAAGATTAGAAAACTTAATGCAAGAAGGATGTTCAAAGGAATGTACTTTGAATGTGAGAATTTGTTTCCATGGAATTGATCTCCATTGGAATACCCTGTAATGATTGTTGACAAGTATTTGTGACTTTGTGCATAGTCATTACAAGAGGATCAATGCATGTAAGTTTAGAATCTATCAAATTTCGTTAAATGGCAGGAATTTGGAATTCTTACATTTACAATGAGGATTTGGGATTGTGAAATGGGCATCATTGGAATCATGTTCAGTTGATCTATTTCACAAAGTAAAGATCATAGTTAAACATAGTGTGTATACTTGGTGTATGGCATGACTAGTGTTTAGAAAACATAGTTTACATGCTTGGAGCATAGGACAACTATTGTTTTAATTCAAGTATAAAGTTGATTATTTGAAACATTATACAATGAATAATGAGTAATCAATATGGTGTTTAAATAAAAGGTGTTTTATTTACTCTCAAAGGTGCTTGGGACCATAGAGTGATTCGTATTATTCTTGTGTTTCACTTTGCATGTTTTGACTTCTAGAATTGCTAGGTTATTCTTTCCGAATGACTAAGTTATTCAAACCATCCACAGTCGATAATACATTGGAAGTAGGTATTAAGGCAAGACTGTCATGAATCGGGTTTGTAGATGTCCAAGGTAGTGGACATAGTAAGCGTTACTACAACATTCATGAGTACTCCTGGAATAAGGATTCGAGTATTGGATTAAACCCACGCTCATTTGACTCACTTCATGGATTTTATCACGAGTGATCATGAGACGATAATATCTTATATTCTTCAAACCTAGAGATATGACTTGTTGCCTATGAGTTGGTCATACATTGATTGCACGTAAACGCATTTGGTAACTCGATGTTATAAAACGAGCCTTTGTGTATGATTCAACAAGTAGTAGAACAAGCATATGAGTCGAAGTTTATCCATTCCTTTTACCCTTAAAGGGATAAAAGCGATATCTGTGGGCCCCTCGATGATTTGGTGATGACAAACGTAAGTGCTTGGCCGGGCCTGGACTGATTTGATTTGTTCAATTAGTCAGTCGTCATAAATCGGAAATCAGGAAATAAAAAATGGACAGAGAGAATGATTATAATCCATGTCTCAGTCCATATGATATCTAGAATGGAGGAATATATGATCCCTTATCTAATGGACGCGTCATTGATTTGTTCAGAGTTCGACAGCGGCTTTAAGAGGTACGATTGCTAGTCGGGTTTTGGAGTCATATGCAATAATAGTTTTAGACTTATCCAAGTGGGAGACTATTGGATTAGGTGTCTAAGCCCATAACTATTATTATTATGTATTCGACCCGAGAGTAGCATGGTCCATTTGGGTTGCATATCATCAGGAGAATTTGTTAGGATGGACTTTTGAGAGAAGAGGTTATATATGATTTATTAATATATTATAAGTTCTAATATATTAATATGAAGTCATATGTTTTAATTAGTATTGATCAAAAATTAATTTGGTGATCAAAAGTGACTAATTAAAACTATGGGGACTAATTATGGTAATTAGTTATATTTATATGTGTTGGGCTTATGATCCATGTTGGACCAAGTTTATGTATGGATACATAAAGAGTTGGGCCACATGAACCATGGATCATAAAATCCATGGATATGGGTTTGGGTTATACCCATGACTCTTAGATTTCAACACATATAAATACATATGTTATGACCTAAAAACCGCCACCCCTAGTCACACCCTAGAGTGTGTGCATGTTCTTGGAGTTCATGAAGGTTTTAGAGTGCATGGAGATTCTCTCTCAAGTCCTACCTTTGTCCTTGATGTGTTGTGACTTCATTTGAGGCTTCCACACTATTGGGGCTAAGTTCTTAAGGCCAAATACATCAAGACTTCCAGCCACACAAAAGGTATGTTACTTTATCTAGTATTTTATGTAGTTTGTATGACAATTGCATGCTAGCTATAGGTTCAATACCTTGGAAACCATTTGCATGTATAATTAGTGAAAACATAGGTCCAAGGTATTTTGGGTTGTATGTGCACCATAGGATGTTGTATTATACCAAAACCCAACAGCTCCAAGCATGTACACTATGTTTTTTCTAAACAATAGCTTTGCCATACACCAAGTAAGCACTTTATGTTTGTCTATGATCTTTACTTTGTGAACTAGATCGATTGAACATAATTTTCAATGATTCTCTTTTCACACTCCCAAATCCTTATCGAAAGTGTAAGAATTCCAAATTCATATCATTTACCGAAATCTGTTAGATTTTAAACTTATATGCATTGATCCTCTTGTAATGATTATGCACAAAGTCACAAAGACTTGTCAACTGACATTACAGAGTATTCCAATGGAGATAAACTCCATGGAAACATCCTTCTTGCATTTAGTTTTTCTAATCTTACACAGATTGAATAACTTCCAACTATGAAACATTTCCATATTCCCATTTTGACTGTCACTTTTGAACAAGAGTTGCCTCCTTTCAGAGTATGTCAATATCGTCCTTCCAATGTTTAACACTATAATTCCAACTTTCCCTGAGCAACCAATCTTTGGTAAACCTTAGATTGTTCTCGACAATTGCTTAATCATTTTAGTCATATCCAATTCTAGATTTTTTTCCCCTTAATGCCCAGAGCATTTTGAAAATTTAGAAAGGATGAATATTATAGCACATGCAATCGATCCTATATCCGAAGCATATGGGACACGATTCATGATGTCTCACATAAAGACATGATACTAGACCAGTCTTTTTGCTATAATACTTCTATGTCTATTTGCCAAGTTCTCATAATTCAGATTATGAAAAGGGATGCCGTAATCATAATCAAATTTTAGAACGCAAATAATGGACCCATATATAGAATTTCCTTATGTTGAGCCATTCCAACACAAAATTCATATATATCATTGACTAAAGATGATTAAAACCTCAATCTAAGCTTTTAGAATTGAAATGAAGTATAATTTTCTCTCCCTTAATTATAGCAAAACAACTTTTGCCCAGCAACTTCATGAATTGAAACTTTTGTTTTCTATAATTAACATTGCTAACTTGCAATACTTATCATAATTATCATGCTCCCACTAACATGAAAATTATTAGCATAATACTTATGCTCCCACTAGCTTTGACATGTACTCAGAAATCAGCTGGACTTCTAGAAATCAATACTGTATTGAGTTTCTTACCGAAGTTCAAATTTCTGATACGAGATGCTTTGATAAGACTTTATTAAAAACATACACCTTATCTTAGATAGCTCACAGGTGTGTCTAAACAGTTTTAGAACTATGAAAATGGATGTCGTAATCATAGTCTCGATTGTTTAGACTTTTGCCATTTCTCATAAGTCCATGTTAGTGTGCCGGTTAACCACGCATGCTCCACTAACGACTTTGAGATTGCAAAGATCACAATTGCTATCTTACTTAAAAACTATTTGGTGGAAGTGTTTCCTCACCATCATTTTCATGAATCGGAGAGAAACCTTATGACCCTTAGATTTTATGGTGTATGTGTTCTTATCCACGTGAATTTGTCAAAACCATAATCACAAGACTAGGTTAGTGACAAATCCAAACTCATATGGATTGAACTTGTGCAATCTTAACTTCTCGCCACCTGGCAGCACAAGGGCCTGCCATTGCTTCCATGTTGTTATGTAAACAATTGAGAACATGTAGAACGCAAATGTATAGCCAACTTTACTGGAATGGGCACAGAAATGTCAACACAATAGGTTATAAACCTCTAGTCGTGTGCTAGTGATGAAATACAGGTTTGTACTCTTGATTAGTTCTTGAAACTATTTCAGGATCTTTTTCACTCCCACTGTCCTCTTGACATATAAGACTATCTTGCCAAATATTCAAGAAATAGTGCGGATTCTTTATCAAGACAAACACTTCACATAATTGGCCTTAGTTGATCTTTGTTTTATCCAAAACATCACAACTTACCAATATCAAATGTATAAGAGTAGGACACTTTTACTCTTACATTTGACAAGTGTTTTAAACCTTTCTTTAAGATATGTCACCCAACTTACAGTCTTGGAGTATGACTCTAAGACTTGTTTTGGAAAGAAGTATGACTCATCTTCTTGATTTAACCATTTCAACAATTCATGACTCCTCTTCTTAGCCATAAGAATGCACTAAGATTTCCTTAGAGGACTAATTGTGATATGATTTCTAAATCAATAAGATGATCACAAAACCTGATACTAAAGTACTCTCCCATCTTTTTAGATTTGAGAAAATTTTATCTTTCTGCCTAATTTGATTCTTTTTATTCGCTCTGCCATACATCAAAACGTTTTCAATGTTTCAGAATTATACTTAAACTTGTAAGTATAATCATATTTACTAAACTTTAGTAAATCATGACGAATAGTCTTATCGATCTTTTGTGGTGGAATTGATCAGCGCACCAGGATGTGTACTTGATCCCTTAGTCCTTCACTTGACTCACATATACATGTGAACAGGGAATTAGTCTTAATTTTCCAAAGATGAAAGTTCTCATTCATCATACTATACAACTTGCATGATTTCCAAGTTTTTATCCAACTGAAACCTTGGGTGATGAGAATCTTTCCTTATTTGGTAAATTTAGACACTACCACAAATGAAAGAAACAAATCCATTTTCGATTATTGCTATCAATTGAATCATATAAGCAACAATTTTTTTTCACAAATGCCGTTGTAAGTATACTTAGAATAAATAAAATCAAAAATTTCCTTTAATTTTAAAACTTTGCGGAAAAACTTATCCTTACAGTGCAAAAGCATATGAAAAACTTGTTGTTATCTATTCCTAAGAAATATATCATAACTCCTAAGCCACAGCTCAAAATTCTGATCACTGAACCATGCAATCGAGATCCATCTTCGTGATCAGAATCAGCATACACTTCCTTTGAGTTTCTTCACTTTTCTTTGATTCTTAAAACATCAACATGTGACCCCGTCACATCATGTAACAAGAATCTCAGAATAGAAACTTAACAGAGTTAGATAGTGGACTTTACCTGAAGTAGAGTCAAACTTCTTGACTTGATCAACCGTATGATCTTTCAGGTAAATAGGCAGCTTCGCAATCAATGCCCCTTCCTTTGGTAATAGACACATATGGACCCTTTGGTAAGACTCTGTTGGGTTTTAGTATACTACAACATCCTATGGTGCACATACAACCCTAAATACCTTGGATCTATGTTTTCTCTATTATACATGCAAATATTAAGTTTCCAAGATATTACCCTATACTAGCATACAAATATCATATACTTGGGTAATAAAATAGATAGAATACATACCTTTTTTTTGATGTAACTTGTCTTCATGAAGCTTGAGTGCCTAGTGCCCCAAGTGTGACACCTCAAATGGTTCACACAACACCATGAACACTTGGAATAACCTTGAGAATAAGGATACTTTGGTTATCTCTAGTGAAATCGGCCTTGCCCTTTTGTGTACACACAGTAGTGCCCATTTCACCAACCAAGGACATCTTTATATAGTGTGGAGATTAGGGTTAAACCCTAATACCCATGACCTTTCATTTCATATGATCCATGGGTTAAACACTCCATGGACTATCCATGAAAGCTTAGCCCAACCTAAATGAACTTGGCCCATCACACACATATATCTTAGAGTCCATATTTAATTAGTTCCTTTTGATCACTTAATTAATTATAAATTAATTCTTGATCAATACTAATTAAATAATATGATTATATATTAATATATTAGAACTTATAATATAATAATATAAATCACTAGTATCCTTTTTCCTCAACTTGTCTATCCAATTGTCCCGATGTCATGCAACCCAAATGGACCATGCCGGGTCGGGTCAAGTCTTACCAATTATAGTTATGGACTTAGACATTAATCCAACAGTCTCCCACTTGGATAAGTCTAAAACTATTATTGAGTATGACTTCAAACCTTGACTAGCAATCGTAGCTCTCAAAAGCTTCTGTCGAACTCTGACCTTGCCGATGAACTCTGACCTTTGTCAATGACTTGTCCATTAGATAAGGGATCATATATTCCTCCATTCTAGATATCATATGGACTGAGACATGGATTATAAATCATTCTCTCTGTCCATTTGTTGTTTCCCGATTTCCGATTCATGACGACTGACTGATTGAACAGATCAAATCAGTCCTGGCTTGGCCAAGCACTCACATGTGTCATCATTAAATCATCGAGGGGCCCACAAATATCACTTTTAACCCGAAGGTAAAAGGAATGGATAAACTTCGACTCATAATGCTTGTTCTACTACTTGTTGAATCATACACAAAGACACGTTTTATAACATCGAGTTACCAATGCGTTTTCGTGCAATCAATGTATAACCAACTCATAGTAACAACTCATATCTCTAGGTTTGAAGAATATAAGATATTATCGTCTCATGATCACTCGTGATAAAATCCATGAAGTGATTCAAATGAGCGTGGGTTGAATCCAATACTCAGAACTTATGAGCACTCATGAGTGTTGTAGCACCGCTTTGTCTAACATCTTAGACCTCTACAAGCCAACCCATGACAGTCTTGATTCATATCTACTTCCAACATATGACCGACTGTGGATAGTTTGAATAACTTAGTCATTCAGGAAGAATGACCTAGTTTATTCTGGAAGTCAAAACATGAAAAATGAAACACAAGAATAAATGAATCAAATATGGTATCAAACCCTATGAATATAAATATACCACTTTTATTTATCACCATACTAATTACTCATTATTTCATTGTTTCGGTTTTATCAACTTTATACCTGAATTAAAAACACTAGTTGTCCCATGCTCCAAGCATGTACACTATGTTTTTCTAAACAATAGCTTTGCCATACACCAAGTATGCACTCTATGTTTGTCTATGATCCTTACTTTGTGAAATAAACCAATTGAACATAATTTCAATGGTTCTAATTTCACACTTCCAAATCCTTATCGAAAAATGTGAGAATTTCAAATTCCTATCATTTATCGAAATTTGTTTAGATTTTAAACTTATATGCACTGACCCTCCTGTAATGAATATGTACAAAGTCACAAAGACTTGTCAACAAACATTACAGAGTATTCCAATGGAGATCAACTCCATGGAAACATCATTCTTGCATTAAGTTTTCTAATCTTACACAGATAACTCCCACCTATGGAGACAACTCCATATTCTCATTTTGACTATCACTTCTGAACAAGAGATGCCTCTTTTCAGAATATGTCAATATGGTCCTTCCAAAATTAGCACTATACTTCCAACTGTCCCTGAGCAACCAATCTTTGGTAAACATTAGATTGTCCTCGACAATTGCTTAATCATTTTAGTCATATCCAATTCTAGACCTTTTCCCTTCTTAATGCCTCTGGGCATTTGGAAAAATTTAGAAAGGACAAATATTATAGCACATGCAATCGATCCTGTACCCAAAGCAAATGGTACACGATTCATGATGTCTCACATAAAGACATGATTCTAGACCATTCTTTTGCTACAATATTTTTATTTGCCATGTTTTCAAAATTTGACTATGAAGAGGGATGCCGTAATCATAATCGAATTTTGAGAACGCAATATATAGAATTTCCTTAAGTTGAACCAATCCAACATGAAATTCATATATATATTCTTGACTAAAGATGATTAAGGTCTCAATCTAAGCCTTTAGAACTGAAATGAAGTATATCCTCTCCCTTAATTATAGCAAAACAACTTTTCAATCCCTGCAGCCTCACGAATTGAAACTTTTGTTTTCTATAATTAACATTGCTAACTTGCAACACTAACAATAATCATCATGCTCCCACTAACATGATGATTATTAGCATAACACTTATGCTCCCACTAGCTTTGACATGTACTTAGAAATCAGCTGGACTTCTAGAAATCAATACTTTATTGACTTTCTTACCAAAGTTCAGATTTCTAATACGAGATGCTTTGATAAAACTTTATCAAAATCATACACCTTTCCTTAGATAGCATGCATGTGTGTCTAAACAATTTCAGAACTATAAAAAGGGATGTCGTAATCATAGTCTCAATTGTTTAGACCTTTTGCCATCTGCTTCAAATCTACTTGGTGGAAGTGTTTCCTCACCATCATTTTCATGAATCGGAGAGAAACCTTATGACCCTTAGATTTTATGGTGTATGTGTTCTTATCCATGTGAATCGTCAAAACCATAGTCACAAGACAAGGATAATGAAAAATCCGAACTCATATGGACTGAACTTATGCAATCTTAACTTCTTGCCACCTGGCAGTACAGGGTCTGCCATTGCTTCCAAGTTGTTATGCAACCAATTGAGAACTTTCAGAACTCCTATGCAAAGCCAACTTTAACTGGAATGGGCACAGAATATGTCAACACGATAGGTTATAAACCTCAAGTCGTGTGCTAGTGAAGAACCTCAGGTTTTATTCTTGATTAGTTCTTGAAATTCTTTTTAGGATCTTTAAGACTCCCACTATCCTCTTGACATATAAGACTATCTTGCCAAATATTCAAGAGATAGTGCGGACTCTTTATCAAGACAAACACTTCACACAATTGGCCTTAGTTGGTCTTTGTTTTATCCAAAACATCACAACTTACCAATTTCAAATGTACAAGAGTAGGACACTTTTACTCTTACATTTGACAAGTGTTTTAAACCTTTCTTTAAGATATCTCACTCAAGTTACAATCTTGGAGTATGACTCTAAGAATTGTTTTGGAACCAAGTATGACTCATCTTCCTGATCTAACCATTTCAACAATTCATGACTCCTCTTCTTAGTCATAAGAATGCACTAAGATGACCTTTAGAGGACTAATTGTGATATGATTTCTAAATCATTAAGATGATCACAAACATGATACTAAAGTACTCTCCCATCTTTTCAGATTTGAGAAACTTTTATCTTTCTCCCTAATTTGATTCTTCCTATTCGTTCTGCCATACATTGAGACTTTTCCAATGTTTCACAATTATACTTAAACTTGTAAGTATAACCATATTTACTAAAATTTAATAAATCAAATAGTCTTAACGAGCTTTGTGGTGGACATGACCAGTGCACAAGAATGTGTACTCGATCCCTTTAGTCCTTCGCTTGACTCACACATCCATGTGAACAAGTAATTAGTCTTGATTTTCCAATGCTTGAAAGTTCTCATTCATCATACTATTCAACTTTCATGATTCCAAGTTTCGGTCCAATTGAAACTTGGGCGATGAGGAACTTTCCTGATTTGGTAAATTTAGACACTACCACAAATGAAAGAATCAAATCTATTTTCTAATATTGCTGTCAGTGGAATCATATAAGCAACAATTTTCCACAAATGCCATTGTAAGGATACTTCAAATAAATAAAATTAAACAATTTTCTTTTATTTTAAAACTTTGCGGAAAAACTTATCCTTACAATCCACATGGAAAATTGTTGTTATCTAATCCTTAGCAATATATCATAACTTCTTAAGCAACTACTCAAAATTCTGATGCGATCGAAATCCACCTTCGCGATCAGAATCGGCATATACTTCCTTTAAGATTTCTCTCTATTCTTTGATTCTTAAAACATCAACATGTGACCCAGTCACATCATGTAATGAGGATCTCAGAATAGAACTTAACATAGTTAGATAATGGGCTCTACCTGATGTAGAGTCAAACTTATTGACTTTAACATCCTTAGGTAAATTTGGCAGCTTTGCAATCAACACCCCTTCCATAATAAACATATGGACCCTTTGGTAATGGGACTATCTCAGACTTAGCCTTTCTCTTTACCATTTGGTCAACCGGGTTGACTATGGCCAATCCCTTTCCATTGGGAAGAGAATGCTTTTTCTGGATTTCCAGTGTCACCATTGTCACTGTCCATAAAGATTTTGGGAAGTTGATCTTCTAATCAAATTTGCTTTACTATCGTTCCAAATCATTGCTGATTCAGCAGCACCAAGCAAATAGATATGATCATTAAGGTTCATGTCATAGTCTGTTTCATAGTAGTCCCAAAGGAACTCACTATGTGACTTAGAAAGTGATTGAACATCCAACTTTCTCAAGACTTTGACACCCAACTCTCCCGGCTTGTCAATATGTGACTTCATCTCTATGATGTGATCACACATAGACCTTGCTTGCCATTAGGGCTTGAGTGACCTTGAACTTGTGGGTTAGGGAGAATAATTGGAGGAGGTGGAGGAAGTAAAGTTCCAAGAGATTTGGGAAGATCATAGATGTCTCAACTAGACATCTTTTGGGAGATATTCAAGATAGTTGATCTAAAGTCCTTAATATAACACCCAATATGAAATATTAAGGCTAGGATCCAACAACCTATTTATAACTGGAAGAGGGATGCCGTAATCCGAGTTATAAAATAGTTGAAGGTAGGTAAATGACGATTTACCAATTTCCACCATGAAAAACGAAATAATTTAATTAGGTTTTTACTTGGATTTGAAACTCCTAGATCTTTTGAGATTCATTGAACTTTTCAATGGCATGTTTCTATCTCGAGTGTGCCCTTCAGGTTTTGTGACTGGGATGCCGAGGATCACAAAACAAGGTGTGAAGTAACCATGCAAATATACTTGGTACCCTTAATATTTACCCCTCAATCGATGTGCCGGTTAACCACACGAGTTCCACCGATACTATGATAAATATTAAGTTACCCTTTGCCTACTTTGTTAAATCCAGGTTAGTGTGCCGGTTAACCACACACGCTCCACTAACGGTTTAAACAAAGTGCAAAGTGTAATTTCATGGATTAGCACCTTATTCACATTTTCCTAAGTAACTAAGATTGGGAATTAATAAAAGGTTTAGTTACTTAGTATTTATCATTAATAATTTTAATGAAGGGAAAATTATAGTCCTTGTCCTACCTGTTCGGCTAACGACCCTCCACCAGTCAAGGAAGCGGTGGGTGAGAGTGGACACCCATTAAGCTGCCATTTTATAGGCAACAACCTTATACCCCCATTATAGACCGGCTTCGTGAATGAGGCCTACTAATGGTAAGACTGACTTGCTCTTATACACATATATATATATATATATATATTATTAACTTATAATTTTATAAAGTATAAGGGTTGAATTTTAACTTTTAAAATTCTAAGGGCTTAACTTGGAATTAAAGTATTCATTTGAGAAAACTTTTCAAATTCCAAAACTTGAGGGCAAGTTTTGAAACTATTCAAAACTCTTTTTTTTATAACTTATGAGTTTTAAGTAAACCTTTAAAACTTTTAATGAAGAGACTCTTGGACATCCATAACTTGAGGACAAGTTATGGAGCCATAAAAACTATTTATAAGAAAAGACTCTTCAATTTTTTTGTAACCTAAGGCATATTTATGAGTTTTTTAAGATTCATAAATGTGACTTTTCATATAACTTAAGGACAAGTTACAAAAAAACACATTTTATGAACAACTTTTAGATTAATTAGGATTGAAAACAACTAAAACACAATTTTTTTTCCATTAATCTAAACTAACTCATAAATCAAGGAAACATAGAACTTTTGGTAATCCATAACTTATGGAGTTAAATGCTTGTTTTATGATGAAACTTTTCATGTTCCATAACTTAAGAATAAGTTATGGAATTCTTTAAAACATTAAAACCAAATTTTGTAACTCCATAAAAACAAATTTTTTTTAAAACCTTTTCATATCCATAACTTATGGAGGTTTCAAAACACATAAGATCACAACTTTAAAAAAAACTTTTTGAGCTCCAAAATTTTATGACAAAATTTGTAACTCCTTAAAACATTTAGATCAAACTTTTATAACTAATAAAATAATCATATCATTTTATCTTTTACTAAATTTGACCTAATTCAACTCATATAGCAAATGATTCAAATTTTACAAATAATTACTTTTTCACAAAACAAGTAATTACCTTAAAATTTGACAAACTTCATGTTTTTTTTTTTCTTTTTTTTTTCAACTTTGAAAATCAAACATTTGCATGAATATAACAGAAAACAACCCATGGCTCTGATACCACTGTTGGGTTTTAATATACTACAACATCCTATGGTGCACATACAACCCTAAATACCTTGGATCTATGTTTTCTCTATTATACATGCAAATATGACGTTTCCAAGATATTACCCTATACTAGCATACAAATATCATATACTTGGGTAATAAAATAGATAGAATACATACCTTTTTTTTGATGTAACTTGTCTTCATGAAGCTTGAGTGCCTAGTGCCCCAAGTGTGACACCTCAAATGGTTCACACAACACCATGAACACTTGGAATAACTTTGAGAATAAGGATACTTTGGTTATCTCTAGTGAAATCGGCCTTGCCCTTTTGTGTACACACAGTAGTGCCCATTTCACCAACCAAGGACATCTTTATATAGTGTGGAGATTAGGGTTAAACCCTAATACCCATGACCTTTCATTTCATATGATCCATGGGTTAAACACTCCATGGACTATCCATGAAAGCTTAGCCCAACCTAAATGAACTTGGCCCATCACACACATATATCTTAGAGTCCATATTTAATTAGTTCCTTTTGATCACTTAATTAATTATAAATTAATTCTTGATCAATACTAATTAAATAATATGATTATATATTAATATATTAGAACTTATAATATAATAATATAAATCACTAGTATCCTTTTTCCTCATCTTGTCTATCCAATTGTCCCGATGTCATGCAACCCAAATGGACCATGCCGGGTCGGGTCAAGTCTTACCAATTATAGTTATGGACTTAGACATTAATCCAACAAGACTATCTCAGACTTAGCAATTCTCTTTACCATTTGGTCAACCGAGTTGACTATGGCCGATCCCTTTCCATTGGGAAGAGAAAGCTTTTACTGGATATCTAATGTTACCATTTTTCAAAATCCATGGAAGTTTGGGAAGTTGATCTTCTAATCAAATTTGCTCTATCAGTCCTCAAATCATTTCTGATTCAGCAGCACAAAGCAAATAGATAAGATCATTAAGGGTCATGTCATAGTCTGTTTCATAGTAGTCCCAAAGGAACTAACTATGTGACTTAGAAAGTGATTGAACATCCGAATTTCTTAAGACTTTGACACCCTACTCTCCCGGCTTGTCAATATGTGACTTCATCTCCAAGATGTGAGCACACATAGACCTTGCTTGCCAATAGGGCTTGAGTGACTTTGAACTTTTGGGTTAGGGAGAATAATTGGAGGAGGTGGAGGAAGTAAAGTTCCAGGAGATTTGGGAAGATCATAGATGTCTGAGCTAGACATCTTTTGGGAGATATTCAAGATAGTTTATTTAAAGTCCTTAATATAACACCTAATATGAAGTATTAAGGCTAGGACCCAACACAATATTTTATAACTTGGAAGAGGGATGCCGTAAACCAAGCTATAGAATATTTGAAGGTAGGTGAATGACGATTCACCAATTTCCACCATGAAAAATGAAATAATTTATTAGGTTTTAATTGGATTTGAAATTCCTAGATCTTTTGAGATTCATTGAACTTTTCAATGACATGTTTCAATCTCGAGTGTGCCCTTCAGGTTTTGTGACTGGGATGCCGAGGATCACAAAACAAGGTGTGAAGTAACCATGCAAATTACTTGGTACTCTTAAATGTTTATCACCCAACCGATGTGCCGGATAACCACACATGCTCCACCGGCCTATGATAAACTTTAAGAAACCCTTTGCCTACCTTGTTAAATCAAGCTAGTGTGCCGGTTAACCACACGCGCTCCACTAACCGACTTAAGCAAAGTGCAAAGTGTAATTTCAAGGGTTAGCACCTTATTCACATTTTCCTAAGTAACTAAGATTGAGAATTTATAAAAGGTTTAGTTACTTAGTATTTATCATTAATACTTTTAATGAAGGGAGAATTATAGTCCTTGTCCTACCTGCTCGGCTAATGACCCTCCACTAGTCAAGGAAGCGGTGGGTGAGAGTGGACACCCATTAAACTGTCATTTTATAGGCAATAACCTTATACCCCCCTTATAGACCGGCTTCGTGAATGATGCCTACTAATGGTAAGACGACTTGCTCTTATACATATATATATATATATATATATATATATATATATATATTATTAACTTATAATATTATAGAGTATAAGGGTTGAATTTTAACTTTTAAAATCCTAAGGGCTTAATTTGGAATTAAATTATTCATGAAAGAAAACTTTTCAAATTCCAAAACTTGGGGCAAGTTTTGAACAATTCAAAAACTTTTCAATTCCATAACTTATGTGTTTAAAGTAGTTTTAATTCAAAAACCTCTTCAAGTTCCATAACTTGAGGACAAGTTATGGAAGACTTTAAACCATTAAAGAATGTGACTTTTCTTTATTCATAACCTATGGAAATATTTATGAGTTTTATGAATCTTAAATGTGACTTTTCATCTAACTTGAGGACAAGTTACAAAAACATATTTTAGAATCAACTCTTAGATTAATTTGG
This sequence comes from Lactuca virosa, assembly GCF_052849685.1. Taxonomy (NCBI): domain Eukaryota; kingdom Viridiplantae; phylum Streptophyta; class Magnoliopsida; order Asterales; family Asteraceae; genus Lactuca; species Lactuca virosa. The sequence continues at coordinate 177,051,132 of NC_136430.1, forward strand.
ATTGAAAACAACAATTTCACATAACATTCCTATTAATCTAATCAACTCATAAGAACAAGATAATCCATTCAATTTTTTTTTCATGTAATTAGTCTAATCATTAAACTAATACAAAACATGAATCTATTGATAATTATCTTTGAAATTGGATTAGCATGAACATTACCACATCAAAAACAGGTTTATAGGTTCAAAAACAACTTATGGTAATGTTCCTAGTCCATTTCCAGCCAAAAAACTCAAAGATATGCTGTCAGGGGTTCCAACTCGTCGAGTGCATGAACCAACTCGGCGAGTTGGATGAGTTTAGCCTTGGACACGTCGAGTCCCTTCATGGACTCAGCGAGTCTGCTGTGCAGACAACACCAAACTTCGATTTTTCACTCATTTTTGCAAGTATAACAAGAAAACAAGCCTAGGCTCTGATACCACTGTTGGGTTTTGAACATTCTAACACTCCTAAGTGTACATGCAACCCTAAATACCTTGGATCTATGTTTTCTCTATTATACATGCAAATATGAATATTCTAAGGTATTACCCTATCTAGCATACAATCTTTGATACTTGGGTAATAAAACAAGTTAGAAGACATACCTTTTTTATGTAGCTTGATTCCTTGATGCTTAAGAGTCGAGTGCCCCAAGTGTGACACCTCAAATGGTTCACACAACATCAAATTCACTTGGAATAACTTAGAGAGAAATGAACACTTCATGAAATCGGCTAGCCCTCACCATTTCTTCATAGTCTCACATGGTTGCCTCATGGTAGCCGATTTTGACAAGAATAAGATGATTATATAGTGTGTCACAATTAGGGTTACACCATGTAAACCCTAATTGTCATGGCATTTCATTTCCATGATCCATGGGTACAAAAACACCATGGAGCATTCATGGAGCACCTATGGGTTTTAGCCCAACTTGATAATCCATGGAGCATTAGCCCACTATACGAGTATGGATGATTTACACAATCAACCCATATATTTAATTAGTCTCCTTTTGATCACTTAATTAATTCCAAATTAATTCTTGATCAATACTAATTAAATAATCTTATTAATATATTAGAACTTATAATATATTACCAAACCTTAAGTGTTATTTCTCTCATTTTAGTCTATCCAAATGCATGATGCCATGCAACCCAAATTGACCATGCCGAGTCGGGTCTAGTACATACCAAATATAGTTATGGACTTAGACACTAATCCAACACTTCGGGCAGCTTCGTTTCCAATGCCCTATGTCGTGGCAGTGATATCACTCTGCATCCTTTGGGTTGGAGGTCGGTGCAGCGGGACCAGCCTTGGTTCCACTAGAAGAGGTGCCGTCACGGGACTTTCCCTTATGGTGGCTCATTGAAGGAGCCTTCCTCTTTTTACCCTTTCCCTGCCCAATAGCCAAGACGGGGGCAGTAGTAGCGGGAGTTGATGCAACAGATTTATCCTTGAGGTTGCTCTTAGCAGTCCTCAACAACCCTTGAAGCTTGCTCAACGTGACCTCCTATTTGTTCATGTGGTAGGTCATGCGGAACTGGTTGTAGCAATGAGGTAAGGAGTGAAGAATTATGTGAATTGTCGGCTCCTCATTGAAGTCCACATTTAACTTCTGCAAGCGGTCAACATATCATTGCATCTTCTGGAGATGAGCAGTGACAGACTCTCAGTCCCTCATCTTGGTAGTGATCATCGAAGTGATGATCTCGTACCTCTCTTTCCCCGTGCTTTGATGGTACCTATCCATCAAATCTTGATGCATCTCGTAGGGGTAGAAGTCCTCGTAGGACTTTTGGAGTTCCGCGGTCATGGTAGCGAGCATGATGCAATGGACTTTCGTAGCATCTCGCTCGTGTGCCTCATAAGCAGAAATCTCCTCGGGAGTGGCAGTTTCGAGGTTTATCTCCTTCAACTCCTTATCGAGGACATATTATTTATCCTCGTAGCGCGTAACCATCCTTATGTTGCGGATCCAATCATTAAAATTCTTCCCATCGAAGATTACCCTCCCACACAAATTCATGAGTGAGAATGAGCCGGAGGAGTTCTAGCCTTGAGCGTTGTTTGAGTTCGATATCTGAAAAGAAAAGAGACAAAGATAGATTAGATAAGAATCCCCAATTAAACACCCAATTGAGAAATTAGGGCTAGGATTCAACAACATTATTTACAACTTAAAAGAGTGATGCCGTAATTTAAATTGCAAATAATTTGAAGGTAAGTGAATGACGATTCACTAATTTCCACCATGAAAAACAAAAGGTAATTAAGTTTTAAATGTATTGAAACTCCTAGATCTTTTGAGATTCATTGAACTTTTCAATGGCATGTTTAAATCTCGATATGCCCTTCAAGTTTGTGACTGAGATACCGAGGATCACAAACAATGTGTGAATAACCATGTGAATGTACTTGGTGCCCTTGATGTTACAGTCACCTAATCAATGTGCCGGTTAGCCACACACACTCCATTGATCTATGGAAAACAACAAGTCACCCTTTGCCACATTTGCTTAGAGCCATATTAGTGTGACGGTTAACCACATACGTTCCACTAACGTCTTAGCAATGGTACAAAGTGTAATTCCGTGGAATTGTATCAAATTCACATTTTTTCTAAAAGTAACTAAGATTGGGAATTTTATTAAAAATATTTAGTTACTTTATTAATCATTATACTTTTAATGAGGAATTAGGTTGCCCTATCCTACCCGTTCGGCTAACGACCCTCCACTAGTCAAGGGTGTGGTGGGTAATAGTGGATACCCAATGTCGGTCATTTTACAGGCCGCTTCCTTAAACACCCCTTATAGACCAGCTTCGTGAATTAGGCCTACTAACAGTAAGACTAGCATTTATCTTATACATATATAATAATTTATTCTTATAATATTATAATAGTATAGAGTGAATTTTAAACTTGTAAAATTCTAGGGTTTAGAATTTAAATATTTCAAAATTAAACTTTTAATCCAAATATTCAAATTTAAAACTTGAGGGAAAGTTTTGAAACATTTCAAAACTATCTAGATCAAAATTCAAATAAACAATTAAAATAATTAATTTGGTGATTATCTAATTTTGACCTAATCCAATTGCATGCATGATAATTGATCAAATAATTCAAATAATTAACATTTATCAAATAAGGTAATAATTATTTAATTAAATGACCAAAATCTTTTATTTTGACAAAGATAATTATCTAGAATCAATAAAATTCGGATTTTATCAATTAGAAACACTTATGGTAATTATCCCAAGTCAAAATAAGCAAAAATCCCGAAAATCCCTCTGTCTGACTGGCCGACTCGCCGAGTCCCTTACTGGACTCGTCGAGTTCATCCTACTCGGCGAGTCCTCTTTGAGACTCGACGGGTCTGTCAGACAGAAGGCCAAAAAATCGAATTCAAGTAATAAACAATCATACAATGCATCAAATACAATAGAAACCAAGCAAGGCTCTGACACCACTGATGGGTTTAGAGCAAAAGAACAATCCTATGTGCTCATGCAAAACCCTAAAGCTTGGATCTAGGTTTCTCTATTAAACATGCAATTCATCTAAGACTTGAATACCCTAATCTAGCATACTACAAAACTTGAGATCTATATAAATAACCAAATAAGAATATTACCTCTTTGATTGTAGTATCAAACTTGAATCTTCAAAGCTTACGAGAACCAAGCACCTCAAATGCGATGCCTCCAATGGCTTACAAACACCAAGGCAAGAGGATGATGTTTAGGAGAGAGGATGAGAGGCTAGAAATCGGCTCCAAGCTTCCAAGGGATCAAGTCGCCGATTTCCAATGCCTTAGGGGTCCTTTTATACTTGAGCTGCAAGGGTTTCAGTCAAAACTCTAATTAGATAACTTAGGCCTTAAGCAGTCCACAAAACCTTCCAGAATAAGGTCCCCTTGGACGAATTCAAGATGGACTCCACCTTAATTTCATCCATGCCCTAATCCATAAGGATTATCAGCCAAAAATCAATTATCTTATAATTGTAGTTCAATCCCCTTTATTTAATCAATCTCTTTTAGTCACAATAATTAATTCTTAATTAATTATTTAACTAATATTAATCAAATAAATATGATTTCTCTTTTAATATATTAATAAACCACAATATCCTATTTCTTTATAAATCATCCTGTCCAGTTGCTTTGGTGAAGGCAACCCAAAAGGACTATGCTCTACCGGGTCAAATACATACCAAATATAGTTATGGACTTAGACACTAATCCAATACAAACTTGGTCAAAGTCAAAGTCAACCGGTCAAACCCACTAAGTAAACTGAGACAACCCAGCCGAGCCAACCCAACTGAGTCAACACAACCAGATTGGCCCAATGCGAGTACGTGGATAGTACTCTGAAGGTACGATGAGCGTACACGAGTCCTCACATGTTGACCACCATCGGGGTGGTTGACCTCTTACGTGGGGCGTACTCCGAGTACGCCAGGCGTACTCCCAACAACTTCAAAACTTATTAAGTGCTTAATGGCTTAAGCACTTACGTCCATATTTCAGATCCAAGGCTAAAATACACTCTAGAGTCATAAAGTTTCCAACTTTATGACTTTACATGCCCATTAAGTGCTTATCTCAACTTCTTAATCCATTAAGACATTCTACAAGATGCATGGAGCAAAACCAACCATTTGAAACCCATTTTTATGACTCAAGACCTTCCCATGGGTCTGAAAGGGCGGCTTAATGGGTCTAGAACATGCTTTGTTCATGAAACACCACATTTGGGACAAAAAGAACCTAAAACTAACCCAAAACAAGATCTACAAGAAACTACACCAAGTTCAGAACTTGACACCTCAAAATGGTGCCAAAAGGTGGTGTGATCCTGGATCTAGAAAGCTTAACTCCTTCAAGGTGGTCTTCTCTTCCTTCCTTCTTCTTCAAAAGCACCAAAACACACACAAGATTAGAAATGGCTCTCAAAAGGATATTAGGGTTGCAAACACGTATGAGAGGGTGGAGGCTGATAAGGGTGAAGGAAATGAGGCCATAAGAGTGCTTAAATACCAGCTTAACCCTAAAAATTAGGGTTTCCTCATTTAGCAAGTACGCCCAGCGTACATTGATGTACGACCAACGTACTAGGACGCACTCTAGTATGCTTAGCGTACACCACGTACGCATGGCGTACTCCTGCCATTAAGGCCCTTTTTGCATACATTTCTTGAACTTGGGACCAAAATGCAACATAAATGAATTAAATGGTTAAATTTAGAATTACCTCACATCAGGATGTTACAATTCTCCCCCATTTGGTCTAGACTTCGTCCTCAAAGTCTGCCGCGTCGAATAACTCAAGATAATGCTCCCGCATCTCAGCCTCCGGCTCCCAGGTCCACTTGGAGCCTCTCCGATGCTACCACTGTACCTTTACCAAAGGTATCTCTTTGTTGCGCAAGACCTTCATCTTTCTCTCCAAAATACCTACCGGCCTCTCAACATTGTTCAAGCGCTCATCGACCTGAATATTGTCCAAGGAGACCACTACCTCATCATCCAATATGCACTTTCGCAACTGCGAAACATGGAAAGTGTTGTGAATCTGACTGAGCTCTTCAGGTGGATCCAACATGTAAGCAACCTTGCCAACCCTGGCAATCACTCGAAAAGGCCCAATATACCAGGACCCAACTTCCCCCCTCTTCCTGAAACGTATCACACCTTTCCAAGGTGAGACCTTCGGTAATACCATATCACCGACCTGAAACTCCAACTCGAATCGACGCCAGTCGATATAGCTCTTCTGCCGACTCTGAGCGGTCTGTAATCTCTGCCTGATATGCCGAATAAGCTCCGTGGTCTGAAGGACTACTTCGGTCCTTCCTATAACCATGTGACCAATCTCCCCCCAACAAACCGGGGTACGCCATCTCTGACCATACAAGAGCTCAAAAGGCGGAGCCCCAACGTTGGAGTGATAACTGTTGTTCTAGGAGAACTCCCCAAGAGGTAGGTAGGAATCCCAACTTCCACCAAAATCAATAACACAGGCCCGCAACATATCCTCAAGGGTCTGTATCGTCCGCTCATTCTAGCCGTCGGTCTGCAGATGATAAGCAGTTCTAAAATGCAACCTCGTGCCCAATTCCTTGTGGAACTTCTGCCAGAAACGGGAAATGAACCGAACATCTCGGTCAAAAACAATAGAGACCGGAACCCCATGGCGAGCAACAATCTCCCGGAAATAAACATCGGCCAACTTTTCGGCCGAAGAACTCTCCCAGATAGCCAGAAAGTGGGCACTCTTGGTCAATCGATCCACGATGACCCATATAGCACCAAAACCCTTTTCCGTCTTCGGCAACGTGGTGATAAAATCCATGGTAATCTGCTCCCATTTCCACATGGGAACCACCAGAGGCTGCAGCTTGCCATGTGGCCTCTGATGCTCATCATTGACCATCCTGCAGGTCAAGCATCTCTCAACATACCTGACTATCTTCCTTTTCATAACCGGCCGCCAATAGCTCAATCTCAAATCCCAATACATCTTGGTGGCTCCCGGGTGTATAATAGCGAGACTTATGAGCCTCCTCTAACACAATCTGCTTGACCCCACCAGAAACTAGAACCCAGACCCGACCACACCGGATCATTAACCCTCAACTATCCGTGATAAATCTGTCAATCTCACCTCTGATCCTTTCCTGCTTCCAGTTTTCCTTCCGAACTCCCTTAACCTGAGCCTCCCTGATCAAACCAAAAAAGCAGAGAATCAACCAATATCCTCATACACTCTCCCCTACCGAAGATCCAACCGACTTGTGGCTCAAAGCATCCGCCATCACATTAGCTTTACCCGGATGGTAAAGGACCTTGCAGTCATAATCATTGACCACGTCCAGCCACCTGCGCTGCCTCATGTTCAGGTTCGGCTGGTCCATCAGACATCTCAAACTCTTGTGATTCGTGTAGACAGTATAACGGACCGCATATAGATAGTGTCTCCAAATCTTGGGGGCGAACACCACTGCCCCCAACCCCAGATCATGCGTGGATATCGCGACTCATGCGGCTTCAGCTGCCGCAAAGCATAAGCAATGATCCATCCTCTCTGCATGAGGACCACCCCTAAACCGGTAATGGATGCATCACAGAATACCACAAAATCCTCGACTCCCTATGGGAGGGTCAATACCGGGGCCTCACATAACCTCTGCCGAAGAGTCTCAAATGCTGACTGCTGCTCAAGGCCCCATCGGAAATCCACCCCCTTCCTCATCAGACGAATGAGGGGTACCACAATCTTGGAGAAGTCCAGAATGAATCTCCTATAGTACCATGTCAAACCCAAGAAACTCCTGACCCTTGAGGGAGATTTTGGAACCTTCCACTGCATCACAACCTCGATCTTGGCCAGATCGACCCAAATCTCATCTTGGTTGACAAGGTGCCCCAGGAACTGGACCTCTCATAACCAAAACTTGCACTTCGAGAACTTGGCATAAAGTCGTTCCCGCCTCAAAACCCCCAGAAGCACCCGAATATTCTCATCATGCTGCTCTTTGGTCTTGGGATACACCAAGATATCATCAATGAACACAATAACCGATCGGTCGCGCATCGGCCTGCATACCTGATTCATCAGATCCATAAATATAACAGGCGCATTGGTGAGCCCAAATGACATCACCACAAACTCGTAATGCCCATAACGAGTCCGGAACGCGGTCTTCTCCACGTCATCCTCTCTCACCCTCACCTGGTGATACCCAGACCTCAGATCGATCTTGGAGAACCAAGATGCACCCTGCAACTGATCAAAGAGATCATCAATATGCGGAATAGGATAACGGTTCTTCACCGTTAACTTGTTGAACTCCCGATAATCAATGCACATCCGGTGTGAACCATCCTTCTTTTTGACGAACAGTATCGGCGCTCCCCACAGAGAACTGTTCGGTCTGATGAACTGCTTGCCTAGAAGCTCCTGCATTTGACATGACAACTCTTGCATCTCAGGCGGTGCCAAACAGTGCGACGCCTTGGCAATCGGGGCCGCACCTGGCACAAGGTCAATGTAACATCCCAAGTTCAGGTATACCTTGTAAACCTCGACCTTTGAGTACTTGTCCATTTTGGCCCTTATTTGAGAAAAGGTGGTGGATGAGTACGCGGGGCGTACATGAGTGTACGCTCAACGTACTCATAAGCGTGCATTTGACGCGGAAGCCACCTAGTACGCCCAGCGCACCAGAGAGTACGCCCAACGTACTAGGCCCAAAGTGAAAACCATAATTTAGGGTGAGTCCCCTATATAAAGGATATGATGGCCTCATTCCTCGCCACCATTCTCAGAAAACAAACCCTCTTGTGCCCTAAACCTTCATTCTTAGAGCTTGTGAGCTTGTGAGTGCATTTGAGAGACTGTGCGAGTCTTGGTGTGTTTGTGAAGTGAAAAAGAAGCTTTGGAGAAGAAGGATTGAAAGTCCAGGCCCTTGGATCTGAGCAAATCTGAGTTGAGAGCTTCACATAGAGGTATAAAGCTTCAAGCTTTCTCATCCTCTTGTTTTGTGCTTCATAGTAGAGTATTTTAGGGTTTTGTCCCAAAAGTTGGAGACTTTATGAGATATTGAGCTCTAGAGACTATGGTCAACCCCTTTGAGTGTAATTAGTGGTGTAATGTCATAAAAATCCAATCTTGGTCGTTGGAATCAAGCCATGCATGAGATATGAGCTTTTTGAGTTAAGAGAGTGAGTGTTTTGTGTGTTTGTGACCATATCAGCCATGCAAAGGCTTAAAGCCACTGACTTTATGGAGTAAGAGCTATTAGGGAGTCCAGATCTGTGATATGAGCCAAGGTCTTAACTGATTAAGACCAAATGAGTGAGAAGAGTGAAACTGGGACGTAAGCTGGGCGTAATCCCAGTACGCGCAGCGTAGGGTCGAGCATCCCCGATGCCTGCATGAAAGCCGAGTACGCCCAACGTAGAGAGCTGGTACACACAGCGTACTCCCTGTCGTTGCCTTTTGGTTGACTTTTAGGGTTTGGTCAATTTGTGGACTATTAAGCCCATTGAGGGGTAAAATGGTCTTTTACCCTTCTGTGAGTATGTAGAAGGGTTACTCTAGTTTCAGCGAGAGCCGTTATTAATGAGGGATAATTATCGTTGTGTTAGGCGGAGGCTAGACCGGTGATTCGAGTTCGAGATTATCCGAGTTCTTACGAGGTGAGTCTTCTCACTATACTTACCTTGAGTGGAAATTTGTGTGACCGGAGGGTCTTATGTGCTTATATTGAGTATTCTCATATCCTGCATTATGTCTTTGTGATTTATGCTGTGTATTATTTTGAGTTTTTCTGAGTTAGGACCAGAGGGTCCACCCGAGTGTGGGACCGGAGGTGTAACATCCTGAAATTTAGGTACTGCTATTTAACCCTTCTCTTTTGTCAAATTGTCAAAGTTAGCCCTTCAGTGAAAAGTTGTAGCAAATGAGTACGCTGGGCGTACTCAAGAGTACGTTGCGCGTACTCATGCGCTTGAAATGGACGCGGACCCTTAGAGGTACGTTGGGCGTACCAAGGTTACGCCGGGCGTAACCAGCCCAGATGCAAAACCCTAATTTAGACTTGAGCCCCATATAAAGAAGGTTATGGCCTTATCCTCAGCCACCATTTGAGTGAGTGAAACCCTAAAAGAGAGCCAACCTTCGTTCTATGCTTGTGTGAGTGTTTTTGGAGCTAAAGTGCCTTTGTGTGTTAGTAAGGAAGAAGAGGAGATTCTTGTGAAGGCTAGAAGTTGGAGTACAAGCCTTGGATCTGAGTTCTACAGAGGGAAGAGCTTCACTTGGAGGTATAAAGCTCAAAGCTTTCCTTGTTATTTTGATTTGTGCTTCATGGACCATTTCTAGGGTTAAAGTCCCAAAGGTGGAGACTTTATGAGCATAAAGGACTCCATGGACCTAGATGTGTCCCTTTTCAGTGATATATGAGTTATAGATCCATAAAGTTTCCATCTTGGTCGTTGGAATGAAGTCATGCTTGAGTTATGAGCTTTCTAGAGTTGGGAAATGGAATTTTATGGGTGTTAGTGACTTGTCCAGCCATGCAAAGGCTTAAAGTCACCAACTTTATGGATTAAGAGGTTTAGAAAAGGTCAGATCTAGAAGTTGGACGTGAGTCTTAACTGATTAAGACCCCAAAAGCTAAGAAGTCTGAAACTGGGAATTACGTTGGGCGTAATCCCAGTACGCGTGGCGTAGGGGGTTGCATTCCCCGTTTCTGTGAGGTCGCCGGGTACGCCCAGCGTACATGTTCGGTACGCGCAGCGTAATCCGGAGAGTTGACTTTTGTTGACTTTTAGGGTTTTGGTCAACATTTGGACTTTGGGTCAAGGAGGGGTAAAATGGTCTTTTACCCTTCCGTGGGATTGTAGAAAGGGATGTAGTCTAGCCTTGAGAGCCGTTAATGATTTGAAATAATTACTTGATGTGATTAGGCGGGGATTGGTCGTTGTTTCAAGATTCAGGGATATCGAGCACGTGAGTTACTAGACATCATACGAGGTGAGTCTTCTCACTATACTGTACCTGGAAGGGTACCTATGTGTGACCGGAAGGTCTTGTATGCTATGATGTATGTGCTATATGCGGTTATGTGATATGTATGTGTTATGTATTCTATGAATGATAAGGACCGGAAGGTCAAGATGATATGTATGTATGTGCTATGTATGTTACGTATGGTAAGGACCGGAAGGTCGAGATGATATGGACCGGAAGGTCAAGAGGTTACGGACCGAAAGGTCTACCGGGATTTGGGACGGAAGTCCCCTGATACACATGGATCGGAAGATCCTATAGAGTTATGGCTTGGAAAGGCGTATGTGTGGTATGTGGTAAACTCACTAAGCATTTATGCTTACGGTTGTTGTGTTATGTGTTTCAGGTACCAGCAAGGATCGCGGGAAGGCGCCGGCATGATTCGTACACACTGAGAGGATTTATGTATATGAGAACTTGGGACATGTTTTGTTTTGTTACAGTGGACACATTATGTTTTGATGATTATCGTATGAATGAAAGTATGTTTTAAAATGAAAAATTGTTTTGAAAATTCACGTTGTTACAAGTTGGTATCAGGGCCTTGGTTTGAGGGATTCGGGTGCATCTTTGGATGAATCTGAACTCAAACTGAGGAATTGAGAAAGTTTTCATAAAATAAACAATTTTTCTAAAAAGAGTAAAAGATTTTGAGAAAGGCAGAAGGAAGCAGTGTGTACGATTAGCCAGCGCCCGAACGGTGATTTCCCAAAATACCCTTACATTATGTGTTATGAGATATGTTATGATATGATATGCATGCTAGAGTTGGCTAGGTATTCATATTAGGACTAGAGTGGCCTGATTTTGTGATGCCTTAGCCTAGGAAGGATTTTGCTGCTATGTGATGCTTGAGAGCGAGTAGGTAGCGGTGAGGAGCTGATGAGAGGTCTACCGAAGGGTAGCCTATGCCAGTGAGATATAGAGTACTTGTGATCTGGGATCCAAGGAGGAGGACTTAGGTGAATACTGATGCGGTGTGGACGGTAGTATAGGGCCCGTACTACTGAAGACACCGGAGCAGTGCGCACTCTAAGTAAGAATCCATTGGGTACCAAGGAACAAGTAGGGTTGATTTATCGAGTGCGAGTATGCTTGAGCGAGTCTCTGATATTCTTATGTTGTATTTCAGAGACATCATGGTTGGGACACGCCACAGACCTGAGGCGAGCGGCGTGAGTGACGAGGAGCTTCGTCAGATGATCCACGCTGAGGTGGCAACGGCGATTCGAGCCGAGATTCCGGAGATGTTTGGGTCTATCAAGACCACATTGATTGAGACGTTTGATGAGCGGTACGCAGCAGTGACTGAGGCAGCGGCTGCTGCGGCTACTGCGGCTATGGCTGCCGCCAGGCCTCAGGGAGGTGACTCGTTGTTGCTTCGGGAGTTCAGCAACACGAAGCCACCAGAGTTTGATGGGACGCAGGAACCGATCGCTGCGATGAGATGGATTTCTGATATCGAGGGATGCTTCTACACGTGTTCCTGTCCGGAGCATCTGAGGGTACGGTTCGCGTTGAACCAGCTCCGCTTGGGAGCGAAGGATTGGTGGAAGTTCGTGACGGCGAGCTTCACTCTTGCAGAGATTTCAGCGGTGACCTGGGAGAGGTTCACCACCATGTTCAGAGACGAGTATGTTCCCCCGGTGGAGAGGGAACGGTTGGTTCAGGAGTTCTTGACCCTTAAGCAGTGTACTGATTCTGTTACGGTGGTTACCAGGAAGTTTCATGAGAGGGCGATGTTCTGCCCTGAGCAGGTGTCTACTGAGCAGGCATGCATGAGCCGGTATTTGGGCGTTTTGAGGAGGGACATTCGGGAGTTCGTTTCGAACTCGACTTACCAGACATTTGCTGAGCTTCAGGCAAATGCCCGGAAGAGGGAGATTGAGTTGGAGACTCAGGCCAGGGAGGAGGCAAAGTCTCAGAGGATGGATCGGCGGCCGGCACAGTCTCAGCCGGCAGCCAAGCGAGCCAAGTCCGCTGATACGAGATCTGGAGGCCAGAAGGGCCGCACTTGTGGGAAGTGCGGCAAGGGTCATGATGGGGTCTGTCGATCGGGTGCTTGCTACAAATGTGGCAAGGAGGGGCATATCGCCAAGGATTGCCCCAAGGGATTTATGGTTTGCTTTCATTGCAACCAGACTGGCCATCGGAAGGCCGAGTGCCCGCAGTTACATCAGGGATCAACACAGGGATCTGCCCCTGCTGCTAGGGTTACCGAGGTTCGGCCAGTGAAGGCCGAGGCACCGAAGGCTCGTGGGAGAGCTTTCCAGTTGACAACGGAGGAGGTCCGCGCAGCGCCCGATGTTGTGGCTGCTATGTATTCTTATTTATTTATTTTTTTATGCTGAGATGAGAGATTGTGCTTATATGATGATATGCGTAGGTACTTTTCTTGTGAGTTCTGTACCTGCCTTAGTGTTATTTGACTCGGGTGCGAGTCGATTATTTGTGTCGATAGCGTTTAGTCGGCGCATCAGTAGCAGACGAGAGGCGATGAGTCGACCTCTGCGAGTTTCCATAGCCGACGAGCGAGCGGTGTATGCTACGGAGGTGATACGAGGATGTGTACTCGAGATCTTCGGTGTTGAGTTCCCGATAGATCTGGTCCCGATAGCGATGGGGAACGTGTGTGTCATAGTGGGCATGGATTGGTTGAGCCGATTTGGGATTGTGATAGACTGCGAGCGACAGTTGGTGACGATACGAGACCCCAGTGGGGGAGTACTTACGATGTACGGCGAGGGTACCCGATGTGGTTCAGCGTTCTGTTCGACTGCCAGAGCGAGACAGAGTTTACAGCAGGGCTGCAACGGGTTTGTAGCCTATGTGATGGACACACGAGAGGCCGCTGGGAGGCCGAGTTCGGTGGATGACGTTCCGATAGTGCGCGAGTTCCCGGATGTTTTTCCCGAGGAGTTGCCGGGTGTGCCTCCCGAGAGGCAGGTAGAGTTCCGCATTGATTTGGTTCCGGGGGCAGCGCCTATCGCCAAGGCGCCTTATCGCCTTGCGCCGCCAGAGATGCAGGAGTTATCCTCGCAGCTTCAGGAGCTGCTGGGGAAGGGGTTTATTCGACCGAGTAGCTCACCATGGAGAGCGCCGATCCTTTTTGTCAAGAAAAAGGATGGTTCACACCGGATGTGTATTGATTACCGGGAGTTGAACAAGCTGACGGTCAAGAACCGTTATCCATTACCGAGGATCGACGATTTGTTCAATCAGTTGCAGGGAGCGTCTTGGTTCTCCAAGATTGATCTGAGGTCTGGATATCATCAGATGAGAGTGCGTGATGAGGATATCCAGAAGACGGCGTTCAGGACTCGTTATGGGCATTACGAGTTCGTGGTGATGCCTTCCGGGCTCACCAATGCACCAGCAGCGTTCATGGACCTCATGAACAGGGTGTGTAGACCGATGTTGGATCGTTCGGTGATCGTGTTCATCGACGATATATTGGTGTATTCGAGATCTAGAGAGCAGCACGAGGAGCATCTGAGAGAGATTCTCGGGGTATTGAGGACGGAGAGGCTTTATGCCAAATTCTCCAAGTGCGATTTCTGGTTGCGAGAGGTCCAGTTCTTGGGGCATCTCGTCAATCAGAAGGGGATATTGATCGACCCGGCCAAGATCGAGGCAGTGATGAGTTGGGAGGTGCCGAGATCTCCCACCGAGATCAGGAGTTTTCTAGGATTGGCCGGCTATTATCGGAGATTTATCAGGGATTTCTCCAAGATTGCCGTGCCTCTCACCAGATTGACCCGGAAGGGTGTTGCTTTTTCATGGGGTCCGGAGCAGCAAACCTCGTTTGAGACACTTCGCCAGAAGTTATGTGAAGCCCCTGTGTTAGCCCTCCCGGAAGGGATGGAGGATTTTGTGGTATATTGTGACGCATCGATATCGGGGTTGGGTGCAGTACTTATGCAGAGGGGGCATGTGATAGCGTATGCATCGAGGCAGCTGAAGCCTCATGAGGCGAGATATCCCACCCACGATCTGGAGTTGGGGGCAGTGGTGTTCGCCCTCAAGATCTGGCGTCACTATTTGTATGGGGTTCGGTGTACCATATACACGGAACACAAGAGCTTGAAGTATTTGATGGATCAGCCCAATCTGAATATGCGTCAGAGGAGATGGTTGGACGTGGTGAAGGATTAGGATTGTGAGATCCTGTACCACCCGGGCAAAGCTAATGTTGTAGCTGATGCGCTGAGCCGTAGGGCGGAAAGTGCCCTGATTCGAGGCACTTGCATGAGATTGACAGTGATGACCCCGGTGTGGGACACCATCCGGGAGGCCCAGGCAGAGGCCGTTATACCGGAGAACCGCAAGAGGGAGCGGGTGATCGGGCAGGTGTCCGAGTTCGTTACCGATAGTTGAGGGCTGATGACCTTTCAGGGTCGGATTTGGGTGCCGCATGTAGGAGGGGCACGTACCATTCTGATGGAGGAGGCGCATAGATCGAGGTTCTCGATCCATCCCGGGGCCACGAAGATGTATTTGGACCTGAAGAAAGATTATTGGTGGCCCTGTATGAAGAGGGATGTCGCGTGGTTTGTCGAGAGGTGCTTGACCTGTCGCCAGGTTAAGGCCGAGCACCAGCGTCCGCATGGCAAGTTGTAGCCGCTTGAGGTTCCCCAGTGGAAGTGGGAACAGATTTCCATGGATTTCATCACCAAATTGCTGAGGACCGTGAGGGGTGTCGATGCAATTTGGGTGATCGTCGACCGGCTGACGAAGAGCGCGCATTTTCTTGCTATCAGTGAGAGCTCTTCTGCGGAGAGGCTAGCAGAGTTGTATGTGAGGGAGGTGGTATCACGACATGGGGTGCCGATCTCGATTGTGTCAGATCGAGATGTACGTTTCACGTCCAGGTTCTGGAAGAAGTTTCACAAGGAGTTGGGCACGAGGTTGCATTTCAGTACCGCTTACCACCCCCAGACGGACGGACAGAGTGAGCGGACGATTCAGACGCTCGAGGACATGCTTCGATCATGTGTGTTAGACTTCGGAGGAAGTTGGGACACGTACTTGCCGTTGGCTGAGTTTTCCTACAACAACAACCACCATTCTAGCATTGGTATGCCTCCCTTCGAGTTGTTGTACGGAAGGAGGTGTCAGACTCCCATCTGCTGGGGAGAGGTAGGACAACGTGTGATGGGTAGTACTGAGATAGTGCTGCAGACGACAGAGCAGATACAGCAGGTTAGACCGAGGTTACTGACGGCTCAGAGTCGTCAGAAGAGTTATGCGGATAGGCGACGATCCGAGCTTGAGTTCCAGGTGGGAGATTTCGTACTCCTGAAGGTATCTCCTTGGAAAGGAGTGATCCGGTTCAGGAAGAGGGGCAAGTTGGGGCCCCGGTACATCGGTCCGTTCAGGGTGACCGCGAGGGTGGGCAAGGTAGCATATCGGTTAGAGCTACCTACGGAGTTGAGTCAGATTCATGATACCTTCCACGTGTCTTAGTTGAGGAAGTGTATAGCCGACGAGTCGGCGGTGGTACCACTGGAGGATATTCAGGTGGATGCGAGCCTGAATTATGCTGAGAGGCCAATCGCGATTGTGGATCGAAAGATCAAGGTTCTGAGGAACAAGGAGGTGCCCCTGGTTCAGGTTCAGTGGCAACATCGGAGGGGTCTGAGCTGACTTGGGAGACAGAGTCAGAGATGCGGGAGCAGCATCCGGAGATGTTTACAGCATGAGACTTTGAGGGCGAAGTCTGGTTCTAGTGGGGGAGAATTGTAACATCCCAAAATTCAGGTACAACTATTTAACCCTTCTCTTTTGTCAAATTGTCAAAGTTAGCCCTTCAGTGAAAAGTTGTAGCAAATGAGTACGCTGGGCGTACTCATGCGCTTGAAATGGAAGCGGACCCTTAGAGGTACGCTGGGCGTACCAAGGTTACGATGGGCATAACCAGCCCAGATGCAAAACCCTAATTTAGACTTGAGCCCTATATAAAGAAGGTTATGGCCTTATCCTCAGCCACCATTTGAGTGAGTGAAACCCTAAAAGAGAGCCAACCTTCGTTCTAAGCTTGTGTGAGTGTTTTTGGAGCTAAAGTGCCTTTGTGTGTTAGTAAGGAAGAAGAGGAGATTCTTGTGAAGGCTAGAAGTTGGAGTACAAGCCTTGGATATGAGTTCTACAGAGGGAAGAGCTTCACTTGGAGGTATAAAGCTCAAAGCTTTCCTTGTTATTTTGATTTGTGCTTCATGGACCATTTCTAGGGTTAAAGCCCCAAAGGTGGAGACTTTATGAGCATAAAGGACTCCATGGACCTAGATCTGTCCCTTTTCAGTGATATATGAGTTATAGATCCATAAAGTTTCCATCTTGGTTGTTGGAATGAAGTCATGCTTGAGTTATGAGCTTTCTAGAGTTGGGAAATGGAATGTTATGGGTGTTAGTGACTTGTCCATCCATGCAAAGGCTTAAAGTCACCAACTTTATGGATTAAGAGGTTTAGAAAAGGTCAGATCTAGAAGTTGGACGTGAGTCTTAACTGATTAAGACCCCAAAAGCTAAGAAGTCTGAAACTGGGAATTACGCTGGGCGTAATCCCAGTACGCGCGGCGTAGGGGGTTGCATTCCCCATTTCTGTGAGGTCGCCGGGTACGCCCAGCGTACATGTTCGGTATGCGCAGCGTAACCCGGAGAGTTGACTTTTGTTGACTTTTAGGGTTTTGGTCAAAATTTGGACTTTGGGTCAAGGAGGGGTAAAATGGTCTTTTACCCTTCCGTGGGATTGTAGAAAGGGATGTAGTCTAGCCTTGAGAGCCGTTAATGATTTGAAATAATTACTTGACGTGAGTTACTTGGCGGGGCTAGGTCGTTGTTTCGAGATTCAGGGATATCGAGCACGTGAGTTACTAGACATCATACGAGGTGAGTCTTCTCACTATACTGTACCTGGAAGGGTACCTATGTGTGACCGAAAGGTCTTGTATGCTATGATGTATGTGCTATATGCGGTTATGTGATATGTATGTGTTATGTATGCTATGAATGATAAGGATCGGAAGGTCAAGATGATATGTATGTATGTGCTATGTATGTTACGTATGGTAAGGACCGGAAGGTCGAGATGATATGGACCGGAAGGTCAAGAGGTTACGGACCGGAAGGTCTACCGGGATTTGGGACGGAAGTCCCCTGATACACATGGATCGGAAGATCCTATAGATTTATGGCTTGGAAAGGCGTATGTGTGGTATGTGGTATTTTGGGGAACTCACTAAGCATTTATGCTTACAGTTGTTGTGTTATGTGTTTCAGGTACCAACGAGGATCGCGGGAAGGCGCCGGCATGATTCGTACACACTGAGAGGATTTATGTATATGAGATCTTGGGACATGTTTTGTTTTGTTACAGTGGACACATTATGTTTTGATGATTATCGTATGAATGAAAGTATGTTTTAAAATGAAAAATTGTTTTGAAAATTCACGTTGTTACAGGAGGGTCCCACTGAGACACATTGACCGGAGGGTCTTATTTGAGATATAGCCATGAGAGGCTAACGAGATATGTGTTGTATTTTGGGGAACTCACTAAGCTTCGTGCTTACCGTGTTACGTGTTATGTGTTCCAGGTACTTCTCAGGACCGCGGGAAGGCACCGATTTGATTGTACACACACCCGTATTGGAGATATGTTTTTGGAGGATCTTGGAGTTGTGATAAACGATTTTTGAAATATGTATGGAAATTTGATACTTGAGATTTTTGAGAAAATGTGACATGTGTTTTATTTGAGTTTAAAAATGAAAATTTTAGTTTGAAAATTTACGTTGTTACAAGATGGTATCAGAGCCTTTGTTTGAGGGATTCGGATGCACCTTCGTGTATGTCTGGACTCAAACTGAGGATTTGAGAAAATTTTTCAAAAGAAATGATTTTTCTAAACCGAGTAAGAGATTTCAAGAGAAAACGAGAAGGAGCGGTGTGTACAATCAGGCAGAGCCGGAACGGTGGTTTCCCAAAATACCCTTAACTGTTTACTTTTCGAGATATTCATGAGATACTTATGTGATATAGAGATGCATGCTAGAGAGTAGGCTAGGTATTTCATATTCTAGGGCTAGAGTTGCCTGATTTGTGATGCCTTAGCCTAGGAGATGCTTTTTGATCAGTATTATCTGTTATGTGCCTTGAGTATGTGATGAGTAAGAGTATCTAGCAGGAATCTTTTAGAGAGAGCTTTGAGTAGTGGAGTAATATATGAGAGGTACCTAGATGTGCTTTAGAGAAATCTATTAAGAGAGTAGTCTGATATTCGTGAGAGATAGAGTACTTGTGAATTAGAATCCTAGGAGGACGACTTGGGGTGACTACAGGCCATGTGTGGAAGGTAGTATTGGGCCCGTACTACTGAAAGCACCCGATCTGTATGCAACCCAAGTAAGAATCCTTAGGAAACTAAGGAACAAGTAGGGATGAGTGATTGAGTGTGAGTATGCTCGAGCGATTCTCTGATGATTTTTGTGTTGTGTTTCAGAGACATCATGGTGGGTACACGCCACAACCCCGAGCGCAGTGGGACCAGTGATGATGAGATTTACAGGATGATTCACGAGGAGGTGGCCACAGCTATTCGAGCGGAGATTCCTGAGATGTTTGGGTCTATTAAGACCACCTTGATTGAGACTTTTGATGAGCGATATGCTGCTGTTACTGAGGCTGTTGCTGCTGCAGCCACTGCAGCTGTCGCCGCTGCTAGGCCACAAGGAGGTGACTCGTTGTTGTTTCGGGAGTTCAGCAATACGAAGCCACCAGAGTTTGATGGGACACAGGATCCGATTGCCGCGATGAGATGGATCTCTGATATCGAGGGATGTTTTTACACATGTTCATGCCCAGATCACTTGAGAGTTCGGTTTGCGCTGAACCAGCTTCGCTTGGGAGCGAAGGACTGGTGGAAGTCTGTGACAGCCAACTTTACCTCTGTAGATCTTGCTTCAGTGACATGGGAGAGGTTTGTTCTGATGTTCCAAGACGAGTATGTTCCCCCGGTGGAGAGGGAACGATTGACATAGGACTTTTTGTCTATCAAGCAGAAGACAGAGTCAGTGACTGAGATTTCGAGGATGTTTCACAACAGGGCGATGTTTTGCCCTGAGCACGTGTCCACTGAGAAGGCACGTATGAGCTGATATTTGAGCATACTGAGGAGGGTTATACGAGAGTTCATGGCAAAATCATCATACAGGACATTGGCCGAGCTTCAGGCCAATGCCGGGAGGAGGGAGATTGAGCTTGAGCAGCAGACCAGGGAGGAGGAGGAGTCTCGGAGTAGGGACCGGAGGCCAGTGCAGTCGCTGCCGGCTACGAAGCGGGCTAAGCCCGCTGATACCAGAGCTAGGGGCCAGAAGGGCCGCACTTGTGGCAAGTGCGGCAAGAGTCACGAGGGGTCGTGCCGTGCAGGTATTTGCTACAAATGTGGCAAAGAGGGGCACATGGCGAAGGATTGCCCCAAGGAGTTTTCAGTTTGTTTCCACTGCAACCAGACCGACCATCAGAAGGCCGAGTGCCCTCAGCTCGTGCAGGGATTAGCACAGGGATCTGCACCTGCTGCTTTGCGTGCTAATAAGAGTCGGCCAGCGAAGGCCGAAACACCGAGGGCTCGTGGTAGAGCTTTTCAGCTGACAGCAGAGGAGGTCTGCGCAACACTTGACGTCGTGGTCGGTATGTATTCTTATTATTATTCTTTTGAGATATATTGTGCTTATATTGTGTCGTGTATAGGTACTTTTCTTGTGAATTATGTACCTGCTTTGGTGTTATATGACTCGGGTGCGAGTCGATCTTTCGTGTCTGTAGCTTTTAGTCGTCACATCAGTATCCGACGTGAGGCGTTGAGTCGACCTCTGAGGGTTTCTATAGCCGACGAGCATGCGGTTTTTGCTACTGACGTATTCCGAGGGTGTGTACTAAAGATTTTCGGTGTTGAGTTCCCGATAGACCTGGTACCGATTGCGATGGGTGATGTCTGTGTCATAGTGGGCATGGACTGGTTGAGTCGGTTTGGAGCTGTGATCGACTGTGAGCTTCAGATGGTGACCATAAGAGACCCTAGTGGGGGAGTGCTTACTGTGTATGGCGAGGGTACTAGGTATGGATCAGCTTTTTGCTCTGCTGCCAGAGCGAGACGGAGTCTACAACAGGGTTCTATGGGTTTTCTGGCGTATGTCATGGATACACGGGTTACTACAGAGAGACCTAGGCCTATTTCCGAGGTTCTGCTAGTGTGCGAGTTTCTAGATGTTTTTTCCGAGGGGTTGTCGGGTGTGCCTTCCGAGAGGCAGGTGGAGTTCCGGATTGATTTAATTCCGGGTGTGGCGCCTATTGCCAAGGCAACCTATCGCCTTGCGCCGCCAGAGATACATGAGTTATCCTCACAGCTCCAGGAGCTGCTGGGGAAAGGGTTCATCAGACCGAGTAGCTCAACGTGGGGAGCTCCGATCCTTTTTGTCAAGAAAAAGGATGGTTCGCACCGGATGTGCATTGATTACCGGGAGTTGAACAAGTTGATGGTCAAAAACCGTTATCTACTTCCGAGGATCGACGACTTGTTCGATCAGTTGCGGGGGGGGGGGGGGGGGGAGGGCATCTTGGTTCTCCAAGATTGATTTGAGATTTGGATATCATCAGAGGAGAGTCTGTGAGGAGGATATTCTGAAGACGACCTTTAGGACTCGTTATGGGCACTACGAGTTTGTGGTGATGCCTTTCGGGCTCACCAACGTACCGGCTGTGTTCATGGACCTCATGAACCGGGTGTGCAGGCCCATGTTGGATCGATCGGTGATCGTGTTCATTGACGATATTCTTGTGTACTCGAGGTCCAGGGAGCAGCACGAGGAGTATCTTAGAGAGGTTCTGGGAGTTTTGAGGTCGGAGAGGCTTTATGCCAAATTGTCCAAGTGTGATTTCTGGTTGCGATAGGTTTAGTTCTTGGGGCTCCTCGTAAACCAGAAGGGGATATTGGTCGGCCCGGCCAAGATTGAGGAAATTATGAGTTGGGAGGTGCCGAGATCTCCGGCCGAGATCAGGAGTTTTCTGGGTTTAGCCGGCTACTATAGGAGATTCATCAGAGATTTCTCCAAGATTCTCGTTCCTCTCACCAGGCTGACCCGGAAGAGTGTTACCTTTACTTGGGGTCCCGAGCAGCATGCCTCATTTGAGACCCTTCGCCATAGATTATGCGAAGCCCCGGTGTTAGCCCTTCCCGAGGGAGTGGAGGACTTTGTTGTTTATTGTGATGTTTCTATATCTGGGATGGGCGCGGTATTGATGCAGAGGGGGCACGTGATAGCATATGCATCGAGGCAGATGAAGCCTCATGAGACGAGGTATCCCACCCACGACTTGGAGTTGGGGCCGGTGGTGTTCGCCCTCAAGATTTGGCGCCACTATCTTTATGGTGTCCGGTGTACCATATACACGGACCATAAGAGCCTGAAGTACCTGATGGATCAGCCCAACCTGAACATGAGGCAGAGGAGATGGTTGGATGTAGTGAAGGACTATGACTGTAAGATCTTATATCACCCAGGAAAGGCTAATGTCGTAGCCGATGCCTTGAGTCACAGAGCCGAGAGCGCTCCCATCCGGGATGTGTGTATGAGGATGACGGTGATGACTCCAGTCTTAGATATCATCCGAGAGGCTCAGGTGGAGGCTGTGAGACCGGAGAACCGCAAGAGAGAGCGTGTGATTGGGCAGGTTTCCGAGTTTGTGACGGACAGTCGTTGGCTTATGACTTTCCATGGGCGGATTTGGGTGCCCTACACAGGTGGAGCTCGCCGTGTATTGTTAGAGGAGGCGCATAGATCGATATTCTTGATCCAACCAGGAGCCACGAAGATGTATTTGGATCTGAAGAGAGATTAATGGTGGCCCTGTATGAAGAGAGATGTGGCATAGGTAGTTGAGAGGTGCTTGACCTGTCGCCGGGTTAAGGCCGAGCACCAGCGCCCTCATGGCAAGCTACAACCACTAGAGGTTCCTCAGTGGAAGTGGGAACATATTTCTATGGATTTTATTACCAAATTACCGAGGACCGCGCGAGGTGTCGACGCGATATGGGTGAGTGTGGAACGACTAACAAAGAGTGCTCACTTCCTTGCTATCAGTGAGAGCTCTTCCGCAGAGAAGTTAGCCGAGATTTTTGTGAGAGAGGTGGTGGCACGACATGGAGTGCCGACGTCGATAGTGTCAGATCGGGATGTACGTTTTACTTCCAGGTTCTGGAGGAAGTTTCATGAGGAGTTGGGTACCCTACTGCACTTCAGTATAGCCTACCACCCACAAACGGATGGGCAGAGTGAGCGGACGATTCAGACGCTTGAGGACATGCTGTGTGCGTGTGTCATGGACATCGATGGAAGTTGGGACACTTATCTACCCTTGGCTGAGTTTTCTTACAACAACAGCCATCATTCCAGTATTTTCATGCCTCCATTCGAGCTTCTGTACGGGAGGAGATGTCGAACTCCCATTTGTTGGGGAGAGGTGGGGCAGAGAGTGATAGGGAGCACTGAGATAGTGCTCAGGACGACCGAGCAGATTCAACAAGTCAGATAGCCATGAGAGGCTAACGAGATATGTGTGGTATTTTGGGGAACTCACTAAGCTTCGTGCTTACCGTGTTATGTGTTATATGTTTCAGGTACTTCTCAGGACCGCAGGAAGACATCGACTTGATTGTACACACACC
Source organism: Lactuca virosa (assembly GCF_052849685.1). NCBI lineage: Eukaryota > Viridiplantae > Streptophyta > Magnoliopsida > Asterales > Asteraceae > Lactuca > Lactuca virosa. Next base: position 177,074,438 of record NC_136430.1, read on the forward strand.
CGCATTGGAGATATGTTTTTGGAGGATCTTGGAGTTGTGATAAACAATTTTTTGAAATATATATGGAAATTTGATACTTGAGATTTTTTATAAAATGTGACATGTGTTTTATTTGAGTTTAAAAATGAAAAATTTGGTTTGAAAATGTACGTTGTTACAGTCAATCCTGAACTCAGCCTGTCTCTCAGGAGGCACACCGGGTAACTCCTTCGGGAACATATCCGCAAACTCCCTGCCAACTAGAACTTCGGAAAGTAAAATCTGATCCCCAACCGAGTATCAACCACATAAGCCAAGTAGCCTTCACACCCGTGCTGAATGTATTGACGAGCCCTGGATGCCGAATAAAACCCTGGACCAACCCTGGTGCCCTCCCCATAGATAACCAGTTCTCCCCCACTTGGAGTTCGAACTTCCACTCGTTGGCCCTCACAATCAGTCATGATACCAAACCTTCTCAGCCAGTCCATACCCACTATCACGCATACATCCCCCATGGGAATAGGGATCAAATCAATCGGATAAGGCACCCTGTAACGCCCGTAGATTCGGGCTAGTCAATTTAGAGACGATAAGCGTCAAAAATGACTTTTTAATAGAAGATTATTTAGAATGAATAATATTAACCAAGTCATAGTATATGTTACAAGGGTTCCGTACATATAAAGAATGCCGAAATCCGAGTTATAACGAAGAAGTTATGGCCCGTCGAAGTTTTACGGCAAAACCGGCACGGCACCGGGAGACGTAAATAGTGAATTTACGATAGAAGACTTTTTGGCCTTAGTGATCTAAACAAAAGCTGTAGTATACGTTAAACTGAGAGCGTGCATAAAAAGAACGCCCAAATCTGACTTCGTATGAGGAAGTTATGAATTTTCTAAGATTTGGCATAGCAGTGCACGACCCGAAACTCGAATTTTAGATTGAGCGGTTTCTGGCCTACGCAACCTAAACGATATTTGAAGATCTCATTAATAGGAAGTCAACGATAAAAAGAAAGACAAAAACGGAGTCCGTATGAAAGAGTTATGAATTTTTCGCGGTCATTTAACAGTATAATATCCTCCTACTGTTAAATTTAAGATCGGTCGACAATTAGCCAACGGAGTAAAACTGAAAGTTGTAGATATTATGTACCTACGCGTGGATATAAAGAACGTCAAAAATGGAGCTCGTATGCGAAAGTTACGGATTTTAGAAGTCGGAAGTGTGCTGTGCAAAAATGGGTGACGTGGCACAATCTTGGCCATTGCTTTCTCCCTAAGTCTTGCCACCAGATGGTGACATGTGGCACCACGTTCAGCCATATTTCACCCTATAAATAGAACCTCTCCCACCCTCATTTTCTTCACACCTTTCTCATTCTTTCTTCTCTCTACACTCTCTCTAAACCTCCCAAAAACTCCCCTAGCGCTAGAAGAAAGCCCCAGAGCGCTCGACGGCTCCGAGAAGAAGAGCTTTCGGCTCGGAAGTTCTGCCCCTGCAGAGCACGACTTCTAGCCAAACCCCCTTGTAGGTAAGATACTCCTACCTAATTTTTAATATAACTTTTATTTAAATATAGTAACGTTATTAGGACCTTATAATAATTATTTGAGCTATTATTATGGGTTATATAAGTGTTGTTATAATATCTTTTTAACCACTCGCGGTACGGGGAATCCGATTTGAAGAGCCGCCTGGTTTGTTGGATTTCAGAAGTGCTATATGCCAAAATGATCCTGCCCTCCGGTGTTTTATGTCTGGCCCCTGTCTGTACATAGTGGTTGGAAAATAGTGTTTAAACGTTTATATAATAATAATAATAATAAGAGTAATAATTAGTCACGGTAAATATTAGACCAAAATCTAGTAGTAATAATACTAGGTTTCGTCGAAGGAAAATATTTTAAAGTAAACGAAGCGCTGTTCGAGTACCAAGTCACCACCTTATCAAGTGAGTGCATAGTTACTTTCATCTTACACATAGATATGAAGGATTTTATATAAATTACGTGCTATGTGTACATATAACCTGTATACTTGCTATCTATGCTGGATGAACGATTTTATTCATGTTTTAAATAATTTAAACTATATATGTATTTTATATCTACGAATATGTTGGGTAAAACATGGGTAGATGAATGATGAGAGATGAAAGATGATATTAGTGAACATTGGCAGCTATAAACTTAGTGCCTAATAAATAAAATCGGTAGCTATGGACTTAGGCCCCGTTTGATACGCATCTTTCCGGGTCCAAACAGATCTTTCTGGCTGAATGGACCGGAAAGACTGTTTGATTTGTACAAAAAAATGGGTCTTTCCCGGTAAGATATGTCTTTCCCAGAAAGCCCCAAAATCATATCTTTCTGGCTGAATGGATTGAAAAGACAATGCATCAAACCCCGCATCTTTCTTTCTTTCTTGGATTTTTAATTTTTTAAAATTTAATTTTTATTGAATTATTACTTTTTTAATGTATTATTTTATATTAAGAAATATTATTTTAATATATAATATTTATGTATTAATAAATATTATTTTATTGGAATAATAACTTCTTTTAAATAATTCTTTTTATTGGATTATTATATATTCATAAATATTATTTATAATATATAATATTTATATATTAATAAATACTACCTTATTGGATTATTAATTTCTTTTAGTTAATTTTTTAGATTCATTTTTATTGGATTAATTCTTTTTTTTGGACAACACCACCACCATCCTAATTTATTTTAAAAAATCACATCCATCCCACCACTATCGGATATAAACTGGGTCATTTTTCATCATTCAGCACAGTCAATCAGATGTACAATCAAACAACATGATTTCTTTCCCAGTCAGAAAACTTTCCCAGACAGCAGTTTACCATACAACACTTTCCCAAACAAAAACTATCAAACGGGACCTTAGTGCCTATTGGATAAACGCCGGAAGCTATGGACTTAGTACCTGTTAGATAAACGTTGGTAGCTATGGATTTAGTACCTATTAGATAAACACTGGTAGCTATGGATTTAGTACCTGATGAATGAACTTTAGCAGCTATGGAATTAGTTCTTTACGAACGAGCATTGGCAGCTATGGACGTAGTGCCTGTCATATGAACCCTGGAAGCGATGGACTTCGGAATGAACGAATGCATGATAGATGATTTTTAGGGTAGACCCTTAAGAATAACGAAGATAATGGGGATGGGTAATTGGGTTAATTGTTTGACGATTAAACATAATAGTTATATTATTGTGGGTTGAAAACCCTATGTACTCACCAGGTTTCCCAACCTGACCCACTCAAGCTTATTTGTATCACAGGTGTCGATATGAAGTTACATTACACTGAGAGATTAAAGAGATTTAGATCACTAGTGTAAATGGGACTTCAGAATGAACCTTGCCGCACTTCCCACAAGTGCGGCCCTTTCGACACCCATATCGGACATCAACGACCTTGAACCGCTTCGGCACAGGCTGCGACTGCACCGGGGCCGGTCTCTACTCCATTGTCTGGAGCTCCATTTCAATCTCACGCCACCTGGCGGCCTCCTGCAACTCCAACAATGAACCCTAACGTTGTATGGATACACATTTTCTGATGTCCGTCTTGAGCATGCTCAAGTAACGGGTCATCCGAGCTTGCTTAGAAGCGGCAAACTCAGGACAAAACATGGCCCTCTCCGTGAACAATGAACCACCTGGTGATCACCGCCACTGTCTCCGTCCCTTGTCTCAAATCCAAGTACTCCTGATCCAACCTCTCACATTCCACCAGCGGGAAATATCTAGAACGAAACATCTCCGAGAACTGCTCCCAAGGCACTCCAGTCCTCTGTGCTTGAGAGTACGAGCTGGTAACAAGTCTCCACGAATCCTTCGCTCCGGACCTCATAAGGTTAAGAGCGCACCTGACCTTCTGGTCAGCTAGGCAAGAGCAAGTGAAGAAACACCCTCAATGTCAGACAACCACCTCATGGCTATGATTGGATCCCGAAATCCGTCGAGGTCGGGGGCTTCGTATTGTCGAAGTCCCGATACTGGAAGACCCTCCCAACACCAACCCCAAAAATGGCAATGGTTGCGGTGGCTGCAGCATCAGCATCCTTAAAGAGGGCAGCGTATTGCTCATCAAAGTACTCCACCATGGCGGTTTTAATACACCCAAATATCTTTGGAAACTGTGCCCGAAAGTGGGCAACAACCTCCTTCTGAAGGATCTCCCTGATCTTTTCATCAGACACAGTTGGGCTATTTTGGCCACCTGTCCCTGATCCTGATCCGAATTCTGCATAGAAACGTCGCGTCATTACCATACTGAAAATAAACCATGAAGATATCAAAATACACGTAAATCATACCAAGGGAACCAACTCCCAACAAAGCCCTAGGGGTTGTGACTTCCCTGTTACGCGTACGGGGCCTGTGCTTCCAATAGTACGAGCCCATGCTACCTTCCACACCCACCCGTATTTATCTTTTAGGATCATCACACAACCCTAACCATACACACTAACATGCGCACATACGCTCAATCCTCACTCCCTAGAGGAATGATAAGCATCACGAAACTGGCCGGATGACTTCACACAACTCATCCATGAAACTTCCACCAACCCTGCAACACTCGTGTATGCTAATCATACATATCACTGGAACCTATAGACAATCGAATATCTGATCCTAACCTAAGCCCTTCATCAAACAAGAATAGGAAATAAGTCCAAACCAAACATTCTCAGGCTATAGAATCTTAGCTATGTATAACTATGATGCATACACTAAGCAACTACAGTAATGATGTTAATTTCATATAAGGAAGAACCCTAGGCTATCAGGTATCATATAATCAGGAAATCATATCATGCAATTCTTGAAGATCCCTACCCTATCACTAGCATGCTGTTCTAACATATCATAAGATCAAATAACAGTGTGCTAATTTGGGGTCTACTTACTGGCTCCGGCTGATCGTACACATCACATCCTCTTTGATTATTTTGAAAACAATTTGAAAATCATTTTTAAAATCTTTTTCCTTAGTTTGATACTGGATTCACACGAGTGTTCCTCCAATTCACTCAAACCAAGGCTCCGATACCAACTTGTAACACTCATAAGAATCATGATAAATTTAAACTTTTTAAATATAACCCGAAACCACAAAGTGTTTACAAAACAGTTTTCAAAACATTTCCAACATCAGAGTTTTCCCAAAATCATAGATCATAACAAGAGGATGTGTACGATCACGCCTTCGCCTTCCCGCAGTCATCCGAAGTACCTAAAACATAATCCAAAACTGTAAGCCAATGTTTAGTGAGTTCCCCCAAAATACCAACACATAACCAAATAACATATATACAATAACAACATTCAATGGGTCCACAGCTAAAAGACTGGATTACCCCTGAGCCCACAACATAAGTCTGGCTTGCCCTCGGGCCCGCAGCTTATGTCTATCTTGCTCCCCGACCAGATCAATCCTTGGACTGAATACCATCAAGCCCTCACTACGAGTCTGGCATACCGCCCGGTCCTCAGCTCGTATCTGGAATGCTCATGAGCCCTCAATATGAGTCTGACATTCCCTACCCGACCCTTAACTCATATCTGGAATGCTCCAGGGTTTGTTGGCTACCGCATGGAGTAGTACAACCTCAACCCAACATAATATGTCGACATATACCAGATAATAAACATATACAGATAATCATGCAACATAATTACAGGTAGCCCTACAGATCTACTAGACTAGCATATCAATAACTAGCATAAACATGCATATCTATCAGATACTCAGCATATCAGTGAATATCAAACTAATGGGCCGGCCTTGGTGCCTTCGACCCGTAAGTACAGTGAGGAAAACTCACCTTGTAAAATGGAGAAAAGCTGATAAGGTCTCAACTCCGAATCTCAGCTCCAACCGCCTCCTATTCCAACCAAATGACCAATATGAATTAGAATTCCCAAAATACCCTTAAGGTCAAACTTAGTCAAAGTCAAAGTTAACGTCAAACTCACTAAGTCAACTGAGTCAACCCAGCCGAGTCAACTCAACCGGATTGACCCAGTGCGAGTTTGCGGGGCGTACTTCGAAGGTACATTGAGCGTACACGAGTCCTCGCATGTTGACCACCATCAGGGTGGTTGACCTCGTATGCGGGGCGTACTCCGAGTACGCCAAGCGTACTCCCAACAACTTCAAAACTTATTAAGTGCTTAATGGCTTAAGCACTTACGTCCATATTTCAGATCCAAGGCTAAAATAAACTCTAGAGTCATAACGTTTTCAACTTTATAAATTTACATGCCCATTAAGTGATTATCTCAACTTCTTAATCCATTAAGACATTCTACAAGATGCATGGAGCAAAACCAACCATTTGAAACCCATTTTATGACTCAATACCCTCCCAAGGGTCTGGAAGGACGAATTAATGGGTCAAGAACATGTTTTGTTCATGAAACACCACATCTGGGACAAAAAGAACCTAAAACTAACCTAAAACAAGATCTACAAGAAACTACACCAAGTTCAGAACTTGAGACCTCAAAATGGTGCCAAAAGGTGGTGTGATCCTGGATCTAGAAAGCTTCACTCCTTTAAGGTGTTATTTTCTTCCTTCCTTCTTCTTCAAAAGAACCAAAACACACACACACACACACAAGCTTAGAAATGGCTCTCAAGAGGATATTAGGGTTGCAAAGACGTATGAGAGGGTGGAGGCTGATAAGGGTGAAGGAAGTGAGGCCATAAGAGTGCTTGAATACCAGCCAAACCCTAAAAATTAGGGTTTCCATATTTAGCAAGTACGCCCAACGTACACTGATGTACTCCCAACGTACTAGGGCACGCCCTAGTACGCTCAGCGTACACCACGTACATATGTCGTACTCCGAAGGCCTACAATTACAACAATGTTAAGGCCCTTTTTGCATACATTTCTTGAACTTGGGGTGTTACAGAAAACACTGAACAACAAAATCATCGAAACCTGCAATTTAGGGGCTAGTCCTCTTGAAATAATGAAATAAAATCCATAAAAATCAATCTGGAAGATAAAAAATCATTGAACTCCCAATATAAAATGAAACTTGATTTTATAAATGTTATTTGAAATTTTGTTTTGAAAAGAAATGAATCAGAGAGAAAAATTATCATTGTTGAAGGAAGATCCAGTAGCAGAAATCGATTTCAGCATCCCCAATTTTAATTATCCGCTTAATCAAAACCCTAAAACATCGAGATAGTTTCTCTTCAACATCTCAAAACCGAAACACATAGATTTTGATCTCCTTTGATGCACCTGTGTTTTTATGGTTTTGATATCACAACTCTCCTTCCTTTATAGAGGTTGCAAATCCAATGCATGATCTAAATGTCAACGAGATTGAAGGGCGTTGAAGGGCACCACCGATGTTGAAGTTTGACTATAGAGGATTCTTTTAGCAAATAATAGGCAGAGATTTCCAGCGGATGTGCATGAGAGGTTGAAGGTTTCCGACAACCGTTGCATAGAGGTGGTCCGCAACGAAGATTTCATGTGGGTGTGGACTACTATGGTAACTTTAATGAATTAGGGTTCTTTCTTTGATTTAGAGAAGAAGGGGATGAGAGAATAGATGTATTTGGTTCTAATGGGGTGTGACTTATGAGGTGGGCTCCACTTTACTTTAAGTATTATATATAAGAAATCAATATAAATAAATCAAAAAACAAATCAATATAAATAAATAAAAAAGAAAACTAGAAGGGTAATCTAATCATTTCAGGCCTGTTAGGGACTAAATACGCAACAAAATAAAACTTAGAGGACTGTCCGAGTGACAAAAATAAGTTAGGTACCAAACATTCAAATTACCCCAAACCATAGGGACCATTCATGTATTTTACTCAAACCAAAATTACGAAACAAATTACTTTGATTAGGCTTAAAATGACGAAACAAATTACTTTGATTAGGCTCGACGGTGTGGCTACGGTTCCTGCCGCGGTTCACCACATCAGAAACTATGAACTACTTTTATATTTATATATGTATGTAAAGTCTTATGCACGAAACTATTCACGTATGCAAGTCTTTAATGTGTAAATATAAAAGAGGGGCCGTAACTCTCACATTAATGTGTAAATTCGAGAACTAAGCGTGCCGTGAGGAACCGCAATGTGACGCTCCTTGCGTTTAAAATAAATTTTCGGGACTATTTTTTTACCTAATAAACCAAGGGTAGTTTTGATATTAATTACTAAATTAATTATAGGAACGAATTTGTTAAATTGATTCAACAAGGGGACTGATTTCGTATTTTATTTCCGAAGTAGGGGGCTGAAGTGTATACTTTAAATAAAATTTTGAGATTAAGTTTAATTTTGTAAACTATTTTCAAGTGAGGGTTTAAACAATTATTTTAGAATCAAAGTTTGGAAAAGAAAAAGGAAAAAGAAAAGAAATATATATACATATATACTTCTTTCTTTACGTAACAAAATAAATAAATAAATATATATAATGCTTTGGGAGGGGTTAGATTGAAAAATCATCATAACCTAAAGGTTTGTTTTAAATAAAATTAATGCATGTTTGAACAGTAGAGTCAATTCTTCTGTTGCATCATTGAACAACACAAGGTAATGGAACCAATATTTGGTTTATGTGTTTAGTAAAAATCGAAACTCACAGGAACCAAGCAAGTCAATTTTTTTTTGTATTTTTGGAAGCCCACATTGAAAGTTTTCGAGTGCATGGCTTATAACACAAAACGAAACAATATTTGGTTTTATTTATTGGCTTATTTTCGATCCACACAGGGAATACAAAACCAAAATGAAATAATATTTGAGATTTAAAAACACTTGCTGTGATTTGCTTTATATATGTGTTTGGAGTATAATCGAAATGACACCACAAAATCCTTGTTTCTCTTAGCAATATTCGACCCATAACACACATATATAAGGAAGAAAGAAAAAGAATGAGATAACGGTTACTGTGAACATTTTATAAATTTGCATGGGCTTAAAACCAAACAGAACAATGTTTTGGTTGTTTAAAGCAAACTGAGAATTACATTCGATCAGGAGGTTTAGAAGTTCCTGATTCCTCTCGTTCACAACATATGCACTCACCCATGTTAATTTGAACGTTGTGGTTGCTATGATTGATGAAATGGGTCTAGACCAAAAGCAAAAATGTAGAGGCGGTGGAGGAGGGGACTTACAGTTCAAGAAGATGGTGGTTGGTGGTGGTATGCAGCGGCAAGAGGTGGTGGCAGGGGGTGGTTTGAAGGTGGCAGTGGGGGGGGGGGGGTTCTTCCAGCTTTTCTGGACAGAAATGGTGAGTGGAGAGGAAGAGAGGGAGAGATTAAGAGAGGGAGTGATAAAGAGAAGAAGAAACTAATGAGTTTGTGAGGATTCAGGTGAGGTAATGCCCTCTATTTATAGTATAAGTCCACACACACACATGCTTACTAATGGCCATACCTCCAACCTATTTATGTACCTTTGGTGATACTTGCACACGAAGAGGAAGAGTAAGGGAGAGGAGAAGCACGTGGGATATCACCAGCTGGAAGGAGATCAGATTTTTTTTTGGGAGTCCATCACCCCATGTGGGCCCCACATGGGGTTATACCTCCATTTCATGTCCAAAACATGTAAAAACCGGGTGCCTTGGGATTCGTGCATCGAAGATTTTTTTCAAAGGCACCGTTAGATAGAGTATAATTCAAGGATTCCAGAACCTCAAACAGATTAATTTTTGGAGTTACGGATCTCCGGAAAATTGCGTTTGAAGTTACGCGTCTCTACGGCTCGCGGTGTCCGTTTTCTCGACTTTTGTAAATATTTTCGTAAAAATTATTTTGAGTGTGAAATTAAATAATATACTATATCCTGAGTCCAAAAACGCTCTCGGAAATCCCGTCGGCAAAGCATAAGTGCTTTAACGGTTCGATTCGGTTTTACGCGATCAAAGAAAAACAGTGTTTTACTGTTTGTTTTCTTAAAACGGTCGTATCTTTTGCATACAATCTCTGTTTTTGACTTTCTTTATATTTCCAGAAACAGGGGAACATGTACTATCATATTTTAATGTTTGTTTTGCTCAAAACTGATTAATGTAAAATTTCAGTTTTGCTCAAACTGGTTATAGGATGGTTGCTATGTTAGCGATTGGTTAGATCGGTATCCTGGTTATAGGATGGTTGTTATGTTATTGATCGGTTAGACCGGTATCCTGGTTATAGGATGGTTGCCATGCTAGTGATCTGTTAGATCTGTATGACTATCTGTTATTGCATGCTAGCGTATGATATTTATGTGCACATGTTTGTTGGTTTGGGGGAATGGGTTGAGGCAGGTCGTGCTTCGTGCTGTAGGCGAAGATATCCAGGGCGGTCCAGATAGACCACATGCCCAGGAGGGCATGTTGGTCAGACCAAAGGCCTGGCGAGCGGTCCGGATACGCTGAAGGCCCCGAGAGGGCGGTCCAGACGTGTCGAAGGCACAGAGAGCGGTCCAGATAGACTGAGGGCCCGGGGCGGGCGGTCCAGTCAGACCGATGGATCAATATGCATGATGTTTGCTTATATGTTATTGATATGTTTTATGGCGTTGGAATTTTGGGGGTAACTCACTAAGCCTTCGAGCTTACATTTATCGATAATTGTTTCAGGTACTTCTGATGATCGCGGGAAGGCGAAGGCGTGATCGTGCATCTCTTTATATTTTCATGATTTGATATCTAGGGATACTTTGATGTTTAAACTATTTTGAAAGCAAATTGTAATAAATTAATGGTTTTAAATGTTCTAAAAAGTTTTAAATTGGCTTGAATTTTATGGGTGTTACAAGTTGGTATCAGAGCCTTGGTTTGAATTAATTGGAGGAAACACTCGCATGTCTCCAGTCTCAAACTGAGGACAAGATATTAAAACGATTTTCCTAAAATGTTTTCAAAACAATAAAGGAGGATGCAAGTGTACGATCAGTCGGAGCTCGCGGATAGACCCCAAAATACCTTACGGATTATTTGGTTTTGTGATATGTTAGAACAACATGCTACTACTAGGCTAGAAATCTTCAACAATTGCATGATTATATGATGCCTGATAGCCTAGGGTTTTCCTTATATGAAATTGACATCATTACTGTAGTTGCTTAGTGTATGCATCACGGATGTACATAATTAAGATCTTATAGCCTGAGAATGTTTGGTTTGACCTTATTTCCTTTTCTTGTTTGATGAAGGGCTTAGGGTAGGATTAGGTATTCGAAAGTCTATAGGGTCCAACGTTATGTATGGTTAGCATACACGAGTGCTGCAGGGTTGGTGTAAGTTACATGGGTGGGTTGTGTGAGGCCGGGAGGCCAGTTATGAGTTATTTAGCATTCCTCTAGGAGTGAGGATTGAGCGCTCGCTATGTTTATGTATATTGTTAGGGTGTTGTGGTGATACTTGAGACAAATATGGGTAGGTGTGGAAGGTAGTATGGGCGCGTACTACTGAAAGCACAGGACCCATACGCGTAGCAAGGAAGTCACAACCCCTTGGGTTTAGTTGGAAGTTTTTTTCATGTTATTATATGGATTATCCGAGATCTCTCTGGTGTATTATCAGAATGGTGGTTACGAGACGTCTTGAGACCGGATCCGGGTTAGGATCGGGAGCTGGCAGCCAGGATAGGCCAGTATTGTTAGAGGATCGTGTCAGTGAGATCATCTGGGAGGAGGTGATCGAGATTACTCAGGGATAGTTGCCGGAGATTTTTGGGTTTATCAAGACCGCCACGGTTGAGTATTTTGATGAGCGCTATGCAGCCATTGCCGAGACGGGTGCCGCGGCAGCTACAACAGCTGTAACGACGACATGGGGAGGAGCTGGTCGAGCTTTCCAGTACCGAGACTTGTTACTGGGACATATTCTGATGAGTAGAGGGCTGCAGTTACTTGGGATTAGGGAGATGTTCTGTACTCGTTACATTCCGTCGGTTGAGCGAGAGAGGCTAGCACATGAGTTTCTGGATTTGAAGCTTCGGGGGTTTTGCTCGAGGCCGGAATGCGAGTCGCAAGGACTCCGGAAGGGAGTGGTGATTATGTTCAGCTGGGGTTTTGCAGCTGGAAGTAGAATCGTTAATTGATGGATTGGGATGTCATTTTCTAGGGCAACGATTGTGCCCTTTCAGTTTTTCGAGCTCGAAGGAGTGAGCAGGCTTGTGACCCCAGGATCAGGTTGTATTCCAGCTCGGAGTTAGTTAGTCGCAGGGGTTGGCGACATTATTTCACGTTGGTGAGCGCAGATGGGTCGATGTGGCATGAGTATCTTGTGAGGCGTACGCGATTACCGTCCCTACCCATAGGAGCTAAGATCCGATTCGCCTTGGATCTCTTGTATCGGGCGGTAAGGATTGGTTGTGCGATCTATTGCACTTTTGGGATTGGAGACTATGTCTTTGGGAGTAGTTTGTAGCCGGATTAGGTCAGATGTTGCTTCAGCTACTGCAGTTCGGCTGTGGACGACTGAGCTGGTGAGTGAGTCAGGGTGCGAGACCCTGAATGATATGATTCCTAGAGCCCGAGAGCAGGAGATTTTCTTGGAGCACCTTGGGAAGAGGGGTATTATGTGGGAGGTCTACGGATAGGATCCCACAGGATGATTATTAAGCATTGTCAGGATTCAGTGGTTTTAGTAACCGTTATTGATTGGCGGATGAAAGCGCCAAGGGAAGTAGCTCATTGCTGAGGTATTGGTTGGAGCACCCATCTTTTGGTCTTTAAGATTTGGGTGGGATCATTCAAGCATTAGGGACTGTCGGTTTCAGTGGGATTCAGGAAGTGTTCATCTAGCTCTTAGATGTGTGTGAACATTTGGGATTGGCGAGTAATGGAGAACTAGTTGGAAAGAGTTGGTTTTCATCGAATCGATCGTTGGGAAGTGAGAAGGATTGGGAATCCTCCAATTTTCATGTATTATGAAGGCTTAGTCGAATCTAAGTGGGGGAGAGTTATCCCGAGATGCAGAAGCGGGAGCGGTTTTGAAACAAGGATAAGTTTCACATCCCGACAGGGAGAAAGGAGGCCCAAGTGGCTGTTTGGTTTGAGGGTTGTGTTGGTTGGGGGTTCGGTAAAACTCCCCAGCATGAGAAACATGTCTTTTTGGTGCTTGATAGTAGAATTTGGGGAACTAGGTTGGAGTTCTAGTCATGAATTGAATTCAGTTCGGGTGTTCGGTCGAGTGTGTGCTCAACTCTTAGGGTTTTTGGATTGATAGATTGAGGGTTTTGTTAGCTTCCAGGCCTCGACAGTACATTCAGCACGGGTGTGCGGGTTATTTAGCGTATGTGGTAGATACGCAGGTCAGGGATCAGACCACGGTTTCCCGCGAGGGTGGGCGATCAACATGAGGTCTGGAGTTAGGCCGAGATTATAGTCCACGGATTGGATCAGAAGTTTGAAACCCCAAATGGGGGAGAACTGGATATATGGGAGAGGGCACCAGGATAGGTCCAGGTTTATGCTCAACAGACTTAGAGCGGTCCAGATAGACTGAAGGCCAGCGGGGCGTACTAGTCAGGCCGAAGGCTCGGAGAACAGTCTAGACAGGCTGAAGGCCCGGAGAGGCGGTCCAGACATGCTGAAGATTCTGAGAGTGGTCCAGATAGGCTGAAGGCCCGGTGAGGCGGTCCGGTCATGCTGAAGATTATGTATATAATCCGTTAGATCTAGAGGTCAGATAGTGAGGGAAGTGTTGTGAGACTGCGGGAGGACTCGTAGCATTCACGAATTGTTTCAGACGATTAGGCCAGGGTGTGCTAGTTCGCAAGATTGTGGGTAGACCACAACATAATCGGAATCAGGAAACGGTAGGTCGTTGGAGACCAGACATGATGTAAGACTACAGTATTCTGGTACCGTTCACTTTTTGTATTTGGTTCGATGGTGTGACAACCCGAAAATTTTTTGCTTTAAAAGCTCAGTCAGTCAACTCAACTGAGTGTCAGACTCATTGGTGATGAGTTCTAGCCTGGTTAAAGGTCGTTCTAAGGAGTTTTAAGCCTAATACACTCAAGGAATGAGTGTTAGGAAGTACCTGCTAGAACCACAGTATAGCATGCAAACCTTAAACTCCATCAAGAGGAGTTTACGACCAAGTTACCAAGAGTTTACGGCCGTAAACTCAAGGGGGCCGTAAACTCACCTCTACATATATAAAACTTGGCCATTTTTCTCATTCCTTCTTTCCTTGGCCGATTTTCTTCAAATCCTCTCAAGTATCATCCAACTTTTCATCCAAGTTCTTCATATATGTAAGTATTCTATCCTTTGATTAGTTGATACACCTTCTTAACTAGCTTCATCCATTGATTTCATCCATAGAAATAATCTTTTCTTAGATCTTCAAGAAACACCAAGAACACACACTAGTGTTATTGGCCAAAATCAACCATTTCAAGCCTCTATATCGTAAGTACTCTTCCCTACACTTGATATCTAGTTAGGACTCATGCTTAGAGCCTTGAAAACATCAAAAACACAAGAACGAAAGGAGTTTACGGCCAAGCCATCTCCCATGGCCGTAAACCCCTTTAAGGGTGCCATTTTGGCCATAAACCCTCCTAGATGCAAAGCTTGTGACCTAGAACCCTTCATTGATGGAAATAGGACCTTAAACTACTCTCAAATGCATAATGACCATGAGTTTATAGCTGTAAACTCCTTTGGGCCGTAAACTCCTCAAAAGCCTCCATTGAGTTGGTCTTTCTCATCCTTGTGTAGAGCAAAAGTCCCTCAAGCTTCCCTAGCCTTCAAACAAACACTTATGAATGTTTGACCATGACTTTACGGCCGTAAACTCCCTTTGGCCGTAAACCCATGGTAGTAAACCCATGGTAGTAAACTCATGGTAGTACCATTCCACTTTCCTTTGATGAATCACATATGATTCCAACACTTGGTCAAAGTGTTTCCAAGTCCCGGAAGGTGTTTCCTTTCATATATTTGCTTATAAACACTATATTCATTCCAATATATGTCATTTAGGACTTGTTGTGTCTCGGGACTTCATTCCTGGAACTTCTCATCCTTACACGCATATTCGTCGAATCACCCACATCAGGTGAGTTCATACCCCGTAATGAATCTTTTAACTGTTTTAAATGCTTTTAAAGGGGGGGGGGAATACAAGTTGAACACAATGATAATTGTGTAAATGTTTGTTATATATACATTGCTTATGTCTACTATAAGTGATCAAAACATTTCAAAAACTCTTTTAAAGTTATGTTACTTCATAGTTTAACAAAACTCCATTTTTAAAGTACAAGCATAACTTAGTAGATAAATGAGCCTTTTCAATAACAGTTCAAGTAAAACATTAGTAAAGTATAATGGGTATAGTTTAGAGATTCAGTTCATACTAGATACAATACACGATAACAGTACAAACATACTATATGAGAAACAGAACAAACATATTAAGTTGCTATAGCATGGAACTACTACAGGATCTAATTGTTCCAATGAATCACTAACTCATTGTTCTAAGCAAAAGGTGATAGTTATATTGGTATACATGATCATATAACTTTAATGTGAATTATACGGCTTGCAATTGATTGCAGAAGTCGCATTTGGTTCCCTTAATCTCTAGACAAGGAGAGCGTATAGTAGGGGTTCTAGCCTTCACATTATGACCATTATAAAACAAACATGTTTCAAGGTCATCAGTACATCCGTATGTCATTTTAAACGACAACTGTGTACTTACATTTCCCATTACTTTCATAAAGTGACAGTACCACTTGAAAGTTAAATGCAAACTATTTTCGAGTTAAGATAGTTATAAACTAGGGAAAACTTACATTTTACAAAGGACAGACAGAACAATCGAGTCTAGTACATTCAGTAGAAAGGGACCATAATGCTAACCTTATGATTCCTTAATGTATACATCAAAGGATATATATATGTAACAATAGGATCCGACAGATAATAGGATGTGTGTTCTCCGCTTCACTTCCTGTTCCTTGTTTGGTTGTGGGCTTGGAACGGATTCACCCAATCTATTATCTATTCGATTTTAGATATATATATATATATATATATATATATATATATATATATATATATATATATATATACATTAAGTCATCATAAGGGTACCAGGTATGGGTCAAGTCATAGGACACAAAGTCAATGCACAGTTTTCTAGTACAAAACATACTTTCCAAATCAGAACTTTTGGTATACAAAACTAGAAACTTCCCAGTAAAGGGTTTAATCCATTTTACTAAACCAGTATAAACTTAAAGGACTTTAGGTGATTAACTCTATAATACCTTAGTTTATACATCATGGTTATATATCATTAATACCCAACAGGTAGTTGGATGTGTGCTTCCGCCTTACTTCCTGTTCCTTATTTGGTTGTGGGCTTAGGGCAGATTCACCCAATTAACTATCTATTCGATATTAGATCATATATAGCCAGTATAAACTAAGTGATTATAGAAGTAATCACTGTGGTCACCATTTTATTATAAGAAATAAGGATTATCTTAAAGAATCTTTTCATTAAATATAAAGGAACTATTACAATTAACTCCATGAGTAACAAGTGAATACGCCAGGGTTATATACAACAATGATCTAACAAACAATGGGATGTGTGCTATCCGCCTTACTTCCTGTTCCTTGTTTGGTTGTGGGCTTAGGGTAGATGCGCACAGTCGATTGTTTGTTTACTCTGAGTTTTATATAACTTGTATCCATTTAGTACTCATAGAAAGGATTGTAGAATCATTTTTACGTATCTTTCATCAAAGTAGGAAATATAGGATTTTCTAGAGGAACATACAGACTTTTCTAAAACAAAACTTATAACTTACTACATTTTAGCTACACTTTTCAACAACTTCCTACAACTTACTTACATCACTAAAATCTTATGAACTCACCAGCTTAATTGCTGATCAACTCTTTCAAATAACTTGTATTCTCAGAAAACTAGTAGACAGGTACTCGCTCTGGGAAATCAGAAGATGGAGCAGTATAGCTTCAAGTCTTGTTTTGTTATTTGCATATGTATTCTATGTTTTGTGAACACACACATTGTAAACACTTTCTTTCTAATGAAATGGTTGTTCATTACTTGCTTACTATGATACATGTCTTGTGATACTAAACATGACGTCCTCCACCCCCGAACGTTTCCGCCGTTCCGGTTTTGGGGTGTGACAGATTGGTATCAGAGCATTGTTTATAGTGAACTAAGTATATCAACCGATAAAAGATATACAACTATAAATACAATGGGGCTTAAGTGCTCTGGATAATGATATATTTTAAGAGTATAACGATAAGTTATAAAAATATACCTACTTGCTTATACATGTAGACCAAGTATCACAAGAAGAACAGAACTAAAGTATTTAAAGGTTGAACACTGGCATCAAACCTGAACAGTAATGTAATCATAGCTAGAATCAATATAGCCTGATCAACTATATTCATTCGAGATGTGACCGACATGTGTTTGGGAGTGATGTGGTGTTGCAACGGTCTTAAAACTTACCTAAACACCAGTCAAGAGAATACTAGATCAAGTATATTAGAGTTAGAATACTATAGGAGTATTCTATGATACTATAACACAATAACAAGCTTGAAACATACCAAGTACATTACGTTAAAATACTATAGGAGTATTTTAGGCCATATAAACAACTTGTGTGATAACTTAAAAGACCCTTACGGATAGGTATATAATCTTGCAATGTATACTTCCAAAGTTATATATAATTGAGAATTTATAGACTTAGAATTTGTGATCTACGCTTCACTACCTGTTCCTTGTTTGGTTGTGGTTTTGGAGTAGGATCACCTATTCGAAGGTCTATTTAGTCTTAAGTTATATACAACTTGTATACATTGTGCAATTATAGGAGGACTCTGTAGGGATCACCCCATAATGTTTCACTTAATCTCATAGATTCTTTAGACACTTCCATTCTTGCACGACAAACCCAGATAGATGTAACCACTTCCTCATAATAGAGAACATAAGAGTCCAGGAGGAACAAGAGCAAGTTCATGAGAAATTTTCAAAGAAAGATCAACAGGAGTAACCAAAACGTCTTATGAGTCACACTAATAAATAATAATCTTGGTTGACTTAATGAGTTAGTGGAAACACTGCTCACATTATGTGTTAGGATTATTTTCTTACATGCAGCTGGTAACAGTTATTCAGATAACATATATTCATTCGAGGATAGACATTTCTAATTCATAAAGTTTATGTGGTATAGACTTTTTATGAATTGTTTCCAGAACCCTGTGGAAGTCAGGATCAGATACACTCAGAACTAGGATAACCTTGTCTTTCAGCTTTCGGCTTATCTCCACTGCTATAGACTCATTCCCATCTTATCTTTGTATTCTTTTAGCAAAGATGCCTCCTCGCAGACCAATCAGGCACACTACTCCGATAACTCCAACTCAACCGCCACTACCTCCTCCACAAATCGATACGGCAGCTGTAAATGCTGCAGTAGCTGCGGCTGTGGCAACAGCCATGGCTCAATATCATCCTACTAGTTCCAACGGAGGTGGAACACCTGTCCATTCTACTCAAGGTGAGGTCCTTGTGCGCTCGAGAGAGTGCTCCTACAAGGACTTCACCAACTGCAAACCCCTTTCCTTTAATGGAAATGGTGGAGTCATCGCTATGATGCGATGGTTCGAGAAAACAGATTCGGTCTTCGAAATCTGTTCGTGCCTACAAGGGAGCAAAGTGAAGTTTGCTGCCTGCACCTTCTCCAACAGAGCCCTGACATGGTGGAATAGCCATGTTAAGTCACTGACCCTATCGGTGGCTAACTCAAAAGGTTGGGAAAACCTAAAAGAGTTCATGCTGGAAGAGTACTGCCCAAGGGGAGAAGTACAAAAACTGGAACAAGAACTATGGGAGCTCAAGATGGTCGGCTCAAACATAGTGGCCTACACTGACAGGTTTAGTGACCTGGCAGCACTATGCCCCGGGATGGTTACCCCGGAGAGCAAGAAGATAGAACGATACATTTGGGGTCTGACTGCTCCGACCCAAGGAGATGTGTTGTCTTCTAACCCATCCACATTTGGTAGCGCCAAACGCCTGGCCCAGCGACTCATTGACCATGGAGTCCGTCATGGTGTAGAAGTCCTCGTTCCCGATCCAACAAAGGGAAATGACTATAAACAGAAGTCGGGGAATAAGAGGAAGAAAAAGCGAACAACACAAGAACCCCCGCAAGAGCAACAAGCGAGTACTATGTACGCTGCTACAACGTCTGCTGCTCCAGAACCTGCCAGTCGATATACTGGAACCCTCCCGAAGTGTGGAAAGTGAAACTATCACCACACCGGAGTATGCCGGGAAATACAGTGTCTGAACTGCCACAGAAAGGGACACACAGTCCGTTTCTGCAAGGAACCGGCTCAACTGATCTCCCAAGTCCCCGGAGCTGAAGAAAACCAAGCCTGTTATGGCTGTGGTGAGTCTGGAAACAATCAGAGGGACTGCCCGATAGCAAAGAACTCAGGAGCGGATGGACGAATTCTGATGATCACCGCCGGAGAATCAACCCCAGAGTCGTCAGCGAGCAGTGGTACGTTTTCGAAATGGTAATTACTTTTAAAATTAATAAATTAATATTCATATAAGATTAAAACTGGGGAAAGCACTTAAAAAGTAATTATAATAACTCACATATTGAAATAGATCACAGTATTCAAGAGAACTAAAAGATCCGTTTAGAGAAGCTATGATGGCTTAGCATATACATCAGGGTTGTGCATAACTAAGATGTTGCAGACTTAGAGTGAGTAATTCCGCCTTAATTCTTGTTCCTTGTTTGGTTGTGGATTTGAGGCAGAGTTACTCAGTCGACTGTCTTATTCATCTTAAATATTCATAACTTGTATATGACAGGCGATCATAGTGGTACCGAGGAGGATCATGATATAAAGTATCATCACCAGTTATCAAAGCACTCTCATTAGTATGTATGCGCACATAGCGGTACGATATGTAGAAGTGTTAACATCAAAAGGAAAACAGAAACACTGGAACATTTACAAGGAGTACATTGTCGAACACACTAGGAGTACATTATCGATCACGCTAGGGATACATCGTCGTATAACAGGCGTTTCTTTCAAATTGGCCAAAACTTTGTTCAGTAAAGAGTCCGTTACTATCATTCATCATGAATTGGTGTGGTCCTCACCATACTAAGTTTATATGTTTCTATCGCCTCGATCGGCAAGTTCTCGAAACTTTCGTCATTTGTATCGACAGTCCGACCTAAACCTCAGTTTTATCTTTCGTATTCTAAACCCCGAAGTACTCGTGTGAAGAGTACTTTGTCCTCCGAAGCCTTATCGCCAGATGTCCGCAGACCATCACGAAATACCACTCGTCCAACAGACCAAGTTCGAGCAGAGAGGCTATGGACGAATACAGCCCACCTATCACTATTCAGTGTATACACGAGGGTGGTATATGATTATGGTTATGCAGACTTAGTATGTGTGTTTCCGCCCTATCTCCTGTTCCTTGTTTGGTTGTGGACCTGGGGAAGAGTCGCACATCCGACCGTCTTACTAATCCTAATTATGTACGACTTGTATACACGAGGTAATGATAGATGGACCAAGTACAAATCCTATCATGAACACCAGGGGAAAAGTGCCAGGTCTACGAGTAGGTATTCTGCCAGTCAGAGGAGCGCAACCCCAGTAGTACTGCTAAGAAAACTAATTTCGGGTCGAAATTCCATCTAACGGGGGGATGATGTGACAACCCGAAAAATTTTTGCTTTAAAAGCTCAGTCAGTCAACTCAACTGAGTGTCAGACTCATTGGTAATGAGTTCTAGCCTGGTTAAAGGTCGTTCTAAGGAGTTTTAAGCCTAATACACTCAAGGAATGAGTGTTAGGAAGTACCTGCTAGAACCACAGTATAGTATGCAAACCTTAAACTCCATCAATAGGAGTTTACGGCCAAGTTACCAAGAGTTTACGGCCGTAAACTCAAGGGGGCCGTAAACTCACCTCTACATATATAAAACTTGGCCATTTTTCTCATTCCTTCTTTCCTTGGTCGATTTTCTTCAAATCCTCTCAAGTATCATCCAACTTTTCATCCAAGATCTTCATATATGTAAGTATTCTATCCTTTGATTAGTTGATACACCTTCTTAACTAGCTTCATCCATTGATTTCATCCATAGAAATCATCTTTTCTTAGATCTTCAAGAAACACCAAGAACACCAAGAACACACACTAGTGTTTTTGCCCAAAATCAACCATTTCAAGCCTCTATATCGTAAGTACTCTTCCCTACACTTGATATCTAGTTAGGACTCATGCTTAGAGCCTTGAAAACATCAAAAACACAAGAACAAAAGGAGTTTACGGCCAAGCCATCTGCCATGGCCGTAAACCCCTTTAAGGGTGCCATTTTGGCCATAAACCCTCCTAGATGCAAAGCTTGTGACCTAGAACCCTTCATTGATGGAAATAGGACCTTAAACTACTCTCAAATGCATAATGACCATGAGTTTACAGCTGTAAACTCCTTTGGGCCGTAAACTCATCAAAAGCCTCCATTAAGTTGGTCTTTCTCATCCTTGTGTAGAGCAAAAGTCCCTCAAGCTTCCCTAGCCTTCAAACAAACACTTATGCATGTTTGACCATGACTTTACAGCCGTAAACTCCCTTTGGCCGTAAACCCATGGTAGTAAACCCATGGTAGTAAACTCATGGTAGTACCATTCCACTTTCCTTTGATGAATCACATGTGATTCCAACACTTGGTCAAAGTGTTTCCAAGTCCCGGAAGGTGTTTCTTTCATATAGTTGCTTATAAACACTATATTCATGCCAATATATGTCATTTAGGACTTGTTGTGTCTCGGGACTTCATTCCTGGAACTTCTCATCCTTACACGCATATTCGTCGAATCACCCACATCAGGTGAGTTCATACCCCGTAATGAATCTTTTAACTGTTTTAAATGCTTTTAAAGGGGGGGAATACAAGTTGAACACAATGATAATTGTGTAAATGTTTGTTATATATACATTGCTTATGTCTACTATAAGTGATCAAAACATTTCAAAAACTCTTTTAAAGTTATGTTACTTCATAGTTTAACAAAACTCCATTTTTAAAGTACAAGCATAACTTAGTAGATAAATGAGCCTTTTCAATAACAGTTCAAGTAAAACATTAGTAAACTATAATGGGTATAGTTTAGAGATTCAGTTCATACTAGATACAATACACGATAACAGAACGAACATACTATATGAGAAACAGAACAAACATATTAATTTGCTATAGCGTGGAACTACTGCAGGATCTAATTATACAAATGAATCACTAACTCATTGTTCTAAACAAAAGGTGATAGTTATATTGGGTATACATGATCATATAACTTTAATGTGAATTACACGGCTTGCAATTGATTGTAGAGGTCGTGTTTGGTTCCCTTAATCTCTAGACAAGGAGAGCGTATAGTACGGGTTCTAGCCTTCACATTATGACCATTATAAAACAAACATGTTTTAAGGTCATCAGTACATCCGTATGTCATTTTAAACGACAACTGTGTACTTACATTTCCCATTACTTTCATAAAGTGACAGTACCACTTGAAAGTCAAATGCAAACTATTTTCGAGTTAAGATAGTTATAAACTAGGGAAAACTTATATTTTACACAGGACAAACAGAACAGTCGAGTCTAGTACATTCAGTAGAAAGGGACCATAATGCTAACCTTAGGATTCCTTAATGTATACATTAAAGGATATATATATAACAATAGGATTTGAAAGATAATAGGATGTGTGTTCTCCACTTCACTTCCTGTTCGTTTGGTTGTGGGCTTGGAACGGATTCACCCAATCTATTATCTATTCGATTTTAGATATATATAGGTTCAGTATACATTAAGTCATCATAAGGGTACCAGGTATGGGTCAAGTCATAGGACACAAAGTCAATGCACAGTTTTCTAGTACAAAACATAATTTCCAAATCAGAACTTTTGGTATACAAAACTAGAAACTTCCCAGTAAAGGGTTTAATCCATTTTATTAAACCAGTATAAACTAAAAGGACTTTAGGTGATTAACTCTATAATACCTTAGTTTATATATCATGGTTATATATCATTAATACCCAACAGGTAGTTAGATGTGTGCTTCCGCCTTAGTTCCTGTTCCTTGTTTGGTTGTAGGCTTAGGGCAGATTCACCCAATTAACTATCTATTCGATATTAGATCATATATAGCCAATATAAACTAAGTGATTATAGAAGTAATCACTGTGGTCACCATTTTATTATAATAAATAAGGGTTTTCTTAAAGAATCTTTTCATTAAATATAAAGGAACTATTACAATTAACTCCATGAGTAACAAGTGAATACGCCAGAGTTATATACAACAATGATCTAACAAACAATGGGATGTGTGCTATCCGCCTTACTTCCTGTTCCTTGTTTGGTTGTGGGCTTAGGGCAGATGCGCACAGTCGATTGTTTGTTAACTCTGAGTTTTATATAACTTGTATCCATTTAGTACTCATAGAAAGGATTGTAGAATCATTTTTACGTATCTTTCATCAAAGTAGGAAATATAGGATTTTCTAGAGGAACAAGTGAACTTTTCTAAAACAGAACTTATAACTTACTACATTTCAACTACACTTTTCAACAACTTTCTACAACTTACTTACATCACTAAAATCTTATGAACTCACCAGCTTAATTGCTGATCAACTCTTTCAAATAACTTGTATTCTCAGGAAACTAGTAGACAGGTACTCGCTCTGGGAAATCAGAAGATGGAGCAGTATAGCTTCAAGTATTGTTTTGTTATTTGCATATATATTCTATGTTTTGTGAACACACACATTGTAAACACTTTCTTTCTACTGAAATGGTTGTTCATTACTTGCTTACTATGATACATGTCTTGTGATACTAAACATGACGTCCTCCACCCCCGAACGTTTCCGCCGTTCCGGTTTTGGGGTGTGACAGATGGCGATAGATTGTTAGGTCATTATGGTCAAATGGACCAGAAGGATTGATGGGGCCATGAGAGGCGATATAGCTCGGGCAATTATTGCTGGTCGGGTTTCCTTCGGGAATCGCGTGGAGCGACTGTAGGATCGCTCGTTGGTTCGGCAACCGGGCAGGAATCCGGTATTACAGATGAGTTTAATGTCAAGTATAAGTGTACTGCAGGGAAATTTGGTCTGTGACTCTGTCTTCTAGTAGGAACCTCAGGTTATCAGAATTTGGATAGTTGGTTGAGAGATAAGTGGACTGGGTTCAACAATAATGATTTGGTATGAGCGGTCTGTCGGGGAGCCAAACCATCTCGAGACTACAGATTTCAGATTGTGTAATGTGATCATAATACGGGGAATTCGTCCATTTTTTGGTTTTAAAACCCTGTTAGGGTTAGTTTAGATTGCCTTGGAAAGGCTGGGGTGTGCCTGTAGTTGTGGCCATGTAGTTCAAGTTGTTTGGCGTGTAAGGAATGATTAGAAACGATTTCGAGGACGAAATCAAATTAAAGTGGGGGAGAATTGTGACATCCCGTTTAAAATAGAACAATTAAATAGAAAACCCAGAACCCCGAGAAGTAAATATTATTATTATTTTATATTATTATAGTCCAAAATCAAATAATAATTAGTGGGGTGTTGTTTCGGGAAGCCAAATGACAAGAATTGAATCTCCGGGGGTTAAAGTGTAATTTCGGGATTCATTTTGAAAAGGGTTTCAGAAGTCGGGGTGTGTTTGGTAAAATATGGACTTATTATGAAAGGATTTTGAAGGCAAGAGCTAAAGGGGTAACATCTGGAGCTGGATTGCAAAGATTTCAGAAGACGGAGGGCTGAATGGTAACAAATATAGACCTAAGTTGAAAAGAATTCGTAAAGGAGGGGCCATTTAGTAACTTTCAGACTTAATTTGAAAGAAGAAGGAGAAGGAGGTACTGGAAGTGTCATTATGGGGTGAAGTTTGTAGTCACCGGGTATTTAACCTCCAAGTTCCGTAACCCTAACCCTAATGCTCCATTCGGCCGCCACCCTCACCTCACCCATCTCCGGCGCCGCTACCCTCTTTCCGTTGAATCACACGCCACCTCGGTTGGAGTCCCAAACCACCGGAGTAACCACCTCGTGTCCATCCTAACCCCGGGAAAATGAAGTTGCGTGCGTTGCTGCCACCGTTGCTTGTTAGACTGCCTTTCAGTCTTCACCGCCACCTCCTCCCATTGTTGCAGGCGAAGCTTACTGCCACTGATGTACTTCCGACATGAGTCAGCCAGGAAGATCGGAGGTGCGGGGGTTGCTTATGACGCTGTTGTTCGACAATGGAAGCCCTCGTCCGTCAACCGTTATTCCGCCATCGTAGCGACACCACCACTGCCGGGAACGTAGCAACATCCGGAGGTCCACCGAAGGTCGGAGGCGGTGTAAAAAGTGAAAGTGTGGGTAGTGAACCACCGGGGTTGCTGCTGTCGTGCGCCGAAATCATTGAAGATGTAGTCGCCGACATCTATTCCGCCAAGCTCAGCCACTGACACCATCGTACGCCCCTAGGTGGGTGGTGGTGTTACTGTTCCGGGAACGTGTGTGCGTCTTTGGGCATGTTTTAGTTAAGGTTGTATGGTTATTTGGCCGGAAATCGCAAGAGAGCCACCACCACCACCATGAGGTGGTGGCTACCACTCTCTACCGCCGCCTGCCGCCACAAGGTGGTTGTGTGTGTATTTATTGGGTGTTTATTTTTGAGATATTGTGTGTATTATTATAATTTGTAACTGAAATAGTCAAGAAAACCCATAACCACCACGTTAAGGTGGTGGCTGCCGCCACCAGCCGCCGTGTTGGGTGACGGTGTGCTTGTTGTGTTTGGATTCGTTTAGGATGCTTGGAAATTTTCTAGCCAAAATTCATAACCACCACCATGAGGTGGTCGCCGCCGCCGTGAGCCGCCGTTGACCACCACTACCCGAGGTGGTAGTGGGTGGTGCCTGACTTGTTTAACCCTAATGGGCCCAATGAAGCCCTAATTGACCTAAAAGCCCAACCATTTGACTAATAGGCTAGTATGTGGGCTGGAAACCCTAATTATGGTTTGGAAAACCCTAATGTCATGAAACCCTAGTTTTGGGGATTGATCGGGACACGCACGAGAATTATTTAATAAACTTAAAATATTATTTAATAATCATTGGCAATTTAACCTAAGGCAATATTGGACTTAATGGATTAAGTCCTTAATAGGTTAAGTAGGAACACTTAACCCTAATCGTCATTTCATGTGAAAACCCTAATTTCACTTGGGCCTTGAGTTGGGCCTTCCTATTGGGCTTTGGTGATTGGACTATTGATGGGCTTTAGGATATGGCCCATGTGAAGGACTTAGGCCCAATTTGGAAAGTTGGGCCATAGGTGGGCCATAACTGGGCCTTGATGATTATGTGATATTGGGCCATGGGAATACCAAGAGTTTAGACTAGAATAATTGGATGGGCCTTAAGGAAAGATCATGTAGACGTCTGGGCCCAATTTGGAAAATTGGGTTATATGTTGGGTCTTGGCCCCTTACTTGACTTTTAGGCCTTTGAAGTGTGATTTGGACCTTTGGCTTGGAACCCAATTATTAATTGGGTATTGTTTGATGTTGACAGTTCGGGAATCTGTCAACCAGCAGCTGGAGTTTTATCTGTGGGACTTCAGCAGTGCCAGGTGAGTTCTCCTCACTATATCAACAGGGTCTACGGCACAAAGGCCGACCCTTTATTATTTGCATCCTGGTTTTAGGATGGTTGCTATATTATTGATCTGTTAGATTTGCATCCTGGTTCTAGGATGGTTGCTATGCTAGTAATATGTTAGATTGATATCCTGGTTATAGGATGGTTGCTATGTTAGATATGGGTTATATCGGTATCCTGGTTATAGGATGGTTGTTATGTTATTGATCAGTTAAACCGATATCCTGGTTATAGGATGGTTGCCATGCTAGTGATCTGTTAGATCTGTATGACTATCTGTTATTGCATGCTAGCATATGATATTTATGTGCACAGGTTTGTTGGTTTGGGGGAATGGGTTGAGGCAGGTCCTGCTTCGTGCTGTAGGCCAAGATACACAGGGCGGTCCGGATAGACCACAGGTCCAGGAGGGCATGTTGGTCAGACCGAAGGCCCGACGAGCGGTGCGGATAGGCTGAAGGCCCCGAGAGGGCGGTCCAGACGTGTCGAAGGCTCTGAGAGCGGTCCAGATAGACTGAGGGCCTGAGGCGGGCGTTCCAGTCAGACTGATGGCTCAATATGCATGCTGTTTGCTTATATGTTATTGATATTTTTTATGGCGTTGGTATTTTGGGGGTAACTCACTAAGCCTTCGAGCTTACATTTATCGATTATTGTTTCAGGTACTTCTGTTGATCGCGGGAAGGCGAAGGCGTGATCGTGCACCTCCTTATATTTTCATGATTTGATATATGGGGATACTTTGATGTTTAAACTATTTTGAAAACAAATTGTAATAACTTAATGGTTTTAAATGTTCTAAAAAGTTTTAAATTGTCTTGAATTTTATGGGTGTTACACCTCCCTCCCTCTCTCTCTCAATGCATTTTACTTTTTTTTTAATTTCATCTTTTTTTTTGTTTTTATGTTTTTTAATTGTACCTATAAAGAAAACTTTCAACACCCAAATTCATGACATCTCAATACAATTATTCTATCTTTTTATACTTTTTCTCTCAAAGAATTCAAAAAATGTATTTTTCCAACAACCAAAAAACACCTACAAAAACATCCAAACTCTTACTTTTGATACACCACTTTGTTCGCCCCCCGTTGACCATTATAGCGGTATGCTACTGTATTATATGCATTTGTATTCACATCAATACCCACAACAACATCTACAACCATAGCCACAAGCCGTATCCAACAATGAATTTAATCCTTCAATTTTGCATCTCAAACTCAACCTGAATTCGTTATAGAAATTCAAGTCCAATTTGATTCCAAACCTGAATTCGTTCGAGAAACACAACCCACCAAGCACCTAATAAAGGAAAAGAGAAGGAGACATGCAAACCATGGAAACTCGTAATAGTGATGACATTGGTAAATGCATGGACAATGTTTCCGAGGATTCAAAAGTTTGCAAAGACGAAAAAACATGACCATTTTTGGAGACGAGTTACAAAAAGGTTTCATAAAGGAATGAAGTTAGAAGAGTATCGTATAAAAGATCAAGTGTATTCCAAATGAGGGAAGACAAACAAGGAAGTCATGTTGTTTAATGATTTGTATAACATGCAACGAAAATGATAAAGTGGAGAAAGTGATGATCCGATTTTGAGAAAGCACTAAAAGTTTACCAAAAAAGAAAACAAGAAGGCTTTCAAGTTTGTTGAGTTTTGGAATTTCCTTAAAGAGAACGAAAAATGTAAAAGAACCAAAACATCCGACGAATATATCGATAGTGGTTCGAAACACTCAAGAACATCTGAACCCAAGTACACTACATCATATGCTTGTGTTGGAATCGACATCAACGATGATGAAACTGTTCAAGTTACACCACCTTCCTGACCAACGGGAATGGACAAAGCAAAACTTAAATACAAAGTCAAATCGGTAGATTCAAATGACTTGAAAGAGATGGGGGATGAGGTGAAGGGTCTAAATGCTTACTTGACAAACTTTTGTATGTTTCTTCTGAAAGAGAGCGTAGGAAACAAAAGGAAAGTGAAATGATATTACTAATGCATGACACAAGTAAAATGATAGGGGAGGAGCGTGCAATTGCTTTGGCGATCAAAGCCGAACTTAGGAAACATTATAACTATTAGTTTTTTTTACCACTTGTTATGTGTTTTTTTAGGTTTTTAAATTTCATGTTATTTTGGTTTTCTAAGCTTTTTTTCTTTTTTCTTTTTTGACGGTCATGTTATGGTTTTTCTTTAAGTAATGAAATTTAGTCTTTTTATTAAACTTAAATTGTTTAATTTTTTTTTGAAAATATTATGTATGTCATGGTACCCATTCCTTGTGCATGTGAAGAAACCTTGATTTTTTGGTTTAAAATAGGTGTCAGTGAGGTAACGCTTATGTGACAGAAAAAGTGTGGTAAGGATGACACCACACCCTCCAGCTTTAATAAAAACCAACAAGATGATTTCGACTTTGTTGATTGTAGTTTGTAGATTGTTGCATGGATGTAACTATAACCCTTAAAGTTATTTATGCCACTCCATCAGTTTTAAGTTTTAGTGTGAACATCATTATTTTTTTGAAACGATAAACTAATCTACTCCTAAATTACCACTTATGTCTCCAACGAGACTTGAACGCATGACCTCTCAATTGAGAGAGTCACTCCTTTCCGTTAGGTCAAAGGACCTTTGGTGTGAACATCATTATTTAATAGTGAAAAATCATTGTTCTAAAACTATGGAAGAAATGATTAGCGCAAAATGATTACTCGCAAATGTGGAGCAACTAAAAATATAGAACTGCTTACTTGTGAATTCATAGAGAAAGGAGAAGAGAGGGTTGTTTTTGTTTTCAGTCTGAATAAATGAGACCTGGGTGACCATATTTATATATACGAAAACTTTTGGAGCTCATGCCATTTTTCGAAGTATTTGGGTAGTTTCCTTACAGAGTTGAAGTAATCCAGAAAGTCAAACACGTGGTTAAACTTTGACCGGGTTGGTCCAACAAACCGTCTAATATATAAAAGCTCCCCAACTTTTAGCGATCACACGAAGTGCAAAGTGTGCCTACAATGTGTCACTTCATGAATCTCGCGTCTCATGTCTATGACCACAATTGGGTGTGCATGTGGGTTTGGCCTTTCTTTGAGACCCCACCATGATTTGTCTTCCTAGTAAGATGTAAAGTAAGGATCTTGTAACATTTGTGATACGTTCATCTAACCTTTTTGATATCACCGGGTAAACTTCTTCTGGTACAAACATTAACAAGCTTTTGCATGTTAATTTGGTTGTTCAGCTCGACCAACCTTTTTATTCTTGTTAACAATTTTAAGTGTTATCATAAACTTTATGTTGTTCTAAAATGACATCGTCAACATACATAACTCCTTCTTGAGACGTCAACTCCATGGTAGTAACTTCGCCAATCTTTTCAAGTGTTCTATGTAGAGACACTTTCTTTCCTTTTGCAATTTCTAGTGCTTCTTCTCTAGTCAATCCCACATTCTTTCGCCATTTGATCATTGGATGGCCGGATGAGTTTAGTCTTCTTTAGTTGTGGATCCTAGACTGACAATTTAGTTGGGTATTTATTAATAATGATAGAGCTTATGTGATTATTTTCTTCAGGATCTGATCGACTCCTCATCATCATGTGACTTCTCTTGAAGAGTCATCATAAAATGATATGTGCTAATGACATATGATCATATAGGGCCGCACCTTATAACACGTTACTATTAATTAATTATTTATTATAGTAATTTTATTATTAATAAATATAATCAACTCTTGTATTTTATTGGAAAAATATTATTTTATGAAAATAATATTTTACCAACATATTAGGAATTATTGTTTATAGGAAATAGTAATAAAAGAGCACAAAACCAAGTTATATGCATAAGGTATGAATATATATGTTTTGTACAAATTAAACGAGAACTTTGAGCAACCATTTAGTTAATATGTAACTAGCTAGTTATTAGTTTAAGTGAAACACACTCCAAGATCTTGAATTTTTCTACCAATGCCAAAAGATGGTAGAGAAAGAAATAGTATGAGTGTTTTCTTGCATTTTAAGCATCATACTTGTCCTTTGGGTCCATACATTGACAAGATGAAAGTATGAGACTTTAGTACATGTCCATTAGTTTATAATGGAGAGTAAAGACCAAAACTATGGCTATTTGTTTTTATCACCATTTCCTCTCATAAAGGGCTGCCATTTTCGAGGCTTTCTCCCTATATTTCCCTCCATTCTTATTGTAAGTTCGTGCAAGATTAAAGGTCATATATGTTGCTTCTCTTTAAGGTTTATTGGGTATAAACTTTAAAGCTTAAGAACAACATATATACAAGTGAAGACTGTTGGGTTTTTATTCATAAATTGTTTCAAAAACATAAACATGGCAACGGAAGACTTAAGATTTGAACAAAAATAAAACTAGTTTTATTCCCACCAAAATTTAATTTTGCAAGACTTAGAAAGATTAAACATAACCAAAGAAGAAGAAAGTGAAACAACTTTTGAAGACTGTGGTTCCTTTTGGCAATTAGGAAGTTGATGAAGACAACTTTAAGCTCCAAGGAAGAAGTTCTCTAGAAGTATCCAGCAACATTTAGCCAACTTGATAAGATGCTAGTGTTCTTCATGTAATAATAACACTCTTAAGCCTTTAAGAACAAAACAAAGCTTTTGTTCTAAAGGAGAGTTCAAGTAAAGTATAAACTTCTTCCTACTTTTATCTTAATGCTTTAAAAGACAAAACTAGAGAGAATAGGGAGATGAGAAGCATAATTTTTTTTCTTTTTTATCTTATCAAAGAAGAGATACATGCAAGCCTTTTAATCATCTTAATAATATTCCTTACCCATTGAGTATTGATGCTTTAATACACCATGCATCTATCAAAAAAGGCTACAAGTGTAAGAACATGGATTTATGATTAAATAAATGCAAGCATGTCTTCTTTTCCTTTTATGGTCTCCTTGAATATTTTATAAAAAAAAGAAGCTAGTTTTCTGTAAAAACTCTTCTAATATTTATAACTTATAAAACATATAAATTCATATAAGACAAAAACCCCTTTTGGTCCAAAAAGTTGTACATGACATAATAAATTATACCTTATGATATATTTTAATACTTAGCATTGAAAATTAATATTTCCATGAAATTAATAATTCAAATTAATTACAAGAGTTATATTTATTTATCAACGATCAAATTCTAATAAATAATATATTTGCATCAATTTGTTGTTAGTGTGACCCTTTAGGATCATATATTATCTAGTAATATATGACTTAGTTCCATTCTATCAAAATCCAAATCCCAAAAGCTCCAAGCTTTAATTAATATATTAAGGTAAGTTTATCAGTTATCCCTTTGTTACAGACATACTGTTGAACATGAGACTTTGATTGCATCAATCTCATTTGGAGTTCAACTTTGGGTAACGCGCGTTAGATGTCTAACTCTCAACACATAAGATGAACAAATCCCATCTTGACTACATAAGCCTCTTTCATAGTTCACACCATACCTGAAAATGGCTTTTATAACTTCCCGATTAAGGATCAACATTTGACCATATCAAATCATAACACTTCCTATACTTAAGTCCCACTATGTATCTCAAGTTTTAAGGATACAAAGATAGTACCTTTTAATCAAGTATCACTCATAACTGCAATCTATGAATTGATCTTGATGCATGTCCGTTCAATACTAGTTCTCTGACAAGTACCTATGAAACTTGGTTACAACCACTTGCCTACTTTCATCCAGTGAGAGTCAGCCAATCCAATTCATATTAGTCTTACTTCATAATTGCTCCCGCAATTATAACTGACTTTGACCTTTTTGAATAATAAGATTATTTATGGATTAAACATGTTAATATAGAACAAAAGTATTGATGTGATCATCATATCCTAATATATCGAAACATTATACAATAGTTGTTAGAATGTTCCAATAGCCAAATACTAAATTCAAATCAAAATCCCATTTCTAGAATAATAAAGTCTTACAACTGAAGTGTGACCATTCATACTTAGCTCGAAAGAAGGACTTTTTTAATGGGTCTGACTAAATGTAATTTGGATGAATTCTGCAAATACTATCATCTCCATATTTGACTTTATTCTAAGTATAGTTAAATATCTTACAGAATATGATTAATGTTCTTTCGTGACATATAGTCTCTTAGCTTGATTAAGTATACTCTCGAAGTCATAAATATATCTAATGATCATTGAATGACATAAATCAACATAGTTTTTCAATAAACTCATTCATCCAATCATATTTGATTTCAACTTCTGAAGTATTAGTGTATTCTTATTTACTAGATTGTGAAATTATGATTTGCTTAGACCTCATTCCTACAAAACTTACTCTTCGTTCCATAATGAAGTCATAATCCAATCATAATTCATAATTATATGTGTCCGTTTTAAAGTTATTATCTTATGTAGCTCTTTACATAAAGATCTTCTTCTAAACCCATTATCTCATAAACATTTTCTTAGTTCTTCTTAAGAACTCTTAGAATTTTCTTATAGTCATCTAATGACTTAACCATGTATTCAACTTGGATCTCATTATATGTTCATAGCATAATCATATACCTAGTCTTGTGCATGATATGACATAAATGATGGATTCATTTGCCAAAAAAATAGAATATAACTCATTTCATCTAGCTCAAACCTATGTGCTAGGTCCTTTTGAGACAGACTCAAAATAGTGTCACATGACAATGCCAAGAATCCTCCAAAGGAATCTTGTATCTTGACCTATTTAAAGATATTGTTAGTTCATGCAAAAAGAATTTAAAACTTTTAACATTCATCTTTATCTATCTCTATAGATTTTACATTCCAAGAATGTATCTTGTCATTCCTAAGTCTTTCATTTTAGAAATACTTTCCGAGTTAAGGTGAAAACGACCTTGCATAGTCGGAATATGATTTCAAATGATTAAGTATGTATCACTCATATAAGATTAGGAATATCACTATGCTCCCACTAGTTCTTAGTAAACACACATGTTCTTTTCATTTTGATATAAAAGCATACATTGTATATGTATATTAAAATGACTATTCCAACCTTGAGATGTTTGCTTTATATCCATAAATTGATCTTAAGCTTTACACATTTTGTTAGGATAATATGGATTAAGAAAACCTCCAGGCTAAGCTATATAGATATTTTCTAGTAGGTTTCTATTAAGAAAACAATTTTCTTGAAACCTATTTACTATATCTCATATTTAAGAATATGAAGTTATAGTAAATAATATCCTTGTTGATCTAATCATAGCTACTTGTAAAAAGATTTGATCATAGTCAATGTTATGAATATGATAAGGACCATAGTGAATGACACGAGTATGATAAAATCTTTTTCTAACAAGCCTTGCTAAATGTGTATGATATCCACGTATGTATTCTTTCTAAAAGAATCTCTTACTCCTTCTAGCCTTGCTATAAAGATGAAGATTAATCAAGCCAATACTTGATTATTACACATGGATTACATCTTAATGTTCATGACTCTAAGTCATTTATCAAATTCAAGATTTGATATAGCATCTTGGTAGTTGATGGATTTGCTAGAAACCATCAAGAAGAACTCATCAATGAGAGATTCCATATTTCTCAAGTCAATGATGATTTCTACCACTAATGCGAGTAGTCTGTGTTTGTGAATAGCTATTATTCAAGTTCAACAATTCCTTGTTGAAACTAGTGCCATCGATTTCTACATCAGGTTATGGTTCTTGAGCTTCTTCAAGTTCCATGTGCCTCCCACTTGCTTTGTCATTAGAAGCTTGTTTTCTACTAACTCAACATTCAGAAGAATAAGAGAACTTATTCTTGGTGGGTTTGTATAATCTAAATGCCCTTTTAGAATATTCTATAGATATGTAATTTTTTGGTGTTTGTATTCAAGATATAATTAATAGTGATTAAGGTATAATCCCAAGAGCATAAAGGAATATAACTTCTACCGATTCGAAAGTAAACTTTATTCGGTAAGGTCTAATTCACCATTTATTATCACTTAAAGCATTAGATGGTGTTACTGGATTGTATCTTAATTAGAACTAATATAGTTATCAATAAAGTTGATTGGTATCTTGCATTAAATATTTGACATTCACTTAGAAAGGAAGTCATACATCACAGTGTATAGTTCCTTAGTACTACTAATTATTTCCTCTACAGATTAGTGAAAATATCATTAGTAATATTACATATATAAATAGGATTCACGTATATCAAATAAATTACATTATTTGTCTTCAAAGACCCATTTATTGAAGTTGGAATATGTGTATTTCATTTATATAATAAATATAACAATGTCATAGATATGATTGATTTAAAACAAGTTTAAGTTAAAAGTGCTTGCATATAGAACTTAATTTTATTTATTAAAATATTGATATTTACTTTATAATTCTATTAAGAGATCTAGCTTCACAAATAAAAGTTAATCATTTCAGAATATGAATATTATCGTTATGAAAAACGATCAAGAAAATAATCAAACATTTAAATAAAATAACCAAGAAATATATATTTAGACATTCTAAATTTAAAACACACATTGTTCCAAAAAAAACATTGTTTTATATTACAAGTAATTTATGTTCTAAGCATAAATAACAAACTAAACTCCGAGAATGTAGTTCCAGCTTGTTTGTGCTCAGCTTGTTACTCTTTTGTAAATATCTACAAACAAGTTACAAATATTAGATTAACATTTAAGTACCAAGTACTTGAGTGTTATATGAAAAGTACGAGTTCTATCTAGTAGATACCTGAAGTACTAGTTTCTTCTTGACTTTCTTTTAAGATAATAGTAGTAGTTCCTCTACCAGTGTCCAGTTTCTCCAAAAAAAACAATATCAATCTATATGGGTCTTATTGGATTTCTTAGGCTTAAAGGTATTCAGTACATAAAACACAGGCTTCTTAAATCACACAAAGTGACTCTTTTCAGCCTTGCATTATTCATTGTTTGAACAAGTTTGAAACAAATATCACTGTATTTATTGGAATATTGCTTAACCTGTTATATCAGCATATATATATCTAAATTATCCAAGACTTCCTGGAAGTCAGGAATAACTATTCATAGTGTGTTTTTAGAAGCATCTTGAGCATCACAGTGATGCCTTTACTAGGTATCATGTTCAGGTTTATTTCTCAAATCAAGTTGTTTAGGACTAGGACCTTTAAGTATATACAATTTCATATCTCTCTCAAGACATGAACCCATTCATTGAAGTTGTATCTATTGAATGTTATTATTTTATCAAATCATTTAAAGAAAATGACAATTCATGGTAATGAGAGTGGATTATTTATATCTACAAAATTTTAACAAAATTATTTAGTATTTTCAATATTTAATCTTTAATAATTAATACCCTTTTAGTTTCCAAAAACATTAATTATTAAAGTCTAGGATCCAAGTTGCAAAACAAATAACTGGTTAGTTATCCTTTATCACATTCATTTGAATTCAACTCGGTAGATATTCATTATCAATTATATTCTACTATATAATTACTATATTTATGGGATCTCTAATAACAATTTTAATTAGACATGTTTGATCTCATCCATTTGAATTCTCTTGCTTAGGTACACTTTATCATAAAAGATTTCCGATCAAATTATTCAATTTGAAAAACTTGCTTAATCGACCTATAACTTGGGTATAGAAATCGTGAAAACACCCCGGCCATCAAAAGATAACACTAAGCGGTTATGTTTCCTTTATCCCACTAGTGCATACAAGAGATGTGCGAGTTTTCTTCAAAAAGGATTGCATAGATTTGAGGTTTGTGAGGGGTCTTTGATGTTTTTATAATTCTAATTTAAAGTAAAAAATCTATATCATGGTTATTGCATGCATCCAATAATCCATGGTATACTTTAAAATACTTATTTTATGTAAAATCACATTTTAACAATGTTCTTTTATAAAATCCGGTTTTATAAAATTGACGCGATTAAATTTTAATAGTTAGTATTAAGTCTGACGTTTGAGTGCTTTAGAACATTTGTAAACCTTTTAATAAAACTTCCCTTCTATAAAATGAGGTTTGGATTTTGATAAGTTTACAAACATTTATTTTAAACTTATATTATTTTAATTCCAAAATTTTATCGTTTACTAGTTTTAACGATAAAGTTTGTTTTATTTTTAAAACTATTTTACCATCTTATGTTAAAAGGTAAATTTCATTAAAACCAAACTCATTTATGATGTTTATTTATGTTCAAATACTATTTTTCATTTGAAAAACTAATTTATCAACGATAACACAATAATAACAACATAAGTATTAAACAACACAAAACTATTAAAAACATATGTGCATAAATCAACAAACAATTTGACATTTTGTGAGCCATCACAAAATGCCAAGTCTATTCCTAAATGGACATTTAAAGGGACCAAAAACTTTCTAGTAATGTTGTTGTAGAAGCTACCACTTGATAAAACACTCATTGGTTGCAAAAAGTTGAAAGGCTTCTTGATAGGAAAAATTCAACAACATGCAACACTTTCAGGAAGTGTTGCAGAGAGTGTCACAAAAGCTCCAACAACCTTTAAGGGGGTTGCCAACAATGTCAAACTTAGTGACAGTTCCAAGAAGTGTCATTAATTTCCTTGCACACTTATACATTGATAAACTTCACTTTATATCTTCAAAAAATGGTTCCATCGTCATTTCTTGTTAGATTTTTTTTACAAATAAATTATTTCTAAAAACTAATCTATTACATCATCTCTAATAAATGAATGTTTTTTTTGCCACTTGTCACACTCTCATTCAATTTGCCAAATGTCATTTTATGGTTATTTTGAATTATTTTTTTCCACATGTTATTTTATGAGTTTTTCTATTTTATTACATTCCACATAATATTTTAATGTAATAATTGCAATAAATGTGGTAATAAATGGATATTAATTTCACGAATAAACTTACTTTTTAATTTTAAAATTCCAAAAATTAAAGCTCATTAGTTTCTTTTTTTTTATTTAAATTATTTGTTTAAATTAAAAGATAAAAAACATTTTCATTATAATAAATCATTATTTTTCTTATTTTCTTTTAAGTTCAAAATTCTCAAATATTTTGACCATTATAATTAACTTTTTTTTAAATTAACCCATGTAATACATGGGTCTGGCACCTAGTAGAAAAATAAATGAAGAAAACAAATCTATTTAATTATTACATACAATATGAATAAATAAATATTACAACCACATTTTCAACAAATCAACACAAACAAGAACACAATGGTCCTTGACTAGTTTATGCATATCATAGACATTTATATACTGAAAATTATATAAAACAACTCTTTGTTTTTCTAAAACACCTTTTGTGACAAAAATGCATGTAAACTTTTGTCACCATAAAATAACAATTATAAAGTTGTTAAAGAAAATATGTATTGATTTTTCTTGCAAAGAAAAAACCATCCAAGTTTTCCAAAAACAAAGATTTCATAAACTTAACAAAAAAATCCAACTAATCTTGCAAAAATGTCTCTAATACCAATTGTTGGGTTTTTATTCAAAAATTGTTTCAAAAACATAGACATGGCAACAAAAGACTTAAGATTTGAACAAATATAAAAATAGTTTTATTCCCACTAAAAGATCATTTTTCAAGACTTAGAAAGATTAAACATAACCAAAGAAGAAGAAAATGAAACCACATTTGAAGACTTTGGTTCCTTTTGGAAATTAAGAAGTTGGTGAAGATGGATTTAAGCTCCAAGGAAGAAGCTCTCTAGAAGTATCCACCAGAATTTAGCCAACTTGATAAGATGCTATTCTTCTTATTGTAATATTAACACTCTTAAGCCTTTAAGAACAAAACAAAGCTTTTGTTCTAAATGAGAGGTGAAGTAAAGTATCAACTTCTTCATACTTTGATCTTAACACTTTAAGAGACAAAACTAGAGAGAATATGGAGATGGGAAGCATAAATTTTCGTGGTTTTTAAATTATGAAAGAAGAGATACATGCAAGCCTTTTAATAATCTTAATCCTAGTCCTTACCCATTAACTCTTGATGCTTTAATACACCATACATCTAGCAACAAAATGCTATAAGTGTAAGAACATGGATTTATGATTAAATAAATGCAAGTATGTCTTCTTTTCCCTTTGTAGTCTCCTTGAATATTTTATAAAAAGAAGAAAATAATGTTTCTATAAATACTCTTCTAATTTTTATAACTTATAAAACATATAAATCCATATAAGACAAAAACCCCTTTTAGTCCAAAAAGATGTGCATGACACAATAAATCACACCTTATGATATATTATGATATATTTGGATACTTAGCATTCAAAATTAATATTTCTATGAAATAAATAATTTCAAATTAATTACAAGAATTATATTTATATATCAAGGATCAAATTCTTAAAATAATATATTTGCATCAAGTTGTTGTTAGTGTGACCCTTCAGGATTATATATTATCTAGCAATATCATTCTATAATTACTCTTGGGCATATAGATCTTTCAAAGATTAGCATCATGAAGTGGTATTTCCTTACTTGGTGGATACTTATAGAGATCTTTTTCTTTGGAGCTTCATGCATCACTTCATCATATTCCATCTCCCATGAGAATCAAAGTCTTCAAAGGTTGTTACACTTTACTTTCTATGGTTGAATTAATATTTCCTTTATTCCAAAATGATCATTGGTGGGTAAATTGGTTTTAGTTTGTTCAAATCTAAAATTGTTTCCGTTGCTAATCTCGTAGATTTAACTATTATTTTTTAGACTATTTTTTAATAAAACCCAACAGATACATGATGAAAATCAAAATAACATGTATTGTCTTTTCCTTGATGAATGATATGTTAATTTCCATAAAGCACTCCCCTTTACCTTCTGGTTCCTCTGCCAACCCCTCAAATAAGAACTGTTCTAATCTTCTCCTTTTTTTACACCATTAATAACCACCAAAACAAGAGAGGGAAGTGTAGATAACAAATAATCCGACTAACTAGATGATCCTTAAAAGTTGACATATACACATAAAATGTTTGATATTTATTTTTAGTTTGCACACAAGTGGTTAATTCACCAATAATATGACGAATTAGATGATTCCTTAAAGTTCTAATTGTAGAAGCTTGATGAGATGGTTCGTAATAATTGTTTGGAATTTATTCAATGATGGAATCATGAGCAGATTGGTCACTTTCCAAGGTCTCAAGAAAATCATTTTAGAAATTAGTTTTGATGGAATTGATAGCTTCAGGTAAAGTTGTCGGGCCAACATGGGTGAAAATGTGTTCTGTAATTATTATTGGTATTGTGGAAATGGTGGGAGATTCATTAGATACATTCTGAGCTTCTTATGTGGTCTAAATAAGTTTTTCTAATAGTGGATCTTGTTGATCTTCTTGTTGAGTTATGATGCTTATAACAAAATTGTTTTAGGCATAAACATTGGAAGCAAAACAAAGCATCATAAGTAAAAAAATATATGTTTATTACACTTTATGCAACTAAGTAATACTACAAAAAGATAGACAAATTACCTCTAGTTGTAATCAAGAAGAAATCCCAAAGACTCAAAGTAGATCCTCTTTATCAAGTCAAGATGACTTCAAACAAGCAAGTCTTTATTCCTTGGTGTACAAGAAAAGTTCTAATTCTCCTTATAGGAGAATACATGTGTTTCCAAAAGAGAGAGGATGTGGAAAAGAAGGAGATTTTTGAATTAGGTTTAGGAGGAATAAGGGGTTCCATTCCTTATATAAGGCATATACCATATAAGATTCCTTTGTCTTAAAGTTTACTCAATTATCGTAACAATACCATAATCTAAACTTCAAACCTATATTGCATTAAAGGTCCATAATTTCTTGTTAACTCATTATTTATTAATAGATAACAAATTAGCCCATCTCCTTATTTGTTCTTGTTTTTCGATTTCAACCATGTGTAACCTAATAGGCCCATGCATTTTTAATTGTGTCACTAACTTGTTGTGTCGGTGAGCGTATCTCTAATATTTCTGATATATTTGATGGATTTAGGATGGAGGTTGATTACGAAAATTTGATATGGATACATTCTTTAATGATTATTCTATTTTTACTAAATACTCTAAAATCTTTTGATATAATAAAGTAACCAACAAAGATTCCGTCATCTGACTTGGGCTCAAACTTGGAAAGCTGGTCCTTTTGGTTTAGAATGTATCGTGGAAAATCAAACACATGAAGTTATAAGATTTTTTGTTTTGTCCTTTCAAGACTTAATATGATGTTTTAGAGTGACTTCTGACATCGATTGACCTGTTTTGGGTGTAACGTGAAGTATTGACAACTTTAGCACAAAATTGTAAGGAGATATTAGCTTTTAGCTGGCATTGTTGTACTAGCTTTTATTACTGTTCTATTTCTTCATTTATATATACAATTTTGCTCATGCGTTCTTACATGTAACAAGTTTTGTTTTTCATCAAAGAATGATTCTAAAATTCTAAAATTGTATTCCATCATCAATTCTAAGTTATTTAACCTTCTTTTCTAGTCAAATCTATATAGAATTGATGAATGAAATGATCTCTTTATCTGCATTACTTTTCTTTTTGAGGAATATAACCATGTGATTCTTGAGTATTCATCTACTAGTTCATGTATTCAAAATAAGTGATATCCAGGTGGGTTATTGATGATATCTTAATTATCGGTAATTTTCAAAATATCGGTTCCAAACATCGGTACTACAACGTTGGTGATATAAAATTCACAATTTAATATATTGGATTCACATCTCATGCATAGGTTAAAACTTATATATTGTGGTGTTTGGAGGTGGTGTTACATAACAATTCAGACACTCATTCACAAATTGTGTGCTCTACAAAATAATAGTCAGATTTGTACGAAACAAAAATCATCCATTCATACCTTAAAACTTATGAAAATTCATGCATTCATAGTTAAAACTAACATTAAGAAAACTAAACAATAACTGAAACATTAAAATCATAATTCATAGCTTAAAAAGATTAAATACACATTATCTGAGAAACACTAACATAATAACACACATTGTAAATGCAATTCACAACATAACAACACTAAAACATAGATTATGAATAATAATTTTATGCAGATATTATAACAAATAAGAAAACAAAATTAGATTTACAACTTAATAGCAGTGGATTCATAACTTAATAGTGATGGAGGGAGAGAGGTGGTGGCGTTGGAGTCGTTTTCGACGGTGGTGATGGGTTTTGGGAAGCAAAAAACGATTTTAAGCGGCAACTGAAGAAATTTTGAAATAAATTTTATTTTAAGATCATTTTAAACAAAACTACCAAGGACCCAAATACATGATATAGAAAGATTATAAACAACACATAAGATGTTTGGAAGTACAACATTTGAAGTCTTTGATCCCACTTGGTTTTGGGGAGTTGAAGAAGATGGAAAAACTCAAGAGTTTCTCTATAATCTATCCACCAACAAGATTAAGATATAAAGAATGATAGTTCAACCTTGTATTTAAGAACCTCTTAAGCCTTTAAGCACAAAACCAATTTTGTCTTAAAGGAGAGACAGTCTTATGACATCAAATACAAGCTTCAAAAGTAAGAGAGAAGAGAATGTGTAACTAGTTGAGATTTTCGGCCATCAAGAGAGAAGAGAAAAAACTAAAGAATATTCCAAGTCTTTCTCTTCTTTATATAGTCCTACATATATACTATAAGACCCATTCCATCACATGCAACTATGGTCTTGTAAGAGTATGTACATTGCCAACAATCCAATCAACCAACCATACTACATAACTTCCTAATGATTCACGGTTATGGGAGGAAAAGAAGAAGAAAGAATGGAGTGTATAAAAATCCATACCGATGTGCATCGTTTATATATGATGGGTTTTATATGTTATAAAAATCATATTTTTGGCAGAAAAACATAAACCCTTAAGTTCACATGCACCCTAAAGGATCTATGTTTTCACTATTGAATGCAATAACCAATTAAACATCTAGTACCCTACAAGAACCCTAGTATTTTTGAAATTAATAAAAATGGTTAGGGTTACATACCATTTGATTATAGTAGTAGATAATCAATAATAATCCTTATTGTAGTTACTTGGAAGCTAGGACCAAAAATCTCGTGCCTCTGATGGTTCATACCCAACCCTAGCAACAAGGAAGCTTAAGGAGAGGAGAGGGGATGGAGAAATTTCGGCTATGCCTTGGAATAAAGAGATGGCTAAAATTTAGAACCCCATGGAGGGTTTATATAGGTGATCAAGGGAGCTATGGATAAGGCAGTTTCCTAAGATAAGCCTTAATCACTTAACTTCCTCCCTAAGGCATCCAAGGCTCCCTTAATGACCAAGAAAACCCTAGAAACCTTCTAGAATTCGTCCCCCCCCCCCCCTCTTAGGGAGGTTCTATAATTGGTCAATGTCCAACTTTTGAACATTCTCACCTTTAATCCTTCCACTTTTAATTATTCCAATTAATCCCAAAATTAATTCTGATTAATTTATAATTAAATAATATTTCTAATTAATATACTATTCTCATAATATATTAATAAATTATTTATTTTTGATTTCTAGATAATTTATTAATCACATAATAAATTAATAAATCAGTAT
The DNA here is from genome assembly GCF_052849685.1 of Lactuca virosa. Classification (NCBI taxonomy): domain Eukaryota; kingdom Viridiplantae; phylum Streptophyta; class Magnoliopsida; order Asterales; family Asteraceae; genus Lactuca; species Lactuca virosa. The sequence goes on from NC_136430.1 coordinate 177,117,986, forward strand.
CTCTCTCTAAAAGTCATCCTATTCAATTACTAGGTTTGAGGGCAACCCAAAAGGACTTTGCTAATAATTCAAGTATATATTAATTCAGTTATTGGCTTAGACACCTAAACAGTCTCTTACTTGGATAATTTTATAACTGCAATTACCAGTATAACTTCTAAATTAGCCAGCAAAGAATGCTTCCATAGCAACTGCCAAACTTTGAACTTACCAGAAATTGGTCCTAAGATAAGTGATCAAATATTCCTCCGTTCTTCAAGATATCGTATAGACTGAGACATGGATTCAAATCAATCTCATTGTCCAAGTTTTGTTTCTCAATTTCTGGTTTGTGATGACATATGACTTCTAATTGAACACATCAATTTAGTCCTGGTTGGGCCCAACACTATAAGTCAACACCAAATCACCGAGAAGCCCAAAGATATCGCTTTTCCCGTTAGGGAAAAAGGAACTAATAAACTTTGACTCATATGATTGTATCCTTTACTCACCAAATCATACATGACACTGGGTTTTATAACATAATGTTACTGATGCATTTTTGCAACACCAATGCAAAACCAACTTGTAAATTACAACTCATATATCTCTGTTTTAAAAATCTAAAATATTATCGTCTCAGAATTACTCGTGACATAATACATGATGTAATTCTCTGAGCGTGGGTTTATCCAATACTTAAATCTCCATTTTAAGTACTCATGAATGTTGTAGCAATTTAATTGTTATGTCTAACTTCCTTAGAAAATATACAATCCAATTCATGACATTCTTAATTCACTACTTACTTCCCAAAGTATGAGTGAATGTGGAATTTGAATAATTAAATTATTCAGGAAGTAAAACATACAAAACGAAACACAAGAATAAACAATTGACAAAGGCAGTAAATAAACTCATAAATAATCTCTATTGTTTAATCACCAAAAGTCAACTACATATATTTTGTTACAAGTTTCAAACTACTCATCTAACTACTAAAATTAATATCATCTCTCAAACCAATGCTCCTAGCATGCTGATTATGTTTAACCCTACTCATATCCTTTGTCAAAGGATGTGCAGGATCCTCTTCTGATGATACCTTCTTCACAATGAGGTGACCTTCTTCTACTCTATATCGGATGTAATGGTATTTTCTATCGATCTCTTGATTTACCATGGTCGCTCGGTTCTTTATTCAAGGCAACCACACCCTCATTATCATAGAAAAGTTCCATTGGTTCCTGAATGGTTGGAACTACTCCAAGATCTCCGATGAATTTCTTCACCTAAGCCGCTTTCTTTGATGCTTCACTTGCCGTTATGTACCCTGAATTACACGTAGAATCAACCACCGTGTCTTGCTTGGAACTTTTCCAAGTAACTGTTCCACCATTTAATGTGAACACCCAACCAGACTGAGAACGGAAGTTGTCTCTATCTGTCTGAAAACTGGCGTCACTATACCCAGTCACTTTCAATGTATCACTGCCTCCAAAGACTGGAATCGTATCATTTGTCCTTCGTAAATACTTGAGAATATTCTTTACTGCAGCCCAATGAGCTTTTCCAGGATTTCCCTTATAGAGACTGACCATGATTAAAGCAAAGGACACATTAGAACGAGTACATGTCATATCGTACATGATCGATTCTACAACTAAAGCATAAGGGACTCGACTCATATCAGCTATCTCTTCATTCGTACTGGGGCTTTGAGTCTTACTCAATTTGGCATTTCTTTGAATAGGTAGCTTTACTTTCTTGGAAATTTCCATACTAAACTGTTTTAGTATCTTGTCCAAGTATGTACTATGACTAAGTCTAATTAGTCTTTTCTTTCCATCTCTCAAAATTCTTATCCCGAGAATATAGGCAGCTTCTCCTAGATTCTTCATAGTAAAACACTTTCCAAACAAAGATTTTACTTCTTTCAAGGTTGGAATGTTGTTTCCTATAAGTAGTATGTAATCAACAGATAATACTAGAAAGGTTATTATACTCCCACTAGCCTTGACATATACAAAGGACCCATCCTCACTTCTAGAGAATCCAACCCGTTTGACTATGTCTTTTCAATCCATAGATGGATTTATCAAGCTTACACACTCTATTGGAAAACATTGCATCAACAAAACCCTATGGCTAACTCATGTAAACATCTTCAGCCAACTTCCCATTAAGGAAGGTGGTTTTGACATCCATCTGGCAAATTTCATAATCATGAAAGGCAGCTATGGCAAGCATTATCCTAATAGACTTTATGTTGGTCACTGGTGAGAAGGTCTCATCATAGTTAATCCTTGGAGGTTGAGTAAAGCACTTCGCAACTAGTCGTGCCTAGAATGTATGCACATTTCCATCCATGTTGGTCTTCTTCTTGAAGATCTATTTGCAACCAACTGTCTTTCGACGAGGTTCTTGATCAACCAAATTCCAAACTTGGTTGTCATACATGGACTTGATCTCGCTGTCGATTGCCTCTTTCTTCTTTGGAGCCTCAAGGCCTGTCATCGCCTCCTTGTAGTTAGCTGGCTCATCCAAATTTACCAGTGTTTGTGATGGAAAACGTAGGTTCCAAAAATTCTATGCTCTAAGCGGAAGAACATTTAACAATCAAATGATTAGGGCAAATGCAACCTATCAAGGATCTATGTCTTTCACATAAAGGCAACAGACTATGAACTATCAAACTACAAAATTTCTTATCTAAAATCTGAATTCATAAGATAGAATACATACCTTATTGATTGTTGAAGAAAACAATCAAGAATCCTTTTTGTTGATCTTTTGGAAGCAAGCACCACAAGCGTCGTGCCTCTAGTGGTTTAAACCCAACATAAGCAAGAAGGATATTAAGGAGAGAGGGGAAAGAGATCAGAATTTCAGCCTAAACTCTCTAAGGTATGAGTGCTGAAAATGCTAGGGGTTAACCCCTTTATATAGTGCAGCAAGGAAACCCTAGATAAGCCCAAAACCAATATAATAATATTATCTTGAATTGGGTAATTATCCAGCATCCTAATTATCCACCAAGGATAATTCTAGAAACACTAAAGCCTCCAAAAAACCGTCCAAGGCCTCAAGGAGGTTCTAGAATGCCTCTTGTTCAACTATTGAACAATTACACTTTAGTCCCTGCACTTTGAATTAATTCTTTTAATCACAACATTAATTCTAATTAATTTCTGATTAAATATTAATTAAATATTACTATTTCTAATTAATATATTTTTATTATAATATATTAATAACGTATTTATTTCAATTTATTAATCAAATAATAAATCAATCTCTCTCTCCTAAAATATCATGTCCAATTGCTAGGTTTGAGGGCAACCCAAAAGGATTGTGCTACTATCAATTCAAGTTCATACCAATTATAGTTATGGGCTTAGACACCTAATCCAACAGCCTCCCACTTGGATAAGTCTGTAACTATAATTGCCAGTATAAGTTCTAAACTGATCAGCAAATTGTAGCTTCCAAAAGTCGCTGTCAGACTCTAACCCAGTCAGTTACATGTCCTAAGATAAGTGATCATATAATCCTCCATTCTGCAAGATATCATTCGAATATGAGACATGGAATAGAATCAATCTCATTGTCCAATACTTTGTTTCCCAATTTCTGATTTGTAATGACATAGAACTTCTTATCGAACACATCAATTTAGTCCTGGACGGGCCCGACACTATAAGCCAACACCAAATCACCGAGGGGCCCAAAGATATCGCTTTTCCCGTTAATGAAAAAGGAACGAATAAACTTTGACTTATATGCTTGCTCCATGTACTCATCAAATCATGCAAAAAAATACGTTTTATAATATCAAGTTACTGAAGCGTTTACACATCATCAACGCACAACTAATTCGTAAACCGTAACTCATATATCTCTGTTTCAAGACTATAAGATGTTATCGTCTCAGAATTACTCGTGATAATTTCCATGAAGTAATTTTCTGAGTGTTGGTTAATCCAATACTTAAATCTCCATTTCTAAGTACTCATTAACATTGCAGCAATACCAGTGCTATGTCTAAAAATCTTTAAACAATCTATAATCTAATTCATGACAGTCGTATTTCACTACTTACTTCCAAAAGTACGAACGACTGTGGAGTTTGAATAATCGAATTATTTGGGAAGTAAAACATGCAAAAATGAAACACAATAATAAACAATTGAAAAAAGGTAGTAAACAAACTCATAAATAATTCTCTATTGTTTAATCACCAAAAGTCAATTACATTTACTTTGTTACAAGTTTAAAACAAACTATCTAACTACTAAAACTAATATCATTTCTCATACCAATGCTCCTAGCATGCTGAATGTGTTTGACCCTACTCAGACCCTTTGTGAGGGGATCTGCAGGATTCTCTTCTGATGATACCCTCTTCACGATCAGGTGACCTTCTTCTACCCTATGTCTGATGAAATGGTATTTTCTGTCGATATGTCTTGATCTTCCATGATATCTTGGTTTCTTTGTCAAGGAAACCGCTCCTTCACTATCACAGAAAATTTCTGTAAGTCCCCAATATGCTTGAGTATCAATCAGATCCGTTTGATGGTGCGGAATCCCAATCAAACGGATGATGCCAGATCAAAATAGAAGAGAAGTAGAAGAAGAAGATGATGAATCTTGTATGATTTGATTAGAATGAAGATCTAAATACAAGATTCACACACTAACACACACTTTAGCTCCTCTCTTCTCTCTAACTTTCTCTCTCTACAATATGCTCTCCCACCCTCTCTAGCCTCTCACTCTCACACACTTCTCACCCTATATATATGAGATAGTTGGCCGTACACGGGTTTACGGCCGTAAACCCGTGTACGGCCGTACACACAACCGTAAACACATACATAGCCGTAAACACCGAGCTGTATACGGTCCTAGATATAAAAATACATTTTCCTAGAAAAGCAAAGTATAAAACATAATTTTAGACCCAACAATCTCCCCCTTGGTTTATAGCTTTCTTTTCTAATTGACCCAACAAGCTCCCCCTAAAAAGTAGCTGTCTTTTCTTGTCAATCTTCATTGGGAGCTTGGCTTCAGCATTAATCTTCAAATTCTTCAGAACTTCAAGATGAACATGATGAATCTTCAATAAATGACTTCATCTTGAGCAGTTGGGATTTTCTTCAAAATTTAACTCTGAACGCTCGTCGGGTGAGGAGGCTTGATGCACTGATTCTTGAAAGATAGCGCTTTCAGCTTGAGAATCTTCAGCGAGAATATCAGAGAGAACTAATCTTCTGGATCACTTCAGCAGGTTCAAGAATAGCAGCAAATTGATTGAGGATGCTTCAATGCAATCTGTCACATAATCTTCAAGTCATCTTCACCTTGCTTCTGGGTTGAAAGATTGAATGTTGGAAGAATAATCTTCATTTTGTTGCTCCATCGAATGAGAATTCTTCGATGATCACGGATGAAGCCTTGGCTCGGAAATTTTTGATTTAGTCTCCATGAGTCTCATCTACATCTGAATTCACTTTTCAAGACAAAACAAAACTAAAAGAAAACTTATCACACAATATTTTTGTATTTTTCATATTTTCTAAAACAGAAACAAAAATATTTTTGGATTTTTGATTTTTTTTTCTGAACAAGAAATAAAATAGAAATAACACTATTTTTTTTGGATTTTGAATTTTCTGATTTTTGTTTGATTTTTGAATTTTTGATTTTTGTTTGATTTTTGATATTTTTAATTCTCCCCCTAAATTTGTGCATAGAGGAAAACTATGAACAAATTTAACAAAAACAAAAATACTTGGGATCAAAGTTGTCAAGCAATCCAATATCGTTTATCAGCACACGCATGCATGTCTAGATCTGGTCAATCATCGGTATTTTGGTCCACTTAAACACAAAGGATGTTGACAATTTGGACAGATTATAAGTGACAAGTCATTGGGATATATATTCCTAAATGGACATTTAGCTGACGACGACCAAGGATATTGTTGTCCACTTAAATTAAGCAGCAAGATCTACAGACAACCTATTAAATGGTTAAATTTTAGATGTACTAGAACATGTTTCCCACTTCCCGATATACCCCGGTAATCAAGAACTTCCAAAGAACTCCTTACTTTAGGTGAGTATTCAATCATTAAGAAAGAAGTCAGAGATAGAAGTGCATATTTTGTATCCCAGGTCGGATATATTCCAATCACACAGAGGGAACAACATATGACTAACATAGATAAGGGTTTAGAGAGATAGTAGAGTGCATATGCTGTGTCCCAGGTCGGATCTTCCGATCACATAGAGGGAACAGCATATGGCTAACAGATAGAAATAATTTCATAGATATGGAAATGCATAGAGATAGAGTTGCATATGTTGCATTCCAGGTCGAATATGTTCCAATCACGCAAAGGAAGCAACATATGACTGATAGATAGAAAGCAAGAATATAATTTCCTACAGACCTACTTTATCAGAACCCCCCAGTTGCCCTATCAATATCGGAATTAAGGACATGAGTCCATACATCAAGGAAATGTTCAGCCACAGTTCTAGATAATTAACTTTTAGTGTATCTCGCAGGTTCCCATGTTTATCTCACTGCTCAATCTACCCGAGCGTCATATGGTCAGTCCAAATGAAACTATCTAAGTTCATATTAGTCAAGTCCTTTCAATTTTTTCAAACTGAGTCTAGTCCTTTTGAATCCTTTGTGCCTACCAGCACATTGAATACAGAGTCTAGACAATTCGGCTTTAGTGCATTACACAAATCATAAATTGCCCTTTAGCACTATACTTCATATCACTTCCCAAACAATACCTACTAAAGAAAAACTATAAGAAAGGAAATAATTGTCTTCAAAACGAATCAGTGTAAGATAAACTCAGGAGTATAGAGAAGAAAAATCAAACCGTAAGTCACTGATTGAATTTGCATCCAGAAGGTCTGAGAACAACACGCATAGTCTCAGAACAGATCCGAAAATTATTCATTTCATTAAGCACAAACCCCATTTGTGATCCTCTCCTTCCTTACTTCCTTTCCCGCAAAGGACACATACTCTCAAGCAAAGTTCTGAATGTTGTAGAGTTGAGAGATGTCCCCTATCATGTGCCTGGAACAACCACTACCAACAAACTGAAGTCTGATGATATGCCTCCATAGCTGCTCCGACACAGAGCGGGATTAGTTGGTCTTTGGAACCCAGTCCATTTTGAAACTGGGTTGACCTTTGTCATCTTTGCATGGTACACTCTCCCATGACATGTCCTGTTTATCACAAACATAAGATGTAGAAATGTTAGAATCATTAGAAGATTTGGGAGAGTAAACCTTCGGTACCCATCTGTAGTTGGGTTTAACCCATTTCTTTTTCGCTCCGATGGGTGCCTTGGTACTTGCTTTTGAGCTTGATGTCGGCTGCAGAGATGATTTTGAAGTAACCGGTCTTTGTTTCATAGGAGCTTGATTCTTAGCCTTGGGAGTTGAACTCTTGCCCTTCGTGGCATTCCAGTTGCTATTGTCTGAACGTGACCTTGAGGGGTTTCTTTTGGGAAATCTCTCTCTTGGCGCGTTCTGCCACCTTGTGCATAGTAGGGAACGTATACGCGATTTGGACAATTTCGGGCAATGTGTCCAGGTGTTCCAAAGTGAAAACATGTCTTTTTCTTCACTGGGAAATTGTTTCTTCCTGCCCCTGGTCGCGTGTCCTTGCCTTGTTTCTGGTTGTTCCCATATCCACACTTGCAACAGGCACTCTGTTTGGCTTGAATTGGTGGCCTGTACTTACCAACAGTAGGTTGATCAGAAGTAACTGAGTTAGAAGCAACAAGTTCAGAGTTCAAGGAGACATTGGTTTGTTCAATGGTGTTCTCCTTGTTCTCTTCTTCCATTACTTTACCTGCACATGAAGTAGAAACATCAGTATTTTTCATCTTAGCATCCTCAGTTGGCCCTGATTGTTCAGCAGCTGGTTTACCATATACCATATATGGTTCTCTGTCGATCTCTTATTTTGTTAAAGGATTAATATAATACGAATGATTAAAAGGAGGAGGGACATTATCATACCCTAGACCCTTGGTTTGATTATCTTTAAAACTCAATTGTTTTTCAACTAAGGACTCGACTGTCTTACTTGACGCAGCATAATTTTTGAAACTAACATCTGTTTTTCCACACTTAATTTTCAAAGCGTCAAGTTCTTCAGTTACAGCAGCAAGTTTATTTTTGATGTGATCATAATTGTCACACTTGTTGCTGTATTCTTCTTGCAGTTTCCTAAAATCATTTGTTTTGGCTTCTAATTTTCTTTTAATGGTTTTTGTCCTTTTCTGAGTTGATATCCTTCATATTTTAGGTCCTCATTTTCTATTTAATCAACTCGATTTGATCACGTAAAAACTTGACAGTCTTAATACAAGATTGAGAACAAGATACTTCATTAACCCGGATGTTTGAGGAACTCATTGATTAAAAATATGCCCTTTGACTAAAAACTCAACAGTCAACCTTAAAAGTCAAATTTAAAAAGTCAAACTTAAAAGTCAAACTTGAAAAGTCAAACTTGAAAAGTCAAACTTAAAAGTCAAACCGAAAAACTAAATTTGAAATTTTAAAAGTTAAACGAAAAAGTCAAAGTTTAAAGTCAAAGGTCAAACTTTAAAAGTCAAAGTCAAAATTTTAAGTCAAAAGTCAATTTAGAAAGTGAAAAAATTAAAAACTAAAATTTTGGAAGAAAATAGAATTTAAAACTAAAGGAAATTGAATTTTGGGCTGAATATGACAAAGTTGCGAAACTTGGATCGAAATAAGAAGCCTTTTGAATTAAATGAGGGAGGAGAGTATCAACTCGCAGCCTAGATGAGTTGGAAGAGGCGCTGTGGTGAGGAATTAGAAGACCCGGGTTCGTTTCCCGGCACCCTCAATTTCGTCTCCTATTTTTGTTGATGCGCATGCGAGGTTGCTGAGATGCGAGGACGAGGTGCGAAGCGAACCAAAAACGCTGCTGGACCGCAAACCACCAAGCCGTACACGTGAGAGGCTGCTGAGTAATACACCGAGCCGTACACGTGTGCGCCGTACACCGAGCCGTTCACCGAGGCCGTATACTCCGAGGCCGCACACAGGTCTACGGCTGTACATGGGTCTACGGCCGTACACCTTCAACTGTGGCCGTACACCTTCACCAGATGCGAAGAAAAACGACGTTTTTCACACTTTTTGCTCCAAAACTCGATCCAAAACTCGTTTTTATGAAAAACGCGAAGAACAAACCCCCCTAATTTTCAGAGATCTATCCAAAAACGCAGAAATCCTTTAAAAATAAGATCAAATACCAGATCTGACAAAATTGATTGATACAATCCAAGCTCTGATACCACTTGTAAGTCCCCAATCTGCTTGAGTATCAATCAGATCCGTTTGATGGTGCAGAATCCCAATCAAACGAATGATGCCAGATCAAAATAGAAGAGAATGAGAAGAAGAAGATGATGAATCTTGTATGATTTGATTAGAATGAAGATCTAAATACAAGATTCATACACTAACACACACTTGAGCTCCTCTCTTGTCTCTAACTTTCTCTCTCTACAATATGCTCTCCCACCCTCTCTAGCCTCTCACACTCACACACTCCTCACCCTATATATATATGAGATAGTTAGCCGTACACGGGTTTACGGCCGTAAACTCGTGTACGGCCGTACACACAACCGTAAACACATACATAGCCGTAAACACCGAGCTGTTTACGGTCCTAGACATAAAAATACATTTGCCTAGAAAAGCAAAGTATAAACCATAATTTTAGACCCAACAATTTCAATTGGCTCCTTGATGGCTGGAACAACTCCAAGGTCTCCGATGAAGTTCTTCAACCAAATTGCCTCCTTTGATGCTTCGCTCACCGCTATGTGCTCTAATTCACAAGTAGAATCAACCATTGTCTCTTGTTTGGAACTTATCAAGATTACCGCTCCTCCATTTAAGGTAAACACCCAACCAGATTGAGAATGGAAGTTGTCTCTGTTTGTTTGAAAGATGACGTCACTATACCCAGGAACTCTTAATGTATCACTGCCACCAACTACTAGGACCCAATCCTTAGTTCTTCGCAGATACTTTAGAATATTCTTAACCGCTATCCACTGAGCTCTACCTGGATTTCCCTGATAACGACTGAACATGCTTAAATCAAAGGCCACATCTGGACGAGTACATGTCATAGCATACATGATAGATCCAACGGCGGAAGCATATGGAACTCTACTCATTTCTGCTATCTCTACATCAGTACTCGGGCTCTGAGTCTTACTCAGTTTGGTATTACTTTGTATAGGCAGTTCTCCTTTCTTGGAATTCTCCATGCTAAAATGTTTTAGCACCTTTTCCAAGTATGTACTCTGACTAAGTCCAATTAGTCTTTTACTTATGTCTCTCAGAATTCTTATCCCTAGAATATAAGCAGCCTCTCCCAGATCCTTCATAGCGAAACACTTTCCAAGCCAAGACGTAACCTCTTGCAAAGTTGGAATGTCATTTCCTATAAGAAGTATGTCATCAACATACAATACCAGGAAGGTTACTATACTCCCACTAGCTTTGACATATACACAGGACTCATCTTCACTTATGGAGAAGCCAAACTCCTTGACCTTCTCGTCAAAGCAAAGATTCCATCTGCGAGAAGCTTGTTTTAATCCATAGATTGATTTCTCAAGCTTACACACTCTAGTGGGAAACTTTGCATCAACAAAAACCTCTGGCTGACATATGTAAACATCCTCAACCAACTTCCCATTAAGGAAAGTGGGTTTGACATCCATCTGCCAAATTTCATAGTCATGAAATGCTGCTATGGCGAGCATTATCCTAATAGATTTTATCTTAGCCACTAGTGAGAAAGTCTCATCATAGTCAACCCCTATGGATTGAGTAAAGCCCTTCACAACCATTCGAGCCTTGAAATTGTGTACCTTTCTATCTATGTCGCTCTTCTTCTTGAAGATTCATTTGCACCCAACTGTCTTACGACCTGGCACATTATCGACCAAATTCAAAACTTGGTTGTCATACATGGACTTGATCTCGCTGTCCATTTCCATTTGCCATTTGGCTGCCTCAGGGCCTGCCATTGCTTCCTTGTAGTTAGTTGGTTCATCCAAATTTACCAGTATACTATCACTGATAAACGTATCACCATATGCAGTAATTGTTGGATTAGTGTCTAAGTCCATAACTATAATTGGTATGTACTTGACCCGAGAGTAGCATGGTCCATTTGGGTTGCATGGCACCGGAACAATCTGAAGGATGGATAATTGAGAAGAGGTTGTTTATGGTTCATTAATATATTATAAGTTCTAATATATTAATATGAAATCATATTATTTAATTAGTATTGATCAATAATTAATTTGGAATTAATTTTGTGATCAAAAGAGATTGATTAAATATATGGGGATTGATTATGTAAATCATTCATTCTTATAATGTGGGCTTATGATCCATAGTTCTTTCTATTGGGGTAAACCCATGTGGTGACCCATGGATGATCCACGGAGGTTTAAACCCATGGAGAATGAGGAATATGGAAGGTCATGCACATTAGGGTTTGCATGGTGTAACCCTAATTAAGCCACACTATATAAGAACCCCTCTAGCTCATGAAATCAGACCTAAGTAAGCTTACAAGAGGGTAAGCCGATTTTATGAAGTGCAAGTAACCTCTTCTCAAGTTCCTCCATTGTTGGTGGTGTTGTGTGATTCCATTTGAGGTGCAACACTTGGGGCACTAAGTTCTTAAAGGTCCAAGGTTTCCAACTACATCAAAAGGTATGTCGTCTAACTAGATTTTGTAGTAAAGATGCTCCATTGTATGCTAGTTAGGATGATGCTTTGGAAAAATAAAAGTTTGCATGTATATTAGAGAAAACATAGATCCAAAGCATCTAGGGTTGCATGTACACCATAGGAGTGTTAGAATACTCAAAACCCTTCGGTAATATGGAAACCATATAATTTAGTTTGCATTCTAACTCTACTGGAACGCCTAAGAGGTAATGACTCGTCAACTAGTTCAACTGCAATTTCTTCCTCTGGTTGAACCCTAGCGTCTTCAGAGGTTCCTTCATCGTTTGATTCCTGGATTTCTTCAACATCAATTGTACTCCCACTGTCCTCTTTGAATATGAGTTCTCTTTCTCTCTCTCTCTCTCTCTCTCTCTCTCTCTCTCTCTCTCTCAAGACTCCCCTTCGTGCTACAAATACCACGTTCTCACTAGGTCTGTAGAACAAATATCCAAAAGACTTCTATGGATAGCTGATGAAAATACATCTCTTACTTCAAGGTTCAAGCATGTCATGAGTCTCTCGTCTAATGAAAACGTCACAACCCCAAACCTTGATATGTGCTAACGAGGGAACCTTCCCTGTCCACATCTCGTGAGGTGTTTTGGCAACCTTCTTAGTTGGGAAAAGAGTAAGAATGTGGGCGGCAGTCTCTAAGACATACCCCCATAACAAAATTGAAAGAGAAGCTCGACTCATCATGGAACGAACTATGTCTAACAAGGTTCAATTGCGCCTCTCAGCCACACCATTAATTTGTGGTGTCCTAGGAGGTGTGAATTGTGAAACTATTCCACATTCCTTGAGGTAATCGTTGAACTCGATACTAAGATACTCACCGCCTCTATCAGATCTAAGTGTCTTTATCTTCCTGCCCAGTTGATTCTCGACTTCATGTTTAAACTCCTTGAACTTTTCAAAGGTTTCCGACTTATGCTTGATTAAGTAGATATAACCATATCTGCTATAATCACCAGTAAAAGTCACATAGAATCGATTAGCAACCCTTGTGGTGGATCTGAAGGGCCCACACACATCTGTGTGTATGAGGTCCAACAAACCTTCACCTCTTTCACAAGAACCAGTGAAAGGTGATTTTGTCATCTTACCCAAGAGACAAGATTTGCATTCATCATCCGACCTTAGGTCAAATGACTTCAACACTCCATCGTTTTGGAGTTGGGCGATGCGTTTCTTGTTAATGTGTCCAAGACGACAATGTCACATGCACGCTTTTATATATCATTAGATGAATCAATTTGAAATACACTATTTCCTAAATTGTCTACACACATCACAGTTTCATAGACACCATCACAAGGTAAAGCTTCAAAGTAAAAAAATACCAATTTTATAAGCAAAAATAGAACCATTCTCATCAATAAAAGAATATATAAAACCTTGTTTAAACAATGCATGAAAGGAAATAATGTTTCATGTCATTTCTGATGAGTAGAAACAATTTAATAAGTCTAAAGTAACTCTATCACTAAGCACTAGACTATAAACTCCAATCTTGGTGACAGATGAAGATCGCCTATTCCCCATGATCAAGTTTATTCTACCATGCTCCACGTCCTCACTTCTTCTTAGCCCCTGCAAATCAGAACAAATGTGAAATCCTCATCCTGTATCAAGGACCCAAAAACGAGAATATGATGAGCTGTTAGATAAGATAGTGTATATGCATGTAGAAGTTGGCTTCACCTTGCCCTCTTTAATGTCTTGAAGATACTTTGGGCAGCTTCATTTCCAATGGCCTTTGTCATTGTAGTAGAAGCAAGTGGCCTCTTTGGGATCAGAGTCAGGGGGAGCATCAGAAATGGATTTACCTTTGGGTCCATTACTTGATGATCCTGCCTGAGACTTTCCTTTCCAATTTTGGTTAGGAGGACCTTTCCTCTCTTTCCCTTTCCCTTGACTAATGGCCAGAACGGGAGTACTAGAAGGAGTGGAGACAACACTTTTTCCCTTCATCCCTGCTTCAGCTGTTTGCAAGAGGTTGTGCAATTGAGACAAAGTGGTATCATTGTTGTACAAATGATAGGCCAAGATGAACTGATCATAACAACTTGGTAAGGAGTTCAAGACTATGTCGATAGCCAACTCCTCATCAAAATTCACATTAATCTTGACAAGTCAGTCCACATATCATTGCATTCTTTGCACGTGGCTTCTAACAGATTCTCCCTATTTCATCTTGCTTGCTATGAGGGACTTTACCACCTCGTAATTTTCCTGACGAGCTTGCTTATGGTACTTCTCCATAAGGTCCTTGTTCATCTCGTATGGACAGTAATCCTTATAGTATCTCTGCAATTCAGGAGTCATCGTGGCCACCATGATGCAAGCAACTTCTATTGCATCATTGTAGTGCTTCTTGTAGGCGACCAGTTCTTCATGAGTGGCCTTCTCTTCGTCAATCTCATCTAATGATTTCTCAAGGACATACTCCTTGTCCTTGAAACGAAGGGCCATCTTGATGTTGTGCATCCAGTCATTATAGTTGGTGCCATCCAATGTCACCTTGGAGCATATGTTCAACAAATAAAAGTTATGGGAGGAGGAGGAGGAACCAAAAGCATCATTTGGAGTAGACATCTGTAAAAGATAAGTTTTTTTAGTTAGATAAGAACAATCCTTAATATAACAACCCAAAAATGAAATATTAAGGCTAGGATCCAACTAAAAAATTCACAACTTAGAAAAGGGATGTCGTAATCTAATTGTAAATTTTATAAAGGTAGGTAAATGACAATTTGCCAATTCCACCATTGAAAAATGAAATTTGAGGGAAATTAAGTTGAGTGAAATTCCTAGATCTTTTGAGACTTATTAAAACTATTCAATGGCATGTTTAATCTCAGATTATGCTCGTCTATTTGTGACTGGGATACCAAGGATCACAAACAAGATGTGATTAACCATGAAAATTAGCTTGACACTCTCTATGTCATTTGTCATCTCATTTTAATTTGTCGGTTAACCACACACGCTCCATTAATCAACGATAATTTTCGAGATGCCCATTTTTACTTTTTACTGTAACTATTAGTGTGGCGGTTAACCACACATGCTCCACTAACTACTATAAAGTATAGTGTGCAATTTCATGGGTTAGCATACAAATTCACATATTTCCTAAAGTAACTAAAATTGGGATTTAAAATAAAATAGTTGAGTTACTTTTAATCGCATTATACTTATTAATGAGAATTAACTGTCTTATCAAACCCGTTCAGGTAACGACCCTCTAGCATACAAGAGAGTGGTGGGTAAGAGTGGATACCCAATGGCGGTCATTTTATAGGCCGCTTCCTTAAACTCCCCTTATAGTATGGCTTCATGAATAAGGCGTAACTAGCGGTTCGACTGAGTTAGTCTTATACATATAGTAATTATTAAACATTTAATTTTACTTATAGTATAAGGTGTATTTTAAAACTTTTTCAAAATACTAGGTTTATAATAAATTTTGAAAAATTATATAATTTTAGATTTAATATAAACAAAATAATATTTGACATTAATTATTAGGATTAATATCTAAATCAACTACTTATACACTAAAAATAAATCATATTAATCAATAAAATGATTAATCAAGTCAAATATTTATCTCGTAACTTTTAGGCTTTCAATTTATCATCAAATATTCAGCAAATTCGGATTTGGAAGATATTTAAAGCAGATAATTATCAATTAAAAGCATCCAAAATAGATTTGGCAGAAAAATTCGAAAATTTTGGATCTAATCTGATCTTACGTCGTGAGCATCAATGCTCACGCCGGGAGATGCAATATTTCAAAATTTTTGTTTTGATCAATTCACCAATGTGTAGTCACATGAAAGATAGTCATAGGCTCTAATACCACTGATGGAAAACATAGGTTACAAAAAATTCATGCTCTAAGCGGAAAAACATTTAACAATTAAATGATTATGGCACATGCAACCTATGAATGATCTATATCTTTCACATAAAGGAAACATACTATGAACTATCAAACTACAAAATCTTTTATCTAAAATCTAAATTCATAAGATAGAATACATACCAGATTGATTGTTGAAGTAAAAAATCAAGAATCCCATTTGTTGATATTTTGGAAGCAAGCACCACAAGCGTCGTGCCTCTAGTGGTTTAAACCCAACATAAGCAAGAAGGATATTGAGGAGAGAGGGGAAAGAGATCAGAATTTCATCCTAAACTCTCTAAGGTATGAGTGCTGAAAATGCTAGGGGTTAACCCCTTTATATAGTGCAGCAAGGAAACCCTAGATAAGCCCAAAACCAATATAATAATATTATCTTGAATTGGGTAATTATTCAGCTTCCTAATTATCCACCAAGGATAATTCTAGAAACCCTAAAGCCTCCACAAAACCGTCCAAGGCCTCAAGGAGGTTCTAGAATAGCTCTTGTTCAACTATCAAACAATTACACTTTAGTCCCTACACTTTCAATTAATTCTTTTAATAAAAAATTAATTTCCAATTAACTTCTGATTAAATATTAATTAAATATTACTATTTCTAATTAATATTTTATTTTTATAATATATTAATAAATTATTTATTTCAATTTATTAATCAAATAATAAATCAATCTCTCATTCCAAAAATATCCTATCCAATTGCTAGGTTTGAGGGCAACCCAAAAAGACTATGCTACTATAAATTCAAGTTAATACAAATTATAGTTATGGGCTTAGACACCTAATTCAACAGTTTGATCACTGATAAACGTATCACCATCTGACGTTATATGGAATCCATAGAACGTTGGTGGCATGCTAACTCTACCGGAACGACGAAGAGGTAATGAACTGTCAACTGGATCAATTGGAATTTCTTCCTCTAGTTGAGTGCTAGTATCTTCCAAGGTTCATTCATTGGTTGACTCTTGAATCTCTTCAAGATCAATTATGCTCCCACTGTCCTCTTTGCATATGAGCTCTCTCTCGCGAAAGAATCGTCTTCGTGCTACAAAGACCACGCTCTCACTAGGCCTGTAGAACAAATATCCAAAAGACTTTTGTGAGTAGCCAATGAAAATAAACTTCTCACTTCTAGCTTGTTATCTTGATACCCTCATCAAACGAAAGCTTCACAACCCCAGCCTTTGATATGTGGTAATGAGGGAACCTTCCCTGTCCACATCTCGTGAGGTGTTTTGACAACTTTTTTAGTATGGACAAGATTAAGGATATGGGTGGCTGTCTCTAAGGCATACCCCTAGAAAGTAATGGGAAGAGTGGCTCGACTCATCATGGAACGAACCATGTCCAACAAGGTCTGATTGCGCTTCTCAGCCACACCATTAAGTTGTGGTGTTCTAGGAGGAGTTTTAGTGAAACTATTCAACATTCCTTGAGGTAGTCGTGGAACTTGATACTAAGATACTATCCTCCTCTATCAGATAAGAATATCTTTATCTTCCTACCTAATTGATTCTCGACTTCATGTTTAAACTCTGTGAACTTTTCAAAAGTTTCTGGTTTATGTTTGATTCAGTAGATATAACCATATCTACTATAATCATCTGTAAATGTTAAATAAAATCGATTAGAATCTGTTGTGGTGGATCTTAAGGTTCCTCACACATCTTTGTGTATGAGGTCGAACAAACCTTCACCTCTTTTACAAGATCTAGTGAACGGTGATTTTGTCCTCTTTCCCAAAAGACAAGATTCACACTCATCATTTGGCCTTAGGTCAAATGATTCCAACACTATATCGTTTTGGAGTTGGGTGGTGTGTTTCTTGTTAATGTGCCCAAGACGACAATGCCAAAAGCATTCCTTGTCTAAAACATTAGATGAATTAATGTGAAATAAACTATTGCCTAAGCTATCAACACAAGTCATTGTTTCATACAAACCATTTCAAGGTAATGCTTCAAATATAAAAACACCATTTTTATAAACTAAAATTGAACCATTCAAATCATTAAACGAGTAACGAAAATCTTGTCTGAACAATGCATGAAATGAAGTAATGTTTCGCGTCATTTCTGAAGAATAGCAACAATTAATCAAATCTAAATGAACATCACTACTAAGCATAAAAATGATAAGTTCCAATCTTGGTAAGAGGAGAAGATCACCTATTCCCCATGATCATATTCATCCTCCCATGCTACACCTCTTCACTTTCTTTTAGTCCCTGTAAATCAGAACAAATGTGAAAACCACATCCTGTATCAAGGACCCAAGAACGAGTAGATTGTGAGTTATTAGTTTGAATAGTGTATATGCTTGTCGACGATGGCTTTAATTTGCCATCCTTCATGTCTTAAAGGTACTTGGGGAAGCCCCTCTTCTAATGGCTCTTCTCATTGCAATAGTAACAAGTGGTCTCTATGGGTTCATTAACAGCTGGAATGGCCGATTTGGGCTTCACCTTTAGGCCTTTGCTAGATGACCAACATTTCCTTGCCCTTCTAGTTAGCTTTGGGAGCAGCCTTCCTCTTCTTCCCTTTGCTTTTCCCAATAGAGAGAATGGGAGCACTAGTAGTAGTAGAGGCTTGATTATTTCCCTTCATTCTCGACTCAACAATCTGTAACAAGTTATGGAGTTGGGCCAATGTGGTTTCTGTGTGGTTCAAATGATAGGCCAAATTGAACTGATCATAACAACTTGGCAAGGAGTTCAGTACCATGTCAATAGCCAAATCCTCGTCGAACTTCACTTTGAGCCTAACAAGGCGTTCCTTGTACCTTTGCATTCTCTACACGTGGTTGCACACAAACTCTCCCTCTTTCATTTTGCAAACCATGAGAGATTTGACCACCTCATATTTCTCTTGACGAGCTCTCTTGTGGTACTTTTCCACAAGGTCATTTTTCATGTCATATGGGCCAATAGTTCTTATAGAACCTCTGCAACTCAGGGGCCATAGTAGTGACCATGATGCAAGCAACTTTTGTTGCATCATCATAATGTTTCTTGTAGGAGGCTAGTTGTTCTGGAGTAGCTTTGGCTTCATCGATTTCAACAAGTTCCTTTTCAAGGACATACTCTTTGCCCTTGAGTCGAAGATCCATATTTATATTGCGCATCCAATCGTTGTATTTGGTGCCATCAAATGTCCCCTTGGACACGATCGAGAGTAGGGAGAAATTCGAGTTGTGGGTAGATGACAGAGGAGCAGAACCATCACCAGTAGTAGAAATCTATAAATAGAAGGTAGTTTTAGTTAGATGATAAAATAATCCTTAATATTCAACCCATAATAAACATTTGAGGTAGGAGCCAACTATGCAATTCACAATCTAGAAGAGGGATGTCATAATCTAATTGTAAATTTTATAAAGGTAGGTAAAAGCAATTTACCAATTTCAATCAAAATGAAATTCCTAGATCTTTTGAGATTCATTGAATCTATCAATGGCGTGTTTAATCTCAGATTATGTTCTTCTATTTGTGACTGGGATGCCAAAGATCACAAACAAGATGTGAATAACCATACAAATATACTTGGCACTCTCGATGTCATTTATCATCTCTAATTAATGTGTCAGCTAACCACATACGCTCTACTAACAATGATAAGTATCGAGATGCCCATTAATACTCTTTATAGTCTCTATTATTGTGTTGATTAACCACACACGCTCCACTAACAACATATTAGCATAACGTCTAATTTCATGGATTAACATACTTTTCACATTTTTCCTAAAGTAACTAAGAGTGATATTTTTAAAAGTGGTTTAGTTACTTTAATAGCATTATACCTTTAATGAAGTTAATGTCCTATCAGATCCGTTCTGCTAACGACCCTCCACTAAACGATGAAGCGGTGGGTGAGAGTGGACACCTATTCAACTACCATTTTATAGGCAGTTTCTTTATACCCCCTTATAATTCAGCTTCGTGAATGAGGCATACTAGTGATCCGACTGACTTAATCTTATACATATAGTAATTAACTTTTAATACTATATATAAGGTGTATTTTAAAACTTTTTCAAAATACTAGGTTTAAATTAAATTTTCGAATTAAAAAAAAATAATTTAATTTAAAATAAACCAATTAAGATTTAATCTTTATCTTTTAATTAAAAATTAATCAAATTAATTTAAATCTTATGATGATTAAATAATTATTTACCATTAACTATTAATCAAATAATTTAAATTTATGCCTAATCCCTTTCCATCTATATTTTCGAAAATCAATGGACAATGGTTATCCAATTTTAGTTATCCTACTTTAAACAATTTAAAGGCAATAATTATCAAGTAAGGAAACCCTAGACATTTCGAAAATAAGGGTGGAGGCTACGGTTTCAAGAACCCTAGCCCTTGTCAAAATTTCTCTCGATTAGGGTTTAATTTCTATAAATCGTAATCTTGATCTATTCAACTATTATGCATATTCAATTGAAAATAAATGCACTGATAACACTGATAGGTTTTATATGTTACAACAATCATATTTTTGGCGGAAAAACATAAACCCTAAGTTCGCATGTACCCAAAAGGATCTATGTTTTCACTATTGAATGCAATAACCGATTGAACATCAAGAACCCTACAAGAACCCTAATATTTTCGAAATTAATAAAAATGGTTAGGGTTACACACCTTTTGATTATACTAGCAGATAATCAATAATAATCCTTTTGTAGTCACTTTGAAGCTAGCACCAAAAATCTCGTGCCTCTGATGGTTCACACCCAACCCTAGCAACAAGGAGGCTTAAAGAGAAATGAGTGGGGATGGAGAAATATGCCTTGGAAGAAAGATATACCCGAAATTTAGAACCCCGTGGAGGGTTTATATAGGTGATCAAGGGAGCTATGGATAAGGCAGTTTCCTAAGATAAGCCCTAATCCCTTAACTTCCTCCCTAAGACATCCAATGCTCCCTTAATGCCCAAGGAACCCCCAGAACCCTTCTAGAATTCGTCCCCCCTCTTAGGGCAGTTCGAGAATTGGTAAATGTTCAACTTTTGAACATTGTCACCATTAGTCCTTCTACTTTTAATTATTCCAGTTAATCCCAAAATTAATTCTGATTAATTTATAATTAAATAATACTATTTCTAGTTAATATATTAATAAATTATTTATTTTTGATTTCTAATTAATTTATTAATCACATAATAAATTAATAAATAAGTCTCTCACTTTCTCTCTTTTTCTCTTTCTCTCTCTCTCTCTCTCTCTCTCTCTCTCTCAAAGTCATCATATTCAATTATTAGGTTTGAGGGCAACCCAAAAGGACTTTGCTAATAGTTCAAGTATATACCAATTTAGTATTGGCATAGACACCCAATCCAACAATATAAAAGTAACTTTTACAAAATATAAAAGATGTATTCTTCCTTTTATATAAAATAATACTTTACCAATTACATATAAACATTTTATTTTAACTTAATTTCAAGCTAAAGCAAAATATACATACACACACTTCATAAGTACATTTATCTTATAAATGATATAAGTGTGATACATTATTTAATTTATACCATATGAATTAAACAAAGATTTGGAATATTATTATTTCCATAAAATAGTAATTCCCAATTAAATACAAGAGTTATTAACTATTTAGTAAAAATCAAATTTTTATAAACACTTATATTTAATGTCAACTTGTTATCAGTATGACCCTATATGATCATATGTTATTGGAAAACATCATTCTAAAATGATTATTGAGTATATAGATCCAACAATCTCTCATTTTCACAATATTCATTATATATTAACATATAAAGTGATTGACGTCTAGCAACGAACCACTACCCGTAACAACACACGAAGAGGTACCATCTAGCAACTACAAATTTCCAAATGTTCTGGGCCATAATTGGTTATAAGTTGTTTTATCAGTTATTCCTTTGTCACAGACATCATGTTGAACATGAGATACAGATCATGATCAATCTCATATAGTGTTCAACTTTTAGTAAGGCCTTAAATGTCTAACTCTCAACGAATAAGAGGAACAAATCCCATCTTAACTACATACGCCTATCTTGTAGTTCATGCTATACCCAATGATGGCCCTTATAACTAACTTTTTCAGGACCAACATTTAACCATGTCAATGCACAACAATTTCTACACTCATGTCCTAAATAGGTATCTCAGGTCGAAGAATATAATGACACTACCTTTATCAACCATCACTCATGATAACTATCCATGAAGTGATCTCGATGCGGGTCATGTCTAATACTTATTTTCTAATCAAGTACTTATGAATTTGGTTGTAGCCCTTTTCCATTTACTTCTCTATGAGAATCAACCAATCCATTCACACTAGTCTTATTTCATAGATTCTCCCACAACTATAAACTACTATGGACATTTATAAAAAACCATGTTATTAAAGGATCAAACATGTTAATATAGAACACAACAATTATTTAATGAAAATATCATATCTAATATACCATGTCATTACAATATATGTTGCTTATACTAATCTAATATCCAATTACTAAATTTCAATCAAATCCAATCACTTAAAATAATAAGGTCCTATAGCTCCAATGTGACTTTCATGCTTTAGCTAATGAAAGAACTTTTTTAAGTAGATTCGGCAAACTTGATTTGTATAAACTTTTCAAATACTAACATTTTTGGTTTTATTTATATCCCATATATAGAGAAAACTCTTGAGAATGTTTTGGATGCTTAAATATTACTTAGATACTAGTACTCGCGTAATGGGATTACTCATAATCATAAATGAATTAATCATTTAAGCATCTTCATATGTGGTTTCCAGAACAATATATTATAACTATGTAGTGTAATTGCAATTAAAATCTATAAGGAACTCCTATCCATGCAATTTTTCTTCATTCATAATGAGGATACGTGCGATTGTGATCGAGGATCATATCAAGTTCAACAGCGAACTCCATTTTACGGAGCGAACTAGCAAACTGATCCTAAGATTATTTGATTGGTCGATTACATCCACAATCTTACCAAAAAACGACAACAACCTCCGAGTACTACATAAACTGTAACGACCCAAATTTTACAAAGAAATTTTTCATTTTTAATTAGTCAACCATATTTCATAAAACATGAAAATACCAATAATTGTTTTCAAAACTACCATCATTACAACATTATTATTTTCAAAACATCAGAGTGTCCCCCAACCCGTATCGGAAAAGAGAGATAGTGTGCACGCCGCATCATCACGCCTTGCCTTTACCCTTGGACTCCGATGTACCTGAAACAAATCCACAAACGGTAAGCTGAAAGCTTAGTGAGTCCCCAGAGCATACCCCACACAAACCACATATCATTTTAGCTATCAAGCTACCTCTACCACATACCAAATTAGCCATGAAGCTATCTCTACCGTTAGCCACAAAGGCTATCTCAATCATCAGCCATAAAGGTTGTCTCTACCATTGGCCATATGGCCGTCTCTACCATTAGCCATACGGCTATCTCTACCGTTAGCCACAAAGGCTATCTCTACCACATATCATGCACAAATACATATCACACCTCTACATAACAAGTAATCCAACTATCGCAAAATGGGCCGGCCTTGGTGCCTTAGACCCATTGGTATGGTGAGAAGACTCACCTCTCAAAGGCTGAACTGGCAAACTGGATTCAGGTATGCTTGCGCTGCTCTTCCCACACTGTTTATAATCAATGAGTAAATATCTCAGCATAGTCCCATAAATACCCCCAGGGTCAACCCTGTCAAAGTCAAAGTCTATAGTCAAGGTCAACAGTCCATATTGACCTTGACTCGTCGAGTACAATCAATCACTCGTCGGGTTCCCTGCTTGACTCTCCGACTCGCCGAGTCACCCGAGGGACTCGTCGAGTTCCTTGGTGTGTAGGTCCGTACACCTCTGACCATAAACCCTTGGCCGAACACCCTTGGTCGTATACTCTTGGCCGTGCACTCTTGGCCATACACTCTTGGCCGAACATGAGAAACCCCTCTCGACTCGCCGAGTCTCTTGCACGAATCGTCGAGTCCCTATTAGTCCATTATGTTTACGCCCTCTTCTAGTGGGACTTAAGGTCCCAAACTTCATATCTATACTCTACTAGTGTGGAATACACATAAAGTTGCAAACTTTACGTGCATGCAAGGCCTCTCATGGCCATAATCACCAAAACTAACCTTCAACAAGGTTTCCATGTGTGGGAAGGGGAATGAGCTCACTAAAAGGTGCAACTTTATAATAATTGGGACCTATGAAGGTCCAGATCTGGAACCATATCCTTGTGATAGGTCCAGATCTAGGCTTGCTTCCATTTCCTCAAAGTTGGTCACAACTCTCAAATAGAATTTATGCTTAGGGAAAAAGATTCATACCTCAAATCAATGCCCAAGACGAACTAGATGCTAGATCTAGTGTTTTCCCCTTGATACTTCTTCTCCAAGCTTGGAATCCCTCCCAAAATCTCAAGGATAACCTCCCAATTGATCTTACTTCACTCACAAGAGGGTGTGCGGCCGTAAACGTTCTTCTAAGGTGCTAAGGGTGGCTACTGGGGCGGATAATGATGTTTATATGGGAGCAAACCCCAAAATTAGGGTTTTCTTTAAACAGCTCGGACTCGCCGAGTCGACCCTTCCGACTCGCCGAGTCACCTCTGTCCCGCATTCCAGATACCCGACTCTACTCAACGAGTTGGTCCTCCAACTCGCCGAGTCCATGCATGAACCTCTCTAAATTGTCAACTTCTAACCAATACCTGAATCGGGTGTTACAAGTCTCCCCCACTTGAACTAGACTTCGTCCTCGAAGTCTGCTGACCCAAATAAATCAGGGTAATGCTCTCGCATCTCCTCTTCCGGCTCCCAATTCCATTCGGAGCCCTTCCGATGTTGCCATTGCACTTTCACCAGTCTTACTTCCTTATTCCACAAAGCCTTTGTCTTCCTATCTAAGATGGCAACGGGCTTCTCGATGTAGTTCAAGCTCTCATCCACCTAGATATCTCCCAATGAGACAACCGCAGCCTCGTCTGTGACACACTTCCGAATTTGCGACACATGGAACATGTTGTGAATCTGGCTAAGCTCCTCTGGCAGATCCAAGCAATATGCCACTTTGCCCACCCGAGCCGTATTCCTGAACGGGCCTATATACCGAGGCCCCAGCTTGCCCCTCTTCCGAAACCTGATGATCCCTTTCCAGGGCGACACCTTCAGCAACACGAAATCCCCCACCTGAAACTCAAGATCTAACCGCCGTCGGTCGGCATAGATTTTCTGACGGCTCTGCACGACCCGCAACCGGTCGCGCACCTGCTGAATCAACCCAGTAGTCTTCAGCACTACTTCAGTGCTCCCCATGACCCGATGTCCAACCTCATCCCAACAAACCGGGGTCCTACACCTCCGACCATATAACATCTCAAATGGAGCTCGATCGATGCTGGCATGATGACTGTTATTGTACGAAAACTCTGCCAGTGGGAGATACGTATCCCAGCTCCCTCCAAAATCCAACACGCATGCCCGTAGCATATCCTCCAGTGTCTGGATCGTTCTCTCACTCTGACCGTCGGTCTGGGGGTGGTACGCCGTGCTAAAATGTAGCTGAGTGCCCAACTCCTCGTGGAATTTCTTCCAGAACGTGGATGTGAACCGAACATCACGCTCAGAGACTACCGACACTGGAACCCCATGTCTAGCCACTACCTCACGCACGTAAATATTCGCCAACTTCTCTGCGGATATACTTTCTAATATCGGAATAAAATGGGCACTCTTCGTCAGTCTATCCATAATCACCCATATAGCATCCACACCCCTCGGCGTCCTTGGCAACTTCGTAATGAAGTCTATCGTGATCTCCTCCCACTTCCACATGGGAATGGGTAGCGGCTGGACCTTACCATGAGGCCGCTGATGCTCGGCTTTGACCTTCCTGTAGCTCAAGCACCGCTCTACAAACCAAGCAATTTCCCGCTTCATGCATGACCACCAATAACTCAGCCTCAAGTCCCTATACATTTTTGTAGCTCCTGAATGTATAGAGAACCTGGACTTATGAGCTTCCTCTAATATCTTTTGTCTCACTCCCCCAGTCGTCGGTACCCACACCCGACCACACTGCGTCAATAGGCCTCGACTATCCTTAACAAACAAAGGATACTGCCCTCGGATCCTTTCTACCTTCCAATTCTCTTTCTTTACTCCCTCAACCTGAGCCTCTTTGATCATCTCCATCAATGTAGATCTTACCGTCATCCTCAAATACACATTCCTATTCGTGGAACCTGTCGTCTTACGGCTCAAACCGTCGGCCACTACGTTGGCCTTCCCTGGGTGGTATAGAATCTCGCAATCATAGTCCTTTAGCACGTCCAACCACCTTCTCTGTCGCATGTTAAGGTTCTGTTGGTCCATCAAATACTTCATACTCTTGTGGTCGGTGTAAATGGTGCACTGCACTCCATACAAGTAATGCCTCCAAATCTTGAGGGCGAACACCACTACCCCCAGTTCCAGATCGTGAGTAGGGTAATTTAACTCATGAGGATTCAGTTGTCGCGAGGCATATGCTATCACGTGCCCTCTTTGCATCAGTACCACACCTAACCCTGAAAATGATGCGTCACAGTATACCACCAGATCATCTAATCCCTCTGGTAAAACAAGGATCGGAGCCTCGCACAATCTTCGCCTCAAGGTCTCGAAGGATAACTGCTAATCCGTACCCCACCGGAACGTCACATTCTTCTTGGTTAGCCGTGTCAATGGCACAGCAATCTTGGAGAAGTCCTGAATAAATCTCCGATAATAACCCGCTAAACCCAAGAAGCTACGAATCTCTGATGCATTCTTCGGTACTTCCCACCTCATCACAGCCTCAACCTTGGCTGGAATAACCGAAATACCCTCCTGATTGAAGATATGCCCCAAGAATTGTACCTCTCGCAGCCAGAAATCACACTTGGAGAACTTGGCATACAACTTTTCCGCCCTTAGGGTCTCCATCACCTCCCTTAAGTGATGTTCGTGCTGCTCTCTGGTCTTAGAATAGACCAAGATATCATCAATGAAAACGATCACCGACCGATCCAGCATTGGTCTACACACCCTATTCATAAGGTCCATGAACGCTGTTGGGGCATTGGTGAGCCCAAACGGCATCACTACAAACTCATAATGCCCATACCGAGTCCTGAAAGCCATCTTCGGTATATCATCATCCTGAATCCTCATCTGATGGTATCCCGACCGAAGATCAGTCTTGGAAAACCAAGACGCACCCTGCAGCTGATCGAACAAATCATCAATCCTTGGCAACGGATAACGGTTCTTCACTGTTAGCTTGTTTATCTCTCTATAATCGATACACATCCTGTGGGATCCATCCTTCTTTTTCATGAAAAGGATTGGTGCTCCCCACGGAGAACTACTCGGACGAATAAACCCTCGGTCTAACAGCTCCTGAAGCTGTGTAGATAACTCTTGCATCTCAGGTGGTGCCAACCGATATGGTGCCTTTGCTATCGGAGCGGCACCGGGCACCAAATCTATGCGAAATTCCACCTGCCTCTCCGGAGGCACCCCTGGTAACTCTTCGGGGAAAACATCCCGAAAGTCCTGAACAACAGGCACACTGCCTACATCCTTCGCCATCGCTACCCTTGTATCCGAGATATATGCCAGAAATCCCGTACAACCCTGCTGCATGAACCTCCTAGCCCTTGCAGCCGAAGAAAGGGTCGGTCCCTGTGATACCCTATCACCATGTATCACCAGTTCTTCCCCACTTGGGGTTCGAACCCTCACCAACTGATGCTCGCAGTCAATCATGGCCCAGTTGGCCCCCAACCAATCCATTCCGATAATCACTTTCAGCCCTCACAACGATATCGGGACTAGGTCGACACAAAATCTCTCACCAAGCACATTCAGGACACAGTTCCGATATACCCTCACAGCACTAACGGTGCGGTCATCCATAATCTCCACTTCGAGCGGGGAATCCAAAGTTCCCGGTGCTTCCCGGAACTTCTTGCTAAGCGCAAGAGATACGAATGATCGGGTTGCACCCGAATCAAACAAGACATGAGCAGACATACCATTGACCAAAAAGGTCCCTATACAAGCATATAATACACATAAGCAAAACAGATACATAGAGCAGGGAAGAATAATCACGTACCAGCCATAACGTCTGGCGCTGCGCGTGCCTCTTCGGTAGTCAGCTGAAATGCACGGCTCTTCACTATTGGAGCTTCCGCCTTAGCAGGGCTTCCATCGGTAATCCTCATCGTAGCGGGCGCAGGCGCCGCCACCGCTCCTCCTCTTCCCTGCAACTTCGGACAGTTGACCCGGTTATGGCCGGTCTGGTTGCAGTGAAAACAGATGAAGCCCTTCACGAGGCAGTCCCTGCTCATATGGCCCTGTTGGCCACATGCATAGCATCCCGAGCCTGCGATACAGCACGCTCCACTGTGTACCCGGCTACACTTGGCACATCGGCCCCGACCTTGCTGACCCTTGCTGGAAGTTTCTGACACCTTAGGCTTCTTAGCCTGTCCTACTGCTGCCTGAGCCTGCTCAGGCTTCCGCTTCGTGTGGGTTTCCAACTCTATTTCCCGTTCACGGGCCTTCTCCACCATTTCATTTAGGGTCTTACACCCTGTAAAGCTCACAAACTCCCAAATATCGTCCCTCAGCATGGAATGATATCGGGTCCGCCTCATCTCCTCATCAGTAGCGTATTGCAGAATCAACAAAGCTCGTTCCCAAAACTTGGCGGTGATTTCCGCCACAGTCTCGGTGGTCTGCTGCAAATCATGAAACTCTCACACCAAACGTTGCACCTCAATGGGTGGTGCAAACTCCAGATCAAATCGCCGAACAAACTCGGCCCACGTCATCTCAGCCACCCCGGCTGGTCCCACCTGTCTGGTAACCTCGCCCCACCAATCCCGGGCTCTGTCTCTCAGCATACAAGAAGCAAACCCAA
The DNA here is from genome assembly GCF_052849685.1 of Lactuca virosa. Taxonomy (NCBI): domain Eukaryota; kingdom Viridiplantae; phylum Streptophyta; class Magnoliopsida; order Asterales; family Asteraceae; genus Lactuca; species Lactuca virosa. The sequence continues at coordinate 177,146,775 of NC_136430.1, forward strand.
CCTTTGCCACATCCGGGCAAGAACTCATGCGTTGGGCGTTTTCGATATCCGCCACCCAGCGTCGACTGACAATGGGGTCCCTGACCCCGAAAAACTCTGGCGCCCCACACACCTTGAACTCCCGAAATGAGGGAGTTCGGGCCCCCAACTGGCCCACAACAATCTCAGTCCTGAATGACCTGAGTCTCTCTTCCATGATCTCCATTATGCCTTCCTTGACCGTCCCAAAAATGACTTGGGTAGCGTCAAGGATGCCCCTAGTAACCTCGGATGCAATAAGCTCGCGTAGCCTCTCATCTATGCCATTTGTGGTGTCACCCGATCCATTCCCGGATCCAGATCCCGATCCTGATCCTCCCGCCCCAAAACGCGTCACTACCATGCTGAACTGGAATGTCATAAATCATAACTATCAGGATTTCCATAAAACGGATCTCTCCACACCGGTCCTCCTTGAAGTCGTCAGATCTAACATTGGTTCGGGTACAGGTCCTGTGCTTTCAGTAGTACGGACCCAATACTACCTTCCACACCTATCCGTACCTTTCCCTAAGGCTCGACCTGATAACTCCAATTTGTCCCAAATAAACTGTATCCTACCAACCACCACATAACTCAAATCCTAGACTGTTCTAAGATTTTCTCTACCCACAGCAAACAGACCAATCATAACAGGTTGCCTTTATGCATGCAAATTATACACAGAAGAGGATCAAATAGACTTTCGAATAAAAGATTCTACCCTAGGACCACAACCAGACAAGGAACATGAAATAAGGCCAAATCGATCATTCTAAGGCTATAAGCTCCTAACCGTATATAATTTTAAAAGCATACACATAGCAAATTCCATACGATCATCCAAGTTCGAATATCAAATTAGCATGACTAGCATATTGGGGATATACTTACTTGGATCGGCTGATCACGCGCGTTGCACTCTCATTTTTTCCTTCTTTCAAAAGCTTTTTGTGTTATTTTTGAAAACAAAATTACCCTTTCCTTAGTTTGAGTCCTGACACACTTGATGGTATGCCCGAATCCATCAAACCAAGGCTCTGATACCAACTTGTAACGACCCAAATTTTACAAAGAAAATTTTCATTTTTAATTAGTCAACCATATTTCATAAAACATGAAAATCCCAATAATTGTTTTCAAAACTACCATCATTACAACATTATTTTTTTCAAAACATCAGAGTGTCCCCCAACCCGTATCGGAAAAGAGAGATAGAGTGAACGCCGCATCATCACGCCTTGCCTTTACCCTTGGACTCCAATGTACCTGAAACAAATCCACAAACGGTAAGCTGAAAGCTTAGTGAGTCCCCCAGAGCATACCCCACACAAACCACATATCATTTTAGCTATAAAGCTACCTCTACCACATACCAAATTAACCATGAAGCTATCTCTACCGTTAGCCACAAAGGCTATCTCAATCATCAGCCATAAAGGCTGTCTCTACCATTGGCCATATGGCCATCTCTACCATTACCCATACGGCTATCTATACCGTTAGCCACAAAGGCTATCTCTGCCACATATCATGTACAAATACATATCACACCTCTACATAACAAGTAATCCAACTATCGCAAAATGGGCCGGCCTTGGTGCCTTAGACCCATTAGTATGGTGAGAAGACTCGCCTCTCAAAGGCTGAACTGGCAAACTGGATTCAAGTATGCTTGCACTGCTCTTCCCACACTGTTTATAATCAATGAGTAAATATCTCAGCATAGTCCCATAAATACCCCCAGGGTCAACCCTGGTCAAAGTCAAAGTCTATAGTCAAGGTCAACAGTCCATATTGACCTTGACTCGTCGAGTACAATCAATCACTTTTCGGGTTCCCTGCTTGACTCTCCGACTCGCCGAGTCACCCGAGGGACTCGTCGAGTTCCTTGGTGTGTACGGCCGTACACCTATGACCGTAAACCCTTGGCCGAACACCCTTGGCCGTACACTCTTGGTCGTGCACTCTTGGCCATACACTCTTGGCCGAACAGGAGAAAACCCTCTCGACTCGTCGAGTCTCTTGCACGACTCGTCGAGTCCCTATTAGTCCATTATGTTTACAGCCTCTTCCAGTGGGACTTAAGGTCCCAAACTTCAGATTTATACTCTACTAGTGTGGAATACACGTAAAGTTGCAAACTTTACGTGCATGCAAGGCCTCTCATGGCCATAATCACCAAAACTAACCTTCAACAAGGTTTCCATGTGTGGGAAGGGAAATGAGCTCACTAAAAGGTGCAACTTTATGATAATTGGGACCTATGAAGGTCCAGATCTGGAACCATATCCTTGTGATAGGTCCAGATCTAGGCTTGCTTCCATTTCCTCAAAGTTGGTCACAACTCTCAAATAGAATTTATGCTTAGGGTAACAGATTCATACCTCAAATCAATGCCCAAGACGAACTAGATGCTAGATCTAGTGTTTTCCCCTTGATACTTCTTCTCCAAGCTTGGAATCCCTCCCAAAATCTCAAGGATAACCTCCCAATTGATCTTACTTCACTCACAAGAGGGTGTGCGGCCGTAAACGTTCTTCTAAGGTGCCAAGGGTGGCTACTGGGGCGGATAATGATGTTTATATAGGGGGCAAACCCCAAAATTAGAGTTTTCTTTAAACAGCTCGGACTCGCCGAGTCGACCCTTCTGACTCGCCGAGTCACCTTCGTCCCGCGTTCCAGATACCGGACTCTACTCGACGAGTTGGTCTTCCAACTCGCCGAGTCCATGCATGAACCTCTCCAAATTGTCAACTTCCAACCAATACCTGAATCGGGTGTTACATAAACCAACAACATAGACACCGATTACCGTCTACATTCAAAGATTTTTCATGAAATTTGGTTAATTTGCAGTGAAGATGAAACATAGAGGAAAACAAGCAACGCATCAATCAAATGCATAAGTTTTAAAAAAAAAACATTTTACGCGATGGTTTATTTTCTCTTTGATTTCTAGTCTTTTCATTTGTTTATTATTTCTTACATTTGAACATAAATCTTTGTTTTCTCCATCTTTGCAGCCTTTGTTTCTGTCAATATCTGTATATGTAACTATAACTGATCATGCTAAAATGTACAAGAAAGTTTCAAGCTTACATCTCCTATAAGGTCATCACCAAGGAAATTTCATGTTTTTTTTTTTACTTTTGATGAAATTTTACATAGTCATTCATGTATTGCAAGTTTGGAACTATTGACATATTGATCGCCAGTTGTAATTTGACTGGGGATAGATTTCATTCCAATTCATGTAATGATTAGTTTAGATAACCGATTGTAGAACTGAATTTATAACTTGGGTGTTTCAATTGAGTGAATATCCTTTAAACCTGAACATTTAGGTCAAAAGCTAGTTTCTCATTTCAACTTCCAAAACTAGTACAGAAAACGAAGACCTCTAAAAGTCATTAGTTGATGAAGCTGTTTGTTAGGAATCCTGAATTGCAATAAATTTGAATTGGAAAGTAAAAAAGAAGAAAATATTTAAAGGCTTTCCATTATAAATTTTTATTATTTTATTCAAACGCATGTTTTGTAGACTAATTGTCCTGACAATCAAGGCCCAGAAAAGATTGTTATTAGACGTTATACTAATTTTGTTTGGTTAAGAGATTGTCTCTTTAAGAAGTACAAGGGTATCTTTATTCCTCCACTTTCAGAGAAGAGCGTTGTAGGTAAGATATCAGTTTGCCCCTTTACTTGATTTGTGATAGTATGCAATACTCCTTTGGTTTGATATTTTTTTAATTCAAAAGGGGAATTATTGTGTAAGTTGTAGGTTTTTTGAAACTAAGCAGAATTAATTTTTGGTTTAGTGAAAATGTTCACCTAAAGTATCTACCACTCTAGGTATTCAGTTTGTAGTAGTTTTTTATATCTGATAAGTATTAGCTTGGCTTAAAAGTCATATGGTACTTCTGTTTATTTGATGTCTTTTGAAACACAGAAGTAAGACTTTTGACTTGTTTTGATTTCATTACTGGTTGTAATATTGTAGATTGAAATATATGAAGAAAAAGACAATGCGAGGAAGGATGAAATCGTAGCCCTTGGTGGACAAACTGCATCGGGGACTAATGTTTTTAGTGCATTTTATGACCGACTGAAAGATGTTAGTTTTTCAGCTTGTTTATTGTAGTTTCTAGGATCTTTATTGATAATTCACATAAAGTAGGACCTCAATAAGCTCCTAAAGGAGATATATGTGGATAAAATAGCTTGGCATGCATATTCTTAAAGAAATAGTTTCTTATACATTTGGGAGTATCACAGGCGTCATCCATCAGCACGTGTTATTGACACCACTAATGAGTATGAAGAATTACTCCTAGAGGAACCACAACTTGAGTTTAGTGGAGAGGTTAGTCACTCTCTATGTTTCTTTTAGCATTTAATATACATACTTTTCATATTATTTTATAAATAAAGCGCACCATCATTCTGTTGCAACACTTGAAAACTAGGAAATTGCTCCATAGTCACTTACATGCTTCAGAAATATTAGGCATCGTAGAGGTTAGTTGATTAGATTCCCTTAGGCTTTCATTCATTTAGGGAGTGAAGCTTGAAGATGGAACTTTTTATCCTCTCAAACCTTTTGAAAATCAACCAGAGTTGACTACATGGTTGACTGAAGGCACAACTTTACAGGTTTTGTCAAAAGGAGGAGGCAATCTAGAAGTGATGTAACTTTTTTGTTGAAACTAATGACTACCATCTTGCATATGAACCTAATGCAACTTTTCCTGGTTTTACGTGATTTGTTTAAGTGGTTGTTATATAATACAAAAAAAAAATTTAAAAATAAAATTGAAAATTATGTTTCTTGATGAATGTTTTGGGGTGCAAGTAGAGTTTATATTGATTAATTTGGTGAAACAATGATGACTGATGATGTTCCATGTGCTAGAGTGATATCAAGTGTTACCCTTTTATATATTTAAAACAACGTGCTTATATAAGAGTAAATTACAATTTTGGTCCCTGAGTATAATTGATTTTTGCAATTTTAGCCAAAATGTTTTCTCTTACAATTTTTGTTCTCATTTGAGGTTCTTAAAACTTTTGGTCATTTTTCCAAGTAAAAATGAATATTTTTAATTTATGAGTATAGCTATTTTTTGCAAATTTTGTTGAAAAAGGTAGTCATTCTATTTACATTGTGGTCTTTAAAAATAGCTAATATTTGCAGATTTGGTTATAAAAATATATAAATTTTATAGGAAAGAGGACTAAAAACGTTACAAAATCCTCAAATAAGGACCAAAATTGCATAACCTTATTACTTAATATGCATATGTCATATATTTATTCTTATGCATATACATATGCATAAGAACAAATATATGCATATGCATATTCATATAGACAAGCATAATCATATGTACTTAATTGGCATATGCATATACTTATTCTTATGCATGTCATATATTTATTATAATGCATATGCATAAGCATAATCATATATATATATATATATATATATATATATATATATATATATATATATATATATATACCTTAAAAAGCATTTAGCTCTTTTAGGACAAGAAAGTCTTAAATTTAAGTAGTACAAAAGGTTAAACACAACATACAAGTATCTAATGCATGATATCACTTAACTCTCCTTGTTTACCCATCACTCCTTATCTTATCTTGATCCGTCATTTCTTTTTCATTTGAATTTTCACTTAAAACTCAGTCAAACAAATCTCCAATTTATCGCCTAATGGTTTTGCTTATGAGACGTTCAATTCAACATATGTGTTAAACCTTATGTTACTATGGCTCTAACCCAGTTCCCTTCCATATCCCGTCCAACAACTTCAACAGAAGGGCAACTTCTCCGCTCCTATTTTTCTGAAAATCCCTCTTCTTCCGGAATACACGATAATTTGAAGAGACTCATCCCCACGCTCAGTCAATGTCATCGCCTATTATAAATTATCTATTTAGATGTTTACATTCTGCAATTTCTTTGTGCTCTCTCTCTCTCTCTCTCTCTCTCTCTCTCTCTGCTTGATGGTGCATCTTTGATTCCATGTAGGTGTGCTGGTTCTTATTAACAGAAGTTTGATGGAAGAGGTGGTGATAGAAACATCGACATCGCTCCCCTTTCAGGTAGGAGTACCAGGTAAGAGCCCTAACGTTATTTATGTTTTCTATCCCTAAATTGTTATATTTTTTTATTTTATTTTTTAAGTTTTGTATTTGTTTTTGTTCTTGCACTTTGCGATTTTGTTGTATTGGCCGAAGACATAGCTTCATCTCTCTCACTGTAATCTCCATGAAGAACCCTAGCTTAAGGCTCCCCGAGCTCCCCTGACCATGGATGTTTTGACACATCAACAACGTTCCTCCATCTCTCTCTGTAAAAAAACACCTAAGAGCCACCACCACAATTAAATAAACAAATAACGATGTTGATGATCTCAGTCTCAGCGAAAAGGTAATGTCTTTCATTCATTTCTGCTATTAAATAAACAAATAACGATTTCAGGTTGCAAAAGGAAACTTGAAGGGCTGTGTTCCCAAAATGGAACAATCTGGTAGACTTTTTCAAATAGTTGCCATGAAGAATACCCATATTGGTATGATTTTTTCATTCTGTTCTTTAATCATTTATTCTATTTGCTTTTGGAATACCATTTGTTTTTGTTCTTTTGATTCACAAGTTGAAATTTTTATGTTTCTAAGGTTAATATCACAGTTCACGCTTCCAAACTATTAGGTTTTGGGAAGAAATGTTTCCTCAAATTTGAATTTTAAGAGAAGATTGATTATTTGATCTTATGTAGCATCTTCATATCCAGATCTTGGAAAATGAACCCAGGGGCTCCACTATTAGAGGAGTCACAACAAGATAAGAAACTTTTTCTCTCCTGAACTTCATTCAGGTAAATTGTATTATCTACTGAAATTTGTATAGTTTATTACATCATTTTTGACTAATTGAAAATGATGTTTTTGTTTTTCCATGAAGGAGATGTTAATCAGGTGGAGGTGGTGGTAACTTCAAGTAATCAAATTTATTCATTGGATTTGTTCTTTATCTTTCCCATTGTTTTCTAAAAGTATCCCATATTACTTAATATGTTTTATCTTGTAGATCAAAATAAGCATTTACCAGTTCTTACCAGGTTGTCATACACACAACATTGCTAACTGATGGAGAGTATGACTGGCCGACAACATGTGAGTATGTCATTTCTCCTGGAACATGCTAATATTTTTGTCAAGAATGGTATTGTCATGGGCTTTGTTTTCATCTATTGTAGGTTTGGGTGTTGGTATCTTTAATGGTACAATTATAAATGTAGTTACTCATTACTAACATCATCGCACCACCAAACAACAACCACTACACCGCATCCCCATTATTCACCTCCACTTCCGAATATAAAGAAAAGAGAAGAACAGTAAAGAGCAACATATGTGAGATTTAGTCGATTATTCTAAATAGACATTGTTAGTTACATCACATGGAGCAACATACATGAAAACCACACCATTTAACCTTTATTTCGAAGCTCTAGCCTCAATTATCATTTCTGTTTTGGTCATAAAAGTTCTGAAATTTCACCATTTGATATTGATTTCATCACATCTTCCTTTTGGTTGGTGTTGTTGATGTTGAATTAACCGGAGACACTGATATTCCATTCCATCCAGGAAGGCAGGTTAGAGACTAAAAAGCTTTTGTTATGGTAATTTATTTTTCATTTATCAAGGAGCTGATGTTATTCATTCAAAATAGGGTTGTAGTGAATGCAAATTAGTTATCCAGAAACTCAAGTGAGTAATCCTTAACATTTCTACTAATAAAGAGTCCCATTATGTAAACTCTCTATGGTTCTTGATAAATTCAAATTTCTTATGCTTTATCTAAATAGTCTTTCATTTATATACAGGAAGTCAATTTTCTAATTTTCTTACAAGCGAAATAGTAAAGAGCAACATATGCTTTAACTATAAATCTATTTTAGACTTCCTAAATCTTGTATATAATTGTAATATTAATTATGAATTTGAGGTCTTCTTTTAATCAACAACAAACTAAACAAATAAATTTATGGGTTAAGTTATTTTGTGTGTAAGAAAATTAGACAGAGTAGTTTCATTGCTTTTTTTTGCTATTTTTTGGTTGTATTCCATAACAAAAATTTGTTATTTCTTTCTCACGTCAATAAGTAGTAACAAAAGATTTTGAGTTGTCACTGATTGAGATGTTTATTATTTTTTTTCAAAAACAATCGTAATTGACCTAAAAATGTCATAATATTAAACTATGACGGAAAAAACGTTTATAAAAACAATAACCTAAATAGTCATTCAGGACATAAATAACAAAAAAGCGAAAAATAAAAATAAAAAAACAAAATGATAGTTTTACCTCGTTTGGAAAAATACAGTTTTTCCAGTAAATTTCATTCCTTAGCCAACTAAATATACTACTAGAGTCTTTCATTTTAAAAAGTTGATTATAGTTTTTATAAAATGACATTGTGTTAAAAACACAAACGATTATTTTTATCCAATAGCATAGTTTATTTTTTTACCCAAAACAATAACCAACTTTTATAATTAACCAAAAACAGCTATATATTTCTATTTTTAACCGAAACAATATACTTTTATATGTTGTATCAACCCCCCCCCCCCCACCCCACCACCACACACACACAATAAATACTAATACGACATAAAAAAAATTTAAAAATGAGTGTTTTTTGAACGCTTAACCCTAAACTTTAAATGAAAAACCCTAATTGTTCTTTTGTAATTTACATATTTCTCAAACATAAGCATTCATCAAAAGAGATAATCAACATGTTTCTAATGCGCACCAAAGAGAACAATTCACACTCACTTTAAAATTCTTCTCAATCTTGAAAATAATTCAGTCTGCAAGATTACAAGACATAGTAACATATCTCAGCTACTTCGGACTGCAAAATAATTTAGATGTACTAAACTATTTGTGCAAAAAAAACTAATCACTTCTAGAAACTAATTTCTGAAAGAATATTTGAACCCGTCGCTTAGCGCGGGTAAACGGCTAGTGTGTGTGTGTGTATATATATATATATATATATATATATATATATATATATAATTGGCTTATGCATATACTTATTCTTATACATATGTATTTGCATATGCACATACTTATTCATATGCATATGCATATACTTATGAATATGCATATACTTATTCTTCTACATATGCATATGCATATGAATATGCATATGTCATAATTATTCTTATGAATATGAATATACATAAGCATAATCATGTATATTTAATTGGCTTATGCATATACTTATTCTTATGCATACGTATATCCATATGCATATACTTATTCATATGCATATGTATATACTTATGAATATGCATATAATTATTCTGATGCATATGTCGTATTATGTATATGCATATGCATATGCTTATTCATATGGATATGAATATGCATATGTCATATACATATTCTTATGTATATACATAAGCATAATCATAGTATTTAATTGTCTTATACATATACTTATTGTTATGCATATGTATATACTTGTTCATATGCATATGCATACACATATACATATGTTTATTCATATGCATATGCATATACTTATGAATACGCATATACTTATTTTTATCCATATTCATATGCTTATAAATATACATATACTCATTCTTATGCATATGCATATGCTTATTCATATGCATATGAACATGCATACATCATATACTTATTTTTATGCATATACATAAGCATAATAATATTTATTTAATTGCCTTATGAATTTAATTATTCTTATACATATGGATATACATATACTTATTCATATGCATATGCATATATTTATTCATATGCATATTCATATATTTATTCATATGCATATAGAGGTATTAAAAATGCTCTTTTTAAATGTGCACATACATACATACATACATATACACACACACACACAGATATATATATATATATATATATATATATATATATATATATATATATATATATAATGCTTAAAAAATCATTTTCTTGAAATTTTTCTTTAAATAATAATTTTGAAATATAATGAATATTTTCGTTGATTTGAAAAAAAATATATTTTTTTTTATTTTTTTAATATTTTTTTCATATGTATATGGATATATGCATATGTATAAGGACATGCATAAGTGCACATGCATATGCAATTGTATAAGTGCACGTCTATATGTTCATGCATATGCATATGGATATATACATATGCATATGGATATATGCATATGTATGCATACATGCATAACGACACATGGATATGCACTTGTATAATTACACGTCTATATGTTCATGCATATGCATATGGATATATATGTATATATGGACATGCATAAGTTCACATGGATATGCACTTGTATAAAGGCATGTCTACATGTTCATGAATATATATATATATATATATATATATATATATATATATATATCAAGTCTCCTATAGGCTCCAAGACCACTATATCAGGTCTCCTATAGGCTCCAAGTCCAATATTTTAATCTTAAATTGACATGAGTGTCTCAAGAGAAAATGGAGATCCACTAAGAAAATGATATGAAAAATTATTAGCATTTCATTGGCTCTGTTGTTGTTGTTGTTGTTGTTGTTATTATTATTATTATAGAAGAGAGGAACCAATTAGTGATTAGTTTTGGGAAATAGAGAGAATTGAACTCTCAGCAAGCAACAACTTCTAAACTGCTTGTGAAACCATTTTACAGGTTCAATGTGTTTATTGATGTAGGTGTTCGCTGCTCATCCCTATTTGTTGCATTTTTTGAAAGGGTTTTTTATGTTTTCTCCTCATAATGTTGCAGGCCATCATCGTTGCAGAGTGGATGTATGATGAAGGTTGGAAAATAGAAGGTTAACATTTCCTTTCCTTTAAACATGTTACAAGTTTAAGTTTTGGGTTGGATTTTTGTTGCATAAAAACAATGTATTTGTATGTATAAGTCGTGTCTGGCCTTTTGATCTACACAATTTCTTAAATATATTTGTTTTTATTGGTTTGAGTCAATTCCTTGCACACGTTTCCTTTTTTTTAAATTTTTATTGCATTTTTTGTTGAACATAAACTGATTTTGTCTTTCTAATGTTATTTGTGTTTAGAAAAAGTCAGGATATATTTATGATGGGAGAAGGTGCTAGGTTCGAAAGGTAACAAATCTCATATTTGGGGCACCATTGGTCAAGAAATGTAATATTTCTTGAACATTTACACTAAAATTAGTGTTGTGTCATGTTTCTGTGAAACAAATAGGAAAAAAAGTAATGCAACAATCAAATGCATAATATTTTTTTAAAAGTTTACTTCAAATTAATAAGTTTTCAATCTCTGTAATCAAACAATAGTTTAGTAATTAGTTTTTGTGAAATAAATAGGAAAAAAACAATAATCGAACAATGAGGTAGTATGATATAAACCACAATCACTGAAAGTATAAAATATTTTTTTTTCATTTAAACCCTTGTTTTCAATAATGCAATGATGGAGATGGCAAGAACGGTAAAGGTATGAGAGCAACAGGTGGTTGTGACTTTGCATCATCTTACATGGAGATGGCAACATATGGAAATTGACAATATTGCAAATATGTGTTAAAATTTTCATCTTTTGGCAGGTTGATTGTTAATTGATGAAGAAAATAAAATAAACACCAGGAGCAATAATCGACAGTTCGTTGGTTCGCTCCTTTGATGGAGTTCGCCATTGATTGTACCTTATATATATATATATATATATATATATATATATATATATATATATATATATGAGAAATTAAATATCCTTCTACTTTTTGTTCCTACATATCCTCCTACCCAATGAAATGATGACATGTGTAACATTTAATGTTCATTTAATGAAATTTAATGATATTTTAGGATACTAATATGACACATGTCATCATTTAAATGGGTAGGAGGATTGGTAGGATTAAAAGGTAGGAGGATTTCTAATTTCTCATTATATATATATATATATATATATATATATATATATATATATTGGTTCCATTAAGATTATAAAAAAATATAGATCTTGAGATTCAACCTCAACTACATGTTTCTCATTCTCCTCTCTAACCCTCTGACGTACCGGCACAGCTGCACAGTTTATAATCATAAATGATTATGCGGTGTTCTATGTTCCTTTGTCCTCGACCGCCTTCCCCAACACCATAACTGCCACCACCACCACCACCACCACCCAGCCACCAACCAACCACATTACTGCCACCTCCATCAACTATACCACCACCTCATCCCCTACCAACCATCATAATCATATATGATTAAGCACTTTCTGGAAAAAAAAATATATATAATCATTTATAATTAGGCACACACACACACACACACACACATATATATATATATATATATATATATATATATATATATATATATATATATGTATAATTCTATATGATTATATCTCTCCGTCATATAATCATTCATGATTAGGCATACACCACTGCTGCCAGTACGTTGGAACGTTAAAGCAAAAATGAAAAATATGTTACTCAGGTTGAATATCAAGATCTCTATTTTTTTATAATCTCAATATATATATATATATATATATATATATATATATATATATATATATATATATATATATATATATATATATATATAAGTTAATATACCTTACAAGGTATATAAGCTTAGGTACTCAAATCCACCACACTACAGTATTTTTATATTATTTTTAAATTGTAATCGTCCATTGTTCTTAAAATTGAACTCCTAACTTGATTTACTTCCGAGATTTTTAGAAATTTCATTATTATCTTCTTCTTACGTAATATTCATTTGTTATATACATATATATATATATATATATATATATATATATATATATATATATATATATAGCATGATATGTATTCGAAAGAAATATGTGATGTAAAAGAAAGATATTAGTTACATTTCAAAAATCTTGGAAGCAAATTAAGTTAAGAGATGGAGTTTAAGAACTGTGGACGATTACATGCATATATGATACAAAAATGACATAATATGGTGGGTTTGGGTACCTTAACACATATAAATTTGAGGGGGTATTAACTTTTCATATATATATATATATATATATATATATATATATATATATATATATATATATATATATATATATATATATAGGGTGAGGTTCAATAGAGAACCATAATTAACAAGGAACCAAGGAACCAATCTTTTTTTCAACTTTTAGAACTTATTTTTTATCAAAAAAAAAAAACTAAAAATACAGAAATTCATAACTTTTTATCCTTTTTCCAATGATATCAAATTCGATTTTTTTTTACGTCAAATTCACAATGTGAATCTTTGAAAATTCACAATGTGAATCCGGATTCACACGGTGAATCCGAAAAATATTGTTCACATTCACAATGTTAATATATAAATTTAGATTTTTTAGTTTTTTTTTTCGATAAAGAATAAGCTCTAGAAATTGAAAAAAAGATTTGGTTCCTTGAGGAACCAATAATTATGGTTCTCTATTGAACTTTTCCCTGTATATATAAATATAAATATATATATATATATATATATATATATATATATATATATATATATATATATATATAGGGAGTGGTTCAAATGAGAACCATAAAAGATTAAGAGCCCTAAGAACCTCATTTAATTAGTAAATATTTACACGATACTCTTATTAAACGTGTTAAAATCCTAATTTTTTGTGTTTTTGGTACGAAAAGAGCAAACTTATAATTTTTATAGTCTAATATTTTCATTCGTATATACTCTCATATTTTAACACAAAACTTATATAAAATATAGATTTACACAGTCCATTTACAGTTTAATGCAAAAAAAATCACAACTTAATACAAACTGTTTTACAAGAATTCACTAATTCAAAGAAGTCAAAAACTCAAACTCTACCACCACATGCCGCGAGCAAGCACCTGTATCAACATACTACCCATCATTTTCTTCCAAATCAGATCTGTAAATAAAGTCATGCATTAATCACTTAAATACTACATCAACGGTCTAATAAAGCATATTAATTCACTGTTTTTTAATTTAATGCAAAATAAATATATTCATAAGAAAATTAACACAAAAATTTATACATAAATCATTCATATTTTAACGCAAATTATAAAAAAATTCACAGCAAAATGCAGTTAATTCACAGTTTAAACAGAAAGTCCATAGTTTAATGTAGTCAATTCATATTTTTAAACACAAAAATCACAGTTTAATAAAAAAAAATCACAGTTTAATATAGTCAATTTCACAATTTAAATAAATATTCACAGCTTAATGCAGTTAATTCAAAGTTTAAAATAGAAAAATCACAGCTTAATACATAAATTTCACAGCTCATTACAATAAATATACAGTTTAATACAAAAAAATATAATTCACAACCATAATATCAATTTGAAACTCTTAATACAGATAATTCACAGTTTAGTATACAAAATTCACAGCTTAATATAATAAATTCACAATTTAAGACAAAAAAATATATTTACAGCCATATTTTCAAATTAGAACTTATATTTACACGTTAATATATGTAGGCATTTCTATGTATTAAATTGTGAATTTAATATATTAAGTCGTGAATAAAATTCACAACATAATACACAATTCACAGTTTAGTATACAAAATTCACAGCTTAATATAATAAACTCACAATTTAAGACAAAAAAATTTTATATTTACAACCGTATTTTCAAATTAAAACTTATATTTATAAGTTAATACATGTAGACATTTCTATGTATTAAATTGTGAATTTAATATATTAAATCGTGAATAAAATTCACAACGTAATACACAAGATTCACAGTTTTATACAATACCATCACAACTCATTTACAACTATAATCTTATATTGCAATGTATTAAAAAACTCATTCACAGTTTAATACATAAATAAATTATATCATATTTCAGAAGCAAACATAGAAAAAAATATATATGAATCATAAAAGATAATAACTTATCTGAAATCAACGAAGAAGATGTTTACTCTACCACCACCACCGGTATCAACACCGCCAACTATCGTACACTGCTATCAATCATCACCACCACCACCAACTATCGGTGCCAACATCGCCAATATCCTTCCCTTTAAAATCAGATCTTGTGACATCCCCAAATTTCTCGGCTAGAAAAGACCAATTTAGTTTATGCTTTTAAAATAATATCAGAGTAATCTTTTTAAAAGATGTTGCGGAATTTGTCCCCAAAACAAAACATGATAAAAACTTATCAAAACATTTCTTAAAGAAATATGTATTTTCGTTATATATCAAAACATCGGGATGTCATGTTCCGATACAGACCAAAAGCATAAACAGTACATTATAAGCCTTACTACAGATATTTACATCTACTGGCCTATAATCCAAAAATATCTCATCATCTTCCAACTATGCTCTGGGTCCACTACATGTAATATAAAAAGCTGAGTGGGTCAGGCTTGGGAGCCTGGTGAGCATATAAGGTTTTCAACCCACAAATAATAATAAATTTATTAAATTCATCAACAAAAAATAAATTTATTAATTTCATCAACCAACAATAACCCTGATTACCCAGTCACGTTATCCTCACTTTACGTCCCTAAATACCTATCATAAGGGACTTAGTCTAAGGATTTTCATCGGGGCGACAATATTGCTTTAGGGATCCCTCAACAATTTATGTCAAATAAGACAACCATGAGGGGGATGGGGTACACCAATGAACATATAGTTCACCAACACCTATAGGTTGCGAACCTGCTAGCGTTCCACTGAACTGTCTAGAAAGGTTTGTGGTCGTCATCTATACTCCGCTAGATGACTACAACAACAACAACAACAACAACAACAACAACAACATCGAGGCCTCTCATTATTTTAACACACATCAACTATTTCATCTACCCATGTTTTAACCAACATATTTGTAGATAAAAATACATATACAATTTAAAACTTGTATAAAACATCTATTCAACATCCATCTCAAATAAACAAACAATATAATTACACATAGCACGTATTTTATAGAAAATACTTCATATCTATGTGTAAGATGAAAGTGACTACACACTCACTTGTTAAGAAGACGATTGGACAATACTTCGGCTCAAAAAATAATACTCTTTGATGAAACCAGGATGTTTTCTCAAAAACCGGGCTTCACGCGGGCAGAGTTTCGGGTCGAAAACTATTTTTCTCGGGATCTTCGGAGCGTCGGGACTTGCTTCGGGTGTCGGGATGATACCGGAACTTCGGGGGTATTTCTTGCAAGTAGAAAGAAAGAAAAGGGGCGAAGGATTGAAATTTTATAACACAAATCCGGCTGGCTTCGAGTCCTATTTATAGTGGCTGAATGCTCGAGTTACGCTAGGCGTAACATCCTTGTACGCGGTGCGTACTGCCTCGTCGACATGTACGTTGGGC
Organism: Lactuca virosa; assembly: GCF_052849685.1. Lineage (NCBI taxonomy): Eukaryota > Viridiplantae > Streptophyta > Magnoliopsida > Asterales > Asteraceae > Lactuca > Lactuca virosa. Next base: position 177,163,283 of record NC_136430.1, read on the forward strand.
GTATAGCTAGTACGTTGGGCGTACATGATGGATCAGCTCGGACGCATCAAGGCTACGAACTCGTGGCACTCATGCGATGGAGTAGGCTTCGTGGCCCAAGTCAGACCATGAACACGAGTACGCTGGGCGTACTCATTTACGATGGGCGTACTCCGAATTTCTAAACTTCTAAAATTCGTAACTTTCGCATACGAACTCCGTTTTTGACCTTCTTTATATCCACGCGTAGGTGAGACTATGCCCTACAACTTTCGTTTGGACTCCGTCGGCTAATTTTGACTTAAATTTTAAAGTTATATTTTTAACAGACTGGGACAGGAAATGTCCGTTAAAAATTCATAACTTCTTCATTCGACGTCCGTTTTTGTCTGTCTTTTTACCGTTGCACTAATATCGACGAGATCTTCGATTCTCGTTTAGATTGTTTCGGCTAAAAATCACTCGATCTAAATTTCGAGTTTTGGGCTGCATACTGCTAAGTCGAAACTTAGAAAAATCATAACTTCCTCATACTAAGTGAGATTTGGGCGTTCTTTTTATGCACGCTCTCGGTTTAACGAACTCTACGAATTTCATTTAGACTGCTAAGGCTAAAAAGCACTTTATCATAAATTCACTTTTTACGTCTTACAGCGTCGTGCCGGTTCTGTCGCGAAACTTCGACAAGTCATAACTTCTTCATTATAATTTGGATTTCAGCATTCTTTATATATCCGGAATCTTTGTCACGATCACTACAACTTCCTTCATAGATATTAGGTTTACCTAATATTTTATTTTCGACGCTTATTTTTATCCTTAATTTATTAAATTATAATAATTAAGCATAAAATACATAATACTCAAATAATACATTCTTATTATTTCAAAACGGGTTACAAAAGTTAACCTAGACTATTACATCATCATTAATGCCTAGCCTAGAAACATGGGCGTTACAATTCTCTCCCCTTAGGATGATTCTGTCCTCGGAATCACACATCAGCAAACAAATGCGGATAGCGACTCATCATGTCACTCTCTGTTTCCCAGGTGAGATTTGGCCCATTCGTATGTTTCCAACGGACAAGCACTAATTCAACCATCTTGCGTCGCAACTTCTTAGTCTTACGGTCAACAATTGCCTCCGGTTCTTCAATTAACCTCTTACTTTCATCCAACCTTAATTCAGAAATTGGAATGATGTCGGGTACATCTCCCGCGAACTTCCTCAAATAACACACATGGAAAGTGTTATGAATACCATCTAGTTCTTCTGGTAGTTCTAGCTTGTAAGCTTGGTTCCCAATTCTCTGAAGAACTTTAAACGGTCCAATAAATCTTGGACTTAACTTTCCCCTTTTACCAAATCTTATAAGTCCCTTCCACGACGAGAATTTAAGTAAAACCGAATCTCCAACTTCGAATGTTATCGATTTTCTTTTCTTATCAGCATAGCTCTTTTGACGATCTTGAGCTGCTAACATCCTTTCCTTAATCACTTTCAACTTTTTAGCAGTCTGATGGACTATTTCAGGTCCCATAAACTGCTTTTCCCCAGCTTCCAGCCAACACGACGGCGTTTGACACTTTTCTCCATACAAAGCTTGATAAGGTGCCATCTTTATGCTTGAGTGGAAACTATTATTGTAGGAAAATTCTACCAAAGGTAAATGTTCATCCCAGTTACCTTGGAATTCCAGGGTACATGCTCGTAGCATATCCTCTAATGTTTGAATTGTTCGCTCGCTCTGACGATCGATTTGCGGATGGTAAGTTGTACTTAGACACAATTCCGTACCCAATTCCTCTTGTAGACTTCTCCAAAACCTCGACGTGAAATGACTATCGCGATCTGATACAATCGTCAGGGGAACACCATGTGCTTTCACTATCTCTTTCACGTAAACCTTTGCAAGCTTTTCCATAGACCACTTCTCATTGGCTGCTATGAAATGTGCACTTTTTGTGAATCGATCAACGACCACCCAAATCATGTCGTGACCGCTTTTTGTTCTGGGCAGTTTAGTTACAAAATCCATAGTGATGTCTTCCCATTTACCCATGGGTACAGTTAAAGGTTCTAAACTCCCATACAGTGTCTGATGTTGTGCCTTAACCCTCGCACAAGTCACACACTCGGCCACATACTTAGCAACATCGAACTTCATCGTCGGCCACCAGTAGTAGGGTTTCAGATCCCTATACATTTTCGTGCTGCCGGGATGAATCGAGTACATGGTCTTGTGAGCTTCTTCCATCAGAAGATCTCTTATTCCTCCCGTCTTAGGTACCCAAATCCTATCTTGGAATACCTTCAATCATTCACCGTTTGTATCGAACACTAACGTTTTGCCCAAACGTTCTTCTTTTCGGTCATTTTTCTCTAAAGCTTCCTCTTGAGCTCTCTTTATACTTTCCACAATTGTCGAGACAACTTCTATTCTCAATGCTCTTGGCCTTTTTATTTCAAGATTGACTTTCCGATTGAGAGAATCAACGACAACATTAGCTTTACCGGGGTAGTAAAGTATCTCACAGTCGTAGTCCTTGAGTAGCTCTAGCCAGCGTCTTTTCCTCATATTCAATTCTTTCTGATTAAAGAGATATTGGAGACTCTTATGATCACTGAAAAGTTTGCACTTCGTGCCATAGAGGTAATGCCTCCATATCTTTAGAGAAAATACTACCGCTGCCAACTCCAGATCATGAGTGGGGTAGTTCTTTTCATGCTCTTTCAACTGTCGAGATGCATACGCGATCACCTTTTCTCTTTGGGTCAGAAAACAACCCAACCCAACACCAGACACATCGCTATAGACAGCGAAATCTTCAAATCTGTTGGGTAGAGAAAGAATCGGTGCTTCACATAATTTCTTCTTTAGCAACTCGAATGCTTCTTTGTGCTTCTCACTCCATGTATAAGTAGCTCCTTTGTGGGTCAAAGCTGTTAATGGAGTAGCGATTGAAGAAAAGCCTTGGATAAACCTTCGGTAATATCCAGCTAATCCTAAAAAGCTTCGAATCTCCGTGGGACTTTTCGGTTGTTCCCACTTCATCACAACTTCAATCTTTGCCGGATCAACCATTATCCCTTCTTGGTTGACTACGTGACCCAAGAATTGGACTTCATGAATCCAAAAATCATATTTGGGGAACTTAGCATACATCTTCTCCTTCTTTAAGACTTCTAACACTTCTCGCAAGTTTTTTCCATGCTCCTCTTGGCTTTTCAAGTAAATCAAAATGTTATCTATGAAAACTATCACAGATTTATCAAGGAAGGGTTTACAAACCCTATTCATCAAATCCATCAATGTTGCTGGAGCATTGCTTAGTCCAAATGACATAACCAAAAACTCGTAGTGTCCATATCTTGTTATGAAAGCAGTTTTCTCTATATCCTGCTCTCTCACCTTTAGCTGATGATATCCTGACCTTAGGTCAATATTTGAAAAATAGCTTGAACCTTGTAGCTGATCGAACAGGTCATCAATCCTTGGCACAGGATACTTATTCTTTATTGTTGCCTTATTCAGCTCTCTATAATCGATACACATTCTCATGCTCCCGTCCTTTTTCTTTACGAATAACACTGGAGCTCCCCAGGGTGATGAACTAGGTCGAATGAAACCTTTGTCGAATAATTCCTGAAGTTGTGTCATAAGCTCCTTCATCTCTGCTCGTGCTAGTCGATACGGTGCTTTTGCTATTAGCGTTCTTAGTAACAATTCGATACAGAATTCTACTTGTCGATCAGGGGGTAAACCGGGAAGATCTCTGGGAAAGACTTCCGGATAATCACACACCATCGGAATATTATGCACCTCCTTCTTTTCCTTCTTAGCATCGATCACGAATGCTAGATATGATGTACATCCCTTAGCCAAACACTTTCTGGCTTTCATTAGGGAAATGATTCCAGAGTTTACTCTGCGTTTGTCTCCATACACCATAAACGACTCTTTCCCTGGCGGGTTTACTTTTACTATCTTCTTCCTGCACAATATTTCGGCATCATTGGCGCTAAGCCAATCCATTCCCAGCACGATGTCGAAACCATTTAACTCAATAGGCAATAATTCCTCGTGGAACTTATTCCCATTCAAGTCAATGAGGATATTTTTCATACGATGGCTAACAGGTACAAACTTGCCACTAGCAACCTCGACTATTAAAGCATTAACTAGTCTATCAACAAGCAAAGCTAGTTTTCTACCAAATTCATGCGAAATAAAGGAGTAATTGGCTCCAGAATCAAACAAAATTTGGGCAGGCAATTCGTTTACGAGAAAGGTACCTGATGCGACATCCACAGCATCCTTTGCAGCTTCCAGTGTCATCTGGAAAGCTCTGGCTTTTGGCTTTGGTGGGAGATTGGGCTTTGCTGCATCCTTCTTTTTCGGGCAATCCTTCAAAATGTGCCCTTCTTCGTTGCACCCATAGCAGACTTTCTTATTGAAGGTGCATTCATTGGCATAATGCACAGGCTTTCCACATTTGTAACAAGTGACTTCCTCGCTACATTTCCCAGCATGTTTCTTCTTACACTTGTCACACCACTTCGCTTCGGCTCCTCCTCCGAATTTCCTCGAACCAGTCTTCGAGAATTTGTTCTTTTTATTGGAACCTGAAGTTCCTTCAAACTTTCTCTTTTCGCAAACTTCAGCCTTGCTGGCGGCTCTCCCCTTAATCATATCTTCAATAGACTTGGCAGCCTAAATAGCTGCCTCCAAAGTAAGTGCCTGATGCACTGGCATTGCATATTCCCATGGAAGTCCCTTTGTGTACCTGTCTATTTTCTTCAGCTCATCTGGGAAAAAACGCAAAGCAAACTCCATTTTGTCTGTGAAGTTATTGGTGTATTTATCAATGGTCATACTTCTCTTCTTTAATGTCAGAAATTGGTTTTCTAGTTCAAGCACATTTTGGGTCGAGCAGTACTTGCGCTTGAATTGCACCAAGAACTCTGCCCATGTCAGTTGCAGTGGCTCATTAGGGCTTAGGGTATTCCCCAAAGTATTCCACCAGCGAACAGTGCTACCTCTAAACTGGCGCACTGCAAATGTGGTTTGTAACTTGCCTTGGCAACCACATGTCATGAAAGCCAATTCCATTTCCAAGATCCAATCCATTACTCCAACGTGATCTTCTTTTCCAGTGAAAGTTTATGGCTTGCATCCATTTCTCTCCACTCTATCCTCGTGGTTATTTCTCCTAACCACAAGCGGTTCAGTTTGACCAACAAATCTACTGTAGTTTCCTTCCCCAGACTGACTGTCATTTAATTCAGGTTGTTCAACAGGAATTGAAGGTTCACTCCTGTTGTTCAGCAATATTTGCTTCATTTCCTCCCTTTGTTCAACCATCATTGTTTGAATCATGGCTTGTACTCCAGCCATTGTGATGTGTTCTGGTGCAGCTTCTACTATTGGCACCTGTTCCATCACTTGGGGTTGAGGTTGCTGATTTCTATCTGCATTTCCAGCTCCACTTCGGGTTCTTGCCATTTTGATCTATATACCAAATAAGGCGAATTTAGATATTTATTCACGATAGATTTTTAAATTCTCCTTATCACTCCAAAACGTTTACATGCTAGTTCTAATATCGTAATCGTACGCTTAGAATCCTAAATACATAAGGTTTCCAAATCCGGTCGGCAACAGACCATAGATCCGAACAAATAATGGCATATATGGCAAGCATATAACACTTAGCACATAAAAGTATTTTAGGCATTTTTCCTAAAAAAACTAGTGCTCCTGTCTAAAATATGGTAGACACTCATCTCACGACCATCACTTAGCATTCTAAGTTTAAGTTTAGAAATCCTACAAATTCCTAGTTCGCCAAAACTAATGCTTTGATACCAACTATGACATCCCCAAATTTCTCGGCCAGAAAAGACCGATTTAGTTTATGCTTTTAAAATAAAATCAGAGTAATCTTTTTAAAAGATGTTACAGAATTTGTCCCCAAAACAAAACATGATAAAAACTTCTCAAAACATTTCTTAAAGAAATATGTATTTTCATTATATATCAAAACCTCGGGATGTCATGTTCCGATACAGACCAAAAGTATAAACAGTACATTATAAGCCTTACTACAGATATTTACATCTACTGGCCTATAATCCAAAAATCTCTCATCATCTTCCAACTATGCTCTGGGTCCACTACCTATAATATAAAAACCTGAGTGGGTCAGGCTTAGGAGCCTGGTGAGCAAATAGGGTTTTCAACCCACAAATAATAATAAATTTATTAAATTCATCAACAAAAAATAAATTTATTAATTTCATCAACCAACAATAACCCTGATTACCCATTCACGTTATCCTCACTTTACGTCCCTAAATACCTATCATAAGGGACCCAGTCTAAGGATTTTCATCGGTATGACAATATTGCTTTAGGGATTCCTCAGCAATTTATGTCAAATAAGGCAACCATGAAGGGGATGGAGTACACCAATGAACATATAGTTCACCAACACCTACAGGTTGCGAACCTGCTAGCGTTCCACTGGACTGTCTAGAAAGGTCTGTGGTCGTCATCTATACTCTGCTAGATGACTACGACAACAACAACAACAACATCGAGGTCTCTCATCATTTTAACACACATCAACTATTTCATCTACCCATGTTTTACCCAACATATTTGTAGATATAAATACATATATAATTTAAAACTTGTATAAAACATCTATTCAACATCCATCTCAAATAAACAAACAATATAATTACACATATCATGTATTTTATAGAAAATACTTCATATCTATGTGTAAGATGAAAGTGACTACACACTCACTTGTTAAGAAGACGATTGGACAGTACTTCGGCTCTAAAAATAATATTCTTTGATGAAACCGGGATGTTTTCTCAAAAACCGGGCTTCACGCGGGCAGAGTTTCGGGTCGAAAACTATTTTTCTCGGGATCTTCGGAGCGTCGGGACTTGCTTCGGGTGTCGGGATGATACCGGGACTTCGGGGGTATTTCTTGCAAGTAGAAAGAAAGAAAAGGGGTGAAGGATTGAAATTTTGTAACACAAATCCGGCTAGCTTCGAGTCCTATTTATAGTGGCTGAATGCTCGAGTTACGTTAGGCGTAACATCCTTGTACGTGGGGCGTACTGCCTCGTCGACATGTACGCTGGGCGTACATGATGGATCAACTCGGACGCATCAAGGCTACGAACTCGTGGCACTCATGCGATGGAGTAGGCTTCGTGGCCCAAGTCAGACCATGAACACGAGTACGTTGGGCGTACTCATTTACGTTGGGCGTACTCCGAATTTCCAAACTTCTAAAATTCGTAACTTTCGCATACGAACTCCGTTTTGACGTTCTTTATATCCGCGCGAAGGTGAGACTATGCCCTACAACGTTTGTTTAGACTCTGTCGGCTAGTTTTGAATTAAATTTTAAAGTTATATTTTTAACAGGCCGGGACAAAAAATGTCCGTCTAAAAATTCATAACTTCTTCATCCGACGTCCGTTTTCGTCTGTCTTTTTACCGTTGCACTAATATCGACGAGATCTTCGATTCTCGTTTAGATTTTTCAGCTAAAAATCACTCGATCTAAATTTCGAATTTTGGGTTGCATACTGCTAAGTCGAAACTTAGAAAAATCACAACTTCCTCATACGAAGTCAAATTTGGGCGTTCTTTTTATGCACGCTCTCGGTTTAACGAACTCTACGAATTTCGTTTAGATTGCTAAGGCTAAAAAGCACTTTATCGTAAATTCACTTTTTACGTCATACAGCGTCGTGTCGGTTCTGTCGCGAAACTTCGACAGATCATAACTTCTTCGTTATAACTCGGATTTCAGCATTCTTTATGTATCCAGAATCGTTGTCACGATCATTACAACTTCATTCATAGATATTAGGTTTATCTAATATTTTATTTTCGACGGTTATTTTTATCCTTAATTTATTAAATTATAATAATTAAGCATAAAACACATAATACTCCAATAATACATTTTTATTATTTCAAAACGGGTTACAAAGGTTAACCTAGACTATTACATCATCATTAATGCCTAGCCTAGAAACATGGGTGTTACAGATCTGGATAAAAAAATCAGAATTCACTGTTTAATAAAACATTTCAAACACTAATTCAAAACTTAATTCAACATTTTAAACACTAATTCAACACTTAATACATCAAAAAAAAATACACATTCACAGCTTTAATAACTTAGACAAATTAATACATAGAAAACACATATGCACAACTTAATGACTTGACTTACCACATTTCATTGAGGCATTTTATTAAACACTTTGTGTGCACCAGATATATCAGATCCATAATCACCATAAAACATCATATCTGACCAAATATATAAGATTTTCATCATCTCTGAAGTCAGGTGATGTTGTTTGTTTCTCCGGAGAGGTTTGACGGTAGTGGTTTGACGGAAAGAACAGATCCATATCTTCAGAGGAAAAAAAAACAACCACATTTCATAGGTCTGAGATGAAGAACACAAAACCAAATGTGCAACTCGAAGAACATTACACCAGATCTCGTCTGAACTATTTCAATATTGTCGGACCTCACAGATCTGGACATCGGTGGTGGTAGAAATCGTAACTATGGACCGGAGCTTGCAGATCTATACAACGGTACGGAAGATCTAGTGGTAGATCTAGTGTTCCGGTGACAAAAAATGTTAGATATGAAGGTGGAGGCAAAACTGATGGCAGATCAATTAGTGGAGGTTCTAGATCTGACCACATCTCGAAAGATCTAGACTAGAAACACGATCAGGGATGAGAAAAAATCATTAGAATCATTCAGATCTGGTTAGATCTGAGCAAAAAAAAGTCATAGGAATTATGTCGTCCGAGATGACAGGCGGTGGACGGTAGATCTGAAGCGGAAACATCTCGATGATGTCGTTTTTTATTGTAGTTCCAGATCTGAAGAGAAAAAAACATGATTGACTTGACATTTCGGCAAGGTTAAGTGGCCGGCGACGATGGTGTCGGCGGTGGTAGGTGGTGGTGGTAATAAGGAATGCGTGTTCTTCAAAAATGGTGGGGGAGTTTGAAAGAATTTATCATTTGAAAAGATAGATCTGATTTAATAGTTCCTACGGTTCATAATCTTTTTTGGTTCTCATTTGAACCTTTACCTATATATATATATATATATATATATATATATATATATATATATATATATATATATATATATATATATAACGTCTAAGTATTGTGTGAATGTATGACTAATTATGGACCAATCAAACATATAAGGGTAATTTTGGAATTTTATAAATAATTATTTTAATAATTAAAAAATAAATAATATATTTATAGGTATTCCCTTAAATCATGGATCAGTTACCCATTGTATATCTTTTATAATCTTCTAGACCATATCGTGACCTGGTTCATCATCACCACGACTAGAAAATCCCACAACCAGCCAAAACCATCATCGTTGGACCAGTTCAGCTCCACTGGGCCCGGGCACCGGGAGATTTGGACGACAGCCCGTAGCATCCAAATCCAGGGAGGCATAAGTTGTTCGTCGTTTAACTCATTAAGCCTAAATACCCTTTTCTTTAATTTCTTGAAGACGGCATGTTCTTTCTTCCCAACACACATCATCCGAACCTTCTTACTCCATACACCAAATGTCGCTGCTTCTTCCTCCTCACACGTCGCGTGTTGCCGCCACTTCTTCTCTTTTGTCATCGTCAATCAAGGCAGCAACAGGTACCTTTAAGAATACTCTTCCCCAAATTACCACCATAGATAATATCTCATGACATTGTGGCTTTATGCTCTATTATATACCTAATTTTTGTTAGATACCGCTTTGTTTAGAATAACAATTAGATAATCAAATAGAATAATACCATAGATGAACTGTAAATTCAAGTTCTTTGTCTTTTCATTTTCTAAATTTTAAAATCAATGTTGATCGTCAATGAAAATTTTCCAGAAAAGAATGAGTTGTACGTATTTCTTCAGTAAGTTAGGCGAAGTAGATACCTGAGGAAGACAACAAATTTCTTCAGTAACTTAGTTGGGTTAAGATTAGTTGTTTTCCATGGTATTTGATGTCTTCAAATTAGAGAAGAATATAGACCTGCAAGTCGATCCTTATTCATTGGTTTTAAGAAAAATACTTGATTTCTCATCTTCATTTAAAAATCCTCTCATCCCTGTTTTGGGCGATTTTGTACCTTTTTTCCAATATTTGCAGTTTTGGGTGATTCTGGACCTTTCTTTCAATATCCGTAGTGTTTTTATTCTATACAAGAAATTATATAAGTTGTTATATCCTTTCTACTTGTTCCTTTTTCTTGTATTCACTGCTTTTTGCTTTGATGAACATTTTCTTTGTTGGTCGTGTTTCTATGCATCTTGCTACCTGATTTGTATATTGTTGCCTTTACTGTTTTATTATACATGTGTTCTCTATTCGTCTTAATGTTGTGTAGACCTTGACCTGTCATCTAATTCTTAGTTTCTTATAATTTATACAACTTTGAAGCAAATATATGGGAAGATGTTGATAAGTTTATCAGCACTTTGAGAATTTTAATAAATGATGACCTACTACAATATTCTTTAATAATACATACTACAATATTCGTTAAGAATACACTGCTTCTTTAAGAATACATACTACTATATTATTTCATAATGGTTTTCAATATTCTTTGAGAATGTTATCGAAATAAAAGGGGTGATTTTGTTCTTCCTCTTTGTTGCTGCAATATTCTTTCAGAAACGTACATACTGTCTTCTTGACTTTCATCATGTTCTTTGAGTTGACTATATGCCAAACAAGTAGAAACTGATGACTTCTTTTTATTTTTAATATAGTAACATTGCCTATAAAATCAAGTAAATTGCAAGTTGTTACGATTTTTTTATCATGTTTATGTGATAAATTTACTTTTTTTTTATTTATTCTTTTCACTTGTTTTTGCAGGTCATGAATAGGGGATAAAAGCTTGACAGCAGCCATTATCATAAAATGATATCCTCATATAATTCGATTTCATCTCATTTATTCTCACAATATGTTATGATCAAGGGTTTGAAGGTCGTAGAGATAAATGGTGCGTGAAGGGCCTGAAGGATGGATGATGTGTTTTCAAGCAAGGACACTATATAATCTTCTCACCTTGCTCCTCTTATAGAACAAAGAAGAGCTCCACAGCATGTGGTCCCTTATCCACCTTCTAGCAAGCCAACCCAAACATATAACAGCTTCATTGTTATAGTTAGCTCCTCATATTGTACAAACATCGAGCCATAAGGTTTATGAAATTGTAGTTTATTTTCATTCTCATGAGAATGTTAGATTTGCACTTGTAAACTATATTCATTCTTATGAGAATGTCATATTTTTATATTTGAATTTTAGGTTCTTATTTTATTTCATGTCTTATTCTTCAAGAATATTCTTTTTTACTATTTCAAGAATGTTGGTTATGCACTTGGAATTAATCATTTATTCTTCAAGAATGTCAAACTATTCTTCAAGAATGTCAGTTATGACTAGGGGTGTTCATAACCGGATACCCGAAATTTCGGATAGTTGATTTTTGGTATCCGATTCCGTATCCGAAATTTCGGATATCCGAAATTTCGGATACCAAAACGGATATCCGAAAATTTGTAATTTTGTTCAAATTTGAAAGTTTTTATATTAGAAAAACATATTTTTAAATTAGAAAGGCATATGAAGTAATATATGTATTTAATTAAGGGTATTATGAATATGTTTTAGTTACTAACATTCATATTATAAGAAATATGTGATTAAAATAAAATATAATGTATAAACTAAAATCAAAATTTTCGGATATCACATATCCGAATTATCCGAAAAATCTGAAAAACACTATCCAATTCCGATTCCGAAAAATCGGATATCCGAAATTTCGGATATCCGATTTTTCGGATAATTCGGATTCGGAATTTCGGAATTTCGGATCGGAATTTCGGATACGGATATTTTTTAACAACCCTAGTTATGACATCTAATTAATGTCTTATTCTACAAGAATTTCTTACGAAAATGTCATTCATAATCATTATTGTCATAAGCATGAAGTTTTAATTAATAAATCGATTCTTAATGATTTTCGTGATATATAAAAAGTTTTACTTTTAAAAAATTGATTCTTAATATTTTATCAACCCATAGAATTGTTAAAAAGATTATAATTCTTAAGCATAATAATGACATAAAATAAGTCACAACAGTTAGTTTTTAACTATTCTCATGATCAAGAAAAAAATCAAATATTATAGGTGGTGAAAAAAGAAAACCTAATTCTTAAAGAATGAAATATTTTTCATGTTTTTTGAGTATTGTGAAACGGTTACGGTATGTAAATAAAAATAATAATAATAAATTTAAACTGATATCTCATGAAAATTCACCTTCTATTTATACTTTTTAACCATTTTTACAGTTAATTAAATGCAAGTATGTAGTAAATGCTACCACATGTTAATAACATGTTCCCTCATATCTCAACCATTCATTTCTTTTAATTCAATGGATAAGAATTAGTCATACATTCATACAATATTTGAAGTTCACATTTGATCTTAACCCTATATATATATATATATATATATATATATATATATATATATATATATATATATATATATATATATATATATATATATATATATATATATAGAGAGAGAGAGAGAGAGAGAGAGAGAGGAAACCTAATTCTTAAAGAATGAAATATGTTTCAAAATATATATATATATATATATATATATATATATATATATATATAGAGAGAGAGAGAGAGAGAGAGAGGAGGGTTCAATTGAGAAAAAAAAGGTTAAGAATGGGGGAATCGTTCTCAGCCACACATTTATTTTGCCACAAAACACTTAGGCGTACCGTCGGAAATGGATAACGGATAAACATGTGTTTTCCAACCAAACATGTTTCATTAAACTATACTAAGCATTACCTTAATATACACAAAACATACTTTTTTTGTTTTTTTTTTATTTTTAGAAAGCCATTTTTATCGAAAAATTATTTTAAATATATCAAAATTCATAATTTTTTATTCTCTATAAATAGACATCCATATTGCTATAGTTTTAAGATAAAATAATTTTTTTTAGAGTTTTAGCTCTCGTTATTCATAAATGAATAAAAATCTATCAGATTTTTATTACGTTACATTCGTTATTCACTTATGAATAAAACGTATGCTTAACATTTTTTATAGTTTAAGTATCGTTCATATATGAATATGGTACGTAATAAAGTTTTCTTACTTAAAAAATATTTTTTACATCATCTTTCGTCATATATTATATTTATATATATGAATAAAACGTGTATTAGTTGTCGTCATATTTTATATTCATATATGAATAAAACATTTATCAGATTTTTGTTATAGTTAATTTGTTATTCATATATGAATAAATAGTATAAATGATATTTAAACTGTAAAAAAAATTAATTATATATTTTTATTCATAAATGAATAACGAATGTACTGTAGCAAAAATCTGATACATTTTTATTCACTTATGAATAACGATAGCTGAAAATATTTAAAAAAAAATTATTTTAAAAGTATATCAATATTGATGTCTATTTGTAGAGAATAAAAATCATGATTTTTGGTATATTTAAAATCATTTTTAGATAAAAATAGCTTCTTAAAAATTAAAAAAACGAAAAAACTATGTTTTTGTATATATTAAGGTAATGATTAACATAGTTTAAGGAAAAATGTGTATTCTTTATCCATTTCCGATGATACAATGGAAACTTTTGCGGCAAAAATAAGTGAGTGGCTGAGAATGATTCCCCCATTCTCAACCTTTTTTATTTTCTCAAAATATATATATATATATATATATATATATATATATATATATATATATATATATATATATATATATATATATATATATATATATAAAAGTGCAAACTCATTTTTAACCCAATTCAGGTTATTTTCCTTATTCTATGTTCGTGTCCTTTTTAAAAGTGGCATCATTAATTTAAAAAAATACATGAAACTACAAATATAATTCTTAAAGTTATCTTAACTTATTCTTTTAATCGAATTTCAGCCATTAAATTCCTGCTAGCATCATTATATTATAGTGGACGGACAATATCATTACATTCTTTAAATTGCATACCTAATGCATTAATATTGTCTTTTGAAGCAAAACCCACTAGAGCAAATCAATTGCACTTTTGCATCTTCATGATGCTTTAAGTTATATATATATATATATATATATATATATATATATATATATATATATATATATATATATATATATACTAGGAATGTTTATGGGTCGTACTAAGCACGACCCTCGAAAGGTAATTTGAGTGTTACTTTAAATCTTCAAAAGGCATTGTGATATTGCAATAGGAAGAAATGGAAGGATAATTCCATGATAAACAAATAAGTGAAAGTATATTGCTATTTCTTGCGATTAGCACACTCAGAAATCAAAATTAAATACAATTACAATCGGAAAAAAAATGAATTCAATTCCAAGGACCATCAAATCTAACTTCATAGAACATATCACCCCTTCCACATGAAATCGTACAAAGGACCAATGAACATGAGCCTCCCATCATGACCCATCTCACCTGATTTAAATATAAAATTTAAAATATTTTAAAGTCATTTTCACTAATATAATATCTGAAGGTGAAGCGAATTTTCTGCTTTTACCTTGTATGGTAAGCATAGGCTATTAATTCAAATTGTAGTGGCCCGCTGTGTATCCTTATCGTGGTTGGCCTAGCCTACTCTTCTACACTAAACTCTGGATTTGGCTTCCATTGATACATAACCTAACAAAATTGAACATGTTCATTATGTTCGAAAATGTACAAAAGTACAATGTAATTAATTTTAATCTACAAAGTACTAAAGTAAACTAAAAATAATGGCAATAAATAAAACACTAAACCTGTGAGTTCGACTCAAAATGTAAGTATGTTGCTATTACAGGTAAGAAATGAAGTGCATTACCCATAATGGTAATGAAAGCAGTCAATTAGTTTTATAAACGAACAACCATTACACATGCAAAATGTATCCTCATGTCTATAAAGTACATTCCCACAACCAAATTCTATTAATACAGAAATATAATAAAACAATTTTTTTCTTTAAAAGGGTATTCTGGTCATTCTTTTATAAAAAAAGATTATTTACAAAACAACATATTTTGAGTGGTTCGTTCCATTCCAAACCGACTCACCGTGGTAAATCGAATGGTAATGACCTACAACCATTAATGACTCCTTTTAATGGTGTTTTGGGCATCTTTTTTTTAAATAATATGGTTTACAAAGGAGGAAGCATACCTTCACAAAGAAAAAGGAAGAACGCATGGTAAAAGTTGTCATCATCTCAAATTTAGAGATGACACCCAAATATTGATCCTCATCTACAGGAAATCCCAAAACTAAAGCACGCAAAACCTACAAGAAAAATATGAAGAAAGGGAGGAACGTTTATGCTCTTACCCTCTTTTTCCATGACATTGTGATCCTCTAAGAAATTTCATTGGACACCTATCAGGGCATTATCAAACAAAAGTCTCCATGAGTTCAGAATGTTATAACCAATTAAGAAAATGCATAACAATAAACTTGCATAAAATAGAACAAGTAACAAGTTTAAAATTAAATTCAAAATACATGGAATAATCTTCATATATTAATAGATTGTTACCTCATATTGGGCAAGGTGCATACCAGATGTGAGATGGGTTGTGAGTTCTTGAAAATGGTATATAATTTGTTCAATAAAAAAGGTCAATGTAAAGTTCAATTCTATTTGGAATTTTTTCATTTCGTATCGGCTCTAGTCAGAACTAACAAACAGTAATTCCACCAACTTATTCCCTCAAAAAAGGTGGTTATCCAAATAAACATTTGGTCAAACGCAGGGATAAGTGGCAAAAGAATATCTTATAAACTCTTAACTTATGATGAAATCTTTGAACTGTGTTCGTCGGGGTCAACAACAAAAACAGTTTTGTTAGTGTTTGATCCACAACTTTCTGTTGTTATGAGTACAACCTGAATGACAAACAATTGTAATAAATGAGATAACAAATCTATCCAAAAAAACATCAACTAAACGACAAAGAGTTACTTCCTGAAAACCCAAAGAAGAACGTAAAAAAAAAAATTACAATTAAAGGGTTTACCATCATTCTAGTATTCTGAGTTTGGAAACTGTAAGAGAATTGCTATGTTGACGATCAAACACATTCTTGCTTATCGGCACAGGCAATTGAGTGCCAGACATCTAAAATTTTCACAAAAATTACTCCCAATTTGTCATTACTCAAATATTCGATGGAAAAATGTGAGAAAAGCTTGAAAAAAAAGAATCCTATTTAGCTTGTAGGAACAAATGATAATTTTGCAATAAATACCTCAATGGATCAAGCATAACATATTTTCTCGTATGTCTCCCTAACAAAAACAAATGATACCTATAACTAAAGTTGTGCATAAGTTCATCCACCAAGATTATTTTCATGAAAATGAAAAATTGAAGAAAAATTGTACATACAAAGTGTTAAAAAAAATCCTAAAATCATAATTTCTGGATTTAAGGATCTCGTATTTTTCTATGCCTTCAACCGCTAAAAATTGTAGTACATAAATTTGGTCTTTATTAAATTAAAAGAATCTTGGTTGCTGATTATAGTGATCAGTACCGATATATTTTTTTGGACGGACATTATGTGGAGCGCCTTCAGGCCATCATCAATGATGATTCAAAACCTGAACAAAAGATTATCAAAGAATCTGTAATAAATATAATAAAAAGTTGGAATAACAAAATAAGATCACAAAACGGGCAAATGAAATTAGTAATACCCTTGTGTGGCTATGGGAGTTCCATATATTAGAAAGGAAGAACAAACAAGTTCATCTTCAGATTAATCTTTTGGGAATCCTTGGGACTATTTCCACCATAGCTAAGCACTTTCATAAAAAAACTATCAATTTCCTGCAAAATTTGGTCAAAACCTTAAATAATTCTCATTAAAACAGAGAAAAAAGTGACCTCGTCATAATAATAATAATAAAAACGTAAAAGATCAAGAGGAGGTGGAGCCGGAGTTTCCACCCTGAGAGCTTATTTCCACATCAACGGCGATATATAACTTGAATATGTTATTATTAGCATGTCGTCCCATCCTCCAGCAGCGCCTTTACGAATGGTATTGTGAATGGTGAATCAAAATTAAACAATGAACTGAATAAGGGTTACCGTTTTGGGGATACATTAAATATTCATCGATTTGGAATGGTGCCCAAACAATCAGATGACGGGCTGACGCCTCTTGTCTCCTAGAATCTAGGGTTTCTAGAAACTTTAAAGCCAATGGCAGGGTTTATTCCATTCGTCTTCTTTTTGTTGTTAAAACCACATCAAAGAAGAACTGGTAGCGAACTTGCCTTTGTGTTTGTCAGAATTTGGAGGAAATCATGAGATAAAGTTGGAAAGAAAGAGAGGTGTCGTTTGCCAAAAGTTAGGATTTTTTTGCTTCATAGTTGTGAGGAGTGAAGCAATCACGTGAAAGAAGAAAGAAGGGGCAAAATTTTCAGGGGGAAAGGCGCAAGAACAAAATCTGGAACTCATGACTTGAAATCCCTCCAACCGATGGAACATTGCTATTCGTTACATGGATAATCGTCTTATCCGAGTCGGAAAAAAAAGGAAGAAGAAGAATCGGTGGTGGTTTTAGCATCGATAGGGGTGGTGATACATTTTAAGAGATAAAGGAAATATCTGTGACATCTATGACATTATCAAGCAGTGAGAAATTGATTAGAATGAGAGAAAGGAAATAATTTTGAAGTAACATCGGTACTGATGTTGACCGACAATGGAAAAACGGTGCAGGTGCCTGAGAAGGAGACACATGTCTCTATACGTGGAAGACATGAATTGACGGAGAAAACAATGGAGAAGGATAAAATACCAGCGACTGAGGCTCACGTCGTATATTGACGCGCCCAAAATAATCCATTCGTGAAATACACGCATAGACCTTAAGGTTAGAAGGTTTTTGTATATATATATATATATATATATATATATATATATATATATATATATATATATATATATATATATATATATATATATATATATTCAAGTTCATTTGATACCATAGTCATTTTGTGAGACCGTGAGACCAAATCCAAAAATTATTTAAAATGCAAATAAAAGAAAAAATCCAAAAAAAAAATTTTAATTATTATTTTCGGAACTTTAATTACCTAAAAAAATAAAAAAAATAAAAAAAATACTGTTTTTTTTTAAAATACGCGAAATATTCTAATATAATATTACACTGTAAATATTCTAATGTGATTTTTAGAATGTTAGAATATTGTACTAGATTTGTCAGATATATAGAATATTCTAATATTCTACTAGAATATGTAAAAAATGTATTTTATTTTATTTTATTTATTTATTTATTTTTCTTTTGGAAAATATAAATTCCGAAAATAATATTTGAAATTTTTTTTTCGAAAATTTTCAATTATATTGCATTTTAAAAATGTTTTTTTTTATCTACTAAATGAGTGACTAGGATTGCGTCTCACGGTCTCACAAAATTACGACGTCTCACATGAACTTAACCCTATATATATATATATATATATATATATATATATATATATATATATATATATATATATATATATATATATATATCCCATATTTGTTAACCCAATCTTAAATTAAGGTTAGGATCCATAAATACAAATATATATATATATATATATATATATATATATATATATATATATATATATATATAAACCCACTCTTAAATTAAAGTTAGGATCCATAAATACGATTCTTAATATGAAGAGGGATGTCGTAGTTACATCACGAACAATCAATGGCGTGTTAATCATTTGAGATTCATTGAATATCAATGGTGTGTTAATCTTGGATTACGCTCTTCGATTTGTGACTGGAATGCCGAATATCACAAATAAAATGTGAATAATCATGCAAACTCGTGTGGCATCCTCGAGGTCATTTCTGATCTCACATATACGTGTCGGTTAACCATACACACTCAATCAACAACCATAAATTTTGAGTATTTACCATCATTTCAACTTTGTAGTCCCACATTAGTGTGTCAGTTAACCACACACGCTCCATTAACAATTCACATAGAAATGATGTGAGTTTTCATGGATTAGCATACAATTTCACATTTTCCCTAAATTAACTAGAGTGGAATTTTATAGAAAGTTCTAGTATTTTATACATTATACTTTTAATGTGATTATTGTCCTATCAAACCCGTTCGACTAACAACCCTCCACCACAAAGAGAAGCGGTGGGTGAAAATGCCACACATCCAACTGTCATTTTATAAGCTGTTTCCTTATATCTCTCTTATAGTATGGCTTCGTGAATGAAGCGTAGTAGATATTCGACTGACTTTTAATGATACGTATAGTATCATACTCTTATACACATGTAGAGGGTGTATTTTTAAACTTTTTAAATTACAAGGTTCAAATTGTATTAATTCATTATTATTTGATTACTTAATATATGAACTAATTAAGATTTTATAATTATCTTTAATTAAACCATTAATTATTTAAGATAAATCTTATTAAAGGATAATCATATTATCTAATTATTTTATAATTGGATAATTACCTTATTTAAAATCTTCTTTATATTCAAATTAGGATTTCTAATTATCTAGTTATTATATTCTAATTTTAGATATTTAAAATAATATTAGATAACTAATAATTATCCTATCTTTTGAATATGGCAAGAAAATTCAGAAATCAGATTTCAGGCAGCTACCACGACGTGGCAGAGGGCTACCCATGTCGTGGCGACAACAGATTGTCGATTTTATTTGTTTTCTTGGTTTCATCTTCTATGTACTACTAATAGAAAAGGATGGCTCTGATACAATTATTAGGTTTTTAGGTTACAATTACATCGTACATGTGGTATTTCACTTAACTCTTAAGGGTACATGCAACCTAAATGGATCTATGTCTTTTCTCAATTAGAAGCAGCATACTTATGAAACAAAAAAACTATAAACCCTATGAATCAAATTCATGTATAGAACCACATGCCTCTTGCTTGATTTGAAACAAAGCTACTCAAATACCCTTTGTAATCTCCTTGAAAAACTAGCTCCAAAAGTAAGGCCGCCTCTAATGGTTCGCACACAAAACTCAAGAAACCCTAGGATTGAAGGAGATAAGGGAGAGAAGAGACAATTTTCGTTCTCTACCTTCTAGGTATGAGAATCCACGAAATCTTGGTGCCCAAGGGTCCTATTTATAGTCTAGGTAACTAGCAGATAAATCCATATTTGAATATTTAAATAATATATTTAATCTTAATTCAAATCATTTCCTTATCATCAAGTAGGAGGCTTCTGGAACCTTAAAGAGGTTGCCAAAATCATTCATGCCATGGACTCTTCAAGAATTGCCTCTTTTGTTCAAATATTAAACAATTACAATTCAATCCTTGCACTTTTAATTCATTCTAATTAATCCTAAATTAATTTCAGATTAATTATGATTAATATATAATACATCTATTTCTAAGTAGTATAGTAATCATATAATATATTAATAAATCATTAAATAAAATTTCTAATTAATATATTAATCTCATAATATATGAACAAATTATTTATCTCTCTCATTTAATAAATCCAAGCATTTTCTTGGTTATGAGGGCAACCCAAAAAAGACTTCACTTTTATTCATCAATATTATACCAATTTGAGTAAATTACACGGTTCGTCCCTGGTACAAGTGGTAAATTACGCGTTTAGTCCCTATTTTTAAAAATTAACTCGGACCGTCCCTTATATCGTTAAAATTTACACGTTTTGTCCCTAAAATCATTTATCAGACATAAAATGTCTATTTTGCCCTTGTCAATTTATTTTTGATTTATTTTCAGGTTGTTATTATTATCAATTATATTTAAAAAATTTATTAAATAACTGGTCCCACATTCTTTCCCTCTTCCTCATCTCTTTTCTTTCAAAAACCCTAAACTACCACTCCACCCTGGTAAGCTTTCAGGAATCATCACCCCCAAATCACCCTAACCAGCGTCGCCGGTTCTCCACCACCAATACATCACCGGTGCTCAACACCCACTAAAGGCATCGTCCATTGTCATCTCCCTCTTTCTTACCCGCTCCAGACAACCATCAGAATCACACGACCACTACCGCCGCCCAAAAGCGCCTTCTGAACCTCATCCCCCCATTGGAACCATTATCTCCTCTAGCGAAAATGTTGACGAACGGTTACATTTTCAGATCTTCGGTTCGTGTTTCTAGATCTCCGGTTCTGATCATCGATTTTGTTCAAATCTATATGACAACTACCTTAGATTTAGGGTTTCGAGTGGAGATGGATGCAGTCAAACTTTTCTCTACAAACTACCGAGGTTCAACGACTCACTTGCAGTAACCATCCCGATCTTTCTTGAGGTTAAACAACCTCTTGAAGTAGTCCTTGAATGCAAAGTTAAGTGCTTGAGTAGAGGAAGTAACGAATGAAATAAGCTATGTTTTCTCTCCATAAAGAACCAAATCCTTCTTCTTTAGTTGTTCTTGAAAAGCATTCTCCAATTCTCTTTTAGGTTTCAGAAAGATTCTCAATTTTGATCATTTCATCTTGGTTTTGGATCACAAGTTTGGCGTGTTCGATTGGGGCAACAGTGGTTTTGGACACAACGACGGAAACACCGCCCACGAGGAAGTCGATGGCGAATCCAAGGAACACTTTTCTTATGGGGCTTGGACAAAAACAGGGGAGAGGTTTGTAATTGGGTAGTAGAAACTAGTGTTTATGTAGTTTCCATCTATGTGGAATTCCGATCTACTATCTTTGTCTTTAATCAATCCTCTATGTGAAACCCCACCTGCATACCAATTATTCTGGATATTGTTATCACTGATCAGTGAGTGAATTATACAGTAACCTAAACAAACGAGGAAAAAAGAGAGATTGGGAGGAAGAAGATGGGCCCCATAATTTAATTAAAATGTTTTGTAATAATTAAAAATATTGAAAAAACATTAAAAATAAATAGAAAAGGGTAATATAGTCATTTTATGTCTATAAGGGATGAAACGTGCACTTTTCTCCGATATAAGGGACGATCCGAGTTAATTTTTGAAAATAGGGACTGAATGTGCTTTTGGCACTTGCATGAGGGACGATTCGTGTAATTTAGTTAAAACCTTAGACACTTCAATCCAACAATATATTTATATGTGTTTTGATTATAATAAAAAATATTTATGCCCATGAGACATTATAGAATGATATTGTTAGATAACATATGATCTTAAAAGGGTCACACTAACAACAACTTGATGATAATATATTATTTATAAGAACTTGTTTCTTGATATATATATATATATATATATATATATATATACACACACACACTAAATTATTTATAAGGATTTGTTTCTTAATAAATATTTATATTTCTTGTAATTAATTGAAAATTATTTATTTTATGAAAAATGATATTTTTCTATTTAAAGTATCGAATAACACACTTAGAGTAATTTATATGAACAATTTTCATTTCTATAAACTAATGTTATTAGTTTTTATAAAAACTAGGATGGTTTTTATATAAATTAAGAAGAGTGCTAGGCACTCTTCCATTCTCTTTTGAGTCAAACCCGAGAACACCCATATAGGTGGGGGTTGTTGGTTGTTGGTTGTTGTTCTCTCTATAAGTACTCCTATACCATGCCTCCTACAAGTAAGACTTAATGGGTATTGTTGAGAAGATATCCAAGTATTTAAAGGAGCTATATGAGTTAGTTTTGCCTTGATTTTTCCTTATGAAAAAACTGAGAATGCTCCTCTCTTCCTCTCTTTCTCTCTAGATATTAAAGGGTTAAGATATGGCAAAATGAAGATAGTACTTTGTTGCTCTATTTGAGTTAATACTTGGTATTAACTTAAAGCTTAAGAGTTTTCTTTAACTACAAGATCACGACTAACATATTTATTAAGTTTAGCTATTGTTGGTGTCCTATATAAGAAGGAGCTTTGCTCTACATTCTACATCAACTTCCTAATTACCAAAAGAAATTAAAGTCTACAAAGGTTGTAACACTTTCCCCTTCTATGGTTGTTTTAATATTTTCTAGCTTTGCAAAATGATCATTGGTGGGTAAAATGGTTTTAGTTTATTCAAACATGAAATTGCTTCCGTTGCTAAACTTGTAGTTTTGAATATTTATTTTAGACTATTTTTGAATAAAACTCAGCAATTGGTATCATAGTCATTTTTGCAAACTTGGTTAGATTATTTGATAAGATGTTATATTCTTTGTTTTTGGAAAACATGGATGGTTTTATTTTTGTAAGAAAAATCCATACATATTTTTCTATGACAACTTTATAATTGTTAGTTTTTAGTGACAAAAGTTACATGCATTTTTATCACCAAAACCTGTCTTAGAAAAACAAAATTTTGTTTTATATAAATTTAAGTATACACACACAAACATACACACACACACACACACACACACACACATATATATATATATATATATATATATATATATATATATATATATATATATATATGGTGTGCATAAACTAGTCATTGACCTCTTGTGAATGTGTTTGTGTTGATTTATTAAAATGGTTGCAATATTTATTTCTTCATATGGTATGTAATAATTAAATATATAGTTTTCATTTTGTTGATTTTTGTAAGTAATAGATTTATTTTAGAAATAGTTTATTGTTATAAAAATGTAACAAGAATGAAGATGGTGACCATTTTGAAGATCAAAAGTTTATAAACTTGATTTTATTAAAGTTTCTCAAACTTTATAAAATTATTTTTATAAACTTGCTACAAGGTGTTGAAGCAAGTGGGAGCATGAAGACATTAAAAGATTTGTTGTCTCTTATGTCCCTTTAGGAATAGACTTGGCATTTTTACGATGACTCACAAAAATTTCAATAGATGGTTGGTTTATGCATATATGTTTTGCATGCTTGTGTTGTTTAAATTTATGTTCATATTGTGTTGTTATTGTTAAATTGGATTCCACATGTATAAAATATTTTGAGCATAAATAACATCACAAAGAGTTTGTTTTTAATGAAATTTACCTTTTAACATAAGATGGTAAAAAAGGTATTAAAAATAGAACAAGTTTTATCATTTAAAACTAGCTAACGGTAGGTAACCGCAAATTTCGTCAATTAAATTATATAAGTTTAAAATTGAGATTTTAGAAACTTATCAAACTCCAAACCTTATTTTATAAAAGAAAGTTTTATTAAAATGTTTATAGATGTTCTTAAGCGCTCAAACGGTAAAACTTAATACTAGTAATTAAATTTAAAATTTGATCGCATCAATTATATAAAATTTGGATTTTATAAAAGAACATTGTTGAAATGTGATTTTAAATCAAAGTGTCAAAATTTGTTTTTATCTAAAAGTATACCATGACTTATTGGTTACATGCAATAACCATGATATGATATGCTTTTAAAACTAGAATCATAAAAACATCAAAGACCCGCTATAAACCTAAAATCTATATAATCCTATTTGAATAGCACTCGTATGTCTCTTGTATACGCTAGTGAGATAAAGGTCACCTAACCACTATGTGTTATATTTTGATGGTCGGGATGTATTCGTGATTTCTATAATCTAGTTATAGGCCGATTACACAAGTTATTCAAACCGGATGATTTGATTGGAAATTTGTTGTGATAAAGATTGCCTACGCAACAGAGATCTGATCCATAGATAAGATCAAACATGTCTATTAAACTTTGTTATTAGCAAGTCTATAAAACAAGGAATTATATACTTGTATTTAATTGATAATTGATATCTACCTAGTTGGATTCAGATGAATGAGATAAAGGTCACCTAACCATTTTAATTGTTTTACAACTTGGATCCTAGACTTTGATAATTAATGTTTATAGAAACTAAAATGGTATTACTTATTGAAGATTAAATATTTAAAATACTAAAAGAATTTTGGTAAAATTTTGTAGTTGAAAAACAAAATCAAATCTCGTAACCATGCATCATATTTCACTTGCAGAAACAATAACATTCATAAATGTTATATTTCTGAACAACCTACTTTGAGCAGAAAACCTTAACATGATACATGGTGCCAACACTGTTGTCACACCCCCAAACCAGTACGGCGAAAACGTCCGGGGGCGGATGACGTCATTGTATAGTATCATAACAGTTGAATATAAATGAAACATAGCAACCCAAGAGGCATAAATTGAAAATACAAACTTACATAGTTCACATATTGTACTTGTTCATAAGTTACACAAAAACGACAAAACGTAAAATTCCATAATGTTGCATCACTGGATCTCAAAACAGAGTTGATTACCTGTTACTGGTTCCCTGAGAATACAAGTCATTTTGAAAAGCGTCAACTAAAAAGTTGGTGAGTTCATAACCATTATTGTATAAAAATGGATTTATAACTGTTTAAAATGGTTTTCGTATACTTTCAGAAAATCCGATATTTTCTATAAGCTGTGTTGTTACTCTTATATCCAAAACTAAGAAAAATGTGTGTATGACGCTTGTATCTTTCTTTGCAAAATGATAGTGTATGTATGTTCCAATAAAATCTGTAACATGCTTGACTTACACCCGCATTGATAGGTTGATTGGTCTGTTGTGTTGGCGTTCTGCAATATCGGGCGGTGTGCCCCTTCCTATTGCGGTTGGTACAGTGCATTTCTCGTCATGCACCGTTGTTATGAAAGTTGCATTTATCACACTTTGGAAGATTTCCCGCATATGGCTTGGTAGGTGCTGGTGTGGCAGGAGTGGTAGCGGCATGAACCGCCACGATCTGTTGCTTCTTTGCAGACTCCTGAGTTTGTTGCCCTTTTCTCTTGTTTCCTGAGTTTTTCTTGTTATCATTCCCCTTCTTCGGTTCAGTGATGGAAGTCATCATGCCTTTTTGTACCCCATGGCCATATAGCTTTTATGCAAGGCGTTTGGTGATGTCGAATGTTGTTAGGTTTTCAGCAATCACATTCCCTTGAATCGGGGAGTTAGTCCCCTGCGGTGCCTGGGATGAAGTAGAAGCACCCTGTAGCTCAGCTAGTCGGTGCTCGGCTACCATCACTCTCTCCTCAAGAGCAGCATGTCTTTCCTGGTATTCCCTTACCTCCGCTCGCGCGGTAGTAAGGTCCTTGATGAGTCGGTCATAGGGTAGTAATCCCTCTCGAGGTCTCGTGTGTGTGCCGCTGTGACCTCTACAGGAACTCTCATCTCCATGACTCGGTTAGCTGTCGTCTGCACCTGATCTCCAATGTCTGAAATCCTTCGGACCATGACGGGAAGGGATCGGTCAGCGTGTCCTCCATGACGATGGTCATAAAATCCTCGCTTCATCCCAAAAAGTGGGTGTTACCCCTGATGCCGAATCCATATCTCAAGGTCATATAGCCAGGGCGTAGGGCCATTATAGCCCCAACGGTGAGCAGGTGCTCTAGCCATGTAGGGAGGATCGATGACTTCGGACTCCGCGTCCGACTCATCCTCCTCCTCCTCCTCCTCTTCCTCTACTTCCTCTTCAACTTCTTCCCACGACTCATCCTCCAGGATCTCCTCGGGATCCTCCTCAGGATCCTCCATGATCCATCCTTCGTTCCCCTGCATAGGGAAGTAAGGATCTCCAGGGTGGTGAAAACCTGCCATGGCGTCTGTACGAGAATATAAGCACAAGAGAACATATGAAAGATTCGTAAAATGTTAAAATACTCATATAGTATTTTATGTGTTTATGTTTTGTTCTTAGATCCTTTTGGTTAAAAGTTGGTAAGTTTTAGATTTGTTGTCCACCTCGACCACTCCTAAACACATGTTGGTCATATCTTGAATAAATATAGTTGATCAGGCTATATTTACCCTAGATATGATTAAATAACTGTCTAACTTTAATTGCGATGTCCAACTCTTCTAAATACTTCTTATTATAACATTACTTTCTAATATGCATGTATGTATGTACAATTTTATAAAATACTTATATTTTTAAAGTATACTTTTAGTCAGAGTGTTTTAGTCCCATTGTACTTATAGTTGTATATCTTGTATGGTTAGATATACTAGTTCACTATAAACAATGCTCTGATACCAATCTGTCACACCCCCGAACCAGGACGGCGGAAACGTCCGGGGGCGGATGACGTCATTGTATAGTGTCATAACAGTTAAAAATAAATAAAACATAGTAACCCAAGCGGCATACATTGAGAATACAAACTTACATAGTTTACATATTGTACTTGTTCATAAGTTACATAAAAGTGACAAAAAGTAAAATTCCATAATGCTGCATCACTTGACCTCAAAACAGAGTTTATTACCTGTTATTGGTTCCCTGAGAATACAAGTCATTTTGAAAAGCGTCAACTAGAAAGTTGGCGAGTTCATAAGCATTTTTGTATAAAAATGGATTTGTAAGTGTTTAAAATGGTTTTCGTATAGTTTCAGAAAATCCGATATTTTCTATAAGCTGTGTTGTTAGTCTTATATCCAAAACCAAGAAAAATGTGTGTATGACGCTTGTATCTTTCTTTGCAAAATGATAGTGTATGTATGTTCCAATAAAATCCAATATTTTCTTATAAGTAAACTGTAGTCTTAAACCCTAAGACCAGAAATGTAAGCGATTGTGTACTGAAAAATGATATGTAGTTTTATATTTTAATAAAACCGGTGAAGTGTAAGCTTCCCGTAAACCAAGATAGTATTGTTAATCCCTAAGTGAGTTATTATAACCATGCTAATGTGACTTTTATGCCTGTACGACGTTCTTCAGGCGTCGGAATCGGTAAGATATTTGTCACCCTAGACTAGCCCGTCTAGCTATAGAGAACAGCTTAGGTGTGGGGTTGTCAATCCCCGTATAGATCTATACACAACTATCTCGCTCTCCCTCCAGGAGACTCTGGTTATAATGCAGGACTTAAAGTGTACGCTAGGTAGGTACGGTGAAGTGAATAAGTCTCACTAGAGCATTAACGGATTTACGTGAACTCCGACTCCCTTTTTCTTGTATAATGAAATAATTATACTATTAAGATTTATGACATGTGTTTTACGACACCCAAACTACATCATTTATAGTTTGCCTTGTATGCTTTTGGTGTAAACCATTTATATAGACTTATATAAATACTGAGTTGCATATCTTGTCTAGTGTATGTTACTAAAACATGAATCCTTGGGTTTTAACCCACCCAAATAGTAGTGACTAGTAATATAACAATTTTTGCTAGAAAAGCTATTTGTAGTAAAAATCACCAAAAAAAAAACTTGTAGTTGATACAACTCATATTTTCCTTGTTGATGTTTGTTAAACACAAAATGAGTTATATTTTCAATATCTTTGCATACCAAACTCATAATCACAATTTTTGGGTAGATAAAGTAGTGTTAACCATATCTTATGCATGTACTAGTTCACATTCAAATAATAAAGATGAAACTAGAAAGTATCCATAGATAAACATGTTTTGACTTGTATTCCCCCCCCCCCCCCCCTAAAAACATGAAAACTCGAAAAATGGGGGTATGAAGCTCACCTTGGTTTGGTTTGGTGGATGATTTGAAGTGTTGTGAAGAGATTTGGAGCCTAAACACTAAGATGCTCTTGATGAACTCCTTGAAAGGGTTGGTGTTCTAGGAAAAGCTAACACACGAAAATGTGTGTGAATATGGTGAAATTAACAACATAATGTGTAATAACACTAGGGTTGTTGAAATTACTTACCAAAACTTCTAGGACCACTTAGATGATGATTGTGGAAGAATACTTAGCTTGTTCTTGAGAGAATTTTTGGTTGTATGGAGATGAAGTGTTAAGAGAGAATGAGACAAAGAAGAATGAATGCTGGAGAATGGTAGGAATGTTTCTCTGGATGTGACTTAAATGGAAAGAATGGGTATTGATATTTGATGGTCATTGGAATGTTATGCATAGATGTTTGCTGGGTAAAATTATGTAAATTTGAATCCCTTCTCCCAAGTAAATCTTTGACGTACAACAAATCTAATAGAAAAC